>NC_086196.1:57955357-59163214 GCF_035770615.1 Melospiza melodia melodia
GACTGATGAGTCCAAAAACATCCAAGTTGGGCATTCCATTGATCGCCATTGCTCAAAGATTGTTGAATGGCCCTCCTAGGCAGATTTGTCACTAACCTATAGACACAGATATCCAGAATCAGTTCTTCAGGCCCTTCACACAGAAGTCCAAATATCCAACACTGCATTAAGATGTTCAATGCTGTGTTTGAAAGCTTATCTACACAGAAAATCTCTATTACTGCAATTATGTTTTCATATCACTTGAAATGCAATGTCAACTAAAAGCTGTTTTCAAGTTTCTGTGGCTTATTTCCTGTACAGCTTATGCCAAGCTGATGGAAGTCCCTTTCTTCAGGTATCTGTACTTCAGATTTTCCTAGAGTAGCTGGGCTCTTCAAGGTTGTGATTTTCATTTTGTTTGTGTCAGGGAGACAGAAGACTGGTATTCCCTCAGATGTGTTTTTTGTACTTTGCAAGGTTTTTTTGTGTTACTGGACATGTAAGTGAGAAAACCTGCCAAGAAAAAAAAGAGAAAATAATGAAAATTACATCTAGTATTGTATATTTATATTAGCTCTTCAGTGAGTGCACTTTTTGCAGTTCATGGGTAGGCCTTTAGGTTCATGCTTTTTGTTTGACCATTCTTAAATTTATCCACTAATAGAGGCAGATGTTAACTTCTCTTATTACTGGGCTTATTTTTGGTACAGGTTTTGGGTGATGCGTGCTTAGGAATTACAACAGCATAGACAGGAAAATGCAGAACATTTAATAGGTGAAGATATACAGGCCAAATATAGACCTAATTGCCTAATATTTTAATAACGGCTAAGGTTAATTCTAGAGAAACTCACAATATCACTGTAATTTAACATATTTCAAAAATTTGCTAGAAGAGCTAAAGATAAGCATAGTAACATGCATAATGATTTCACTAGCAGCTAGATTGCTGTCAGTTCTTTTGGTAATGAATTACATCATTGCAGCATTAAGCATATGTCGAAGATAGACTTTTTGTGAGAATCCTCTGGGTTTAGGTACCTTGGTTCTTCCTAATAGCAGTGTTTTAGATATGCATATTGCCATTCCTCTTTACCTTGTTGCAACTTGGATGAAAACAATAGCAGACTGAAATAATAGTTACTGAGACCAAAACAGAGTGGTTTTAGCACAGCTGCTTGGCAGAACTATTTGGTCTATGTCTGCGTTTTGACAGCACGAATGAAGACTCCTTTCCAAAACACAAGCCCTACCTCCCTCTACAGGCATGGTAAGGAAAACCAGACGAAGTCGATCTGCAGTTTAGCACATTTAGCCTGCATCATGACTGTAATCTCGTAAATAAATGAAAGTTATGCAGACTCATACAGAAAGCACTTATTTCACAGGCTTTGTGCACCAGCATTTCAAATTAATACTCTTATTTAATTCCGCAAGTTTTGCTTTTTCTGTTGTCGTTTATCTGGTCTCTCTAACTCATGATTCTGACAAAAAGTAATCTGGTGCATGGGGTGCATTCTCAGTGAGAAACACCAGAGCACAGGTGCAGCTACTGGCCCAGTCTGTATTCACATCACAGTGAGATCCAGAAATACATCCAGATGCCAGCTCACAAATATAATGTCCTTTTTGGGGATGTCTTTTGACTGAATCATTATCATATCCCTTTCTTTGTAAACCAAACTGTTTAATATTTTGGGTGTAAATATCTAAAGTGAGGGTGCCTGGAGTATGGAGCTGGGTTGTGCTCAGTGGTGCCAAGCAATAGGACAGGAAGCAGAGGGCAGAAACTGATGCACAGAAGTTCCACCCGAACATGAAGAAAAACTTCATGTGCAGGTGACTGAGCAGTGGAGCAGACAGTCCAGAGAGGCTGTGGAGTCCCCGTGATTGGAAATACACAAGATCCCTCTGGACGCATTACTGGGCAAGGCGCTCTGGGATGGAACTGCTCGAGCAGGGAGGTTCCGCCAGATGACGCACTGTGATCCCTTCCACCCCGACCCATCCTGCATTCTGTGATTTGCATTATTAGCTGCCCCTTCAGGCAAAGGGCTGCCCTGCGCCTGTCGGTGCGGCTGTGTGGCCCAGGACACGGGCGCGCCGCAACGCCGGCTCCTGCCCGCGGCGGGGCCGCCCTTGCCCTGATTTAAGATGGCGGCGGCCGCGCCCGGTCACGTGCCGGCGGGCGGGGCGGCCGCGCTCTCCTCTCCGGTGGCGGCGCGCGCGGCAGGATGGAGCCGGCGGCGCTGGAGCGGTTCCACAGCCCGGGCAAGGGCAGCGGCCTCCGCTCCCGCCGGAGCGTGCGGCCCGGAGAGCTGCTCTACCGCGACGTGCCCTTCGCCTACGTGCTCAGCAAGCAGCAGCTGGGCAGCGTGTGCGAGCGCTGCCTGCGCAGGTACCGGCGGGAACGCGCGGCTCGCAGCCAGCGCCGCCCCTTCCGCCGGGGCGGGGCCGCGCCGCGCTGTGCTGTGCTGTGCCTGCGGGCCGGGAGTGCGCGCCCGTAGAACAGCCGGCGGGGCAGGATGGGAAGGGAAGGGAAGGGGTGCGTGCTCCAGAGAGGAGCCGGCTCTGCCTGGCGGGGCGGGAAGGAAGGAGTGCGTGCTCCAGAGCGAGGAGCCGTCTCTGCCGAGTCCCGCGGCTGTGTGCTGCCAGGGCTGAGGTGCGGGGCTTGCCGCTATTTTTAACTGGGGGCTTTTTTTTTAAAAGCGGCTTTTTTGAGGCTATCGCCTCCTCCCGGGCGCTGCTGTTCTGGGGAGGTTTCCCGGGCTGTCGGTGCGGTGCCGCCGCTCCATGCTGTGTTCCCGCGGGCCGGCGGTGCCGGGAGGGTCCGGGCTCCGCTCGGGGCCGAGGGGAGCTGGGCCCGCAGAGCTGAGGGGACCCCGGCCCCCCTGAGCTCCGTGTCCCCGGGGCTGGCGTGTGCCGATAAAGGGCGCGTGGCTTGGAGACGTGCCGTAAATAAATGGCTGCCTTCCTCCCGCTTGTCGGTTTCCGCAAGTGGAAACTGACAAACACGTGGTAACTTTCTGTGTTTGTTTAGAAGGAAACGAACAAAAGAGAATTTTAAACTGGAGCGGTTTCCCAGCAAGCTGGGTTGTGGCAGAGCTGTTAAAAGAATATCTGTGTATTAATACCTGAAATATACTGCTAGATGAACCAAACCCCTGTGTAATTGCTTGCCAAGACATGAGGAGGAGAGACGGCAAAATCCGATACTGCTAACTTTTCTTTTTTAGGTTTTTGTTTTCATTCGCTTTTTTTTTTTTTTTTTTTTTTTTTTTTTTTTTTTTTACCGGGGGAAGAGGGTTATTTTGAAAATATTTGAAGTTTTGTTTTTACAAACAGTCCAGGTGATTGGCTTCATGTCCCTTACAGGCATGAGAATATGGGTCTCACTTAATCAAAGAAAAAATTGACAGTCTACTCCAGGTGATGCTTGTATCTTGCATCTTCAGCATATTGAAAAAAAAAAAAAAAACCCCAACCAAACCAAAAACTCAACAAAAACCTGTTAACAAAAAGCCCCAAAACACCAAGCTCAAAAGATTTTTAGCTATTATGTTGGTGAAGTCTGACTTGTGACATCAGAGCCCTTCGGGGTGGTGATTGAACATTTTCTGCTTGGAGTTGTGAGAGGCTGCAGACTTCAGAGGACAGGCTGAGTGCAGCGACAGGTGGAATAAAAGTGAATCTGAAGTGTTGGAATGTAGGTGTGTAACAAGGGCATGTTTTGTTGGGAGAAGTAATGGTATTACCAGCTTGTATCACATTAATTTGTGATTTTTTTTTTCCCATATTAGTGATAGCAGTTAAACTAAAAAAAAGTAAATAAGGAAATGAAAAATATATTTCCACCACTCTGTCTTCATTTGCAAAATATGCTGTGGCTAGAGGGAGTTTATAGATCAAGACTGTCCAAGCTGATATTTGTCTAATTAAAGGATATTTATACATGAATACAGAGATTTTTTTTTTTCTAAATGTATAGAAATTAGGCAATTGGTAAAGTACTGCTGAACTGTGATGTGAAATAGAACTGTTTGATCAATCTGGTTTTGATCTGGTTGAATCTGGTGTGGTCTTTTTTCAAAGTGAGATATCAGAAAAACCTTACTGTTCTCTTCCAGGAATACAGATAAGTCATGTTGTCCACTACTGTTCCTGTTTTTCACTCTGATCTTTAGGTGGCAGTATAGGAACACAAATTGAAAAAAAGTCTAGTTCTTGACGTTTATTTAGTGTTATAGCAATCCTTTTGTAGATGCAATTAATGTTTGAGGCTTTACACTGATGTGTAATTCTGTACTTTTGTCTCTGCTTGTAGTAGTGATTACTGTTTGATGCAGTTTTAGGCTGTATGAGAAGTGCTGGGTGAACTAGAAGATGGGTAGTGAAGTGCAGAGTATTTTCCTTCTGGATTGCCTGCTGAGAGGCGGTGTGGTCTTGCCAGGATTTGGGGTCACAGGCTTGTGACAGTGCTGACTTACTGTGTGACCTGGGCCAAGGTCCTACAGATATACACACACACGTATACATATATATATATATATATATACACACTTAGTGCATCTAACAGTAGAAAGATTGAGCCCTTCCTTATTTTACTGGGCTGTTAGTACTGTTTTTATAGTGACAATAAATTTTTCAGTCATTGTTTTTAGGTCTGTCGTATGTAATGCAGATGGCAGATTTTTGTCACTGTCTCCCCTTTTGTGATTTCTTACTTCAAATGGAACCTTGTGTTTTCTAATGAAGAGGTTCATGTTGGTTTTCTTTATACAAGGCTGGGCTGAAATGCTCTGCTGTAGATGGTTTAATACGATAGTGTAGCTGTTTGAATGGTATTCTGTTAGAAATGATAAAAAAACCTGCCCTGAAATAGGATACATAATAAAGATTTGCTCTGAAATACAAGTTTTGATAGAGTGGTGGCAGTGTGTATTTCTATGGAATCAGTGTGAGAAAAACATGATGTTTTGCATGATGGTACATCTTTTGGAAGAGTATTTGTAGTGTGACAAAATTTGAATGGCCAGCATCTTTTTCCAACAATTTCCTTGGGAATGCAACAGAAAATAACTTTTAATTAGTAAGAGGAAAAAAAAAATTCTTTATGGGTTCTTCCATGCTTTAATACCTCTTTAATGTTGGTTTGACTCTCAGATTTTGAATTAAAGATATACCAAGCTTTTTATAGATGGGGTATCAAAATTAAGTGAAAGTCAGTGATATCTTTGGTGTTTGTTTGCTTTTCACAAAACATTTCTGTGATGCCTTGTAGTTAGAAGAATCCACTGCAAGAATATTTAAGTCTTAGTTGATACTTAGGAGCAAGCAAGCAAACTTTATAGAATCTGAGTCTCAGAAAAAGTAGGGAAAGAGAGCACTACCCTATTTCAAAGTGCTTTAACATTTATACCTTTGAGGGAAATGAATATATGAAAATAAGTAATGAATAACATTATGTGTAGACTATGAAATAAAAGGCATTAGTGTTTCTTGTTTGGGTAAGGTCAGAGGTTCAGACTCTGGAAGTGGGTTAAGGGGAAGTATGAATGTGTTTTTGAATGACTATAAGTTTTTTAAACGTATTTAAAAAGGGGAAAAAAAAAAGTTAGGAGTGGTGATAAGCTAGATGAGACTGCAAACATTGTTGCAGTATGGGAAATATAACCAAGCTGAATAGTTGGGTGATTACAGTACACTAAACACAGGACAGCAATTGTCTGCTCCTTCCTTGATTTCACCTGATTTAAAAAAAGCCAAATGGAAACACCTTTACGTTCAGTCCTTGTCTTCAGCATTGACACACTCTTAATTTGGCTGCTTTGTTATTATTATTTCTACTAATACAAACACTGCTACTACGACAACATTGAGTTATTTCATCTCCATGAAAGTTGGCATACTATTGTTAGAATGTGGAGTGTCAAAGTTATTGGCAGCCCGAAGGTACAAAAATACTGTTAAGTTTTAACCATGGTATGGAGTTTTTTAAGTGGAGAGAAGCAGGATTTGACTCAGAGAGTGACTGGGGGATGGTTGTGATTTTGTGATCCTGTGTGGCTTAGAGAGTTGTGTGGTTCTGCCTGAGGAGAGCTGGTTGTTAGCTGTTCAAGTGCACCCCTTTCACACTGCAGCAGGGAGATCAAGAGGGGAGAGGAGCTCATTATTTTGGCTTTCCAGCAATGGGAGTTTCTCCATGAAGGTTCTGTCATTCACCAATAGCTAAGATGCTTCCTCAGGCCCCAAACAGGGAGTCTTTCAGCACAGCCCCTGAGTTCTGCTGCTTCCAGCTTTGCTGGGTGATTAGGTGCAAGCTGATGGATGCTCTTTTTTGTGTGATGTTTAGCATATGTGCGACTTTGAGTATTGCACAAGGCTGTAAAAGCAACATTGCCTCTGTATTTATATCTGAAAATTACTTCTGTTGCTGGTTAATACAGAAATAGATTTAAAATTAGGCTAACTTCTTGAAAACACCCTGTTTTGTTGCTCTAGGTGTTCTCGTATACATATATTTTGTTCTACAGGGATTCTAGAGTGTGGAAAATGAATACTTGATGATGCATTCTTTGACTTTTAACTTTTTATCAGTTGTCATCAAATGAAGATAGTTAAGTATTATAGTTCTTTAAATATAAAACAATATCCAAATGTCGATGTTTTATAGTTTGCTTGTATAAAAAGATGTTTTGGGTTTTTCCTTCCTGTAGAATATTGTATTTCCATGGTTGTTTATAGAATGGAACAATGTTTTAAAATTCCTTAAAGATATGTAAGAATATAATTCTTAGACTTATTATATAAATGAATAAAGTTGGTCAGCATGGCTTGGTGCCAAGTCAATAAGGTTTTTAAAATGTGAGATATATGATGTATTTGGTGTCTCTTCAGTGCCAGTCAAAATTCTAGACAGAGTTCCAGTAGTTTTCAAGACGCATAACTTCTTATGGAGTAGAGGAATATAAAAAATATTATTAATCACATTGTAAGTATTAGGAGCAATTATGTTTTTGTGCTTCCAGGATAGGATAATCCTGGGAATAATATGCTATAATTTGATGGAGCACCCTGACAGTTAGGGGTGAAATTGCAACACTGACTCTTGAAATACCTGAAGCGTGAACTAAGAGCAAAGCACGTGAAACAAATTATATGTGAGACAGAAGCTATACAAAGTATCATAGTTTCAGGTGCTGTGTGTGTTTGTGAGAATGTTTCCCAAGACCTGAGAACACCACCACCACCAGTAACATTTCTCTCTGTAGCTGGATGACTGTCTGAAAAAAGGCAGCATTTTCCTTAGAAGAGACTCTCCCTTCCCCATCTCAACTTAGTCCTGTATTGTTGAAGCAACTTTATGAAGAGCAGTATAGAAATGTTTTTTGTTCTGCCCTCATGCCAGCTGGAGCCATAGAAGTGGCTTTCAGGCTGCTGTCCCGTGCTGCCAGAAAGTCTTCTGTGAGAGAGAGTGAAGACGTGGACTGTGCTTTCCTTCAATGTCCTGTCCAGAGAAGGTCTGGAGCAGAAATTATGTCCATCTCCCATTCCTTCTGTTTGGAGTCAGGTTGAAGTAGGGGAGAGATGGAAGCTCTGGCATTCAGGATAGCATTCCTAAGTTGTTGTCCTGGCCTGCCTGTTGGTTTGGTTTACTTCCCTCACAGCGCTCCTTTTAGTGTGTCAGGAGTTTGGTGTGTTACTGTTAGCAATATCCCTTGGTAGGTGCATTTGACCGACTGTTTATTTATCCTGGAGGCTTGTTTTGAGAATGTAATTCAGGTTCTGTTAGCTGTAAACCCTTCTTTTCATTGCATAGTATTTTGGCTTCAATTGGTGCCTCTTCACTGCTTTGGATACTCTGGGGTTGCTTTAGGTAATATATGGGTCGCTGCTAATCTCCTTCCCTTCCTCCCCTGCCTTGTGGTCTTGAGACTGTTGTTCATGTCTGCTGCTGCCAACCTGGCTCTGCTCCTGTTAATAATAGGAGAAACAGAAAAGGGAGAGGCATAGTTAAAAATAAATTCTCCCAGGTCAAGAGTTTTTATTGCCATACCTCTCATTCATGGAAAATGAAAATTTTAGACATGCTTTAAAGGGCCCTAAAGCTATTACTGTGTTGGGATTTTATGTATACAATTTTCATGCTTATACTGCTCTTTAATTTGAAAAGTATGGTATCAAAATTGTTGTCCTGTCAAGCTGTGACTGACCATTTAAGTTGTAACATTCTTGTGGATTTTACTCAATTTAGGTTTTGCTGTGTATCTGCAATGCACACCTGATACTGTATTTCTGTTCTGCATGGTGCAGTCCCTAATATTAAAGTTGTAAAATATTAATATGCTATGCATAAATACTCTTTGCTTGTGGTTATTGATAAAATGATGAAAATAAGTTTGTGGATTGGATTGTCTTTAGTATGCATTTCCTTAGGTTGAACTCTAATTGTGCAAGTACAAAATTATAATCAGCACTAGAAGGGAAAAACATGAGTGATTAAAATATGGTAATCTCTAGGTAATGTAACAACACAATTAGTTCCAGATATTTCCCAAAGTTTTTAATTATGTGAAAATTGCTCAAAGTTTTGTACTGCATTAGGAATTTATTGTTTAAATTCTTTAAGAACTGTTACTGATATCTTGCACATAAGTATTGGAATTCATGAATTGTTAGTGGTTGCTTCCACTAAGTGTCCTCAAAAGCCACTCTGTGCTTTTGCCTGTATGGAATGATGCTGTTTTCCCTTGAAGAATCTTGTCTTCAGAACCAGTTGCAACATCTGTTTTGAGTTTTCTTAAATTAGATGGGTGAGGCTGATAGAATTTTCTGCATGTCTCTCTGCCCCAGCTGTTCATGTTTTGAAGTGGGTTATGGATCTGCGTGACAACTTACCTGATGTGCTGGCTAGGAGCTGCTGGAAAGGCTCCCCTGAGTCCTTCCTCTCCTTCCTGCTTGCCCCTTCTGCTTCTCATCTGGCACTTTGCTGCTCATATGGCCTATGATAAACTGGTGCAGAGAAATGAACTGGCAGAAAACGTACTCTACTAAAGTAGAAAAGTGTTAGTGCCCTTGAATCAGCTTATTGCTGGGGAAATAGAGCTGAAGCAGCCATTGAACAGGGGTCAAGGTCTGATGGTCAGGGCTGTGCAGTCTGATAGTAGCTGGCCTTTAGTCTGCTGTAGCTAAAGATGAAACTCCAAGAAGGACGGTTAGGAGAATTTCTGAGCTCTTATGGATGTCTTTAGGAGAAGTAGGGCTTTCAGATGTGCAGGATTGACTGGCTTGTTAGTGTTGAGGGCAATGTTCTCTGCCTTGTAATCCAGCCTAGTCCTGGACTGTGATACCCCACCCTCATTTCTTTACCAAGGCATGTTTCAATCATGTAGTCAGTCCGTGTATTTCTTATAAGGTAGGAAACATAATTTTGGCTTCACTCAGGGCAGGCTTGCCCTGGCTGTTCATGTAGTGTTTGTGTGCTGCCTGTGTCATCTGGTTTAAGCATTCAAAACAAAAAAGCCAGCAAGTGTGTTGATCACTACTTATGAGGGTGTGATTAGGAGTGGTTATGATCTCAGAATCACAGAAGATGTAGAAGTGCAGAAAAGGAGTAAAAGATCATCACTAAATAAAAAGAGGAAGTAAAATCAGTCTTACAAACTGTAAACCTCTTCTTACAATTCACCCAAATATGGCTCATATATACAATGTAATTCAAATGTCTAATTGAACTGCTTGGAGTGTGCACTGGTGACCTGAAAAGACAACCTCTTTGGTGATGACATTCTTGGTAGTGGGAAGGAGCATGATAGAATAGGGAGAAAGAAGTTGAGATGTTTAGTGAAGAATGGTCCTCAGGGAGGAGGGATTTGTCTCAGGAAATACTGAGTGTGAAATAAACTGTGTTTCTCAGGGTAAAATACTTATTCAGTGTATTTTGTGCTTCTTGAGCAGAAACTTCTTTTTATTTATTGGTCAAGAGCTTGAAAGCAGCTCACTTTAACATAAAGGTTCAAACTGGAGTGCTATCTTGGTGGAGGCTTTCTTGTTTGTTTGTGTTTTTGTGGTGTTTGTTTGTTTTTATTTTCCCTTTCATTCCCTGTTGTGTTAAGTACTCCTCCCTGATAAGATAAACTATGACCCTTTTCTTTTTGTGGGTTGATGGCTGTTTTCCATCACAGAAGTAGAGCCTGCTACTCCTTCTGAGATAAGTGGCGTACCAAGGAAGACTTGCTGTGTATAAAATACGTCTCATAAATTTTATCTCCTCCATTTCTATGTACCTTGTGTGTGAGAAATAAATTCCACCTTGCAGATCATTGTGTTTGAAATCTTTATTGAATATTGGATGGGATGAGAAAGTTTATGCCAGGCTAGTACACTACACTTTAATTTCATTTGGAAGAAAGTTAAGATTTTTTTTGATCAAACTCTGGATACACATATTTTAAGAATTGAGTGAATGTTGCTGTGGGTTTGTACTTTGTGTAGCTGGCTTTGATTTCTGTGGTATATTGACTCCAAGTCCTCCAGCTGTTGAAAGTATCTTAGTCCAGATTTCTGAAAAAGCAAAAACAGATTGAAAGATTTAAAACAAAAAATGAAGTGGGAGAGAAAACCACTTCAGAGATTTATGGTCATAAGCATCTATGTTGGTTTAGCAAATGAGACTGGCTATTCAGCTATTTATGAATTTTATCCACCTGTCATATTAAAACAGTCATAGTAGTTGATATTCCTGCACAACAGGTGGAATAGCCATGGAAACAATTTCTTGAAACACTGTATGAAACTCAGTATGTGATGATTGATTTATCTGAAGCCTTTGCCCCAGGAGAAAGAGGCTGTGCAGTAATCCACACAAGATATATATAGTATCAGGTGTAAAACAGATACAGCAATGAAGTGTATTTTATCACCAGTAAGAGCCTTTACAGTATTACGTTGGCTCTTCTGTTTGTTTGTTTTAATTTTGGTTTACTTCCGCAAAATAAGCACTTCATACTTAGGTAAGTATCTCTTACTATAGAATGTCCTTTTCTGTGGCTAAGAAAGTAGATGAATTGTGCTGATGAGCACTAAAAAAAAGAGTGACAGGTATAAAAATAGCAGAAAAGTTATAGAGGCTCTTAGTTAGCAACCCAGTGCTGAAAGAAGTTAATCTTGCCACTTCCAGTGGATATCTAGTATTTTATTAGACATGTAGTCAGTCTGTGTACTTCTTATATGTGGGTTTTGCTGCCAATTAATACCCTTTGCTGCTTCAGCAGTAATTTTGATTGAATTGCACTGGCTGTTTTATGTGATTACTGCTTTATTCTGTGTTCTGATATGTCAAAACTACTTAAATTCAGTTTTAAATGAAATTCTGTAAGGGGTACAAACTTGCTGAGGGTTGTATGCAAAATAATAAGACCCATCTGAAAACTTTGTGAAAATTCGACATGGGGCTGTTTTACTGGGTTCATGTTTCTATTGGAAAGTGTATTGACAGGAGAATCCTGTTACATGTATATAAAATATGACACAGGTTGGAGTCATTAGTGCTGAGTTAATGCCCCTTATAGAATTTAGGATAAAAAATAAATGAATGTGTGGAATTTGGTATGTGTGTGCCAAATTATATATTCAACTAATTTTTCATTGATTAGGAAGCTACTGGAGTTTTCAAGATTTTATTTTGGTGGTGTTTCTTATTTTTTTTTTTTGGTATTTCAGGAAGCATTTATCATTCTCTGGTGCTGTTCACTGCATTTTTAGAAATTCCCTTTGCAATAATACATGTCACATTACTTGTCACAACCCACTTGCAAGGACTGGTTGTCATTTTTCTCCTTTCTTCTACATGGACATTGGACACAGCTTAGGAGAGGAGGAGTCAATAAAATCAAGGAATGGCTGTGCTCACCTCTTTTGTTAAATGTCTTTCTCATGTATAAAACTAAAGATACTGTCAGCTGATGTGTATATATTAATGCATGTATGAGGAGCACAACATATGAAGGATAACCTTGCAGTTCAGATACAGAATTGGAGGATTAGAGACTTTCTTTTGTTGGTTAAATTTAAGATCTTTCCTAGATTACCTGTTTGAGAGAGGTTTGAGGTTTATTGCCATGTATTTAGAAGATAGTGTGTCAAATAAAATTATTTAAATTATATGTTTCTGTATCACCTTAAGGGCAATATTTGGCCTTAACCCACTTGAAGAATCTTAAAAGTGATTATAGGCAGCTGAAAGCATATCTGCTATAAATTTAATAGTACCACTAGGAAACAGTCCAACACCAACAGGTTTATGAGTATGCTTGGAATTAACATGGCTTTTTAAAATTGGTAAAATACATCCTAATTGTGCCAAAGCTGAAAGCTTTGGCATGCAAAACTTTATGGCCCATGAAATTTGCTGGATATTATGATTATTCCTTTCAGTTTCAAAAGCTGTGAAACTTGCTTCTCCTTGGCAAAAAGAAAGTTTTTGTGTGGGGAAAAAAAATGCTGCTTAACTGATACCATACATGGAATAGTCGAGGCCAGTGGAATGTGAATTACAACAGACTAAAGAAAATGTCAGTGTGAGAAATTGTTTACTTGAAATGGACTCAGGAGACATAACCTGGAGAGCTGCTCATAGCAGAAGAGATATTAACTATTTCTGGGGAAAACTGATCAAAAGGAAAGAACACAACAGTTTTTTAAAGTAGTTGTCTGCTATGAATGATATTCTAGTATAAATCAATTACCACAACAAAGAAAAAAATTAGCAGATGGAAGCTGAAGTTAACAATCTCTTTATGGCATGAAAACCTATGAAAAATGCTTTCCGATTTTTGTGTAAAAATCTCAGATTTGGAAAGGTGAGACCTGAAGTCCTAGTTTTCCCTGGAAAGTTACATGGCTATGACTCTTTGTGTGACTCATGGGAACATTTTTTTAAATGACAAGGAAAATACAGGACTGGGAAGAGGTTGATAATTTCTGTACAAGATTTCAATTTCCAAAAGTTGAAAAACATCTTATGGAGAGGGTAAAAATGGTTTGAATAGACAATTTTTTTTTTAATTGAAAAGATCTCTATGAACTTGGCAAACTGGTGTGGAGGCAGCTGGATTTAGAGCTAGGCAGTAGAAAGTTGTCTTTTATTTGGTCAGGAGGGCTGTGAGATGAAAGCCTCAGTGCAAGGCATGTGGCTGGAGAGCCTGGGGCTGTTTTCATCCTGCCATCGGGGTGGTTGGTAGAAAAGCACATCAGGTGTATCACGGTCTGTACCAATGAACATGGATGTTACCTGCAGTTCTGAATATCCTGTTTCAAAGTTGGTGTTAGCCTCTTATCTTGTCTTGAGTCTCAGGGGGAGTTGAATTATTAAAGGACATATTTTGTCTTTGAACAAGTAGCTCTCAGCAATGTCAGTGTTTGGTGTGCACAGAATGCAGGGATGTTTGGCTTTTTTTGTGGGGAGCTGACACAGGGCTCTGGTCACTGCTGCAGCTTTCCTTCCCCTAATCTGCTTTGAGGCAGATGAAATAATTTACAGAACGCCCAAGTGCATTAGAAATTACTGTGGAGCCAAAGATCTTGTCCTTAGAGATTGCCTTGGAAGTTGTGACTTTGGGAATATGTGTGTTCAGAACCACTGCGCTGTAGACTTATTAATTTTTAATGTTCATATCTTCTTTTTAACCTCCCCCCATGGAGTGTTGCAGGCTGTATCTGTCTGTACCCATACTATTTTATGACCCTTGTAGTTAGGGTTACTTGTGAAGCATGTATTTGGTACTTGTTCATATAGGCCTTAATATTAAAATTAATTTCCACTAGAAAGTACTTTACTAATAGCTGTTTGATATTAATTGAAAAACTATACTTGCTTTTCTGCTTATAACACATAAGGATTCAGAATCAATTTTATAAATGCATTTGTTGGAACATCTCCATGTCAATCCATTCTACAGCTTGAAGGTAATGGCATTTTGAAATATTCATTTTATTTTCCCAGTACAAAGTCACCTGCACTGTGTGTTTGCCTCCCTTTTGTTGTAAATTCTTTGAGGCATGAAATAACTTGCCAGTTGTCTCCTATGCTCAGAACTTAATGAATGGTTATCAGTTTATTGCAGATAATAACTTAGCTACAAACTGTAATGCATGCTTAAGCGCATTGTTTAGAATTTTTGCCTTAAGACAATGTTTAATCAGTGGTTGTAGGTTTAAGAACGTCATTCCAGGCTGTGCATTCTCCCAGGACTACACAGCAGAAACCTTCTCCTCCCCTGCCATCGTGCCCCATTCTGCAAGCAAAAGTTCTCTCAGCTTTGAAATGCCTCCAATTTTACCACAAACTTGTAGTAAAGCAGGTGTTTTGTCCTTACCTCGTGGTGAGTCCTTAGTATTCATTCTTACTGGTGAAAATTAATGACCTCCAGTTTTTCCTAGGCTTGTACCTATGAAATAAAGTCTGTCCTTGACCTGTGTATCTTCTCTTTACTGCTGTTGGGCATGTGAGCTCACAATAAGGAAGAATAAAAGCTCTGTGGACTGACCCCTGCAGTTATCTTCTGTTAGAATAAAGACAGAAAAAACGTTTAAATTTTGTTCAGCTTTTATGACTCCTAGAATTGGTAATTTCCAAAAGTGCTTTTTTTTTTATTTGGGTGTGTTTTCTTTTTATGCATATGTATCATTCTTAAGCAATAAAAAAAAAATCTGAATTACTTTTAATTAGGAGAATTATGTTCTCCTAAACCCACCTCATAGTGGAAATAAATAAGAAATTATGTTTGAACAGTCTTAAAAAATTTAGGTTTTAATTTGGTGAAGTTATTTTCCAACAAATTTTAGATTAAATTAATTTTAAAAATACATTCATTTCTTCTTCTTGATTTTTATTTTAAAGTTACTGAGGTTATATTTACCAAATATGGTGTGCGTTTGAGGAAATTTCTACTAAAGCAGTGCAGTTTCTGCTGGCACTGTGTGCCAGGTAATATGGTGGTGGTAGGCCATCAAATTGACCTGTTATTTAATGAAATTTACCACAAAGCTTTGTACAGTGTTGGCTTCAATATCAGGCTTTTGGGGGAACCCTCAAACACAAGTTACATCTGTTTCTATTTTAAAGATGTCATGGCAGTTACTGGAAAAACATTAAAAACATTTGGACTCTCTTCTTGCTTTGTACTGGTTTTTCATCTTTTGCATAATTGTGTTGACAAAGCCTCATAGACAGAAAATCGACCCTGAGATGTGCACAGCATAAACTCTGTGTGTTGTTGTGGCTGTAGTTCCTATAGAACTGTCCATGAGGAGGGATGCTTTGCCATTACTCAGTCTTGTTCCTTGGCCTGTTTCAGCAGTGACTTGGAAGCAAATGTCCCTTCTCCTCGCACTGAAAGACCAAACTGCTGAATTATGCTGGGGGATGTCAGTGCAGCTGCAGCCCCTGTGCTTTGCTTTAAACCCCCCAAGTGCTATTTAGGTCGTGTGTGATGGTGCTGCTGGGTGTGGGGTTTGGGTGCTCCACGTTGCTTTTGCATTACCTGCTCCAAGCAGAGCCTGGCCCTGTCTTCAGGAGCTGTGCTTTCCTTTCACCACTTGAATTCAGCTGTTGGGGTTTCACCAATGACCAAGGCCCTCTGTGCCTTGTTTTTTTTTTTTTTTTTTTTGGGGCCTCCACAGCCAAAATGTTTCCAAAGGGAGGGCAAATGTGTCCTGGTTTGTTTTGTAAACAAAGTTGTATCGCAATAAGATGAAGAATTTTTCCAGGATGTTGTGCAGAGAAGCGGTTTCTGGTGAACACAGGTAGCAGCAGCCCAGGGAATGAACATTCAAGAGGATTAATATAGTTTGAAGAAGTGAATAGATATGTTTGGGACTTTAAAATATGCCTGGAGAAAGCCTAATTTACAATAACCTTAATTGTCAGAAAAAACCTTAAGCCTAAACCAACAAATATCCAGAATTATATTGCTTTTCTATGTTCTGCAAAAGCACTATTCTGTTTTGCTTTTTTTAAACCTAATTGACAATTTTAAGTTGCATTTGACTAACATTGTTCCTAAACTCACTTTAAATACTTAACACTAAAAAAGCTAATTTGTCTAAAAAGTCTTAGTAGTGTGATTAGGTTTTTTAATTGCATGCTCAGTTTCACTGAAAAGATGATCATTAAAAAAATTGATGCCAGACACAGAAATAGTGTTTAGTTAGGCTGTAAGACTTCGGCAACTCCATCTTTCTTGACAGATGTTGAATTTCTCTGTGGAGATAAGTTTAAAATTTAAAAAAAGGAGAAATCACCCACTTGCAAAATGGCCAACAGCTAGAAAAGCAAGAGAAATTCACCAAAATTTAACTGCAGCTTCATGACACTTTGGTTTTGTTTTCTAGATAGCCAAAGTACTCTTGTGTGTCTCCAATAGAATAGGAGCTGGTGTTCTTCAACACTAATTTTGGTTGATGCCTTCCACGTGCTTCGGCTAATCTGAAATTTGAAACTATGCTATATTTTAAGATATTTTTGCAGTTGAAATCAGATTTCTCAGCAAGAATTAGATTTGTAACTTTCTATTCTCAGTGAACACAAGCTCTGACCTTAGGAGGTGTTTAGGTGTGTCCGCTCCTGCTGAAGAGATGGACATTGACATAAGGTACAGGAGGTGGGTTATCTTGTAGGACTGAGCTGTTTCACTTCATTTCTGACCTAATCAGTATTTGAACTCTAGTTTCAGGAAATGAATGCTTACTTTTGCCATTTCATTTCTATAAGATGCTGCAATGAATTGGAAAATTATACTTCAAGAATACATGAGAACTTGGAACATCTGTTACAGTAGTAGTGAAATGTGCATTTCACATGCCTGGCACAAGAAAAAGAAATCCTTTAGATCTCTATATATTTTGGAGTTGCTTTTTTTTATTTAACCCCTTCAACATTTTTCTTTTCCCTCTTAAATTCTTCTCTTATTTGCAGAAGACCTAAATGTAAGCCTCCAGCATTTTTCAGAACTGTAGGATCTTTAAATAATTAATTTGCTAAAGTTACTGCCGATTAAAACTTGGACTGTGGATTTGGATTTTGCTTAGAATTTGAATTTTAAAGCCTGATTTATGTACAGGAAGATTTCTTTGTTAGGGTTTTTTTCCCTTCTGCTTTTGTAAACTATTCTGTATAACGTTTTTGATACAAAAATGTGGATCCCTTTTGCTATCAAAATATATTAGACTATTTCTCTGAATGTTGGCATATTAAATATCCTAATGCTGAGAAGAGATGATTTATGTTTTTTGATGTGCCCATTTTTTTTTTTCATTTCTAACAGCAAGTGAAGATTTTGATAAATTGTCTATGTTACTACTCATAGTAGCAAAGCAGCTATTGATAGCAATTGTCCTAAAGTATCTTTGTTCCTTCCTCATGGTTGATCCCATTCTGTGACACTGCATGGCTGACATTGTGCAGAATTACTCAAATAAACCCAACCCCCTGGGAAAGGAGAAGAACTTTCCAAACAGAAAGATAAGAAGGGTTCCAATCACATTGATCAGATAAGATGAGGTCAGTTCCTTGTGTTCAGAAACACTGGCTTTAATCTGCAGGTTCTCCCCCACATGTAGATGTACTCTCAATGGTTATCTGTCTGGTGAATGAGGAAGCATGGTCAACATTGAAATGAAAAATTATTTTCCAATTATAGATCTGTTTTATTTGGAACTGTTTAGCGGAATGTGAACAATGACTATGAGTCTCTCTGTGACTAGCAGATGCTCAGTTGTTGGGGTCTTAAACCAGGAATCTCTTATGCTGAAGCGTTTAAAACTACTGTAGATACTAACTATCATCTAAAGCTCTGTACCTAGCTGAAAAATAATTATTTCTTTGGTCTGGCTATTGATGATTGATGCATTTCTTGAATACTCTGCCAGCTAAGAGATGAATTTGAACGAGAAACAAAATGACTTCAAAGAACTGGAATTATGAAAAATTGGTTATGCTCTGAAAAACTGTGCAGATTCTACTTGAAACCCCTCCTGCTTTGGGATATATGAGATCGGATATAAAATCTACATATTCTGTTGCTATATGAAATAAATAAAAATTATGGATTTTATTAAGCAAAAATTAGGTGGTATTACAGTCTTTCATGTTCAGTTGTAACAGGCTGTGTACAAAATCTCATATATCAGCTGTGGTTGCTATGAATAACTGAGTATGTTTCCCATCATTTGTCTCTATGTGATCATTTTAGTGATTACAGAATTTTCTGTGAAATGGTTTTGGGGGCTCAGAATTAATTTAAAGCTTACAGAGTAGAGTGGAACAGTTATGTGATCATGTGATTTACTGGTGTGAGGAAAGATTGATTTGATACAAAAAGACTTCACCAGCTGTTTTTCTTTCTGCTCACAGATCTCTTATATGTGTATGGATTTTAACGGAGTTGAATGTTGCAGGAGTTCTGTCTTACCTTCTGCCAGAGTCAATTCAGCACCAGTTGTAGTTAAAAGATGTTCTTTTTTCAAGGTTGTCATATATTCTTTTAAAAAAAAATTAGTATGCCATAGAGAAGGACAGAACTTTTATTTAGTTTTAACTTTGCAATTCAGAACTATTTTCCTTAGACTAGTTTGCATCATGAAATAACATCATGTGTTCTTCAGCTGTTCTGTGGTAACAAGTAGCATCCTACTCTGTGAAAAAAACAAATGATTAAAAAAGGTAACAATTCTGGTGAAGGACATCTGTTGCTAACTAGTAAATTATAAAGGGGGGGACGTGTTTTTCATCTGTAATTGGCAACATTCTGGAAGTGTAGGGGAACCTAGGTTAAAATAATGCAAGAGCAATCACATTTGTGAGCAAAATGAGATATGTTTTTAAAAGAGAATGTGCCTGGCATCTTAAGGAAAGGTTTGTGGGGTGCAGGAGTCCACAGAAGAGTAAGCTCAAAAACTGAAAGCCGAGGGGAACCAAATGAGACTGCTGTTGCCTCTGCAGAGGATAGATGAACTTGTGTTTTGATTATTGAGAGAACAGACCAATTTTAGTAAGCAATGGAATATTACCTCTTCTGGAGCTGTCATAATGAGCTCTCTTACATCATGCCTAGTGGCACCCCAGATTACATGCTATTTAAAAAAAAAAAAAATCCCAAAACCTAACATGAAATAGAACCAAAAATGCAGAATACATTATTACCTCCTTCTGTACTAAGCATCCTTCTATTTCCTGTGTCCTTTAAAGGTGTGCCCCAAAGATGCAAAGACCTCTCTCCCTATCCCACTAATATCTTTATTGGAAGTAGCAGGACTGCAGTGTACCCTTCAACCCTGTGCCATTCCACTATGCTGTATTATTTCAGGATTGACAAGGGAAATCTTATTCTGCTGCTTGTCTTTCAGAACAGTGTGAACACTGCATCTGTCTTGGCTCACTGCACTGATTTCCAGTTGCCTGTAATTGCATCCAGAAATGTTTGTAAATTAGAGCTGTTGATGAAGTAGAGGTAGACTCTGCATACCAAACCTTCCCCTCTGCAGCCCAGCTAGAGTATCCAGAAACAATAGGAAATTTCAGCTGGCCTTCAAGACTAACACTGGGAAAAATGTGTTGCTGTAGATTGTGCAGGAATGACACACAGGAAATGGTTGCAGGAGGTCTCAGAAACCCTGTTTATTGGAACTAAGTGGAGCTGAAGAACTGGGTATATGCATCATGGCTAGGGCTTTGCAGCCTGGCAGCAAATGGTGGCCCAAGGGCAGGTTAAGATTGATGGCTCACTCATTTTATTGCCCATTCCCATCCAGTGCAATGTGGTTAAAAGCCTCAAGCTTTCCTCTCTTATCCAGAAACTTTGTCTTGGTAGTACTAAAAAAGAAACAGAGCAAACCATGATTTGTTTCTTCTTAATTAATACATGAACATTGGAGTTTACTTCCTTTAGATGTTGGATCTGGGCTTCATCACATGCAAATTGTCCTGGGTCTGTTTGTTAAATTGTCTTTATTTTACAACTTCCTTAGCTGTTTCTGATGTTGCATGGATCCCATTTTCCCAAGAGTTATTTATGAATTTTTTGGTAGTTAATGCATGTCTGATTTTAGATACTAGAATTGCTATCTAAGCTGATGCTATGGTTGTCCTCTCCTACAGACCAATCCAAATCAATGACAATACATGCAAATTTATTCAAAGATTATGGGGAGCTCTCCAAGATGTGTTAATAGCTACAAGTCATCTGTATTCATAGTCCATCACATGCAGTGTGTCTACTGATCTGAATGATGGGAATGGTCCCATTGGAGGAGACAATTTTGGTTTCTTCAAAACCCTCTGAGCAGTGAACTCTTTGTTGTTTGTGTAACTGAAATGAATGAATAAGGGCTTCCTTATTCATTAACCAGCAGGGTATTGCTTTAATAAGGTTGGCAGTGAGGCTGTGGTGTTCGCTGGGTGCCAGCAGTATGGCACTTCACCTGGCTTTTGGGTGCTCAGCAGGACACAGAGTAGTGAGAAGTATCTGGACTATGGTTTCCAGCTACTCTTTGGTATGGGGTTTATGTGAGATACAATAAAAAGTAAAGGTTGAGTTTCAAACTCTGTTACCTTTGAGTTCGGTGTGTGTTAGAGGTCTACTTCTGAGCAAAACCAGTAACTTTCAAATATGTACAATATATTAGTGCATTTTCATACTTGTTCAAAATTCAGAATGTTTTGGAAACTGATGAAAGCAACTGGTAGAAATAAACTTTAGCTCTATACCTAAGTTATGGATCTTGAGCCTGAAAACTGGATTAGTTTGGTTCCAAAACACAAAATGGTTTAGTAGTTTTGCTAGAATAAAACTCAGATTTCAACTAGTGTAGACTGACCGAAATAGTGTTCTATGCTAAGAATAGCATTTCTTTTAAAGCCCTAATTACTCTTTTGTTGCTATTAGGAACTTTGCTTCTAACTGCTAAATTGTAGGGTTTTCATCCCTCGGATGCCCAGTTATTTGTCAGGTGTTCACACAGTGATGCAGCCTCTATGGTGCTAATCACCTGCTTGGGTATTGGTGGCCCTTACAGCACTGTGTGGTGGCTGACAAGGTTTGGAATCCCACAAGGAGTTCCTGGTTTAGAAAGGGCAGCTTCAGTTTGCCAGAGAAAACTTTGTATCCAAATATTAGAATTTCTTTTGTTGTGCAACTGATATTTCAAATACAGTACTGCCTTTAAAAAACAGACTTGAGATTGTGAAAGGTCATCTGCAATTACAAAATAAAGACGTTTTCAAGAGTGTACTTATAATAGTAGGAAGAGAAAAAAAGGTGATTCTGTTTCAAGTTAAGTCCATTAATCCTGGGTAATACATTTAGTCTTGGGCAATAAATTTATTCAGATTAAGTATTCTTCTTAATTCCTTTCATTAAGAAAGCTGTCTTTGTGAGAACTTAATGACTGTCTTTGATGTGGTCATTCTTCCACTGAAGCAGGACTTTTTTCCTTAAAAACCAGATTTAAACTTGTAATCAGTCTTTAGAGTATGGAAAGTGCAATAGTGACTATAAATGAGAAATTTTGACAGACTTTCTAGGCATCCCACAACTGCTGTTATGACTGCGTTAGCCCTTCCAAGTAAATGCATAAAATTCCAAGATTCATAGTCAGTCTGAAGTATTTATATGTTCTTTTAAAGATTGTAATATTTGTCATATGCAAACAATGTGTAGTTTTTGTCATATGGCTTTAGTGTATTTTTAGGAGGTGTATTTTATTTTTTCTTTGATGAAAGTAGTAAATTTTGCATGGATATTAAATACTTTGTGTGGCAGAGGCTTGTTAGCAGTATATTTTATAGGTGCAATTAATAAATATTCTCTATGAGGCAAATTTAAAATAAGAATCAAAGTTGTACTTTTTGTAGTTTTTAATTTATGGCAGATATCTGTTGCAGGTATTTTTAAAAGAATGATCTATCGATGATACTTAAAAGAATTTGAAGATATGCAAATACATAAGTTTTTTACTGTTTTGATCTTACTCCCAATTGGTCTCAGTAACTGTACCTTACATGAATTGAAATTCATGCCAGTGTGGGGGCTTTAATAAATACTTCCTAACTTAGGGCCTTCATGCTTTTATTTAGACTTTGAAAGGTTTCTTTCCCTAGGTATTTTTCTTGTTGGAATATGGCTTGTTTTGTTAACGAAGTTTATAGAAGGAAATACAATGACATCATGTTAAGGCGGATTCCATCAGGCTCAGGGTGGGCTAAGCCCCTCTGCTCAGGGTTTTGCAGGGCTGTTAGATACAGAGTTTGAAGTATCTGAGATGGAGCATTAAGCAGAGAAGTTTGCCTGAGGGATGTGTGCGCTTTATTTTGAGTGGGGTGGCGCAGCGCAGCACGCTGGCCAACAGTGTAATGGACCGTGTGTGCTGCAGTTGGCTGGGATGGAGGGGCGAGATGTGAGAGCGTGCACAGATCACCTTTCTTGACAGAGAGCAAGGGTAGAGGAGTTTGTTGTGCAAAAAAGTATCTCAAGAAGAGCACTTTCTACGTATGTAACTGAGTGGTTTCCAGCTGATCTGGTCACATGCAAGATATTTTTTGGCATTTAACCACCTGCACGCCACTGGAGAAAGACAAAATGTTGAATTCTTTGGAGGGGTAGGCTCATGGTCAGACAGGTACTGCACATTTTGGCTACAAAACTGTAAGATTTGTTCTTAAAGAAAAACTTGCTGTGAATATGTCGCTTTCTGGCAACCAGTGTGTATTCATCTGAATTTAACTTCTCCTGTCGTTAGTCCAAATTTTAGATCAATTTGATTTAGATAGACATATTCTGGATTCATGAAACTACAGTGAAACAAGCCTGATTGAGAGATGCATCTTGATTTTTAGTGGTCAAGATTATGGTGATAAAAGTAGTTACATGGTTAATGAGCTGTGTGGATTTTCCTGTAATCTCAGAGAGATATTGGTTGCTCTCTGGTTAAAATGACAATGTAGCTAATATATTTAATGGAAGGATTTATCCATTTAAAACAAACCAGCAGAGGGGTTCTTCTGTCGGGATGGTGAAGTCAGCCTATGCAAGGCTCTGTTCTCAGTTTCAGTTCTGCTGTATTTGCAGGTTTTCTAATCGCTGCATTGGAGGTACATAATTCCTGTGGTTGGAACTGTTCAAATCCTTCCCTTCACTTTCTTCATTGGCTGCTTAACTCTTCTGGAGTTTCTATGTTGGTATCTAGTTCAAGTGTTTAAAGTACTCTATCTTTGCATGGCTTCAAATTGCTTCCAAAGTGCATTTAAACTAGTGGTGGTTAAATGCTGTTGGTGGTGGTGTAGTCTGCTTATCTCTTGGATTTTGTGTTATGTTGCTCTTCTGTTTCCCATATGTGTAAACATTCCTGAGAATGGTCCCTTCCTAAATTCTATAACCTTCATCATAACCTCCTGAAATATTACTATGGTTATGTTAATTTTCTGATTTTCATGAAACTGATAGCTGATGTGTTTCTTGCTTTCATTGTCCTGTGTATTAGAGTATGGTATTTGGCTAATTAAATTTATCTGCTTTTCTTCTGTAAGTATGTACTTCTCATAATTTGATAATTATTTTTAAAAGATTTTCTTAGGACTTTCAAAATGATTAGAGCAACTTCTATACATAAGGTTACTTGGATCCTTCTTTGTAGGATAATTTAAACTGTAGAAAATCAGGAGTAAAATTAAAATACTGAAAAAGAAATACATAAAGTTTTGTTAGTACCTTTGTTGTACCAGTGTTCCATGTTATGAAGATTTTAGAGTGTTGGTCAGTTTTAATGTATTAAAAATATAAGCTGAGATGAGGAGCTGAGCAGTGCTAAATATTTACAGCAGAGGAAAGTCAGTAACTTTAGGAAAATGAAGGATTATGAGCTCCTATTTGAGATTTCCAAGTCTATTAAAAAGAGTTAACATGGATATTTAAACTTGCTAATAAATAGCATATGCTTTCTCAAGAAATTGTTCAATTTTGCTCCTACTAGGAACTTTTGAAATCTGTAAGACTAATGCTTCTTGCTGTAAGTAAACTTTGGAGCAGTTGCATTTGCATGCTGTATAAGTTATGATTTCTTTTTGGTGAATTATGGTACTTTTTGAAAGACCAATATTTAGACAAAATTATTTTTCATTTTCCCTCCCCTTTGTTCCTGAAGCTTTTCCAGTTTTGAAAGTAAAAATTTAAAATATAATTTAAAAAAAATTGTCATACAAAATGGGATGCAGTTGACTTTTTTAAACAGCTATCTTGTAACCTCATCTAGTTTATATTCTACTGACTAAAACAAAATGATTATACATGAATCAGTCTCTGTGCTCTTGATTATTGTGGGCAGTGATGCAGGGACCAATTCTAATAGAATTTGCAGGGAAGAAGTCAATTGAGTTTCGACAGGGGTCATGTAGGATCCATAAACTCCCACGGGGCTGTTATCAAAGATGTAACTGTATGCAATGGAGCATAACAGAGCTAATGCCTTTTACTTACTGATTCTTGATTGAACAATTAGTTTGACAGTGGTCACCATGCACTTTGCCCTTATTAGATAGGTTTGATAGTACAAACAATCTTACAAGACATTTATAAGCTTCAAGGTGATTTTAAGTTCACAGGTAATTCTCTCAAAGCTGTGCTTAGGTATCAATTATCAGAGATTTTACTTTTGCCTTCTTGGGTTTAACTCATACTCAATGTGTTTTTTCTTGATATCATCACTGCTTTATAAAACTCAAAAATTATGGGTTTGCCAAGTCCCATTTTAAATCTTTGTTTTAATTGGTTAGTTGGGCTGGTGCCACATGGCCCCTAGAAAAAGGAGAATGAATAAACTTACTGTACATATTGATGTGTGTGTGTGTGTGTTTGTTTTTGAACAAAAATTACCTATGACTGACTCATTTTTGTTAAATAGAGGAAAAAAGAAATTCAGGTTATAATTAACAGGTATATCCCTAAATATCTCTTGTATTTTTAAAAATGGTTAAAAATAATTGGCAAATTTTATGGGGGGCATTGCCTTAGCTATTTATGCCTGCAGTAATGTTTATTAATTGTACGACTTTTGTGGTGAGTACCTTACTAGAGTAATAATCCTTATGGCAAAAATACCATATTACAGATAGCTTTTGTTCTGTACAGTATAAATCTTGTTGAACTTGTTCACTCTAAATTTACAAGTGGTGTAACAATGTGTCATCTCATTCAGTGTTTGTGTTTTGAACCAGTATTGTATTGTCTGTCTCATGTCCAGATAGGGAAACAGGCAGGAAAATCAGAAGTTGTGCACCATTTTAAATGGAAACTTTAACAGATTGCTTTTTAAATTGGTTTATAGCTTTTACATATATAAAGTATTTCTGGCCAAGTGTGGTTAGATGGTAAATATTTGAGAGCTTTCAATATGCACATATGTTACAATATTGAATATTAAAAAGTATTCAGTGAAACAAAGTAACTTTAGTCAGATCCACATCTGGATATATGTTCAAATAATCATTTCCCTTCTTTTTGGAGCTGGAATGTAATTATTTTGATACAGTTCTTACACAGCAGCTGAGTTCTTAATTTAGATGCATTCAAAACTCAGTTTAATTGCAAATCATTCCTGTCTTCTACAAAATAGTCAAGTTATCAGCATTTTTTCTTCTGACAGAAGTATGGGCTTTATCACCTGCAGCTGTTGACTGATCATCAGCTTCTGTGAAATCCAAATCTACATATACATTTGAAGAAAACGGTACTTTAAAAAAAAGAATATCAAAGTGAAACCACCATAATATACTAGGGTTTTTGAAGACATGATTTTTTTTCCCCCAAATTTTAAGGTAAGAGTGGCAGAGTATCTGAAAAATTAGAGAAGGTGTAGTGTACCAGTGTGTGAAATTAATTCTTCTCTATTATTGCAGCTTTGTCTGTTATAGGGGACATTTTTGGCTCCTGAGTCATTGTAAATCATTGGATGCAAATGGAATAATGTGGAAATAGCAGTGATATGTGCAACAATTCTCTGTCTTTGTGATCTTAAATTCATTGCCTTTATTTATTTTTTTCTTAGTAATCATCTTGCTGCTAGATTAAGGTTATCTTTGAGAACTCTTGCTTCAAACCTCCATGCATAAGCAGTAAATACCCAGTTTTCTCTTCTGCTTGAGAGAGAGCAAGGAAATTTTACTGTGGAGTAATTCTTGTTGTCATTGATAGTAAATAGTTGGATGCAGACCCAGAATCTATGCTAATAAGGTAACCTGTTTCCATTTGCAAGAATTTTATTATTCATTCTTTGTAAACCATTTAGGAAGGAGTATGGGCTACCATTGATTAGTCTGTAATTAGTGCTCACAGGCAGTATGGTTGGAGCTGTGTTCGAGGGGAAAATTTATCAGTTTTTAAAAACTGCATGACTTGTGTAGAGGAACTAAAATGCAGACTGCAAAGTGTATGAAATTGCTATGTTTATCATCTACCTAAATGCTACTGTGAGTTCTGCTTTATGTGCAACCGTTCCTCAAAGTGAAGCAGGAGTATCATGCATTACGTTCGTAACAGATTGAAGATGGGCAATTATCATTAAGCCATTTGATGGTGAAGCTTATTCCCCAAGTCAGGAAGCTAGATGCAGGTATTCCACAACAGATTGGGAAAAGGCTTTTCAAAATGACCGCATACTCTGTGCAGATGCACAGTAGAGCATCTGTGCAAGCTTCAGGCAGCCATTTATATACATTAGTGAGAGCATCAGTCCTTGTGTGACTCCTGTGGGGCGTGCAAACACTGCTCAACTGTTATTTTGCTGAAAGATTTTCTTGCCAAATTTTATTGAAGTACATCATGGGGTAACATACAAATGGAGCTGAGATGAAATGGCTACAAAGCCTGTCTGAGAGTCTGCCTTGCTGTTCTGACTTGTGTTTATTCTAGAGTTGGTCTTCCATTAAGTATCAAACCTTCGCAGGTTAGCTACATTTGTCTTTCTTTAGAGCAGCTCCCTGTGCAGCACTAAATTTAGTCAAGCCTACTAATGTGTAATCCCAGTGCCACTGACAGGGCTTGGTGATACTGTTGGTGTTTGAGCTCACTGAAGCCTCCAGCACATAAGAGGCTTTTGTGGCAGCAATGACTGGTTGCAAGAGAAATTTGGAGTGCTCCAAATTGCCCCTGTGGAGGAGGGAGAGGCAAGCAGGGTGCATGTGTCCACCTGTGCTGTTGTGTGCGTTTCTTGTGGTATTTGCTCACTGGACAGTGGTGGAAATGCAGAGGCTGAAGGTGGTGTTGCTCTGAGCCTGGCCACGTTCCTGTCTCTGCAAATGCTGGCCTGCTGCCAGGGTGGGTGATCAACATCTGTGCTCTTCCTCTAAATTGCTGCCCTGGGTTCTGTTGAGCTTGGATCTCTTAAGGTTGGATGATTTTCTTGTCTGCCTCCTTATTCCTTGCATTTGCTTGATGCTTTTACCTTGTTTCCTATTTCATTCTCTGTTTTGTTGCTTTCTAAACAAAATAAAAGTTAAATTTCTGCTGTAATGTTTCAGAATTGAAACTGATGCCACAGTACTTTAAAGTTCTCAAGAATTTAAGACAGTGACCCATTGCCTCTTCCTGCATTGTAGAAAATAATCAGTTGCATAGAACTAAAACAATGAAGTGAAATTAATTGATACCTGTTCATTTAGAGTTCAGTTGAACCTGCAAGCTCATGCCACAGAGGAGAAAATTAAGAATTCCCCCTCAGCCCCCAGGAAGTGAGGGACAAAGGGGGATTTGGAGAAAGCTGTCTTTCATAATTGCAAATATTTTATCAGAAAAGATAATCTGCAATGTGAGAATGTAGGTTTTCAGGTTGCATCTTGTATTTAAGCCATCACTGACACTTGAGTATCTATAGTTGAGGATATATTTGTCCCCTTCTTGTTACTCTAAACAGATACTGTCTTAAAATTGTGTTGTAGTAGAGATTTGTATAATTATAGTCTGTCTTCATAGTTTTGTATCTTGAGCATGGAAAAAACATTGATTCATACAAATTTTCCAGCAGCTAAGTGATTACTGGAACGTGTTGTGTGTAGTGGAATATCAAAGTCAATTATGGATATTCCCAATCTATTAACCTGTATAACATTTCCTTTCCTTTTTTGGTATGATGAATGGTGGAATCTCTGTCACGAGCTCCCAATGTTATTGTATATGGATGTTCCATCCTCTTTCAGATGCATTTGCGAAATTGTTTCACCAGTCAACTGCTTTATTTTTTTAACAGTATTTGTGTAGTTATTGAATGAATAGGTAATTGCAAGCACTTTGAGGTTTTATCTTAAATATAGTAAGCTTCCTGGTTACAGAAATTGCCAAAAATTTATGAATTTCCTGACATTTATTTATTTTTATTAAATATGTGTATGGATTTTTATTTTTTAAAATGAGCTTTAGTTTTACTTTTAGTTACTACTTTTTCTAGCCATTTGTCGCCAACAATAATCTTCTTAAATGTGTCGATATATAAAGGAATCTCTTCTTCTTATTTTGATTCTTTTGGTAGTAGTTTGTGTGGGAGGGTTTTTTCCCCTCCGTTTTTTTTTTGTGGTTTATATTTTGTTTGTGGGTTTTGTCTTTCTTCTGTGGTATGGAAAGAGACTGCTAAAAAGTGTCAAGTATACTTGATAGTGTTCCTTTAGAGCCTTCAGACAATTTGAAAGAGCTGGATTTTCAGGTGGTGTGTGTATGACCTATGCTTACTGATGCTGAATAATGATCTCTTCCATCAGCTCTCACAAAGAGGGATCTGCTCTGTCCCTCTCTACTCACTCTTGATTCTCTATACTTGCTCTTGGATCCCAGGCTGGCAATTTGAGTGTCAGTGTCTCCTGGATGTCACCAAGAGGAATTGGTGACTCAACTCCTATTGGTAGCTGCTTACCAGTACAAATAAATGGTTTGTACTCATTTCTGAGAGATGAATATGTAGATGTATAGCAAGATCAGTGGAGTTGATGGTGGAATTTTCATTGGCACTTAGATTTAAGCTGAACAGGTTGTACTGCACCTGATCAGCCTCTGAAAGTCAGCCCTGCTTTGGGAAGGAGGTGGGACATGATGACTTAAAAATTTCACAAAACTTAACTGGTTTTATGGTTCTGTGATTTCTGTGCTGAGTTGTGGTGTTAGCATCTCTCCACAGCTGCATGCTGCTTTCTCCTTGGAGTTATGAGGGGTCCAGAGAATGGTCCCCACAAAACTTGATTTGAATTGAAAATCTTTAGAAATCTCTTCTTAGGTTGGTGCAATCTATACTTGCTATTTCCTCTTCCCTTTGTTTCCTAATCCCCAAAGCAGACATGCCTATAGCTTTGGTGTTTGTTGACAAATATGTCAGTCAGTGTTACATTTGGAGAATGGACTAATTCCTGCCAATCATTATGTGGGTGGTATACTTATGAATAGCGATCACTTAAACAGCTTTCTGTTAGTGCTGAAGTTTTTGCAAAAGACTTTTTTTCCCAAGGTCAGGTTTTGGGTTGTTTTTGTTACAAAATGTGTGACTCAATGTGTCTCTGTGCTGCACAGTGACTGACTGGAGGGTGCTGCGGGTGCCTGAAGCTTTTCACATGCTGGCTTGACTGCTGGTTTCAGCTGGGTCGTAGCACAAGGGCTGCAGCTCGTAGTTACCCCAATTTCCCCAGCTAACATCATCAGAAACTGGGGTTTTTTTTGCATTGCACAGTCAGTCTGTTTCAGGTCTGACCTGAAACCTAGAGGTTGTGTTTCTGGTGTCAATGCTAATTTCCTTTTTCACTGGTCCGAGGAGAGCAATCTGCTGGAAGAGACTGACCCAGTTGAGTGACTTGTTTTTCTACTACTGCATTCATCCAGCAGTGGTGTAGTAGGTGAAAACTTTGTCAAAGCCTTCAGTGGTACAATGCAAGTCCATTGCTGAGCAAGGTCGTGGCATTCTGCTGTAAAGGTCAGGGCTTTTGGACTTGGAAATCAACACTGGAGAAAGCACCAGTTCTCATTCCCAGAGTAGGTAGATGTCCTCCTTTCATTTACCTAGTTGCCTTTTTCCAGTATTTTTATCTGCAGCTCTCCACTCATCCAGCAAACACATTTTCCACTAGAAAATGCTAATTTGTAAATTTTTTTGATGTATACACGCTAAGTATGGTTTCATAAACAAAATTTTTCTAATCTTAGAAAATATGCTTGAACAGTTTAAAAACAATAAGTATTTGGGAAATTAATTGGTTTCTTCAAGTCATAACTTGGAGTGTTGTTGTATTTTTTGGTAATTACACAGAATGAAAAAATTTTAGGAGTAGGAGAGATCCTAGAACAAGTAATTCCTTTTTCAAAATGCATGACATGAATTCACTACAAAAATGGTCATAAACAGATTTTTTAAAATGTTTTCATAAGAATTCCTGTTAAACATTATAGGGATGATAGGATGGTAGGATGCTTTATTCTGCCAGTTTCTCTGTCTGCAATTAATTTAGGATATCTTGAATATGTTATTTTAATACTACAGAAATTAAATATAATGATAGACTTAATTTAGGATTTCATTTTTCTTGCCAGCATTCTAAAATATCTGTACTTAAAATAAAATATAATTTTCTTTTCAAAGTCAATGTTCCTGTGAAAATAAAAGCACCTTCTAAGGCCATGTACAAATGTTAATAAATTGATAATCTGTTTTTATCCTTAGCTAACAGAGTCTAGATCTCAATGACTTTTTTTTTTCCCCAAATGTGTTTTTGGGTTTTTTTTGGTATGTGGTAGCACTACTAAGTGTGTAATAATTTCAAAAGAAAGAGTTGTACAATGTTCTTCTGGTGTCCTAAAACAACTGTTTTGGCACTGCCTGGTTTATATTAATATGTCTGATACTTTCATAGGATTTATACTTTGGTTTGGGGTTATGTGCTTATATATATTTATTTTTAGCAGATGACCACATATTTATTTATTTTGGCAATATCTTTAATCTTTCAGAAGACTTTTATCCCCTAATCCCTTAGTTTTCTAGGCAGACCTAGAGCATCTGTTTGCAATTCTGCCTTGGACATTGCCAGCACAAATTAGTCTTGGAAACTCACTTCACATCTTAGCTTAAAATGTTCACAGACCTTTTCAAGGTTCATGAGCCTTACAAGAACCATTAATACCAAATATGCTCTAATCCAGATTTCCACCCAAGTTTCTTAAAAATCATTACAAATATGAACCTGGCAGTTCCCCTTTCCAGTCAGGTTGGTTAAGGAATTTCTGCTGTGTCTTGTTTATTGGGAGACTGCTGCTCCTCACCTAACCCATAGTTTACAATGAGGAATAAAGAAGAATACTGTAAAATGGTGGTGTGTGTGATTCATCCATCAGTTCCACCAGTCCTTGCCTCATCATGCTTGGTTTTTTTTTTTTGGCAAAAGTCTGAACTTGTGGAATTTTTTGTTTGTTTGTTTTTAAATGAAGACAGTGGTCAAAGCCTTAGGGATTTTTTTTATCTCTTGAAGAAGGGCTCATCTTCAACAGTGCAAAGACCTAGTATCATGATGGGATCTTTTTATCAAGTTAGGTGAAAAAGTAGCATTGTATGAAGTAGAAAATTGTGGCCCTGATTCAATAAATGATTCTGTGCCAATGTCTTCCATAATATGCTCCCAATTTAAAGTTGGGAGACACCTGGCATATATATATATGTTTATATGTAATAGCATAAAGGAAAGCTTTTCAGTTTTGTGAATGTTTCTGTTGTGAAGAAGTTCTACAAAATTCAAGGGTTGCTGATGTGAAGCTAACACATTTTGTTAATTGCATGCAACCAGCATGCACTTAGCCTGACTTCAAAAACACTGGTGTACAGCAGAGGGGATGCCGCAACTCAGCCCTGCTGAGTAAGGGAGAAATATCTGTATAACAGCAGACTGAAAATTCAATGTGCTTTATGGAAGAAAACAAGAATTATTTTGAGGTAAGAACACAGCTTAATTAAAATATGTAATTTCTCTAATTGACAGCCCTGAACACACATATATTTAAACATAACCTGTTCAATGTAAAAGCCATCATACCAGTAGATCATGCACTACGTGCCCTTTTCAAAATACAGTTTACTTTTAAATCAAATAACCCAAATCAGTGTGGATCATCTCTTGGCTAGGTTTTGGACTTGAAATCTCAGTGGTTCCTTGACTGAATGGAGTTTTGTTGCTGTGAAGGAATATCATTGTCCTCAAAGGTGAATTTTGCCATGGCAACAGGAACTGCATCATACTGGGTTAAAGGTATTCCTTACCTATTTGTCATGAGTTTTATCCTTCCTGTATTGGAATGTTTTTATAATTTTTATATTGTATTAGCAGAGTACTGCATATACATGCAGCACTTACAAATGCATTCCTCAGGCAAATATTTTAGTAGTGGGACTTGTTTTTTTGTTTGACTGAACTGTGTTCCCTTTGCTACTTCTTCATGAAATCAACTGATCTCTTTTTCAGATGGTGTATTCAGGTTTTGAGAACTCCACCAAAAGAAGTCAAGTAATTTTATGTGGAATTCTTATGTTCAGCTAAAACTGTAGGTGTAATTTGGATTCTTTAACCTGTTCTAATAATCTGTATGCAGTTAATCAGAGGCATTCATCCATTGCTAGCTGAGAAATATTCCCAGTTATTAACAGCCAGTGTCTTGATTAAAATGAAGCAAACCAAAAATCCCTAATCCCCAAACTACACCTGCATCTCCTACTGTTTATGCTGACAATTTGACTTTGCTTTTTTGGTCAGACATTAAGAAGTGACCTTCTTGGGCAGTTATTTCCTGCACAGCCTGAGGAACCAGGGTGACAGAGGTTGGGTGTTTTGCCTCAGTCTGCAAGTCACTTGGTCTTGCACATGTCCCATGGAGGAACATTTTCTCTGCATCTCTTATGTGCAACTTTGCTTTGTACAACTCATGCTTTCAGAAGAAACTCAAATCAGTTTTACCTTAGGTAGTTGTTGCAGTCATGTAACAAGAGTGGGGACTCAACATAAGCTACTTAAAGCTGTTGGCATGCTGCAGTGTGAGTGAAGCATGCACAGGAGAACCTCTGGCTCTCCCTCCATTTATAATGACAAAGTAAGCAATTTGGATGTAAAGTTTGACTGGAGACCAGAATTCAAGCAGTACAGTAAGCTGGATGTAGGGTTTATGTGGATCCCTCTGATACTGCACCAGCCTTTCCAATGTGCACAAGTTCACTTGTGTGCACTGGCTGGCGCCGCTGTTGAAGGGGGCAGGTGCCCAAGGTGTGAGGAACCTCTTGAGAGTTTCACTGTGTTACTGCAGGAGTGGTGGTGGATGTTCAGAAAAGGTGGTGAGTTAGAGTGCAACACTTTCGGGAGATACAGGAGGAAATAACAGATATGAGATGAAAAGTCACAGTAGGAATAAAATGCCAACAGAGGTAGTATATGTATGGATAAGAATATGTTCTTGTATATGCATGCACTTAAACTTTATATTTTGCAATCTTGATGAAAGTGAGATTTTTATAAAACAGTGTGGTTGCAGTGGATCATTTCTTCCTGCAAGCTTTTTCAGCTCATTGATTTGAGGCATGGTTGACTTTAGAAATTACCAGAGGCTCATTTTTCTCCAACATATACTGCAGGCATTTATTTATTCTGCAAAGCAGAGCATTGCTTGTGATTATTTAACTTTTACTGATACCTATAAGCCATATCAGCACTGACATACATTAACAAAATCCCCAGCTCTCTCCCAGCAATTGCCTAGTACAATAAACCTTCACTTTCTTCCTTTGCAAATAAGGAATAACATATTTCTCATTTTCCTGTACTGTGCTCTGCAGAGTTTCATTCCATGGTTGTTGAACTGAAACAAATAATCTGATTTCACTCATGACCCATTGCTAAAGCTACGGTATAATGATTAAAGGCTCATATTTCTTGGCCATGGAGAAAATGAAATTTAACTGACGACTTATAATGATGTAAAAGTAGTACCTTCTGGAACATAAACCCCAATTTTAACTAGGTAATTGTGCAAAATCCATGGCCAATCCATATCAATTTGTGATTTTCCTTATTAGTTTAAACCTCCTTGCTGTGTCTATGCCCATTTGAAGCTTCTTCAATACCAGTGGCAATTTTTGAAATAGAAAAGTGTGTTCTGATATATTGTCATTGGAACAAATCAGCAGGAAGGTAAACTGCAATCTGTTAGCTTATGACAGATATTATGGCTTGGCAGCTCCTCTTCTTTTAACATTTGCTATGGAATGTTCTAAGAGAAGCATGAGAACTGGTAGCTAAGTGTGGGGAAGCATGCTACATGTTGAAATTGCTGTGACTTAATTAAGAAATAGTTTTTTAAAATTAAAATATTAAAACAATAGCTTCAGATTTTTAAAATCACTTGGTTGTTTCTCATGTTGATGCAACATCATTATTCTGTTGCCTGATAAAACGAGCTAGAAATGGAGACACTTTCACTGAAAAATACATGGGAATTTTTAATAAAAAGTTAAGATGAAACAAAAGTAGTTCAAGTTTGATCTTCATTTCTACAGCTCCACAAGGATTTATGAAAACTTATTTGCAAATATTATCTGTGCTTTATCTGTGTAAAATGGTTTCTGGGAGACACTAAATGATTTTGACGTTTCCTAGTTTGAATAGGTCTCTTTTGTGAAGGTATTGACTGTAGTTAGAAATGTAGCAATACTTATTTCAGAACCAGTTTGTGAGAGAGAGCTGCCATTTGCAGGTACGCCTGAGCATTTACATATCTTCAAACACATCAGTTAGTGAGATGGAAATTTTCAGGATTACTCCTGGGGTTTGATGCCTTCCTGGTCAAACTGTTGATTCTTCAGCAGGAAAAATTGTACTAAAGCTAGTGATGGCAAGGGGCTCCAAAATACATTTTGGAATTGGGCTGGATTCTTTAAAAAGACCTTTTTGCTGGAAATGGGCAAACTTTAAAACTTTGAAGAATGTATAGGTTTTGGTTACTGAAAGTTTCTCTAGAGTAGGTGGGAATTAGACTTAGGCAAATTAACACTAGGGCTCACAGCTGTTAAATTATAATTCCTTTTTTTTCCTCAAAATACATGGGTGTTACTATAGCTAGAGGCATTTCTTTTGACTATGTTTTTGTTTCTCTACTGAAAAAAAAAAAAAAAGAAGGGAAACTTGGATAACTGCTCTCTGAAACTGGAGAAACATCTATTATGCTTTTAGCCATCGGATGTCACCAGAGTACAGAGAGTAAGTATTAGATGATGTGGAACTGATTTATGACTTCCCTGGCTGTTTATTTTGGACTGGGAAGGCTCCAGCCTTGGAGAGGCTTTCTCAAATCAGTAGTCTCAGCATCTTGACCAGTTTCATCATGTCTCTGATTCTCTTAAATTCAGAGTATTGGGCATGAAATAGGTTCAGCATCATGTCCCGCCTCTATAGGGTCATTGACAAGAGTGAAGCAGGAGAGGAAGCAAACAAGAGGTGAACAAATATCACCACAGAATTTAGCATTGGTATTTCCCTGCCTGTTACAGTGGCATGATTGGGAGAGGCCTTGAAAACCACTTGTGTCCCCACTGCACACATAGTGCTGGGATTGCTAATTAGCTCAGGTACCTCATTTGCTCCCTGCTGTTGGGTGGTGGTGCCCTGCCCGGTTGGGTGGCTTGGCCTCTGCTCTGTCAGGGGCCTTTTGGGCAGCCCTGGGCACTGCCAGGGCTTTGCTGTAAACACTGAACCTGCAGTGGCTCAGCTGAGTCTGGGGACTTCTGCAGGAGTCTCAGTACAAACACGTTAACTAAGGCACAGGAGACCCTTACAAAGACCTTTGAGAACCAGATGAGGCTCTGGTGAGTCTTTATGGACTTTATGCTTTGAGATGTGAAAAGTTTAATGAGTATGTTTTTTAACAGTAAGATTTCTTCCAGGTGATGTGGCATTATAAATGGACTTTAGGGCATTTTAGTTGTAAAGCTTAACTTTAAGTTTCAGCTACTATATGGACAGTCCTGGTTGAAGGTCTTGCTTTCCATCAGTAATGGTGCAATGCAGGTCTGTGAAAATAAAAATTTGGTTTTAACTACTTATAGGAGTCAATGGTAAATATATATACATGTATGTATGTGTATATATATATATATGTATATATATGTTCTGCATTTTCTGAATAATTTCTATGTAGCATTGCTGTTCCTATGCTAACATGAAATACCTTCATTCTTACTGGTGAACATTTCCAGAATTAAGCATTAATGAAGGACCTATAGAATCTACCTTTCAGTGACACATAAATGAGGGACACAGAAGGGGAGACATCCCTTCTGTATTGACATCCAGAATCTGTTGGAGAAATAAATGAGAGGTGTGACATAAGAGATTTTATTTCAGCACTTGATAGAAAGAAGCTTTGTAAAATGTTTTCAGATCAATGCTTGGAAGGGCCACTCTGATGCAATCTGAAAATTGCTGTAAGGAGTATAAAGCGAGAAAGGATTTGAGGCTTGTGGGGAAAAAATAAGACTTCTTGGAGATGAAAAAACAATGCCTTTGTCATCTATAAAAGGAGAAAGGCGTTCTGAAATGGGAAAGATGTTGAAATTGAGTAAATTAGAGGAAAAATATGACAGGGATAAAATACAAAAGATTTGAGGAAAAAATATCATGGAATGTGTCAGTTAATGGTAATTTAAAAGGCTGTGGATCCAACTAAACTGCAAGAGAACTGGTTAGGCAGCTATTTGTAAATTTAGTACAAGTGTTTATTGATTTGCTAAAAGTGATCTTTTTTCAGGTTTTCCCAGTGTCTCACAGTTGAGTAGAATAGGTTTTGAGATAAACAGTGGTACTCTGGTACTCTCAGGAATAGTCTGCATTTCTAGGAGGTGAGGATGGACTCAATATGAGAAGTGCCTTTGTCTGAGGGAAACATATATATATATATATATATATATGTGCATTTAAAGTGCATCCCAAGAGAAACAGGTACAGCCGAAAACTATCCTGCACTAGAGGGATGGATTGAAGTGGGAAGCAGAATTACAGATGTCAGGAACATTTTCATGTTCTTCTAATGCAAAAGTCTTCACTGAGTTTTTATGAGTTCATGACAGGACCACTTCAGATGTCTTGTGAAACCTCACTATATCAGATTGCACCTGAGCTGGAAGCAAGCTGTTTCTCTGCCCTTTCTTCTATTTGATAGGAGCACATTTTTCCTGCATTTTACTCACATTTTCTACCTTTGCAGGCCCTTCAGCTTATAAGTAAGCAGAACTGACTATTCTGTTCCAGTCACACCTATTTGAATCTTAACTTGGATGTGATCTGAGCACAAGGGCTAAGCAGATTGAAAATGAAGAGTTCACTTGATGTATATCCTTTCCCAATTCTAAATCTACAGGGCAAAAAGCACTGGTATTTATTTTGAGCCTATCTGTGTTACTATGTCTGTCAAAGATTTTTGCCTGAAATGTTTTACTTTTTCGTTTGTCACTTTCAAAATATGTTCCATAGGGAATGAAAGATCTTTTGGGCATAGATGTTCACATTTGGAAAAAGAAAAGCAAGCGAATAGGCATTGCAGGATCTCTAAAAAATGTTTATGTGAAAAATATATATGTGGTCAAGAAAGGAAAGGAGCTAAAAAAAAGAAAAAAGCTCATGAAGATATTCTTCTCTGAGAGGGTCAGAGGGGTTTGTATTTCATTGAAAATTATACATGCATATGATCCCAGAGGCAATACTAGCAGGATGTAAATGTTTACATCAGTATGATATTTTAGAGTAACAGCTTTGTTTTGGTGGAACATTGACCTATGGGTTGAAGAAAAAACTACTTAGATATACATCAGATTAATGACAAAATTAATCATTTTTATAGGGAGAAGTGAAAGATGGGATGTTTTATTATACTTAGCTTCATTGGATTTTAACCACATGTTCCATAAATGAGCATTTAAAAATTGCATGTAGCTTTTTTTCCAGGTTACTAAGTTATAGATATGACCTTTTCATATTTTGAAATATAATCTTAGTCTTGCACAGTGTTTGGCTTTCTTCTTTGATTGAAATCCCAAGGTGGAATGAATGTAGTGTGTGACTGAAAATAATCTGTTTAAGCCTGAAATTGCTGGAGGGAGGCATGTTGGCATGCCCACTGCAGGGAAGCCCTGGAGATGGCCTTGATTTGTGAGAAAGCAGCTTTGCAGGGCAAGGAGGTGCCACAGACAGTTTGTAGGAGTTCCTGATGCTCTTGGAGCCACCTTCTGCTGTGATGCTGTTTCAGTGCTCTCAGTGGGGGACAGCTGTGAGTTTTGCTGGGGAATAATGACAGTGTTTTCACACAGCCACTGATTTCAGTTGTGAAATCAGTTTGTTTTATTCATCGTGAATGTTGATAAAGTGTGTGTGTTTATTTCTACATATACTGTGTGTACACTTCTATAAATGTAAATATATTCTAAAGCCAGGCTTGTCTTCTAGGACAAAAACCTCCTCGTTTTGGGATATGCTGAGCACTTCTGAACGAGTTTTAGGGTCTTGTACTACTGAAAATGCTTCTAATGTAAATATTTTTGGTTTTAGTTGAGAGATTTTTTGGTGTTTTCATGTAGCATGAGAGGTAAATGTTGAATGGAAAAGTAGAATTCAAAGTTAAGATTAAATTTCATGCCAATTTGAGAGCCATATGTTTTGGTATTTCTTTTTATAAGTTCCTTCACTAATTTTATTGGAAAGCACATCTGAAGCATTTCACCATTTACCAACTTAGTGGAGAAGGGTATAATTCTGTTCTAGGTTGTATAAAGTAATATAATAAGTGCTACATTTTAGTGTCTTTCTCTTAAAAAAATGCATGTGATTTTTTTTGTTTGTTTGTCTTTTTTCAGTTTAACCATGGGAGTGACGTCTTTGTGGCTCTAGATAACTTTTCAATTTCAGCAAGGAATGTCTCACCATTCTCTTTCAAAATAGCGCAAAGAGGTTTTGAAAAGTCAATGCTCTCCTATCTAAATTTGGCGATACTTCAATCACTGAGTGAACACAAGGACCAGTTTCTAAGTTTCTATACAGAAGGAAATGAAATCTAGTACTTGGAATTTTTTTCTTTTTTTCTTTTCCCCAGCCTTGACATTGGCTCCTGCAACCTCCAAAAGAAAAAAAAAACCCTAAAATTCCAATGAAGATTGTCAGGAAGGGTTATACTGCAATGAAGAAGTGACTAGACCTTTACAAATTTTGTTTAGAATATGTTTTTCAGTTTGCAGACCAGGTATTCTTCAGAAGAAAAAATAAGATGCAGAAAAGAATGATGGGAGATATACCTACTACACCAAACCAAAAAAAAAAAAAGATCCAGAAGCTCTTAAAGTTGTGTGACCCATACATCTGTGGAGTGTGAATTTTAAAACCGAATACAGACAGTACATATGTAAAAAAATATTTGTAAATTTTGAACAGAACTGACACCTATTCTAAGCAGAAGGATCATCTTTCTCCTCATCCACTGAATTCTGATTTTTCCTTGTAGAATATATGCACAAATGTTTCAGGGTGTTACATGGATGTCTGGGTATAACAAGAATTACAGAAAATAACAGCAAGTGGGCATTCAGGGTTACAAGTAAGACTTCAGAAACCAAGATTTAAGTTATGGCTAGTCATTCTGAGTGTCAAATTTTTGTTTCTGCTAGTAAGTAGTGTCCTTTAGAGTGCAAATTGTCTTAACTAACCTTTCATCAACAGGTTGGTTGTTCATGTGTTCTCTTTTACCTGGACAATGCGATACCACTTCTGTAGAGGGTTCAGGTATGAAATAGATTATCATTTTATTTGGAAGTAAAGTAGGTGTGTTTTCCTTATATAAAAGGTCTTAGTTCTCACTTGAATAATGATCTGATCTCTGATCACTGATAACCATCACAGGCTAGCTCTAGTGGCTATCTTTAACTCTAATTCTACCTCTCAGAATGCTATTTCCCAATGCTGCTCTTAGGTTAAAAAAAAATATGAAATTGTGTACCTAATGCAATGAAGTGTGCATGTGGAGAATATGGGAGATTTTTTCACTACTTTTAGGAGCAGAGAATTCAGAGGCTTCTTACCTGGTGTACTCATGTTTGCCCAGATCCAGTGTGGGACCTGAGAGCAGTGTACAGCATAACCTTAGGGCAGAAAAGCCTGGCAGCCTTATTTCAGAGGCTATGGGCCATGGGGCTTGTGGAAAGCATCTTCTCCTCTGCCAGCTCATCTGAGACTGCAGAGCAGGTCTGGGGTCCTGGCAAGGGAGAGCCATGAGCCTGCCAGGCTGAGCCAAGTCAGCACCCAGGAGCTTGGAACCCCAGCTGTGCCCCTGCTGTGGGCACAACTCACTGGCTGCAGAGTTGTTGCTTGCCCAGGGCTTGGATTTGGGATGTTGCAGACACATTTGCCCTGAGTTGTGCTGCCTGGCCCTCAGCACTGTTCACCCTTGTCCCCAGAGCCACCTTCCCCCGAGTGCCTGGTGCCTGTGTGAGCCAGCAGTGCAGTAGCAGCTGGGGACCAACTGTGTTGCTACACCTCATTATTGGGAGAGAGGTGTGGAGAGAAAGCTGTAATTACATTTAACATAACCACTGTGCTCTCAAATCTACCAAATGTAAGATGGCTGTTGGCTCTTCACAACTTTATTTTTATTATTAGAAGACAGAAGCAAATTAGTTAAAATGATGAATTACTTTTTTGCTTACTGTAGGTATTGATTGCTTTCACTTTGTGACAGGTCTGAAATGCACATACTTTAGAAAATCCAAGTAGACTTTATGCACTTGACAGGCTTGACTGAATTGCAAAGGTCTGAGAATTTGTTCAGGAAATTAGTTCAGCTTGACACACACTGGAAAGAGCTGCTCTTTTCATTCATGTATACAGGGCAGGATTATTAACTGAAAAACAATATCAGCAACAAAAATGCAGGAGGGGATTTGTGTGAGATAGTCCTGTTTTCCTGCAAGATGTGGCAGAAGTGTGAATAAACTATGTGGAAAGGCATGTTGAATGCAGTCTGGTAATCAGTTCTGTTATATCTGACACTTATCTTGTGAATAGGGCTGAAAGTCAAGTGCCTGCAATCAGTGGAGAAGTGTAGATGCATTGCCATTATAAATTAAGTAGTCTAATTGTATTTGGTTGACTTTGTTGTGGTATTTGAAATTTATTAGGCCATTTCCTGGCATGCAGAAAATATTATGTGATGTTTTTAGAAATGCACATTTTTTTAAGTTACGTGAGTGCAGGTGTGGCTCTGATAGGACCTGTTAGTCCAGGCAAACCTTTGTTAACCTCTTCAACTTCTTAAGATTTTAATCACGTGTTAAAAAAAGGGGAAAAAAGTTCTAAGGAGGATGTGCCCACTCAGGCAATTCCAGTTGAGCTGTCTTACTTGTTTTTCCCCTTTTAAGTTTTCTTTTGTTTCCTGTCCATATCAACCTCCTGGAAATTGTTCTAGCCACCTCTGCATTTGGTGTTGCTCTTTTGCCTTCTCAGTACACATTGGAAGAGCTAATTCTACGGACAGTGTTTGTAGACAATAATGATGATAAGATTTAGCAATAACCAAATTCCTTAGAGGAAAGATTATTAACCTGACCATAATATTATGTTAGAGGTCAACTGACAACTACTGCTTACTTTGAGTTTTGGTTTTTCTTGTTGTTTTTCATTTTAGTTGTTTGTTTTAGTACAGGGCAAGATGCTCACTTTTGCTTGTTTTTTCATAAGGGGTTTTGGTAATTTGCAAAATCTTGTTTATACTGTGTTGGAAAATTAGTAATTTATTTTTGGTTGCTGCATCTTTCCTTTTTGTTGCAGCAGAAAATTTTTTAGAGATTGAAGTATAACTGAATCCATTATATCAAATTTTGTGCATTTTCTCATCGATTAAATTAGTCACATTCGGTGAGATGCAGTAGGTACCTTTTAGGAGACCTGATACTATCTCCAGGTGAAGTTTACAGGTAATAAGAAATGCATGGGAATATCTGACAGTGACTTTAAAATTCCTTTAATAAAGCCTATGACATCAATAAAATATTGAGAAGGACAGAAATATACCAGGGAAATTGCATTACTTCTTAAAATGTTCTAAAATACATAAATCCTCTATATATGTATACGTGAATCTGACTATAAAGGATTTAAGAGTTAGAGCTTTAGATCATGCTGTTTTACACTTAGTATGCCATGTAGCATGATCCAGAGATGTTATAAATACAAAGGAATTTTTTTTTTGGTCCAGGAAGGGAAAGAAGGATTGGAAGGGAAAGCAATGTTTTCATTAGCAGCTTTACCATTCAGCTCTCTGACAGGCATTCTACATCTACTTGTCATTCAAAGAAATCTCAAAGATGAATGGATACTTCATTCATTAAAGGGCACCAGAAGGGAGTTGCCTAATTCAAATAATCTGACTGAAGTGTCAGTTTGACAAAAATTCCAGTTTTGAGTGGTGATTAGATTTTTGTGTTATGTGTTTGTTACTGCAGCATTGTTAACCCTTGGGGACAAGGGTAACAAAGGAAATATTAATGTAAGGTGTTGAAGCTTCTGAGGTTGCTGAGGGAATTTGATGCTTTGTGGTAACACATCTGCTAGTTGTGTTACAAAAGAAAGATGGAATATGTGTTAGTGACTTGACACACTAATGATTCCAGTAAATCCTGGCATCTCTTGGGAAATTCCCAAGAGATATACCAAGGCCAGGTATCCTTGCAGTGTATTAAGGTTATTGCATCTAGCCGTCTGATGGAAGAATGTGAAAACTTATGGGTTGTTGTGGGTATTGATTCATTTAAATTCAGCATCCAGAAAGTTTTAATTATTCTGCTTTGGAAATTGCATCTTACCTGTTGCTGCTGGGACTATGTGGTACTTCAGTGTGTTTGGGGCTAAAATTGCACATGCTCCCTTTTCAACTCTGAACTCCTTATTGTATTTTGGTGAATAACATGTAGAACGAACAAAATCTGCCTGCAAAGTGTTTTTGCTTGAGCTTCTAATCTAAATTGAGAAATATATCCTCCTCTACGAGAATGTGGTTAAGCTTGTGTCATTGCTCAACCTTGAAGATGAAACAGCTCTCCCCAGCTGGCAAAATGACGATTTCACACTTGTTTCTAACTCTGAATCATCCTCAGGCATTGCACCTTAAAATCAAACACCTATTGTACATGCACAAGATTTTAGATTCTGTTTATAGAAAAACAGTTGCTAGTTTTTCTGTCTCAAGGGCTGGCTTTTCAGGTAGGAAGATAAAGAATGCTGTTGGAAAATATCTACTTATATCTGAAATGTTTATAAATTATTTTTCTCCTGGTAGTTAGTATGAATATCTACAAAATATTGTGTGAGAAAATAGGGTTTTGCAATACAAATGAAAATATTTTTACTTGATTATAATGAACTGTTCATAATGCTCTTCTTAATATTTGACCAATGCAGCAGTCTAAACTCCCCAAATGCTTATAAGAGTCCTAAGGTAATGCACCAGCTCTTACTTTTAATAATTCAAACACAGTAAGACTTTGATATATCAGCAAAATACCTTTCTCACTTATGGGACCTGAGGGAAAGGGGAGGTTGGGTTTTGCTAGAGGATGGATGCTCCATGGCATTTCTGGTGTGCTCCTACTCTTCAGTTTTGGCATCATAGCTGAAATAAGTGGGCTACATTCTTTATCCAGAAGTTCCAGATTGCAGTTTGTGGGCATGCTGATTCTGTCTGGTTTGCACGTGGCCTTTGGATAGATAGTGTTCTACCTTTTTGAAGTCACCCAGAGAAATTAAGATTTGGGAGCAACTGAGTGGTGTAAGTGAAAGAAGGTCATGTTGTAAAGCAGTTGGTCTGGGAATCTGACTCTGTGGTGTACAGTCTCTAGATGGCTGACCGCAGCAGAGGAGTTTTCTTTTGGTGACGGCAGAGACAGCAAATTACATCTTTTCATTGCATCAGGTGGGAGTGCAAGTAAAAAGTGCACATCTGGTGCTGATGTGCAGACACCAGGAATCTTGCAAAGTCAAGTCCTTAATCTGATCACTTAAACTTGCCCCTTCAGTTTGAAATGGGCTGTTATAGGCAGTTATTTCCCAATTAAATTGGAAAGCTGAATTAATCTATATAATAAAATTTGAGGCAGCTAAATGTAAAACACTATAGCAACCTAAAGATACCATTACTAAAATTACTTTTAGAAGGGGACAGTGGCATGACTGAGCCCTCTTTCCTTGCCTTGTAGAAGGATGGGGAAGGGGGTACTGAGGAATTACGCCTGATGATAATTTGTTGGGTGTAAAATGAGCTGTGTTCAGCCCTGTGCAGCTCACAAGGGAGTAGTGGCACTGAGTGGGGTACCTGTGCTTCTTCACTGAGATCAGAGGGGCAGCCAGGAGGAAGTCTGAGGGGAAGTAGTAATGGTTGTGCTGTCCACAGAGCCCAGATAATTGTTGTGTCTGTAATGTAAATTGCCCACCTTTGGTTTTAATAGCAACAAAAACCCATAGAGTTTTCCCAGCCTAGTTAATGACCATAACTCACATGAGCAGCCTTGCATGTTGAGAAATGAAAGTGAGCACTTTGCAGTGTACCAGAATAATGCATCATGTTCAGTATCTTCTATGGGAAAATGAAGGGGAAGGGAAGCCTCAAAATTTTTCATTTCTACTCACCCAAAGTAAATATCTTTACTTAGACGTTTGAGGTACAAGATTTGCTCTCTGTGTGCTTTCACATTAAATGCTTACTTACTGTCTAAAAATGTACAGAACTTCAGTGATATTTTCTTAAGTCATATAGATAAATTAAGATAGTATCAGAAAACACTGCTACAGTCAGGAGGTGCTTTTAACCTTTAGATTGTAATGTATAGGTCTGGTAGTTCTCCTTCTAGTTTTCATTGGATTTTTATACTTCCCCCATGAATTTTTATTTTGTTTTCATTGTCCACTGATCAGACATGTTTTTTTAGAATAGAAATTTCTGCTGACATGTCAACATTGGACTGTGTTATAAAGATAAAATTTGATGTCACAGCTGCAGGTTCACAGCAAGGTCTTGTTTAAGACAGATAGTGATGCTTGCTTAAGACAAGGCTCAGATAGTAAATAGATTAGCTAGCTGTGTTGCACAGCTCTAATTATGATGATATCTACAAAATCAAACTCCTCAGAGTTACAACTACGTGACAAAAGCACATTTGATAATTTTCCTGTTAGTCCAAAATGGCCTCAGGGATGCGGAGTGACACAAGTAAAGGGTTGTGACTGTAGCTCTGAATATAACTATGTACAATTTCTTCTTGCATTACAGTGCATTTTCTTGTTTTAAAGATTTTTTTTGTGACTTGGAAAATTTGGAAACTGCTAGTTAGGTAAGAAGGATAAATACAAAACTTGATCTGTATTTATAACCCTTTTTCTTTTTCTTTCTAAACAGGAATGAAAATCTGCACAGATGCTCTCAGTGCAAGGTTGCTAAATACTGTGGTAGAACTTGTCAGGTAAGATAAAAATAACAGCTATAAAGGGTTTAAGAAAATAGGCATTTGAAGACTTCTTTTACAGTCTCCTTAAGTTTTGCATGTTGTCATACCTTCACACTGTAATTTATTTGTAGTTTTGGACAGAGTGGTTAAAAATGCTGGCTTGTTTTATTTGAGTATTTTTAAAGCTACAAATGTGAGATTCTGGTAAGTACAAAAGACAAAAATAAGTTGAAATGTGTGGTGTTTGACTGTACTTGGTGAGAGGGGGAGGAATAATTCCTAAGCTTGTCTGTAGATTGAAAGCTCTGATTCAATTTTGCAGTAAAACAATTTGTATTTCAGGAGTACTTTTTATAATGGTAAATTGTATATTCCAATTTTTTAAGAGGAAATAAGGGTCAAGAATCTGTTGAGAAGAGAAGGCTTTAAGGAAAACTGCATCTCTGAGGAGTTTTTCAAGGAGAAAAGTAGTGCATGGCAGGAGGACAAGGGAAAACAGGCTTAAGTTGAAAGACCAGAGGTTTGCATGGGATACAAGGAAAAGCTCTTGACAGCCAAGAGATGGGACAGGCTGGCCAGAGTATTTGTGTGATCTCTGTGTTTGAAGGTTTGGAGACCCTACTGGATAAAGCTCTGAGCTCGGTCTGACCCCAGAGCTGACCCTGCTTTGCAACTAGAGCTCTCTATAGATCCATTCAGCCTGAGGTAACCTGGGATCCTATCCTAGGAAATATTTCTCAAAGGTGAAAAGTTCTCAAAGGCCTAAAACCTCAACTTTTATATTTGACTTGATATAGAGGATTGCCTCGTAGGGCACTTGAAGTTTTAAATGGTTCCTCTTAGTTTTGCACTGTGATTTTTTTTTTTTTTTGGTGGTAGGGTGAGGGTTGGTAGTGGTTGGGTTTTTAGGTGAGGGTGTGTGTGTAGTTTTTTTTCCTTTCCTAAATAGAGAAAAATGAAGAAAAGAAGTTACTGGTCAAAGTGGACTAGCAGTAATACTCTACAAATTTTTCAGCTAAGTCTTTGACATTCCAGCAATCATGGAATTAAAGCATCATCAAATGGCTAGTGTTGGAAGGGACCTTAGAGATCATCTAGTTCCTTGGGCAGACATCTTTCACTAGATCAGGTTGCTCAAAGCATTGCTCAAAGCATGCCATCCAGCCTGGCATCAAACACTTCCAGGGATGGAGCATCCACAGCTTCTTTGGACCACCTGTTCCAGTGCCTCACTACCCTCACAGTAAAGAAGTTCTTCCTGCTGTCTAAGCTAAGTATACTCTCAGTTTGAAGCCATCTCCTTTTGTCCTATCACTACATGCCCTTGTAAGCAGTCCCTCTCCAGGTCTTTAGTAGGCCCCCCCATTCAGGTACTGGAGGGCTGCTGCAAGGTCTGTCAGTCTCTCTCAGTGAGAGAGGTGGTCCAGCTCTCTGGTCATCTTTGTAGCCCTCCTCTGGACTTGCTCCATGTTTTTCTTGTGCTGGGGTCCCCAGAGCTGGAGCAGGACTCTGGGTGGGGTCTCACCAGAGTGGAGCAGAGGGGCAGAATCCTTTTCCCTGCTTTGGATGCAGTCCAGGACACATTTGGCTCTCTAGGCTGTGAGTGCCCATCACTGGGTCACATCGAGCTTCTTGTCAACCAGCACCCCCAAGTCTTTCACCTCAGGGCTGATCTTGTCACGTTTCATGTGCTTCTGTAAACAATTCTGCTTTAATATAATCTGTAGTGTTCTCAAGATCCCACAAATCCCTCCTTTTAGGGATTAAAACATATGGGGAGGGAAAAGAGGAAGAAGTGTCATTTTGATTCATCATATGGCAAATGTGTGCAATGTACATTAAGTGCTTACTGTAGCATCAATAATAATGCCACAGGTAGATTTATTATGGGAGATCATAAGGAAAACATGGCCATTAAGACTATAAAAGACCAAAGTATTTGCCAGGTAAAACATCTTCTAAGAGAGTCATTGGTAAATCTTCTGTTGGCAGGTCTCTAATATGAAATGAGACTGTGGGCACTGACCAGCAATCTGACTGCAAAATGTCATGCAATGTGCAAAGTGTAATGCAATAACTTGTTCAAATCAGGTGTAGAGGCAATGGAGGTAGGAACTGGAGCTTCCTCTTTGAGAAGCACAACTGTCTGAACATTCTTAAAGGATTCATAAGGGATAGCCTGAAGCCATCTTGAGTGTCTTTGCTTTGTGCTTCCAGCTCTGGAGTTTGCATGCTTCGAGCCATCCGTAGCTGTAGATAAGGATTTCAGTGAGACAGGCTACTGCTGCTTTAAGTAATCTGCACTTAACACACTCTGTATTGGCAGTTACATAATTTTTTGAACTGTTTATATAAATCAATTAACATTGAATTAATGTATGTAATATCCTGTGATATTAGGTAGCGATAGAGAATAACAGGAAAAAAGAAGTTATTTTGTAGTCAAAGCAGTAGATTTATTGGGATTGATGGCTTGAAGCAGGTGATACAGATAAAACTGAGACCAGCCAGATTTCTTTGTTCTTGAGAACTGTCTTTTGATTCATATTTGTTCTAATAAGACAGCTAAACCATTGTGCTGCTCTGGTTTTATAGCAGCTGTTAGGAAAGCTAAACCAAATGCTTTGTGCCCTACTTAGCCTCTGTAGCTTAAGTGCAATTCGTTAATATGTGTGCTTCTAATTGAACTAATTGGTCAACAAATAACCAGCAGGGTATTGATGAAACTGCATTTTGCACATTAAAAAAGTGAATATTGGCAAAACAGGACTATTTTAGTTTTATAAATACAGATAACTTTGAAGTGCAAATTATGCAGTTGAATTTGCAGTTCACACTTAGTTGCAGAATGATTTAATTATTTTTGAACGTGTGATGCTGCAACTCAAAACACTTAGGCTTAACAACTGTAATTTTTCTGGAGTTTTGTAATTTATACATTGTATGAAAACAGAATTAATACAAAAAAAATCTGAATTTAAAAAGTTTAATTCGATAGGTGTATGGGTCTAGAATAATGGTGGATTTTGTGAAAGAAACTTCAATGTAAATACTACAGTGGATTTATATTTCAGATATAAATAAAACCAAAAGATATAAAAAAACAAAAGGAGCAGTTTTTTGTAAGCTGCAAATATCTTGTAAAAATCTTCATTTGCTTTAAAATGTCAAGTAGTACAAAAAAGTATCTTCAGACTAACCTTAAGGAGATGAAACAGTCTTTGGAAATACCTCTCTTTTTTTGTAACTTGCAGTGATAATAGTTATCTTTTAACTATGCAGAGCCAGTAGTCCTGAAAAAAATCTATAAACAAATCAGAATACCCATTTTTTAAAAAATCTCCATAATGTCTGTTTTAAAGATCATGAGTGAGTTGTTTCAAATTAAAAAAATTCCCATTATTTTTCCTTTTCAGGCCAGTTGAAGCAAGCTGTTTTAATTTAATTTAAAATATATTAGAAGTGCGAAACTGGAATTTATCACAAGAGATCCTTTGGGCTGACCTTTTGCAACTGAATTCTGACTTCAGGATCAAGTACATATAGATTTTTTGCTTTTAATTTTTTTTTTCACTCAGACCTAATTGATTTCTGGCCCTATTTGACATTTTCCTTTTGCAGTCTGTTTTCCACTGGTTGATGGATAATTTCATGGGCTGCCTTCCTTCTACCAATGTTATGTTGGCTGGGTGTCTCTCCAAAGGCAGGGTTATCACAGCTGCTGCTCCTCATAATCACTGTTGTGATCACCCCTGGAAATGATTATTAATGTGGTGTATCCCATAGATTGGAGATGAATGATACAGATGATAATCCCTGAAAAGTGGAAGAGTAATTTCAGGCAGAATTCAGAATGTGATATTATCAAACATTATTGAAATAACGTAATAAAAGTGAAATATCATATTTAAAAAAAGACATAATGTGGAAATTCAAACAGTCCTTGGGAAATTACAGATTATTTGCTTTTAACAGATCAAAACCTTCCAATGGAAAAATATCTTTTTTTTTTTTGTTAATAAGCTCTAGCCTTTTACAGCTTTTTGTTAGCGGATTAATCTGCAGGAAGCATTCTTTTTTTGTGATCTTGCATGGAAGACAAGGGAAACCTTTGTTTCATCAACATTGCTTTAGGAACTTTTGTAGATTCAGGCTCCAAAGGGAGACAGCGATACCATATGTCTGTGAAAGAATTGGATGTGCATTGGCAAAATTTCTCAGCTGAAAATATGCAAGACATTGCAGGCATTTGTGAGGGGTCTTTGCCCATGACCTGAGGCAGCAGGAGGTGATCCTGGCTTGTGCAGGGAGGAGTTGGAGTTGTTCTGCTGCTGGTTCAGCGGGCAGACTCTCAAACTGCCACCCGAGAAGAGCTCTCTGCTGCACCATCTCTGTAGCTATGTGGGTGCTGACCATTTTCCCCTGGGTGAAGCCTGAGGATTTGCACTTGGTGTGCATTGAGATTGAAGGAGAGACAATGCTTTGGGAGGAGATAAACAGAAAGATATTCTTTCCAAGTTTCTAACTGTAGTGAAACCTTGAGCAGCAGGGTTTTGTATTGCCCTGTACTGTTCACTTGCCTTTCTTCTATTGATGTTCATTTCTAACAGGAGAAAAAGGAGTTATTGCAAAATTGGAAGACCTTCCATGGCATGGAGGAGAAGAATCATACAGGTGGCCATGTCTCTGCACTACAGTGTTTATACTCATGCTGGGTGTAGAATATAAAACCTTGACTGAAAGCCAGGATACACAGAATAAAGAAAACCCTTCCACCAGGAAATGTGATACTAACATAAATCCAACCAATAAATATTTTTAGAGACTGACATTTAAATTAGGTCTCTCCAGGGTCACAAATCTTTGTTTTCATATTGTCCTGTGATTTGTATCCATGTTGTATGGATAGAAAGAAAAAATATTGTTGAATTTCATTATATTTAATGCATTTGGAACTTTCCTCTCTCTCCCTTTCCATTTGGGAATAAGTGACTGGCAATCCGTGTTCTATTCTAGCTCCTTCTGCAGAGGAATCAGAATGATTCCTTTTTAGCATCAGTTTTGGCCAAAGTGCTTTTTCACTAAAGGCATTTGTTTAAACTATTCTTACCATGTGGGAATGCTCTCAAAGAAACATGGCATGTGATGCTATGTGGTCCAGAATATTTCATCTCATTAGAGCTATATTGGTTGGGTAAGTTATTAATCATTTTGATGTCACCTCTAGCATGTTTAAAATTCTGTGCAGCATTTATGTAGAGGAAAAAATTTGACAGTAAAGGCTTACTCCTGGGGACATTTTTAGTTTAAGTTGGATAAAAATGCCAATATAATTATATTACACCGAACGATGTCTGGACATTTACAAGGATGACTTTGTTTTTTCTAGACAAGGATAATTCTATTCAGCACTAAATACTTAACTTTTATTTGCCAGACAGCATGTGACACTAACTGTATTTGGATTAATGCCTTCTTGGTGTCATTTTTTTCTCCTTGTAGAGTTATGGGTAAAAGAAATGAAATCACAAATCTCTCATGTATCTGAAGAAAATAAAAAGTTCCATTTATTTATTTCACATAAGCCACAGGGGGAAAAAATCCTGAATTAAATATAATAAATGCTAATGGTGTTGAAGCCTAGTTACCTGAAACAATTCCCTCACTTATGCAGCTCAGGAAAAAATTGTGTGAGTGCCTTTGGAATCTTTATAACTCTCATGTCAGCATCTCCAGGTCTGATGTGCCCTTACACATAGCTCTGCCATTTTATCTTTTTTTAAATTGCTGAACATGTGCTTAACATTAGACAGTCATTTTCTCTGTGGCACTCACCTAACAGGAGCTGGTTTTCTGGGTTCATGTTTTTGTTCCTTTACTGCATATTTGTGAGAAAATGTCACCTTCAGAAGCCCTTGGTTCTGAGTACTTGTCATTGTAGCAAATTTTCATTGTGTCATGTTCTTCTAATTTGCTATTAAAGCTTTTTGAAACAGCTGTCTGGCTTCAAACATTAATTGTGAATATGCAAATAAAATGTGTAAATATGTAGTATGTTAGACTTTTTGTATATTCTAAGCAGAATTTTCTGCTTGTGGAGACAGAAGAAAGGGAAAAAAAGTGATCAGAAATTTTCTTTCAAAATATTTCTTTAGCTGAAGACTCATTCTTGCTACTTTTCTGCGCTAATCTTGGGGCAACAATAAATGGTAGAGAAAAAAGAAACATATTTCAATGTTTCCTTCATCTTATCATGCTTACTTCCCTGCTATGGAAGTGTTAGTCTGTCTCTGCTATTCTAATCAAAGTGGCTTGTGAAACAAAATTTCAGGTTTGGGTAATAAATGTAACTAAAATATTGTTGGTTCTGTCTTCTGTTTTGGTATCAGTGACCACTTCTGGTCTGAACTGTGAAAAATGTCACTACCAGTCCTCCTAGCTGTGGGCATTGATATCTCTCATTAGCTAAGAGGATTTGGGGACAGTTTTTGCAGCAATGAAAACTTGACCATTGCATTAGAGCAGCTGCATTTAGTGCAGTGAATGGACTATGAAGGCCTCTGCAGTCCTGATTGCTGAGTGAACATGTGCCTAGAGTTTTGTGTATGTTAGATAGTGTCCTTTCTAGCTCTCTCCAGTCTTGTGAAGTAAGCAACTACATACTGTAGCTGCTTCATGCCACAACAAAGGAGATTTAGTGTATATTGTTTTGAGCGTGTTTGTGTGCATATATAACCATAGATAACTATATATATGTAAAATATGTGTGTACATATAAAAAAAGTAGGATACAGTTTATGTAAAATAACATGCACCTGATTTTCGTTTTCTTCCTTTAAAAAATATCCTGATAGAAAGAAGCTTGGCTGGACCACAAGCAGGAATGCAAATGTCTTAAGAGCATCGAGCCCAATTTTCCTCCAGACTCTGTCAGACTTGCTGGAAGGATTGTTTTTAAACTAGTAAGTTATGTTCTTTTAGAATTGATTCAGTGCAGTACATTCTGGTAAATACTTTCTCACTCTAAATTTTTAATGCAATTATGAACTACAAAGCTGAAGTGACTGGGAGTGCTGGAAAAAAATTAGACTGCCGATTGCATTACAAGTTTACTGATTCATTTGTAGAAATGCTGAAAGGATCAAGAGATTCCAAAACAGACATAACTAAGCTTAAGGGACATGTTTATTGACTTTCTTTTCCTATGGCTATGTGGTAGCATTCTCAGCTTATTTCTGCCTGGAAGCGAAACATAGGGAGGCACTGTTTTCCCTTCAATACTACTGAAGTTATTGCTGGTTTTCTGTTAACCTAATGGAAGCCTCATAAAGTGTTGTTTGAATGAATGGTTAGGGCAGAGGCACTGGTAGCTAGCCCTTTCTTTAGAGGGCACAATGGCATGCTTTCCATGCTGGATTCTCTTAATCTCAATTACCTTTTTTAATGTTTTTCTAAATTCTCTTGGAAGTCCTGGGTGTTTGACATTCCCACGGTTTGATTACTTTATATGGACTAAATTTTCTGATAGTTTAAGCAGCTTATAAATGTGTGGGATTGTAAATCAAAAGGGATTTGCTCATTTTTTTGCTGAACCTGCTATGATGCTGTGTGTGTTGGATAAAAGTGCAGGCCTTTGTTGTTGTCTGAGGTGATAAAATGTGATTTCATACTTATTTTATACATTGTTGTGAAGAGTTTGTGCATGATAGCTTTAAAGGGCAAATATGTACCTAGCAATACTGTGCATTAATTAGAGTCACATGAACTCCGAAACTACAAACTCATAATCTGATTTCAATTATGCTCTAAAGAGCTAAAGTAAGTTACTAAAGGTAAGCTGCCACAGTGTTAAAAAAATCAAAATGAGTAGGAAGTCTAATAACAAAGAAATTTAATTTTTTTAGGATAGTTTATACAAAATCCTGGATTTATGTTGATGCTGTTGGCCTTACCTGATTATCTTACATGTTTATCACATGGAATAATCAGTCTTGTAGAGTGTTTGCAGGATAAAACATGCTATGTGAGTGTTAATTATCTGTTTTTCCTCTACAGCTCAGACAATCAGTATGCCCTTCTGAGAAACTCTACTCTTTTTCTGATCTTCAGTCAAGTAAGTAATTGCCAGCCAGACTTTGGGAAATACTACCTAGGTCTGCTTTATGAAAGGGCCATCTGATTTTCTTGCAGCTTGCCTTCTGAATGTTTGCTCTGTGGAGTAACAGTATCTAAGACAAAAACCTCTGTGGGAAAGCACAGTTATTTCAAAGATAAAAGGGAAAACATGCCTGTTGTCTTGAAGCAAAATCTTCCTGGGTTTTTTTTGCTTTAGTATTTTTATTTTTGCATTTTACAATGAATATCTTGCCTGCTCATTTTTTTATTTAGCCAATGTCTGCCTTACTACATACAGTGTCAATATTTCTACATTTCTACATCCATAGACAATAGTACATATACTTTTACACTGAGGTTTTACTTTTTTAATACTTATGTGCTATTGCATAAAGCTTTGAAATGACCTCCAGGAACAGGAAAGAATGTGAAATTTAAAAGGGATATATGTATGTTTTTCTTCTACATAACCTTTCAATAGAGGAAAAAGATGAAATGATGCAGTTATTTCTTTTGTGGCTTCACAAGTTTCAACTGCTTGGGTAGAAAAAGATGCTCTCAGCAGAGCAAATGTTGAAATAGGCAACATTTTTTCCATATTTTGTGGCATCTTAAAGACTTAGAAAGGAAGAAATACATCCTTGGTTCATTTTTGTATCTTGTTTAGAGGGATTTTGTGGAGAGTAATGTGAATATTTTGATTACCTCAATGTTTTTAAGTATCATCTAGAGTTTTGGCTACAAACCAGCTTAATCAATTGGTATAGTACCTGTATAAACACAAAAAATGCAACACATAGTATTAATTTTACTTCTGAACACTCTGACATTCTGCTGCCTTCTCTCAAACTGCAAAGGCAAAAGACTTTAACAAAGCAGCAAATTGAAATGGATAAATTTCAGTTATTTAAAACATAGTGATTTTCTGCAATGGATGTTCTCAATTCGTGTAACAAAGGTTTATGGAAAACAGATGCTTCAAATTAAGTTAAAATTATGTAGACTATGGACTTTTATGCTTCATTACACTGCTGGGATCCAAGGAAAGTGTCTTTATTATAGCAATGGCTGATTGCAGAGTGGTGCAGGAGGAACTGGACTGGAAGAGTCTCCATTTAAAAATGAAATATTGATCACTTGTACAGCAGTTGTCTCTAATGTGGGCAAAGATTGTTTTGTACCTGATTGTTCCATACAAACTGGTTTCTCAGTGCCCTCCAGGAGATGATCTCAGCTTTCCTGGACTTGGCTGGAGACAGGGGGAATAGTGTGATAAGTTGTCTGGAGAGAAGCTTTGTGTTGAACAGGCCTGAGCTGCAATGGGTAAATGGTACAAAAGTCTGTAGAGTGGCCAGAAGCTTCTGCTAAAATTCTCATTCTGAAGGAAATGACGATATGGCCTGTGATACAGATGGGATGACTGTCCTCTCACTGATACAGAAATAACTGGTACATAGGCAGTTAGTTTAGGAGAAGACAAAGGAGAAATCCACATGTAGTGTTCCATCTGTTCTTACTCTGAGTCTTAGTAAAAATTCCTGTGGAATCTTCTTAACCCCATAGCACCAAGAGTTTAGGATATTGACACATTAGCTGAACTTGGTACTTCAGGCTACAGTACAAATGGCCTATGCATAATCTTATGTAAAGGTTTTGGCTGACTCCTTACTTGTGTTGTTTTCCTGGCTTCCTTGTTAGAGTGAATAGATGGTCTTTGTGGTTTTGGAGAAAAAAATCCAAAAGTGTTTTAGGTTGGTGTGAGAATTTGTAGTAGCTATGATGTTTTTTTGCTGCCTCTGTATGCTTCAAAAGCTCCTGTTATTTATTAACAATTTCCCTGTTTGCTGCACAATTTATGAATGGTATAAAGCTTTTGTTTCTTTGGGTACTTAATGCAATCTATAGGAGAATCAGAAATGCGTTTACATTAGAGGCCTATGTATGTAGGAGAAAAGATTTCTCTGAACAGAATAGCATGAACTAGGAATACAGGCTGTGATCTGAAAAAAAAAACATTTTCAGGAAGCATCTTTGTAATAGAAGATAATATTTCAACACTAATTAGAAATGAGACAGAATTCTCATTGATAGTCTTTTAATCTTTTTTTTTTTGGGTTTTTCCCCTCCACTTGTAATTCCAAAATATTTTATTTTTGAAAATTATTATTGGCATATGCTGTCTCATTTTCTTTACATTATTACTTTTCAACATTACTTTATACTGTTGGTTGATTTTTAGTGTGATAGGCATATAAACTGAATAGAAGTGTATGAAGTTTAAACACTTTTAAAGTAATTATCTGCTAAAACATATAATACATGAAAAACCACAAAGCATGTGGAGGCATCCAGCCCTTTATGAAGTTCTTTTCCAATCTCCATAGTTCCTTGAAATTCCTCTATATGTCCTGAAACTCAGATTAAGTAGGAGGGGTCTCTCTGAGCATTGTTACTTTTGCTAGTTCTCATTTATCTTAAGACAATTTCTTCCTTGCTTAGTTCTCTGAGATCTCTCTATGTTACAGCAATTCAGAAATCATCTTTGTTTTTACTTACCAAGACTCAGTATTCAGAAAATAGTTTGTGTGCTGTATTATGGGGCAGATATTTTGCTACTTTACTTGTGTAAGAATCAGAGTTATTACATAACTAAATCCCCATGCCTTATTTAGAAATTTTTTCATAGACTTTTGTTGCATTTTGTCTCCCACACCAGGTTTCTTAAACAATTAAAAAAAAACCCAAAATTTTTAAAGAGACACAGATTTAATTTCATTTTGCTTTTGGCCTTTTTTTAATGTGCTCAGAAAACCAGGTCTTGATCAATTTCCATTAAGATTCCCATGGGATTTTTTTTCTGGATCATTAGCTCTGATGTCCTGGACAGATTCCAGTGTGGATAATTGCATTCTGCTTCCATCTCTATCAGTTGTCCCTGAAGTTCCCGTTGGTTTTGGTATTCATGTTCACATCTGTCCTAAGCTACAGTGTCCATTTGTAACCTGCTCCTTATATGATTTCTCTTCTTTAGTCCTGGGTTGTTACATTTGCCAATAGTGAAACAAACCATGCCTTCCTCTCTTATAATACATTTTGTAATGTATTGTACATAGTTTAAGGTAAATCACATGTTATCTTGAATAATTACATTTGAAGTAAAAAACATTTTTGTTTCCAAAGGAATATTAAATAGGACATGCAAGCGTGTGTTTATAAGTTTTCTTCTATATTTTTTTAAACTTGATTGTTTCAGTCATCTAAAAGTTTGCTGCTTCTCTTGAAGGCACAGTCCTCATAGATACCATATTTTTCTATACCAGAGATTTTCTGTACATTGTGAAATACATGTCTAGATTTCTAGCATTTACATTTGTTCATGCTTACAAAATCACCTGGACACATCCACACTGTTAATTGCCCTTGGGTAGTGCTGTGAGATGCTATAAACATCTATAAATGTTTATAATAAAATAACAATTCACCATTATGCAGAGATAAAATTGATTCATAGTGCATGATAAATCAGTCATTTTATAGACTGGTGCTTGAATATGTTCTGCTTCACATTCTCCATTTTGTACTAACTGGTAGGAAAAAGAAAGTGTGAAGCAGGTAGTCAGGCAGTGAACTTGGTAGGGCAGCAGCAATTCCACTTTCTTTGTTATCAGAGACCTGATGCATGCATAATCACTTAATTAGAAAATGAGGCACTGTGATTCTTTCTGCTTGAGGATTTCTATCTGAAAAACATGAATAGAGGTGCTTTATAATAAAGCGATATTTACTTACTATTCTTTCATATTCATTGTTTACCAGTTGCACTGTATGAAACTCCTTTTGTTCATAAATACTTTTCTGTTTCATCTGCTGGCATAAAGTGTTTCTGACGCATCTATGGAGAATGCAGTATAAAAGTATGTACTGCTGCATAAAGTTCCAAGCATATTCTAATGTGGTTAATGTTACAAACCCAGATGCCTAATTTTTGTATGTAATGTCTTACATCTGCTTACACATCTGCTTTATCTATTGGCTTTTGATCTTTAACTTGCTGTTTCATTCATATGATTTGTCAGTAGCAACCTGATAAACTCTACTGTGTGTTGATAGGTAACTGTCACAAAAAATGAGAAATGTCTGCCCTCTGTCAAAATTGCCCTCTGTCAAGATTAATTCCTGGACTGGAAATGTCTAGACTGTATGGCTGCCATTGGATGTTTTCAAAATGTTGGTGAAATGTTCTGTTCATGACATGGTCTACTTTTTTTTCCCCTTTCCCAATAAGACACTGAACGGTTAAGTGAAGAAATGAAAGATGGCCTCAGGCACCTTGCGCAGACTTTGCAACTGTATTTGAAAACTGAGATCCAGGATGAGTCTCAACTGCCACCTGCAATTGACTTTTTTCAGATCTTCACAAAAGTAAGTGTTAAAATCTGGTTACTTGACAACTCATAAATTATCTTTTCCTCGTGTTCACGATTTATTTCTGAGTGGGAGTTCAGTAGATAGATTCACAGTGTGATATATGACAAAGTGGATTCAAACTATTTTTTTTTATTCAGTCAATATTTAAGCAGAAGTATAACTTTAATTGCAGCACTTCAAAATTAAACCAGTAGCCAGAAGATATTTTTTTTCTTTTCCTTTTTTAAAATTATCATGTTAACGTTGTTGGGTGAGAAAAACACCAAGGAAGTTCAAATGTAATTCAGTCAATCAACCTGAGTAGTTTTTTCACAGTAATGAAGAATATATAACATCACTCTTCAGCCTAAATTTTTTCTGCAAAGTGAAATATGTTTGCAGATATCCTCCCATCCGACTTGGTCATCTAGAAGTATAGTTTTTGTGATAGTGTTGTATCCTACAAGCTGCTTTTTCTAGAAGCCTTGTGCATTATTTATTCTGAAAGGTGACATATAAAGTATTTAAAATTAGATTCCACAGTATGTAAAATGCCTATTGTGCTACTAAGTAAATATTGTTGTCTTTTGGTGTAGATGTTTTTTTACTTTCAATTCGGGAAGCTAAATTCAAACTATGCTCAGAAATATTTTATGTGAAGAGTACTCATAGTTTTAACTCCATTTAATTTTTTTGATTTCTAATTGATTGATAAATTCTGTCATAAGATTTATCTTATTTACATTTTGGTTGTTTTAGTAAGTGTATTCTTATGAAGTAAGCCAAAATATAATTTTTTTTTCTGCTGTAATTAAAAAGAAAGAGCCTCTTTGGCAGAAATAAAATAAAAATGCTATAAATTATTTTTTAACATTTAAAAAAAGTCTGTTTGCACAGTTAAAAAAACTTTTTTTTTCCCTGCGGACAAGAGTAGGAGCAATTTAATCAACTGTGTTGTTTTTCTGGATTTTTTAAATTGCTGGTTAGACTGCTGTGATGCAAAGTTGCAATTTTACCCTGAAAAATCACATAGTCTGAAATAGACCCAGTCCAAAGGCTGCATAGATAAAACCCTTTAAGTACTACCTCATCTCCACTCAAGCTGTTTTATTGTCTTGCATTGGCATGCTGGTTTGGCCTGGGCTTTGTCAGATGCATTTCACATGAAACATGTACATTGTGTTATCTGGTGTAGAGAATTTGTGCAACTGAAGATAAAACTGATTATCAGAAGATGATCACTGCCTACTCAGTTTGAACCGAGTTGCAGCTTGTAAGAAGTTTTTTCTAAATGTTTTTGCCTCCTACATAATAATAAGCTTAAGATGGGGAATGGCCATGTGGCATTACAGAAACAGTGTGATGAGTACTAAACACATTGGAACAGTGGTGAAGAACGTGCAGAAGGTTTTTAATTTTTTTATGTGCACACATGCACAAGCATGTGCACATATGTGCCCCTCCTCTCCCCTCCCTTGTATTACCAAGGAGGTGTAAGTGGCCATCAAGGGCAGAGTGAAAGCCAAGACTTCCCACCTCCCTGTTTTGTTAACTGGAGAACTGGGAGTGCTCCTGTTAATGACAACATTTGCCCTACTGTAGCTTTGGTGTCACAAAGATATTTTTTATATGTTGACTGTGAATTTTTCCCCACTGTACTGAATGTAGTGCGAAGTGCTGAGTTCCAAGTTGTTTTTGTTTTGGGGTGGTTTATTTTGTCCATTAAACTAGGGCTCATTTCCTTCTTTTGCTGCTTTTGCTTAGTCTGTGTGATAGTCTGCTCTGGGAAAATGGAAAGCAAATGACATAGACCTGTCCTGTGTACACATACTTGATATCATTAATACTAAATAGAACTGGCAGAAGGGATAGGAGAATCTGACTGGACAGGTGAGTGGTTGGGTGAAAAGAGCAGTCAACAGCCATGTGCTTTGCATGAGTAAAATTAGAATCTTATTCAGAGTTGAGTCAAGCACAACTGTCAAGCTTTTTGTAAGACCTTGTTGTCACACTCTAATTTTTCCATGTGGCATTTTACAGCTTTCCCAATTTGGTTGTCAGATAAGTTTGTTATGAGTGTGATAGTGTATTAAAATATTAATTTGGTATTTCCCCATCCCTAGGCAGGTAGCAGCTGATGTTTTCTGCCATTCCCATGGAATGTTCTTTGGAAGATTACATGTCCATGCAATTTTTTTTTTTTTAAAGCTGAGTAGGGATGCTTATTCTCAGCAGGTAAAATGTAGGACTTGGGAACTGTAAAGTCTCTGATATGACTTTTGCAGTCTCTGTAGTATAACTCCAAAGAAGGCTAGCTGTGATGACTTCCCTCTGTGGTCAATAGAATAAAGAAATACTACAGATACATAACTTCAAGATGTAATCTTGTTTTCCCAATCACTTCCAACATTCCTTTCAAGTTCAGTAGGTGCTTATTCGAACATTGAACTTTTTGGATCAGTTCTTTCATTGCATGCCACAAAAAGATCCAGTCAAAGGTCATTTTTTATTCTGTTTGATGCTGGATTCTCAAGAAGGAAAATAAACAGACTGCCAGACAAAAGAGAAAAATTATCCTGTGGTGAGGTGACTATATTCCAGATAGTTCTTGGAAAATCTCCAACCTGATTTAGGTCAAAAGAGCTTCTCGGAAGCTCTTTTAAACAGTCCTCCTTCTATGCTGTCCACTGCTCTTCTCTTTGTGAAAATTAATTACAGTTTTGTTCGCTTGCTTGTGATGCTTAATAGGCAGAGAATCCTCCTGAGTGCGCAATTGTAGAAACTTCCCACTGCAAATCAAAGGAAATTTTGCTGTTTCTTTCCCTGGGGGCAGAATTTCACCCCAATGTATCTTTAGTTTGCATGAGGTCTGTGGAAAATACCAGCTGTACTGGATGGGGACATGTTTCAGAAGGATTATGCACCTACCTTTCTGACAGTGTTGCCCTGTCCTTACTAGACAATTTGGTTTTGTACCGACTGTCCTTTTAGCTGGAGTTGAATTTTCTCATTTTTGTTATCTGATCACTTTTTGCAAGCTTCAGTTTATTTAACATGCCATTTATCAAGGTTGTGACTGTTTTAAAATTCTGATCCTCAGTATTAAACAGAATTATCTGCAGCTAATTATGTGGTAAGGCTTTAACTCCACTGAGACATTTTCTAATGTCAAGATAAATTTTTGACAGCATGGTTTTATGGTTTAATGATGTTTCCATAACCTTGAGATAAAATCAGTCCTTGCTTTTTATTCTTCAGCTTTTACTTACATGTGTGAGGAGGTGGCCTGGAGTCCTTTGAGACATTTAATGGATGCAGGATAAAGAATTAAATTTTTGTATACATTTATGGTTCTTTTAATACTAGCAGACAGAACAATGTGAACCTCTTTAAGACCTTGAATAAACTCTGTACATATCATAAACTTGTGAGTGACTCTACTGACAGGAATCATGACTTCTTTTAGACCAAATATAGGCTTAGTGTTTTACCTAGAAGTGCAACTACTCATACTGTGTCAGAATTCCCTTTTTGTGCATTTTGAAACAGTTCGAAGATTTATTTTCCAATTAATGAGAAATAAAAGAGATTCTGATGTGTATCTAGTATAATAGCCATTTTAAAGATCTCCTAATTTCAGTCCTCGCATTTATAATAATAATAAAGTATAGGCCACCTCTGCCTTAACTAGCAGTAAGATAAAATCCAGTGACAGTGAATGAACTGCTGCAAGCAGACTTCTAGGGCAGTTTAATAAACTTAAACCAGAATTTTATTGGAAAGACATTTTCTAGAGGATGTTTTGATGAAACTGTTTGTAAACATTTTTGGGAAAGGATGCTGGATTTAAGATTTTAGGGAACCCCATATGATGCCATTTTGGGTTTTGCCTTTTTTTACCTTTTATACATTCTCTGCATTTTCCACACATATGTTTGTAGCTCTGTAGCCTATTGTATTGGTGGCTAATTTTCTCTGTAATTTTCCATGGCCTTTCCCTAAGCAGAAAATTCCAGATCTCCAAGCCCTGGGAAGTACAAGGTCCCAGTGATTGGTTCTTCCTGGCAACCAAAGCCAAGAACAACTCTTCAAGATGCATTCTCGTGGAGAAAGCACAACTAGTGCTGAGCGGGAACTCCAGAGAAGGGGCTTGATCTGGAGGGGAAATTGAATCACCACTTGTCCTCCTAATTGGTGCTTTCTATCAATTATGCTACTTTCCTAAAACCTGTAAATATGTATTCATCTCTATGGGGATGGGTTTTTGTGGACATCTTTCCATGACTGCCCCTGGAGGCCTCCATTAAAGATCCTCTTTTATATTGCCTTCTTACTAAAATTATCTTGGGTTTCATTTCCAAGCTGGGAAAAAGGCAACACATAAACCAGAGATGGTACCCTGAAATAACAGTCTCCCTAACTCTTTTGTTGTGCAAAATTTCATTTCTGGACAGTATTTTAACCACATCTGGGATGATAGGAACTAGACAAAGAATTTTTAGCTTTCTGAAATTTTCAATCTTTCCTGCAGTTCCAATCTTGACATCTTGAAATGTGTGTTGCATTCTTTTAGTTCACTGGAGCGGTCACACACCTGTATATGTGGGAGGTGAGTAGTTCTTTTAATGCAGGTGGTGGATGCACTGCTCGCCACTATCTTCTCAGGTGCTGTTCTACTCCTTCCTTTTCAGGTCAGTTTAGAATTGACACAGGTCAAAGAGTAAAAATAGGTCTGAGTGCCTGTAGAGCTGTAAGTCTAGTATAGTCCAAAAAAAGTATCTGTATGTACTAGAAACATGTGCACAATTTTTTTATGTCAGATTAACTTATTTTCATCTCACTTTTTTGAGGTCTGTGATATTGATGTAAGAGTAAAGAAGAATGTAAGTTTGATGCTGTAGTCCAGTCTCTGTGCCCACAAAAAGTTTTAACCAGAAGGCCAATTGTCTGTTTAGGCTGTTGGTGTAGTTGGTTTTGTTTTAAACTTAAGTAGTAGTAAGGAGGCTCTATAAAGTGCAGAGGTGTATCTCTCAAGAGGCAGTGTCCTAGTCTCTTTAAAATCCTTTGTTTATTTATCCTCTCAAAATTTAGATATTTTCACTTGTTCTTCTAATTTTTCGTTCCACTCAATGCTTTGAAAGAATTTCTTTTCAACATCAGAGGTATTACTACCAATTAAAAAAAAAAACTTACTAAAAGGGTTTTGGCATGGATCTGCATAGGCAGAAAAGGGCCAGGAGTTGAGCAGTGTCATTTGGCCTTTGTAAAGCCTGAATACTAAATTATGATAATTTATTTGTGTGTTGTTTTATGGGCAAGTTGAAGGACATAGTTAATGATGTGACTGATAAAGTGTGTTTCATCTTCACATTGCTCTCTCAGATCTTAGAGGCTCAGGGTTCTCTGGGAAGACCTTGGAATACGAGATACATCTGGTCAAGATATTCTTGCTTTCAGTAGGTTACTCTTACATAGGATTCACTGCTTAACTTAATTCCTGGAATTGGCGAAATTAAAATTGATTTGTATCAAGAAAATCAAAAGAATTATTAGGATAAAGTTATGAGCAGGTTAAGAGTTGTTAAAGACATACAGGTGAAGGCTGTTTTCTGATGCTAGACTTGCTAATCTAATTAACTCTGGATGCACTTGTTCAGTTTCCCTGTGATTGGGAGGCTCTGAAGTTTTATTCCTGGAGGCAGGAAAAAAGCAAGTGCAATGATTAATCCATTGTTGTTCTTTGTGTAATTCAAAGCTAATGTACTTTGCTTCCCTGTTTCATGGTAAATTGAAGACCAGTACTGACAAATTTATTTTTAGTCATGGCCCAGGAAACTATTTTGCAAAAACCTTTTAATTTTGATAGTTCTTTTTATTATAAATGCCAAAATCTTATAATTTACAGGAATACCTGAAACAAAATTGGTTAGTTTAGGTGCTCAACATGCATTTGTGTTTGTTAATCTTTTTACTCTTCTTTTTGTTTTAGAGTTGTAAGAATATGTTCCTGCTCATCAAACTATATTGGAACCTTTATCTCTGACTATTGCCATCATTAAGTCTACTGCATAAGATTTTTGGTTAACTTTTTACCTATAGTGCTATTGATTTAGTTGATAAGGTTTTGTTTGGTGAGAGTATGGACTTTGCATTTGTCTGTGTTTGTGGTTTTAAGCTATTGAAAACTTCACACAACTGTGAAGAACTGACTTGCAATCATTAGAAATACTGTGTAAGTTACTGCCAAAATAGTTCCAGGAGAAATTTTGTGTACTCTCTTTCCAGTGTACTCCACAGGAACATAACAGAAGTCATTCTCATAGTTGTTCATAGTTGTGCTGAGAAAACATGAATGATCACTTGCCTAACATGTGTTGTTGATTCTGAGTTGCTGTCATATCTAGCAAGAGGGGAATAAGCTAACATCAGCCTCTGCTGTATACAAACTCAAAGGAAATGGGAAAAGCTAAATGTATTATGAGAAAACTGAGCACTAGTTTTGCTTCAATTCTGCTGCTCTTGAAATCATAGGAGTATGTAGAAAATCTGATGGTGACCTCGTTTTAAATTTAAATTGGTCATGATTTCAACATGTCTGTTAAATGGCAGTAATGCTTTTTTCACTTGTGTAGTGCTTCCAATAAGCCTCAAGAAGAACTTGAATAAGATTTAGCAACAATTCTCTATAGTTTGCTTATGTGCCAGACCAGTATCTGTAAGAAAACTAAGGCTAATAGAAGGTGTTCCTATAGCTGCCTTTTCATAAGAGTTCTGTAGGGCAGTCAGAACTGAACCACATCTGTCCTACCACACAGTGTAGCAGTCACAGTCTGCTGCTTGTTTCTACAATGGAACAATGAGCAAGTGTAAAGACAACTGGAATATGCACAGTTGTTTTTAAGAGTCTACATCTTAAGCTCCATCATTTAAATTTTGCAGAAATAGTACTATACTGCTGCTAGGATTTGCATTGTATTTCTCATTGTGTTTGTTTTAGCTCAATGTTGTTGCTTGAAATTAAGATTGCAGAGAAAGTGGCAACCACCGTGCATTGGCTTTAGCAGCAATAGTGTAAATAGAGATTATAGAAAAATTAGTAAATGTTTTAACCAAATAGGAAGAAATATTGCAGCAATACTCTAGAATAAGGGTGATAAACAGTCTGATAAGACTCCTCTCTTTTTATTTGGCCAAATGAAAGTTGAGTCCCTACAGGAAGTTATTTTTGTCTAAGGTGATTTTTCAGGTTTAGTGATTTTCTTTTATTTCCTCATTGAGTTATAATTTTGGGAGATAATCTTCCATGGCAATTATCTTAATTTTCAGTCACAGTAGCTACCTTGAAGAGCAAAGGTATATTATACCAGACCATGAAACAAGGCTTCAGCCATTCTATCAGATTTTAAATTGAAGTACATGATCACAATTAAAATGTAAGCTTTTGCTAACAAAGCTTGTTACAGTGAAAGTAAAACTGTAAGACTTCAGTATTTCAAATTGAACTTATGGTATAATTGGGGTCGCTTCATTAAGTTGTATGTACCATCTGTTTTACAAATTGTATAACAAGTACCAGGTGTAGAAAATGAGGTAGAAGAGTTTTAAAGTGAGAATATATTACACAGAGTGGTTGGGTAGAATTTGTAATAATTTGGTTTTGTGTCATAGGAAAGCAGGCTTTTTTCTTGAAGACTAAAGGGAAGCAGAAAGATTAATTTTTAAGGAAGTTAATTCAGCACAAATTGAAAAGCATAAACTGATAGAAAGTTGCTGACTGGAGCTAGCCAGCATGGGGGGGGAGTTGTTGAAAGGAAAGTTGTATGCTTCATGTTCACTTGATGCTTCTTCTGTTGGGCTAAGTTGAAAGTAATAAGATGGCAGAAAACAGTATAGAGATAAAAATGGCAGGGTAGTGTAGGCTATTTTGCAACAGTTTGGTTTTTAAACATCCATTTATTTATTTATTTATTTTCTAATTTTTTTTAGATTTTATATTTTAGTGTAGAACTGAAAAGGACCCAGGTGTCCAGGATGTTAATTACCATTAATTTGCCTAATTACGCTCAGAGCATATCCACAAAACACACTTTTAAAAAAGCCAGTGGTCTCTGACAAGTGATATACATCAGTCTGTTGTGTGTTTTCTGACACCCTTATGGAAGTGAACTGGAAGCAGTAATGATAAAAAGCTTTAGTGGCTGTAGCAATTGGAGTACATGCAAAAAAATGTACTCCATTTGTACATGTGTGGGGTGAAGTACCTTTATGTTTAGGAAAAGCCAGCATGAAACAAGGTCATGGAGATGTTTAATAAAGATCTGAGTAGTAAATGAAAACCATTTACATCCTCTACCAGCAATTTTAAAAGCCTCTAATTGGGGAGAATAAGCCTGATACCTGTTTATGATGTTTTTGGCAGCAAAGTGGTCTATCCTTATCTTTAGGATGACCTGCAGTGGGGTTGCTTAAAACATTTTTTGTTTGTTTGTTTTGGCTGTGGCAGAGCTAGGAATTTGTGTGGAAGGATTATTAATCAGCTCTAAGACTTTTTCAACATGTTTAATAGATGAAGAGGCACAAAACTATTTTTCTTCCAGAATGACATCATGATAGATTGATAATCAGTTGAAAAATACGGAAAAATGCTCTTGGAATACAGGATGGGGAACCATGTATTTGTGGTGCTATTGTTGACTTTCTATATTCTGAGCTGCTTCAGAGTCTCTCTGAAAATTAGGATAATACCTGTCTAAGGTATGCTGTAGAGACAAATAGCTGTTATGATTGAAGTATCAATTGAGGGTGCAACAAGTTCTATCTCATATAGGCATTTCAGTGGGTGTCAATTAAATGATATCTACCTACATGGAAATCACTCCTGAAAAGTGTGTTCTCTCCCTATTCCCCAATATATGAGTATATCTTTTTGCTTTAACAGTAATTGTGGGGTGTCATGTTCTATTTCATTGAAACTACTCCTAAGTTTGTTGTAGACATAAGATGGAGAAAGAAACAATTAGACCATGGTACTGGCTCAATGCCGTGATTGAATTGATCCTGTTTTTTAGTATGGGTGAGCAGCTGTCACAACGCGGTTGTAGCACTCTTGGCTGGCCTGAGATCACTTAGCTTGTGCCACAGCAACCTGGAGCTGACAAAGGCTGTCTCAAATAGTTTCATGACAGTACATGACAGTGCTTATGGATGTTCTGTGATAGTGGCTGGCAGTAGATCGTGCAAGCAAGGTGCAAGAACTCTGCCAGGATGGTTTGTCTTACCTTTCTTGCTTGCCTCTCCTTACACACTGACACTGGAAGTTCCCATGCTGTCCCCAGATAAGTTAGATGTAGATTGACTGGCAGAGGCAGATCAAGGAATATTCCCTTTAGGAAATAATCTAATTTGCCTTAGTGATTTAATTTTTTTCCTCCGCCTTTTCTCCTGATTGTATAAATGTTAACTAGACTTTTTTCATGTCTGTAATCACCAATAAATTGTATTTCTTCTTACAGATCCTTTGAAAATATATGGGCTTTTTAAAATTTTAAATGTGTTCATTGAAATGTGTCCCTAATGTCATAGATACTGCAGATAATGGATTTGAGCTTATCTCCCTTCTGAATTTAAAGAAATTGTGGGCTGTTATTAAAGTTTTTACAATCACTTTTGGAAATCTGGCAGTATTTTTCTAGTTTAAAATAGAAATCTGCAGGATTAAAGCTTTCTTCCATCTCACATTCCACAAGAATATTCTTCAGTCTGTCAACAAACCTTGTGCTTTGCCTGTACTCACACATACAAAATTCTTTCTTCTTCTAATACCATCAAGGCCAAGTTTCCATTCAACTTTCAGAGGAAAGTGGATTGGATGCCCACTCTTTGAAGGACATTTTTATGCATCACAAAGTCATTGAAGTCAGAGTCTCATCATGTAAATAGATAGGATGTGGTGAAGTGTTCCTCCTGGTCAAGATAGAAATGGTGAAGTGCTAACCTACTGCTTTGTCAACATCCATTCAGTCTTGTGGGTGAAAATTACTTGGCTTGTTTGGGTCTTCAGTCTGGGAAGATAGTAAAGAAGGGTGCACATGTTGTCTATGACATCAGTGTTTTCTGCTATGCAGAAATTATGTAGACTAAGTAATGCGGACATGTTTTTCATTTTGTAGTAATTTCAGCCTTTAAGCTCATTCTCAAATTAAAAAGCAGCATTTGAACAGCAGCTTGATTGGTGCACATTTGTGCTGTCTAATCTTTTGAAAGAATCATGTATGAGTATGAATAAAATTCCATGACCTGACTGATAGTGAAAAGTTGTTGCAATAACATAGAATTGCTAGCTTTACTTTTAAACTTCCAACTTCTTTTTGTATTTTTATATTTTTGGGGTTTCTTTTAACCTGAGACAATATCCATCAACCTGATAATTTAAATTGCATAAATCTGAACCTAGGTTTTATAATTAATGTTACATATATTGACTATTTTTTTGCCTATTAAAAAGTGAAGGACAGTCTGAAGTTTTATAAAAAATATATATACTAGTGAAGAAGCAGCTTGTGAGAATATGATGATATTATTGGAATTTGCCTAGTGGATTTGGACCAATGGCAAATATGAGTCTAACATAATTTGCTGCCCTACTTATACAAGATCATTTTTTCTCATTTCATAGCTTTTTTTTTTCCATTAAACTATCTTTTTAGACATATCAGACAGTCAGATGGTAATTTCTAATGTGAGTTCCAGTTCATTTGATTGGAAAGCCATAGTTCTGAAAAGCTCCAGTAATAAATTTTAGTGCAGTACTTCATCAATTTTCCCCCATTCTGTCAGCTTACTGAGGACCAAAATTTGTCCAATTGCCTGAATGATGTACCTAGGCTGACTCCAGAGCTGTGATGGCAGGAATGACCAAGAAGAGAATTCAGCTTGTTGTCTTACCATCCTTGTACCTGATAGTTAAATCAGGAATAAGTGCATTTAACCATCTCCTATTAAAACAATATACTTGAAATGAATTAACAGTGGCTGCTGAGAATCACAGCAAGATTTGTACCCTCATCTTCAGCATGAGTGAACCCCAAGGTACAAAAAACAGAAGGTATTTGGGTAAATTGTGTTGACTGTAGTTTTGAAAAATGCCTTTTCCTGGTTAACTTTAACTTTACACAGCTACCAAAAAAACTAGTTGACTTAATGATTATGTTAATGGATGTGCTTCCTATATATTAGTGAACTGTCTTTGTAATATCTTGTCATCGCAAAAATTAGAGAATATAGGAATGTGTAAACAAAAAGTACTCAGTAACAGCAGGATGTTGTACAACATTAATGGTTCTTATTGCAAGCTTTCATCTTCTTGGAAGCAGCTGAATTTAGGTAGAGTTCTGATGTCTCACAATGGATGTTGCTGGTGGTATCACTAGATAATAAATCGTAGTGCATTCTCTTGGGCTAAAAGTGAATCTGTACCTGGGTACAAGTCTAGAGAGATGATCAATTCCCATAACCACACAGATTGTGTAAATACAGAAAAACACTGCAAAATAAATAGAGATGTGTCTGGTAGCTTTGTGTTCTGGAAGAAACTGTGATCCATTGGTAGAGATCTGCTAGAAAAGCAAACTGAAAGAGCTGGAGTATCCACAGCAGTAAGAGGTTTTTGACCACGAAGTAACATATTGTTTGGGAGAAGTGTAAGTATATACACATCAACTTTGCAAGCACGGTATTCTTTGAAATTTTTATCTTCAAATCAAGGAATTGCGCTACAGACAACAGAATAAATAAAATTTATGCTGGCAACCCTGTCCATGATAGAAGCAAACTGAGCAGCCCAGTTTAGTAGATCCAAAATTGTATGACTTCTAGTAACTCTTTTTACTACCATCTAATTGTGGTAGATTCACAAGAAATTACATTTGCTAATTTAATTTTCTATTCATTCAATTTCTAGATGAGATGAGTGAGAGCAGTGTGAAGACTCATAAGAAAGGCACAGAAAGAGAAAAACAAGCCTGCTTATAAGGGAATGTGGTGTTTTCCCGTTAGGTCTGAGACAACATTTAGCAGCATTGTTTTTTGTCAGAGCATCTCTTGGTGGTTTTTGGGAACAAGCATACAGGTATTTCTAGAAATTTAAGTGAGTGTGCGTAAGTGAGAAGTGGAGGTGATGAGAGGCTGGTGAATTCCTACTAATTTTTGTAGTTCATCATATTCTATATTAATTATTTTGCTGGCATTAGCCTGTACACATCAGAGAAGTGGGAAGCTGTGAATATATGTCACTATATGATTTTAATCACCCTGATACCCCTTTGACTGGAGCTCTGTTTTCAGTGTGCAGTTTGAGGAGATTTCTCTGGACTCCATTTTTGCTTTGCTGTGGTGAAGGGGAAGAATGGTGCATAGGCAGAAATAAGATGAAGCTGGTTGCATGCAGCTTGTTGAATCAAACAAGCGCATAATAGCAGTAATATGTATTTATCTGCTGCCTTCTCCTGAACTGTTTTACTCCAAAGTTCTCACAGTCAGCTTTCCAAGATGTGAAGGTAGGAGTATGTTACATACTGTCATTCAATGGCAATTGATATTAACTTGAGCTAGGATTAAGTAGGGAATGTTTGATTGTCTAATGATAATTCTATAATTAATATTCTTAGTGATTAGAAATCTCATTGGGTCTCATGAAATGATTTTTAAAATGTAGCAGTATGAATTAAGGTGTCTTTTTGCAGCTTGGCAAGTTTTCTCCTGGTGTCTCATCTTTCCAATGGGTAGCTCTTGTACATCTGCCATTTCAGCAGGCAGCTGTTAGTTGTCTTTGTTCTTTATGGCAGAAAGAACTCTTTTAGACCAACAAAATTTGCTTACTTGTTATGGTGCTACTACTAGCAAATGAGAAGTTCTGAGTGTCACTTTTTAGAATCAAAATTGCACATAGAATTTGGAGTACCTTCAGGAAGGAGGGCAGGTGACTCTAACTCATGACAGCAAATGATGTTGATTAAATACAGGTAATGATCAATTGTGGAATTTAGAATAGTGAGGCAAAGTGACTTTGATTTATTGTTCCAAGTAAAGCTGAGTTCTTAGGAAAAAGGATATGGTAAAAGATCTGGCGATGGGATCCTCCAGTGTTCACTTGGTCTTTTTGAAAATCAACTAGCTTTTTTAAAATAGTTAATTTTGCTTTGCTTTCACTAGCACTGATTTTATGACTGGGTCAATGTGAAAGAAAATCAAGAGATTTTATATCCCAAATGCCTGAAAGATTTTTAAGGCTGAAAGATAATTTTACATAGTGATGGTGGTCTACTTTTGTGGTCCAGATTGCAGATCTGTGTGTGGATCATGTGTTTATATATATGCTGTTTGACTTGGGTGTCCATTCTGACCCTGTGACCTTGTGTTTAGCCTTGTGTGTTGAGATTTGAGTAGACTGAGAGTCCCATCATTAATTTAATGGAATTTGGGACAAGATGTCAATGTACTCATTGCTTCTTAAGAGCAATCAGGGAAAAAAAACTTGAATTTTTCCCACACTGATTTGTTGCCAGAAGCTGCCTGCATCCGCTCACATGTCATTCTGTCTTGGTAAATCAATCTGCCTCCACATATCCATCTTAGCTCTTCTGTTTTCTGGGAGATGTTATGTTGGAATTATGATCAGCACAATGTATGTTCAGTGTGAAAAGTACACCATGGAATGATAACACTAACAGCATTGCACATGCTGTTTTGCTATAGGTTAGGAAGAATTAATTAGCACTGCTATTATTAAAGTGTTACTAATTAATGTTGCACTGTAGTCATATGCTGTAAAAAGTTTTCAATAATCTGTTCAATAAGCTGTTTCACATATGTAACAGACATATGTTGCTATGGAAAAGAAAGGTAACTGAAATCAGGATTGCCTGGGGTTTTATTGATGTAGATGCATTTTCTAGGGAAAATGGCACTGAAGTCTTATAGATCATACAAGACTTCTGTGTGTGTAGGTTCTACAGAAGGGGACATGAGAGTCTATGATCTTTGAAACCCTAGAGAAGACCTTTAATGAAGCTTGACTTTATGCCAGAATACTCTGAAATCAGTTTGAAAATATTATTGATGTGTTTATTATAAGTTAAGGCACTCAGCATCGTAAAGGAATGCTGGAGTACTTTGGAAGTTAGGATGAAAACCACTTTAGAAGTATTTCCCAAGAAAACATTCTTGCTCTTTGATGCTTCCATATGGCTCTGGCAAATGTTTCTGCTCCTTTATTTAAACTGGCAGGGAACCTGTAATTAAAGTATAGAAAGATGCACTGGAAATAAAAAATCGTGTCTTTACTTTGAGAATTCAGCTGGATTTTCTAGCTATAGGGATATTTTTATTTGTAGAAAAGTAAGACATGCTTGGAAATGCAGAAGGCTGCTTTGATGCTCTCTTGAGACATCTGTCCTTGATTAGCTGCTCGAACCAGTGATGTTGTGTGTTTGTGCCTTGTTGCCAGGGAAGCCATCCTTGATAGCTTCTTTTGAGAAAGGAAAAGCAGCAGATGAAAATGTACTCATTTGCTGCTTCATTTGAGGCTGAAACATTCCCCAAATTAATTCTTGCACATTTCAGTTTTTGAGGGCTTTGTGGTTCTATGACTGAATAATTGTCTGAAGGCTTATATGCAAAAGCATAAGGCATAGAAAGTACTCTGTAAATTAAAAATGTTGAGCTATGGTTCATCCATTCACCACTATCATGTGATTTAAAAGATACCCTTTAAACAGCATTTGATTGTGCATTTATTTGTATTAATGGACCTCACCCAGGAAAACTTACTTCAGATGTATTCCTACAGTAGTTGGTGAGTTAGAAGGAGGAATTACCTTTTATATCTTCCAATGTGAGACAAATTCCTTGTTTGATGTCTAGGAGTTTAAGCTTCAACATCTGTTGCCAGCAGCCTGTCTAACCTAAATAATCCAAGCTTTTGGATTGCACCAAAATACTTTGAATAAAATTGTTTTAATAAATGAGTGCTTTTGGGAACTTCTGAAACTCCCTCAGTTATGAGGAACTGTCAGTGCCTGAACTGAAAAAGATTGTTAGATTTAAATACAAAAAAAATCTTTATTTTTTACTTATTTCCAAGCAAATTTAATAAGTCAGTGACTGTGAAATAAATAATTAAGTCTCTTGAAGTAATTATGATAATTTTCCAGCAGTTGTGTCTTCCACACATGCAGAGCTAAGGCTAGGATAACAATACTGAGATTCTTTGAGTGGTGCATTTATTACAGAGGAATTCCTAAGGACTTCAAATCAGTGTTGGGTTTTTTCCCTAACTGAAATGCACCATCTTCTTCACAGAAAAGAAGGAGAGCCATTGTGATTTTTTAAACTTCATGAACAGCTTTAATATTGCTGTGCTTTTAGGAAAGGTCTGTCTTTCTCTTTGGATCTGGATGACTTTCTCATTGGTCTGTCGGAATAGGCCTGGTAGTGCCATACTTGCAGAACTGCATCCTGTGGAAATCTCTGGCTGCAGGAAAGCATTGTTGCTAGCAGAACATGTCAGGATGCAGGGCGTCTCCTACAGGCTAGAGAGATTTGAAGAGAGCAGAAGAGGCAATCCAAAGGTCATTTAAACACCTTTTTTTAAATATGATGCAAAATAAAATAAAGAAGACATTTCACTGCAGTGTTTATTTTCTCTTCTTGCAGTGTCACTGGATTAACAGAAAATCCACAAAGTAAACAATATTAGTGTTATTTGTAACTGCTGTCTACATTTTGGATAATGCTACTCTATGTGGGTCAAGAAACCAGTGCATGGAGATAAAACAAGAATATAAGAAAGAATCAATTTATTTTAAGCATGATTTGCTATCACCCTGCTGCTTTTCTGAAGACAGTAGTTATATTCACACGTGACATGATGAAGAAATTTTCAGCAAAATCCTTCATGAATTTTATGGTTGCAGTGGAGTTATTTTTGCCCTGTAATAGTATGTTGCAGATGTGATGTAAGATTTAATGGGACTCTTTTTACTTATAATTGAAAAAGTGTAATTGCCTTTGGTGGAAGCTGAGCTAGAAAACAGGAAATGCTGATCATGTGTGACATGATCTGGGATGGAATTGCTTGAGTTTTTATTTCTTTTGGCATTTATCTGAAATTTCCTTTTTAAGCATTAGAAAACACGGGGAAGAATAATCTCAATGCATCTTTATTATAACTGGTATTTCTGTGTAGGCTCAGCTTTGTTCGGAAAACTAGTTGTGACTGCTGGGTAATTGCAGGGTTGGGATTGCCCTGGGAAAGTCAGATGCAGTAAGTTACTGTGCATGAATTGAAAGCTGCCAGACTTTTTGGCTTTCTATAAAGGGATGTTGTTGTTGATAGTGTTTTTTTGTTTTTGACTAAACACAATCCATTTTGATAGATTGGTTTTCAAACTCATTTGTCTCTATTAAAAAGGGGCTATATCGAGATTTTGCAGGCCAATTTGGCCTGTTTAGAATAACATGACTGGTGTTTAAATGTAGTCTTCAGAAACGGCCTTTGTTAACAAAGTCTCTGTTTGTTCCTGTTCTCTTACTAAACAGTTTGAAAAGGGTAGAACTAGTTCACATCAAAGCTCTGGTTTGTCTAACAGCCTGCTACCATCAAATAAATTAAGCTGAACTAGGTCAGTGTATTGTGATCTAATCAAATTAATGTAATGATTGGCTTTTAAAAAAAATACTGTTATAATTTAAAAGATTGATATTTCCTGAACCTTGAACCTGAAAAAATAAGCTCTTGTATGTTTGACTCAACCCATTTTTTCCTTTCTGTTTAAATACAGAAAACAGTACCTGTTCTTAAGGTGGGAGTAGAAAACCAAGAAACTGCTTCACCAGATTAGAGCAAAGACTCAAGAAAAGCAGAAATAAGGGGTTGGGTGGCCTTTTCCTATTCTCCCAGTTAACTTCAGGTTGGGAGATATCAGATCAATGAAAAAGGGCCACTGTTCCACTTGCATTTTATGTAGCATTTCATAGTAAACAAGCTTTGGATCTTGTGGCAAATGGCTTTAATGAAGCCTTTTAAAAAAGGATTAAAACACCTAGTGTTTTAAATTTTGAGATTTTCACTGGTTTTGTTGCTATACCAAGCAGACAAAGAGATTTATGAGAATCTGATCTATGTTCTATGATGCTATAGAACATTTTTACTGAATTAAAAATATTTTGGATTGGCTTGGTACAGAATAAATGGCAATTTATTCTTGCAGCTGAGCTGTGATCCTCACCTTCCCTGTTGTAGATAAGAAGATACAGGAAAAGCTGGAGAGGAGTGGGGGAAGGGAGAGAGAAGGAGCAGAAAAGGACAAGTAAAGGTTTTCATTTTGTGATTTTTATTTATTTTTGGTCCATATGCATTGGATCCAAGAGGCTGGGTAGCTACAGACAAGTTTTGAGTTGGCAGGTTTGCCTTGACAGCTGTTACCTTGGACTTTGGAATATTCTCCCTCATCAGTGGTACCATCTGGCTGCTCTGACATGATATTTCTACTTCATCAGTCTCTGGTAAGTTGGGTGGAGCTGCAGGAGCTGTTTCATCCTGTGTTTCTAATGCTGTGTTGCTGTAGTAGTGTTAGCTGTAAGAAGTCAGAGATCAAAAGTTGAGGCCTGAGCGGAGAAGGTAACATCGGATTTGTCATGTCTTAGACTAGTGTGACTGCTGGTCCGCTGATTTGAAAAACAAGTCACTGTCAGTTTTAAAATGAATACAGCCTTTGGCTCAGGAAATTCCTACAGTAGAGGTTGGTGGCTACTGGGATGGGTATATGGGTGGAAAGATCCCTCTCTCTCTGTGTATTTACTACCCATTTTCACAAAGATCTGGTGTGGGCTGGTCAGAAACATGTTATTGTGCTTGCGCATCCACATTTGTTTAGACCTGGAATAGCTGTCCTTAAATGATGATTTGTTAATCCTGTTTATCAAAAGTAAACTGATGATCTGTGAGCCTGCTGCTGGAATTCCCGTGTCAACTCACATTCATAAAGCTAAGAATTAAAACTCCCTAACACAGGAAAATTAAATCTTATGTGTTTCAAATGCATAGCAATCTTATAAATAGATAATGGTATTAAACAGGGTGGATATTAAATGATACATGGAATTGTAGCAATCACTGTGAATCTTAAACCTTATAATGCACACTGCTCATTTTTGTGTGTTTCTTTGCTCTCTCTGTACCATGTAAAATCTTTTAACTGCTGTAATTTCAGATAGCTGTGCTGATTGCAGTGGAGAGCATTGGGAACTGCAGCTCTATACATTCCAGAAACAAACTATAATGGCTGCTAGCAAGGAAGCAATAATGATTAATAATGTGGATTTTGTGGTCAATAGGTGGAAATGATCTGCATTTGATTTTTTATGTGGGAAACAAATAAATTATTTTTGTCCTTTCACAGAAATCATGTACATTCCTGCTACATAAAGCAGGTCTTTAGATGAGAATATAGAGCTGTTGGTTAAAATTTTAGCAGTTATATTTATAAGCAAGTGAATAATACCTAGCACCAGTCTATATTTTTGCTGTTCTTTTTTGGTGTATTTAGTATAAAAAATGTGTTGTGGGAGTTTGTTTGTTCCGTTTTGTTTTAGTTATTTTTAATATTTGCTCTATTTTAATGCCACAGTATCTTTTTCTCATTATAAAGATGATCAATCAATAATTACAATAAAAGGTTCAGCATGCATCAGTTATTTTCCACTTTATCCTGATGATGAGGTCACTGTCAAATACAAAATATTCTCAATAAATACAATATATGGGTGAAAATCAAATCTTACCAAATGAGTGTTAACTGATTTAGTCTGTAGAAAAGGTGGCACAGGGGATCTGAGTGGCATGTCAGTCTCTTCCAAGAAAGAAGTGGTAGGAGAAGAGGAAACAGCCTCATGTGAAGGAAGGGTTATGTTGTATATTAAGAATGTTCTTTTTGTGGAAAGAATTGTGGAGCATTAGAGCAGACTGCCTGGTGCTGGAGTCCCCACCCCAGGAGGTGTTTAGACTATGTGCAAATGTGGCACTTAGACCTGGCAGTGCTAGGTTTATGGTTGGACTTAATTTTCAGTGTCTTTTCCAGCCTAAATGTTTCTGTGACTATATGACCTTAATGAAAATAGATCCTTGATAAACTATTTATAGGGTTTTATTGATGAATTTGCATGTTTGGTGGAGAAAGGTAATATTGCTATTAAACCAAGTTTTATCTTTTTGGTCGTGCAAATGAAGAAAAAGATATATCACAGCTAACTAAAAGCCTTGAAGAATTTTACAGTCATCACAGCATTCATTGAAAATGAGAATATTCCCTGTACATGCTTTTTTCATGTCTGACTCACAGGAGTAGATTCTTGACCTTGTGCCATGCAATACTTAAGTGAGAGTCTTTGTAGGCAGTGATGACTTCATTCATTTGCCCAAGCACTAACAAAAGACTAGGCTGAACTACAGCTGTTTGGTAAGCCACTGGGACGAACACAAACTTTTTATTTCAATCCAGACAATATTTATTCCACTAAATTATTACCCTGTGTATTGCATCTTCACTTGGCCAAAACCGCTGTATTATTCTTGGTGTAAGAGAAATTGTTTATCAGCGTAGAGTGACAAAATTCTGGGGATTTCTAAGAGTCAGGACTAAAGCCTTCATTATTCTATTTCTGTGATGAAAGAGAGCTGAGCTATTTTCATTTATTTAAAAGTTGAAGAAAACAAAAGGAATTATTTAAACTAATCAGTGTATGGAAAACATTGTCTTCTGTTTGAAAAGCTAGTATGGCAGACAGTATTTTTCTCCCTCCATCCGACAGATTACCAGTAGTGTGTCTTACTAGAATTGTTTTCATTATGCTTGGATGATTTTTCATGTGACTTTGAGTTTGATAATGCTTTTGTTACTTTTCTCTATTAAAAAAACAGAGGTCAGAAGCTGTATGCTGCTCACTCTGAAACTGAAGTTTTAACTTAATAGATTCTTCAGAAAGATTTGGGAATGTTGTGTTCTCTTGATAATTCTTTACCAAAATGTCACAGCAGAAGAAGCTGGGGCACACTCCTAAAATTGTTCTCTCGGATTAAAGATTTAGTTTAGGTACTGGTGAAAGGAGTGGCTACTGATGACAAGCAAAGGTGGGGTGTGTGTTTTCAACTTTCACTCCATCATGGCATGTATTCCTGGAGGAAGAGTAGGAGGTGGTGGTCTCATACAGTGGGGAATTGGAAACAAATATTTCTGTGGGGTTTGTAGTCATAGAAATATTATGCATGGTCTTGATCTAGACATTGGTTTTGCATTGATGAAACATTTTAATAATAAGATTTTTCCCCCATGCACAATTTCATCATATCCCTTCAGATAAGACTAGTTTGTTACTGACTTACATGACTAGATAAGAATGTTATCTCTACAATGTTTTATTTGGAATTAAGTCAAATGTTCTCTTCCAGTAAGTGAAAACAGCTAAAATGCTTCAAAATCTTAAAGTAACTTATTCTCCAGTTATTGTGGTAGCAAGTCTTGGGTTTGTGCAAATATAAGCCTTTTGTATTAGGAAGTCACCAAATGGATTGATAAATGGATATTCAATAATTATACAAAAACTTATTTAAAACTTGCAGATCTTGGCCTCACAGAAAGAAGTAAATATGCAGAATTTCTCAGTAGACTCAAGACTGACAGAGGGAGATACAGCAAGTTCTTAAAATACAGTATCCTCATTTTTTTGTGGCTTACTGACAAAATTAATGCTGAGGTCATATTTGGAGATAAGTAATCTTTTGATATTCTTCCTGATAATGAAATTGTCCAAGAAAAGTCTTTGTGTTATCATAAATCTGTATCTTTGCAGTCATTTTATGCAGGTGATTTTAAAAAGTAGATTTTTGACCTGATAGAATGGAAATGTTTCTTAGAAGTGAGAAGGAAACTTCAATGAGGAATATATGAGATTGTTCTCTTTAAAATCTAACAGGCAAAAATTGTGGACACCTTTTGAAAAATAAGCTTCATCTTCATGTCACATCCCAAGGAAAATCTTGACCTGCTCACCCAATGATGCTTAAATAATTTTCATAATTAAGTCCTGCAGCCAGTATTCTCCATGTGAGCAGAAAAACTGCAAGCTTGGTCTGTTGAAGTTGGCAGGCTTTGCCTTCTGCTGAGGAGTGAGGCCTGGAATCAAGGATTTTTCATAGAAAACACCTGATAATTTATGCTTTTTCTTCAGAGATTATTAGAGTGTTAGCTGGATGTTTGCTGGTAAACAAATGGTGCCCTGTGTAGAACTTTAAACAGTAACTGCCATCTGAAAAACAATATATAGCTAGAGGCCAATCTACAAGCAAGCTGTGTTATTTTCTCAGCATTTAGCAAAGTTAAACAAGCAGCTGTTTTCTGCACTGCCTTCAGCTTTTAGCTGGCCTTGTGTGGTCTGGCTGGATTATGTTACAGTAATGTGGTCCTGATGTGACAGCCTTTGGTAAACATAGCAATGAGCATAACTGGAAGTGTCTTTTCTTACATATTTCTTTATAGGAAGAGAAGAGACAATAAAGTAGTGCTTACTTATGACTCTCCATTTGAATAGGAGCTTCTCAAGAATTAATGAGACCCTGAGGTGTCATCATGTATGAAAAGAAATGCAGTTTATTTCTTCCCCAGAACAGTTGTGCACACTTCCATTGCTTCATTGAAACTTGGGCTTTTCTTGGTGATTTCTCTTTAAAATTTACTTCTGAGTTTTTGTAAAAGACCAACCATGTATTTACTCCAAGAAGGGGAAAAGTTTCCTTCTGTCCTGTTAAAAATCCATTTCACCAGCTCAGTAACAGAGCCAATATTCTCTGCGTTGATTTCACCTGGCCACTGCTCCTACTAGGTTTGCCTTCATAGAAGCCATGGCTCTGTGTCTTGATTGCTCTGCCTCAGAGCAAGACTCCATGCTCTTATTACTTTAGTTTTGTTAGTACTGGCAAGCCAAAGTACTGAAGTAATCCCCTACTGTTCTGATTGATTTGCACAGTTTTCTGGTGTTAGCTCGGTTTTGCCTCAGCAGCCGTAGCCATCTGCATCTGGTCCAGCTCCCGGCTGCATTCAGGCAGGGGTCAGCAGCTCCAGTGCAAGATGGATGGCTGATTCATGGGCTTCAAGACTGAGGAAATGATTGCAACCCTCAGTTCTTCCACAAGTCAGTCTGATAGAACAAAGGATTATATGATGTCAGTGTAATTAAACTGTGCCTGACCAAAATTCCTTTCAAACGTACCAGTTATGTCTTTTTATTGGACTGAAGAGTGGCCAAAAAAGTCTTTGCACTGTCCTCATGGGGATAAGGGCTGCAATTTTCTGTAACTATATTGTGGGAATTTCCAAGAGCAAGTACATTGACCCTCTGCTGGAAACTGTTTATATATCAACACTTTTTTCTTTTATGGTTTCCATTATTTAACGTTTATTTTAAGGTGTAGGTGTGCTGTATGGATGCAATCAATTCAGCTTCTTCTGAATCAGTGATTGCAAATGCTCCCATATTGGTATTCTTCCTTAAGATTGTCAGATCTCCGTAAGACATGACTGGTTTGGTTTGTATTATGAGTGTAAATGTATGTATTATGAAGTTAAAATGTATGTTTTGTAAATTTTTTGTGACATATTGTGAAATTTTGCCTTTCCCCCCCTTTAGCTAGAGAAGGCAACCTCTCCCTGCCTCAGATTTTTTGGTGGAAGAGTGCTTGCTCTAATAAATTATGTTTTAGGAGATAGGATGTGAAGAATTGTGAATTCTTGAAACGTGGTCAGAAATCACAAAAAAAAAAGAGCTGGAGGACAAAAATGCTTAATATGCCAATTTATACTACAACCAGTTGCTGTGAGATTTAGCCAAGTATTTAAAGTTTTGAATTATGACAAAGTTCTATGGGGTTATGACATGCTTACTAATGATTTTTTATGCACTGCTTGATTATAGAGATGAAACTTGATGCTGAAAATGGGAAATACTGAGCTAGCCTTACTACTGTGAGATACCATTCCTTTAGACCAAGGTGGAGTAGAGTGCTGGCTGGAATTCATTGTAGACCCAGACATTTTATGGAAGAGCAATTCCAGCTATTTCCTATTTTTTGACTACTAGTTTCAACACTGCTAACTGAGGAACTAACAGTTTGCTATTTGTAGTCACTTAAAATGAACTTGTGAACTTCCTTAATGAAACATGAAGCTATTTCATAAAAAAATCGAATCAAATTATAATATTGTAGCTGATGGAAGTATAATCCTTACAGTTAGGGATTTACAACTTGTCTAAACCATAACATTTTGCTTAGTGGATCTTGTCACATAGGAATGCTGCTTGGTTTTTTCTGTTATTTTTGAGGCAAGTCCTATACAACAGCTTTATATAAAACATATGATGTAGTGACTCCATAACCTTATCCTAACCCCTGTACATGTGCAAAGGTACTGCCTGTAAAGGAGGCACAGTTTGTGTCCAAATACTCTGGGAATACTTAGTATATCTACCTCCCTCCTTAAATACTTCCAAATGGGAAGCAATAGACAAAAGGAAATAGTTAGTGTGAACACAGTGATAAAATGACATTTCTTAACTTTCTTAACTTTTCTAGAAGAGAGTATTTTACCATTGGGAACTTTTGCTGTAGTATAAACAACTTCCACCTCCACTAAGAAATCAGAACATGGTACAAATGTAAATGCATTTGAGAAGGCATATAAAAATATGGTATAATTGAGAAGCAGTATATGATGGATGTCAAGAAAAGAGTTAAAATTATAATAGCTTGAGTTTTTGTTACCTCCATGAAATAAGTTGGTTCTGTAACTTTCTGCATTCCTTGGGGGGTGTATTTGAACAGCTGACAAAGAAAAGGAAATTTTGAAGTAGATGCCACACTGGTGCTGTATTTGAATACTTTACAGGTTTCTTAAAGGAAATTATATTTGTGATCAGGATGAGTGAGCTTTTATGGTTAAAAAAGGAGAAACTGAATGCTCTATAAATTTTCCAAACTATTCAAAACTCACTTAAACTGCTGGAATAACTCCCTTATCTTTACTACCTCCTCCTTTTGGACAGAGACCATATCTGCATTTGACTCCTTAAAGAGAACAACAGGTCAACACCCTTTCTCCCAGGCTGTTGCTTCAGTCTTCCTTACCTTTTAGCATTTTTATTCCTTTCTCCATAAGAAGCTCCAGACCCATGCCAGCTTCTTTACAGATTTTATTTTATTTCTAATTATTTATTTTCCCATATTCTCATTCCTTTTCTTGTTGGTGCTTCAGAAAAATGTGTTGTTGCTGAAGTATGGTATTCTGAAGCATGAAAATACAGCCTGTTGTGTAAAAACAACAGAAAAGTGACATTTCTATAGGAAAAATAGTCTGTTGAAGTCAGTCCTTGGTAAACAATGTGTTCTCCCTACCATTAAAATTATTCCTATCATCAAAAAAGTAATCCCTGAGCTATCTGAATTTGCTTATTTCCTCTCATGAATCAAATGTATACTTCTATATTTCTAGTCTATTACAATCTATACTTGCTGTATTGATTTGTGTGTTTCTAGCAAACAAGATCAATGCTTTTGATATAGCAGAGACAGCATATTATAGTCCACACAATCTTATTTTTAAATCTCAAACAATGAAGTGAAATTCAGTTTAAAAGCAAATTTTCCAATTAGATTTCTAATGCTTTCACATAAGAAAAGAATGTCAAGAGGTTTCAGGTGAAGGCAGATATTATGAAAATGCCAGTCAGCTACCAAATGATTATAATTAAACATTAGATCACTATCAAAAAATAATATCAGAGCAGAATTGACAGTTTTCAATTATCTTGTTATAGGACTAAGCCAGCTTTTGCTCACAAGGGATTAATTATCACTGTACATTTCCATATGAGCCTGTACTCAAACCACCATTGTAGCTGTCACTTCGACTTTGGTTTTAAGTCTTTTTTTAATAGGTGACTGTATAGCCATGAAGTGCTGAAAGTTTGTTAAACATATTGGACTGTTGCCCTGTACTGTGTTTGAGCTGTGTAAACAAACATCTGGCCTGGCTGCTGGCCTGGCTGTTGAGGTTGTGTACCTGACCATAAATTAGCAGAACAGTTTATTTGTGTCCGAATTCTTATTACACTGTGAATTTTTGAATCGTAGTTTTAGTAAGGCCAGGCTGATGAGAGGGAAGGTGTTAACTGGCGAATTTTATGTGCCTGGACCCCAGGTACCAATGCCAGAAATGGAAATGAGTAGAAGAGTGTTGGTGCTACACCAAACTGAGCTAGCTGTGAAACATTGCAGGTAGAGAAACCTAATTCTCCAAATGGTAGTGTGTGCGTGTGTGTGTGTGTGTTTTGCTAGTGTCAGCCAGTGGAAATGTCTCATCCTCCACTTGCAGGGCTGCAAGAGCCTAAAGAGAGTAAAGGGGGGAGATGGGACACAGCCAGGACTGGGCTAGAGGGCTGAGCTTGGAGGCATTCACCTCTTCTGATCATAAAGCTGTAGGGGCAAACTGTATCTGAATGCACAAGTCCATGACTGTGTAAGTCAACTGTTGATTTCCCTTTCTTGCCTCCATTAATCACATCGTTGCTTCTTCCTTGCCAGCATTAGCACTCAACTGACCAGAATGAGAATGGATGAGTCAGGATCTGAACCAGGTAAAGCCAATCCCAGAGAAAGTGAGTCTCATCTGTGTGAGATGGAAAAGCAGGTTATAGAATTTAGAAGTCTTCAGGTCTGTGAAAGTAATAAATAAAATAGTAGACTTGAAGGTGGCATCATAAGTCCAGGCATAGCTGGAATTGGTGGTTCAGAATTCCTGTTGTGTTTGCTTTTAGCATCTTTGTTTTTCAGTGCTTTCTGCTAAAAGTAATTTGTGAGTAAATTAACTGTAAATTAACTGATCTCTCACATTTGCCTTTGATATAATAAAGCATTCCTTTTGATTTTCAAATAAATTTGTCAGGAATCCTGTATTACAAAAAGCAAAGTATTTCAAGATCTGATTCTAAATGTCTCTTGGTAAAAGTCTTATTGACCATAATGATATTTCTGAATGAAGTATAGTGGCCCAGTTGTTGAGAATTCATTCTTACTACCTCAGATTCCTTTAAATGAAGCATACTGATCAGCGATCCTGAAGTGGTATGAAAAAACTGATACTTGCTGTAGAGTAACTAGTGTTTGAGTTGCTTTTTTGCTGGAGAAAGCCAAGGGAATTATTTGAAAATGAGGGAAAAATGTTAAGCTTTCTTGTGCTTTATTGCATGGAATATATATGGAGAAATTTAAGGAAAGACAGAAGGTTGAAGGTTGTAGAAGGTAGAAGAGTGTAGAATGAAGTAGAAGGTTGTTTAAGCAAGACTTTTCGGTCCTATCCAGAATGGGCTTTAGGGAGGACTTGAACTGGAGATACTTCCACTTATAACAAGAAATTAAATTTAGATTTAGACATACTAAAATTAATAGTAAATATTATTTAGGCTAGTTTTTATCATTAGGTGCCAAGAATTATTGGTGAGTTTCTTTTTCTCTTCCCCATCCTCCTTTTAGTCAGTAACCAAAAATTGTAAGGAAAAAAAGTTTTTCCTTTTTAAGCTAAGTGATGTGTGGTAATGATTATAAGCAATACATGTGGAGATCCTGTGGTTTGTGTGTTTGCCTAGGGCCTTTGTTGTTAGAGCACCATCATATGCCAGCTTTAGTAATGAGTGCTAGCCAACATCTAGGTTGATAGTTTGTTCTGATTTTTTTTTTTCTTCAGATTTTATTTCAATATGATGTAGGTAAAAGAAAATGAAAATGCTGGCTACCTTCCTGCTTGAGTAGAGCAGTTTGTCAGCTGAACACATCTGGCCTTTGACAGGCATGCTTGTATTTGATTACCTACTGAAGATGTAGTGCAGGCACACACAAGTTGGGTAAACATGCTGAGGGGGCAGTTTCCTTACCTCCCATGAAGAATATTCCTCTTAACTTGTTTTGTGTAGAATTAAACTCATGCAGTTTCTGTTACAAGGAACTTTTACTAAGTCATTAATTATTTATGTGAATTTCCATGCTATACTTTTGTAAAAAAATGATTTTATGATTTAATATGTTGTCTTAATGAATATACACAGCAAAGCAGTTTTTTTAAAGATACTGGGTCTTAAATAAGAGGCTTATTTTTTGTGTGTGTTTTACCTGCAGATGATGCAATTACTCTGTGTAAGCCTACTCAGAGAGGAGAGCTAGAGAGCATGGAGTGTTTAGGGAAAGATTCATTGACCTTCACCCCCAGACTGCTTACATGAGCAGTGCCTACAATGGGTCTCAAGAAAGTCTTTGCTTAACCAATACACTTCAGCAAAATATGTCTGCAATGTTTTTCTTTAACATTTGCCATTATGGCAGTCATGAGAAGCTCATATTGCTGCATCAGCTGTTTCTCTGGTCTTCCTTTAGTTGCCTTGATTTGGGTTGTTTTTTTCTTTTTAAAGGCAAGAAGATGCATAACTAAAACATAATGATTTATCTGCTGAATATTTTTAATGTAGCACAGAAATTGAAATAAGATTTGACAATTTGACTTATGATGTATGGTAGAGAGAGGGGAAAAATGTTTTAAGGCAACTGAACTGCTCAGAGACATTCAGAGAGCTCTGCAAATCAATGCCGGGAGTGACGGACTCATACATCAACCATGACTCTGCACCAGCCAGAAAGTAATGAGAACTTCAGTAATTTGGCTCTGCTATGGTTGAATGCTGCTTCTGGGTGAAATTTCATGAGCATATTAGAAGTGAGACCAGGTCATTTCTGTCTTAGCAGACAGAGGTAATTTTAAAAATAGTGATACTTGCCCTGGAAATAAAACTTGGGTGAGCAGCAAACTATAGCTGCAGAAGTATATGGGAGTAAGTGCATGCATTACACTTCAGCCATTGATTTCCCCCCTTTCTGTAGTGTTTTTGAGTTGTTGTTTCCTTATCAGGTAGATTTGAGGGAAGATCTGTAAATAAAGAGGTTAAGAAGTGTATTCACAGGTAAGTGATGAGAAACTGTTGCAGTTTATGAAAAAGGATATTGGGATAACTCGCTCTGTGGGAGATGCTAGAAAAGAAGAAACAAAATAAAAAATAAAACCATCCCCTTAGTATGTTTACTTTTTCTGGTACTACTCTTTTTGTACCTTCCTTACATTAAAAAAATGCTGTGTTTACTTGCTGTTCTTTCAGCTGGAATGGGAAACTTTGCTGTAGCCTGAAATATTGTAAAGTAAATAAGGGCTGTTCTTTTGATACCAAAAGAAGAAATGCTTCAGATTTGACTGGGAAGCCTTGTTTTGAAAATAGTTTTAGATTTTCTTCGCTTTAAGAAATCTTCTAGTGTAGTATACATTACCCCTGTATTCTGATAAGGTTAGAATGACTTTCAAGGAAGTATTTTAATTGTTTACCAAATTAGATCAGAATCAAATTAAATTTGTATGGTGATGACAGTTAATCAGGGAGCTTCTGGAAGCCTTATGGAGAAGGAGGATTAACTACTGTTAATACACAAGCAGTGTTTAACTCATAATTTCCTAGGTTTTTGTTGCTTTCCAAATCACACTATTGTGTACAGAAGTCAGAGATTTTTTCCAAAGACAAGCTCTATTTTTGAAAACTGGCAGAATTTTCCACTGTGATTGAAAATCACTTGGGTGAGCAATAAGAGGTATGTTGTTCTTCCCCTCTGCCCCATGTTTAAAGCATCTTTCTCTGGTTGCCAAACTATCTTGTTCTTTTGGGTTGCAGTTACTGCTATCAGATATCCAGGTGGCTGTAAGAAGTCGTAGAGTGGGTTCTTCCCACTTTTTCCTGGACTAAAAAAGCTTTATGGCTTCTTTTCTTACTTCTGTATTTGTATTTATTTGAAGTTCTGCTAGAGTAATGATTGTCTGTCCTTTCCATGGCTTGCTACTGCAGTCTGGGATCATCTCAAGCACAGTGGGAATCTGAATTTTGTCCCTTAAGTTTAGAAACAGTCACATATCTGAATTTTAAAAATCCTGAACCAACAACATTTTTTCAATCAAATTTAAAAGCAGTTTACATTTTTCTATAAAACAGCATCTTACAATTATTTTTGAAAAATTATCTCAGCATTTTAAATTTGTATTTTCAACTGTTATTCATGTATTTGTTGTTTTTCCCATGATAACATTAATTTTAAAATATGCAATGATTAAAAAAAAGTTTGATACAGCAGGAACAGATGGCACTTCAGTATTGAAATGGCCTTTGGACTGAAAAATAAATTTTTATTCAAGAACTTTCTGACTTTCTCTTAGCTTTGAAAATAGTTCATGTAATAGAGTCTGTTACAGCAGTTTGCACTGGTCCATGAAAAGATCTGATTTATGGCTGTATTCCTCAAATAAAAATGTGTAGCAGGGTGAAATCGCATTTCTTGATGTGAATCACAGTTCTTATCTTCCTTGCTGCCTCTCTGTGTGATACACATGGTAAATATGGGCAGGATCTAGCCTGGACACCTCCAGTACCAGGAGGGTAAGTAGGGGAATCCTTGAGCATTGAGCTCAAGAGTGACTGAAGTTCCATTGTTTCCAGGAACATCACAGCCTCTTGTCTGACTGATGAGCCCTTCCAGTTAAAGAATTGCAGAGTAGTGATTGTCATTCCTGGGAAATGCCTGATTAGATGCTCTCTCCCATAGAGTAGAACAAATCAATGATGGGGAGGGAGGAGATGTTCTGCCTTTGTTGTTCGGTCATGTTGATTTCCAGTATGCAGGTGGCATCTTCACGCTAGAGTGATAGACACATTAGAAAAATGCACCAGTGGGACTTTGCCCCATTTTAGTCAAAATGCAGAGGTAATTAATGGTGTAAGGAGAAAATGCCACTCTGTTAGGCAACTGTTCAGCCCATTAGATTAAAACATGCATCACTTCTTTGGACAGGAATAGCCAATGCAGAGGAAGCTGTTGGGCTTTGACAGCTTGGATGAAGAGGGTTGTTGAAATTCCTGAACAAGAATTTGAAATGAGGAATACTGAATATATTACCAAGATTTTTCTTTCCAGGAAGTGGTACTTTACATTCCATCTTAAAATGAATTTTGAAGTTAAGAAATCTTATGTACAAGAAATGTATTTCATCTTTTGCTTTTCAGAATCAATCTCTTAAACTCATTACTTTTCCATATGTTGTCTCTAGGGCATCATTTTGTGATAACTGTATGTTCTATTTGTATTATTTGTTAGTTGTTCTTGAGGAGCACATGGGCTTATTAGTGCCCAAAACTGTAAATGCAGTTACCTCAATGGTGGGGCTTGTCTGGAGAGGGTTGGGCTTCTTTTATCAGGGTTTTCTGCTTTGTGGGTTTTTTTTCTTTCTAATTAGACATGACTGTACAGATTTTTTTTCTGCTAAGGAGTATATTTAAAGATATTTGGACCAGGCCTTCTACAATAATCAGAAATCATCAAGGTTGGAAGAGACTTTTAAATGCTAAGTCAGATTTTTTTACAGAAGGAGATCATGTTGGCCAAAAAGGACCTTCCATTTATAAATCCACATTGGCTGGGCTTGATCGCCTGGTTGTCCTGCTTGTGTAATGACACTCAGGATGATCTCTTCCATAACCTTCCCTGAGGTTAGGCTGATGGGCCTGTAGTGCTCTGGATCATCCTTCTGACCCTAACAAAACTTCATTAATAATTTGCTTGACCTTAGTATTACTCTGATACTCCTATTACCAACAGAAATTGCGTAGATAAGTTAAAAACTGGTGAGGACTTTCATCCATCCTGGTATCAAGCTTATTTTTTAACAGTAAGTTCCCAATCTTGAAAATTAATTTAAAGGGTCATATTGCATGCCTCTTCACTGCTGTCTGTGGAAGAAGCTGTACCAAGAGCTGTACCAACTATTGCTCATTGCACATGGAAGCCTGTGCTGGACTGCAGATTTTCTATGAGTTTGCGTACCCTCCAGAAAGTGAGGTGATGGCCAGCCCAGAGGAGCTGTTAGTACACTCCCCAGTGTTTAATTTATCATGAGCCAGTGCCTTGCTGACCTCTGCAGAGTGCTGATATAATGTGCTTTTTAGGTTTCCATGAGAGATGAATGCCACTTCCCCCAGTCCAGTCACCTGTGATAAAATTTAAGTGTGTCAAGCCAAAACTAAATGTGAATGAGGCTGTGCTCAGGTGCATGGGGGAAAGAGTCGACCTATTCCCATTTGTTTTCTTCTAACAAACTCTGGTAAGGTCTGAAGGATTGCTACTTGTCAGGAATCTATCTTCTGTTTCATCATTGTGCAGTGGCTTGATTTCCAGTCCTTCATGTTTTGTGACAGCCTTGTAAGAAACTAATGCTGCTGCTGTGACTGTTCAGAAAGGAAAAGGGAAAGGGATTTTATCTAGAATTGTATTACAAACCTGCTTTCATGTAAGGACCCCATTACATTGTTTACAGCTTTTTTATTCCACCATGTGCTTTGCGTTTTTTAATCAGACCGTACCTAATTCAGTTTTGAGGGTTTGTTTATTTTATTCAGCCTCTACTGCAGAAGAAGACTAATGAACAATACTTTTTTCTTTTAACCTGCTGTGTATGCAGTGCTGCATGCCACTGCAGTTTGCCTGTTCTTTTGTATCCACTGGATGCCTGCTTTTTTATTTTTGTTTTATTTTCGGTTTCATTTTCCTCCCAATATAAACCTGTTTGGCTTGCTGGTACCTCCCAGGAATATTTAGCCTCTCAAAAAGTTTATGCGTAAAATACCTATGCAGATGTTTGTGTATGTTTTAAATTAGATATCTAGAGTATTTAGTATTCAGATACAGTGGTTTGGTTTGGGCACATGAAATTTAATTATAAGGCAGATTGTACTTGTCTTCAAAAATAGGGTACAAGACAAAAAGTCTAATCCATTTCTTCTTCAATAACTGTTGCAGTAAAAATTCAAATTCATAGAATATTTGTCATACAAACAAATGTTCTGAAGTTATGTTTCATAAATAAGGACAAGAATTAATTTCCAAACAGCCTCCTGGCAAATGCAACAAAAGGCAAAATGATCTAGCTCTGTAATGGGGAGTCTGTTGCCCTCTGAGACAAGCCTGAGAAGAGATAATGTGCATATGGGACAGATATGGAGGTCATGTAAGGAGGAATCTTTTAATTTAATTAAAAGCATAATTAATCCTAGAGAGATTGTGTTACCCTCTATGGTTGGATTTTATGTATCTGCAGTGTTTTCAAGCCAAAAAGTAAATGTATTTTTGACATTTAAAGATGAGAAAGTATCACTTTTTTTCTGCCAAGAAACTTATCTGATGGAGGAAGAATTAGTGAAATATTAAATGTCACTTTGCTGGCAAACATAAAATAGGCAATGCAAACCTTTGCCTCTTGTAGAAAAGATTGTGATTAAACCAGCTTTTTTCCACACTGACTTGTTCTGATAAGTTCTGTCTGTAGGATTTTTCCTGTAGTAGACTGCTACATGCCATTGTACTTGTATACGGTGCTGTTCAGTGGCCAGAAAAGCTAAGGCATTAAGCATGCATTTTAGAACAAAATGATACATTAAGAATTTAACAAAATAATGCTTGCATTATGATACTGCCTTCCATTTTCTGAGAAACAGCTGAACAATATAATGCACTTAATTTTAACAGAAACAGTTGCCTATGATGAATCTTTTACTTGATGAATCTTCATTTTATCAACAGCTAATGAGCCTGGGCTTCACTTCTCCAGCTGAGAAGAGAGAAGGGTTTTTCTTTTGTTCATGGTTGGAACACCTTAGCTCCTATTGTCCTACTGGTTCAGCATTTCTTGTAATTGGTCTGATAGCAAAGGGTCATCTGTTATGAAGCTGCTGTTCATCACCTCTGTCTTGCTAGAATGACATCAATTTATCTATCTATCCTAAAGTTACTGGACCAGCAGTCTGAGACATTGATGGCTTATTTCAATATATGGTCATCCCAAGATGTAATGCATTTTACTTCCTGAATTTTTGAGATGTAGGAGTACTGAAATAATTATTAGCAAAAGCGGGATTGTGCACACGTGTTTTGTAGTCTGTAACTTTTTAGAGATGGCATCTATGTACTTTGCTATAGTGAATGCTGTAAAGTAGTTTGTTTTTTTTTTTTTTTTTTTCAAATTTTAGCACTGCACTCTGATTCCTTGGAAAAGCATCAAATTTCTTGCAACTAACCGAAATGGAAATTGATAGTTATCAAGACTCCTCAGAGTAATTTACCAGGACTGTAAGAAAGTCTGGATTCCTGAGTTTTTCTAGCACAACATCTTTAACTTGTTAGTGTGACTCTGCAGTAACATTAGCCTTTTGGCAAGTCATAAATGTTATGCCTGATTTCCTGGTGTGGGGTGAATGTACTAGAGGAAGGGAGAAGTTCCTTTAGGTTCCTGAACTGCTGGAACTGGGTGGCCTCTTGTCTTCCCCCACATTGTGTCATGCACTCTTCTAACTCTAAGAAATTATTCTAAGATTCTTAGGTCAACATAAACATGTGTTTCTCTTCTGCATTCCCTCTTTTCAGAATTTCCTGACTAGTTGTTCTGAGTTTTTGCATTTAAAACTTCTATTCTGTGTCAAGATATAATCTAGTATTGAAAATCATGGATACTCCCTGGGATTACAGTAACCAGAGCTATTGCAGACTCCTCAACTGCTATTTACACCATGTAACAATTCACAAGACATTAAGCTTTAGTGTAGTTAAGTCAGTTCATTGTTCTTCTATTTTGACCAATGTTGAAAGTGTATGCAAGAGGTTGCAAAGCCTGAATAGCTAAGGCAGACCATTGGGTTTATAAAAATTGACATGTACACTTGCATAATCCTGTGTATAAAACATGTCATAAAGAGGAAGATGGATAGAACCCAGCAGAACAAGAAGCATAATGATTTCCTTCCAAGTGAAAGAAAGTGTGTAGCTAAAGAAGGGCTGCTTGGTGATGACAGTGCTGCTTCTTTTTCCTCTGTAGGTTCAGCTGACATTTGCTCCTGCATGCTCCTGGTTATATTCCACTTAATTGCTCCTTTCTTCACTAACTAAGGGAGGAGGAGGAGCTCCCTCAGGTGTAGGGAAGAGCAAGCACTCAGGAGCTGTGCTTTGCCTTGCTCTTAAGAGAAGTAGGAGCATGGCCTCTTCTGATAGCTGTGGATTTTACAACTATTTTCACACAGAGGAAATACAGATTAGTTGCACCAACATAACTAATTTCTTCTCATTCAGAGGAGTCCACAGTGGCACAGAACTAGATGCTCCCCTGTATATTTTTCCAAACCAAGATGTAAACTATTATGGCACAGGATTAAAAGTGAACTAATTAGAACTTGAGAAAGAAGTGCAAAAAAAAATTAGTTTTAAGTTTTAAATTGCCTTTTGCTCTCCTGATATTTGGAACCTGACTGCAGTGGACTTTAGCCGACCTTCCTCACTCCCTTTTCACACTTTTTCTTCATTCTCACCCCATATATTGGGAATTGAAAATGAGTCTGTGTATTCAACATGCCACAAGGATAGTATACACACTTCTATGTCAGGAAAGAGTTTGTAAGAAAATAAGGAGTGACTAGGTTGTGCCGTAAAATGGAACTGGGAATTTTGCAGAGCAAAGCAATTTCAGTACAAAGGTAGATTGCAGGTGTCACATTTACTGAGGTGCTGCAGCCCTGACTGATCTTTGAACAGGCTGTATGAGTTACAATATTTCTAGTACATTTAGTGTTCTGCTGCAAGAATTATTTTTTTAAAGGTCAGGCAGCAGAGCAGGAGGAGAGCACTCTGAAGTGAAGACCAGTAACAGAGAGCCAGACAAAGAGAGAAGAATTGAGTAAGTATTTGAAAAAATTGCTTCCCAGCTAGAAAGGAGACAATTTAAAATGTAGGTGACTGTTTTAAGGGAAACACAAGCTAACAAGTGGGCTAAGGAGAGAAAAGAAAAAGCAGAGCATAGAGTGCAAAAAATGGGTAGTAAGAGGAGCTACCCATGTTATGATTGAGGGTGTTAGGAAATAAAAGACAGGGAATAAGAAAAGATACTAAATGAAGTGAGAAAACTGGGAGGTGTCAAGAGCTGAGGTGATATATGATGTAGTTCCAATAAGAGAGGTGGTAAATATAGGAGAGATGTTTTTTGCTGGTTTCACATGGAAATGGTAGGATTGCTTAGTACATTTCTGTTAGGCCATCCTTCTCCAAAACACTTACTCAATTTACTTGTTATGTAGTGTGTGTTAAGTCAGCATGGTTTGAGCTGTAAAAGCTCAATGCCTTGATGCATTTAGAAACACAATTTCAAATCTTTAAAAAATCTATTTGAAAGCTGAGAAAAGCTTAAGCTGAGAAGTACATTTTTCAGTGCAAAATTTGACTTTGCTTGTAAAATACATTAGGAGGGCCATTTTTAAAATCTCTGTGCTTTCTTTAAGCTTCATCTTTGTTCTGCCTCTATGAATTCAGATCCCTTGTGTCCTTTCCTCCTTTCCCTGTTTGGCACGCCTCTTGATTCTTTCACAATTTATCTTTGCTGCCCAGGGAATCCAACTGTCTGGGACTAGTGGCTTTATCCCACCTTGGTGTCAAGGTCAAAATCTTTTAATTTTACAGGTGGAGTGAGTATCATGACCCCAGGGTCTGCTGCTGTATATTTAAATGCTGTCAGTGTTCTCAGAATGACAGTGTCTGAGGTTTATATATGCCAGCTGCTTTATTGGGCTCTTTGGTGATATTTTGTCTTATTTCCCTTTGCAAGCATATAGGTATTTTCTTGTTAACACTAAAAGCCTGTGGCAGTAAAAAACCCTCAGATAAAAAAAGAGGGTTAACAACATTCTTGTTACAATTAAATTGCAGAGTATATTTATAGAAGGTAAAAAATTTTGGCAACATAATAGAGATAAGTTTGTCCTTACTACAGTTTCTGCATCATATCTTTAATCAGTAGTTATGCTGAGGATGTCTTTCATGTATTTCCATTCTTGGAAAAGCCATTGCAACAGGGAAGGATTTGAATTACATTTACATCTACAAGGTTTGTGATTTTTAACAAGAGATCGAGTTTCCTTTAGTCCATTTTCTTGCTGGTATAGAGCACTTAGAATTTCTGATTGGATCTGCCTGTCTTTCAGCAATGAGGTGTAGTAGCATTATAAATTGAAACATGGGATCTCTTGTGCATTTTCAGTGTTATCTTAACAATGGTCCTGATCAGTATGGATTCAATGAAACAATTCCAGTAACTTCTTTGCACAAATGTATCAACATATTTCTATGTTTTCAAAAACTGCAAGATAAGTAAATTAAGGAAGGTTGGAAGGTGACATGAAAAGCCAGTTACTCCCAAAGTGACAAATACCATTTCAGTTGCATGTAGGAGTTGAGAGACTAATGTGTATTAGGAGCAAAACTAGAAGATGGTTCAGCTCTAACAAATTGGTACTGAAATCTTTTATTCTGGTACTTCTTACAAATCTTATAAATTTTGTTTCTTGTGAATAATTTTTAGACACATCTAACAAATTTTATTATTGCTTTAAGGCGTAGACGTGTTACAGTAACCCGAAAAAATAATTACAAGATTTCTTTTCCCTTGTGGGCAAAAGAAAATATTTCTGTCAGCCCCCAAATTTTTTGAGATATTATTGCCTAAATATTTTACTCTCCCCTTCCAATGTCCTGATCTTTAAGAGAGAAAAGAGAAAAACCTAAATCTGACAATCTGCTTTGAAAATGTCAGCTAAAGAGATGACTGATATAAGAAAATAATGAGCCTCTGAGAACAGCTAATAACTTCAAGAGCCTCAGATCTAAAGTTGTTGAGAACCTTTTCCTTTATCCATTACTAAACTGTTCTTTTCCTATTATGCAAAACAAAAAGAAAAGAAAACCTACTGATTTCTTAAAATTTAGTCATCTTATTAATATATGGGTTTGAACTCCAAGAAAGCACTTATTTATCCATTACGTGCAGTTTAAAATTCTATGTTAGCTATTTACATGTGCCAGTTGCCTGAATATTTTGAAAGTCTGCCCTCAAATTTGCATTCTTTCTGCTGATAGTCCCGTGACTAATAAACTGATGTACTCCTGAAAGCCAAACTACAGACAGAAATTATGAATTAATGTATCAACCTTTTCCATTAGAAAGAGAACAAGAGGAACACCACCCAAAACATGATTCTCTCATTAGATTTGGTCTGCTGAAGACATAATCATGGGTATTGAAAGGAGATGTGGCAGTCATCATGCCAGATCAACTCTGGAAACTGTAATTCTGAGAAAGATGAAAAGGACTTTTTGAAACAGAATCTGTTGGCATCTGTAAAACCCCCAAATCCAGATACCTTATTCGGTTGAGTAGCTGTGTTGACTTTTTTCAGAGTGTGGTGGATTGTTTCTTGTCAAAAATGTTTTTGTCTGCTCAGTTTGCAGTAAGATAGATTACCCATGCTGTATGTGCATATTATGGCTGTACTCAGTGGTCCAGGCATATGGACATTTGTGCTGACTAAGCTATTTTAACAGCTCTTATCAACTCTGTCAGCAAAACAGTCACATGTTTTTAATGTGTAGTATTCTCCCAAGTTTCTCAGCATTCATCTACCTTTCTTATCATCTGTAAAGACTGCTGCAATTTTTGAAGAATCATTATTTATTCATCTAAATTTAGGAAATTACCTTATCTGAAACTGAGCTGAAGTCCACATATAAATAAGCAGGACCCAAATCATAAAGAGAACCAGATAAAGTGGGCCTCCTACACTTCTAGTGGCCTCCAAATGTGTGGTCTAGTACTTCTGGCTAAATGCAAGTCACAAATTAGGCTTTTACCACTGCTGTGAACAAGTAAATACCATTTACAGAAGAAAAACATTGAATTTCAGTTACTAATTCTGTATGACCACTGTATTTTGTATATATTCAGAAGCAGAGACAGAGGCATTGTTTATTAAGAAACTGTATTCAAGATACATGGTTTGCAAGTAGTGCTCTTCTAAATGTACACTGAAGAGTGCTCTACTTGCTTTGTCTTTATTTAAAATACCCTTATTCGACTAAAGTTTCCTTGATACCCTAAGCAAAATTACCCTTTCTGAAGAAAAGACTGAGCATTTTGGTACAGTGTTCTGCAGGCAGCTTTGAATGTGCTGCTGTACAGCTGTCAGGAGTGACCTGGGAGGCTCTGAGGCCAGCACTGTTAGCATGGAAGTGAACCTGAGCTGTTCCCTGGCTGGGCTTGGTAAGCTCAGTGCTAAGGCAGCCCTGGCTTCAGAATGTGGGCAACCTAAGCTTGTGTGTGCTTTCAAAACAGCTCATCCTTCTGAGGAATAAGGCTGATCTATTCCAGCAAGGTGCTTAAGCTCAGATGCAACTGAGTGAATAGGGGAGAGGACTTGCCTTCTCAGCTAACCAGCAGAAATAGCATTTCCTTGTGATAAGCAGAATTATTGTGCTTATTTAATTCAGGTCAGTACTGTTTTATTTGGGCCTATGTTCTTATGTATGTATTTAGTCTTTAACTTTTTAAAATTTGTGAATGATTAATAGAAGATGCAAGATGACAAAGCAGAGATGAAATATATTACACTGTGTTTACTGTTGAATTATTTGAGATAATTTTTGTGTCTTTAAAATATTCTTGTTTAATTTGCTATTATTGACTTCTTCACTACTTTGCACATATTACTTTGATGCAAAAACTGCAGCAGAAATTTCTTTGCTGAGTATGTTGATTCTATCAATAATACATGCTGGAATTCTTGCTGGCTTATCTCTTACTTGTTGGGTTAGTCTGTCTTTAATTTTTTGCTAGTACAAGATTTTAATCTGGAATTGGGTATTGGTCTGGGAGAATTTTTTTTTTAGTGTGTTTTGCATTATGCATTTTCTCCACTTCTCTCTTTTTTTTTCCTTCAGCTGCAGTAGTTTACTTTAGAGTGTTCTTAACTCGTTTTCTTGTAGCATACTACATACAGTTCCACTTGAATGCCTAGAAATATATTATATTTGCCTTGTTGAAATGAGGTTGACACATGGCCGGAAGAAATTTGCAGCTGGTAAGTGACAGCAGCAAGTTTGTGTTATACAATTTAAAAAGGTCATAGGTTTTGTCACTCTTCTCCATTAGTTTGGATTATGATATTGGAGAAAACAACCCCCTAGCATATGCATGAAAGGCATGGGCTTCTTTATATAATCCCTAGAAGAATTTCTTCAGACAGCCCAGTCTAGTCAAGGGGCAGTTCTTGGGTTGTGTCCCTTCATCAAAACAGAGTGTAAATCTGAACCGCTTTGATGTTCTCAGTACTTCTGCACACTTAGCAAACAAATGGCAAATTTTGTCTGGAGCAACTTGCAAAGTGATGGATGGGAATAGGTATGTAGACAGGAAAAATGATTAGGGATTTTTTTCCTCCCCTTTTCTTTAAATAGTTGTATTTGAAGCTTTGTTTTGATTTCAGTTCAGCAGGAAGGAATGGAATAGATGTACGTAATCATTGCCAACTGTGGGGAGAGATATGCTCTGTTGACATAGGGAGCACTTCAATTTCATACCTGAAGTAATATTTTTGTCACTTTTTAGAATGCTTCTCTTCTGACTCAAAATCATAGATTTTTTTCCCTGTGTGTAGACTAATACGCATCCTTGACAGCATTTCAATACATATCAAAAAGGAAAAATTTAAAAAATCCTCATTTAAGGTAAGCTGTTTAGATCATCCTAGTAATTTAATAATATAATTTCCTTGTATAAGTAATAATTCACATATAAGTAATAATTCATGTCAGTCTTAATATCTTTAAATGCTAAATAAAAACAGGTAATATTTCAAAATATCTAAACCCACATCATTACCTAAAGATAACAGAAAAAGTATGAGGAGTTTAAAAAAAATTACAGTGTTGTGATCATATTTTGTAGGCACTGTCTAGGACTGTTAGAAATTCTTGGGCAATTGTTGCTTATCAGGGCTGCTGATCTTGCTGTATCTAAACTATGTGCATCCTTACAAATGACACTAAATCAATCCAAACTCTCCAGGTATTTCAGATGCATTCTTGAAGTTTTTAATAATTATATTTTGCACACATGTGTATGTGACCCTCAAACATGTGAAGAACATGGGGAGATGTGTGCACATGTGGCTAGAATAATGTACTCTGAGCCTGGTGGGATAAAACTTTTCCTATTTCTAGTTTTCCCAAAAATGTCTTTGGAGAATTTTAGTTGGCCTTGTCTATTAAATTAAACTTCATCCTCCATCTTGCTGTTTTCAGTATTTTCTTTCCAAGCATATATAACTTTGCATGCTACAGCTGCAATTGAAAGGACTGAACTATTGAGGGAAATGATTGAGTTCTTTTTGAAAGGATCAAGAAAAAACAGGTACTATAAAAGTAGGGTGGACTTGGACCCTATTTTCCCAATGCAGTTAATGTAATGTTTTCAGTAGCTTTTTGCTATCAGGCCACTTTCTACTTATTCTGTGCTAAAAAAACTCTCCAAAATAAACCACATTACTTTCTAGCTCATCTCTTCTGTAACTTCCTTTTTCCTTCTTTATGATCTTTATTTCCAAGTCGCATTTGATTTTGGCTTGGCTTTCTCAGGGAATATGATATGTAGGTGAGAAGGCAAGAGACTCCTTATGTCTCCACTAAGGAAATGGCCACCACAATATAGTAATAGACACAAGAGAATTGAAGCACAGAGAAATGTGAATGAAAACCAAGGAGACCAGACTTTGTGGGTTCTGCTGTTTGTGGATTCAGTTTGTATGAAGAATTTTCAGTGCCAAAATGAAGCATATGAAGCACAAACACATTGTCATGTTTGTTTCATCATGGTGGCGATGTTGATTATGGATATATAGAAAGAATTAGATGCCATTTATTTTCATTTATTTAAAAAAAGGACCAACCTATATACACATATATTTTTGAGACCTTGTATGAGCTGTGACTCCCTTTTCTGTCCATCCCATAGGCTGCTGTTTACCAGACAGGGAATAGCAATAAAGGAAATGTGGCAGAATTCGAAATGGGGGAGAAGTGCAATCAGATCGTACAACAGAAGCACTTTCAAGACCTTTAGGAAAATGTGACAGTGCTTTTTCAGCTTTTGCGTGACCTTTCTCCTGATGAATAGTTTTATTTGCGTGAGATGCTGAAGCTTGGGCCAAGCCCAAAAAAATAAACTTTCCCTTCAAATTTATATTTCTGAGGAAATTCAGTCATGGGACCCATGGGGAGGGGGGATTTTGTTACTCCAGAGCATCCTCATATTTGCATTCTCTGGCAAAACATAACCTAATAGAGAGGAAAAAGATCTCCAAGAAAAACCATCAGTTTTAACACTTGCTGTTAACATTATACTAAACCCCCCAAAAAGTCAAGTATCTTAACCCTCAATTAATGCAGCTTCAGAAATGTGTGACTATATTAATATTTTTGAGTATTTTTGTTGTGGCATAGTTTTATTTGAAAGAGTTTATGGTTTTAAGATTGGGGAGAAAATGTTATCTCATGCAGACATGCTGAATAGCCACGTAAACTTACATGTCTGCTTTCATCTTTCCTCCCCCACTCTCATGGCTTCTTTCTGGGTCATTTCATAAACAAATTTTTTCAGTTCCTTGTGTTACAAAGATTTGTACAAGGAAATGTATTACACTTTTGGGTACCATTAAAAAACTGTTTTCATCTTTATAAATATTTTAAAATATCCAGGTGTTTTCAACAACTACAAATCGTGCCAGCAGGGGTCAGTTTAGCACCAATGGAAATGGCAGTACGGTACACTTGAGGAGCTAGAACAAATGTGAAGCCTGTATAATCAGACAACAAATAAACTGTGTATGTAACTTGGAAGAGAGTGACTGAAACAATTTTTGCTATTCCTACTGGATTTGGATTTGAGTTCTTTTTAAAAAGGACTTTAAAAGGTTATTCATTGAATGAATAATCTTTTATGGAGTTTTGCTGATTTCCCACAATATTTTCAGTATTTTGTCCTTTAAGGGTTATGTGAATGGTGTATTTGACACTTGGCAAAAAAAGCGTATCTTCATTACAAAAAAAAAGGATAGAAACAATAGGATATGAAAAAATTACTGATTTCTGTGATGTCTCATGTTTAAACTGAAAAATTTGAACCTTAGGTAGGTACATGAGTCTTCAGGTCAAGTTCTTCAAATACAGGAGTACTGGTGTAAGCATTGAGCTTACACATCACCTGAACCTTCACATCCCTCCCACCTTCCTTCCTTCCATAAAGAAACCTGTATTGACTTCTTTAGAACCACTGAATTTCTAGTGTTTGCCTGAGATCACCTGTGGCCATAGTTATTCATTAAGCTTAACACGTCTAACATACAAAATAGAGAGCAAGAGGAGAATAAAATAGGGAAAACCAATAAAAAGTGTCTGATACAGAGAGTTACTGTGAGCTTTAGATTTTTTGTGCAGTTGGTTTTTTTCTGCATTTATTTGGCTTTGTCTTCTGTTTGCAGTCTTTGCAACTTTTATGTATGTTGCATTTGTAAAAGCACCTGGGTGCATACTTTTTAGATTGTTGCATTCCAAGAAAAAGTAAATGGCAGGATGTATCTTTTAGAAAGGTTTAACTTTCTTGTTAGTTCAATAGTGTCACCTGTAGAAATTATCAGTTTGTGTTTGATCACTCTTTCACAAGAGGAGTTCAAATTAAGTCAAATACTAGTTTTAATGATGTAATTGATGCAACATAATGAGGTACCTGAGGCTAGAGTTACAAGGAGATATTTTTTAACTAAAACATAAATGTAAACTGTAAGAAGAAATCTAAGCTTGAGAACATTCAAAAGCTGGGGTTTTTATTCAAACGGTGCCCAATCAAGACTGAAATAACATATTTCAAGATTGAAAGACTGGAATAACACTGTGGTATTGGAAAATTTTATGACTGTTGGTACCAGCAGCAGTAAATATAACAGTTTTTAATTTGTCTTGATTTAATCTCCTTTTCTTTGAAAATTGTATATTCCTCCTGCTGTTTTCTGTTCTTCTAATTCCACTCTAGAACATTCTGCATATTATGTAACTGAAGAGGGTATGACTTTATGGATTACTAAAATACATCTAATTAGTTTACATGGAAATTCAGAATTCAGGGCAAGGACCTATCTTGTGTTTCTATTTGTCATGATTTCTCAGAGGTTTTCTGTGGTAATTTTGACTTTGGCATCTAAAGCTGGTTCAAGACTCCCCAAACTTTGGGACTTCAGGTACAAACCTTAAGTAGTTCTGTCCATGTTTATGTTTCGCAAAGGTCTTAGTGACCTGGCCATGTTTTCTCTTGAGAGAGGTCATGAGTTAGAATACAGTTTTATTCACTGTTCTTATAAGTATTTCAAAAGGAAACATTTTCCCATTAGAATATAATATTCTTTTAAATGATCTCATGTGAAGTTTGATACAGCGAGGAATAAATTAATTTTGAACATTTGGGAACAAACTGTACTCCTTTTTAAAACCTACACTGTCAATTATGCACCTCTTGACTGGCTTTCCATTACACAGTTAGCTTTGGCTAATTTGTGAAAAACTGCTTGTTGCAAGATTGGTAATCCTTACAGAATGTTACAAGTGGTGAGTGCCATTTTCCTTCCTCAATTAGAGAGCAGTGTGGTGATAAATCATAGTCCAAAAGTAGCTTGGGAGCTCTCTTTCTCAGTTGCCCCTTTTGAGCTGCCACAATTCAAAGTTCTTTGCCTCTTTTATGTGATTCCATGTGTTTACCTGTCTGCATTGCCACCTGTGGTTTTTTCCCCCAGACAGAAAACAAAAAAAAATTTTCATAGCAATCTTGTTCCTCTGAGATGAATCTGAGTCTTGGACACAGGTTTTAAGTAATTTTTCTTTATAGTCAGTTGAAGCCTTGAACACAAGAAATTGAGTTGACTTCTCCTCTTCCACAGTATTTTATAATTTCCTTCCTCAGTTATGCTGTTGCACGCAAATATGCTGGGAACCAGCCTTTCAAGGTGTGTCCTCACATACTGTCTCCATCTTTGCTTCGGTTCTTAGAAACAGGATTGATTGCTCAGAACTATTTGTGGCTCTCCATTTTGCCCTCCACAAAGGACAGTCCCTTTCTTTTCTTGACTGCTAGTCTTGTTTTGAATAAGTAAGGGCTTCTTTCCATGAAGGGTATTTAGATTCTCTTTACTTAGAGAATGTTGTGAGAGTGTTGAACTAGTATGTCTTTGTTTTGAAAAGCTCCTGCAATAAGTTTTCTGAACAAATGTCTCTTGTAGTTCTATTCATGGACCCATGATGGGCCTGGGTCTCCCAGTATTGTGTGCTAGAGTATTAGAGGAGGACTGCTATGTTTTCTTCAGAGAGGAAGTGGGAAAGAGCACCAAAATTGTGAAGATTCTTCAATTCCTGCTCCAAACCCTGCTATTACCTTCAATGTCTTGTCAATTAGTACAAAACCTAAGATGCCCCAAACAGTACTCTATGCAGAGCTTTTATCCTTGCAGAACGTGTGTCAGGATTATAGTGTGGTGCCTGCAAGATGTGGAAAATGGCTCAGGAGGATAATATTGGCAAAACTCTCCATGATATGGAAGTAATTTGCTATGATCATTAGGTTTTTCAGATGCAATCACTAGATAATTGCATACTTTGAGGCTAATGAAATACAGTAACAAAGAACAGGAAACTGCTATGTCTCTAAGTGGAAATATTGCTTCAAAATATATATAAGCCTATATATAAGGGCATAAATGCCCCACAGGACAAGAGGTGGTATGTGGCAATTTCTCCTGTTTTGAAATCAGCTCCAATAAAGATGGTGGTCTGAGAAACCAGACACCTGCAAAGGACTCTGATGGTCAGAGGATTCTCTGGATTTTGGTGTTTCAGTGCAAACCTTGGCAAGGAAACATTTCCATGTGAAGGTACCAAGGACAGTGGTAGCATCCCCAGATTTATACTGATGGGTAAAAGAAGTGTTTCAGAAGAAAACAGAATACAGTATTATGCAATATTAAAACCACAAAAGCTCCATGTCCCCAACAACCATTGCACATCCTGACAGCTTTGCAATGGAAGGATGGCTTATTTCAGGTGACTGATTTCAGTATCTTCTGATGACTGGGGCAGAGGCTGGTCTGTTCTTGTCTAAATCGGTGGACCTACAAGGCAGCAATAACAATGTGTGAGTTTTGTGGCTAATAAAGTTTCATTTCTCAATCTTTATCAGTTATATTTTGGCCAGAAGCCAGGGAATTCATCTTAATAGGGAGCTGAGAAAGCATTGATCTAGTGTTGGTAGATTCTTAGTACCTAGAGAATGTTTGTCTTTCAATAATTTCTTGTTGAAATTATGCACTGTGAGCTTCCCTCAAAAATGTGAGGGAGCTATATGTTGATGAAAACATTGAATGAAATGGACTAGAGGAAAACTGGTAGGCCAAAATGATGAAGGTATTTTCAATCTCAATGCTTAATATTGTCAAATGGTCCTTCATACAAAAATAGGACAAAATATGTCCTATGAGAAACGACCCTGTGCATGTGGGTAGATCAATGGTGTTGAATATTATTAACATTCAATTATGTCCATAGCTTCTCCCATGAAGTGAACTTCAGCAGTCCCTGCTCAACAGAAAGATTAGAAGACACATTGGGTAGGAGAGCATCTAGAAACAATGAAGATAGATGCTTAAAAACAGTGGGTTTCAGATAGGATTTTCAGCAGTTGTTCTACTCTGTGATCAGCTGGTTTTGTTTAGTAATCATCCTGACTTTTGAGTTCATCTTCTCTAAAACAAGGCAACTTATATGATCTTCAGCATTCATAAGTAATTTTGATTAACTCCATTGACATAAATTCCAGTGAGCAGTTAATTTTTCCTTTCAGAGCAGGTATGGTCTCAAAAGGAGCCAGGAATTTAGTGAGGTCCTGAGGTTTTCAGCTGTGATTAGAGTCAAGAAAGAAAAGGGACAGAAACAGATTTCTTCTGTTGTGACCAGTGACAGGACCCAAGGGAATGGCCTGAAGTTGTATCAGGAGAGGTTTAGGTTGGATATCAGGAAAAGTTTCTTCACCCAGAGGGTAGTTGGGCACTGGAACAGCTCCCCTGGGAAGTGGTCACAGCACAGCCTGACAGAGCTCAGGAAGTGTTTGGACAATGCTCTGAGGCACATGGGGTGACATTCAACATGCATTTTTGACACTATATTTAGGATATTTTTTGACCTAACAGTTTAAGCAGCTATGTTTTGTCCCTTGCTCTGCAGAACCATATCTATCTATCTGTATCGTCTTTTATTATGACTTCTGATGCTCCTTAAGCAACCTCAGTAAAATATATAGAAGTCAAATGATTAGACTTGGCTTTCCTCTCCAGTTTAAGATGATATATAAACTAGTGATTTAAATTTGCCTCTTTTAAAATGAAATGAAGTTTACTATCTAGGCTTTCTACATGCCAGCTGTATCATCCAGAAGTGTAGTAGAAGTGAGACAGAAATAATAGTTTCCAAAACTACCTGGTGCAGCAGGTACAAAAGAGATGCTGACAACAATACAATCTTTGGGGTTTATTGTCCTTATTGAAAGAAAAAAGCTTTTGTAGCAATGTGTGATTTGAATAGCTTTTTGCCTTATGAGTATATTTATTTCCCTCCCTGCTAAATTAGTAAGAAGAAATACTTCATTAATAAGAAGCTGTGTTCTTTTTAGCTTTAGCTTCTCATTTGGCCCTTAATGTTGTTGAACATTTAGTTTTATAGTAGTTCTATTTCTAAGGCAAGAGCAAAGTGTTTTCAGTTTTTCTGTGTATGTAAAACGTGCAGTGGTGAAAAAGTGTAGACATTATGGGAAAGGATGACATTTCTTTGTGCTGGAGGAATATTCTAAATTGCATTAGAGGAGGTCTTCAGAAGAAAATCAATAGGACACTGTTTTCTTGCTAGCAATAATTTGGATGACCTTATGTTTTTCAGCATTTGCCCATTTTTCCTACAGGGAGAAACAAAGCAAAGTCAAATCTATCTTAGGCCAGTGTCACTACACTGATTATATAAATTTGTTCACTATGCTGATAATATAAATTTGTTATTTCTAATATTAGATTTAATGAATAGGAGAAATCCACTTCCTTGTTCCATTCTTTACTCAGCTATATGAATATGTGAGAATATTTTGTGTTCATAAAAATGAACATAAATATAACCAATGTAGTAATAATAATAAGAATAATAATAATGATGATGTAATCTGGTATTCTCTATGCAGCAGCATTTGCAGACCAGAGAAAGATCAAAGGGATTGTTAGAAAGAATGACCTGTATGCTGGTTAATAAGAAAACAGACTAAGGCATTATTGATCCAGTAAACTTGAGGCTTTTTAGTTCATTCTTCTCTCTCTCTGCTTTTTACCTGTTCATAGGTTTCCCAAGTATAAGCACTAGAGAATATTGAATTTCTTTTCCTTTTGAATTCTCTCAGAACTATTAACTTAAGATCATCATTGTCATTCTGAAAAATCTGAAGGTGCCATCTTTTCCTTCTCTAGTAATTTTATTTTAAAAAAAGAAAAAAAAAATCAGAATTTGTTCAATTTAGCTAAAAATTGGTTTAGGTAAATTAGTGAAAAATCTTACTTGAACACATCTAAACTTGTTTAAGGTTAACATGGGCTAAATCATTGTTCTGCTTTTATTCAGATCAAGTTAGTTTTCCTTCAGCTTAACAAATAATTTTAATACTAATTTCAAACTGGTGCATTTGGATGCTGATGTTGTACAGTAGCCTGGATTAAACTCTTCTATTGAAGTTTAATTCACTGGAGAGGTGTGTCAAGTAGTGAAACTATCTTCATTTTCTCGTGATGTTTTTGAAGTTGGAATATCAAATTGAGTTTCATCTTACAAAGGAAGGAAAAGAATAAAACCTCAACCAACAATGAACGTCAAACCTCAGCGAGTTGTTTCAAGCTGTGAGAGTGTAAGGATTAGACACGTGAACAAAGCAGGTGCTGTTAGCTGCTCCACGGTAGCTGTCCATAAACATACTCCAGCACTTCAAGGTAAAACACTGTTAATGAGCTCCTGTTCCTAAACTCTGTAGTGGTGAGGGCATGCAGACTGTTTCTTCCAGAATGAACTGGTGCCCTTTCAACTTCTTCTCTGATCACTTATCTTTGTAATGCCATCTCTAATAAACATTTTAGAAAGTGTTTGTGCTTTGAAAGAATGAAACAGACAAAATATCTGGCTGTTCTGAAATTTATGAAAGCAATTTGAAGAAACTGTTACTTCTGCTAAAGGGAGGAAATTGGATTTTTTGGCATCTCTTCCTTTGCTTTTGCATCTAAACTGTTGGAGGTCCTGCAGGAAGCATGGAAATGGGTGTCTGAATCATAGCAATTAATTTAGATATAGCAACCATCTACAGCAGTCACCAAATTTCAAAGGTAATGAACTCTAGGTAAACAACACATTGTTAGATGAATAGCTAAGGGCTTAATAGGCAGATGTTTGGACTTATTTTCACAAGCAATTGATCTGAGGAAGATTAACATGTCTCCTAGAAATTTATTTGAAATTGTGATGGTATTACTGACAAATGCCAGAGTATCTATTCCTGCCTTGAAATGTGTAAAGATTTTTTTCACTTACTTTTTGGTGGAAGTCAATTTTGAACACATAACTTGAGAAGGGTTTATCCATTTTGAATGGACTGTCTTCTGAGTGTTCTCTTCAATTTTTTAATTCTTAAAATATGAGCAGTCCATGACTGGTTTCTAGACTATTCACAATGTCATACACTTTTAGGTTTTCTTTCCAAAGGTAAGAGTCACAATTTGTTTTTCATACATACAATTTAATAGGATTTTCTTCACTCTCCTCTTTAATCCAATAATTCAGTGATATCCTTCATATTTTAATCCACATGCATTGCCGTACTATTCCTTATTCATCTGTGTTGTTCTTTAACTACAACTGCTGATGAGCTGAGTTTTGCTAATTTGGATTTTTCTCACTTATTTTGCATTCATCGACACAGACTATATTGTGCTTTTGCTTTACTAGCTCATTTAGTATGCTCTGAAGTGCCTTATTGTATTCTCTGGTCCTGCACATTGTAATAACTTCTGTCTTCCAGTATTACTTCCATTTTTATTTTATCCATTTCCACTTTTTTCCCCTGTTCTAGGTTATTAATAAATATAAAGTGTGTGTGGTGTGAGCTGTGTTCTGTGCCTCTATCTACAGCCAACCAAATCAAAATTGACAAAATACCAGAATTCACTGTGCACCAAATCTGTTGGCTAGTTTCAGTGGTGAAAGTTGTGTGATCTAAAAAATATGAAAGATAATAAAGCTACCACCTTTATCCTTCTCAACTACAGTTTGAAGTAGGTAAATAAAATGGAAAAAATTTAGCCTCATGACTGTCATTCCCCCATATGTTGCATAATAATTTTTGAAACTTAGAAAACAGAAGAAAGATAATTGCTTTAAACAATGTCAGTTAATGAATTTGGACTTGAGGAATTGCTGTTTCCCATGCTTAATTTCCTGCATTAATTCAAATCACCTACTTTTTGACATTTCATGGTCTCTGAAGCAATTAACAGTGATACCCCAATCTACAGTTGTGAATTTTGATGATGAATAAGCTGCAGGGAGAGAAGAACTGTGAAAAAGCAGAAAAAGATTCTGCTTTGTTGTTGATATTTTTGGTAGTTGAAAACACACAGACTAAGAAAAGGATCTCCTAGCAAAACTGTCTGAAAGTGGAGTACTTTTCTGAATTTTCTGAGAAGAATTAATAGCCATGTTATAGTTTCATTTGCATGTTCTACTATTTAGTGAACCCAGAAAACACTGTTTGCAAATCATAGATCAGTTTACTTCCAATGAAAAAGCAGATAAGCACAAATGCACAGGTGTATTTGCTGTGAATCAAAGCACAGCTCAATGCTATAAATGTGCAGTGCCCCATTAACCTTTTAGATTGAAGGCATGTATCCACATCCAGTAATTTTCCTTTTAAGTGACAGCTGCAAAAAATATTGCTGCTGTTTGTGTCATTAATTAGGTTCTTTTATAGATTTAATCTCTGCTGCAGTTTCCAGAGATGAAAACTGGCATATAACCTGTGAAGAGGAAAAGGAATCACTTACTTATATTTCCAAAGGTCAACTCATATGTTACTAACTCATATTTTAACTATTGTTTGTCCTCAGTATTATGAAGTTTCCCTGTTTTTTTTTTAATTTTCATAGCTTCTTAGGTTGATAAAATTTATTAAAATGCAGATCCTCAATTTAGTGAATGTCTTTGTTTGAAGATTATATAGCTTTGATGGGAGAGAATAGAAACTCTTTCTGTAAGCAGATTTATTTGCTATATCAAGATGAAATGATGGATTACTAACGGAATGTATTTTAAAACATTTATTGTATTTGACATACTGCTTTAGTCCATGCATTTTATAATCAGTTATAAATTAGAGGATTAATGCTAAGATACACAGAAGATGAAATTATTAGCCATTTGCTCCAAAGAGAGAAATGATTTTCAATATTAAAAAAAAATTGATTTAAGCATCAAATTGATTTAGTATTTTTAAATGATATTGTTTATGAATTTTGCTTATTTTTAATATGATATTGTTGATGGTGTGGTAGCTATTTCAGGGTAGTTATCACATAATTGCTTTTTCATGTGACTGATTGAAGCTTCATTGGTACATCACTTCAGACCCTTTTTCTAAAGAACAAGTGCAGCACTTCTCCAAGTCCAGTTTAATTTAATGATATAGTTTTTACTGATAATGTTAAAGGCAACATCATCCTAAGCCTTTTGGTAGTCCTGATGCTTTCCCTGATGTCTTGTTTTTTCTTTGCCATCCTACTGACTGCTGTGAGTCATGCTGTGATATAGAAAGACAGCCACCTTCTAGAGGGAGATACAAACACTTGGCTTCCCTTGATACCACCATGCCCTGTAGAGTTTTTGGAAGTTATTATGTAAATCTTACATGAGTACTATAAAACTACAAAATGACTTTTAAAAAAAGTTGGTTTCTGTTCTTTATGTGGGATTAAAGTTTTTGAAAAGTTTGTCAGTGTAAGTGATAAGTTGTAATCTGAAGTACACCTTAAAAGGTGGTTATGCTTGGAATGCACATTTGTTTACTCAGGAGAATGACAGCATTGTGCAGAGTGGCAAGGAGGTAAACTTGGTTAGAAACAAGAGGCAAAGAGCTTGGGCATGCATCTAGACAGAGCCTGCCATAAGATGTTGCAAAGAGCTTTTCTGCTCTTGCATCTGCTCCTGTCACTTTGTCCCTTGCTTGTTCTTCAGTAGATGCTATTGTGAAACAACTACTTTCCTCGTTCATAAATTATAGAAAGTGCAGGCAAATATGTGGAATTTCTTCTTCTTTGTGTTTTGTAGCCTTTCTTTGACATTTTTTAAACTTTGTTTTGTGTCTCAGCTCTGCAATGGAAATGCTATCTATGTGTTTTATTGATAACACATGGGACTGGACTAATTCTCAAGTGTCCTGTCACTTTACAGCTTCTTTAACGATTTCAAAGAGGAGTTAGTATCCAATGATTTAACTGTTTGAAAATTTTTAAACCACACTGATACACAAGAATGGCATGAGAGAGGTGCTGCTTTCCTTGAGAGAATCAATCCTCCAACATCCAGCACACTTGTGACTCTGAGCTCTCGATGTTTGGAGGGAGATGACCACAATTTCCTGAGCTTGTTCGTGGAGACTGCCATTTGTGGCCATGAATTGTGGGTCCTGTCTGCAAATGTCAGCAAAGGTGGTAGTTAATGCCAGTAGTGATGGCAGCTGTATTATAAAGTAAACTGAGAGCAGCAGCTTAGAGATACATGAAACAGGTCAGAGGATACTGTGGGGATTTATTCATCTTCCTTGGGGTTCATCTCTGCGATTTACAGAGGGATTTTCCTGTGTCCTTTTGGAAAACACTAGTGAGATGAAAGAGCAGAGGTCAAGACAAGAAAGCTGATAAGCTCTCTCTTTCTCTGCCCTGAAGTAGGATGTCAGCAGGGTGGGATTCACCCAGACAAGGATAGGGCAATCAGAAAGAAACATCAGCTGTGCTAGGTCAAGCCAAAATCCACCTAGCTCATTCATTTGTCTGATAGTGACTAGAGATAAATACTTAAGTACAAATAGAAAATTGCCTTCCTTCTAAGGTAGCTTTCCAAGATGCAATATGCTGTAGTCTTTCCACGAAGAGTTGAATCTGGATTTGAGGTCTAAATTTACTTTTTTCCAGTTAAAAAAATTAGTTTCCATTTTTGTTTTCTACAGCATCCTATAGAAATGCAGTCTGTAATGTGGTTATACTTTATCTGCAGTTTAATTTATTGTCAAAATTCTGTTGTTAAGTATAGAGTAGAATAGAATATGCTGAGTTGGACAGGGTGCACAAGGATCAATGAGTCAAACTTCTTGCCCTACACAGGACACCCCAGGGGTCACACCATGCACCTGAGTGCATTGTCCAGATGCTTCTTGGGAGCCTGCTCCAGTTCCAAACCCCCCTGTGGGTGAAAAACCTTTTCCTGATATCCAACCTTAACCTCTCCTAACTCAGCTTCATGCTGTTTCCTTGACTCCTATCACTGGTCACAGGAACAAAGAGCTCTGTACCTGTATCTCTGCTTCCCCTCACGAGAAAATTGTCAACTGTGATGAAGTCTGCCCTCACTCTCCTCCAAGCTGAATACACCAAGTAACCTCAGCCACTCCTCATATGGCTTCCCCTCAAGGCTCTACACCATCTTTGTTGCCCTGCTTTGGATATTCTCTAATTGTTTAATGTCTTTCTTGTATTGTGGTACCCAAAACTTCCCCTACACCACTTGAGGTGAGGCCACCCCAGAGCAGAGCAGGACAATCCCCTCTCTTCACCAGATGGCAATGCTGTGCCCGATGCACCCCAGGACACAGATGCCAGGGCACACTTGTCTCACAGTCAACTTGCCATCAACCAGGACACCCGGGTCCCTTTCCTCTAAAGCACTGTGTGGTGTTTGTGTGGTTGAGGTTATTTGTTATAAATGTGTTGCTCTAAGTTGAATGTCATCTGCTAGCTTATTTTTCAGTTACTCATTATAGAATTTTCACAGGACTTTGTGATCACAGTAGGGCTTAATTATTCTGACTAATTTTATATTGTCATTAGACTTTGTGAGCTCACCTCCATTTGCACAGTGTGGTTTTAAGCACAGATGCAAGCAAGACTCCACAGGACCTTTCCCCATTCTGAAAAGGAACCATTTCTACAGTAATTTTCTATCTTTTAACTTCTTAATAATTTGAAATAGGGTTTTTCCTCTTACTTCATGAAGTCTCGGCTTCTTGAAGGGAAGGGTTTTGTTGAAGAGTTTTGTAAAAGTCTTGGAAATTTAGGTAGGCTGAAAGCTAAATTACAGTCATCTAGTCCATAGGTTAACTGATTTCCTTGAAGTCTGGTAGATTTGTGAGGTGTAATTTCTCCTAAGAGAACTATATAGTCTCATCATATTAATCTCTGTCTATATAAATTCTGTTCTCTTTGTTATTTTTTTTCTTATTGCTGCCATTTTGCATAGTATAGATGTTGAAACTGGAGGTTTTAGTTGCATAGCTGCTCTCTGAAACTGGTTTGAAAAACTGGTTTCATATTTTTCACCATTAGTTTAATTTTTCACTTTTCAGATGTTATAAATGCATTTGTTGCTTTGATGCATTTGATCCATTTTCATTTGATGCCACAGATCACTTATATTCCAAGATGCTGTGCTGATTGTAGCTCAGTAGTACAATGGTTTTGTCAACAGAGAATTGTCTGCTCCTTTTTTCTTCTGTCCATACCTGGGTTTGGTTGGAAAAGGAGTTAGTTTATGATAGAGCATAGTGATAAGCAATGCTTTTTACACCTAACCAAATGCACTGTTAAAAGCCACAGTGACTAGTAAATGATAGTCACCAATAAATTAGACATCTTGTAATTTATGATATATTTTGCTGTAACAATAGCCTGAATATGCAGTACCAGGATTATCAAAGCTATGAGTATCTCAGAATGCCATAAAATATTCTGCTGAGCTTTAGTATCTGGCAAACCCTAGAAAATCATGTTGCTGTTGAGATCTCTAGGACAAATTCTAAGGTGGTTTTGGGCATGGTGACTGTCTGCTTTGTTGTCAATAAGAGCTTCCTGATGGATGTTGCTCATTCAAGAGTTGAGCACTAAGTTGACTAAGGATCAATGTTGCTTACTTTCATATTCCCTGGGTGGTGATAGATTTCCCATAGCTACAGTGTGGTTTTTGTGCAAAGCTAGGTGCTCTAAAGCCAGTTGTTATTGTACTGGACAGGGCCTGAAGTCCAGGCTGCACACCAGCCACACACATAATACAGAGCCCGCTGTGAGACACAGAGCAGTTTCCAGGAGAGGTAACAAGTGTGACTGACAGCTAAAAGATAAACACTCCCCACATTTATCAACTCCCTCTATGGTGGTATTTGATTAGACTTAAGAGAATAGCTGTTCCAAGATACCACATTAGCTAACTAAAAGGTCTGCAGGTTTGATGTTGAGCAGCACGCTTCCCAAAGTATGTGGTAAGCTCTGCCTGCAGAAGCCAGCTTGGCTTTGGAGGTTGTTGTAGTTCTTAACTGCGGTTTCTAAGCATATCTTGGGGTTACAACTCCATTTGGGTGTTCTTGTATATGGTATTCTTTCTGGCTGCTGCTGCTTATTCAGAGTAGGAAATGAGTTGAAGGATCATAGGTTTGGGGTTTTGCTTCTGGTGGGGTTATACCAGAAATGGCTGACTTTGAAATGAAGGGATATATTTGCTTTCAAGTATGAAAGGAACACTTGGATTAGATGTATAATCTATTTATTTAGTTGTTTGTTTGTTATTAATGTCACTGTATGATGTGGCTCATTTGGGAAAGAGCCACAAGAAAGTCCCATTTGGGAAAGTCCCCCAAGACTGACTTTAGGACTGTGGGGCTGGCTGGCCTGGAGGGCTGTGGCTGTAGGCTCACAGCCACCTTGGAGATGGGAAATTGCATCTGCTATCAGTAGGTAGGAGCTGTGAAGGACTGATTTAGAGAGAAGTAAAGACTCCATCCAAGTTTTGAATGCAGGCCCTTCTTCTTTTTCTGATGGGCTGTTGACTTCTGACTTGCTGTGCTCAGTTCATTCAAGAGCTCTTGCACATGGTAATTTCTCTGCTTTTAGATGCTTATTAAGAATACAAGATATGTAGAGGAGACATGGGGGTCACGTTTATCTTCAGAACGTGTTGAGAAGTCTTAGACCTGAAAAGATAATTTTCTTGAGAAGCAGAGACTCCCAGCATTGCAGCTTAATGGGGTTCTCTGTCACTGTGCAACAGCAGCAAAAATCCATTGATCTCCTGGTCAATGATGTTGTGTCTCTGCATGAAATACAAGCAGTTAAGTCAGAAACAGCATTTAACTTTCTTCTTTCCATTCAATGTCCAATTTTTCATACACTCATAGCACTCTGTTAAGGTCTTGTATTCTTCACCAGGATGTCTGGGTTTAGGCTATAGGGTTTAGAGGAGGTGAGCAATTCTTGTGAGACTGCTGTTGTTTAGAGCAAGCAGTGTGAGCAATCAAAATGAGACATTCCATGTTTTATGGCAGATTATATTCACGAATGCCTTGTGCGCCTGTTTATTCTTTGCTGTGCTATAACAAGATCTCTCTCCCTGGTTATTTGTCCTAGGCCGTTGACAAAATAGCATTGCTAATGTATAAGAATGACATTTGAAATTTTAGTCATCTCTTTGACAGCCTTGAAATTTGATTGCTGCTGCAGTAGTGTATGGATCCTACTAAAATTGGCAAGGTCTGATGCAGTATTTTATAACATTTCTTGTTGGTGGTGCTCAATGAGAGAACAAGGAGCAATGGCCATAAACTACAAATCAAGAAGTTTCACTCAACATGAGGACTAACTTTACACTGAGGGTGGAAGAGCACTGGAACAGGCTGCCCAGTGATGTTGTGGAATCTCCCTGTCTGGAGGCATTTAAAATTCACGTGGACATGTGTAACCCGCTCTAGACAATGCCACCTTGGCAGGGAGGTTGGACTGGATGATCTCCAGAGGTTCCTCCCAACTCTAGTTATTCTGTGATCTAAGAAGCTTTGTCTTTTATGTGGTAAAAAGTGTAGTGACATGGATATGAGCACCATGATAGAAGACTGTCATCTTGAGTTGATTGATGGGGACCCTCTTGGCTTGAAAAAGACAATGTAACCATACCAGTATATTTCAGTCTTTCTATGTAGATGATTTTGTTATTCACTTCTATTTATTTGTTTTAGGAAAGATTTTTTTCCTTCTGGACTGCTGTACAGTTGTGCAGATTCAGGGACAGCTGTTCATAAACAAATTCAAGTCTTTATATAGAAACATTTTGGTGTTTTGTAGTTGAAGAACTTGCTTAAAGATATTATGCTTGTATAATAGAAAATCTTATTTATTCAGTAACACCAAATGTCATACCATCATCCTAGATAAATTGGAAAAGATAGAACAGCATCAGAGGATAACTTGTCCTCACCACAGTGCTGAAAGCTGGGCCTGCTCTAAGGTCACATCAGGAAGCCCAGGCCTCTAGAATGGTGGGACTGTGCAGCCCTGCTGAGCAGCCAGGTCTGTAATCTGTAATCCTGAGGGAGGCTGCCATTGCAAACATTTCAGCAACCCTTTATTTCCTCTTTTATATTCCTGGACTGCTGTTTCCATTCAGATAGAGTCATGCTGTTATGCTGCAACTGTTGCTGTGCATTTGTGAGTTCCTGTGTGTTTTAATAAAGCTCTGTTACCATCATCCTCACTTATGGCTGGGCAATACCAGTCAGGAGGGAAGCAAGCTTAACATCAAGAGACATTCATCAGCTGTTGTGGATTGTGTTTCTAGCCCTCACTATATTTATGGCAAAGAGATACTATCTTGTGTAATTTTATTGCAAGCTTGAACTCTACTCCTTTACAAAGTTAAATTGAAATGAAGGATGGATCCTCTGTAGAGTAGCTGAACAAGATTAATGTTAATTGATGGCTTCAGACAAACATCAGTGCTAAATAATATAGCTATGTTTAATATGATTTAAACTTACAGATATGGATGAGTCTAAAAAAGGAACCTGAGTACTTCCTTGCCTGTTAAAAAATCCTAGTTTTATTTAAGTTTTAAGTTAAAAAGAAGATGCTTTATTTGTGTGGATTGTTTATTTAAAGAAAAAAAATCTTTCAAGTCTCCTAGAAAAAAAATTCACTTTGTCATTGAAGTGAAGGGTAAATACCAAAACCAAAAAATGGTGCTAGTGCAGTTGCTCTGTGAGAATTATAATTAGAAATTACAAAATGAGGAATTTCGGAGTCAATTGCAAAAAATATTAAATTGTAAAAACAAGGAAAATAGAAAGCATCTAAATATCTTCAATTTAATTTCCAATGGATCTTATGCAATAAAAAATGTTCTCTGAGAAAGTAAGTTTTTGTTGAATTTAGATTAGATTACAATGACTTTTTTACCAATGATATAAATATTTTTTATTCTGTTTGTCTCCTTAGAGCCTCACTTCCAGTCAGAGTCTGTTATATTTTAAATACATATATATGTATTTAAAATATAATAATTGTAACCATAAGTCTGACTTTCCAGCAGTACAATTCCCTGAGCTTTTAACAGTTGTAGTTTCTTATATTAGTTAACACTGCTGAGATTTGATTTATAAATTTGGCTTTTGCACGTAGATTAACTTATTATTGAAATGTGCACGGTAACCCTAAGCCAGAAACGGTAAAGCATGCTGCTTTATGGTCTGTTTAATGACTAGAAGGTATTCTAAAAGTATTTGTCTCAGTGTGGCAGAAATCATGCTAAATGCTGCACTGTCCTAGTGCAGTATTAACCCCTGGCCCCATCCACAGCAGAAGCAGGGGTGGGATGGACCAGCCCAGCCACAATAAGGAAGTTCATTCTCTGCACATAAATGTGCTGTCTGCTAAGTGTGAAATGCCAGAGCAAAACTGCAGCCCACCCTGGGTTCCTTTACCTGATTTATAGCTGGCCAGTCCTTCAGATTCCTTTCCTGTTTCAGACATTGGGTGCCTTCATTCCTACCCAACTGCCAGAATCTTGGAATGAAAAGACTGATTTATATTTTCTGTATTGAGCAAATACTTCTTTCCATAAGAAAAAGCAGTGGAGGAAAGGCAAATTAAAAAAAAAAAAAAAAAAAAAAAGATAAAAAAGATTTATTTTAAGGTAGTTACAGAGAACTACTTTTCTACAGCTCTGAACATGAATATACCCAGTATCAAGATTTTAGGATGAAATACATATATTTTGGTTTTAACAGTTGACAACTTTTTTCTAATCAGAAGTGTAGTGTCCAAGGTGATGGAGGACAAACACTCGCTGCTGCTGCTTGCTGGTGCCACAGAATGTTTGCCACACTGCCAGTTCCTCTGCTTGCAGATGTCAGCTCCTGGGTTTCTGTAGCTTTTCTAATTGAGTTGTTTTTTGTGGGGGTGCTAGGTCCATACTTACAGAAACTTGCATTTCCTGGCTTCCTGCTGCCACTTGGAGCTCTGCAGGACCAGGGAGCTGCTACAGGGTTTTAGAAATCTGGGACAAAAAGGTTTTTATTCTCTGGTTTTAGGAAGGAAACTGCTCAATCTGCCTCTCACTTTTAATGCTACCAGGCATGCCACAAACATTTGGGAGATTTATCCAAGCCTGCTTCTATTGACACACACACATCTTTAAGAATTAAATTCAAGTTCAGGAAGGTTCTTGTGTATTTTTATGAACTGGTAGGTTTAAACCACATTACTGCCAAACTGCTTTCAGCACACTAAGCAGAGAGGTTTTGGTGGCTCAGTATTTTCTTTAAGGAGGGAATTTCTAAATCTTGCTACCTGTGACCATTATAATCTGTTGCTTTTGGGTTTTTCTGACTGCTACTGTGCTTCTCCCTCTCATCCATTGTTCTTTTGCTCTGCATCATCATGTCTCATATTTTGTGCTGTCCCACTTCCCTTTTCACATGCAAATGCAACATTAAAATATTGAAGGCTGTGTGTTCTTTCCCTTCTCATTCTCTGTTTTTAGGCTTCTGAGAATTTTTTGTTCCTCTAATTCTTTCTTTAGGGTTTTAATAATTTTTTTTCTGCTTGTACAGTTCTGTTTCTCTCATGTTTTCTGTCATTCATATCCTGTAAAATCTCATCCCACAATGCTGACTGTCCTTGTTATCCTTGTTATCCCATCCCACACAACTGCACCATGCTTTTCTAGTTCTAGCTGCCCCTGTGTGAGCTGAGCTGTGTTGGTGCTGTGCTCCTTTAGCCCTTGTAGCTGTGCCTTCTGGGTGTGAGGGTAGAGAGAGAAAAGCCTTCAGCAGTGCTTGGTTTAGCGAATTTGGACAATAGCATGTAGTCATGGCATGTGACACATGGGCAAGAGAAAAGGATAGCAATCTGCCCCTTGTCTTTAAAGAGAGAGTGTTGAGGGAATTTGGGTGTAACAAACCTGAGTGGACGATTCACTTTATAGTTTACTTATTGGAGTACCAAAACAATATCGCTTTTTTTTTTTTTGGTGGGGGTTTTTGTTTTGTTTGAAGAACTATAGCTGAGAGTTGGTTAGACAAAATAAGATTGAGTTTAGGATTAATCTCCCTGATCATGCAAATGCCTGCCATGTGTTAATGGGAAGACTAAACCCTTCATTTATGCTTGAATACCAGCTCTGTTTTTTTACCCTTCAAGTTTCAGAGGCACTACAGTCAAATTTTAAATGAGAGTGAAAGGGATCTTAAAGATCATCTAGCTCTAACCCTCTGCTATGGTCAGGGACAACTAGACCAGGTTGCTCAAAGTTCCATCTAACCTGGCCTTGACCACTTCATGGGATGGGGAATCCACAACTTCCCTGGGAAACCTGTTCCACTGTCTCACATTTCTCATAGTGAAGAATTTCTTCCTAATATTTAATCTAAACCAACACTCTTTCTCTGTAAAGCCATGACTCCTTGTTCTATCACTACATGCCCATGCAAGAAGCTCCTCTCCAGCTTTCCACCTTTAGGCCCCCTGTCTTTAGGTACTGGAAGGTCTTCCTGGAGCCTTCTCTTCTCCAGGCTGAACAACCCCAGTTCCCTCAGCCTTTCTTCATAGGAGAGGTGCTTCAGCCCTCTGACATCTCAGTGTCCCTCCTCTGGACTCACCCCAACAGGTCCATGTCCTGCTTGTGTTGGGGACCCCAAATCTGGAGGCATGACTCCAGGTGGGGTCTCACCAGAGCAGAGGGGCAGAATCCCCTCCCTTGCCCTTCTGGCCACTCTGCTTCGGATGCAGCCCAGGTTGCTGTTGCTTTCTGGGCTGCCATTGTGCATTGCCATGTTAAGCTCTTGTCAATCAGTGTTCCCAGGTCTTTTTCTTCAGGAGTGCTCTCAGTCCATTCTCTGCCTATCCTAAAATAAAATGTCTGGGAACAATTTATATGGTTTTTTTTCTAGTAGAAAAAAAAAAACTTTGCAAATGTTTTTTACATTGTCTTTCCTAGTTCTCAGACCCAAAATACCTCCAGGCTGCTGTATGTTCTGAGATAAATGAGGTCTGAATGTCCAACTGCCAAAAATCATATTAAGAAACAAAAGTTTCAATGATGCTATGAGGATTATAGTTAATTTTCCACTTTTATATTGAACCAGGAATAAGTGCTTACAAGTGTATGCATAAATCCTATCTAAGAATATTTATGTAGAAAAGGGTTACAGGTAATGAAGAATTATGGCTGGAATATGAATGTTCAGTACAATGGATATGGGATCAAAGGACACCAGTTTGGGGAAGATTTTGCCTTGATTTGCCTTACAAGACCAAGGAGTGTGATGAATGCATAGAAAGGGATGCACTGGGATATTTGTTCCTTCCTCTTTGGTCTCTTCCCTGGAACAGGATTTCAAACTCAAATGGTCTGAAGCAAAGCAGACAGAAAGATGCTATTAATAGCAGATAATAAAAGTGATTTACAACAACTAATAGTTGTTTACAAGGGAAGAAGCTTAAAGGGATTAAATTAATTGAGCCTTTGTTGACAGCTACAGGTTGCTGTTCATGGGATAGAGGCAGATTCTAGAAGGGAGCATATGGTGCTTCCACCCTTGGACCTGGGTGTGTCCCAGGGAGGCACAGACTCTGGTGCAGCTGTGGGTGGCTCTTTGGAAGGCTCTCCTTCAAATCCCCTTGCTGCAGGCAGCTCGTGGTCAGCCTGCTCTGCTGCTCCCTGGCACTTCCATGCATCCCTCAAGGGAAGCCTGCCCTAGCTGCTCCTCTGTCTGGTGCATGCTGTAAAATATGTAGTAAACAAAACTTTAAAATTCAATTGTTTCTTAGATCTTAAGTAGTTTTATTATTTTGCAAAATAAGAGAGCAAATCTGAATTATTTACAAATGCTATCATGGAATCCAGAGAACAAATGAGATTGTGAAGCATAGAGACTAAACCTAATTTTTTTTCCTCCCTCCTCTCGTATGCTGTAAGTGCACCTTGAAATGCCATTACCTGCTGTAGCTGAAAACAAGATAATTTGTAATGTGGAACATCTAATTTTTCTTTGTGATTCCACTGGGGCATAATGCAAATCAATCCTGTGTAGATACATTGGTCATGCAGTAACCTGCATTCAGAGCAGGGCTGCTGAATCCTGTCACCTTTGGCCAATAATGAAGCTCTTTGCAAAATTGCTGTAGGCTTTTAAATATATTTGACATATCCTACCTTTTTTTCAAAACATAGAAACCTATGCAGGAGGAAATAATTGAGTTTGGGTCGTTATTAATGAGTAAATAAAAAATGCAAATTATATTTAGCTGAGGTCTTCAAAAAATCTAGAAGTCTTATGTTAGGGAGTTAATTTACTGAAGTTTCTCTTTACATAGAACAAGAAGCATTCTCAGAACCTGCTGAGGCAATTTTCTGAGGGTGTTTTTTTGTTTGTGGGGTTTTGTTGGTTAATTTTTTTTTTGTTTTGTTTTGTAGGGTCTTTTGTTTGGTTTTGTGCGTTTTTTGTTTGTTTGGGTATTTTGTTTTGTTTTTGGGGGCTTGGGTTTTTTTGTTTTTGGGTTTTTTTTTCCCTAAATATTAGAGCGTGTGAAGGATCTGGAAAATGGCAACTGTTTTAGGCTGGCATCACCCTGTGATACATTGGCTTTGAGAATAATGCAGTTTAGAACAACTTTCAGAAGGCCAGTGAACTGCTGTATTTCAGAAGCATCAGTGCACAGCTGCAGAATTAAGCTGTCTCATAAATTTTGCTGTGTTGTCTAGAAGCTCAGCTTTCATCTGAAAAAAAAGGCTTGAAAGTTTAAAAAACCCAGGGTTTTTTTTTTGAAGTTTAGGTCCTGAACTGCTTTTTGTTTCAATTACTATATTCTGTGTGTCTTCCAAATCACCTAAGAGGTAACGTGTCCTGTGTCCAGCCAGAGCACTGGAGCAGTGTGCTGATGTTCCCTCAGAGGGACAAATTTTATATTCCCCTTGTTTCACCCAGCCTCTAATTTTCTTGTAACTTGCTAAAATGTGATCTCTTCCAGACCACTCTTCTGTTGTCCAATAAAACTAAAATAGACTAGAAAATTTGATAGTAAGTTGGAGAAGATTTGATAGGATTGTGCAAGTCTACTTTTGCATATCCTGTGACTAAAAGCCCACCCCAGCCCTCAAAAATGAACACCTCAATTTTGCTACAAAGGCAGCATCCAAATGTCCCTGTGTGTTTGATCTGCCTGTTTGGATTCAGCAATCAAAGCATTGCTGTACATATGTCATTAATACACTGTTATTCCACAGTGGATTTTTCTTCTCAGCAGAGCAAATTTTCCTGTGTTACACTGAGCTCCTGGAGGAATCCTGAAAGGTAACTGAAATTTTAAATCTTGAATTGCATCATAATTCCTTCCTCATAAGTCAGTCAGAAAACCCATTCTCCAAAGCTAGATTCCATCTTCTTGCTGTAGATAACAGGAAAAATGATTTTTTTACTGTGTAATCGCAATCCTCTTACAAGACTGCCTGAATTAGGAATTCTGATAATCATAAGTAGTATGCTTCCTCAGCCCCTGTATTTACAAATCACTTACTCAAGGCTTGTCTACTTGAGTCAAAAACAACTCATCTGTTGTCAAAGAGAAAAGAATTACAGACTCACAAATCTCCTTTTACTATAAATTCTGATTACTATTTTCCTGGCTTTAATCAAGGTTGAATTATTTCTGACATTATTTGAGATGAGAAAGAACCTGAAAGCTCTTAAAAAATAATAGTAATAAAGGTAAATTCTCACAATAAGTTGCACTCAAAAATTGAAATTAAAGTCATGTAAGTTAGTGTGCCTCCAGTGAGAATCTGTCTCATTAATATTAATCTCCAGACTCTAATGAGAACACTAGGCTAGTATGTAATGCTAAAAGGGCACAGGTGTGACAGTTTTAGAGAACGTGGAAGCCCTAAATCCCTCAGGCTGTTAAATATAAATCAAGCTACCTAATTATTAGGCAATTTCTTGCCAGGTAATTGAAAGGGATAAGTTTTTTAGTGTTTATCTGTGAAAACTAAATGCCCACAGAAAACAATTTATCATACCTGGCACAACATATCCTTGAATTTCCCTGTAACAGAAAAATAGGATGGAGAGGAATCTCTGACCCAACTGCTTTATCAGTATGCTAATTTATACTCCGTGCAGAAGAATTCCATGGAAAGTCATCTTTTCTTCTTTTTTTCTCCATGGATTCACGATCTCCTGGGCTGGTCTGTTTGAGTCACAGCATTGAAACTGCACTGTTGAACCTCAGACCATTGAAAAGAAATGCATCAATTTACCAGTGCTTTGGTAGAGGGCACCCATATCAAGGAAATTACAGGGGAAAGCAGATGTTTATATTTGGGAAAAAACCCAGCTGTATATTTGCAGTTTACCAACACTAAACTGTTTTTTAGCTAAAATTTTCTTTTCCAAGCACCTTTTTGGAGGTTTTCTGTCTTTCCAGCTCTGTGTTTCAAGGTGTTAAGAAAATGAAAGGTTTGAAGCTTTGCTGTGTTCTCCACAGCTTAAGCATCCGTCAGTTGGTCTGTGATGGATGCTCAGTAAATAGCGTGGTGTGGTCTCAGGAAGGAAATCTCAGTTCACACTTTCCCTGCTGTGCTCTGGCTTGAAGGGATGAAAAAAAATACAATCTAGAGTTTCATTCGTGGGCAATGTCAACAACAGCAGCCTTGGTGCACACAGGGAGTGTATTTAATCTGTTTGTGCTCCCAGACTTCTCAGTGATGGATTTCATATAAATAAATAAGGACTCAGGAGATTTCGTGAGGTGCCATTGGAAGGTGATCACAATTTGTCTTTATGAGAAACCTTGTGGTAGAAACATCCATAAACTGTATACAAATATGTTGTCCACACCTCCCTGAAAATGGCTAAAAATAGAGGAAAGAAAGCAAACTTTTAAGGTGTAAATGTCCTTTCATTATTGTGCCTGCTAGTGTAGCTGTTGTATTAATTGGTAATTCTTAATGAGTCCTCTGGTGGTGGAACATAATAGAGGAGGGACTGTGCTGTGTATGTCAAACCCACCAGTAAAATATGATTTTGTTATCTTGAACAGAAAATTATTTACAAGGTGAACTGTACAGATGGCTTGTAAAGGAAAATTACTCTTCCTTCTTGAAAAACCACTTGATAAATCAGTCTTCTCTTTCTGTTTTCTTCTCTTTTAATGTCTAGAAAATCCCAAAGTTATGCAAATATGTAGTACTCCAATCACACTAAACACCTGGAAAAACATAAGTACTCTTAACAGATTACCCTAATATGCACTTTTTTTATTTCTAATATTTGTTGAAAAACACCTGAAGTCCTAGGCAATATTTTTTATTTGGAAATTAGACGTTTTCTGTGTTAAATGCAGTAAATGAACGTTGCATCTTTTGTAATTGACTGAACCAACCTTCTTGAGTTGTTTCACTAAAGGAAACATTTTATTTTTGCTTATTACTTTTTTTTCTGTATTAGGAAATGATAACACAAAAAAGTCAATTCATAGGTTTATTGCTACTTAAGAGTGGGCTTGAGTTTGATTTGCAAATGGTGATTTGATTGGACTTTCAGGTGGGACAAAGATAGAGATCCTGGCTCCTGATTATTAATGATCACAAATAATGTTGTGAACTGCCTTGGTGTGTGGAGGTGTTGCTGTTGAGAACACACTGCACAACTGGTACTTGTGTTACTGTGATTTTGGGCTTGGCTAGTCAGCAGGTGCCCACCAAAACTGGTCTGTGACTCCTCTCCTCATCTGTCAGGGGACAGAAAATATAACACAAGGCTCATGGGTTGAGATAAGGGCAGGGAGGATCACTCAGTTATTATTTGTGACTGGCAAAAGAGACACCACGTGGGGAAATTAGTTTATTACCAATTAAACCAGAGAAGGGTAATTAAAAAGAAAACCATTTCTTAAGGACTTCTTACCCCCACCTGTCCCTTCTTCTCAGGCTCAATTTCACTCATGTTCTCTACCTTCCCCACCTGCCCTGCAGCAGCACAGGGGACAGGGAATAAGGATTGCAGCCAATTAATCACAAGTTGTCTCTGCTGCCCCTTCATCCTTGAACTTATCCCCTGAAACATGTAAACATGCATTTGAAACATGACAGGTGTGACACTGTTGTGTTTGTACTCTGCAGACTTCAGGTGTTCCAGGGAAGAAGCAATGCTTTCTTAGCCTGTTTCCTGGAGTTCTGTGGTACTCGGACACTGTCTTGCTTCCATGGAGAGAGTTTTAGGGCAAGGTCTTAAAATTGTTTTTCTGAGGTGTGAAGTGTAATGAAGTTAAAATACAGAGGGTTGCTAGTTCTTCTAGTTCTTCAGGCTTGCTTTCTTTTGTTTGCTGGATATCTGTATTCTCAAAGAGAATTTTTATTAGCGTATCAGCTGTGGCTACTTCCTCTGTCCTTATTTTGTTGTTTCTGGCTGATTTTATCCAGATCTGTTAGGAAAACAAAGGTTTTAAGTCTCTCCCTGTTGCTGTATCCTTATTCAGAAGTGTCATAAAACCATCACTACTTTGGCAAGAAGATGAAGGTCTCACAGTTATGATATTTGCCTGAGCTTCCTCAACAGTGATAGGAGGTGCCCAGTGCAGGGAGAACTTGGGGTGTGGGCTGCCTTTAGCACCAGAGATGCCAGTGAATGCATCCAGGGCCCCAGAAGCCAGGCTTTTTACTGTCAGCTGAGCAGGGAGTGCCTTGGGCTTTCCAGCATCTGGCAAGTGTGACAAACCTCACGGATGGGTCATGTCCTCCTCATTCAGCCCAGACACACTGCATTGGAGCAATTGCTTCATTCATATGAATCTTCCTCATGAAATAAAGATCTTCTGTAGTAAACCCAGTGATTGAGCTGCCTCAGATCTTTATTTCATCATGTGGTGAATCTTTATAGGTGGTGTGATAATTTTTATGTCATGATGTGAAGCCACCATTGATTTAACTGGTGGTCTTCTCCTTTGCTGTCCTGTAAGGGGAGTAAATGGTGTCAGGTGATAGATCATATCTAGATCATAGATAGATCATTCCCTGCCTCACCCATCCTTGCTTGTCCCTTGTTCAAAGGGGCTGCATGACTTTGGTTATCCCTCAGAAAATACAGCAAATGCCCTACATTGTATTCCCAACATTTCATTGCCACTGAAGTCCAACAAAATTTTGGCATATAAAGGTACATGCTCTAAAACAGAAAACACCACCAAATCTGATTATTAGTTGTTGAATTTTATTTACTTTTCCTCAGTAAATATTTAATCTTAATGACTTTGTAAACAGCTTGCTCTTTGCATTTGGGGGATAAAAGAAGACGGAATCCTCAAGAGAACAATATCAGATTATTTGTTAAGGAAAAAAGCTTTAATACTTATTAATTGCATGATTTAGTCTTCTGTTATTGGCATAGTTGTTTAAAGACAAGTCTTTCCCTTTAAGTAGTGAAAAAAAGTACAATTTTTTAAATCCATTCCTTAAAAAGCAAATAAAAAGCCACCTCACTTTTCCTGAGGGAAAGGCAGTGCCACATCAAAAGAAGATGGATAGTGAGACAACATAGGACATAATGTTAAAATTTGAACATGACAATCCAAAAAATCTTGTGCTGACTGTGCTGATGATGTTGAGCCTGGAGACAGGAAGGCTCAGGGACAATTTTATCACTATGTATAAATGCCTAATTGGAGAGAATGAGGATGGTACAAGAGGCAGTGGGCAGAAATAAAAACCCCACAAAGTTTCATCTGGACAAAAGAAAAAGCTTTTTCTCTGGGGGATCAGATACTGGAAAATATTTTGTAAAATCTCCATCTGTGGTGATGCTCAAGTCCTGATGGGGCATGGTCCTGGGCAGCCTGCTGCAGGCAACTCTGAGCAGGGGCAGAGGTTCTCTCTATCAGTCTTCAATGTTTCTGTGAAGGACATTGAAACTCACTGTGTGTAAAAGATGTGAAATATACATCTTGTGTAGGGTGGGTAATTGTAAGCAGTTGGTTTTCAGCACTTTGCAGTCTTTCTGCCATGTAGGGACTGGAATGAAGTTAGGCTTCTGAGAAAGGTTACCTGCTACAAACTTCTGCATGTGGCTTGTCACTGAATTCATACCAGAGTCCTCCCAGGGGAGGAGCATGTTGGGATACAGAGCATATTGCAGGCTCTGTACAATTTTATCCAGGCTGGTTGGGTTCTTAAGAATAAGAAGCTCTGCGTTTTCCATTGGTTGTGCAGGTTGATCTGAGCTTGGCCTTCTAGATAATAACATACAGCTGAAAACAGAGATCTATGCTTAGCAAATGGTCAGAGAGCACATCTTCTCTGGGTTTTTTTTTGTTTTTTTTTTTTTTTTTGACCCCTACTTCCAGATTCCCAAAATAAGTATTTGGATGGTTCAAGCTATGGCCTGAATCAGTTCAAATCTTTCCTTAAATACAGATCATATGCTTAATTCTTAAAGAGCGATGTAAGTAGTAGTTTCGGAGAAATTAGTTGTTCTGTACACATAAGCTTGTTTGGCTCTTTTCCAAGGTAATTGGTGGTATTTTAATACTGTACTGGTTTGGACTGGATCAGGGTTAAACCACATAAAATACACACTCTATTTGCCCAAATGAGTTTATTCCTAAGGCTTTTTTTGGTTGTTTGTTTTGGTTGGGGTTTTTTTTCCTTTTTTTTTCTTTTTCTTTTTTCTTCTGGTAAATACCTAACTACTAAAAAAACAACATTCTGCAGTAGAGCCTTATATTAACCTCAATTTTTGTCCAGTTTTGGCTTTTAGTCATCTTCATGTTATCTTCTGCAGTTTTAACAAAAACACAGCACATCCTGTCCAGACTGAAAAAACATCCTTTCAATGAAAAAATTTGGTGCGGAATGATCTTTCTACAGATTTATATCACAGTTTATACTTCTAAACAAATATTTACCTTACAATGAAATTCATTTTGAGAGCTTCTATGCACGTATTGTTTTTCAGGCTATATGCAGAAGCCCCTGCAATGGAGAGAGATATAATTTCTATGTGCTAAAATGCATACCAGCAAATACAAACTAATAACCAGCACAGTATGATCTGAAGAAATGACTTCCCCTTATACAGTGCATGTTCTTTAAAGAGAGCAACCACTGCTTTCTCGCTCATTGTAATTCACACTGCGTCCAGCACTACTGGAAAACTAATGAAAATGCTGGGAGTATAAGGCTTTATTTTACTGTTGAGAATTCTCAGTGGTTACAATATTATGTTGTGCCTAATTCTCCTGGTACCACATTTTTTTAACAGTGATTTCTATTTTCAACCCAGTGATCCATTTCATGCATTAACCCCCTAAGTACTGGATGTACCGTGTAGCACAAAGGCGCTTTCAGAGAAAAATACTTTTACTATATTAATTGTAAATAGGAAATCTGCTCAATCAGTTAGAAATCTTATAAGCACAGGCTCAGTGATGTGGAAATCTGGGAAGTAGCTCTTTTTAAGTCCACCTCCAAGATGATCAAACTGCAGGAATAAAAGGAGGAGGTGCTGGTTTAATTTTTTCATCTGAGACTGCATGATATGAAGTGATGCAACTGTTGCCATAGTAAAGTTCTATTGAATTGACTACAAGCCAGTCAACACCATTGTGTAATATTCCCCCTCACCCCCACAAGCAGAGCAGAAGGATAAACACTTCTTGATTGATTTTGCTTTCCCCTTTATATTAAAGAATTATAGGAACTGATTTTAGTACTCTCTTAAAAACATATAATTGCCAGCAGTGAAAAGTCAGCTGATATTTTTTTGGATTAGGGGCATACTATGTTTCAGATATAATTCATGTTTTTTCTCAAAATTGTCATTCATGAAGCACTTTCAATTGTCAAGTGTGAGATAAAGGAGTCATCTGCTCAGTTAACTGGGGGAGCATTAAAATGTGAAAGATCTTCATGTCTTAAAATGTGAAGATAATACCACTAGAATATTTTAAATGTTATCTTTACACATCTGTTTAAGTTTTAGCAGAATTTACTTTCTTCCTTGCCTTGTTACTCAAGTGTAATTTATAGTGCATCTGAAGAATTCCCCTACTTTCCTCTACATCACCCAACACGCACATACATGCAGGGATGGAGAGTCCAGGTTAATATTGTGTCATGGTCTCTGTTCTTCAGTGTCTACTTTTATGAGACATCTGTGGGGATGTGGTAATAACATTTGGTTGTTACAAAATAGAAAATAACTTCTGGTGGTGTTAGGGTCCATATTTCCATGGTTCACGAGTTCTGTTAAGATTACACAGTGAGGTCAGTATCTGAAGTGTTGCTACAGTGTTAAAGCCATTAAAACATCAAACAAATCTGAAATCCCATGACCAGAGCAGCCAGATGCAGAGTACAGAGGCTCATCGGTATCAAGATCCATTTCTAACAGTGCCCTCCTGCTCTGTAGGAGGTGAAGGATGACAGCCTTATTCAGAGTCCTTATTTTACTTCAGAGGTTCCTAATTTATTCTTATTGCAGCATTTGAAAACTTGGAGTAACAGCTTAGGGGCCAGATGCTGCAGTGTGAGCCTAAACCTCCATCTTCTTCAAACCTCCAAGACTTTGAGAGAGTGCTGAGTGCCCCACCTGAGCTCCAGGTGCTGGCTTCTGTCAGGTGCTGTGTCTGTGCCATGGCTGCTGGTCCCCAGGGTTGTTTAAGATGCACAATGCATCTCACATAGCTCTCAGTTTTGCTAAGTAATCTTGCTTCAGGCAACTGATACCCTCACTAATGTGATTTGTTCTTTCAACTTTTCCAGAGAGGCAGGTGCACTTTTATGGACTTGATTTTATTTGAAAGGGCTTCATGTGCTTACTTTGTGCTGTTGCTTTAGGAGGGAAAGACAAATTTGATAAGCATTTCTTGCCCACTGAAGGCAGAGATGCTGATGTGGCTCATAAACTTGTGAAAGAAATGTCTTCTTCGTGGCTGCATTGCACAGACAGACAGTCTATCAGTACTTGGCCATGCCAGGAGGGTTGACCATGGCCACTATTTTGGAGAATAGGTGGTGCTTTCTATGTCTACAACCTTTCTATGTCTACAAGGTGTCCTTGTTTGTTCCAAATATTCAGGTTGTAAATAGATGACTGATTAACTTTTTAAAAATTAACACCCCAGTAAATGCCTTCCTAACTTATTAGGTGTCTGAGAAATCACAAGTATTCTCTGTTTTTTGCAGGGAAGTTATGAAGTTATGTTTTTGCAGTGAAGTTATTTCACAAAAACTTGCCTGGTTTTATGACAGAAATAAGTATCTTAAATCAGCAACAACAAGCTGAAATCCCTGCCTGCAGTTGGTCCTAAGGTCTTGAGTTTAATTGGAGACTTTAAAGGGAATGGCCTTTAAAATGGCTTTTTTAGGTTGGAAGCTTAGAATTCACTTTAAAGAAGAAAAAAAAAAATAAAGGAAATAAAAGTATTATTTGAGGTGAGCCTGGGAGAAGGAGAACAGCTGTAGATCCTTGTGGCCCATCCCATCATTCAGGGAGTGCAGTGTTACACAACAATAGCAAATCCCTGGAAGGTGAAATGCTGCTCCTTGATGTGAACAGGAAAGTGCAGATTTGGAAATTTAACAAATAGGCAGTGGACCTTGCTATCCTTGGCAAACTGGGAAGCAAAATTTTAAGGATATAGAGAGGGATGAGTAGGCCAGAGAGCACCTTGGTGGCCAAAGAGCATGTATGTGAGTGGAGAGATAACAGGAGAAACCAAGGTGAGCCCAAACAGACATGTGGCCTGGCCACAGTGATGAGGCTAGGACCCCCTACAGACCATATGGAAATGAATAGGAGTAAGGAACAACTACATTTGTCAAAGGTAAGACTTAGTCTTGCAGCCTGTTATGTCTAAAAAAGTTTTTCTTATTGCTTATGTCTGCCCACACAGGTAAGGTTTCTGCTGTGAAAGTATATGAACATCCTTGAAAAAATGGTCAACAGCAATGTGTGCCATTTCAGTTCAATTCAATTGAAGCAAATGTCTAGGAGATACGTTTTCCTTATTTATTCTTTACCTCTTCATTAGAGACATCAAAGCTGTGGTTACTGAGAAGTTGCTTTTACCCAGTAGCTGATGTTTTTCTGCATTCCCTGAAAGCATGTCCCAGTGCTGCAGCATTCAGTTGCTTTTGACAAGGAGTGTTGATACTCCTTATGTCCTTCCCCTTGGTACAAAAATAAGGCTTTGGTAGTCAGCAGTGTCCCTGGGGAAGCCTTGTTCTGCAAAATGTGGAGCAGATTGGGGTGATTGGTAAGGGGGTGGTATGGTGCTGTCTTCATCCTGCTGCCCTGTGATCTACTGAAGGGATTTCTTATTAAAGCATTGGCCTGATATGTTTATGCTAGTGAGTCATTAGAAAAACTGTTGTTGAAGAAATATCTGTCAGCTAAGTCACACTGACTTATCACTATTGATTAGCAAGTTCTTATCATTATGTCTATTGACTGCTTTTGTGGACTGGCATTTTTAAGAGATTATTTTATTTTATGGCATCCTTCGGCTATTACCAGTATGACAAAGCCTCCTGTATTTCAAATGAGCTCATTCATTATTTTTCATTGTCTTTTCTATTACAGCCATTATCTTAGATCATGTAGATGTAATAGAAACAATATTTATAGGACACAGTTCCATGCCTATAAAAAGGAACTTTTCCAAATTCTACCCTATGAGAAGGAATGTTTGCTGTGCTTTTAAGGAGATAAAAAAGGAAGAAAAAACATGCCACAAAGAAACCATAGGTATTACAGAAATAGCATCATATCTAGTGCTTCTTTAGGGCAAAATTTGCCCCTTTAATTTAAATAATAAAAATATAATCAGAGTAGCACCATCAATGTTATGTTGGGCTGACATTGGATCAGAGCTGTGTATGAAACTTCAGCCTTCATGTGAGTAAGTGGTGACGGTGGTGATGTGGAATATGTGTATTATTCATGGGCTGTATTTGTCTTTACGGTTAAGATTATATTTTAAAGATTTTTTAGGGCTTCTGTGTAAAGAGCCTCTCTTCCACTGATGCCAAGAATTTTCTCAGCTCTTTTTTCTTGTATTTCACTTTTACAAAGATGTAATACATGGTGTTGCCAGTTTCACCATTAAACTTTAATGGATTCAATCCTCATATCTAGCCTTGAGGAAAACACTAAAAGGAAAGTTAGATGTCTCTTTCCTCTGATTGTTGGTGAGAGCTATATTTTGGTTAATAAAAACCAGAGGAGATGCAAAAGGTTGCTTCATCAGAAGAAAACAGCAGGGGCAAGTCTCTTGAGGATTGCCCCCATCTGTAGCTGTTGCAGAGAAAGAAGACCTTGATAAACTGTGTGCACAGGTCAGAGCTTTCTCCAAGACTGAGCATTACTAATGGGAATCCATTTTGCCCTCTAGAGATAGCTAAAGGTGGAGTGGGCTGACTGGCTATTAAATGAACATGGCTTTAAATGTAGACAGGCATATAAAGCCTTGTGCCATATAAATTAGAATTTTAGCTTACAGGATCACATTTTCATGGAATATTTTTCATATAAAACAAAAGTAGCCTAAACCCTCCCCTTTTAGACAGTGTTAGGAGGAAGTGTTATGCTCCTAGAAATGAAAAGAAATGCTATTCTTTCAATATATGCACTTTAGCTTTCCAGTGTCTTTATGCATTTGCTCTTTCATTTGTTATTGCAGGTGAGTATGACTTCTTTTTTTTTCGGTGCTAACTGGCCTGGAGAAGGAATTTGCATTGGTGAGAACTTCAGACAGTAATGGTAAATGTTGAGATACCTGTGTCTCTGATCTGTCTGCACTTACATACTAGCTAATGGCAATGAAGTCTCTGATCAGTGAATGAAGGACTTTGAAATTAGAAAAGAACTTTTGTCAGGAAAGATGGAAAATGAAATGGATTTTATCTCCTTTATAAATGTTGTAGTGTCATTAATTCAAAACTTTCATGTGATGGATGAGCCTGCATAAAGTTATATGAGAAAAACTTGCCAAGACTTAATGTAAAGTCTCATAAACTCTCCATATGAAAAAATGCTCCAATGGTAGCTTTCTCAGACCAAAGAGTTTAGAATTATCTTTTATCTGTGTCTAAGACCACTGACAATCAGTACAGATATAGAACCCAGTTCTAAAATTCTCTTTGATTTTACAGATGCTGGGGTTTGGCAGAAAATTTTTTCCAGTCAAATCTCAGCACAGTAGGCTAAAGGCTTCTTGCCACCAAGGGAGGTAAAATAGGGGCAGCAAAATGTTGGTAAGCAAGCAGTTCTTCACCTTGTCTTTCAGGTTTTGTTGTCCTGTGATTATTTTAGATGTTTCAGGCTGCATGGCAATAATAACAGTACTGAAATATCTCTGAATGAAATGAGATTTTTTTTCTTCTTATTTATTTTCAGTGGATATTTTCTTCTTTCCTTTTGTATTTTCTTTTATTAATATTCATTTTTCTTCAGTGCTAGTAGTGTAACGACTCCTGGAATTAGAGATTGTGAAGCCCCAGAAGATTTCTGAGGTTTGAATAACACCAACATGTCCAGTAGACCAGAGATGCTTATAAAAATTTTCCAATGAAATATTATCATAGCTTATTCTTCCCTCTCCAGCAAGCTGTCCTAGAAGGCTTTCATGGTTGCCTGCTATTAGTCACTGAAACTATGTGGTAAAATAATTTTGCTGTTGTGTTGGAGAATCCCAAGAAGGAAGGACTGAAGTTACTTCCCCACTTGCCTTGTGCATCTGTACCATAGAAGCAGATGATAATTCTCTAATGTCCTTGTCTTGAGAGAGAGAGTTGCTGTGGGCCTGGTGTTTTGGGTTTTCTACAGGGGTTTTCTACCCCCAGACCTGTGTGAGATGGGAAAAACTCCTTGTGGAGACATGGAGGGTTTGGCTCTGGTGGATAACAGAAGCTGAAGCAGGAGAGGAGAGGGAGGAAGGACTTTACATTGATCTCATGTTTACAAAACTGAAATGTTTCCAAAACCTACTGTAAGATGGAGATAAAATAATATGTAAGATTTAACTTAAGAAAATATTATTTTTTCTTCTGCACCAAATTAATTTTGACATCTGCTCAATTTTTGGATTATTAGTGGCAAGACAGTATTAGTAGTTAATGACATCCTTGGTTCAATTGTAATACTAAATCAAGTGACCGTGGTATCCTGCCATTCTGGGCTATCGGTGGAAATCTACTGTAAGTAGTGGTATGAATGAATATGGGGAACACTCATGAGTGAATGAAGTAAAATATGTTTTACAACAGATGTTGCTGTGAAATAAAATATTTTGATTTAAGAAAAAACACTCCAGGTGTTATTTTAAATTAGTTAATACTTGCAAAAATACAGTTCCTTCAAAGAAATACTGTCATTGAAAATTGTTTTAATTATAGCTTTTTTGGTCAGCTGTAGTAGCAGTTTTCTTTTGAAGGAATGCTGTAGGGGCAATTTATATATGTATTTAAATATAGTGAGTCTCTCTGATAGAAATGTGAAAGTCAACAAGATAGGATAGGTTGACATAAGAAAAACAGCACTAATGAATGTGCTAATAGTGTGCATTATGCCATTAATGATAACTCATCCCTTACAGTGCAGGGAAAACAAACGGGAGGTCATCAGAGTGAAAAGAATGAACAAAAATATATTTATAAATATGGAGCTCTCCTCTCTCCCTCCTCCTACAAGCATCCTACATCTGAAATCCTTTCTCTTGTTAGGAAACTAATTATACGGAAGTTGCCAACCCAGTTCTCTTTCAAGTATTAAAACAGTGGAGAATCTTTCGCAGTCCAGGTAGTAATTAGCAGTCACCTAGTTGCAAGGCCAGCCCAATCATGTAGATTTTCTGCTCAGAGAGCATTGATTTGAATGAGCAATAGAAGAGTTCATATTAATTCCTGATGAAATTTTTTTAGTTCATCATGTGCCTGATTTCCCCTGTAGTACACTGCTTTTTCTCATGCTTCCCGTCTCTATGCTAACTACTGCTTATTTTGTTATCTGCTGTGTAAAGTCATTCCCTGAGCCTGTGCTTCTGTGAGATGTGCAGTATTCCCTCCCTTTGGCTGATGGATTACACCATTAATACCTCCAGTCAGATCTGGAGAATGTTTTGGGTGAAGTAGCCATGAGCTAGAGGAACAGTCAGTCCTTCCTCTATGAAGAATTGAACATGCATGTGGTATTCCATGTAATGGTAAATAGATAAGCTGCTTTAGTAAACCAGTTCTGACCAAATCATCACAGTCTAGAAGGCAGCTTCTTTTTTTTAATTCTTGTGGAAAGCCAAAAGTTAATTAACTTCTCTACTCTTGAAAATAGAAAATCTCTGCAGCAGCTACTGACTATAATTTTAATTATTGCATGCTCTGGAATCAGAACTGTATGTGGTTTATGAAGTCAGCTCTGTTTCAACAGCATAATTAATTTATTGGAGTGAAATTTAAAAACTCAGCACTGGAGTGTATCGTTGGCCTTGCTAATCATAAATGACTAGCGTGTCCTGGTGTGTTCCCTTCACTTTCTCAATCCTTATTTACTCATGGACTGTAATTGGTTAGTGGGAGTGGGATACTCCTGCCAAGAGGGATTGCTCTCAAGGCCTGGTCACGTGTCCATTTGTGCCTGTCCATCTGTCCAACACACAATTTCATAAACCTGAAATAAATGTCAGGATTTCCTCAAAATTCTGTAACAGACATTCTACAAACATGAAAATTCTCTACATTTGTAGAAAAGAAAGGGAGAAAATGAAAGAGAATTGTGTATGTAAAAACCTCTAATGGAAAAAAAATATTATAAAATCAGGGAAATACCCAAATGATAGCAGGGTTTGTTCTTACAGTTTGCCTGAACTCTCTCTCTCTCTTTTATTCTAATGATTTATATTGCATGGAGATGGCACTTGCTAGTATTGTCTACTAAAGTACTGAACAGAGTCCTGGTAAAATGAGAGCTCTCCTAGAAATCTGTGGTTCTGCACCCAGCCTGAGTCTGCTTATGAAACATCACATGTTCCATTGTTCTCTGTTGAGAGAAGTCTGTACCATGCTTAAGAAAGTCGATATCATTGAAGAAGTGCTTGCAACAGTTTCTGAATTTTCTTTTCAGACAAGACTGACTTATGTATTTAGTTTTTAAATTCTTTAATTATTTATAGATTTGGAACCAAATATTCATGTCTCTCTGTAAATGATATCTCTTCGGGATATCGAAGATTTCTCCCTGTATACCTTGAAACATGGGCTGCTTCATAGCAATTCTGTCTGTTGAGAGTCTGCTTTAGGTGGCTGCCTTGTTTAATCCTTATTATCACTGTTTTGTTTCACCCTGTTGAAAACAAGAAGTCCTAATTCTCAATGTACATTTTTGAGAGCCTCTGGTGGTTTGTTTCAGAGTTTTGGAAAATTGATAAAAATTTTGGAGGGCGTTTAGGAGGAGATAAAGGAAGGCAGCAGGTGTTTTAGGTGAGTGCCAGACTTGGCTGGGTGCTGTATGACTTTGTATACTTAGATAAATTCTTTTCTGTGTACTGTTATGTGTGTGTTATTGTTCATGGTGAATGTAGAAGTACATTTGGTGATTTCTTTTGATCTCAGTTGTGCCATGGGCTATTCTGTAGGTGGGACAACAGCAGCAGTAGCAGTGTCAGGATGCAGACTCAGTGTATGCCAGCAGCTGGAGACAGCCACAATGCAGGGACAGTTTTCCAGAAGCTTATTTGAGGGACTCTATATATTTCTTGTCCCAGTTTCAGTGGATAAATAACAGTTAAAATAGGATTTATTAGTCACTGGCCATTCTGCTGTCAGACTAGAAGACATGGAAAGTGACCCGCTTCCCACTTCTCTAGGTAACATTTCTTTTCCTAGAGTGGTGCTTATATTTTATTCATTTTTATAGATAAATACATGGAGCTTAAAGGATGCTTCTTCCCTGAATAGTTGTACCTTTTTAAAATATGCAAATAAATGAAACATTGTTATTCTAGTAGTTGATTTTGTTCTCTCTAGTTATTCTTTGGGATTTAAAATATGCCGTTTTGGATGTTTGTATATACAGAAGTAGATGCTTGTAGTGATGGAAAGCTTTTTTAATGGTGTGGGAAATTTTTCTTTAAACTTTGCCACCCATAAAAATTGGTATAGTTTACATTCAGAATTGTCTTCTGTTTTTTGTTTTTCTCTGTGGTTGTGTGGGCTTTGGAGATCAGCTTCATGCCACTACAATTGTTGGCAGGTATTCAAGCCTTAAAATAATTGCCCATCTGTGTAACTCTCAGTGAAAAATTAACCATTCAGAAAGAGTAGCTGTGACATAATTTGAGGTCTGATTTGACAACATGTATGATAACAGAGGAAAGTGAGAGGTAACATAATATACAGTCTATCAAGTAAGATTGTTCTTGCACCTCTGAATTAATGATTCACAGAAATGGCAACTTCAAGAATAAAGAGGAAAAAAAATCCAAGTGGAATTTCAAGAAAACTCTGAACATGAAAGAAGATGTAATCAAATATTTCCTATTAGAAAGAAATGTACAGGGAGGAATACAAAATTTGTGTGTATTGAGATGGCGGGTGGGGGGTTGGGAAGAGCTGTAGGAGAAAAGAAAAAGTACTATTTGAGAGAAATAGGGAGAGAAAAAGTGTTCTTGCTCTCTGTGGGTAGCCAGAGTTTGTGAGAATCAGCTTTCTGATAAACTGCTGTTTAATGTTCAATGATTAAAGGAAGATAATACCAGGAAATTTCTTTCTCTGAACCCTCAGCTCTTGTAATTCATTACTTTGATGAACATCAGAGTGCTGATATGGATTTCTTCTGCAGCTGTGTGTCTGAATGTTACCTCTTTGCTCTAGTCCATTCAGGGTGAACTGAAAAGTCACCTTTGGTAGGGTGGTCTGTGCTGCATGTGGCATCCTCCTGGGCCTGAAATTTATAGACTGGGTAGAAATTTTTCTCTTCAGATACCAAAACTCCTTACCACTAACAATTCCATCCCCAAACCTATATTAAAACCTAATGTTTCTTCAGGGTGTGAGGTTGGGCCTACAACTGGAGAAACTGGGATGGGTAAAGACAGAGAAGCAAGGCCAGATGTGATTGGTTGTATGTCCCTGAATCAAGCACGGCAGGGATGTACGGTTTGGTCTTTGAAGCCCCAGCTCTAAGTCCTTCCTCCAGGTTATGAAGTACTTTGAGGCATTTGAAAGATCTTTAGCTGCACAGGAAACTCCAGTTATGTCAAAATAGAATACTCTTGTTTCCTCTGTGTTTGAAAAATGTATCTTCCCAATTGGCTCTGCTACTTTCATGGTTTAGCCTCAGCCAGCAGCCAAGCCAGAGGCAGGCACTCACTCCCCCACCACTGGGATCAAGGAGAGAATTGGAAAAGAAAAAGTGAGAAAACTCATGGGTTGTGATGAAGAAAAGTTTAATAGAGAAAGCAGAAACTGTGCACAAAAGCAAAGCCAAATAAGGAATACGTTCACTGCTTCCATGGGCAGGCAGGTGTTCAGTGACTTCGGAGGACAAACGCCATCACTCTGAACGTCCTCTCTTCTTCCCCTAGCTTTATACATATAAGTAAATAAGTAAATAAATATATATATATATAGTGAGTATGAGCTGTGTGGTATGGAATATCCCTTGGATCAGCTGTGTCATCTCCCCACTTCTTGTGCACCCCCAGCCCACTTACTGGTGGGGTGGGTTGAGAAGCAGAAAAGTCCTTAGCCCATATTAACTCCCTGTTCTTTCAACGCTGTCTTCAGCTCACGTCCAAAACACAGCCCCTTACCAGTTACTCTGAAATAAATTAATTCTATCCCATCCAAAACCAGCACAGCTACCCATCTCTAGAGTGGCAGGTGCTGGGGAAAAGCCATGTCTTTAGGCATCTGAGATGACTAAATAACCACAGCCTGTTTGCTCTTCTCACTTCTTGGTCTTGACAGGAAATTAATTTGAAACATGAGCAATATTTTTCTGTCCATTTAGAAAATAACCCAAGATAATTTGGAATGGTATCTTGGGAAAGGCATCTTCTGCTCTGTTAAATTGCAATGAACTTTCATGTAGTACTAAAGGTTTGGGTTCGGTCATGTTCCAGAAATGCTTAGATGTGAAATGTCTGTAATTTGTAAATGATGTGTTATTTTATATATGTGTGTCATGTAGTCTGACATATGACTCACATCTAAGAGCATATGTTCACAAACTGCCAGAGAAAAAGTATTTCTTTGCCAGGCCAGTGGCCGATCTTCAGATCTACCAATTCATGTACACCCTGTTTCCTCTCGTGCTTTGTTTAACTGCTCTAGTGCGTTTGGGTCTCTGAAAGGTTATTTGTGTGCATAGCAATGTGTGCATATATGTGTGTGTAAATAGGCATATATATATATATATGGATCTTATATGTACAGGAGTATAAATGCATTTATGCATGCTAGCTCCAATATGCACCCTTCATGGGTTGAACCATTGCTAGTAAAATCTGTCATCCAGAAAACATAAAATGCATGAGAAAAATAAAAAATCCCAAAGAACTACACTCATTAACTAAAAAGTACACATATCCATTTACTGATTTATGGGTTTGCATATTTTTGTTAAACACCAAATTTGTGAATTTTGAAACAGTTTTTAATTATTTTCTTCAGTACACTTTTTGTGAAGATTAACCTGTTGCATTAAGTAAAGAGAGTAAGTTGTTGAAAAGAGTAAATGATGGAGAAATGCATGAGTAGTTTTACAGATTAGTCACCAGAGCTCCAGTAAGGTAGAAGGAAAAAGCACAGCTCCACTTCAAAATATGGTTGCTTTACAGGTGCTTTGATCAGTGTGTCAGTTCCAATGACAGCTTAAATAGCTTCACTGTGTGCAGGATTTTGTAGGAGTAGCACATAGTGAATATGTGTATTAATTATATATCTGTATAATTAATGATAGATTATAATGATATATAATTTATATATATAAATTAGATTATAATTATATATAATTAATTATATATATATAAAATTATATAATTATAGACCTTATTTTCTCATTTCCATGTTCGGGAAGTGAGGTTGTGGACAGCAGAGATTACAGTGGAACAGTAATGATTGGTTACTGGTTCATGTTTGTTAAGGTTGTAGACACCTAAATTTTTTTTCTTTGATACATTGTGCATGTTGGACTGTTTGAGACTTTGCACAAGGTGGAGTGTAAAGGCCAAACAAACTTTTATGTCTTATGCATGAGATGTTTTGTCATTACCAGAAATTATGTTTGACTGAGCAACTTGCACATGCCCTGTGTGGCTGGAATATGCATCCACACAGTGATTATAACCAAATAAGAGGCTTAGCTTGATATCAAATTTGCTTGCACTCACTTAGCAGAATGGCTTTGAGAGTTTATGGCTGGGTTTCATTACTTATCTTTGGGAACAAGAGTGATGCTTATCAGAAATTGTGTTTTGTTTCAGCATCTACACAGACCACAAAAAAATGGGCTCCTTTTGGAGGTCTGCAAAGGTGTCACTGCAATAATGTAACTGCTGTGTTAATTGTGTGAGCTTGGTCCACTGCTATTTGTGGTACATTGAATGCATGTGCACAGCAAACAATGAATTTTTGGACTTCTGGAATATGCAAATATTTCAGCAAACTAAGCCACATTCCAGTTTAACAGAGGATGTTAAATTAATGAGAGCTGTAATGTCTCACTACCAAAAATTACACACGAGCCTCCTTCCCCTTGAACAAACAAAATCAGTGAGAAATCTTCATTTGAGAACAAAGGGAGAATAATGTCAGTCCATGGTTGTTGGCTTATATAATGCCACTGACAAGCCCTAAGGCTGAATAAAACCCATTTTTAAGATTGGGTTATGATCTGAGCAATGTAACCTACTAATTTAGCTGTAAATCTGTTTCTTTGCTTGATATACTTAATATAGAATAATAGAATTAAGGTTGGGTGAGCCCAGATTAGGAGAGGAAAATGTTCTGTTTCATGTCTAAAATAGTCCACGTCAGCCTGTTTCTCTCTGCCTCATGACCTTCCAGGTGGAGACGGTTGCAGGTGATGTCTCTAAGGAGAAATTTCTGTTTCAGGAAGGTTAAGTTGGTGCCTCCATTCCTAATAGGTCATTAACCCAGTTGGCGTCAGGTTCCTCAAGGGACTGCAGGTAAACACAAACCATCTCTGGCCTCATTGCTGTTGTCTCCTCTTCAGCCCCCAGCACACCAGATGGTTTGGGCAGTGTGTGCTGTGAAAGCCAAGTGGATGTGCCACCATCTCCCATCTCTGCAGCAGGAGAGGCGGGCTCCCGGGGCTGGCGCTCAGCGCCAATATCCAGCAAGTGCAGGGTCACCTGCTGGCCCCAGGCTCTAGGCCAACAAGTTGCTCCTACCACACAGCAGAAATGCTGCTGTCTTTCTAGGGTTTGTGCAGCTCTCCTGTCACCTAGAAGCCAACACAGATAAATTGTTACTTTTCATTGTCCTTCATGGACATGTCAAGTCATAGTTTAATTATTAACAATATCAGGTACAGTGAATGTGAACTGTGTGAAAGGAATTGGATAAAAAAAAATTTAAAAAGCCACCTTGTAAAGAACTTAAATATTATAATGAAAGAATAAAAAGAATGTCATAGGAGAATCTCAGTAGCATAATTCCTACATATAATATTCCACGATAGCAAAATAAAATAACGCCATACAGAAAAGATTTGGGAGACTCCACAGGGAGTAGGAATAGAGACTGTGGAAGTATTTAGATGACTTTTCAGAGGAAATTGCAAGAGAAACTGTTGAGAGAGTAAACTAATTTTGTGAAATTATAATCCAATACACCATCTGGGAATGTGCACTGTTCCAGCTGAGCAAGGCGTCTTAGTGGTTTGGTGTGATAAATGCTAACTCATTGTAAAATCCCATTTTCCTGATGCTGTTAATTTATTTCTTCTGTTGAGGGGGAAAAATAGACATAAATATACATAGCTTTATGTCTGAAAAATAAAGTAGTAAGAGTAGAGAATAAATGAAAATATTTTCAATACCTAGAATTGCTGAAAATTCACCATTTGTCAGAGAAGCTAATTAGTGTCTTAACTTCATTGCACTACATGAACTACTTTGATTTAAATGTTGGACCCAAAATGCATATTTTAATTTATGCATTCTAAAAGAAGTTGATGAAATTTGCTGTGATATGGGATGTCTATAAAATATTCTTTGCAAAATCTCAATTTTCAATATATTTCTAGTCCAGCATGTATCAGAGGGCCTGAATCAAGTCTTTAAAAAAAAAAAAGATTAGGTTTAAATTAACAGTAAGTGAGAAATGAGAGGTTTGCAGATCCTGACTTTTGGATGCACTTCAACCCCAAGTAAGTTACCGTTGCCAAGGCAATTCCTTTTTCTCATGGGTTAGCAAAATGGAAAAAGCTCTGACTTTTTGAATAACAAAAGCTTTAGCAAGCAAACATGACAGTTAATGTGCACTAATAACTAATAGTTATGTGGCATGCAATTTCATTACTACATTGTGCACATAATTTCAAGTTGCATTGTTTATAATAAAAGAAAATACTTATTTATGGTTACAGGTGCTTTGCGTGGGGAGCCTCTGCTGTCATTTTAAGCTTGGCTTGTTATGTCAGCAAATAATTTTGATGAAGAACAGCTGCTGTTTTGTCCCCTCATGCATACCTGAAGCCATCTCAGAACTTAGCTTGAGGCTTGGTCTGTGCCTTGCCAAGAGCTTGTGGGGACTGGGAGCTCTCCCAGTCAGCCCCTGCTGTCCCAGGGCTGTGAGCACCGTGCAGCACATGGAGACCTTTGGAATCATCTTCTCTGTAAAAAACATCTCGGTTGTACACTGTTTCCTTTTAGCAGATGTTTATATTCATCAATGATATTGTGAGCAAAACTCTGAACAAAATGGATCTCTTCCTGTTCCAATGTCTCTCACCCATTCCTTCTGTGTTTTCCCACTCTCCCCAGGGCTCTGAGCTCTGGTGTCCTTCCTGCCTGAGAAGGGCTAGAGGCTTGCCTGGTCCTTGGCTCCTGAGCTCACAAAGGTGCAGGCAGCCCCTCTTGCCCCCAGGGCTCCTTGGGGGAAGAGGGAAAGGAGATGGGGGTGTAAACTCTGGCCTGCAGGAGATTGTGGGAAATATGCAGAATGGGAAGCTGACTGGCTAAAGGTTGGCAAGTGTAGCAAGCTAGTATTGTAAATGAAAGATTTTTAATTACCAGCTCTGAAGCACAGTGAGTTGAGTCTGTGAGTGAATTCCTTTATCCCTTAGTATAAATGAGAATGAGAACAGTATAAATGAGAATATGGTGGAGTAAGGAAAAAAAACCAACCCTGAGTTTTGAAGAATCATATGGGCAGTTATGTTTGAATACCTGAAAAATGGCATTGCTCTTTTGTTTGATCTTGATTTTCCTTCTAGTGCAACAGGTCCTACTTATCTTTGAAGCTGGTCTTGGGAGGACAGATGTGGCCTATTTTGATTTTTATTTTCAGGAGTAAAAAATTAATAAAAAAATAACAAAGTTATACCTATTCTTCTCTTTTTTCTTTGCTTCACTCTTAGGTAGCTCTGTAATGGTCAAATGAGATTAGTTATAAATTTTAGTCATTATTTTTCTATATTTCATCCTTGACTGCCTAAGATCTTTGTGAGCAAAGACTGCAAGGTGGTAGAAGATGCACAAATTAAAAAATAAGCACCAATAAAAAACCCTCACCCCTTATTCCTTGCAGTCAAGCAGTCCAACCCCATGTCTCACTCACATCAAACAAGCTCTTAGGATATTTATATTGTTAATAACAGTTTTTGAATTGCCTGCTAATATGTGGAGATGTATAAACACCAGGAGAAATGAAGGTGGCAAATAATAAATAATGTGCCATCAGAAAATAGTTAATTACAGTACAAAATTGAGATAGCAAGCCTTGTGTGCAGGGAGGAGTGTGGATCAGTAGCACCAGCTATAATTCATGATCGGTCAAGCCATATATGAAGGAAAAGCTTTCATTTGTAAACGTTGTCAAGCCCAGGGGGAAGCAATTACTGATGAGAAACAAGTTCCTTTTGTGTCAATCTTGTAGTGAGGGGTTTTTTGTTTGTTTTTAAATAAGGGCTGCTGCTGCTTTTTTTCCCCAGAAAGCAACAAAAGGAACATGTAATATAATGTAGATTGAAGAGGAAATTGACCTGTCAGCTTAATGAACAAACTAATACTCTAATATTAAACAGACATAGGTCTGTGAATGTGTTTCTTGCACAGGGAAGGCTGGGTTTGGTCTCTGATGCAGCTCTGAGTCAGTACAAGCTGCAAGGTGCTATCAAGTGTTAGCAGAGCAGTAAAAGCCTTCAGAAGCCGTGCTGCCACCAAGGCACCCTCCTTAGTGCGACTTTGTCCCATTTTCTTTTGCTGTGCGCGTGTAGCAGTTTGCCCCTGGCCTATCCCAGTCTCACATTTGGGTCTCTCTGACCGTCCCAGTGGCTGACTCTTCTGTAGAATAAAGCCCAGCACCTGCCTGTCCTCACCCACCTGCTCCTAGAGGGAAACCTGGGTGCCTGGTCACTCCTTCCTTTGCCCCTGAAGGACTCACTCCATGTCACACTCCTGCCTCGGGAAGGAGATAGACTCTGGTAGGGCTGGTTACAGAGACAAGTTAATATTTGCTGGCTTTTTTGGAGGGGGAAACTGTCACCACGTTTCTCTTCACAGAGAAAAGCAAGGCACAACTTCCCAAGAAATTTCTGGGATTCATATTCTCTGAACCTCAGAGAAAGGAGAAACATTTGCTGTACCTGTGTTTGTTCACAAGTGGAATGCATTGTGGAAGATTGTTTACTTGAAGAGAATTGGTATTTGGAGTCTGGTGTGAGTGTTTTGACTCACTGACCAATGGAATCCAGGTGTGTGTGGGGACTGTTGGCTGACAGTCACGAGATGCTGTGCTGTTGGAGTGGAGTTGAGTGCTTGGCAGGTTCAGTTTAGATGTAATGTAATATAATTTAATATAGTATAAAAAAGCAATTAGTTAGCCTTCTGATAAGATGGAGTCCTCCTCATCATTCCTCCCAGACATTGGGCAAAAATATCACCGATAGAAAACTACTTGTAGAATTCTGTTTTGTTCAACATCAGAAAGTGTTTCTGATAGTCTTTTATATGAGCTCAAAGAATGAAAAGCACCTTTTAAAGATAATAATGCTAGCTTGTGCCTTTGCCATAATTAATTTATTAGTTTTTATCTTAGTAAAAGTCTCTCCACCAGTTCTGTGGTTTTATGAAACTTGTGTTTATGTATGTATGTTTTTGTAAAAAGATCTACATAAATAAGATAAATTTAGCTGTTCTGTGCATAATTTTCTTTATTATTTTTAGCAACCTTCTAGAAGGTACTAGGTTCAGCTAATTCTCCTTTACAGGAAGGATCAGCTTCAATTTGAACAGCTGATAGGTGAAGGTGTGAATCCAATAAGAAAAATTAACAGGGCATTACTACCTGGACCATGAAGAAGTAGCCAAACAATTTAGTTTGCCACCAGCTGTTTAAAGCCACTTTTTGCCTTGTGACTTCAAGAGGCTAATGACTTCCTTGATAAAAAAATAATAAAATGAAATTAAAAAAATTAGCTCCAAGGTAAATCACAAAGCAGTATTTTAGAGGAATTGAATAGGAGCTGTTGTAAAAATTGAAAATTATGGGCATGTGGCCCTAATTTATGTGAATTTAAAGGCCATATGGAGATTGCCAACACAGCAGTTGTAAAGAGAAGATATGCTTCAGAAATCAGTGTAATTCCCTGATGGTCTCTGCAAGTGTATGTAAGGGAAGTCTCTCATTAAAGGCCCTCAAAGATATTAAATTCCCATGAAGTAAGAGAATGATCCATTGATTGAAAGATAAACCAGAAAAGATGTATTGGTTAGCTGAGCTGGAGAAGAGAGGGCATCAGTGAAGCGCAGTATGGGTGCAAGCAGCACAACACACTCACACGCAGTACAGGAAAGAGCTTGCACATTGTGGTGATCAATGTTTGATCCAATTCAGTGTAGAGGAATCTTAAATGATGGACAAGAGAGGGCAACACATCAAAACTTCACAAGCAGAATCAGAAATTATTGCAAAAGGAATTGGAAACAGAGCAGGGAGTATCAGCACCAGTTTGTGAGTCAGTGGTGCTTTCACATTTGGACCCCTATTCTCCATTCATAAAGGTGGGGTAGATCTGTATTAGGTATCTAGAAGAAGGATTGAGATTATGGAGCTGTTTACATTCTAGACAATCCCAACTTTAGGATTCTCCAGGCTGCATAAATCAAGTGTGAAGAAATGTATTTTTAAGCTGAGTTAAGTCAAAGTTACCAAAGTTACTTTTCCTGGATTGAAAATACAATGTGTCGTTACACAAACGTGTTGTTACACAAATAAACAAGCCCCTATCTCTAAAGAGTTTAGGTATTATTTCAAAGTGAATTTGCAAGAGAGTTATGCAATTATTAAGCATCCTTGCATCGGACTTCTGAATTTTTAGCTGCTATTCTGACAGGATATGCTTCAGTTCTTCTGCTGAGGGAGCCATGCAGATACAGTGCATCTTTTAAGATTATGAAAACTGATACAAGCACAGATGGTGCTAGATTGCGGTCACTACATATATTGCTCGAGCCTCCAGTAGTTTCTGGAAGTATCAAAAGTCCACCTTGCATGCTACCATTTTGTGTGAATTCCTGGCCTTGGATGAAATGCTGTTTACATTAAAGTTCACCCTTTAATCAGAGACAAGCACAGCAGAAAAATTAAGGAGCTCATTTTACTAGAGTTGCTTTTGATGTTGGATGGCATGGAGCATAAGGCACTGATATGAGGGAGAAGAAATGGGGAGAAAGAAAATCTTCTAAGCACAGCACTTTCAAATTCCTCACCTTTATTATAGTTATGGACAAAATAAATTAAATCTTGCTCCTTTTGTTGTTTCCTGGCTTTGCCTGGACTCTTATAGGAGATTGCTGCTTGAGGACAAGTATGGTCTTCTCTCTATTGCTGCTTCATGCTTGGTTTTGTTCCATCAGGGTGTTTGCATAACAACCTGCTCCACCGGCTGCTGGTAAATTCTTACATCTAGCAAATAGCAAAGCCATTTCCCCTTTAACAATTAATACATGGAAAGGTGTGGGGAGACAGATGCAGGAATTTAAATAATTTTATACCATTTAAATACACATGGACAATGTGTGTGGAGAGGGAGATGGAGAGCAAAGGGCAGCTGCATCAAAGGGAGGACATTTTGAGGGCTGGCTGTGGACCAGGACATTGGCAGGCTCACATGCAGACCTGGTGAAAATTTACCTTGACATAGTGGAAGAAAGGGGGTAAATGGGCACATCTGGGTTCTACCAGCCTCTTTGATCCTTCCTGCTAGCAAAGATAGCTACTTTGTGATGAGGAGAGTAGGAGACCTTTAATGTTCACCAATAAGTCCCTGGTTTTTTGCTTCATTGTCTTCAGTAAATGCCTTTTAAATCAAAATTCTACTCCTATTTCAGCATGGTTGGAAATGAAACTTGCTAAAACCTGATGAATAGGCTCTACCAGCTTTCTTTGCTCTATGTTTGATTGATTTGGTTCCTTGCTTGCATAGCCTGTTTAATATCTCAGATACTAATTTCTTTTCTGTGTGTTGACATGCACACTGCAGCACATGTTCTGGTATTCAGCTATTACACATATGATAAATGAACACTGTAATGTCAGGTGTACTGAAAATCAATGCTGTTAATATGCAAACAAATAGCAGACCTGTAACCTCTCCAAAGGCAAAGCATCTCAGGAATCAGGAATACAGGAATCAAAACCTTCATGATTTGGTGTTACCTTGTGAAATTTGCACTCAGAATGATAATTCAGGCTAATGGCTTCATGCTCCCATGGGGCAGCTGAAATAGATTCTGAAATGGCAGAAGAAAAGGGTATAGTAAATAAATGCAATGAGCTGTCAAAGAATATTTCTACATCAAACAAGTCTCTGAACCTATTTGTGCTTCATAATCTGACATTTTCTAAGCTGCTCTGTTTTTTTGCCTGAATCAGATCATGAAATGAAACACATTAGGTACAAAATAAAAATAATAACAATAATAATAAACCATTTATATAGCCACTAAAAGTGTTAGAATATTGTAGACAAAATTCTATTAATTTACAGTAGATTGGTGAGGGTGAAGCAGCCTTTGATTGCAGTTGCTAGGCAACCCTTCTGTGAGCAGATGTAGGTACCATTCCTGTTTGTTTAACGCCAGCCGTACTGGAGGCTGGCCGCAAAATATGTTACAGCAGCAGCAGGGAATGGCAAAGGAGAACAATTTTAGCACTGTGGAGCTGAAGTATCTTTCCCTTGCATCCTTCATGCATGAGTAATACAAATGAGATTGCCTGGAGAAAGCTTGACAGATTGGACAAAACAGCGTGTTTTCACCTGTTGATCACAAAATAATTTGTTAAAAAAAAAAAAAAGTCCTTATTTCCATTCTGCATGTGTGGAAATGGGACACAGAAATGTTAGACTTCCCTATGAAAAGCTGCTGTAACTGTATATTAGACAGTAATAGGGCTAAAAGAAGATCCCAGGTCTTCTCAGTCGCACTCTCAGTGGTCTGTGTAGAATTCTCATGATGTGTTTGTCCTCAGAGTAATACACTCCAGCCACCTATGCAGGATGATCCTGTGGTATTTCTTTTACAGGAAGCATCATTAGTATTCAGGGCATTGTAGGAGTGCTTAGAAAGACAATAACCAGAGTGTTTCAAGAAATGGGATCTATGCTTCTGTATAAACACTGGTGTAACATATGTTTTTGTCATTTACACTTAACTCCCAGAATGTGCTTACTTATGTTATTTACTTTTACAATTCAAAATCAAGTGTATTTTATTCCAGACAAAGAGTGAGAGAGCAGTCTGTTTGGATGTCAATTGAAAATTCATGTTCAGGGTGTTAAAGTGTGGTGATTTCCTTCCAGAAGACCTCAGACTTAGAAGGCCAAATGTGTGCAAAAACACTTGTTTCAGAAGATCTTTGCCATTGGGAGTGGTGAAAATAAGACTCTTGCTACTCTGTTGTGTGCCATATGTTTTGATGGCTTTTGGCATGGCCACGTGAGTGAGGCAAAGAAAAGATGGAAAGGGTTCATCATCCCATCCGATTTTTAAACTACAAGTAATTAAACTGTGATTTAGAGAATATGAGGTTAAAATACTGCAGTTGATACTGAGTAAAACGTAATATCTGTGATAGCGTTCAGTTTACCTTTTTAGTTTCCCAGGTTGTGAGCAGGCTTTTTGTTTTTAGACCCTGGATATTGAAGGGAGGATCTGCCTTTTCTTTTGTGGAAGGAGAGTTTGGAGACAGGAGGATTCCTTTGGCTTAAAAGAAGAAGAAACAAATCTGGGTCAGATGGTTTGGGCTTATGGTCTGTACCACATCATGTGGCTGCTCGTAGGAAAGCTGTGGTGGCCCTGGAGCGACACAGGCAGGGCACCCTTGGTTATTCTGAGGAGTGCCTGTTTCCTCAGCCTGGGAGGGAACAGGGCACTGAGTGCTGGGGGAGAACTGGAGGCAGGAAGAAGTCCCCAAAGAGTTTTAGCCACAGGTATTCCAGTTCCATATGCATTGATTTTCTAATTAATCAGTGCATGGCAACCTTTGTTCCCATCTTTCTGTCATTTCAGTATTTATATGTAATGTAGCTGAGGGTCCCTGAGGTGATAAATGGTTTCAGTACCATCCAGACAAGCTGTATGGTGAGCTATGGTGGACAGCCCCATAAACAGGTCTGGGCTGCTGCATGGTGAAAGAATGGGGAACTTCTTAGGACTGAAGTCCAGTAGACAGGCAAAACATACACTCCCAGAATTTGAGTTTCATGATGTTTATTATAATGTTAGCAATTTTTTTTGTCTGTTCGCCTATTTTTTAGAAAAGGTAAACTAAACAAAATGGCTTTTCCTTGGAATTCAGATATTTTGAAGTAGAAATTTTGTGTTGTGATAGGTATTTTTAACACTTATCAAGCTCCAGAGGAAAGGATTTGACCTTTTGAATAAGTTTACACAATAATGCCATTTATATGCTCAGAAGTTAAATACATGTTCTAAGAAGGGATGAGGTTTTTGTACAGCTTCAGCTTTGACAAAAAAATGTAATTTTATAAGGACTCACATAAGGGTGAAGGAATGCTGATTATTAGCCTGCCCATCAAGTCATAATGATGCTTTCCTCAGAACTAACAGTGCAGATGTTTTATAAGCATAAATACACAAATATTTATGAAACAGGACTTGCAATATATTTGTGTTCACAGCAATCTTGACCTCACTGTTTAACCCTTACAAGTATTCTTGTAGTTTGTGTAAAATAATACCTGTTTTTGTTTTTTACCAGTTAATCAGTTCATCAAGTGGGGTTTAAGTGTTGTACTAATCACAAACAATGCTAGTGAATTGAATTATATTCCTTTTGCATGATGTGAATTTTCTTTTTGCTCCCCAGAAAAAAGATAAGAGAGAGCCTCTGAGGTTGGAGAAATTAATGTGTATTTTTTTAAAAAATAATAAAAAATACGCATTTATATTTATGATCTTTAAGTTGCCTTTGAATATATTTCAGTCATGAAATTTAAGGGAATAACTCCATTATTTCTGAGAGGTTGTTTTAAAGCTCAGTTTCTCTCATCCCAACTATTAAAACCTCATGAAATGAACAGGTGTAGTGCCATCAAGAAAACGATCAGCTGTGGAGCACACTTTGATATAGTTTTGGTCTGGTGTAAAGAAGAATCTTTGTGCTTCAGTTGCTTGGTGTGAATGGCAGTAACTCTTCAGTTTCATGGAGCAATGCAATGCTTGGTCTCAGGCTGTATAGTCTCCCTCTATTCATGTACTTTACATTAATAATAATGAGTATTACACATGTGGATTGTGATCAGGTCATTTTGAAACAACTTTCAGTAATTTCTTAAAGAATCCTTATGTAGTGCTTCAAGTGTGTTGAAAGGTACAGATGGCTTCAACCATGAGAAAAGGAAAGGAATTCTGCAGAAATAGACCATTTTCAGTACTTTGTTCCAGTTGGGAATTAGGTATTATATTAAAAAGACAAAAGCTAATCTTTCCTGGTCTGTAAGAGTCATTACCACTTGACAACTGTTGGAGGACTTGCATGAAATATATTGGAGGTCTCAATTTAGTTTTTAGAGCATAGATGTCTTTAAAGTACCACAAATATTCTAGAAATAATGGTATTTTAGCTTTTTTCTTGTGTTTTGAGCAGATGATCTACTTGTTATGGATGTGGAGATAGAAGCTGAATAATTTTACTAAACCAGGCCTGTCTTTTGTCCAATAAGCAGCACACTTTATATTCTGGGATTCAGGAGAGAAGTGAAGAAGTGCTGAGGCAGCAATTGCAATAATCCAGTTTAATACACAGCAGAGGGAGTGTGGCTGTGGTTTAGGAATAAAAGAAGGTGATACGTAAGTTTTGGACATTAGCTGCTCTGCTAATGTACTATTTTCTGTGACAGGAGTGGGTACATATATCTCTGTCCCCGAAATTATTATTTTTTTGCTTCACTGAATGAAAGTTGTTGAAATCATTACTTTTGTTACTGTCAGCTTACTTTCATTAGCCTTATTCATAATGCAAAATCTCCTCAGTCTGCGATATTTTGTTTTTAAAAGATCTGTGGACATTTTCAAATTGCTTTCATTCATTTCTTGTTTTCCTGGCTCATGAATTTGTGACTACAAAGCATCTCCTATATAACTTCCTTCTGGTTTTAACGTTTCACTGATTCTGGTCCATGGCCCTCCTTTTTGTTGGTTGTCATCTGAATCAGTGTATGAAAACACACCAGGCAGGTGCTGCAGTCCATCTAGTTCTGTGTTTCAACTTGCTATTTATTTCCAGTACCAGGCAATTTGTGTCTTTGCCCTTACTCTTCAGTGGGGTTCCTGCTCCTGGAGCTGTGACTCATTTTCTTTTCACTGTGCTGCAGTTTCAGGAGATTCTGAAAAACAGACAGTAATATATATGAATTTCATACACATCCTACTAAATACTGAAAACAGAGGAGGACAGGAAAACATCCATGCAGGACATGATGAAAAATCAGAGTCCTTGATACAGTCAAAAGGCGAATGTTGGTTATTTGGATATAACATGGACAATTGGTGCAGTCGACATTGTTCAAAAGATAGAATGGAAGCACAGATTAAAATGAACAAAATATTAAAAATCCTTGTTGGGAAAGAAATACTCTTAGTTGACCTAATTCCTGGTCAGATATTTGCAATGTAATTTATCGTTTTAAAATTAGATGGTATATTTGACTGCAGCCAAATTTCAGCACCCAAACTGTCTCATCCTGTGAGGTTGCCAGAATATTTTGATGTACTTTGTGGTTAAAACTAACTTTCATTTCTCTTCTGTAGGCCAACATAAAACTCTGGGTCTTTTTCTTGTTCCTATAGCTTTAGTCTGCAGACCAGTCAATGTCACTGTGAGAGAATGATGCTTTTCATACAGTGTGGTCTTGAACACACAGTGTTTATTCAGATGTGTGAAACAATCAGCTAATCCTGACTCCAGCTTTTCTTCCTCTAGTGGCAACATTTTAAGAACTATTGTCTAGTGGCAACATTTTAGAAAGCCCCTGGACTCCTGGAATACAAGTGGTTGTGGTCATGGTTAAAAATGGCTGATGCTTTTTCTCATTCTTGCCTCTCTTAGAGTCAGAAACAAAGTATATTTTTTAAACAGTTTTCTGTTTTGCTTACATTTAAAAATGTACTAAATATAAAACTGTCTTGATTTGCCACCTGTTATCTACTGTTTGTCAGAAGGAATGACAAATATACTCATCTAATAAATGCTGAAGTAAGGATCCAGTGCAGCCAGGACCTAAATTGCTTTTGTGTACTACAGTGGATAAAAATCTAGGAAAGGAATTGAGTATTGATTTTCCTAATCTATTTTGGTTTTGTATCAACAGACAATGCATACACATGCAGTAACCATACCAAAAAAGCTTCTTCTTCTTAAAATGAAATTTATTATGTACTTTCAAATACGTTCATGAAATATGCAAAGATCTCACTTCTCTCATTTGCAAATATTTTGCATTGAGTCTGCATTTATTTTGACATAGAAGACCCTAGAGCATTCCCTTATAGTCATTACCACACTTCTTACCATCACCAGGCTATAAAATTGTATCTTAGATTTTGCTACATCCCTTACTTAAGTAACAGTCTTTTGGTTTAAAGCCTGAATATAAACTTCTGCTTTTATTTGTGTTTGATTTGCTTTCTTCATGCGGAGTCTGGAGTGGTATATGCATCTGCAAATCATCTGGATTTGCTAGTGCAGAGATTTATAGCTCTCTTTTTTTTTTCCTTCAACAAAATACCAGAAATTAATGAAAAAATTCTGTTTACCTGCACTTAAAAGTATTTTCTAAACACCTGTGTAGAAACTAACCTGAAAGCATGTGTTCTGGTCAGCAGTTTGTATGTTTCTATATTCCCATAGTATATAGACTTGCTATAACCCAAGCTGTAGTCATGAGTAACCCTGCCTTTTGGGGAAATTCATTTAGAAACCCCATATTTTGATTTTTGTTTTAAATTACAATAGGACCTGTCACCTCCAGTCATGTTAGATGCTTTGCTGTGCGTAAGTCCTGATGGTGGCAACTTAAACTGTAAATAATTTCAAAACCACTTCTGCTTGATCTGGAACTTAATGAAAGCTGGTGGAAAGTCTGCAAGATGAAAATGATGTATTGAGAACAGTAGGTCAGCAGGTCTTTGCAGAGATAGGCTGGCAGTGAGGGCGTGTGGGGAAAGTTAAATACAAAGAGACTCTAGGGACTGCTCTGCCTGAAATCTTCTAAAGATCCCAAGCTAAGAACAAGCTTCAAGTTCAAGGAACTTTGGATTTGCCTTAAAGTTTTGCAATACAAGCTTATCTTTAATTTTTTATATCACTTCATTGTTCTAAGCACATGAGATAAAGCGAGATGCTTGCAGCTGGGTATGATTAGCATATATTTATGCTGCTAATTTAACATTATGCAAATTTTATTCCCTCCTGGTTAGCTCACTGAGCACTGGATGAGAGGTGTCTCTCATCAGAGTGTGAGTCTTCCTTCTGTAATTGTTTCATACTTTTTACTTGAAGAAATTAAAATTGCTCTGTCTTCTCACACTTTTTACCACGTTTCTTCGAATATTGTAATTACATGGAAAGAAAGTTACTAAATGAGAAACATAAGTCCAACTGGTAATTATTTGAAAAAGAAAATAAATTCTGTGAAGGTTTCAGACTTGTTACCTCCCTGTAAAGGCTCAGGGACTTTGATTTTTGGGCCAGTCAGACTTGCAAGAACTCTTTTTGTTTACAGTAAGCTGAAGATGGTGGGGGGCTTATTTTGACCTCCTATATGTGTAAATCAAGAAAACTTTGAAGTTTGTCTGGGGTTAAAACCAGTGTGACTGATGGGATCCAAACTCCTGATGTTCCTGTAAGAGATGTGTGAGGAGCATGTGCTTGTGCTGCTGGACCTGTGACCTGAGTGGCCATGGCTGGTGCCAGAACCACCTCCTGCAGAGTGCTGCATCCCCCTTGCCTTTTCCTTTCCAGCATGTGGTTATGTACACATCCACTTACCAAATGTCTAAAAGGAGCTGAAGCACTGCTGGCATTCTGCTTTCCTTCTATCCTAAGTGGACAAACAGTGACTTTAGTGGAGTGGCTTGTTATGAATTAATGGGTTGATGAGAGCTCCCATTACAGCCCGGCTCACAACTCAACCAGCACAATGCACAAAATCACAGGTTTCCAAGATGGATTGCACAGCTCTGCACTCACAGAAGGTCTGAGGGTCTTAGGCATGGCAGTGCTTTACAGGGGTAAAAAAAACCACTTCACAGTTGTTAGAACAAAACAAAATCACAATCCCTTCCATTTAATAGAAAAAAGCCTGGGAGAAAATGGCCCCATGCTGAGCCCAGCTGTGATTATGGTGGGGGGATGTGTGGGAGGGCAGGCACTGTTTTTCTGCCAAGACCTTGACTGTGGGAGTTGCTCCATCTTCCCAGCTTTTGTTGGTCAGAAATGAAGAGCTGCAGGGGATTTTGTTCAGTCTGCACGGCTATGTTGTGGGGGCTTTCTCAGCTAGAGATGTTTTTGTTGGGAGTGGTTTTACTTCAGTTAATGTAGTTGAGCTGACATGTTACTGCTGTTTTGTCAACAGGTGGTGCCCAGACATAGGCTATCCATGGGTTCCTGGTTGGGAGAGCTGGCTTTTGTCCTTCAGTGACAGCATGGTGATAGTGGTTCACTTTGTGTGATCAGCTAGTGGGGAGAGGAGGGCCACAACCATGAGTAATACTGGAGTGTGGCCTTTGGTTTTGACTAATGGCCTCATGGTCAGAGGTGGCTGTGATTAACTATGCAATGTGAGTGTCTTCACCTGTGGCAGGGATTTTAATGTGAAACTGTAAACACCAGGAACATCAGTGCTCTCAGGAGGAGTTTAGGAGATGTATCTCAGTTGCTGCCATTGCTTTTAAGGTACTGTAGGTTTGCCTGGTTGTAACATTTTCCTTTTTTGACCAGATTTCATTGGATGAGACAGTTTCCTTGACCTGAATGCATTATTCTTATGCTTTTTTTGCTAATGAAATTTATTGAATATAGTGTCAACAGTGGTATTTTTGTCTCTGTGTGTGAGGCAAACACCTGTGAAGTCGGTGAGACTTCGCACGTCCTGTGAGCAAAAGTGATGTGATGGGGAGGCAACAATTGTGAGCAGAGCCCACTGTTTAGTGAGGAACTCTGGAACCCTGGGAGATGAAAGGCAGTGCATAAATGTAGAATATTATAATTAGCGAGCAGGATCGTTGCCAAAAACCTCTTATTGTTCTTGTTTGCAGAAATGTATGCTGCTCTCTTAATTTAAAAAGTAATTCAGATAGCTTAATGAAGGCTTATTGGCTCACTGAGGGAGAAGCTTAGCTAAGGGGGATGTTAGAAGTACCTTTGTTCATTCTTAAAAAAAAAGGTCAAATATTGGGGAAACATTATCTTGTAATGGCCAGGTGGCCTAACAAGGTTTTTTTCCTATATTTACTGAGCCCACTTTGCTAAATATCCCTTGTGGTATGGTGTGTCCTCATGCAAAGGTTCCCCCAACTAACTTGAAATGCTCAAATATTAAGATCAGGGTTTCTGTGAGGCATTTATGTTTTTATCTTTGCAAACCATAAAACCAGGGTCTGTGAAGGTAGCCTACAATCCAAAATGGAAGTAGTTCAACCCTTGCAGTGAAGCAGGAGTGAGCTGAGCATGCTAAAGTGAACCTGAAGTAGGAAAATGTCCTGAAATGTGCATAAGAAATGTAGATTAAAATAACTTCTCCCAAATATTGAATTAGTTTAATTCTTAGTTTTGGCTTATTTTGTAATTTTGTAGTGGTTTTTGATCTGTTAATGCTGATGAAGCTTTGTTGTTTCTAACTTTTACTTTGTTTTACTTTCTAGAAGCTCAGATATTAGTAAAAATGTATTTGCTTGGGGCAAGAACAAAATCAAGAGTCTTGTGTTGGTGCAGGAGTATTTCTAAATTCCCTATTTTTCTATATCACCATCTGCAACATGGAGTTTGGCTAGAAAAACTAGCCCAAAGACTCCATCTGCTCCTTTTTGTCCAGTAAGAAATGCTTGCAGGTGACAAAGCACCTTATCTTATCAATCCTTGCTCAGGAGCTGCAGTTCTTTTGCTTTAAAGGTGACACATAAGGAAGGTTAGGTAGGTATCCTCTTCTCCTATCACTCCAGCACCCATAATTCATTTGAGGAGTATTTTTGCTAATTGTTTTGTACTTTCAGCTTTCATAATCACCTGTAACCAAATTCTGGTCATAATTAATGTGCTATACAGATATTTGGCCATAGACCTGGGAAGGATAATGAAGCTGTGGAGGCAGCACTTTTACAGGTTGCATTATTTTTCTGTCTTTAGTACAAAGTGGGCAAGGTAGAATGTGTAGAATTCTTCTTGCATTTAAAGAAGCATCTAAGTCTAATTCCTAGTTTTAGCTTTTCTTTTGTAGAGGTGACACCAAAAGAGGACTCAGGAGGGGAAAAAAAGAGAATAAAATGGCATGCATCTTTCTTTCAATGTTATCTAAACTACAGCAAGGTCAGCAGGCCAGAACAGCTGGTATGACTGTACCTTTCCTGGCATTATTAAATATTTTGCATACTGTTCATGTACCATCTGTTTAGTTGTCCATTGATACAAGGACCGAAACAAAAAGTAAACACATTTGCACTGACATGGTGTAGAGTAAACTGCTGGAAATTCAGAGCAGTTCCTAATTGCCTGCTTTGAGTAAGATCCCATGTTTGTTCTGATAAATGACTTGCTTGAATGGCTACTGCCAGCCTTTTGGAAGATTGCATGCCCAGGGTGTTTAGGTGCTGAATGTTCAGCACATGTATATCTGTTATACAGCATGTTGTATATCTGGCACTGGCTTGCATGAGGGCCAGATTTTCAAAGGTCCTTGGATTTCACACAAGCGTTACACTAAGGCTGCATTCCCAAATAACTGAGTATCAACAAGAACTCATATTTTGAAAAACCTGACTGCTTGGAAGGAATTATTTTGTTGCCTAAAATAAAATGAAGCAAGAATTTGCTTCCTGGCAGTGTTTGCAGAGGATGGGAAAATTCTGGCCAGGGAGTAGTGAGATAGCTGGGTTTCTCTTGGTTGCTCCTTTAAAGTGTGAGCCCTCAGAGAAAGCCTAGACCTTTTCAGGAGCAATGACCTCCCAGAGTGAACTCTTATACATAGGCTGAAAGGAATCTGGCAAATATGGGAAAAAAAAAAGGAGGTAAACTCCACGTTTTTAAGGGTATGCATATTCTCTGTATTGTTTAGTCAAATGCCAAGATTGTCCAGGGACATGGTGGATGCCCTGGACACATTCAGGGTCAGGTTGGATGAGGCTTACCCCAAATGTTGTGGGTGTCGAATGGCAGCACCTTTTCATTCACATGCTCTTAGGGTGTGTTACCCTGCACTCTGATTGTGCAAGGACAAGCCAGGGCAGAACACTCTGGATCACCCAGCTCTTAAGGAGCTGTTGGTCCTCACTTTTCCCACACACAAACTGGTGTTTGACTGGCCTTTGCACTGAGGAATTTCCACAAGAGAAAAGGCAACAGAGCCTTTATGTCACACAAATGTTCTGCAGTACCTCACCAGAACAGGTTGAGAGCAGCCCTACTGAGAAGGAGCTGAGGGTGCTGGGGGGTGAGAGGCTGGACATGGCCCAGCCATGGGCACTCCCAGCCCAGAGAGCCAAACGTGGCCTGGGCTGCATCAAAGCAGCGTGGGCAGCAGGGAGGGAGGGGATTCTGCCCCTCTGGTGAGAGCCCACCTGGAACCCTGCACCCAGCTCTGGGGTGCCAGCACAGGAAGGACTTGGACTGTGGGGGGCAAGACCAGAGGAGGCCATGAAGATGATTAGAGGGATGGAGCATTTCTGTGCAGAAAGGCAAAGGGAAATGGGATTGTTCAGCCTGGGGAAGAGCGGCCTTGGGAAGATCTCATTGCAGACTTCCAGTACCTAAAGGGAGACAGGAACTTTTCTAAGGGCACGTAGTGACAGGACAAGGGAGAGTGGCTTTACTCTGGCGGAGAGTAGATTTAGGTTAGATATTAGGAAGAAATCCTCTGCTGTGAGGATGGTGAGGCGCTGCAACAGGTTTTCCAGAGAAGCTGTAAATGTCCCATCCCTAGGAGTGTTCAAGGCCAGGCTGGATGGGGCTTTGAGCAACGTGATCCAGTGGGAGATGTCCCTGCCCATGTCAGGGTGCTTGGAATTAGATGATCTTTAAAGTCCCTTCCATCACAAACCATTTTAGGTTTCTGTGATTTAAGATAATAAATGGTAAGATTTCTGTAACTGATAAAAAGAATTCCTTTTGGATAATGGCAATTTCATGAAATCTAGCCACAAAAATTACAATGTATTTTAAATGGTTTTGTATTTGTTTGGACCAGTCAAGGGTAACTTTTCAATGACTTTTAATAAAGGTAAGTGCATGATGGTTACTATAAAAATCCCAATTTGCTAATGAAACTGATAAACTTTGATAATTTATGCCAATATTTTATTTTTCTATTTTATACTGAGATTAGCACTTGCAGACAGAGAGTTAAAGTTCATCATTGACGAGGTGCCAGAGGCACTGGTGGGCTGTGTTTACAAGCCTTTTAATGACTCTGGTAGGTGATGCCACATGAATATTCATTTTAATGACATATATTGGTAGGCAAAAAATTGCAACTTGCACTATATAGCTGTTTCTTAAAAATTAAATGAACATATGGTAAATGATAGGCATTTTAAAGAAACTCCAAATAGATTCATTACAGTTAGCTGGCAGTGATGGAATTGAAGAGTAATAAGGAGGAAAGAAAGAGCTTTCCTTCTGTGTGCAGTCTGAAACCGTGGATACTTTGGAATCACATGTGTGGGATAAGTGGGAAGGGACGGCTGGTACCATCTGAAATTGCTGACAAATGTTAAAATCAGTCCTGTATCATGTGCAAAGGCTTTAATCAGGTTGCTGACTACATCTCTTTTTGTGAAAGGGGACTTGTCTTGCCTTTGAGGACATTTACCTGGCTAGAAAAGGCTTGTTTCCAATTGTTATGCAGAACTGTGTGCCATCCCATTGCTGCAGACTGTGAGCTCGTGATAAGAGCTAATTGACTGGCAATTCCTTATTTGCATCGCATTTTTGATTCCTGGAAATCAATGAGCAACCTGAAAGTCATGACATTGTAGAGGTCAGTGTGTGCACACACACGCCAGCAACCGCAGAATTTGATTAGCTGAAATGGTGACAGGGTTTTTGTACATTTTTTAGCTTTGATATGAAGCAGAGTCAGACAAGGTAGGTCTGGCTGAGAAGTGTTCGCTTATAATCTTTTTTTCTCTCTCATGAAACTGCTAGCAGTCTACTCAGGTGCCTTTAAAGCTTGTACTGCTGACATCAGTTGGAGTTTCTGAGGAAGTGATATGATGCTGAGGAAGCAAGCTTAATTATTTCTCGCTTTGGTCCTATGCTGGTTAAAGAATCTAGGGTTTTCAGGACAAGCCTGGTAAAAGAAGATGGGCCACTGATGAAGATGCTCTTATACCAAAAACGTGTGCTGAAAACCTGAGGATTAACTTTTTGTTCCTCCAGAACAGCAACTATTGTTTCATAGTAAGCGGGATTTCTGATGACAATTAATCTAGGTTTTCGGGTTCTGCAAAGCAGTGTGAGGTATTCTGTATAAATAATGCCCACTCTGAAAACACAGCCATTCTGCATTAAGCTTAAAATCTAGAAGTGTGAATTAAATAACAATAATGCACTGTACATATATCATCATAAATGGTCTTGATACCCCAGAAAAGGTTTCTCTACACAGATCATTTTCATTAACAAGTTGCATGTGAGAAAGGTCAGTAATCCTTGCTCATACAGTGTCTCTAAATTGACCATGAAAATGCACGTTAACAGTGACGTGTTTTTTGAGAGGGAAACGCTACTTGTTTATGTCTTTTGTTGCTAATATGCTGAATGAGGTATTGAATTGAATGGAATGAGGTGCTGTCAGGAGGCAATGATGAGAGAAAGAAAAAGAATTGACAGAAAAGAAGGAAACGATACAGAGAATATGGAAATAACTAGAAAGCAGAAATCTGTTTGGAGATGGAAAGTGGTCAAGATGTCTACAATTAATTCAGGCTAGGTGACACTGGGAAAAGGGGGCTTCAGAAATCTGCTACTGGCTGTTTGTTTCTGATTTCTTTCAACATGTGCAGTAGAAGAAAAATATTACCAAATACAAGAAAGACTGAAGAGAAACGAAATCAAGGAAAAGAAAAAGGGAGAAAGAGAAAGCAAAAAGTAGTACCACTCTGGAAGTGGGTACATCTTTGTCCTAAACAGCAAAAATCCCACTGTTCCTGACTCCACTGCCGCCTGCAAGCAAATGAAATATGCACCAAAATGTCCAGTTCAAAGAAAATGGGTTCAGAAAGAGCAGCTGGAGTAAAATCGAAAATGAAGGCAGGAAAATAACAGAAATAATAAATAACAGGAAGTCATGACAGGGGCATATTCTTTTCCAATCTAATGATTTTATTATTTTATGAGATGTGTATTGCTATGTTAAAATAAGGGTCTCTGTAGAGTTGCCAGAAAATCTCCAGCTGGCAGTTTTCTGAGACGTCCTGTGTGGGATGGGTTGGTAAGTTGCAGGCCTTGCAGTAGTGCTGTAGGCTCAGGAGTGCTGGGCTTCAGGCAGAATAAGTGCAGACAAAGCACATTGGCTGCCTTTGGGCAGTAGAACAAATGCTTCTTAGAGGTCACAAAGCCTCAGCAAGAGTAAATAACTCTATAGATACACATGTGCATGGTGAGTGTTTAGCGTTGTAATAGAGCACTGATAACTTCATACTGCAGGGCAGTAATGATGGGCAGCACTGGAGAATTTAGTTTATTATTGTTTTATTTTACAAGAAAATTAGATGTAGATGTATACTTGAATTTCTTAGAATCTGGAAGATTCTTCAGCCTGTGAAACCACATCATGAGTAGCTGTTTTCTGTGCCAGGCAGGACAGGTCTGGCTTCAGACATTGCAGAAGAACATCCTGGTTTGGTCTATTTGCTGATTCTGTCTCCTTCTACTCCGTCTTCTACAATGCTTGTGCTACACTATATCCTTTTGAGGAGATAAACCATGTACATTACACATCCAATGGACATTGCCTGTTTTAAATATTTGATTCTGTGAACCAAATATGTGGTCTTACATTTGGCTTGCAAGAATAGGTGGTCATAGGGGTTTCTTTACGTGGGCTCATTTTTAGCAGTTTACTAAAGCAAAGGTTTAGCCTTATCCTGAGATGCCAAATATCCATTCTGCTCTGTGGCTTCTGTAAGACACAGAGTTCCTCAAACATTTTGAGTGACTGAAACAACGTTCTTGTGCTGCAATTGCACTGTGGGTCAAACTCCCTGTGTGGAAACTAATTCTCTCCCTTCCACTGAGAGTATATGTGGTTTTGAGAGTGTCTGCTCAAAGACCAATGAGACAGGTTCAAATCTCATAAACCAGGAATGGTCTCTTTCACAAGATATTTGTCATTTTGTGGTAATTTTTTGTTACGTATTTTTCTAATCCGGTTTTAGAAACAAAAGAATTTGATTCTGCAAGCCTTTATTTGCTTCTTCAATCCTGTTAATTTAAGTCAATTTTCCCCCTATTCCAACTCTATTAAAAATTGGAAAGATGTTTTTGGCTATTGTTCATAAATGTACAGTGATCTACAGTGTTTCTTACTGAATAGAATTTGAATTCAAAATGCCTAAAAGATTAGTATTGGAGTCATGTAATCCTATTTCAAATATCCCTTTCTTTAATACAGGGGCTGGTTTCAAATTTTCAAATACTTAATTCTTTTCCCTTGTAAATAATGCATATGTGCTATGCCACTATTAAGTATTCAGTCTATTGTCTTCTATTTTTCTAATTTTTATGGTTTTTCTGATGTGAAATGAAGAAGATTCCGGACATATTCCCTCAGGACAGGAAAACTGTTAGTAGAATTCAGTACTCTCTCCTACAGAAATTTGAATATAATTGGAATGCGTTAAAATTAATCTTAAAAGGCAGCATTCTTTGTGGCAAGGTATCAATAGGCATTTGCAACAAGTTAAGAAAGTATTTTTTATGTCCTAGAAGTTTGCTGTTAGCTTTCAACAGTCATAAAAAACCCTCAGAAAATGACTTTCAGAAGTCATTTTGCAGTGTATTAGAATATCAATGTAGCTCAAGTTTTACTTGTTGCCAACATGATTCTTGAGATCACACTGCAAGCAAATGCACTGCATCCCATGCCACAGCATATACTGAAAAATGCCTTCCTGGAGACTGCAAGGAAACAGCTTTGGTTTGGGCTGATTTCCAGCGTGCTGCTGTGTCTGAAAATTCACCACATCACCTCTGCTGGCTCCTCTGTTTTCCAAAGGGATGAACTGAGGGGCACTATGCATCCCATGGTTATGTATGGTGTTCCATGGGTAGTTTTCCTGAAACCATAACATTTTTGAAGTAGGAAATTCTCTCTTGAGGCTCAGGCTGGCATTCCCTATATGTGCAAGTAAATCTTGTGCCACCTTTTCAAAGGCAGCACAAATTGTGAGTAAAAGTTGCCTATCTGTGTGAAGATTGATAGAGTAGGCATCAAATTTTGTGCTGTAAAAATGCCAATGAAAATGGAAGGTGAGTCAAGCTGCTTTATACACTTAAAAAAATTAAAATAATGAAGTGAAATAGACCTGAATGAATCCCTCAAGTGCTCTAGATGTAGTAATACAAAACGGTAAAGCCATAGAAATGGAGCAACATATCTGAGACAAGGCTATATAATAGTAGTTTCCTGAATAAAATAGCAATAATGCCAGATTCTTATAGGCCATTATTCAAATCTAGCAGATAACTTTCTAAATATTTTTAGTTTACAGCATATAAATAAATCATAGAGTAAAATAATTATATGTCAGACCATATGCTATCAAAGTATTTTACTGTGAAAGGGGCCTTAGAGATCCTGTATCACTTAATCATTTCATAAATATGGGGTTTCATTGAATACGAAATATACACACAGTAAAGGCAAGTAATATGAATAGTACCAAAGTGACACATCCTACAGTAGTAAATAATCCAGATAACAGAATTTATATACTCAGGGATCTTAAACCAGCACATTTCGAGCTGTATTGAGCAGTTGTGTTTATAGCAGTGGAGTGTATCTCTTACTAGAGGTGGACTTCAACTCAGTTTCTACCAGTCACAATTTATGAAGTTGAAAAGTGACTATTTTTATACTCAGCTAATTATTTGCTAGCTTAATATTTGGCAGTCTTGTTACTTTGCAACAGGATCTAAATCCAAATTATTTATGATGGCAGTTCAGGCACTGCAAGGGATCAGTTTTCATGAGCTCTGAGTTATGGGGTTTGTGGATCTGCACGCAGTCATATACTTAGTAGAAGGAGGGGAAAGTGGAGCAGTGACAAGGAAATAACTGGAGGAATGCAGCTCCCACCATGGTGCAAGGAATGGTATCAGACACAGAAAAAAAATAAGCTATCATCTTCATTTTTAGAGCAAAATCCTATTTTACAATGACAGTTACTTTCGGTGGGGGTGTGAATGAAACCATGTGTTGCACCAGGAGTCCCACATGCCCTGTAATCTCAGTCCCAGTTAGCTCAGGCTCTTTAATTGGGATTTCCACAGAGAAATCAGAACATCTGTGTTAGATACCTGCCTCATTTTGCTGACTTTATGGTGTCAGGAAACCCAAGTTTGGTGCCGTAACATTAAGTACTAAACCCCTCCTTCCTATATGTAGCCTAAGATGGAAACAGATAATCTACACTATGTGGTGCCATGTCTTGATTCTGCCTTAATTTAATGAAATGGGTGCATTTAGAATTAAGTGGAAAATGAAAACCAGAAAATGGATCTATCTTTAGCTCCTGTGTTTCTAACCTCTGAAACTCTCCTTTCTTTTTCATCACCTTCCTTCAGGGGTGAGCTATAATTATGCTAAAAATAGCAAAGCTACTTCCAGATTTTATCTTCTCTGGTGTCTCACTTCATCTGAGAGGTTAAAGCATTGCTTTTACAAAAGAAACTTGCATGTGGAAAATTTCAGTTTTCTTTTGACGTTTTTGCATTCATTATTCCTGGATGAATGTATCTTGTGAGTATTACATATTGCAGTTCAGTTCCAATCATAATAACTGGTAAGTTTCCTGGAATTGCATAAATATATAATGAATTTTTATTAGAATTAATGAAAAAAATTGAGGGAAATTTTATAGATATGTGTCCAGAATTTTATTAAAAATGTAAATGCATTATGAAGTATTAAAACAATAATATCTACCAAAAATATATTAAAAAAAATTGTTTTGGTTGGTGTCAAATTCAAGCAATTGGTAATTCTGGCTTTTTCTTTTTTAATTGAAGCTGATTGTGGGTGGGCTAAGTTACAGCTGGGACGTGAGTACCTGTCCAGGAGAACTCTAGGGGACATTTCTATATAAAATCCCTCAGCTGCATTCTTAAATTCAGGTGAAGATGCATCTGTCTTCTCTCTTATCTTTCTCTTTAGGCTTGTGCAAGTCTTGCTGCAAATAAATGTGTTAAAATACAGTGAAAGAGGCAGAATGAAGCTGATTTTTATCCACAGGCTGTAGTCACGTGTCACAGATCGATGTTGTTAGGGACTGTAGGCTGCAACATGGCAGGGAGCATATGCTGCTGACTGCTGTGCCTCCTGTAGGTGCTGTTCCTGTGGGGAAAACCATCAGCCTTGGTCCTTCAGTCTGTCTCAAAGATCATTGTGCTCACACATGGTGCTCCTTAGATCAGGGACATCATATTAACACAAACCCTTGAAACTGAAAACTTAGGAGTGATGTCATTGGTATTTACAGAATCTAGGTTTTATATTTCAAATTAAAAAATGTGAGATGAGTGTGATCAAAGAACAGTTTCAGCCAGTCTTGCCATCAGAGCACCCCTCAGCTCCACCTCTCTTTGGCTGCAAAACAGATGCCACAGAGCATGGCTGTGTCCAATGAGCCCATGCCCCAGGCTCCCCCAGGACTGGAGAATGGAAACAGATTTCTGGTTGGGCCAGGCCCAGTTTGGTATTTGCACCCAACCAAGTATGTAGCAGACCCAGAACATTCCTGACATGTCTTGTTCATTCTATCCCCCTCCAGGTATCTTTTCTCAAGACCAAGGAGCAGAATAGAAAATGTATTGATTTCTTATTCTTGCTCTGTAAAAGAAGTAGAACCCAGCAGTTTAACAGGTCTCATGTCTGGAGCTATTGCACACATCTTTAGTGTCAGCACATTTTATTTTTGCAAACAAAAAGAAAGTCTAAAAATAAAGATTGTTGTTATTTTGAAGCACTAGAAAAGCTTTTTTCTTTCACCTTTTAAAATGCAGCATAAAATAAAATAAAAAAAGACTCCAAACTGAAATGCCCTGCTGATTTTAGAGAATTCATATCAAAATCTCATTGAGCATGACAAGTTAGTAGGGCATGGAGCTGTTTAAACTTAAGGTGGATACAGATGCTTTAAATCACAGAAACTAAAGACAGAGCAGACTTTAGAGTATTTAAACTTCTGCATGTAAAATTATGCCACTGTTGCTTGTAAATATGCTAAAAGCCTCCTGTAGTGTCTTGTAAATATGCTAAGAATCCCCTGTAGTTAATTCTCCCACTATTGTTATAAATGAGAGCAAAGAAAATGTATTTCTTATTTATAGCCTCAGTTCCCAGGTGTAAATCTACTGTTTTGTGTGGCATTAGCAGCTCTGTTCCTTGACTGACAGGTTTCAAAGTTTGCCATAATTGTGAGCTGTGCTCACATTCACTGTGCTTTAGAGTCAGCAGGGAATGGTGCTGTGTGCTAGTTTTTCAAAGAAAGGGCATTACAGTGGCAACATCTAATAAATCCCAAAAGCACCCCACCTTCTCTTGGTATCTTTCAAATTCCTGTAATAGCACAGTTTCCTTTCCATTACAACATCATATAAGGGTCAGTATTTAGGGTCAGTATTTAGGATCAGTTTGGGGATCAGGGAAAAGAAAATATTGTATTTTCATTGTGCAAATCTGATTTTCCCATTGATTGCAGAGGCCAGCTGTAAGGTACCTCGTTAAAATACTAATTCAGAAATCATTTATGATGTACTAAAACTGGAATTCTCCTATTGAGTAATGTACTGTGGTCAGTAGAATTTATATGAAATGATGCCACTTTAATGAAGAAAGACATTGTTTGGTCATCTCTCTGTTTAGGCTTTAATCAGCCTGTTTTTCTTTGAAAAACTCCTGCAACTGTTGAGATTCAGTTTCTGATATTTTCCTGACTGCTATCAGTTTGTTTCACTGTATGGTTGAATTTTTTTTTTTTTTTTTTTGGCCAAAATGTTATATTTTATTGTATTGTTCAGTCAATGTAAGATCCTAAGTCTTTGGGCAGACCACAGTGCTACCATTCTGTAGTTTCTGCTAAAAATGGGATCACATTTCCCTGCTTTAATGTAAATAGCATACTTTGAGTGCCTATTTAAATACCCTCTTTCTGCTATTTATCATTTTCTGTGCTGTTTTTCTGCTTTCAGCAGGAACCAATATAATTGCCTCTATGTACTTTCAGGTGAAGAATTATTTACTTACCAGACTGGGAAAAAAAAAAAAAAAGGTATTGGACATAAATAACTACTGAGTGTGTCCCAACATTCTTGTATTTATTACATGGTCAAGAGAGAGTGCTACCCAGTTTGAGAGCAATTCTTTGTAGAAAATAGATTGCAAAAAGTGCAGTATGTGTCTAGAGAGTTTTCAAAAACACAGTTCTATTTGCGGTGCAAGGAACAAAGAACTGTGAAATAGGTGGTAAAACAAAATGCACAGTGATTTTTACGTACCAAAGGTGCTGACACATACTAAATGACATATGTGCTAACAAAGACCTGAATGTTAAAGGTCTGTTTTAAAGCAGAATTAAATTCTGAATAGACTGGAAATACTCAGAAATATATTTTAAGGGTTTAAGACTTTATCTGCTTCCTCTTTTTGCATGTCAGCTGGGGCTCTATTTGGGTTTTTTTACAGTGTATTTCGTTCTGTGAGTTTTCTAGAAAGTACTTCTATAATGAGGTGTGCGTAGAAATATGCTAGATTGATTTATCTCCTGTAACTGATCACCCATACCTTGGTGCAGTACATTATTTCATCACGGGTTAAGCTGGTTATTGTCTAACAGTCTCTACTCATACTTCTTCCTGCTTCTATATAACACTTCTGTCAAAGATTCTGTTTCATGTCTAGTGCAGTATGTTGGATGGCTTTGTAGTGTTTTCTCTCCAGAGCCTTAAACTTACCACTAGAGAGGTGTTAGCCTTGCAAAAATGAAATTTTGAGTAGTTCATCTCATTTGGTCTGGAGTTTTGTTGCAGCTTTAATTCAGTCTGGTCTGCATGGGAAATCTCAACTAATTTCTTGGTATTGTTCCATTAGTTGATTAAAAAAAAAACTAACCAGACGGTAAAATTTTCAGAAGTTATGGTTTTTTTAAATGGCTGGTTTTGAGGTTCTTTTTTTCTGGACTACTTAGAGAAGGTCCTTAAACTCCACAAACATTATTCATATGTCACTGTGCTAATTTCTGAACAGATTCTTCAGTTCTTCCTATTATAAAGTTTATGAAGTATATAAATATACTTTTTGATATCCTTAAAAATTAACTTAATAATTGCTTACGATAATGTGTTATGTTTCCATGAATCTCCATCTTTCTGCTGGGATATTTTTACTGATTGTTAATTTCAGTGCGGGATATTTTGTTTAGGTACCATCTAACTTGCTAATCTGTGCAGTTGTGCACTAAAAAACTGCTTCCTCCTGAACTTTGTATTTCCACTCATTCTTCTGAATCCATCCACCTATTTTTTTTCCTTCCTTTTTTCTGGATATCTCCATATTGATGTTAATCCCTATTCCAGTACCTTCCAGTACCATTCTGAAGTGCATAAACATGCTATTATACTAATAGCTTTTGCTGGTGTCTTGGCACGGACCTGTTCAGCTGATAGTGCTGGTGAAAAGCAATTTAAACATGCTCAATGAGTGCTGGCATTCACTCTTCTGTTTCTCTCCTCCACTGACCAAATGTAAATGTTGAACACCATTCATTTCCTAGCTTCAGAAAGCTTATAGCTTCTGCACCCTGCAATGCTGCTACATGCACCTGGGGGGATATGTAGGACCCAAGAGACAATTTTGACAATGATTTTATCTTCTCCACTTGCATCCTCTTCTCTTTCATTCCTTGCAGGTAGTATACCCTTCTTGAGTCCAACGAGGAGTCAGGAGTCACAGCCTACCCTTAATTATCCAAAGCTGTTTCTGAAAGTTCCCTGTCATACCTGGGGGAAAAAATGCCTTTCTCTGTTCCCTTTGTCTGCTCAGGGTTACTCCTGCCCACATACAGAGACCAGAAATGGTGGCACTTTGTTGCTTTGGCCTTGGCAGGCTTTTGTGTGCTTGCTGAGCCTGATCTTGCTGGCATTGCTGCCTTTGGGAGACACCCTTTTCAGGGGACTTTTTAGGAACAACCTTTTTATTTTCTCAGCCATTGGGTCCTGAAGTAATCCCTTGTGCTTCTGTACCTGTGGGGAACTGGGCAGCAGGCTTTGAGGTCTTAGCTGGGGATGATGAATGTAAAGTTCAAAGTCTCAGGCCGTCCAGTATCTGAGGACACTGCTCCTCAAAGGGAACTAGCACTGCTAATTATTTACACCAAACAGCTCCCTAAATGTCTTAGATGTAGTATCAGCACATAAGAACAGTTCACTGAAATATTTTCATATGATATTATGTGATATATATTTCCAAATCCAGAAAAAGCACTGAGCAAGTTAAAGTTGAACAGTCCTTTTACCATCCCTTTTTCTCCCCCGGTTTTCTGTTTGAAGGCTTTTAATAAATCTTTTATAAACAGTATCTCTCTGTTAATTCAGAATAATTAAAACCATTTTTTCATTCTTAAATGTTGGATATCAATTCTGGCCTGCTGCTATGATGATAGAAAATGTGATATAAAGATTTTAATTGACAGTCTGTGCTGAATCACTATGCCTGCTAACTGTCAGGGACAACCTGTCCTGGTGATATTCCTGCTGGTTTGCCAGGTCCCTCTGCGATCCTGAGGAAACCGTAGTAGCTCTGTCTGCCAAGTTTTTCCTATGTACATCAATGTAAAAGCTGTCAGGGTAATGAAGTCTGATTCTATTTTTGCTTTGTTTTGTTGGTTTTTTTTTCCCTCCCTTCTCACAAATTAATTAGCTTTATTTTTAATGTAGATTTCTTTGCTTTTTGTGTCTCTACATCCACAGAAGAAGAAAAAGTAGTAAATAATTTTTCTTTCATTGCATTATTTGATTTTCAATTTTGGTGCTATGCCCAGTCCCTGATACTTTCAAAGGTGGCTACATGAACTGCTTCAGGTCTTGGCTGTGCTGGCACTTTGAGCTCTTGACTTAACATCTCTCCATGGTTTCCCCATGCTTTCTCCCTTCTCTGGGAATTCCACCAAAAGAGTGTTTAGATGTGAAGTGGGTCATTCCTTACCTGCCATTCATTCCCTGTTAGAATGACAGAATCATTAAGGTTGGAAAAGGTGTCCAAGATAATAGAGTCTAATTTTGATTGACCACCACCATATCAACTAAACCGTAGCACAACAGAGTGAATCTCATGAGAGAAGTGGAGATTGGTGGCTGTCTTGGCCACAGAAACCATGAAGCAACTGAGCTTAAAATCCCTGTTGACAGGAGGAAAAATGACAGCAAAACCTGTACTCTGGACATGAGAGCAGATTCCAGGATGCTCAAGGAATTAGTGAGTAATGATGCCTGGGAAATTTTTTTGTATGTTCTGGAGTCCATCAGTGCTGATCAGTTTTCAAACATCATCTCTTTAAGGGAGCAGGAACACACAATTCCCAAATGTCTGAAGTCAAGCAAACGAGGCTTGGCTGAACAGGAATATTCTCTTAGAAATAAGGCAAAAGAGGAAGGTGTATGGCCTGAAACTGTGTCAGGGAGGTTTATGCTGGATATTAGAAAAACGTTCTTCACCCAGAGGGTGGTTGGGTACTGGAACAGACTCCCCTGGGAGTGGTCACAACACCAGCCTGACAGAGTTCAAGAAGTATTTGGACAATGCTCCAAGGCACATGGTGTAATCCTTGAGGTGTCCTGCACAGGGCTGAGGTGGACTGGATGATTCTTGTGGATTCCTTCCAACTCAGCATAGACTATATTTCTGTGAAATTCCACGTCAAGTTGTTTCTTGAACACTGCCAGGGATGGTGGCTCCACTACCTTCTCAGGAAGCCCATTGCAACGCTTATCTACCCTTTCAGAGAAAAAATTCTGATTTCCAGCCTGGACCTGGCATGGCTTGAGGCATTGTCCTCTTGTCCTATCACTTGTTCCCTAGGACAAGAAGCCAGTCCCCACTTGGCTACAGGTCCCTTTCAGTAAGTTGTAAGAGAGTGATAAAGTCCCCCTTTTTCTTCAGGCTAAACAACCCCAGCTCCCTCAGCTGCTCCTCAAATGACTTATTTCCTTCACCAGCTCCATTTCCCTCCTCTGGACACGCTCCAGCATCTCAATGTCCTTCTTGCAGTGAGAGGCCCAGAACTGAGCACTGGATTCAAGGTGAGACCTTGTACACAGGGACAATCCCTGCCCTGGTCCTGCTGGCCACACCACTGCTGATACAGGCTGATACAGGCCAGGATGCCACCAGCCTCCTTGGCCCATGGGCAGCCACTGGCTCATGTCCAGCCACTTTTGACCAGCACCCTCAGGTCCTCTTCTTCTGGGTAGCTTTCCAGCCACTCTTCCCCCAGACTGAGGCACTGCTTGGCACTGTTGTGGTCCTAGTGCAGAACCTGTCACTTTGCCTTATTGAACATCACACCACTGTCCTTGGCCCATTGGTCCTTCTGCAGAGTCCTCCTGCTCTCCAGGAGATCAACACTTCCCCCAGCTTAGTGTCATCTGCAGAATTACTGAGGGTGCACTCAATTCCCTCATCTATATAATTTGATAAAGATACTAAACGGGACTGGCCTTTGCTACTTACTTGTGCAGTGTGTCTATTGGTTAAACAGGTTCTTCTTTCATTTACTAAAAATATTTATGGGTCTGTGCTTAGTTTCAGGATTTGTATGTGCCAGCCTTCCCAGTACAATCTGCAGAGTGGATGCTGTCCCAGGGTCCCTGAGCTGGCCAGGTGCAGGTCATGCACTGCAGGCAGGCTCTGGGCAGTGCTTGCATGAGAGGCAAACAAGTCACGGTTTTGTTGAGTTGTGGGATCACACAAAATGTTAGTTCCACAGTCTTATTATTTGTAAAATGGGAATAATAAGCTTTCCCACATGGTTAGTGTTTGAGCAACTTAGGTGAAAACGTCCATAGTGTTTGTTCCTCTAAAACAAGAGAGGAATGCATGGAGACGAGTATAAAAGTAGGTGTTGTGCTGTGTATCTTTCATTTTGAAAGCAATGATAGCACAGGCAGGCCATTAGAATGAGAAATTATGTCTTGGTCGAAGTGTCACCATCATATTTTCTGAAAAACCCTGTTGCCCAAGATTTTGCTCCTGGGAAGCTGAGAAGCCTCAGAGAAAAAAGAAAAGAATAATTATCTGATTTGCTTCTCCTCTGTTTTGCTACTTTGGAATGTGTTTGGGCATTGTTTACCAACAGGTGGTTGTTTCATTGGTTTCATGTAAATTGTTTTGACTTAATGACCAATCACGGTCCAGCTGTGTTGGGGCTCTGGAAGGAGTCATGAGTTTTCATTATTATCTTTTTAGCCTTCTGTAAGTATCCTTTCTGTATTCTTTAGTATAGCTTGGTTTAGTATTCTTTAATGAAATATAGTATGAATAATGAATTAGCCTTCTAAGAACATGGAGTCAGATTAATAATTTCTTCCTTCATCCGACAACCCCACAAACACAAGAGTGGAAGTTCTTTTATTTAATTTTGTAAATATGTTGTCACTTGTTCAGGGCAAAACCAGCTTTGAATATCTATCCCATTTGAGAGATGAAAATGTTCCTGCCACTCCCCGGACCTCTGGATATATTCATATATATGATATCTCAGTAACTCATTCTGCTTCACAAAAAGATATGCAGAGACTGTAGTGTTTGGCTCTTAGGGCAAAATTTTGGAATCTGTTCCTGCCTGTAGATTTGCAGTACCATGTTACACGGCCATGTTACCATCAGTCACAGAGATTGCAACTGTAAGAGTTCTGCTTAATGTCTTAAAAAATCAGACCAAGGTTTCACCTGATGGATTCAATAACATCTTTATTAAAATAATTAGATTTTCCTATTACATAAGAAGCAATATATTCTTCAATATCACTGTCAGATAATTAATAATGTTGGATTATGATCTCTCTGTGGCAAAGTAGATAAAGAAAGGGACCAGAGGCAGAAAATGAAAGTTTGATGATCATACTAGAGATAAAAAAAAAACCAAAACCAAATGAGTGAAAGAAGTAACTATCATATTTAAAGAGATATCATGCAAATAGAAAAGTGATAGAAGTGTATAAAGAACTGGTAATGTAGAGAAAAGGAAAAGTGAAAAAGTGACATAGGTAATGCAAATATGTCTCATATTTCAAGGAAGTGTTTAAAAGAAATATCCTGAAATAAAAAAGAAAATTTAACAGAACAGTTTTTTAGAAGTCACAAGCACTGTTTTGCAGAACATACAATTTCCTCATGGATATGTACTGCTGCTGGAGGACTGGAGTTTATTCTAGATCAATTAACATATATATACACACACTTATAAATCTGCATTATAGGGCATATGCCCATGTGGTCCTCACACATCAAGCTTCATATAAACACACTGTGACATCGGTGAGATCCTGTGGGAGGACAGAACAAATACTGTCAGTGCACAGAAAAATAACAAAAGGACGTGCCTTTGTAGCATATAACAAAGAAAATTTTGAGTTACGGGATAAATTCTGCCCTTTTGACTTCAGAGTTGTTGGACCTTTGTAGTGTGGATCTGAATCTGGCCTACAGAGCAGAAGAGTTCAGTGTGAAGCAGGGTTGATGGGCTTTGATGGGCTGGACTCGTGCCAGGCCTTCATGCATTGCCTGATCATTTCCTGTGAAACGTGTTACTCCGTTTTCCAACTTAGCAAGAATATTTTGTTTGCGAAACACATAGCTGCATATTCACTTAGGCTTCCCAAGCATGTGAATGCATGGGGTGAGATGGATGGCAGTAATTTTCGCAGCTTAAGTTGCCACTTTATCATGGGGAAGCAAATAGGATCCATACGAGGTACATGTTATTGCAGGGAATGTTCCTTGTGTATCGTTTGGCTGCCGTTAAAGCTCATCAAATCTCCTTTATGACTCCTTATATCTCAAGATTCTATTTGCGTCAGATTTCATGTGTGTATTTCACCAGAGGCTGCATTCAAAGCAACATATTCCAGACAGGAGAGTAGCTGCTGGCTGCTGCCATGCTAGAATGGAAATTCAGGAGAAAAACATCTGTGTAATCAGGGAAAATCAGAATTCCTTGTGCTAAAGGAGAAGTCAGATTCAAGAAATGTTTTTTCTTTAATAATTCTTAGTGTACTGGAATTTGCTGTCCACTGATCTCATTAGGTCACACAAAATGCTTTGTCTTAGGATGATACATACTATGAGAAAACCACATTTAGATATAAAAGACAAAGCAAAATGCATACAACTGTCTAAAACCCACACTTCTCTATCAGTTGAAGGAGCTATTGCAACATGCTATCGTACTCTTTACACCCTGTTTCTCATAATGAAAGAGATAGGGACACTCATGCAATGTTTTAAATACACCAAAAATTATTAAAGATTACCTGAAGCACTGACTTGAAATTTCAGTACTGAAAGCATTTGGTAGTGGCTGCCATGTTCATGCATTGAGAAAGCAGGGATATTAATTCTTGGGAAAATACATTATCATAGCTGTCTATTGGAAGTCTCTTGTCCGTGAGGATACTGCTGGAAAGACCTGTCTTTTAAAGAAATGCTAATTGTGATAGTGAGCTTTCTTGGGCCTTTTCAGGTCTGCTTGGGTTCTCATACTCCATTCATTAGTGCCATGATTTGAATGAAGAAGCTGTGGGATGTGCAGGTGGGTGTTCTCTGTTTGGTGTGTCCTGCATCACCCCTGGGCATGAGGGATGCAGCTGCCCTCTCAGAACCTCTGCCAGGGCTCTGCAAGTAATTAGGTGGAATTATTGGATATTAAAACATGCTAGTACATTTGAAAAAGATGTTTGTGTAGCAATGGGAGTTTTAGAAATGAATCCTCTCTACTGTATTTCGAGTCTGCCCATGGCCAAAAGCTAGCCTAGTAGGAAACACAGACAGCAAAGACAGGTTTGGGGTTTTTTTGAGGATTTAGTAACCTGAATTTCTGCTACAAAAAGATTTTACAGCTCTCATATATATTGATGAGGAAAATCTAAAGAGAGTTTATCTCTGTAATCTAATTTGGAAGATTAATTACTGAGCTGGTTTTGATGTATTTTATCCATGCACACTTTTGTTGTATTTTATACACGCACAGTAAGTACAGTCGTCCCAATGTACAATTAATCTTATTTTTTTTATCAATACAGAAATCGAACTTGTGCTTTTGAATGCCCTGCTAACCCCTTCCTTGGGCAACAAAATGTCGTGGTGCCTTCAGATGAGACAGTGTCCAGTGCTTTTCTGCAGTATTTCCTGAGAGCAACAGCCCTAGTTTTGCAGTCATGATATTAACACTATTCCAAAAATGCACATCAGGAGACATTGCTTGTGTGGCATGGCAACGTGCTCTGCTTGCTATATATAGGAATACATAACAATATCTATCATTTGCTGGAGATACTCTTGCAACTTATATTATTTTCTCCCTAGCAGAGTTTCTCTTCAGTTTCAACTGGAGAACATTTCAAGTGGCTAATAGAAAATCCAGTCCCCAACTGTGAGCTTGTTATATGTGCCTGTCATTTGCTCATATTATCACAACAGCTTGTAGAATATTGTCATTTGTTTCCAAAGTATAGAAAACCGGCATTGATCTGCCTCAGCTCCTCTCGCTCTGCCTGCACGGACGTGCTGCACACATTCTTGCAGCTGCACAGTGTGGGAGTTGTGTGGGTTTGGACTGCCCATGCAGTGCTGACAGGTCAGGAACCTGAGATGGAGCACTGGCACTGATTTCTGAGAAATCGTAAACAGAGATTTTTAGCTGAAAAGAGAGTACAGGCGAGGTGTTGTGATAGTCCCCCTTTGAAAGATGGTTGCTCAGGAAGTGTAGGGGGAGGAAAGTGGGAGGGTAGGGGGACCTTTCGATATATTTGGGCTATCAGATTGCACACAGCTTTGTGGAAAATGAGTTATGAACTACTTTAGGAAGCAGTAATATGGTAGGGAGGAGACATGTAATAAAACATTTCTGCATGTGAAGAGAGCATCTTTGCTGCCCACCTGATCTTACTTTTGTTTTGAATACTGAAGGAAATTATGCATCAACCGACAACAGAGCTTTTCAGATGCCTCTGGCAGTTTGCATGCTACCTCACACCTTAATCAGTGGTAATTCATTCAGAAAATCTTGTAGACATGGGACTCGTGTAATTGGCATCACATACTCTTATGGGGAGCATAGTCCTCATCTAGAAAAAGATAACAGTAAGCTAATTTTGTCATTTTGATTTGACATGTGAGTGGAAGTCACGTGGTAGCTCTGAACTGCCGGTGAGTGAGAGTGTGGGAAAGCTTTCTGCAGAAGAGAAACTATAGCTTTTATCATTCAAATTTCAATTATCATGGCAAACAAGCAAAGTTGTAACTGGGATCATGCTCAAACATCCAAATGAAGAAAATACAGATTTAGAGTTCAGCCAGACTCCTCTCTAATTAGTGTTCTTACAGTGTGGCAATGACCATGGTAGATGCTCTTGAAGATTGTCTCCTTCTGAGATTAGAGATGAACCATTAAATTCATTGAAGCAGTCAGTGTTTCCTTTTGTGTGTGCATATTCTTGGCAACTGAAAAAGCAATGCTCTCTTAAATGAGTATGTTCCTGTGAGGTAGTGTCTGATCATAAGATGAACAATTACAGTGTGTTATATTTCACTGTCAATCTCTTTACTTAATTGCTTTTTTTCTTTTTCTTTTTTTTTTTTTTAATCAAAGGCTGTGATAGAAAGTTTTGTCTGAACTCAGTTTCTTTTTCTAACACATACTGTCCAATGTACTGAAAATCTGTGGGTAATTAAGGAATTTTTAAATTTAGAGTATAAGTGCTACTCTGGATCCATTAATTTTGTGGCAGGCGTACCTAATACAGTCTTGTAATTTGTAAGAATTATTTAAACTAGCAGATAGCCTTCTGCTTTTTAAGGTTTACTATTAGCCTAATATTTGAAATACCTTAGAACTAAAGATTTCTGTAAGGAATTTTTGCAATGTAGAACTGCTTTAAAATATGTATCAGTCACACATAGGAGCTCCTGGCATTCTAAGCTGCTTGTTTCTTTGAGGGCCAGCCAAAATTTCAACAGAAAGTCTTGGTATCCGTGCTTGCCAGAATTGATTTATGACTTATCCAGAACAAAATTTGGCACACATGGCTGCTGAACTCCAGCCCAGCTTAAAGCCCATAACTCCTGCAACATGCACAGCCACAAGTGGAGCCAGGTGTGTGTCCAACAGGGAAGGGGAGGTGGCTCTTGGATGTGGGTGTCCCTGTGCCATTTCTCTTCCCCCCTGCCAGCTCATGGCAAGCAGAATGGCTCTTCTGGTGTGACCTCAAGTCCAGCAAGTGGACTCAGCCAGCACTTTGTTTAAAAGTTTTCCTGAGAAGTAGCATAAAAACTTCATCCATGGGTTAAGAGAGCTGGTTTAGCCTTGCTGATAGAAGGAAAACATTTACTTTGCTCTTCAAAGAACAGATCTGACTCAGTACAGGCAGCAAGCAGATTTGTTGCAGGATTTTCTTATTTTATTCCATTTTATTTTAAAAAATTCACAATTCAGTCTTGCTCTAGCATTATATTGAAATAGAATTTAAGGCATTGTTTATAGTCAATATAACCCAGGGAATGTCATGGGGTCACTACTGTCACAGTGAATATTTTATTACAGCAGTTAAAATCTTGTGTTTTGATGAGGGAGAGGGTACCGTCAGTTCTGTGAAGTCTCTCTGAGGATCATGACCATATTTGCTTATATTTATATACCTTATTTGTTACCTTATTTGCTTATTTAGTTTTTGAGACAGGCAGAGCATTAATGAATGTCAGGAAGAAAACATGATCTGATACCATTTTAAGCACTTTGCCAAAACAGCAAGCAATCTTTTCCAATCTGACTGATGATTTCTGTGATCAAGCAATAAAGCTAGCCTAGCTTTTGTACTGGTTCAGGGCCAAGGGGTAACTTGTCATCAAGTGATGATCTTTTCATTTATCAGTTTATTTTTTTTCTCCTTCCACAGAGACTGGCCAAATAAAATGTTTTCTTTGTGCCCTGTTCGCCATTCTGGTGTTTTCATCAATTTCTCTCTGTCTCTGGGGCTACAGGTGTCAGTCAGCTGCACTGAAGTGTCATTTTTGCCACTTTGGTGCTTATTGAGAGCTCTCAGATATTTAGTGCCCAGTTTCCTGGACCCATGCCTTGGGAAAGCCAAGTGGGACACGTTCTCAAGGGCTGTGGTAGAAATGTGTGTGGCTGATCTGGTTGCAGTAGTAATAAAATACAGAGCTAAGAGTCATCTCCTGCCCACTCTTAGGGAAGTGCAGCAAACTCTTTATATTTCTTACTTGATATAAATTTTTGACCTTTATGATTTCAGCCTGAAAATGTCCATGTGAACTCATAAGAATCAGTAGCCAAAAGACTAGGAATCTTGGTTTTGTTACTGTTAGAAAAATAGCTTTCTTCACTTCCTTCCTTTATCACAGAAAATGGCAAAAATTGGATTTTCTCTTTTTTGAATTCCTTAAGCATGATGTTGCTGCATCTGCTGCTTCACCAGAACTTTTTGTGAAGCAGGCAAATCAGATCCTGCTCCTGCATCACAAGTGCAGGCACAGACATGCAACAAAGCTGAGAAGTCCTGCAGTGGGGCAGTCCTACCATGTCCTGGCTGTGAAGGTGAAGCTGAATTTCCCCAAGCCCCCTTTGGGTTCTGGAGCAGGCAGTGTGTTGCAGGCTGGGAAGTTAGGCAGCTAAAAGGCAATAAATAGTTTGAATAGAAATGGGGTGCAGAAGATTTTGAGAGACTGTGTTCTTCACCTTAACTATTGTGCCATGTTAGGAATTAATGAATTCATTACCATTCTTCACTGAGCCTCAGGCTAATAACCCTGTGAGCTTAGATACCCTCAAGGTAATTTTTCCCTTCCTTTTAAATCAGGCTAATTTTGTAAATGTCAAGCAATCTGGACTAAGAAATGACTAATTTTGTATCATTTTAAATATTTTGGTAGGTATGATTGTACCTTTTTTGAGTTTGATCAGTTAGAAAACTTGAAAAATTTGAATGTTGACTTCAACCTGGGCAAGGTAGTAGTGCAGCAGCATTTAGCAATCCTTTAATCCTGCTGGAGCCAGAATGTTGTTAGGATCCCATAAAGTTTGAAGATGCATGGCGTAGTGAAAATAATGCAGTAGCACAAAATTAAACAGGATGCTTCATTTGCAGATTGGAAATTAGAGATGCATCTGGCCTTTTTCCCTGGCTGTGTGGGAGTGTTGCAATGTAGTTCTGTTTTAGGCACCCTGCCTGTGATTGCCTTTGCAGGATGCATGTGCAAAACTCATGTGAAACTGCAGAGTCACCTGTGGAGTACCACAGGGGCATGGAGCTCTGAAAAAGCAAGACCGGGAAACAACAGAGCAGCTAAAACATTGCCTGTGATAGAGAGAACATGATGTACAGTTTAATCATCAATATTAGTTGATGAAAAATAAAGAAAACACAATCTTTTTTAGACCCATGTTTGTAGCTTGGATGAGGGAACAGAAGAAATGTTTGCAGAAAAAAGTTCTGTGGAGCACACTGGACAGTCTGGCTTTAGTTTTAAAAATGGCTTAAAAATTCAGTTATAAAAATTAGTTCTCATAGCACAGTTTGGCCTTTTTGGAGTGTGAAAGGGGAGAAGACAAGAAAGAAGGGAATGGTCAGGTGGATGTGCAGCACAGTTTCAGACTGGTGTAAAAAGTGAGATTTATGGAACAGGTCTGCTTAGTTAGAAGACATTATCCTTGCCCTATGGACTCCAAAATAGCCATCAATATAGGGAGGATTTGAAGAATTACACTGAAATTATGCTAGCTGAAAAGGTGGTCAGGGAAATTGAAACTTGCTATAAATACCTGTAGTAAAAAATCTGATATCTGCAGATGAATGCTGATGGGATGGGGGTGAAATACCTACAAAGAGCAAACTGAAGTGGACTCCCACAGGAATTCTATCACTCTGAGTTATAGTTGATTCTTTCAGAATCCCAAAACATTCACTCTGCAGCATCCCTAAGGTAGGAATAGAGCAGTGTGTCATATTAATTATGTCCTAATCTCACCCTAACTTTATGGCAGAAGAGAAAGGATCAGTAAAAAAGACAAGTGGAACTCAACCAAAACCAGCTAACAAACATTCCTAAGTAGCATTTTAACATTAGAGCAGTTATTAGGCACCAAAATAATGATCTATCTTTGAGATTCTTGCAGTCCAAATAATTTTCTCAAGTGAGTGAAAAATCTTTGCCATGCTTCTGATCTTCACTCTCATTCTCAGTTTGAGGCTTTTAGATTGACTAAATAACTGATGAGCCATGCTCATGTTCAGAGTTTGACACTGCTGATGTGCTTTGCAGGATAGAAGAGATTTTTCACCAGCTTCAGGGCATGGGACACCTGCTGCCATCCCTTAAGCAATAAAATGAAGATTTGTAGCAGATGTTTTATAAGGCATTTTCATAACGTGTTGTTCTATGTTTCCTTTAACAACTCCTATTAAATCAAGATTTTAAAGCTGTTTTCTTTAAAGACAAGTGACAAGTGAATCAGTAAGTAAAGGTACAGAGACAGTTTGACAGCCTATGAAAACAACCCAGAGTATGAATGGCAAAGCTGATTTGTAATTCTGGTTTGTATGTTGCAGAATAGCGAAAATTTCTAAGACCAGTTGCATAGTTTTTGAAGTCTCTTCCTTAGAAGTAACCTTCCCCTCTGTTTTGAGTGAGCATCAGCACCTGCAGCTCAAACTATGGCCAAGTATGAGGATGAGAATTTGAATTCTGTTTTTTGCTTTGTCCATCAGCACTGTGTGCTAGCACAGTAAAAACTCTTTAGGTGTTCAGTAAAAACTCCTGTGTTTTAGCACAGTAAAAACTCTTTAGGAGAATATAAGATGTGTTGTAGCTGTTCCCAGAAAAGTGCATTACTTCAAAGCTACCTTCACTTGTTCAGGGTTCTGTAAGTTTTCTGTGAGTGTCCTAAAGAAGTTCTTATTAAAATGTCATTTGTCTAAAATCAGTTCTGAGCTCAAAGACATACTATAAACTCTCTTAATGAGATCAGGAGGATTGGATTAGACAGCTTTCCCAGCTGCATGCTGGGAACACTTGCACTGAAAGGACAGATGATCCCAAACTAGCTGAAATCCAGAGGTACAAAAAGATCTTCTTGCAGAGGTTTTCATTTTGAATACCTTAAACCTCCTTTTTTTTTTTTTTTTTTTTTTTTTTAATATTTTTTGGCTTTCTGTGAAAAGCTGTTCCTTCTTCAGAGTCTCTTGCAGTTTGCCATAATGGCTGTGGCTTGATGCCAGCTGGGTACACAACCTGACTTGCTGTGAGACAAGTCTGGGGACTCTTCCAAGAACCTGGCAACTACAAATACCTGCAAAACAGAGACAGGCAACTCTGCTGCCAGCTGCCTCTGTCTTACAAAAATGCTATTTTGGGTTATATGCACAGAGAAGAAACAATAATTTTTAAAAAGTGGGTGGTTTTTTTTTGTTTCTTTGTTTGTTTTAGTGGGGTTTTTGCTAGGTCAGCTGAACTAAAGAATCAAAATTTTCACAGCTTCTATGGGAATTAAGAGGAATACGCATTATGGCTTTAGCTTCAGTTTTCAACAAATTCAAGATATTTGTAGCAATCTTTACATAAACAAGGTTATTGGTCGTATTTATGCTTGGCAAAAAAATAAGTTATGTAGGTGCTCCACAATATAGGTGTTCACATAAAGAAAATTTAGTCATTGGAAGGGAGGGAAGAGTTTAAGATAAATATGAATTTATCTTAATTATTTATATTTATATATAAATATAAAACATCCCTAATAAAAGAGAAATTTTGCTTATCATTGATGTATTAAGACGTATAAAAGAAATGTTTTCTAAGCCCTGGAATGAATGAAATCCAGTTGCACTTAAAAGTTAATTAGAGTGTTTTAAAAACTAAAAAGCAAATCTGTTTATCATTTAATTATGTTTAAAAAAATATTTGAAATACTGCAAACAGTCTTTCCAGAGTGGGAGATGTTGTCTCATTATCTAATTGTCTGCTTCCTACTCCTCTGAAATCTAATCAGAGGGGAATCTCCCATCCCCTGGGAGGAATGAGTTTAACCTATTGCCTAAGCTATTAGCAGAAAATATTTCACTTCTACTTTTGCTTCTTTTTTGTTGTTGTTTTGTTTTGTCTACAAGAATTATTTACAGGTAAGTCTAGAAAGGTCCTACAGGATCTACAATAGGAATCAAGGAGATACCTAAAGGCAAATATGTAGCCATATAGAGTAATGCAAAAATTATCAGGAGATTCAGAGTAATAATAAACAAACTCTATGGACAGGAATATTTAGTGCTGGTTATTGTACAAGGCTGATGCAGTTCTGAAACAGCAGCCCCACTTTATAGGCAGGCAAAAAGATTTAAAAGAAACATTGACTGCAATGAAGATGAGTGAATCTTCAATTGCTGTAGGACTGCATTGAATGAAGAGATCACATTTTCTGAGGCTTATGTGTCATCAACAGTATCACAATTAGGAAGTTTTAGGATGTCTGGAACACTGAGCTCTGAGATTTTCTGCACCTTTACTCTGGGCTTGGACTTTGGAATCGGGTCTGTTTCTTGAACTGGCCGACCCAAAGTTTTCTGAAGTCTGAAATGCAGAACGAAAGTGGCATTAGGAGTGTTTAATTTCAGCTGTTCTCTGTTGGTTGCTATAGGTCTCTCTTAAAGGACTGTAGGAAGTGATCTTCCCTGTAGATTAAAGGAATAGACAAAAGGCTATCCCATCAATTTCAGTCAGGTGAAGTAACTTTCTGTTTAAAAATCTTTTTCACCCTGAAGTATTACATTTCTGCTTACCCAGAAATTCACTGTTATTGCTTGAAAGAGCAGAAGGGTAATGCTCTGAGGTGCTGGTGTCTGAGGGGCCAGGGAGGCAATGAAAACTCCAATCAGTCAGTGTGGTACAAAAGCTCCCAGGCAGAGCTGTCTGGGGACTTTGCAGCAGCGTGAGCAGCGCTTATTTTTGTTGCACCATAGATTAAAGGATGGCACTGCACTGCTCGTGCTGCAGGATGGGGATGAGGGTGAAAACTGGTGCTGCAGAGGAGAGCCCTCTTGAGCTGAGTGAGGGGTGTGAGTGTCCCAGGGGAGGGCAGTCTTTGCCAGGCTGGCTCATATGTGCTGCTCCCTCCGTGGGGAAGTGTCAGCAGCAGCAGTGAAATGTCACAAGCCAGAAGAGAGAGGGAATTGTACAGTCAGAATAAAAATATTAACAAGTGGTGTTTCTTACTCTGACTTCCTTTCTCCTGGGAGGAAAAAGTAAAATAACCCCCCAAAATCCTTTGATGTTCTGCTGTGTGATTTCTGTTCCGCTGCAGAGGTCAGAGAAGCCATGGTGGTGCAGCTGGGTGAGAAGTGGGAGTCACAGGTAATCCTATTTGCACTCACTCTCCAGAGGATTTACCTTTCCAGGTTAGTCTGAGGTCTGCAGTTTCAGAGTAATCCTGGAGGACAGGAGCACTGAAAGGAATGGTGCAGCAGTGGAGGGGTGCTGAGCTGTGCTGAGCCACCCCTGTGCAGTGACACTGAGGCACACAGAGAGCCAGAGGGCTGCTGTCCTCCCTGGCACTGGGATGCACAGCCCACTCTGTGCTGCACACCCCCTTTGGGGACATCAGGGTCAAATCCTGGTGGCTTTTCCATGCCCTCAGTGTGTGTCCTTGCTTGATGTCTGCTGAGGATCCTTCCAATGATGCTGAAAGAGTGAGCCCCACTTCTCCCAGACCTCTGTGGTGTTGTCAGAGCGGGTGATGTGTGGCAGAGTGGCATGTCTTCTCAAGTGAAATGCAGCCTGTTGTTAATGAAAGGCCAAATATGGCTCTTCTCACCCAAACCCTTCTTGTCACTCCTATAAAGAATATCAGAAGCTTCAGAAATGTGGAATCTACTGTATGGTGTATTTTTATTTGATTACTTACTTCTGAATGCACTCTAAAACTAGAGAAGGCCATTTTCTGACATTTGCAGCTGTTAAAGCTGAAGGTCCCTGCTAATTGTTCCTCTGGAAGGGTACATAGAAGCTTTGTTCCCCTTGGTGCTCAAAGCCATGAATATTTCCTTTTCAGGAGCAGAGCATCTCTTCTCCCAGCACAGTTGGCTCAGCTCTATAGTGAATCCATAAGTTACATGGTTTAGTTTGTTGGTTTTATTTTCTTTTCTTTTTTCTTTTTTTTTTTTTGTTTTTTTCAAGAAAACCCCGCTTTATTTTACACCAGGCATAAGGCATAAGCAAGATGTAGAGGGATAATCTCTCTCTGCTCCCATTTCACCTCTGAAAAGTAGCACCATTCAGGATGAGATTCTGCACTTGGGAATCCTTCTTAGAATTGCTTATGGATTCTGGCTTTTCTAATTCATCCAAGGATTATACACACTTTGTCAGTTTTTACTGAGCTCTTTTTGCTCTTGGTATAAATATACAATTCCTATTCATAAGGAAAAAACCAAGCAGTTTTAGTTGTGCCTATCCACAGCAAAACCTAATTTGATTATGTGGCATAATTCAACCTTTTAAGGGCATAACCTGACCTTTTACCAGAGGGACCTGCTTTAATGAAGCTAAGCCACTGTCTCCTGTGCAGTTTAAAAGACACAAGATTTTGCAAGTGCTTTACACTGCTTGCAAGACAGGAGACAGCCAAGAGCTGTGCCAACAGATCTGGCTGGAAGAGGCATTTGTGGGAGCAAGTGAGGGCTTGGATTCCTCCAGCCCCAACACAGCTGTAAATATGCCAGCAGTGGTGGCATGGAAACACTTTAACATTGTTCTTGTAAGGCAGATGATGATAATTTTTAACAATTCTACCCTTAAAATGCTTAATGTGGTGATGGGGTTTTGATTCTAAGCCTCCTGTAGATCTCAAAGTCAGAGAGTAGCCCAGCCACATCATAGCAACTTATTTGTAGCTGAATCAGAAATCCTATGGCAAAAAATCTTATTCTTGGTAGTTATTCAGGACATTTCCTGTGGGTGAAAAAGAGGTTTCTGTAAGCCTTCATAGATTTCTTCTTTTACTTTTACTATTGGAGACAGTTCCAGAGATAAAATCTTTTATGTATATTTTTCACAAATCTGTACGTGAGAGATAAATCAAGATAGAATCAAGATTATATGAAATGTTTCAGTAACACTAGTTTGGTACACAAATTTAGTTGCTAAACTCTGTGTGTAAAAAGTGATTAGATGTTTTAAAGTTAAGGTAAAATAATAAAACAGGTATTGCTTTACATTAACGATTTACATCAAATAAGTGATCTGGTAGTTACAGCTGAAATGGTGATCGAATTTAAATCTTAAATTCTGACATATGTAACTTCTCTTTATATTTCCTAGGGTCAAAGTTTCATAGTCTCTTATATAGTCTCAACCTTTAATTTTATTTAAAGTAGCAATTGAAGAATAACTGTTCATCCATCATTTCTTCTTCTAAACTTGGAAGAAGCTGTTTAGAAATTATTCATAGCATTTGTAAAATTCTGGCCACTTTAAAACACAATTTCCAGTAGAATTTTCTGAGCATGAAAAATGGCATAGAAATTGTAGCTTTGATCCATCAGAATGCTTTGCTGTTGTTGGATAGGCAACGTACTAATCACAAAATGATTGTCAGAGCCAGCTGCCTGCTTCTGCTGCATGTATGCCTCTTCTCAACTCTTTTCATTGAAAAATTAATAGTTTGATGAGCTCCCTGCCTGTAAATGTCAAGGTGTCATTTACATAGGTTTCAAAATTTTAATCTATCTAAACTCAAACTTGCACAGGATCTAACAGATTTTCATCCTGAAACTCCAAATTCAATTTCTTGGCTGACTTTTATTTCACAAGGAGGGTGACCATGATATCTATGTCAATATCAGATCCTCTTAGTTTAGCCTGTAGGTCCTTTGCTAAATGATTCTACAGAATTATGTATTGCATTATGGCACAGTCCTAACCCAATGCAACAGGAAAATTCCTAGAAAATTCAGTGGAGCCCGATTTTTATACACTGCTCTTTGAGAGCTATGTAACAAAGAGCCTGAAAACATTATAGCTGATGCCAAATCAGAGAAATAGCTTTGCATTTGTTTTCCTGATTAAGTTTTTACCAATTCAGTTGCCAGTTTTTAGTTTCCTAAATTGTCAGGAGTGTGTTGATAACTTCTTTTAATGAGACATGAGCAGATTAAAACTCTGGATTTGCTTCACTAAATATTTTCTCATTTCTGGTTTTGGACTTAAATAAGGAAAACATGGAATCTTTGTCATCTTCAGTGCAGCAAATGCAAAAGAACTGAGATTAGGAAACTTATTATGTGATAAGAACTCTAGCAACTGTCATGGGATTGTCACTTCTTAATGCTCCCTTCTACTTCCCATGAACATTAACATGCTCAACAATTTGTGCCCCACTGAAAGTCTAGTGTTTGATAGTTTAGACAGAAACTTTCTTTTTCTGCAGTGTGCAGTTTCTTTTCCTATACTAGAATCTTTAAATACTCAGTTGGCAATTCCTATTATATTTGATTATTTGGACCAGGCAAATTGCCAAATGAAAGGTTTGTAAATTACCTGCTTTATATTTGTGTGGTCCTCAAAGGACTGAAATTTGCTTTGGGGAAAAGCAAAGGACCAAGCAATAACAATTTCTTTTTTTTTAAAGCAGTGACAGAAACTTTATTTCAAAAAGCTTTTTATTATTAAATTTCCCAGCCTTCCTTTCAAGCACTTTATTAGGAACATGGCTTACTTATTTGGGAGGGGGAGGAAAGTATTGAAGAAGGGGGAGATAAAGGTGAAAAGCAAGCTCATTAATTCATGTTGTGATCTAAGTGTAGTTTTCATGTTGGCAACAATTGCAGTTTTCTAATGTGCAGTGATGGTGAAAGACTGATTCTAACTTGGAAAGTGAGAAAATTGTTTCTCTCGAGCTTTTTTTGGTGCTCGTTTATATTGAAATTTTCAAGGCCTTTGGAATTTTTAAGTGGTTCTCCTAGAGCAAGTGAAAAAGACCATTAGAAGACCTTTGATTTCTCTGGCACTTTAACAGAAGGAGCCAGAGAAACCAAACTTTTGCTTGTTTGACTTCCAAACTAGATGCAGTTTTGAGCACTCGGCTTGAGTCTGAGGCTGTTGGAAAAGCAAAGCCTAGCTAATAGATATAGTGTCAGGAGGAACTGATCATGCTTCTGGGTTGTGGTCTGTAAATGTCTTTTTGTTTATTTAAATTCATGGCTTAGCAGTTGGCACCTAACTTTTAAGAAGGGACCATTTATCTCCAGTCTAAAAAATAAAGCTGGCCTGAAAAGGTGCAACTGAAGAGGTCAGTGCTGCTATTACTTACATAATAAATGCTCTTTTTTTTCCCCCAGTGAAAGACAAAAATACTGTGAGGCCACTTAGAGCAAACTTAAAGCAGGGGGACAATCCAAAGCCTAATTTTGTCAGTGGCACCTTAGAAAGCTGACTGGAAATTGTGATTTCCATTCCCCAGGAGAGCTGAACAGTTCTATGGAAAAATTAGCATTTTGTAATATTCTGCTTTAGGTGCATAGAAATATTTCAAATTCAATATTGTTCAAATTGACAAAAATGTTCATGTTTTTTTTTTTTTTTCTGATTAAATGTTTACCAAACCTAATTTGATGAAATTAATATTTTCAACGGCAAACAGATCTCTCAAGAAATGTCTTTGCTGTTTATTATCAGGGGATTACATGGATACATCCCTCTCAGGGAAGGTCTTCCTTTTGTGCTCATTCAATTGAATTACTTCTCTGCTCTTTCAGCTAACTGTCCAAGCTGGGGCTCTGAGCTGTTGGCTGTCCTTCTCCAGCAGCTGTTTCTGTAGTGTGTGGGTCTAGTCAAGGAAAGCACAGAATTCGCTTCCACTTTTTTAGCACCATTGATGAGATGTTTCTGGCTTCTTGAAACACTCTCAGGCACAGGGAGAGCTCTGAGAAGCTGTCTGTGTCTCTGGTGCTTTTAGAATTTGAGATCAGGAAAACTCTTCTATTCCACTTTTTCTTTGATTCCTTTAACTCATTCCTCAAAATACTTCTGCTGCCTTATTTATTCAACCTTTTCAGGCCTCCTTGTTGCAGATTTTTTTCTATCACAGAGTTTTGTCTCTCTGGCAGCCTGATTTTATTTTGTGTGCTTTTTCTCTCTGAGGATAACCCATGGGCAGTTACTGAGGTGCAAGGCTAAGGACAAGGCTGCTCTACAAGTGGTCCCGTTTAATGGGAACGGATAGATGTGCAATGGCATTTGGGTGGAGGAAGCAGTGCAGATGATGTATTTCTTACAGGTGGCTCATTGTAGGCTGGGGAAGTGTGACAGCACAGGTTTGAAGGAATGCATCATACTCTTTTAGAAATGACAAAAATAATAACAGTCAGCTGAGGGGAGGCAGCTGGAGCAAGGCAGAATGGGGACACTTTACTTCCCATTCCCTTGTACTTCACATTTTACACATTTTACTTGTTGCTAAGAGGTTCTACAGCAGGTAGAAGATGTTAGGTGTGCCTTCAGATGTTTGAGAATGCAGTGTTACAGCATTAGTGTGAAAAGTAAAAAAGCTTCTGGCATTTTTACAAGAAATGGAGGGAAAAAATATTGCTGCCACTACTCAGCAATGCTAAAAAATGGTAAACAATTTTTGTGATGGTGTGCTGCAGAAAATCACAGAGGATCGCTTTGGAAAACAATCTGGTGCAAAAATATATCACATAGGAAATAATTTTTCTACTATAAATGAGGTCCTGTTTCATCATTTATCCTCTGACCTTCACTTTTCTATGAACTTTTCAAACCCCACCTAAGATAAGGCACTTCCAAAACTCTCTGCTAGACTCATCTTTTCTTATCTTCTTTTAAAATCTGTCTTTTAAAATCTACATCTGTGTGGCTTTTAGCTTAATATTCATTTGGACTGTTTATTTTGCCTGGCAAATGAGCAGACAGGAATGCTATCCTGTCCTGGTCTTGCTAGAGTAAGAAGTCAGGTTATTCAGTTCTGCTGCATCAGAACATTATCTTGCTGGTTTTGAAGCCCATTTCGGGGCCTGTTCTTGTTGGAAGGACTCTTTCCAACATGGTTGGCATTGTCCACAGTATTTCAAAGGAGGAGTTCTCAAAGGGGCATTTACAAGGAAAATTAATCTTCCTTTACTCTTCTGAATATACATCACCTGATGTGTTTACTCTTTTCATGGCTGATGATTTGCAGACATCCCATATTCTACAAATATACTTGTCCCTACATAGTTCCTCCATCTGACAACCTCACAGTTTATAGCAGAAAGTCTTGTTATTAGTCCCAAAGCTTCTGACCTTGCACACGCCTATTCAGTTTCATCCCATTTCTATTACCCTTCCAGATAATCCAGTCCCTGCTATGTGAACCCCAATCCTCCCTCCAGACATTCAGGTCTCAGGGAATTTATTTGTTCATTTTTAGGATTTTGTTCCAGTCATTAATACTAGTATTAAGTGAGATTGGCCTCAACCCCAGTCTTCAAGGGGCTTTTCATTATTAACCTGCTTGAAGTGTAGCAGTTCCCTTCCTGCCACATGCTCCTCTAACAGGCTGTAGCTAAGGGGAGGGCAAGCCTGCCCTCGCCTCTGTGACCCCAAAAGCAGATGCCTGTGGGGCACAAGGCAGGCTGCTCTTTCCCAAAGCCCATGGAGGAGAGGCTGCTGGAGCAGAGCTGACAAGTTCACATGCTGAGTTCTGCCTCTGCAGCCAGGAGAGGCAGAGACACACAGACAACATGTGGGGATGGCAGAGATACATGAAAGGGCACCAAGAAAGGCCTTGGAGAATTTGCTTTGACCCAGCAAATGAGCAGGTGTTGCTCAGCTGAAAGCCTGTCTGGAGGAAAGAGCCTGCCCTGCAAGGGCACAGAGGTTGGGGAAGAGATTCATTTGCAGTCCCTCTTGCTTTCACTCTTTTACCCAGCAGAGAGAACAGATATTTCTTCTGTTAATAGTGTTTACTGCTGCAGCTGGCATCCTAACAAAACTGACTTTCCGAGATGCTGAGGTACTCAACTCAGGCAATAGATCTTAGCACTTAATCCCAAAACCTCATGTTGATTTGAGGTCTGCTAGAGTTACAAAAGAATTAAAAGATAAAGGAAAAATAGAAAGCTGAGAAGTAACCTTTCTTTCACCAGACAGTAAACATAAGGCATTGTACTAAATCTGACTAAAGGTGTTTTAACAACACAGAGCTTACACAGACTTGCAGTGCCAAATGTGTGAGTTAATGGGTTGAATTTGATAATTTATTAATGATTGCACACATTTTGTCGTTTGCAAGAATAAATTACTCAGTATAACGTTACACACTAATGATACCATTTTCTGTGTGGTCAGAAATTATGTAGAGAGACAGTATGCTAAACACCATGTTTCACGGGCAATAATTGTTATGAGTAAAGTGTATTTTCTTTTGTTACAACACTCATGAACTTGTCAAAGTTGAGATACCATGCTGATGCCTGTGCTGATACTTACCATTTTGCATGTTCACAGCCCTGTACAAACATTAATGAACCAATGTAAACAGTCATTTTCATAATGTGGCTTACTATAATAAGGCATTGTGAACCTTGCTTTGCCTCTGTATGCACAAGGGATTGTAATTTACACTCCTTTCCATGTGCAGTGAAGGCTGTACCCGTCATCTGCCCTCTCACAATCATCCTTTTCCTGTGCAGTTCCCACTGAAGGGGAGAACAGGGCTCCAAAGAGCCTGGGCCATAATTTGTTTGGCTCTCTTCCAGCTTTCTAGATGGTGCCAGTTTGCTCCAGGCTTCCTCTGTGCTATATCATTGCGAATCCCCTTTTTGAGGGGTGTTGTTTTCCCCACATCTGGAATTACCTCTCTCATTGCACTGCCAGGGATAAAAGCCCACCTGCATTTCTAAAGTGTGTCTGCTACATTGTCTTACACATTTGTCAGCAAGGAAGCACTGCCTGCCTTATCCTTTATTTTTTTTTTTTTTAATTTTACAGTGTTAGATACCCTTTGCTTCAAGCTATATGTATGTGCATCTATTTTGGCAGCATGATCTCAAAGACCTCTATTTGAGATATTAAGTGTGCACTCTCAGGACTTGAGTGAGCCAGAGCAAGTAAACTAGCAGAATAGAATGAAGTCAAGTGAAGAGCTGAAGGGCTCTGGATAGTTTAGGATTGCAGCAGAAAGCATGACATGAGAGCCAGCTTTCCCAGTTGTTGAAAATGTACTTGGAGAGAGCTGAGAAGAGAAGACAGCAGGCTCCTAGCAGCTGGTGCTAACTCCCCGAGCACTGACTACCCGCTGAAGTGATCTTTATTGGTGGCATCTCTGTATGATACCCACCTGTGAGCAGGGACTTACCTTTGTAGCCAGACTCGCCACATCCTGTGACACCAGAGGGTTTATTGACTCCATACAAGACCAGGCTCTTTTGCCTCCAGGAATGGTTAGCTCCTTGGCCTGAAGGGTTAGGGTGAAAGGTGTGTGTGGGTGTCAATGGTGTTGTGCTGTTAGTGGACTACAGAGTTCCATGCTGGCTAAAATGTGATTAATTGAGCAGAAATAATTCAAGACTCTCTCCTGCAGGTTGTTGACATGCACCTGACAGCTGATACAGATAAGTATTTGCAGGTGCTTCTTAAAGGTGCCTATCCTCTGTGCTTCTTGAGGAGCAAACAGGAGTTGAATTATTCATGTTGCTCAGTGCAGATGTCTGGTTTTTAGTCTCATCATTCATCTTTGCTCAGCAAACACCTGTGTGCATACATTGCATCATAAATACTGCGAAATGAATTGTGATTTTTATATTCTTTGAATATGACTCTGACTTACAGCCAGGCAGTGAGATGCACAACAGCCATGCTGTATTAGCTGTTAATTTTATACTGGAGAATGATGGTTGAACCCAGTTATTTCAGGATATATGACATTTCTTTACTTAATGGCCCCTGTAGCAGCAGAGGATTGTGCTCTGTTGGGCTTGACTTAGGCATGCCAAAAAGACGTCTGTGAAAAGACTCCTTGTAATGCTTTTAAAATATATTGATTGAATGAACTAAAGTAGGTCTATAATTTGTTTTATCTTCTAACTCTGAGAGCATCAACTTTAATGAGTCTCATTTATATTGATAGCTGCAGCAGTGAGTTCAAAAACTGACTGTAGGGTCAGACTAGAGCTCCATAGGTCAGAGGTACAAAACCTAGAGAGAAACCTAAGTTATTCTTGTTTTTCTTGGGAAGAAGGGTAAAGAAAGTCTCCAGATCTATTTTCAAAACAGAGCTTTAAGAAGTGGACAAAAAGCCTACAGCAAATGAAAACAATATCTTTATTGTTGCAGTTAGGACAAAGGAGGATAAAATTAAATTGTGGCACTGGCTTAAATCTTGCAAAGTAGGTGAAATGAGTAGTACCTTATCTGTAATAACTGTTCATCAGTCTTAAGAAACTGGCTGGTCAAGTCATTAGAATAAAAAAGCTTTAGAATAACTTATGTTGGAAAAGACCTCCAGGAGGTCATCTAGTACAGTTCAGAGCAGATCTGATTAGATCAGGTTTCTGTGTCAGGGCTGTGCCCACTCACATCTTGACCACCTCCAAGGAGGGAGATCTGCAACTCCTCTGGGCAAGCTATTTCAATATTTGACCACCTTGTCTTAAAAACACTTGATCAACAGAACTGCAGTGCCTGGGGACAGATAACAAGAACTGCTTATGGAGTGTGAGCCACCATTCCCAGAGATTTCCACCAGTCTGGAAATGACTGACCAGCTGTGTTCTGCTAAGCCATACCATCAACCACCGCCACCAGCCACTACTGACATGCTGACAAAAAAAGGCAAATGCATTCTTGAAAGTTATTGGCTCAGGAGTTTCCAGAGATGGTTTTTAAATGTAGCCCAACTCCTGCTATGGATGAAATTGAAGTGGAGCAGGAACTGTGGGCTATGAAAATGATTAATTATGGAGAATAGGGAGGAGTAAATGAGTTTGGTTGCTCAGAGAAGTCAAATGAAGACTTTGAAAGGCATTGTACTGCTCTCTGTAACTTCATTACCACTAATAGGTATAATGGGAAGGAATAGATGAAGACTGTTAATTAGGAAAGTGTTTTAAACAAGAATGTGGTGAGGCCTTGGAGCAGCCTTCAGAACGAGCAGTTGTAAAAATACGTGAAACAGAAACAAAACCAAACTGACTTTGACATGGGGGCCTGGAGGGGCAGCCTTTTGGTCAATATACCATTTGTGTTTTTCAGGGTAGACCCTGTGCTCAGGAGTAATTTCCCTGGCATTTCAGTACATCTGGCAGCATTTTGGTTGCTCCTGTCGTGCCCTGTTATTTCCTGGGCACATGGACAGGAGTAACAGCATGTCTGCAATTGGCTTGGCAAATCCCAGGTGCTCCCCAGTGCCTGCACCTTGCATGCATGTGGAAAGGCTTGGCATATCATGGAAGGGTCACAGGGAGCCCACACTGGACCAAGGACTTTGCTGATGTTTCAGTTGGCTGGGCATCATCTTTGTGTGTGCATTTCTGCAGAGGAAGTCCAAGACAAAAATATCTCAGCCCATAAGAGAGATATTTGTGAAGGAGAGAGAAAGATGTGTATTCAGTGTGTCCCTGTGCGTTCCAGCTCAGAGTGTTTTTCCATGGCTAAACAAAAACAGTAATTTCCTTAGAATAGTAGCTGATTATTTTTCAATTGTATGATTTGTTTGGCATTATTTTATGCCCTTAGAAGCAATTTAAGCCAAATTATGTAATTGAAAGCTTAGCTAGTGCTTTTTAATCCACTTAAGAGTTTTGTTTTGGATAGCCTGTTGGCAAACTAAATTAAAGCAAATTCCATCTAAAAGCTGGTTCTAGTACTTGTGATTATGAAGTCATGAGTTGAAATTCTCCATAGTTGCTGCATTTCTATATTTTATATTTAACTTTAAGACTGGTATGTATTTAGTGACCATAAATGGAATATAGTAATCTAAGAGAATTGATGGAACAGATATTTCACTGGAAAATAACAGATTAGTGTTAAATGTATGTGTAACAGTGAGAGGGCTTAGGCAGAGTGCAGAAATATCAATAAACAGTATTGATAGTATAATATCAATACTGTTTGATATTGTAAGAGTAAGATAGGCAAGGAATGACATTTGAGTTCAAAATAAGGAAAAGAATTGACATATTCAAAGATAATTAAGAGGAAAGTATTAAGGAAGTTATCAATAGAATAGTTTCTATTCCAGTTTTTAAAATTCAAAAAGAGAGAGCAGAAAATAGCCATGCTGATGAGAGATAGAATGAGCAATGGTTTGGAAAGGCATATTCAGCTCAAAAAGGGGATATCTGCCAGAAAATCAGCTGATGTTTGCATCAAGGTCAGTCATGGGCAGTGACTGCAGCATCTCTAAGTTTTTAGACCAAAAAAGTCTTTGAACTAGACTGATCCATAGGGGTATTTACACTGAATTCATGGAACTGCAGGCTAAGTTGTATGAACCCCCACTATCTTGGTTTAGATGAGGTTTTGCCTAGAAAAGCTCAGCATTACTGTATTTTGTGTCACTGGGAGTTTTTAAATGTCCAAAGCTAAAAAGAATGGTGTATTTACTGCATTTCAAATGTCACCTTTTAGCACAAGCCCAGACTTTCAAGCCTGAGATTATTTGTTGGGATGAATGCCTTTATCCAAAGCACAGATTCAATAAATCCATGGAAATTTGCCAGCTTCTGGAACAAAACTTTCATCAATTTCTCGTAATGCATAATTGCATGCACGATCACAGCTATTATTGTGGCTGTTTCTAAGTAGGTTTTGTGCTGGTAACATGAATGAGTGTTTGATGTTTGGAGAAAGGAGTGTTTTTGAAAATAAAATCTGGAGCTTTTCCATCACCATACTGGGAAAGCCTGAAAGCAAGGTGATCAACCATGCTGCAGCTTTCATGTACTAGCTTTCATCCTGACACCTTTTCAACATGAGGGAAATAACTTGTTTATAGGGAGAGATGCAGATTATTTAAATAAACTGAATTTGTATATTCAGTAATAATTCTTGCAACCCACCTGAGAACTTACCCAGATTAAGTCAGATCTGTAAGAGAAATCAATGTATTATAATAACAAAGATCTATTGGCAGAAGAAATTTCCCTGTCCAGGTTTTTGAATCTACAAAATCTACAGTCCTTGGCCCAGCACAGCTTAATGATTGTTTGAGTAAGAATTCCAAGAGTATGGAATGGTTGTTTGAATAAGAATTTTCCCCATAGCTTCAAGAAATATTGGGGTTTTTAGAAAATAAATGAAGTGCATTGTTATGGTAAGTATTGGAGTATAAAGAGACTACACCAAGATCTACATTTAATTTTAAAACAATTTTTTATTTTTAATAATACTGATTCCAAAAGTTGTTGGTTTTATATAAGCTTTTTTTTACCCATTACCAATAGTTGAATAACAGTTGCTGTTCACATTTTATGGATGAAGAAAATTATGTGAATAATGTTCTTTGATAAGAAATAATGTTCTGATTCATACCAGAACACTAACTTTGTGAATACAAGCTCATTAAAATTTCTTTTTTAGAAACTACTTAATTCATTATTTTGTGATTATTGTTTCTGAAAAATTATTTTTTAAGATATAGTTCCAGAACAGAATTAAATATATTTGAGTTCAAAGAAATATGTTTAAAAGTGCTTTCTTTTAGCACCAAAAACTTGATCCAAATTTTGGGTTCAACATGCTTTTGATTAGGTCAATGTGTAATGTCTTTGAAGTTACACCTTAAATGCCTTTGAAAGGTGGAGCACTATTTTTAGGAAGTGAATAAAACCTTTTAGGCAATAGATTTTATTAATGTGTATTAAACTTAGATTTGGCCAAGCAGATACATTATAGCACATATATTGTGGGGTGGGCAGGGTATGTTTGGGAAGCAGAAATACAGTCCTATCAGAGAAATAACATATGCATTGCAGAAATATATACTAAAACAGAATTTAATATTAAAGTATTTTTATTTGTAGTCTAAAAAAAAAAATCCTTTTATCTAAGCATAGGTGGAAGAAACCAGCTCATGGGATCTCTTCTGGGCTCAAAGGAGAGTGTTAGTTTTAATAAGAAATTTTTGGTAAAGCCCAAATATTGCAGATTTCTATTAGGATTACAATTAATGGCTTCAAAGAGCAAACCAAGAACACCTACAGTTTTTGTGTTGTTTTCCCCTTCCTTCCAAACCCAGTAAAACCAACTTTTCCTGAGGTTGGTAAAGGCTTTTCAACAGCTTTGTATAAATCATTGAGAGTATTATATTTCTCCTTCCTGGAGAAAAAAATGTGCATGGTAGGATTCAAGCCAGTGGTTTTAAGTGATCCTCAGGGGCATGGCATCAGATTGCACTGTGGGTGCAATTTTACTGTCGTCATATGAAGGCAGCAACTGTTACATCAGTGGAATTTTTGGAATGGGAAATGCTTGAGGCCAAATCCTGGCCTTGTTTCTGTGGCCAGCTTGAAGCAGGACTAGTCCAATGTGCAGGAGTGAAGAATGGGGCATGAAGTGCTATGAAAATGTAGGTCTGGCAAGGTTGCAGAGCCAAACCACATGTACATAATTGCTTGTCCTGAGTAGGAGCAGATGCAGAAGCAGTCAGCTTCAGAAGTCAGCTGCAGAAGATGCAGTCAGCTTTTTGTTGGGGAAGATGTGTAAAATTTGGAGGGTCTTGGTTCTTCCTTAAAGCAGTGCACCCTGAGTGAGAATTATTATTGCAAGCAGCATGTGAGAACAGACTTGTGCAAACACTGGAGCTGGATCTCCTGGGACATTACATTTGCTCCCAGAGCTGACTTTAGTTGGAGAAGTTTTTCTTAGCCACTTTTCCTTCCCTCCGACTGGTTTGCAAGTTCAGATTTTTCCAGATTCTTGAAGACTCAAGCAGTGCTTATTGCTCCCTATCACTGGGGTGGCAGACCTGTGTGTCTGTGCCACCCAGAGCCCTCCCTGTCACTTGCTGTCGCTTTCCTTGGGCTTTCCCAGGGCTCACTCATGCAGGATTGGGCACTGGTGTCACTCTGTGGCCCTGGAGCCATGCCAGCACGAGGCCTTGGGAAGCTGTTTGCCCAGGTTTGGTGTTGGGGACAGGCTTGTCTCAGGGCAGGAAGGCTGAGCTCCTCGGGGCACATTTCTATTTCTCATGCTAAAATGTGTTTCTGAATACTAATTACCATTTACAAATATTTTAATGTCTGCCTAGGAACTTAGCTCAAGGGGAGGAAAAAATTATGGTAATAGTTTCAAAAGACCACGAAGGCCACATTTTTTAGCAAAGCATTTGGCTTGCTTTACATTAAACATGCCCTCAAATTCCATATTTATTTTTAATATATTACTCCTACATCATCTCTTCCTCCACTGTGATTTTCCCTTGCTGAATAACATCCACTCAGCTTTCCTTAACCTAAACAGAGCTGTCAATCTTAAAGTTTAAATTGGCATCATCCTTTCCCAGACCCAGCTGCCCTTGGCTTTCTTCAAGTTTTTGTCAGTATGATCAAAGTATAGTGCACTTGCACCCACATATTTTAAAATCTTTACTGGGTTTGTTTCTTTTGGATAGTACCCAGTGTATCACAATGGTCAGAATTGTTTCTGGCATCCATGGAGATAATTATAGCATGTCATAATGTTGTGAATAGTGTATTATATTAATATCCTTACATCACATGGGGAATTCAAGATATGAAAAGTAACTGTTCCTGATAGTCAGGAATCTAAAGGTTGTTTTTCTATACTGTCTAGCATGGTTGATTAACAAACTTGGCTTAAAAGAAGAATATACCTATGAAACCTTTTTGAATTCATTTTGACTGTGCGCAAGACTTGCTTCAAATTTTGAGCTGAGATAAATTTAACAAAGGTTATGGTATGATCAGTGAAAAAATTATTAGAGAGAATTTCTCGCCACTTTTTAAGGCTCCACTGTTTCTTCTGCTTTCATCCCTGATTTTTTTTTTCCCAAAATAAATATTTGGGTTTTGACAAGGTTTATTGTTCAAATTTGTATTTTATTTTAAATTGTCAAAGCAAAAGACATCATTGTCGTGGTGGATTATAATAGATGATACTTTTAAATGAACTTGTCAGACTTCTTTGTTATGGAAGCTGCCAGGACTCCAATATGAATTTAGAATTTGGACATCATGTATATGTAGTAAAATGATCAATTTGATATGGTATGGATTATGTACTTTAAAAATTGTCATATTTGTATACATTTTATGATTTAAGGGATAAATAACATGTATTTGGTATAATAATGTCAAAGATGCTGCATACCAAAGAGTATTCAGACAATTTCCTGCAAAATTGGGGTTTGAATGAGCAAGCTGTTAACTCTATTAACGTCAAACCTTTGTATCTCCAAGTACCACAATAATAGTGTTTTGCTATAAATTATACAGTATCTGACAGTAATACATACCGAAAACTGTTTAATCAAAACATTTTATCATTGAAACATGGGTTGTTCCCATATTGACCTTCTTGTTTGAAATTTCTATTTCAAAGAACCCTAAAATCAGGAATTGATCTAATTTTATGCACTAACAATAAAGGAAGTTGGAGTAGATGATGTCCAAAGGCTCTTTCTAACCAATAGTTCTATCATTGTTTGATTAAAGAGACTGATATTGATAACTTTCAACCTTGCCATTTTGTAACCTTTGACAGAGATAGTAAGAGATGCTTATGGTTTAGAAGATGTTTATATCTTTCAGAAGAAGAAAATTTTTTTGAAAGAAAAATGAGGCCAAGACACAGCAATGCCAGATGCAGTAACAGGCCTGTTCTTACTCAACTCTCAGTGAGCGTGTACTGGCCTTTGTGGAGTTTGCTCATAAATTCATTTAAGTTGTGAAATTCTGTGTGAGATAAACAACATTGGTTAATGGTTCCTGTGAAGTTGGTCTGGAAAACAAATATGTTGGAGACAGAACCCCATAAAGAGCTTGTGTCCCATGTTCCAGATGCTCATCTTAGGTGGGACAGAAGCAATTCTGAGAGTCAGAGCAAGCAAGTTTTAGTTTTGGTGCTTTTCCCTTCACCTTGGGGACAGTGATGTTCAAGTCATAAAATGTTTTTGCTGGGACTGAGCTTTCCTCCTATGTACTCAATAGTCCAGCTGGAGTTCTAAATTATTTTTTTTTCCTGGATCCTTGGATTCCCTCCATTATTTCATCTAACTCTGCTATTCAAAAAAGGGATGATCAGCAGGTCACCTGCTCTTCTATGTGTTTATTGTGCTTGAAGTAACTCTCTGTTTGTTTGACTTATTTTGCAGGTAAGTAGCACAAGCATCCAACAGTCAACAATTTATGGTAAGTTTATTTTGTAATTAGAAAAACTAAAATTGAATTCCTGTTTTTTTTCTTTAAAGGGAATAAACAAAGTAGGGGGTTAGTCATACAATAACATTTGTTTCAGATGCTAGTCAGAATGTTTGCAGATGTCATTGGGTTTACATTTTTCTCCTCAAAGTGTTATTCATCTGTTGCAGGAAGAAATAAATATAAATACTCAAGGCAATATTTCAAGGAAGTTAAGCAAACAATATTTACTTTAAACACAATAAACAAATGAGGGTTTCTTTTTTATTCTCAACTCCTTTCAGTTGTAGTAATCTTAGAAGTTGTTTTAACTGAATAGAAATCTCACAAAATGCTGTGTGTAAACATTGGTGTCCCTATAACTATTTTACTGCAGGATAGCTAAACTCTTCTGCTTATCCAGTCTTTGACTAATGAAAATATTATTAGCACTGAGTTGTTATCTATCTAGTATAATTAATAGTTCTCAGTGTGCTTTCTAAAATATGGCATCTTTCTTCCCCTTCAGCTGGGGAAATGATCACAGAGTGGTTAAAGGGACGTCTGGAGATCATATAGTCCAAGCCAAGAGTGGTGAAGAGGCCCTATTAGAAGCATATGGTGAAAAGATATATCCTGGGCCACTATCAGGGCTCTGACAGGGCTTGCCATCCTCTGTGGTGCGCAGTTGTTATAAAATAAATCTGTTCTTTCTAGTATACATCACTGCTCCCATTAATTGAAAGTCCTAATATGATACTCAGTTGCTACCCAAGCAAACTTTAAAATGTTAATTTTTAGCTTTTTTAACTTCCCAGCCTCTCTAGAGGCAGTTGTTATGCTGCTAATATACTGTGAAAGGTGTTACAGCTTTGCACTGCAGTGTTGGGAATTTAATAAGTGTACATGGCACGTTTTTTCTTGTGGCAAGACTGATGACTCCCAGCACTTGACACTGATGCTGTTTGAGCATTTGATCCTCTTAGAAAGTGATTGTGTTTTACTCCCTGTAGTTTTAACAACATTTTTCTCGTTACTGCTCAACTCCATAGAATTCTTATTTGGTGGGGCTTCTTTTTGTTTGTTTCTTTTTCTTTTTGTTTGTTTTTTTGTTTGGTTGGTTGGTTTTTTTTGTTCATTAACATTTGTTCCTTTCTTCCCTTCACAGGTACCTTTTTTTGTCTCGGGGACAATTTTATTTTGAGTTCAGATTGTTCTCTTTAACTGATCATACAACTCACTCATCCTTAGTCATGGAGGATTTTTCTTTCAACTTTACTGTACATTGACAACACCTGTAAGTTTATGATCTAGTCTGCATTTATTTTAAAATCTAGTAGTTCAGTTGTATTTATTATACCTGTGCCTTAATTACCTGATCTTCTTTGACTATGCTTTCTCATTTTCCCATGGCATCTTCTCCAGAAGTTTACTTGTGCTGCCTGCTTTCTGTCATCTTTTATAAACTGTTCTGCCAGAGAATTATTGCTCTACATCAACTATCACTTTTTTCCCTGAGATTTCTTTAATGCATGTTTGTACATGCACATACAAAAACTGCAGTAGATGTGAAGTCACGTGTAAACAGAGAAATAAAATATATGACACTAAAATTGTCAAGACTCAATACTGAACATGGAGTTACATATTCTTTGCAGAGGTCAACTCTGAATTTCTTCTGCCCTTTGAAACACTATTATCACTATTATCATCTTGCATCCCAATTTTATCTCCTGCATGCTAAGTTGGTTACATTGTTATGTTTCCATAAATTTAATTTTTTGCAGGTGGGTTACAGGCCTGGTATATATAAATAGGAAGGATGGATAGATGCATCTCATTTGTGTTTTCATTTATTCTGTCTGCTCAGAAGTGAGGAGGTGACTTTTATAGTTCTTCCTGGCAGACTCAGCTCATGGTTCCACTTCAGGAAAGGATTTCAAGAGGTGATTTCCTAGCTCTGGTGCCTCATGTTAGGCCTGGAATTCTGAAAATCTGAAAGGACCCGCTGAGTAGGATTTGAATATCCCAATTCAAACTACCAGCAGTTTTTTTTTTTTGTTTTTTGTTTTTTTTTTTTTGTTTTTTTTTTTTTTTTTTTTTATGAAAAATAACCTCTGAACAGCAGAAGTACAAAAAAACTCCCTAGCCCTAATTGACTCTCTGTATTGTGGAGTTTTTTAATATACTTTTTACATAACTTTCCTAAGATTGTACATATGTCCTAGCATATTTTTCACCTTCCAGCAGAAATGGAGTATATCACAAATGCTGCTCATGCTGAAACAACAATGAGTCTTTGGGTAAAGTGAGGACTGAAATGTATCACAAGACTGTCCAAAAAATATGATGCATCTCTTCAAAATAATATCCTATGTTTTTGAACTGTCAAATGCATTTTGTGCAATTTTCCCACAGACTGGCTATTTAGACTGAGATAAAATTAATGTTTTAAAATTTTCTTTTATATGAGAAATTTCTTGTATCTTCAGCTGTGTTTCATTTTATTGTGGCAAATGGTCTCAAAGGCAATGCCTTACATGCATGAAACTTCCTAGAAAAGTGACTAGTGAGTACACCTATGTAGTTTCTGGCAATATTTCTAGACGTAGTTTTTTATTTGCTTTTACTTGGGAGCTGCTATGCTGAAGCAGTTGAAAATAAATTATTTCTTCAAAGAGCTGGTGAAAATTTGTGCTCTTAATTTTATTTTTTTTTTTTACCTCCTATTCTGGATGAGCCTGTTTACTAAAAAGAGCCTTAACAGAAAGATCATCTTATATTAATCTGTTGGCTGTGATTTGGGCTGGGCACTGTTGGGCATCTTGCCCAGACAAGCTTTCTGACAGTACTGGAAAGGGAAGTCTGTCCTCATTTCCACTGGCAGCAAGCTGCAGCCATGATCATTTAATGTTTCACCATAACATTTCAGGCACTGTTTCTTTGCTGTTTTTTCCTTTGGTTCCTCTTTTGCTCTTGTACTCTTAATTTTGAAATAACATCAAAAAATCTGGTCAGAAAATAGGCCTTAGAAAAATTTGTAAGAATATCCTCAGCATTGTAAAAGTTTTGTAATATCCCAAACATCACTAGAAATAATGCTACTTTTCCCTTTGTCTCAGCAGTTGTACAGTACTTCCCTTTTACAGGCAGTCAAGATTAGCTCTTCTGTTGTCTTTAGATGATAGGGATTTACTCTCATAGAGCATCAAAAACCATGGGCAATAGAAATAATTACACTGGAACCAATGCATCTATCTAAGTAAAGCAGCTAGATTACGTATTTATTAAAATAATAATAAAATATCAATTCATCTGAGTTTGACTCCATCTTAACCTGCACCTGTCACATTCCCCATTTTGTAACTCTTTCCTTACTGTAATTCCATCAGTGAAGGAAAGAATAAGAACAGTGGCTGTCTGAGAGGTGTATCTGAGACTGTCAGTTCTCAATGAGTTACCCTGATTCATTTGTGTCTTGTGGGGCTTCTAAATATTTTATGCTAAGTGCCTTATTGGAACATGTAACGTGAAAATGTGAAATATATGCTCCCAGTTTCACTAGGCTTTCTAAAAGCTTTGGAAAATAAATGATAGCAAGATAGATGTTTCTCATAGCAAAAAGACAAGGCACTAATTTCTTCCACTCAAAAATGTAAAATCTTTATTTTGTGTCTGAGGATAACAAGCTGAATGTTTGACTTACAAAAAAAAAGGAAGGAATTGACTGAAGGTTTTGTGGTTCACTAGCTGTGTAAAGGTAACAATTAATACTGTTTTGGTTGTTTCCTACTATTTCTTTAACATCCTTTAAAACAAACACCTTTTAAACTTCTTAAATGTTAAAACTTGCATCAAGCAAAAAAGAGGTTGATTGGTTTCTTGAGAGTGAAAGGGTCTAAATCTGATATTGTTTGAATTTCCCAGTTTCCAGGGTGAAGGAGTGTTTATAGAACAGCACAGGTGGCAATTTCACGGCTCTGTTTTTTCAGTGTGCCTCAGGAGGAAGATCAGAGAGACCACATCTGGGTTTAAGAGAGGATGTCCTCCTTTTTTGTGATTTTCATCCTTTTTCCTGTCTGCAGGCCCTTTCCACAGCGTTGCAAATTAACACTGACTTCTGTGGTGGCTTTGATGATGTTGGGTGCTTGCCTGCAGTCTGGGTTGACTCTGCCAAGATAATGTCCCTGAGCAATCAGGTGCTGATAAATCTTAGTAATGATCAAAATGGGGTTTTTGGCGCAAATTCACAATAGTTGCTTGTGGAGGAATTTCTGTTCCCTGTCACAATTTTTTTCTAAGCTTTTCTTCTGTGCAATACTTTGAAGAGCAACAGCCATTTTTCTAACTTGACTTGGAAGCTGAAAAGCTACGAAAGAGAAACAACTTAAGTGATGTTTATGCCCCACTTAGAGTGAGGGGGTTGCTATATGTGGGTCTTCTCCTCTACATCCAGTTCATCCGAAATGTGGGCAAGAGCAGGATCTCATCCTTCAGCTGAGCAGGGCAATCTGGCTGTAAGCAGGGATGCTGATGTCCCTGGTATGCTGTCCATGCCCAGGGTCCCATGCCCTTTAATTCAGTGAGTGACTAATATGGAAATTTGGCATATTTTTCAGCAATAAAAATCACAGGATTTTGTAAAGAGGGTAATAAGCCAGTTTCAGTGGAAGTGTGCCTGCTGAGATGGTAAGCTGTGATTAAGCTCAGTCTGAAAATAATGTAGCTGGTTTTGGATGGAAACAATTCACTGTATATATGCTTAAAGTCCTTGGGGGGATTCTGTCATTGTCTAATGTCATTGTCTACAGCAAAAATTCAAATCCTATTCCTATGATGAGCTTCCATGTGGTTATTACTGAGATATGGTCATTTGTCAAAACTTAATGGACCACAAAAAAGAAGTGTCTCAACAAGGACATCTATATTCATGTTTTAATTCAGCTTGGGTTGTTCCTCTGAAGCAAATTTCCCAGTCAGTCCCCTTTGGCTGGTTTTGGTTGAATAGCAGAACATGAACAGGAAACCGATGCTTTTTGTTTATGAGACTAAACTAGAGGATGTGCTCAGGGAGTCTTGAACATACACTAGGTACAAGTGAGTTTCAGGACAAGGCATCAAAGCAGAGCTGGTCTGAAGTTTAAGGAGAGAAACAGAAAAATCTGAAATACATACAGTGGGGATGACAGATCCTCAGCACTAAATTTTGGTGTATAGATCAGTTCCTGTGTGTCTATGATACCTGCCAATATACATCCAGTATAGCCAGTGCTCCTGTGAGCCTTTTGGATGCTTACTGCCTCATGAATTTAACCATCTCCATTTGGACAAAGACACTGTGTCCACATTTGTAATTTATACTCACACTGTTCCTGCAAAACATTTTACTGTGCAGTGCTTACTACTGGTAAAATACCACAGAAATGTGTGTCATTCTGCAGGTCAGAAAGTTAGTATGTGAGGAGTGTCAAAACTGAGAATCATGGGAGGGATTCTTCTGCCCAGTTTTTAAATGCATTTATGAATATTTAGCATTTCTTCATCTGTAAAACCAGTTCTTGATTCTACCCAAAAACAAGAGACAGGATCTTGCTTTACAGTTAGAGGTGCAAGAATCTCTTCCTTCAGTTTCAGGGTGATGCTTGCTCTGGAGGGCTGTGTACTGATGTGCTGTGCCTTTTCCACACACCCTGAAGAATGAGTCCAAATCAAAAATGACTCTTTAGGGTCAATGGGAAATAAACCTTCCCTCCTCTTCTTACTGGTCAATCCTCAGAAAAATCAGAGCAGCTGGTTGTGTTGGGGTATTGTTGCTGTGTCAGCCTTACGTTTGCTTTGGAGAATGGAGGTTTCTGTGAGTTTTAGCAATATTCTGTTCCAGGCACTGTGCAAAGCTTCAGCACCTCTCCATGTACCAGCTGAGCGTGTCTGAGTAACAGCACAATGACTGAGCTGATGAAGTTGCTGAATGAAGTTCAGTGATGATGCAGGCTGAGGTGAGAGGTCATGAAGTGGCTGTTGCCACAAGTATAAACCAGTGTGGCACTGTTAGGGGAGCTGTGGTGGATGAGAGAGAAAAACTGAATGGAAAAGACAAGGGTAAAGAAGCAGAGATGTCTGCCCTGGAAAAAAACATTCACAGTCGATAACGGAATCCAACAAAGTTTTTATTTTAAAATTAGTAACACTGAAGATGGATTGGAAAATTGCTCCTGGACCACTGTTATTCACATATGTGGTGAAGTTTGTAAAGACTTAATTTCAGCAGTAATAGTTTCCTCTTATAAATAACAATCTCAAGCTGCTACACAAAGAAGGTTGCTGTTATTACCCTATTTCTATGGGGAATAGGGAGTGAGATGCTGGAGGGGTGGCAAGAAATTACTTGTTTGAAGACACTCATCTGACCCAGACAGATTGAGCAGCAATTCCCAGTCTCCCTGAAGTATCAGAGCAGTGCTCAGAGTGAGCAGTATATATAAACCCACAAACACCAGTTTGTGGCTATGTGGTACAGGATGGGGGTGCTTACCCAGCCTCTGGGAGCTCCCTCCTCAGCCTGAACAGTACCTCGATCTGGGATGGGAAGGGAGAAAACTGGGGGTGGACTTGTCCTTCTGCCAGAAGTGCCCAAGGTTATATCCAGTTGCTACCAAAAGCTATGTGCAGTCATGCAAAATCCATATATAATCTAGGTATGTGGGTTGAATGCTTTATGTGAGCTAATGGTTTATGTGAGCTACTGTGGTGGCCAAATTTTGTTGAGTGTCAATACTGCCAGCAAGTTGTCCCTCATTATTCTGTGGGTATTAGTAAGTTCATTTTGTGTTCTTTGATAGTGCTTATTATCTAAATTATTTTAAGTGGTTTGTGTCAGTTCAGTAAATGCTGGTTATGATTTAAAAAGCATTTTCACAGGTGCTTTACTACATTTGTATTCAAGAGGCATATGCTCCTTTTGCATACATCATACGGGTATGCAGTCACTTTCAGAAGCAGATGTTTCACCCAAGTACATGGGTGGATTTCTGTAAGTAGAGACTCCTCTGTCAGACAAAACTGACATTGTCACTCCCAAATTCTTTGGTCTTGTCATTTGGTTCCAAAGCGTGCAAATTACTTCCAGGCACAAAACAGCTCCAGAAAGCATTTGTAAGTTTGCATGAGGAACTTGATCCAGGGGTTTCCTTCTGTCATAGCTGCTGGGAGCTAGGTCCCGTGTGTGCCCCTTGCCAGGGAGGCCTCGGGCTGCAGCTCACGGTACTGGGGCAGAGCTCATGCTCAGGCTGTGCTCATGGAAATTTGGTGCTGGGTTGTGCCATAGTATGCAAGCAGATCCACTTTCACACCTTCGGACCGCTCACCTTCCAGACTTGGAGGGAGGTCCAGCCTCGTCAGGGTGGGTGTGGGAAGGGTGAAAGTGAAGCAAGGACATAGAGAAGGCAGCTTTGCAGGATGTGTGGGAAGTCCCTCTGGCTGTCCCGGGGCTGGCGCTCGCTGCGCTCTCGGCCCAGCGCAGCAGATGGCAATGATGCGCCACAAACGCGCCTCGGCCCGCTCGCATCAGGGGCAGTCACAATGGTTGTGCCAGGTTCCTGAGCATGGGTTTCATCCCAGTTATTACAGCTTTTTCTTTTTCTTTTTCTTTTCTTTCCTTTTTTTTTTTTTTTTAGATTAATTTCTTTTCACTCCCCATAAGCTGTCTTTGTTGCTGGGATAGCACGGTCTTACAGTCTTGCTCTGTGTTGCCTACTCCTAATATCTTGGCTTAGATTTACTTGACCGGCTCCACAGATGTCACTGGTTCTGAGTGATCTGCAGACCTCTTATGAAATGCATGCCATGATAAAGGAGGACGGGCCATGTGATTTAATGGCCCCTTCCAGACCTTAAATATTATCAATTCACTTCTATGGGAGAGTGAAAAGATGGTAAGGACTTCCTACATTATGAAGGAATTAGGAGAGGTGAAATTTTTAACTGAAACTTCCATAAGTGTTTCTTCCACTTCCACAGCCTCAGGATCAACTGCTTTAGGTAACAGGAATTTTAATTACCTTTTATAATTTGTCAGGGACAAACAATATTTGTGTGTGATATCTGGTACCTTAGTGATACCATTAACTAGCTGCTCTAAGGTTTCTAATGCCTAGTTTCTATGTAAATAAACAAAAATACCTGAATTTTGGAGATGCTAGGGTTTTCTGGCTACTATTTAACTATGTAAAAACTGGACTACATTTGGTAAGAATTGTCTAGAACCAAAGGGCTCATTCTTTGGACAGACTAACTAGTAAAAACCCACCATAAAATAATAGTAACAGTAGCATCAACAAATAGTAATAAATAGTTAACATTGCATACAGTGACAGCAAATTTTGTAAATTAAAGTATTGATTGCTCCCTTGCATTGCTGTCCATCTGTTATTTTAGGCTTTTCTATACATTCTATCAGCATAATGCCTAAGTGAATAATTTAATATAAAATCAGCGTTAGAGATTTTCTGGATTCTGATACCCAATTTAAAAGTTATGTGCTTATCCTGTAAAAGATATTTATAAACACAGTGTATGCAGGCACTGCTGCTTGAAAAAGTAATTTTTTACTCTATCGACTTAGAATATTTTTTTTAAGGCTGTAATTTTTTTTTAATTTTTTTTTTTTTTGGTAATGCAGCTCTATTTAAGCAATTCTGAAAGGAGGTCCAGTCACTACTAATTCCTGTGTAAATTAAGCATAATCACTCTGAGAAGAGACCCTTTATTTAGTGAGTTTAAAGCTCATTATACAATTTTGTAGGGGGAAAATTACCCTGCCTGTAAATTAGCTGTATTTCCTAATGAAATAACTTGGCAATTTTTTCAGCCTCCTTTGATAGGAATAAGAATTATAGTGGCATTGGAAAGTAAAATCATGCTATTCCTACTGGCAGCTTTTTCAATTGTACAAGAAATTATATCTGTGAATACATTTTGATTCAGATTGATCTCAACAAGTAACAAAAGCATCTTTTGTCACGGTGTTTTCTCATCTCTTTCCCACCTCTTTTATTAGAGCCTAAAGTCAGCTCCATCAGCCTTACTCCTGGTTTATGATGACACAGATTCTCTTGGGATATGTGGCTTTCTCAAGCAATAAAGCATCATTATGCTGCTCATTTCTGAGGACGCACTATTTCCCGTGTGAGTTGTGTTTCAAGGGACAAACCAGCAGAGCTCATCATGTTCATTTTCCCAAAAAACGAGGCTTTCATCCTCCCATCAGGCTTGCAAAGGCGAGCGCGTTTACCGTAGGTGTCTGTGCTTGTCTTGTTCTACCCTGACGCTTGTAGATGGCAGCAAATTGATCACATTTTAAGTGCTCTGGCTGCAGCTACCAGCAACAGGAGTGGTGGAAGACAAAATAATTGTTCTTGAGCTGGCTGTCCTCTCGCAAGCAGCCGCAGCCTCAGTGCACATTAGCAAGCCAGGCCGGTGCCTGTGGCTCTGCGGTGCGCGCACAGCCGTCCGCTGAGCCAGGTGTCGTGACAGAGGTACACAAACCTGCTGTAAAATGCAAAATCATTGCAAGAATGCCTGAAAGAGCTGCTTTTTACTTTTTCCTGAAATTGGTTTTGCTTTGTAATATAGATATTAATCATAGGTACTTATAAGGTGCGGTTGGTTTTCTTTCATGCGGAAAAGGTATAAATTTAGGGGAGCATGGATTAGTATCCTCACGGTTTCTTTTTTCTCTTCTGGCTTTGGCAGTTTTCAGCTGTATAAAATAAAGGTTTAAGAATAGTTTGGCCTTGAAAAATAACATTCAGACTGTCCATAAAGAAGTATTCAGAAAGGTCATCTCAGTGTGTGGGTGCTTTCTTAATTTCTTCACACAACAATTCTGTTTGTTCTAAGATAACAGCAAGAAGCAAGTACTATGAGTCTTTTTTGGTGCATTAAAATTAGTGAAAGATTAAATGAGGTTTTGTTACATTTGATCAGTATGAAACTTCATATCAGTGTGAACAATATTCCTTCAGCAGTTAGGACCTGGTACTGGAATTCTGCAGCTGGACAGTGGTTTTGGGTCAATAACTGGTTTCAGAGTGTCTTGCAGTCCAGCACAGAGAAGCAAAGACATTTCCCAAATACTGGTTCATCTGTTTTTTGTGTAGATTCCTCTTTAAAACATAGGGATGTTCATACTAGTCAAACAGGCCAGCGTGGTGAAAAATCATATTTCTATTTTGGATGGAATGAGAATATGATCCCTGAAGTTACTGTACATAAGTCTGAATTGCCATTACTTTGGGTTTGCACACTACTACTGATTTTCAGTGCTTATCAGTAGATGCTCATCTCTTCTTAAAGGTGATGTATTTCTGCTTAGTATTTTCAGCATCTGAAGACAGACCCCTGAGAGAGTCACAATAATAAAATTCATTCTCTTTGCAAATGTGAAAACAATATAGTGTGAATTTCCTAAGGCAGACATTTCTGTGAAAAAAAATACTTATTTCTGATGAATTTTTCTTTGTTTGATTTAATCCTTGATGTATTTTATATCTATAAATAGGTTGTTTATATCCATAAGATTGGTTGTTGCACAGAACCAATAAATAGCATAGAAAAACCTGAAGGATAAAGGAAATAAAAAATAAGCAAATTTGAGGTGAAAGGTGCATTACTCCATTGCTATTCTGATAATTAGAGTGAAAAAATTAATAGTTGCCATAAAGTATTTTAAACATGAGAATCTCTTATTAGGTTTTTCAAGACTGTAATTAATCACTTGCAGCCACATATGTTCTTTGCATAGTGGTGTGCAGCAGTAGCATTTCATTAAAATTCAATTCAATAATAACAGGTCACTCAGGATGTCATTTCCTCTGGAGAAGGTTGGGAAGCTGAATGCTGGCTGCTTCACCCCTCATGTGCTGTGCCAGTACATTGAGTTGAGTAGAGGAGAGTGCAAGTTGAGCACACCAGAAAGCCCCTTGCTCTGGGTGGAAATGCTCATGTGAGCCCTGGGAGCAGAGGGATGGGCACAGGGCTGGCAAACACATAACAGGGCAGCAGATGGACAGAGTGCCACTGAGCACAGGCACGGAGCTCTGATAAAGACACTGCAAGTCACAGTCAAATTCCTACCTAAAGGAAGTACCACAGTTAAAAAGAAATAATTAATAATAATATGAAATAAATGCAAGTGATATATTGTCCTAATGACAGAGTTGTTTGACTTAAACAATTTCTTTTTTTTAGCAACAGTCATGGATTAAATACTTACAGCTCCTGTGCTGCCTTCCTGCCTTAACTACTTTGCACTGGCATTGAAGTTAAGATAAAGATGGGTGGACAAGTGGTTGGAGGTGCTCTGATTGTCACTTAGGTTTATTAATCCCTTAGGGAACAAGATATCAGAGGGACAGATTTTGTCTAGTACATTCCATGTTCCTTTTGAAGGACAAGATTAAACATAAGCAAGAGTAAGAAGGTGCCTTTGGTGCCCAGTGGGATATGGGAACTGAGAACCATTTTGATAACAGACACCACTGGAGGTACCATGGTTTTCCTGAGTGAGTCCTTGCAGACTGTTGGGGAATCATGTTACCAGTTAATCATCACATCCTCCCAGCATGTCGGGTGCTCCCCCATGAAGCATGGAGAAAGTATAAAACATTTTCTCATGCAGCTGAAGGAACCTGAAGCCCCATCCTGCACCATCTTCTGCTTGTGACTCCCATTCCTTTTGGAATGTATCTCAGTGGCATGACAAGAAAATACATTAGGCTCCTGGAATTGTTCTTGGAGTCAATGAAGAGCAAGATAAGTTGTGTAGTTGCACCCTGTTGTTTTAGATTTTACTTCAAGAAGATTCTTTTTGCAATTAGATTGTTGTTGAAGTCAACAAAGTACAAACATAGGGAGCAGAGAGGTTTTGAAAGAGAGGGCACCTGCCAGTAGCTGCCTGAGGATTCTTTCTAACCCTAAATATGATTTAATGCTCTGTGAAAAGAATTAAGAATCCCATTTTACACTGAGGCATGCTGTTAATGTGCATATAAAAACCTCAGCAATTTTATTGACAGTTATGAATTTACAGCTGCTGCTGGTGAATTTTTTTTTAAAGACTGCTTTCCTTTACCCAATTCTTTGCAGACCATTGTCATAGTTTGCTATTAGCTAGGGCAGAACCTCATTTAGCAGAAATGCATAGGTCTTCAATTTCACTGTATACATCAGGAAAAAAGAAAATCAATGTGAAGCCTGGACTTACTCTGCTGATGCCAGAGATGACTATCTGTGGCATGCATAAAGAAACCCTGGCTCAGATTAGGTTTTCTTTACCCTTTGGATGTTAAAAATGACAGAAAGAGGCTACGGCTGCTGAGAGTTCTTATGACTATTATCCTCTGGTCAAATTTGGTGTTAATCCTAGAGACTGTCACTGTATGTACCAAATATTTCAAGTGCTCAGTATTAATTTATTATTAATTTATATTTATTATTGTCACTTATATTAATTGATGGGGGGATGAGTACTAAGAAACAATTTGTGCATTTAAAGTTTCATACTTGCATTGAATATCCATTGTGTGTTTGTGTGCAGATAATTGCCACACAATATATGCATATACATATATATATGTGTACATAACTATATGTGTATGCATATATATACACACACATATATATATATAAATACACATAGATGCTCCTTTTTTATCTGTGTACATGTGCCTGACCTTTCAGTCTATTTATAAATAAGAACATGACTCTTTAAATTGAATATTCGCAGTTCTTTTTGTGTATCTAAAATTCTAGACATCTTTTTGTGTATCTAAAGATCAAGAATTAAAGGGGTGAAGATAAGTTTTGTTTTCAAACAAGAATTTGGAAAAAAACCAGCCAACACTCAGCCTGTGGAGTCCAGACTTCACAGGAGGGGTCTCTGTGTGTAGAGTTTCTGTTAAATTGACAGTCACTGAGAAGATTCCTTATAAATTGTGTTCTTTAGACTTGACTAAAAACCCCTCAAGGAATAGATTGTCATGAGCTTTTGGAAAATGTGAAAGTTATTGTTCTGTTGGATCTAAAATAGACCTATTTTCTCCTTTTTATTACACTTGCCATGATATCTTTTACAGAAATGTCTTTGAAATAATGTCTCAGATGTGTGTTGGCCAAGAAAAAAAAATATGGCAAAGAGAATTTTTAGTAAAATGTTAAGAAAAAGATAGGAAACTTTTAAGAAAATGGGAAGGTATGATTGTAGCAACTCTGCTTTTGAAACTGAAAAGATCTCCTTGAATAATGTTTTTCTGTCCCTGCTGAAGCGGCTATTCTGGCCTGTGGAAAATGACACTGACTGGTCTTGACATGATAGGATGGAGACATTCTTTATGACTCTACACTAAGAAGAAGTTGGAGTTTTCCAATTATTTCTATCAACTGTTATATTTGTAACATTATTTCCAGCAGTTATATTTCGTAGTGTGTTTGTGGTATCAGGGTCTGCAAATCTCATCTACTAGTCTTTTCTGAATTATTTTATTTATAATTGTTACTTTTTAATTCTGAAACATTACCAACATCTGCCAGTAGACTCTGCAAAGTAACTGAATTCAGTAATTAATTTCAAGGGAATGTTGAGCTATTCCTTGCCCAAACTCATTCTCTGGTTCTGGCTTTCCAGAGACATGAATTCAGTATATTTGAGCAGTGAACTTGCCTTAATTTCCAGATATGCATAAATGTGTATAATTCAGCTGGGGAATCCAGCTCTGGCTTGGATCTTGGGAGTTGCTGGTTCTGGACTTTTTCCTGACAGCTGACCCTGATTCCTTCATCTGATCTCTTTGAAGTACCTTGGGATGCCTGGAAAATGTGTGTATATTGTTGTTTGCTTCCTATGTAAAATTATCCCCCCAAGATGCTGTAGTTTGACATAGTGCTTTAGATTTTAACATGTTTGAGATAAATTCCTCATTTTAACTTACTCCATTGCTCATGTTTCTTTTGGAAAAGGAAAAAAATTGATTTTGGAAGGCAAACTTCTTTTAGAAATTTCATTGTCTTCTCTTTTTTAACTTTTTTTTAAAGGTCATTTTTCTAAGGATCTTCTTAGAGATTCTAAGACATTTTCTCATTCCTTCAAAAATACAGGATCTGTATGAAATGAACCCCATGATAAGCCAGAGTATTACTTCATATTAAGTGTACAATATGTATGATGGACAAAAGAAATGGAAAGACCTGTGGCGTATGCTGTGTCAGGTATTTTTCTATACTTAATGATCTATGGTCTTTTCCCAAAGATGGCTATTAAACCTTATATAGGTGAGCTAGTTCTAAATTTAATCTTATTCTAATTCTAGAATTAATTCTAAAGATGAGCCTCTCTTAATTTAAATATAGTGGTTTACATTTACGTAGCAAATATTTTTCTAATTTTAATTAATTAATCAGCCTTAGAATTGGAGGAGTTGCCTTTTTTTTTTTTTTTTTTTTGTGAGCTAATTAGATGTAATCTCACTTTCTCTATCTCCATTGCCTTTAATCAGCTTTCTCTGGCCAGATAGCACTCTTAATTCAGTTATTTCACTTCCAAACTATATTTGTGTTTATATATTGTTGGCATTTATAGTAATGCTTGGTCTTGATTGTTTGCATGAGCCTCAGCATTTCCCCATAAACCTCCAAATGGATTTTGATTCGTGTGGTGGTAATAAGAATGGCGGAAACTGCTGCAGTAATGTGAACAGCAGTTTTATAACACTGTACATGAGAACAAAATATATCATGGAGCAGTCTGCTGCTTCTGGGGACTGGATCTATGGAAAAGACTTGTTCATGTACATGTTTTCACTCTCTATTTCTGAGCTGACAGTTTGGGGTGACATTTAAGGATTCCTGTCTCACCTCTCTACCTGTTTGGTAGAAGTAGTTCCATACTTGTAGGATGAGTTATGCCTGCATCAGCTAGGAAATGAGTCATGCTTTGGTCTAACCTGCTCCCTCTGTGCTCCTAACAAATCTTCCATCTCTACTTCAATGAACAAAAATATGTATGTTTTGGAAAACAAATGCCTTAATGTGTTTCTGTCCCCTGCCCAAGCCACAGGGGCTGTCTGGGGTGCTGTGGAGAGAACCTCTCCATTCTCCTCTGTTCTGCACTGACAGCATTTTGCCCCAGAATCAAGTTTCTCTTATGAAGGGTCTCCATTGGCACAAGCACCAAGGAGCCAGCATGTGCTCTGTGATGCATCTGAACTCAAGTGTCGGGGGCCTAGAAATTAGTGAGAGCTGTTCTGGGCATTTAAAGTGCTGTGAATCATCCTGACCTTGAGCAATATTTCAACTATTTAAATAGACAACTGTTAAATGATTTTTTAATATTTCTCTTTAATAATTTTAGATAGGTTATTTAATTTAATTTAATAAATTAATTTAAATTAACCATTATGCTTATAATATATAAAAATACTAATAATAGTCCGTGTTGCATGTGAAAACAGATGTTTATTCTGATCTCAAATTATTTGGGCTGCATCATGCTAAGAGTTCAAAATGGAAAAGAAGTATTGAAAATTATTTAAGGATATGTGTTTGTGTAAGATATACTCATGATCTGCTGAAGAGGCATTCTCTTTGCTGCTGTAAGACACTTTTTGCTTTCACTAACCTCTGAACTAAAGATGAGAGCAAACTATTTGAATCAAAGCTTCTTATTTAAAACAGTTTATTGATGGCATCATGCTTGCTGAATTTGCAAGCAAGCACCTTTATGTAGCTATAGCAGCATGAAGTGTGCCTGCCTGTTATTGGAAAGCATCCAAGGACATCCTCAGCCTTTCAGCTTTCCTCTGTGGGGTGGGGTTTTTGTAGCTGTTGCTGCTTTTCTTCATTTCCCATACTGCAGCGATTTCTAAATAAGTGCCAGTTGATTTCTCCATTTGTTATTTTTGTCTTCAAAGTTAGGATGCTTAGTGAGCCACTGAACAGATACAGACTTTCTTTCCTGGACAGCTTAAAGGAGGATCTCTTCCCTTTCCCAGGTGGTACTAGCTGCCAGCAGGCTTGGCCCTCTGGAAGAACCCTGCTAGCCCCATGATTTGTGACGGCCGGGGTGCCAAAGGCAGCCTCTTTAGGCAATACCTTGCACTAATTTGCAAAGGAAGCCAGGTTGTTAATCAGAAATGGGCTGAGAAGGCAGCAGTGATTCCTGCCTCCAGAGGAATGCATGAGGAGTTTTGTGGTGAGGAAAGGGGAAGGCTGGGCCCCATCAGGGCTGGAGAGTGGGCACCAGCAGGGGAGAGCTGGTGGTCAGTGGCTCAGCAGTGTGGGGTGAGAGTCCATTCCCCAGCCTCCTCCTAGCCCTGAGTCCCTGAGGATTTCAGGAAGTCATTCAGGTTACTCAGTGATGGGCTTTCTGCTGCTTTTCCCCAGGCTTCTCCCTTTCATCTTTACAAAGCCATTCAAAAATTGCCTGTAACTGGCACATGTGCTCTATTTCAGAGATGAAGGGTGCCATTTGTGTCTAGTTTGACACACCATTACCTGGGTAGAAATTTAAAGAAGCTGCCTTCTAAGAAAGAAACTTTGACATTAATTAAAACATTTGAATTTAATTGAACAAAGTGACCTCTTGTTTCCCAGATGATATGCTCCTTTTGTATACAACCCTTTGGTGCAAATTCATCAGTACATTCTAAGCAAGTACAGAGATTACAATGAGGATTATGACATTATTTTAGGAGGTGATGCGTTCTGGCTGATGCATTTTAAGCACTCTTTCAAGTCTCCTCCTCTTCTGCTTAATGTCCAGTTTGTGATGCCAGTGGATGTATAACAATATAGTTCTTTTAAAATCAAAATCTTTGTGCAGTGATAGAAACAATAAATAAAAGAATTAACATTGTGACATAGGTCTTGTGAATGATCTCCAGATTAGGCAGATGCACATGTGGTCATGTTTAAAACCAGCTTTTTGTAATAGTGTAAAGAAGCACTGAGGTGTTGTGTGAATAGATGTATCATTTTGAAATATCTAGTGGGAATAAAGGAAAAAAGGATCAACATTTACAATACATGACCAGTAAAACAGATTGAGAATGAATGGAGGGATAGCTTTTAACTATTCTTTTGGGCAATTATAGAAATTCCAGCTTCAAGGCCCTTCAAGGGATAACTAGTTCTAGTCCTCCAATAATCCAAGGTTCTACTATTTGGAAGAGGACTGTTGCAACAAAGAACCAGATCAGCCATTGCTTTGTCTGGATGAACCTTTCCAAGGACAGAATGTCTCAACCTGTTTGACAAGATATTCCAGTGCTGCTAGCGAAAATACTTTTCCAGCTGTCCAACTTTAACCTCTGAAACTTGTGTGGTTGTTTTCCTTGTTATGGTGTCTGACCCTACCAAGAGGTGTTTGGTGGTGGTGTCCAAAGAACTGCCCTTCAAATAATTGTAAGCAGATATTATTAAATACCTCTGTGATTCTCCTTCACCAAAATTATCAGGCCCAGCTCCTTCAGCTTCTCTGCGCAGGGTATGTGTGTTAGGCACCTTGGTTGGAGCTTTCCAATTTTATCTGCATCCCCATCTGAGGGTCTCCCCAGGCTGACTCAGCAGGAGCTTCCCTTAGTGCAGGCACACTCCTCCGGATGCAGGTCAGCATGTAATTTGTTCTGTGCACAGTGAGGGCTCACTTCTGCAGCATGCTGTCCACTGTAACACCACAGGCATGTTCCCAAGGGCTGCTGCTGGTGAGCTTTCAGTCAGTGTGTGGGGTTGTTCCACTCTGGTTGCAAACCCTGTGGTTTTTGCTATTGAAGGTCACGACATTTCTGTTGGTTAGCCCCCGAATTTATTGAAGTCTCCTGGGCTAAGGCTCTGGCACTTATCCTGTCAGCCACTCTGCCTAGCTCAGAGCTGCCTGAAAGTTTGCTGAGTCTGTTGACTTCCTATCTGAGTGCAGGTCAGTCTACCAAAGCCTACTGATAAAGTCCATCCTGTTATTTTTATTTTTATAGCTTCCTAAGATACTTAGCAATGCTTTTAGGAAAAAACCCTCCATGATATGTCACATTATTTTCCTACTCTTCTAAAAAGAAGGAAAGACTCAATAATGAAGCTGAAGTTGTATTTTATCCTTATGCAGAGATTATGTAAATATATTTAGGTTGATATATGAAATTTTGTAATATCTTTTTTTTTCTTCTGAGTATACCTTTTTCTGTTCTCTTTATCTCACTGAGTGACATGAACCCTCTACCATTCTATCTATAGTTTTAGATACAATTTATTGTGCTTTTGAACAAGAAGTGTTTTATTTGTGACAAAGCAGTGTAATGTGTGTTAAGAAAGTATTTTCAGATTAGACTCTGAATCTGTGTGGAGAAATCATCATAGTTGGTCTTCCAAAATCTTTATTAGACACCTTAAATAGTTTCACATATTTGTGAAAGTTTCTATAACTTCAGCTCCTATTTGACAGCTGTAGTGCAAATAAAGGACATTGACTGAATTTCTGAACTATGATAAAAATGTGGCCTAGAAGGATTTTAGTACTGGGAAAAAGGAATGCATCCTAATTTTTTTTTTTTTTTTAGATACCGTATATCTTGAATGCTAGCCCCAAGCCAGACTCTCTATAGTTGAAAAATTTTAATTTAATTCAGGGAAAAGAACTCCAGCAAAACATGAAAAGTTACTTTAATCTAATATATTTGGGGGGTTTCTTGTGGTGAGTTTTTTTGTTGTTTAACTCTCATTATTTGAACCCATTAACTAAATGACCAAATGGCTCCAGCTCTCAGTTTATGAGCTAGATGATGGATGCTGCAATTATTTTGAAATAAAGTGTTATTTTCTATAAGTTAAGAACTGGTGCTTTGTAAGTGAAAAAATGGTTGCTGAACATTAGAAGCATGTAAATGGAACAAGAAGGAAGATCTGCAGAAATTCAGAGGAAGACTTTTGAGGCTTTCTGAAAGGTTTTATGGAATGGAGCCCATTGACAGTCTCATGTTCACTCTCCCTGCTGATCACTGGGTCCACCTGGACAGTTAAGGCAGCTTTTAGTCTTGTGGGAAGGACATAATTTGACTCAGTTATTGTCTCAGTCCAGAAAAACTTAACTTCCATGAAGAAAAGCTTCTATGCAGAGGTAGATTTTGTGGTGTGAGTCCACTTCTATTTCATTTAAAGATCATGGTCTTCCTTTAACCTCATCAGAAGAATGAACAAATCTGGTTCACTTCCCCCTTAAATTTCTCTAGATTACTTCATGTGTTCAATGTGCAAATTAACATGAATGCAGACTAAGCAAGGAAAGCATTTTTAAAAGACTCTCCAAGTCTGTGTAAGAACTTGTTTGCTGCCAATGGATCAAGGCACAATAATGGAGACCATGTACAAAGCCCTAGAATAATACTAAAGAACATGAAGAAGATGACTATTCAGGTTGCCTCACAAAAGTACAAATTAATGGCTAGTCCGACAGAACCATGTTAGAAATTGAATTATAATTTATACCTACATAATCTGAATAGTCAGTGTAGTTGCCATCCAGTATTTTATTAATTTTCTTGGTGTGTTTTTTTAAAGAAAAGCCCAAAGTGACAATTTTATTATGGTGGACAACCACAAGTTGAATGAGATGGCAGGAATTATCCTTCATTCACATGGCAAACTTGTGAAACCCAAAGGACACACTGTGCCTTGCCTGGCTCCCAAAATCAACAGAACTGTGTTAGCTTACATTGTAGATTGTTGTGGATTTTTTTAACAGAAGGTGTAAGCTCCCACCTTGCTTTTAAGAAGGAAATAGACTGGAGTGTTATTTGTTCTAGAAAGCAGCATTGAGTTTAACAATTTCTTGCAGTGATACCTTTGCCTGCAGCTCCTTAGAGCTGTATAAATCCATTGAGGAAAACAATAACAAGAGGGAAGTGGGCTCTGATAATAACAGGTTCTTGACAGCAAAACTTGAAATGAAGAGAAGGGCAGCAAGCAGAAGGAGCGGTAATGCTGGGAAGATATTTGCTCTGATAACCTTGGCATGGACAAGAAGTAGAAGTCAGCCCTCCTTCACCTGAAAGTTTGTTGTCACAGCTGTTGCCTTGAGTGCCAGGGGGAAAATACAGGTGGCTTCTCTTGGCACGTGTAGATGGCTACAGGGTATTCCTGAGCATGAAGAGAGCGCACAGGCTGCTGGCTGCTTGCTGGCAGGCCACGGTGGGCTGCTTTTGTACTCACAGCTTTGTGACACAGCAGTGTCACAGCAGTTTCTTCTTATTTTAGCCTGCTGAAAGGGCGTGCTTTGTGAATTTGCTAGTTACCTTGGTATCCTAAAATTGAAACCATACACAGTTATGTCATGTTATTATTTGGTTTGGTAATTTCTGTTTTGCTTTATACACTTCTAATTCAATGCAGGAATACTGCATTCAGCTAAGAGTTTGTTGATTCCCTGGGAGCAAAAAAAAAAAAATGCAAACCAAACAAACTTCTTTTGGGTATTGCTCTCTTGTCTTCCAAATAGTAGTATTTGAAATCACTAACTACTTGTGGTAAGCCTCTGAAAATAGATGCATATAACGGAAGTCATGTTTTTTAAGTAAAAAGCGGATCTGTGATCTCTGTATAGAGTCTCCACAAAATATCAGGGACTAGTTTAGCTTTATGTTGGGGCAACACCTTGGCCTTAAAAAGAGACCAACTTGATGCTTCATTAAAAATACTTAGAGTGAACCATTTATTTTTGATAAATCACACAGAATCATAGAATGTCCCAAGTTGTAAGGAACCCACAAAGATCACACAAGTCCAACTCCTGGCCCTGCACAGGACACCCCCAGAGTCACACCATGTACCCGAGAGCATTGTTCAAACACTTCTTGAGCTCTGTCAGGCTGTGCTGCGACCCCTTCCCTGGGGAGCTGTTCCAGCCACCCTCTGGGTGAAGAAACTTTTCCTGATATCCACCCTAAACCTCCCTGGCACAACTTCAGGCCATTCTCTCAGTCCTGTCACTGGGCACCACAGAGATGAGATCAGTCAGGACAATGTTTGCCAGCTTTCAGTCAGCTGGACCACTCTGGATTCCCGAGACTACTCAAAAATCATCAAGAGAGGTTTTGTGATTATATCAACTAGCTCTTTGATATAAATTCCATCTTTTGGATGAATGCCATCAGGCTGCATAGATTTGTTGGGATCCAGGTGGAGCAGCAGAAAATCTGCTAGTGAACTCGGTCAATGGCAATTGCCCTGGAGCCATCTTGACCTCATGGAAACAAGTCTTCCAGAAATCAAAAATGAATCTTACTGTCCTTCCACCAGGATAACTTTGACCTCATTAATATTTTTACTTTGGAAGTCTGAGCATGGTGGGGTTGTAAGCCAGCTTAGAGGTTTTAGCTGCTGGACCTCAAAGGGAAATCCCTGATCCTCTGAGCCTTCTATATTTGCTACAAAAACTCCTTCTGGGAAAAATCGTGTGTCAAAGGGATTACAGAGCAAGTGTCACTGAGCTTCACTGTGGATTCTGCCAGCATCCCAGCAGCAGGACACCATGGTGTCTTTGTCACAGCTGCAGGGATTCTTGTCACAGCCACAATAGTGATCCTTGTCACGTCCAGTGCTTTTTGTCACAAAGCTGTGAAATAATGGTGGTAGCTGCAGCATTGGCCAGCTCCACCAAGGCCAACCTGCATGTGCACAGGGAGCACAAGCTCTGCTTCCCCCTGGTAACCCAGATGTAGTGTGAGGTCTAAAGTCACTACCTGCTGCATCACTGTGTTGGTTTTTGGGTACTGAGACCCAGATTAGCCCCTTCGGCAGGAGAGATGAAACCAGGAGGGGGGCAGCTCTGCCTCCATGGGCACTGTGAGTCTGACCTGTGAGGTAGGGTTTAATGACCTAGAGATTCAAAACTTGTTACCAGGGGACATGATAGCAGCCTAATGGATTTGAAACATGGAAAAAAAAATTGCCCTGCTGTTTTGTTCCCTCATGTGTATATACTACTTTTCAATCCAAAGCTTGCCCTACCTTATCTGTGGCATTACTGAAGCACTTTTGTGCTTCTTCTTATTTCCACAACCTCTGTGCTTCATACTTCCCAACCTCCTTTTGGCTCTGACTAGGTAAAGGGATATTGAGGGGCAGATATTAGACTTCCTAATATTATACAGGTACACTGGTTTTGATTCTGAATCCAGCTCTTGGTTTATTTCAATCTTGAGAAACTGAAGGATGCGAAATTGGGTAATACACATTTATGAATTCTATGTGCCCTTTACAATTTGCATCTTTCCTGCTCCCAGAGGACTGATTATAAAGACTGTTAAAAAGGCCCTAGACGGTATGTTAAAATCTTAGGGCTTTAGGTCATGACTTAAACTGTAAAAAGTATTACTAAGTGCAAAAGTCAGTCCACTTCTAATGTCATTGGTAGTCATTTCCTTTACTGACTATGGTGTACTGTAAAACAAGTTTTATTAACCTCAAAAGTAAATGTCCTCAATGTGTGCCTGCACTGGATAGTTTATAGGGGCTATGCAGCTAAGTGTGTTTGCCTGGCAGTGTCCTGCTTTTACCTCAGTATTGCAATGCAGTGCTGGAAACCACAATATCAAAAAGCATCTCTAGAGTATTAGCATCTGTTGTGGGGCAGCCACATTAGCCACAGATTTCACTGCCTGGAAATGAACAATAAAAAGCAATCCTCTTGATAACAGCCATTCAATGGCTTCTTTATCTAACTGGAAAAGATCTTTCTGTTTGATTCTGTATATAATAGTAGTATCAAATTAAAAATTAGTATTAAATAATACTAGTAATAATATAGTAAATTCTCTCTATAAATATAGTATTTTTATATTTCTTTATCAAAAAGATTCCCAGTACTTTTATTTCACTCTTGAAAGTGATTTTTTCAGAAAATTATATAGAATACTAGCTAGGGATATATGTATAGTACTGTAATTACTATGGAGAAGTGAATAATTTTTTTCCCCTCTATATGTTAAAATCTTATTTACTGGGAAATTCTTCTGATTTTTCTTCCAAAGGATATATCCAGGTTGAATCTCCTCTTTTTCCTTATGTGAGAGGTGCCCAATGTTGCTGTGTATGTTCAAGCTGCTCTGAATTAATCCTGTGTTCCCTGGCAGCAACCTCCCATTTCTTTCCTTATCTTTTTGAGGTGCTATGAGGGTTTGATCTGAAGCACCATTAGTAGAATAGACATAATGATTGTATCAGCTGATTAGAGGCATCTAATGCATTTTCTGGACATCAGTTACTACTCAGTAATGGGATAGTTCAAGGGAATACTTCATGGGGCTTAGGGTTGACTCAGAAGCTGGAAATCTGTCATTGTGCTTACAGCATGTAGGCAATTTTTCCATGTCCTCATTGTAGTGTGCAGGTCCCTGGTGGAAAGGCAGCTCATCTTTCAGTTTAGGTTAACCCATGTCTTTGGTGCAAGCGGCACAGCTTACAGGGAGTTTGGTGTAGAATATATATATGTAGAATATGTAATTGGTAATAAGGTGATTGGGTTCTCTGTGGCAGTTACATTGCCCCAGGCTCAGACTGGGACTCTCCCTGCTCACATTTCATTCACCTTCCTTTCCCCAGCTATCAGCTGGTGGCTGCTGTGCAAGGATAACTCAGTACGTGGGAGTGGTTATTGGAGCTATGTATCGGTGTGGCAAGTTCAGTGCATGGTGGTTTCAAATGTCTTCACAGCTATACTAGGATTTTCCCCCACCATTGTTTTCTGTTTCTGTGGAGCTATATTAATTACCAAGTTTTTTATTTTATTATTTTTAAATTTGATGATGCTACTTTATTTTATTGCATCTATTTGACTCTTGTCAAAACCACTTATGAATAACAACAACATAATTTAGTAGAGGATATCAGCTCAGCTGCTCTATGAAAGCTTTATTTAAGGGGCTGCTCTTGGCATGCAGTGAATATTTAATCATTGCCTTTATTTTCTGCTCTCATTTTCAATTCAGTTTTCAATTTATAGGTTTTAATTATGTGAAAAAGCCAAAGATATGCTCTTTCTTTCTTTCTATTTAGTTTTTCTAAGACAGACTAATTTGAATTTGTCACTGAAGCTTTCCTTTTACTATATTTAAGTTGGTTTTAGAGTCCTTTCAAAGTCTCAGAATTTATATTATATTTAGTATTTTTGGATCTAGAAAAGTACTGAGTCAAACTTTGATGCTGTTAAATTCAATAGACCTTTTGCCATTAACATTTGTAATGCTGGGATTTGCACATTTGGTTTTAGAGAGGTTTGTAAGTTCACAATAATGCAGGATTTTTATTGCAAATAATGTCATGTTAGTACTTGTGATTACTTAAGGCAGCCTTTGTAAAGCTACAGTTAATTTATTGATTACTAGCAAATAAAATTACTTGCTTTAACAGCTTAGAAATTTCAAATTCTGTTGGAATTGATGTAGGTTTAAAGTATATTTTTTATACCTGTCATCTCCTGCAAGTACTTGGTGAAGTGTATATATAACATTACTAGTAAAAAGATACTTGAGAGTTTTTCTGTTAACTATTCTAAGAGCTGTCTTTTCGCTCTTTTGTTTTGTTTAAGGATCAAATTTTGGTTCCAATTAAGATTTTCCTGAAAACTCTAAGTTGTTAAATCAATAACATACTTGGGTTTGGGGTTTCTTTTTCAGAAGTTAGAAGTCTAAACTAAGTTCCTCTAAAATGAGATAAGTCTAAGTTCAACTAACCTTTTGTTCTGCCGTGTGCTGGATCCTAACAGCATCGGGCCCTTAGTCCTTTCATGACCTAGGTGAATGTACAGGTAACAAATCAATAGCTTCAGATATTAACATTTCCTATCTAATTCCTTCAACAGTGAAATTCTAGTTATGTCACGTATGTTTTGGAAATATCAATCAGCTTTGTATTTTTTAACCTATTAATGTGCTGAGACAGTGTTGGGTTTCCTTCAGTTACATTGTTGCAGAATGATCTGATGACTGCAACACCTTTTTCTTAAAAAAAAAAAAAAAAAAGATTATTGAAAGAGTCCTGGGAAACTAGTGTCATTATACAGCCTGTAACACACTCCCTGACTCCTGGGGTTTTTTAACTGCTGTCTGATGGAAACAGTTTAGTTTCAATCACACAGCTGCCATTAAACCCTTGCTCTCAGTTTTCTCCCAGACTTTTTTGTTATGCAAAAACCCAGGGTAGGGATTGGGGCATCCTTTCTAAGACTCTGATGTTAACACAAGTGTGCAGCCTTGTGTGAGTGAATAAAGTCTTAAAGAATTGAGATGGTACCTCTGCAGTCTGATTAATTTAATTTTACCTGCTTTAGCAAGATTTAATGTGGTGAATACTCCAGTTCATTCTTGGGATGTCTGAAAAGTAAGTTCCCATCTGTTTGACTACAGCTGGAACTTTGGAAAGTGGACAGTTGTCCTGTCACATGTGTGCTTTTCCTTTTTTTGTGGACCCTAGTGTGTTTTTGCCAGGCCCTTTGAGTTAATTCATAGTACATAACATAGAGTTAATTCCTGTTCCTGTATGTAGGTGTGAAGCCAGGACTCTATGCTACCTCCACATCCAAGGGACTGATGAAGCACAGCACTGCTTACTATTTTTCTGGCATAAAAGCAGAGTTCAGAATGAGCAGAAATCATAATTTAACTTGTATTAGGTTTCTACATGCATTTTTCATCACCTGAAAAAATTGTCTTGGCAAACTAACTTTTTGATGAGAAAGCTTCTAGTGTTGCTGGTAGCAATGATTGTCTAACTACCTATAGCACTTCTTGTTAGTTCATTAAAAGACTGGCCCTCCTAATTACATCTGCATGTCTTTCCATAATTTGTACAGACCTCAATAATTAAATGGGTGATAATCTGTCAGCAGAATTGCAAAAGACCTTGATCCTTACATGCACAAGCCCTCGGGCAGTATTTGCAGTTATCTAATATCATGTTGTCTTTCTTACTTGATTTTTAAGTGAATAGAATACACTGTTGATGATATTAGCTTCATAAATAGTCCACTGTGGAATGGATGAAGATGCTTTGGGATGGATATAGGCAGTCTGTCACCTTGCTCCCTCGTTATTGCAAAGACAAATCTCATTTTTGCCTTAGTTATTTGAAACTATCTCTGCCTTTATTTCACTGATAAGTCATTTTAAAATCTGAAGTGCATGTTATTTTTTCACTCTTTGAAGGCCAGATCTCTTTGTGATGCTTGGATGGCCAAAAGATGGTGACTAAACACATATTAGGTACATGCAGCATAATTTCTAATGGTGCAGAGGTGAAGCTGGGGAATTGATGCTCACCCTCTGAAGGTCAGAGCAACAGATTGAGTTGCATGACTGGAAGTGTTCAGCACTTACAGTGATGCTTTAAGTATCTTTGTCTGTCTTCTCTTTTGTATGTTCCTCTCTTAAGACAGCTAAAAAATAGCTCATCCTAATTTATTTTCTTTCTTTTTAATTTTTTAACCTGGTCTTCGGGTTTAGTGTAATTTTACCTCTTTCATACTAAAATGCTGACTCTCTAAAATGCTGACTTAAATGCTTTAAGTCTCTGTTTCACCTGGGAAATGCCTCCAAAAGCATCCATTTAAATATCGCCATTTTGGTGCATTGGCCTCCAAATAATTTAGAGAGAAACTATCCATCATTAGATGAAATTTTGCACTCTTATCAGTGCAGTGCTCACTTTCTGATCATCTGAAAAGCTTTCAGACTCTCACCCATGAGTTATGCAGCCATCACTGCTCATTTTCTAGCAGAATCCCTGTGTCTACACGTGCTCCTGGCTCGCCAGCTCCTCTTATTCTTCCTTCAGAGCAACACAGGGTAATTACCTTTCTAGCTCATCTGGCTTATCACATTTAAGACTGTACTTGAAGAGTGAGGGCTCAGCTTTAGGACTGCATCATTATCTTCGGAAATATTTTTTTAGATGTGCTGTTTTAGCACTACATTATACATTTTATACATTCTGTCCTCAGAAAAAGGGAGCAAAACTGGAGCAGTGAAAAAGGAAAGTGCTTGCTGTTTTGAGTTAGTGTTCCTACTGGGACATATCTCTGATGCAGGGTCAAGTGAAGGCAGTGCAAATGGTGCAGGAAGGCACTTTGCTGAGTTGGAATGAAATATCACAAGCTGAAAGAGTAGTTTCTGACCACCTGCCTGGACAAAGTGATTTCGGCTGGGCTGCTGTTGGAATTGTCCTTGCGTGGTTTGGCAACTGTTTGCAGCATCCTCATTATGTTATTTCAGTTTGTGCACATGTTGTGAATAGAAAGAAACAAGGAGAAAATAAAAATCAGATCTTCTCTGCCAGAAAAGCTTGATACCTATGGCAGAGTCCCTGAAATTGTCACTCTTTTGCAAAGGGGCAATCATATGTTGTCTATAACAAACAGTGATGATAAAAAACCTGAGAAAACTTAGAAAAGAACATGAATTGAAAAAAATACAATTATTATGGCCTGAGATTTTTCATAGTGGGCAAAACCATGTGCCTTATAAGTTCTACTATTCAACTTTTAAATCACATTTCTTAAAAGTAAATTTATTCTGATGAAGGGGAATATCTCTTTTTTATTTCAAAAATCAGTCTATTTTGTGAGCTTTAATGTTGTCCTGAGTTTCATGTTAATTATATAGGATCATAACTATATTTTTTAAAAGTCTCCATTTAAAAAAACCCCGTACATGACTATATATTAGCTGTTAACTGTACTTAACAGAGGTTTTCTGTGTCTCTCACAGCCTTTATGGCTGTTAGGCTTGCAGTTCTTTCTGCTATTTATTTGTGTATTGAAGCGACCAGATAATTTATCTGGTTTGGAGCTCCTTTCTTCCAGCATGTTTAGAGCTTATCAGTATCACTTATAGAAAAGCAGAAAGAGATTCATCCTTTAATTCCTAAACATCTGGATAAATGAGCAACAGAACCTGCCAACCAGCTAATGTAACATGGCATACAGACCATGATATTAGATGTAAGAGATTGGTTTGGCAGGATTTTTGAGTACAAGTCAAGTGACTTGTAAGGAGACGATACATAAAATATATAGGCTGCCTCAGTATTTTCCCCAGTACTCACATGGAAGTGGCAACAGAGATCCTGCTCTTCAGTTCAACTCTCAAATGAACTTGCCTGCCTTCTTGATATTGAAACATTGGTGTGAAGAATTAAGATTGGGTGCCTGGCTGATGAAAGAGATGAATGAAAGAGAGAATGAAAAAGATTGCACTTCAAATGATGCTGAGATGGTATGCAATGGAGCAGAACCCTTGTTAAATGATTGGTTCAAAGCAAAACACAAGCTCAAAAACATTAGCTTTTAAAAACCTGTTATACTGCTTGTGACTCCTTACTGTGCTGCAGATACAGTTCATATCAGGTTTTAGGATTTATCATTACTTAGACTGCCCTGGCTTCCATCACTGTCAAGCCTACAATACTGAGAGTCTTGGTATAAAACGCCTTCATCCTCTCAAAGTTATACTTCTAGAAGTTGCAATATTATTAAATAAAGGCTAAACTTCTGGGATTACCTAACATTTTCCCCTATGACTGTCAACAGGAAGAAGCTTGTATTTTGCCTTCCTTAATGACATATATGTTGGCTAAGATGGATTTAACTACTTGACTGTGTCATGATAGATAAAGATTAGAACTGTAAAAATTAAATACTAGGTACATTATTCATATTTTTCTAACTAGAAGGAGCAGCTAAAAAGTTGGGGTTTGTACATCAAGTTGACATAATACTGGATTTTTAAAATTCCCTTATTTTCAATTATTTTTTCTTGTTCTTTTCTCCTTTTTTTTGCTGAGGTTTGCTTTATTTTTCCAGGGGCCAGCTGAGTAATGCTGGTGCAATATTTGTCCTTGGCACCGGTGTCCCTTGTTCAGTGACACTGTGTGTCTCATGTGGTCAGTCCCACTAAGGGTATTATTGTAACAATTGCTCAAAGTGTATATCAGAATTAATTTTTTTTCTGTCCTAAGATTAGTCTAAGGCATTTCAAATACTTGGTCTTAAAGGCATAGCTGATTCATGTGGCAGCTTTTCAAGGGATAAATGGCAGTAATGTGCCTAAATTCTGTTTTCCTGATGTGGGAAAAGGGTGCTGAAAGGATGCCTTTGAAAACTTTTTCTTTTGGCCTCAATTTATTTTGGTTTTTATTGCTTAAATACTGACCATGAAATATTAGCTAGTTGTAGTGCTTGACTGAATTATGAGTAAGATGAGCTAAAAAACATTGTTCTTTCATGTTTCTTTGTGTCATTCAATAGCTCTGATCTGATTTCTAAAATATATTTCCACAATTTCTTGGAATTTCATGACATCATCACATCTGTAGATTTAGGGGTTTGATGCAAATGATGATCTGATTCTGTTAAAATGATTAGTCTGCCAAAACATGAGCAACATTTTGTATTCTCTCCGTCTCTTACATGGCTGGATAGATTCCAATATTTTATTTATGTTATGGACTTTGTTTTGAATCACATTCACATTGTTGAATGCATGAAGGTCCTATGAAACTTGCTCCCAGTATATCAGTTTGGGGAACAGCTGGTCCTCCCTTCCTTAAGCACCCAATACTTTTCACAGACTTTTGACTACTTTAAAGAGCAGTAGTTCTGGCTTTTGGCGTCACTTTAGCATCGTGTTGTTTGTAGTTAATTCCCCACAAAAATAGAAATGAAATAATCTTGGGGTGAGATAAAGTTGTTAGGATTAATTAATCCCCATCAAAACTTCATCAAACTATTTACACATATAATTTAGGTCAATATAGACTCATTTTAATTCACGCCTTGATGTAACAACTTAGTTACAGCCTGGATTTTTACTTCCATGTGCTTCACTTGTGAACTCTAAGTGTGACTCGAAGATGTTGCTTGGACTTTCATTTTCATTTCAAGTGGAAAGGCTATTGCAGTCCCTACAGATTATTGCCTAAAAGTTCTTTTCAAAAAACTAAACAGATAAAAATATAAGAAAACTCCTTTACCATGCAGCCAAATATTTCATACAATATACATAGTTTTTACTCCTACTTTGGAAGAGAATGTAAGAAATCATTTTAATTTGCTACCAGCATGGTGTGTCTCAAAAAAGTTGTGTTTTGTGGTTTAATCAAAAATCTTAGCTGAAATGAGGATGAGGGTTTTTATGGATTGCTATATGGACAAAAGAGATTTTTTCTTCTTTAGTATAAAAAATCATCCAGTGATTCCATTGAAAATATTTCATTTGAACATTGATAAAGAAATATTGCACTGAAACATAAACAGATGATGTCAGAATGACTGTAGTAAATGCAATTATGCTTCAACCAACAATAATCTTAAATGAGATATTTTATTAAATGTTAATAACTTTGGGGACTAGACTGGTTTCTTCTTAGGTCTTTCAAGTAAGAGTTACTCTGTGCAACAAGATGCTTGCAATATAAAGAAGGTGGAGTGTGTACCAAGGGATGTTTCTGAGGGCTTAAAACCATTTGAGATTTATTAATTTTCTGGAGTTGGGTTAACATGGTTCCATGAATAGGCACAAGGCCTGAAGAGTGGGATTAGGAAGGTTTCCAGAGGCTCTGAACTCATGTCAAGCAAAACTGTCATGCCAAGCAGCTAAGTCAACTGAATAGGGAAAAGTCTTGGAAGTGCTTTATCAGCGCATAATGTTTGTAAATTTTATTCAATTAATTTACAGCTGCAGGGCTCAGGAGGCTGAAATTAAAGTTTTGTAAAGTTTTGATAAGGAAGCAGCCAAAAACCAACAAAAAAGTTTGATTAGCTCTGGATGGTTTTTAACAAGTTGGCAGGGGAACAAAATTGCAAGCAAGTATTGCAGAGGAAGGTGCGCCCAGTCTTGGGAGCTGTTGTCGCCAGCTGGGTTGGCAGCAGAATTCCTGCCAGCACCCTGCATGAGGAGCCTGCAGGTATGCTTGGCATTTGCCTTCCCTTCTGCCAAGAGGTGCCTCAAGGAAAAGCCATGGCCCTGAGAAAAGCTTCTGGAATTTAGTGCTATCAAAAGTACTTACAAATAAACATTATGCTTTCAAATCCTGTTATTTCTATGAAAAGATTAAATAGAATTTACTTCAGAGAAAACATGAGTGAAAAAGAAGGTATGCCAGAAGATGCCCAAGGTGCTAACATATTAGCTTTGCACAATATCTGTGCCTCTGTTGCAGGCTTGAAAATTACTGTGTCTTGAGTTGATGTTACCCATGCCACTTCTTATTTGGGGTTTTTTGGGTGTTTTTTTGTTTGTTTGTTTTGTTGTTGTTGCTGACTATTTTATTTTATTTTACCTTATTTTATTTTATTTTATTTTATTTTATTTTATTTTATTTTATTTTATTTTATTTTATTTTATTTTATTTTATTTTATTTTATTTTATTTTATTTTATTTTTTATTTAGAACCAGGGAAACTCTCAATGTCTCCAAGAGGCCTTTGGATAAATCCTGGCAAAATCACAGTCAGGGCTGCCACCTCATTTCTCTGTTTCTTGTGGTTGAGTTAGGAGAAATGATGTTGCATATTGATATCTTATTTTTATCTCTTACGTAGGCTCATGATAGACCAGAATTTTGGAACCAAGCTTAGCCCGAGCCCTCTCTCCCATATGCAACATGTGCTGCTGAGGTAGCAGTTCCTATTCCTTTTAGTTGTATGTATTCACTACCTCATATTTGTATTATTGAAAAATATTTTTGTTTTTTCTTACATTGTTAATTTTTAGACTTGGGTTCCCATTTCTCAGTATTGTTTCTTAAAACAAGAATAACTGAGTGAATTATCCAGGCAGCTTTTACACTTCCAGTCATTGTGAAATTTGTTTGCAACATTCTATGCCAGTATATCTACAATGAAAAAGGGAATTCCATTAAAATCAAATTATCACATGGGAACTCATCTGCTTTTGCTGAAATATTTTGATTTATTTGGGGAAAAATCTAAACAAAATGCTTCCATTGCAGTCAGGTCTCTTCAAACAATTCAGTTTCTTAAGAGCAACTTTTGAGGGAGTGCTATAGGTTTGATGCATCCCAGTCCTGCCAAAGTTGTGGTATATGAGATTGCTGATCTCTCTGGAAATGGGAGCTGGACAAAATGTAAATTCCCTTTTCTGTGATTTTGGGAGAGACCTAAGGGCAGCAGGGAGTTGCTGGAGCTGGTGTTTTTTGCTGTGGTGCCTTTTCTGCCGAGGGCACAGCTCCCTGGGTGCCGTGGGGAAGCTGCTGTCCCACCACCAAGGGCCACCAGGCTAAGTAGAAATTGACACTAAAGTAACTTGGATTGGGCCCAAATGGCTGTGAAATACTTCAGATTCGTTTCTGAAATTACAGATTAGGATCCTTCCTGCAATGCTGATGGTCTGGAAGGACTTGAAGGCTTTGCAAGTGTAAATCGTGCCACATACTGTGGCTATTTAACTTTGAACTTGTTGTTTGTGGTTGGATGCTAAATGTGTTTTGCAATGCTATTTCCATAAGAGTCTGAAAAGAAGCAAGTCTTCCTTTTTTAAGAGGAATCCTTCTTAAATTCTGCTGACATTTTAGGATTGGAGGAAAAAATTGAGACAAATAGCTTTCAGACTTCCTTCTATTTTAGAATGACACTGTGACCAAGCTCCCAGGCTTTCTGGTGGGGCTTGCATGAGTTTTTTACATCAGGACAGCAGGCATCTGTCCAGGACAGAAAGACATCAGGGTTTGTACTGGAGGAGTTTGTATAAAATCTTAAAGGATGCTTTTTAAGGATTTCCTGAAACTTTCTTAATTTTTAATATGTCCTCTACCCAAATTCATGACTGAGAAATGTAATATATGGATGAGCATTCACTCCAGTCTACCTCTGGAGTACAGAGGAGGTACCAGTAGTTGATTACCCTAATGGTTTGGCATGACCATTTTTAATTCTGTATGCTACTTGCCCAATTTCATTCCAGTTTTCCTTATTTCCTTCTTCAACTATCTACATGGATTGTTCTAGTGTAGTTTAGAAGTTGGCAGAGCACTGCCTTAAAACTGAAACCTGAAAGTTTTGGTACAGTGTGACATCTTATCCGTTGTTCTCCAGTGTCACTAAGAACAAAGCAATCTTGCTGAGCTATGAAGCTGCACACTTAAAATCCAGTGCTTTATTTATGTGAAGCTAAACACATTCAGTGCCAAACTTTGCACAAGATTAAGATTTTTCTATCCTAACTGTGCATGAAAAAAGCCCATATTTTTCCATCTTAACTTTGCATGAAACAAAGCAGAAGCTTTCTTTGAAGTCTCTGAAAATATTTGGGTTTGTACTCATTAATGTAAGTGTCAATATATAGATAACTTCTGTGCTTTAAAAACAGGCTCAAACCCCCATATTTCTTTTGGGTATTTAAAATTATCATGGTCTGTGTCTCACTCAAGAGACAGTAGGTTTCCTAAAACATAGCCATGACATACTAGGTTTCCTAAAAGGTAGCCATGACTTCTTGGTCACAGCACTAAATAGAGATGATATTTCAATGTACTGAGATCAGCCTGTTTATTTCTGTGTCAGAAAAATAAATTATATTTTTATATAGGATTCTTAAATGGTGGTCGAAGAAAACAGCAAAACTGCTGGGAGTTGCATCTATTATTGAGGATCTCAGAGCATTTGAAAGCATTAGAATAATAACCTGTTACAATAAAGGGTTATGATATACCTAAGCCCTCTCTTCTTAAAGGGAACTTGATTCATCACTCAGGTGTAAATATATGTCACAGACATCAGTTATTTATATATAGACATGATTCTTTGAAATTAATAAAGCTTTAAACAAAGATATTTAAAGAAGCAAATCAGGAACTGTTTGAAATGCTAGGAGTCATGGGAAAGATGGACTTGGTCACATAAATAGTTGGTCTGGATTTAAATGAAACCATTTTATAGCAGAAACAAAGGGATATTCTATGCATTATGCTAAAGATATTATAAGTTAAATTTTTTTTATGCCAATACAGTATACCTGCTTCCTGCTAGCAGCTGTAAGTTGTTCATGTGGGTTCTGTGCAGTCAGTCCATTTTTGAGTCTGTATCATTATTCCCTATATTACAAAATGCCCATGTGCTGTTAGCTTCTATTTTGAGGGAATAAAGTGAAAGTTGTTTCTGTGAAGTCTAGCTTAGAGACTTGGGAGCCATTTCTGGGCATTTAAATTGATTGTATTTGTCTATAGCATTCAGCATGGCCTAGAAAATAAAAGTTGGGAGGAGCGGGAGTGGGTTTCTTCACAGCTTATCCTGACCTATATGTCCTGGAGAATTTTAATTCATTTGGAAAAAAACTGATCATATGACTGAGAGCGCCGAAGGTCTTTGATATGCAGGTCCTCTTAGTCTTAGGAGCAGCAAGTTTTTGTGAAATACTCTCCCTTTAAACAGTAAAGTCTGAGGGATGCAGATACGTTCAAGCGAGTACTATGTTTGTACAGTTTCATTTATCCTTTTGTTGTATTCCCAGTTCCCTGTAGCCTCTGCACTGCTCATAGGCACTGCTTTTTGGCTCTGTCTCTCCAACCATCCAAATACCTGGGGGTGTAAAATAAACCACCATTAGTTGCAGTCCACTGTGTCTGTGGTGTGCCTCCTGTCAGTGCAGCCAGTGCCACATCCACTGACAGCCATGCTTGGAAGAGTTACTGACTGCCAGGGGTGTGGTCTGATGGTTATTTATTTACAGAAAGATTGATTATGGGGTAGACATTGGACACAGACACTGTTGACATCTTCATTTAGGCATAAGAGGTGCTAGAACATTATTTGATAGAGGCTGATTTTGAAAACAAACTTGCTTGGTGAGGAGGGGCTCAGTGAGACTTCCCATATGAGAAATGTGCATCTAAGAGGTAAACAAGAACATAAAATAAGCAGTTAGAGTGCTGTGTCATGAAACTGGTTTATTAATTAATTATGGCAATAATACTCTAAATGCAGTAAAACACTGGTGGGCCAAAAGCAATATTTGAGAAAGTTGTTCTTCCCAGGACTGACTGATACATGGGGCTGATGCTTGTTTCTGGTTAACTTACAGCTAAGACTTCACCCTTTTCAAAGCTTGTTTAAAAGACATTGAGTTTTAAATGAGATTTCAGGAAATTAATGTGTTTTTCAATCATCCTTTTTACTTTCTTTGGTTTTGTAATATGCTCTTACAAAAAATAGCTTCTCACAAATGGTAGATAATGTGAGGGAGATATACTGGCCTGTAAACTTTCTTCTAGAGAAATTTAACTCTCAGTTCAAGGAAGTCTGAATGACAAGAAGATAAGCTATGGCCAGGGGTGTGTTTATGAGTGCAGAGATCTTCCTGCTATGGGAGCACTTGACAAGAAACAGAGAAGGCACGTGAAGAGCTAAACTTGCAGCAGGATTGTTTACATCTTCCAGACTGCTTCTCTCCTGTGCTTATGCAGACATTTCTGAATTTTCAGTCTTTATTCCTCTCCTTGATTTTATGTAGTTTAATAGAGGATTCCTTAGGGCAATTTGCTTTCTATAGTGCAAATTTTTTAGTCACTATCTGTTATGAGACAAGTTTCCTTTACTAAATTATTTCCTTGTGTCTGTGCAATATTTGCCCTACCTCAAGTGGGGACTAAAGGAACAGATATACTGCATATAATTTTCATGTCTGCTGCAATATTTCTTTGTTGTTTTGCAAAAAAAGACAGTGTTGTGGAGTAGTAGTTTAAACTTCTAGTAGTTTATCTTGGAAAGAAGAAAACAAATATTAACAAATGCTTTATTCTTGTTACTCTGTAAATTATCTAGATTTGCTGACTTCTCTTTTAGCATTACTAGTTTTATTCTGACTACCATAAAATCTTCGGCTTCTTTTTAAAATACATCTTGTCTCCCCGCTGTGGAATAGTTTGCACTATTTCCTCAGAAATATTGGCCAAAATCTCTGAAAGGCAGCTTGGAATGAGTCATCTTGGAATAAAAGTCGTCTTTTGTAGTGGTAAGAGGCTGCAGAAGTGATCAGCATTCAGTCAATCAGAAAGGGCTTTCAGTTCCTTGTCGGAAAGAGAAAAAAGTGCATAATCTTTGGTGAATCTTCCTGTTACTAACTGATTTCTAAACACACTCATTAATATGATGAATTGTTACTCTTTCCATTCAATAGTTGAGTCACAAAAGTCTGCTGAGGCCAGAGGGCAAAGCACACAGTGGTTGGCAAGGCAGTGTGTGGTGGCAGGGCAGAGGGGAGGCTGTCCCACCTGCAGGGCGCTCCTTGCAGGGATCCCATGGAGGGTGGGTGCCATACCTCCTGCCATTGCTGGGAGCAACTGGATCACACTTAAAAGGCACAGGAATGGGCATGCCAGAAAGAAAGCTGGATTGGCATTCAAGAGGTTAATTAGAAAGGGAAAGAGCAATTAAAGGGACCTGAGGAAGTCTTCATGAAACTGTAATTGAGCGGTCTTCATTAAACGATCTCATTAAATGAGGCAGAGGATTTTTTGTTGTTGTTGAAACTCTGAACTTCCTATTAAGATTGTCTAATCAACTTTCTGAAAGGGGAGTTATTACAATACCATAACTTCTGAAACCTTTTGTTCTTAAGATACTGCGAGGTATATTTTATGTGGATGTATTGTCCTTGGCATCAAAATGGACAGATGGAAGCAATAATATTGCTTGTGTATGAATGTCACTAGTCCATTATTTTTATTTGCCCCACCTATGAGACAAATGAAGATTTAGCTCCTAGCTTCAGTAATTGCATCCTTGTATTATGTAAAGCGTGTAGTAGTGTGGCTACACATATAGAATACAAATCAATACCTTAACAGCAAGTAGCAGATGGATGGCTCCTGCAAGAGAACTTTGTTGTCCATTTATTGATCACAGTTATGTTAACAGAGACATACCATAACTACCAGTGCCAAAATAAACATCAGTTTAAATAGTGGTCCAGTGAGAGCAGGATTCTTGCTGGTTTACTTCGTGAATGCAGTCTTGTTAATTGCTAGACTGATTCTTAAATTCTCTGAATTTAAACAAAGAGCAGGGACTCAGAGAGACATTTGCGTTGTATAAAATATCTTAAATATTGTAAAGAATTAAATCATTTAAATCACAACAAATAAAACCTGTTCTGGAAAAATATTAATTAAAAAGAGGCACAGTGAAATGCTGCTGATTTAAAAGCAACCAAAAAAGAAGTAACAGCTTTGCCTAACTGATGCCGTTCCTATTCCTGCTGTATATTGTTGTCTTAGTGATTTCTGTTGGTTTTCTTCTCTACAACTGTATGTGCATGTGGACAGAGGACAGTGTGCACCAAATATTGCTGTTGTAGAAAGTAAGCAAAATGAAAGCAGATGGAAAAGCTTCATATCTTACTAATTCCCTTACCATGACCGTGGGTACTCTGTGCTGGAGTGGTAAATGCCCACACAATGATTAGGTTACAAATTATTTTTGATGTTATTGATGTCCTTCCAAAGTCTCCTGAAGTGATTTACACGAGTGAGTGTGTGACACACATTTTGTGGATATGTTTATGCTCTCATTTTGGCTCAATCTCTGTTTTGCACCATGGCCCCAGCTCTGTGATTGTCCAGTGTAAGTTGTCTTCTGGCCTCCTCTTGGCACAAAACCAGCTTGTTCTCTTTTAGAGGAAACTCTGGCTGCTGAACACAGATATATTGACATATTTTCCACATATCCACTGGGGCCTGCTTTCTACAGAGCAGTGTAAATATAACCAACCTGGAACAGCATGGATGCAAGCCAGTATGTGCCTTTTGCTGTCGATTTTTCTTCTATATTGCAAAAGCAGTTTTGAGGCATCCACAATATACCCTTGCTGTAAACAGCATTGCTCTGATTAGTCATAGTAATAAAAGTCCATTTTTCTTAAATGGCCCATCAGTAAAGTACTAATTAATTCCAAGGATTTAGGAATCCACATTGTGTAGCTTGTGTTTTCTATTACCAACATATGTAATTTATTGAAAAGTAAAAAAAAAATACATGAGTGGAAGAAGAGGAAGACACATAACATTCTAAAAGTGACAGGGAAGGTAGTAGCCTTTAGTCTCAGATAACCTCCTAGACATAAACAAGGAAGGAGCCTGTAGGAAATGTGGCTTTTTGCCTCCTGTCAGTAGGAGATTTTGAGACTGTGTTGCCTGTGTTTGCTCTTGCCTTTTGCTCTTGAAGTTCAGCAGATACCATTACCCCTCAGCTGTGTCCTGGCAGCTGCACTGGCTGCATTTCTACCCTCAGTCTCGGGAATATGGGATTATAGGGGGAAGGAAGTGGCTCAGAAATAGAGCAAGGGTTTTCTTTGCTCTTAGCATATACCAATTATCTATTTTATTTAAGTAAATTACTGAAGAAACTGTATATTTTCCTAGTTCATCCATATGTACTACAAAGCAGCTGTGAGAAATGCAGCCAAAAGGCATGGCACATCAGTTCATACCCCTTCCCCTGAAATTGGCTGCTTTTTGTTTTGTTTTTTTATATGGTTGAATCTTGCAGTTCCTTTAAGGATTAGAAAGGTCTGAAAACTCTTCGAAGCAGTGTCTTGCTTTTGTTCCCTTCCTTGTAGGGTGAGCACAGAACATCCCCCTGCCATGTTGGCTGCTGTCCCTTAGATCATGTGTAGAAATAATGAGAGCCACTGCTCCTGACAGCCTGCCTTTTTATTTTGAGGTGGGTGGGGGGAAGAGGGAGGGAGCACCTTTTTTTTTTTTTTTTGCTGTAGATGTTAAGGTATGTCAGGAAGCTCAAAGAAAATGCAATGGTTTTCATAATGTAGCATATGGAGAAGATACCCAGAATTCAGCCTGACGTGTAGGTCATATCTGTGAGAGGAAGAAGAAACAGAACCCAGACTATGAATAAAGTAGTGCATCATCACTACTTTATATTGAGAATTATGCTCATAGCTGGCTGAATTTGACTTAGAAATGAGACTGACATTGCACGTGCTCTTTGGCCCTTCTTTATGTTCTGCTGAGGAGGAGAGGAACATCCACTGTGCACTTGCGCAGAGATCTTGTCTAGGGGAGCATGAGGCATGCAGCACATAAAAATTGATGATTGTGCTTAAAAGAACTTGGTACTTTTTTCCCTGAATGCCCTTTTTAGACAGTGTTTCCTTATAATTGCCAGCTCATTAGCATCTAGTGATAGTTATTTAATTTCAGAGTGATAGCAAAACTTAATTTGTGCTGTTAATTACTTTTCATCAATTTTCCCATCTTTGAATGGACAGCATATGTATCTATACTATTAATGAACTGAAAAAAACCCTTCTAGATGAAGTGAAAATAATAGTAGCTTGTCTTCTTTAAAAATTTTAATTATTTTTAAGAGATTGAGATTGGATTATGATACATTACATTTTAAGTCTAAATGCTAATTTAAATTAATTGTAAATTCTTGCAAAATCATAAAGGTGGCATGGAACTCAAAGAATTGTTTTCAAATTAATTTCTGAAATCTTTCTAGATGCAATCAAAATGTTTTTAAACATGAATATATTAGGTTACATAAAGAACTTAGTCATTACCCAGAAAAAAACAAATGGGATCTTTATAATCTGACCTATTAATACTATCTAAGGGAAATAATTGAGGAGACAGCTTAATGTAACTATGCAATGAATTCTCTGAAATATGCGTTCTGAAAGCTGATGAAGTGACAAGCTGGATAAAATTGCCATGTAAACACAAATTGGCTATGGACTGCAGACAACAGTTTCTTTAATTGTAGGTCTTGATGTAGTGGGACTCATACCTTATCTGTGCTTTTGCTTTCTGACTGAAGAAAATGTAGCACTTTGTGAACATTTTTCTTTTATTAAGGTCTGCCTCACTTCTTTGCTGACAGAAAAATGAGGAGTTGAGTTTAATGGGGACTGGAGGAAGACTGCCAAAACTACTTTAATTAGTGGAATCATTTAAAAAGCTTATGGAGTCTTTTGCTGAAATACTACCAGGGCAGTTACTTAAGTCTATTTTGGGCTAAGTAGCTGTGGAAGTTTGTCAGTGTTGCTCTGAAGTTGGGGAGCCACCTCCTGTGCTTTCTTTTCACTGTATTTGCAAAATTGTTTTCCAGCTACACACCTGCAGGGATGCTGATTTCTGTGAAGGGTGACAAGTCCTGTCTGTGGTTTACACTTGCTCAACCATCAGCACACTCCCTCCTGAGGAACACAGCCCACTCAGACACCCGAGGTGTGGATGTGTTCCTTTTCTTCCTGCCTGCCATTAGTGCAAGTGTACGGGACACATCACCCAGGAGGGTGCGTGCTTTGTGTGCTCAGGGGGGCACCAGGCTGTTCACCCATGGCTGCATGCTTTGGACACTGTCACCAAGAGCTCACAGCATGTTGTGCTGCCCCTTCAGACCCCTGGAGAAAGCTCCTCTCTCAATTTCAGATAGCTCTGAACCAGACCCATAGAACAGAGTGGGTTTTTTTACAGGTACACTTAGTATTGCAACCATCTGTTTCTAATTTTCCCTAACCCAGTAAAAGATATGTGTAAACAGAATTGTCTATCTGTTTTCTTTGCAAGGACCAAAGTTAAATAACAGCACAGCATTCAAACTTGGCAAAAGCAGGGTCTGTCAGTGGGTACAGATTTTGTCTTTCTGGTTCATGTGGCAATAAAGGAGGCCATCATTCTTTCATGTACTTATGGTGTGACTGTTTTATTAGAGCAAGGCAAGCTATTACTAACACTCATTCACTGGATTTGTCTCTGAGAAAGAGATTGTGATTATCGCAGGAAGGGTGCCACTTCCTTGATAGGTGACAGAAATGTCCTGTCTGGGTCCTCATGGGCTACCTGTGGCTGGTAGAGCTCATGATACCTGTTCTAGAGGAAGGTGGGAAGCCCTAGGCAATGGGATGATTTCTCAGGGATCCTGCAGGAAGCGTTTTGGATGAGTGATTTGGATTGTTTTGCTATTACTTGTCTAATTCAGCCAAAACTAGTTGAGGACAGAGTAGGACATTAGATTTCATTAGTGTTGATTCTTCCTAAGAGTGTTACAGCTATTGAATGTTGGTAAAGGATTCATGCTAAATTTGTGGGTGATAAATGCAAAGCAAAATGGAACAGCCAGTTCTCTACGTCATGTGTTGTTAATCAGTGGAAATCCTTGCCACAGGCCATCGTGCGTATTGAAACATCACGCAAATTCCTGGCAGTGTTTCCTGCAGAATTAGTAAATGAGTGAAAGCATGCTTGGCTTAAGAAGAGCTGTGGCTGTAAATGTTTAGAGTACAGGAGAGTACTTGAAGGAAGAGTAGTTCCTTCTCTTCACATGTCCATTCCTGAAGCTTTCCCTGAGCCACTGTCATGGTTTAACCCCAGCCTGCAGCCAAGCCCCAGGCAGCCACTCACTCTCTCCCCCACCAGTGGGAGTGGAGAGAGAACAGGAAGAGTAAAAATGAGAAAATTCATGGGTCAAGATAGAAACAGTTTAATAGAGAAGGGAAAAGTCACACACATGAGCAAAGCAAAACAAGGAATTAATTCACCACTTCTGATGGGCAGGCAGGTGTTCAGCCATCTCCAGGAGAGCAGGGCCCCATCACAGATAACATTGGCTTGGGAGGACTGATGGAATCACTGAGATGTTCCTTTTCTTCATCCCTCCCCCCCCCCCCCCCCTTCCACCTCTTTTTATCCTGAGCATGATGTCAGTTTGGGTCACCTGTACCAGCTGTGTCTCCTACTAACCTCCCATGCATCCTCAGCCTCCTCACCAGTGGGACTGTAGGAAAAGCACCAAAGGCCTTGGCTCTGTGTAAGCCCTGCTGAACAATAACAAAGCATGTCTATATTATCATCACCATGTTCAGCACAAATCCAAAACACAGCCCCATACGAGCCACTGTGAAGAAAACCAACTGTAGTCCAGCCAAAACCAGCACAGTAACATTTCTCATGGCTCTATTCTTGTGGTTTTGTTGAATGCTTTGCTTGATGGATTGCTTGCAATGTTTTTCCTGTCTATCTTTACTTACAGTGTCATGTGTCTGTGTATCCAGTATTGCTAGTCCTGAGAAGATGGCTGTTTTTTATTTGTTTAAGTAGGATAGCTTCAGGAAGCAATTGCCAGAAAAACTGTTAGAGAGAATAAAGAGTTTGGAAGATTGCTATCAGCAAATGCTCTGGACAAGAAAAGTTATATTAGGAGAACATGAAAGCACCAAAATTTTATTTTTCAGTTTGGAAGAGGAAAGCTGGCACAGAGAGCACTCAAGGGCTCTCTCATGGCACTCCTTTCCTTCTACAAAAGCCCTTATGCTGTTCTTGCTTTTACTGTTGCCACGATCTTACTCTCAATATAAAACTGAGCAAAGAGAATTTTCAAATGAATCCAGCTAGAAAGCCTGTTTAAAGTATTTTCCAATATATCTTTGCCATGCCCTATCACTTTAAAATAGGCCTTAATTTCACCATATATTATAATTGAACTATGCCAGAAATAGTTGCAGAAAGGAATTAGAAATTGTTTCCACCTGGAGCCAGGTAACTATTTCCACGTTCCTCAAGTCTATGGGAAATTTATTGTAATTATTTTTTAATCTCATTTATCTGTAGTTTCCATCAATTTAATCTGTGCTTATTAGTCTATATTGCTTGTTTTTGAGGAGGAAGATCTCTTTGCTTTTTATGCATATCTTGTGAACGGAGCCATCCAAAAGGACACAACCATTTTCCTCTTAAAAAAACCAACTGAACAAAACAAACCACTCACATTGTAAAGTAGATTTAAAATTGTCCCAGCAAAATCTCTTAAAATGGAGTTTCTATCTTTTTAGTCCTCCTTATGTGTTTAGGCTGGTGACTTGAGTTTACATCCGGGCTGATTCATTTTACCTTTTCTACCTTTTTTACAAAGTGAAATAAAGTGAATAGCACCATAGATTTAAGTGTGGCCAGAGGTAGAGCCAAGATCTTCTGTGATAACCTTTATAGTGTTGCAAACAGACCACAACAATAGTTGCTAAGTCAGGCCCATGAATATGTGTCTGAGTTATAGCACATCCTTAACAGTTAGCTGGCTTTGATTTCAAGGTGTCGGGCAATGGTAAAGCCTCTGCATTTCAGTGTGGTGTTGCAGTGATTAAATTTCTAGCCTGAATTTGCTTACCTTCAGCTTCCACTGATGCGAAGTGTTGTGAGTTTGTCTGAGAAAACTGTCTACAACACTGAGACTGTTCACTAAACGCCTCCTTATCACACCTTAGATAAACGAAACAGATTGTTTAATGTGGATGCTTCCAACATAACTGTTCAGGTTAAGATAATTAAAACTTTCTGTGGGGAGAAGATACTCACCTTGCTTGTGCACAGGTCAGTGCTTGCCTTGCTTGAGAAAGACTAGAAAATGCTACTGAAGCTGATGTGAAGGGTGCAGATGTTGGGAGGGTATGTTGTTCCCTCTCACTACCAGTCAGCTTGAAGGAAGACAAGTAGCTGTCCCTGTTTCTTGCAGGTCCTTTGAATGACCCAACTGCCTCTCTTTGGATGGGTGTACCTGTGCTTTAGGGCTTCATCACTTCCCTGCAGCCAGTTTTCTGGAAGGGAGGTGGTTCTCCAGCATTTTTCACCCAGGCAGACTGTCACTGCTCATCACTTCAGCAGAAATCAGCATTGGCCTGTGCCTTCAGCTAAGTTTTCATTCAGTTCACTGTACAACATGCAGCATAATGTATGTGGCATGGAAACTGGGACACATCTGGTGCAATCAGGTGTCTGCAGACACTGCTGCAGTGTCAGGAGGTTCTGTAACTTCATAAGATTTTACTCAGCTTGATCTGCACTTACTCAGATCAGCTCTAAGTTTGTGCAACATCTTTGTTTATTGTTTTTCCAAATGATATATTTAATTTATAAATCCTCAGTGGAGTCTTGACTCGCATGAATGTTTATCCCACAGGCAGTGTTAAGCATCTCACAAGCAGATCTGTCTGTGCTTTTCATGGTGCTCATTTATCTACCTAGCCCACTCAAGGCTGAGTTTCAGCACAGGAAATGCTGAAAATGCACAGTGCTTCAACACTATGACCTGTTTATCTTCAGATGTGCTTTTCAGGGTCTGGTTTGTGTGGTGCACTGAAGAGAACAGATCAAAGTCACACATCCTGTAATTTCATTACCTTACAAATTTTGTTGGGGCCTGTTGTCAATAGAACAGCACTGGGACCAAACCAGATATTTGGAAAATCTTTAAAGTTTGGAACATATGGGAGGTAGAACAGACTTGTGACAGTATACTCTGCTTGAAAGCTAAACTGGTAATTTAATATGCTGAATGCATTATGGAAACTGTTCATGTTTAAAAGCATTGACAAAGCATCAGTTGCTAAAGAAAACCAAACTCTGCCTTAGATTTGCAGAAACACTCAGTTCCTGTGTTGGCAGTGAAACATATTTATCCCAGAACCACTTTTTGATGCTCCTTAGTGCTTTACATGCTATCTAGTTATTAGCAGCAAACTTCAAAACTTCATATAAAGCAGCTGAAAAAAGTTACCAGGGCAGAAACTAAACCCTGTGTTATATCCTTTTGAAAATGTTTAAATAAGATACAAATAAAATACCTTCCAGCTAAGGTAGATAGTGCCTTGTCTGTCTGAGCTGAAAATTAATAATTTTACTGAGTTCTCAAAAAGCCCAACAGAAAACACAATGTAATAAAGAATCCTGTAAGGAAGTTTTCTGTTGCTTTTAATTCGCCTTGAAATCAGGAATGGGCATTAATGATGAAATTTTTATCTGAATCTGGGTTTTCTTGGGAGTCAGATCCTTAAATTTTGGTGCAATTGTGATTCCCAATTTTTTGAATTTTTTATTTTCATTTCTTTGAAAAACAAGTTAAATATAAATCATAAAATAGCTTACTATTTTATTTGAAAGTATTGAAATGGTTAATTGTAGTTTAAAAGTGCAGATTTATACTTTAAAATTCCTAAAGACATGGTAATTTTTGTGTGGTTCTCCTGAATATTTTTTGAAAGTGTAGGCAAAACCATAAAAATCATAAATGAAACTTCAATTTGTATAGGAATAGAATTACAAAAAAAGAACACATAGAAGTTTTCCATTTCTACTAATCTTCAGAAATAACTATTCATGGATCAATATTTGGTCTGATGCAAAATGTGTGATGCTGTTGATTTATCCATCCAGTTTTCCTTAAACTGAATAGCCTACATTCATTCCTTAAGTTCGGAGAAAATGTGAATGAAGATGAGGAATGAGTTAAAAGAAGAATTTGAAAGTAAGCCTTCACTACCAACTATTAAGTCCTCTCTTTGGTTCAAGGTAAAAATCTATATTTAACTCTGCCTGAATCATTGCAGTGAAAGCTCTGTATGTCCAGGAAAAGCCTGAATGTTTGATTGATGATCAGTGTTGGCAGAATATAATGTGCCATGCATGTTGCTTTTAACTTTAGAAAATGTAAGCATTTTAGTTCTGAATCTCTTAAACTCGAAAATATACGTAACATGGGAAATGTGCTCCTTATTCTTATCCTGTTTCAGATTATGTTAAAATTAACTTTAATACCATGCTCTAGCTGGTGGTATGTTTTGAAAAGAACAGTTTATTACAGGTATGTTTTCCTATTTTGGTGTTTCTGAACATAGTTGTATGACATACGGCAATCAGGAAATTAGATGTTATATATATTCAAATAAGGAAAATGAATTTTATGTAGTCTTCCTTATTGTGGGGAATTCCCTCTCCATGTGCCATAGGAAAATCTAGTTCAGTTGACAATTATGGCTGTGGAAAGAAATATTCATGGAAATATTAATGAAAAATGTGGAAAGGTGGTGCTTCACTCAGGATTTAGAGTGATCAAAAGTCCTTTCCCTTGGTGCTTACAGGCCTTAACCTGCAAGTCTTGCTTGACTGAGTCCCTGATTCTGTCTTCAGGAGCTGAATGAGGAGATGTGCTCTGTTCTCATCTCAGGCTGGTCAAGTGGCCAAACCAAGGAAGTAACAAAGCCTAGAGAATAATCTTTTATTGCATAGATGTTGGTGTCCATTCTTTGTGATTTCTTTCTCCTTTACACATCTTGCCTGTATTTTTGATATGTTCCCTGTGCCTGCTCCCTGCACAATCAGAAAGACTGTGTGGTCAAGGCTGCTTGTTGTCAAGGCCCTGCCTCTTCCTGTACCACAGTACAGATGCCCAGGATGATGCTATGATCAACATCACAGCATCAGCTTCCTTTCTCAACTCTTCACTTGCTTCAGAAATTTATAAAATGCAGGAATCCACTTAAAATCATAAATACATATGCAATGACACTGTTTTCATGTCACTGAATGTGTTTTTGAGTGCACTTGCATGGGTGAATATGGTCAATACTGCATGCACACCTTAATTTTAGTGGCATACATACACATAACGTCTAACAGCATGGACCTCTGTTGATATCCCATAAAGTTGTGTGTGTGTCACCCGCACAACAAAAAATGTGCATGTAATTTTTTCCCAGATTTTAGTTTACTTTGTAAATTCTGTGTTTATATCTAAGCTTTTAGTTGTAGTTTGATTTTGATCTCCTAGGCCTCTCCGCTGCAGTGAGATTTTGATGTACAGAATGTGACGTTTCCATGCATCTGAATTTCAGAATGGCTAAATGTATACACTCTGGAGGTATGGAGACTGTTTAAGGATTCCTTAAGTCCTCTGGGGTCTGAGTTTTGGCAGCAGTTTTGTCCTCTGATGGTAAAGCCTGAAAAAAGGAAAATAGAAGAGAGCAGGTAAACCTGCAGGAGCACTTTGTGAATGTTGACATTAGCTCAGTAAGGATATCTCCATCAGCTCCATCTATACTCAGTCAAGGAGAGGGTGTTTGTCCTCCACACAGGGACTCAGCAGTCAGATTAGGCTTCACTGGTGAATGTTTTTCTCTCCATTGACTGGAGACTGTTTAGACACACCTGATTAAATCAGCCTTGATGAGTATTCTTTCTGATGGACTAATCTAAGAACTGAGTTCCAGTCATTAGGAAACCTGATATGTGAATGGTATCTCTGCATCTTGGGCAACTTGCCCTAAAGATGGGCAAATTAAGCAGCATTATGAAGTTCTTTATAGATCATTTTGCATTAGGGTCTTATAATTGTGAGTGGACTTTGATCCATATTACCGTAGACAGGACAGTTTAATGAACACAGGCGAAAAGAGCAATAAGCATTAAGAGTAGGGAGATGGAAGGAAAAAAGTCTTATTTGAACCACTGGATTTCTGACATGAGACCTTCAATTTGTATTTTTTTCCTCATTAAAATAGAGATGCATGTAATTTTCATTTATTGGGTGAAAATGGAAATGTGGAAAAAGCAATCTGATAACTGAAGATGTTCATGATGGGAAAACTAGTTTCAGATGGCAGTGGTTCAATAGCTGAAATTTCTGACCTTGTATGGCCTTGTGGATTATGAGAGAGTTTTTAGGAAATAACTTGAGCTAGAGTGCTGGGTACTAAGGGCGCATTAAATACAAAAAGTTGTCTCAGGTAATGTTGTAATTGCAAGTAGAAAAAAAAAACCTATTACACTTTATTTACACAACTACTGCTGGTGATGTTTGTTTTTTTCTAATCATTTGAGTGGGTGGCTCCATGCAGAAGAAATATTTATATCTATCTATATTTTCTTCTTGTGCAAATTTTCAGTTACCCTGGAGCATTGTAGGAAAATGAAAGAGCAACTGACTCACTATCTTTCATTTTTCTGTAAAGAAACTGAAGTTCTGATCTTTTACTTGATATGATGTTGTAACATTCTTTCACGCAAAGAACAACTTCTGTTATGCAAGATGGCATACCTTTCTGAGGTATATTCCCAGGATATTCCCTAGAGGCACTCTGTTGTTAAAAATGCCCAGTCCTGTTGAGAAGCTTTTGGAAAAATGGGAGCACCATGTTCTCAGACTGTTGCTTGTGTGAAGCTGGTGCATCACAATGGGAAAGAACAGTTTGATACCTGTGCAGTAACAAAATTTGTGTTAGCTCCTCTAATATAATACATAAACTGGAGTATTTGGTTTGTGTGGCCAGGTTGTGGTAGCAGGTGGGCTACAAGGCTGGCTTCTATGAGAAATTGCCAGAAGTTTCTCCCATGTGCAACAAAGTCAGTGCCAGCCAGCACCAAGATGAAGCCACCACTGGCCAAGGCCATCAGTGACAGTGGTAGGGCCTCTGGGATAACTGAGTCAAGAAGCAGGGGATAAAAATCTGTGCAACTTCAACCAGAAAGAGGTATAAGAATAGCTCCATTTCTCGTTGTCCCTAGTCTGAGGTGATGTGTAATAAATCAAACTCATTTCCCTATGTCTCACCTGTTTTGCCCATGACAGTAACTGGTCAGTGATCTCTCCCTGTCCCTATCTCCATTCACAAGCCTTTCATTGTATTTTCTCCGCCCTGCCCAGATAAGGAGGGAAATGTTAGAGAGGTGGGCACCAGGTGTACAGCCAATGCCGACCCACCACAAGTACAATTTGAGATCTAGTGAAAGCAAGACATGTTGAAAGAGCACTGCCAGTCTTCCCTGGGAGTCCTTATGCAGGGCTGTCTCCTACAATGGCTAAAACTGTGTCTGCCTCATGAGGATCACATGTCTTTCCTATCCTCAAAGAGGCAGGGTAACTGGAACATTAAAACTGACTTGAGATAAATTATTTAGATTGGTTAAAGAAATAAATATTAACTGTTGTCAGTTTGGGAGTTGCAATTACTCAGTATTAATTAGGAGTGTTCACATTGAAAAGTACTTTGGAGTTTGTATGATACAAATATCAGAATTGCATTTAATCAAAAGAGGGAAATATTTTTATTGCTCTTTGAGTGTGGGTGTATCTATTCATAGGAGGATGTTTGCAATTTGGTGTCCTTAAGACGTAGTGAGGCACATTCAGAGCACTCTAATGCTGTTTCAGCTGCACCCTGAGCTTTGTGCTTGTGTTTCTGCTGAAATTATATGAGCATTCAACACTTTGGAGAATAGTTAGATATTTACATAACAGGATAGCCAGTTTGTACTGCTGGGGGGCATATAGGGGGCTGTATGTGGTTCATAGTATTTATGTGAGATGCCTTGAATATCCTCTGAATGTGATCCATTGGCTCTTATAAGGAATGGGATTTAACCTCTGTCATGCTTCTCTTCTACTGCTAAACATCTATATTCTACCAGTTGCACAATATTTATGTGACTGAATACCCATTTTATGCAATGACTGCATATATTTTGATTAAAAACCAGAAAGACAGGAAATGAGATGAGAGACACAGATTTCAGTTCTCACTTTGAGGAGAATGTTTCTTGTTTGAGAAAGGGCTGTCTCTCTGGTCTAAAATATTATGCCAAGACACCTGATTCAGAAGGGATAACTGTATTATCAGATTTAGGTTTAGGTAAGCAAATGCAGTTCTCTCCCTCCTTCCCTCAAAAAAGTCACTGAGATGCTGATGAAGTCATTTTTAGAAAAAGGCTTAAAGAAAACAGAAATGCTTTAAAACTTTATTAAATATCATTTCAGCTCACACCATTAATTTTTCATAATGGTTCATAAGATCATGGTAAGTAAGCAAGTAAATATTTAGTAAGTATTTAAAATTGCTTCCTGTGTAAATTTCATGTTAATAAATTGGAAAAATATTTTGATTAGGGATTAACAACATTTAGTCTTTTTCAACAATGATTTATTGGATAGTACTAGTCACAGTACAACACACTTCAGGATGGAAACAGTGACATTCAGAAAACATCTTTAGCCTTTATTTTTACATTCTGATTAATGCTATAAAGGCTTGAATTTGGAGTAGTGTCACCCTGTAGAAGTGCCCAAACACATTATGTGAAATGGTCTCTGCCTCAAATATATAATGGTAACAGCAAAAGCATCTGGGAAAAAACCACAGTGAGGTGCAGGGAGGTGAAAAAGCTTGCTGAAGGTAATGCAAGAATGCTAGGAAGTTAATCCAGGTTTTAAAACATAGGTTCAGTGCTCAGTCCATTACCATATTCCAGCCACTCTGATTCCTATTTCTAATAGAAAGTTTGGTGTTTATGACAAGAAACTTGATGTCAGCTCAAAACAAAATTAAGAACTTGGGATCTAATTATAGAAAAGCTTTAAAATAACCTGATTGCTTCACTGTGGACAATTCAAAACTTAAGGCAGACACAGTACTTCAGCTGAGGTGCTAATATTTCAGTTCAGCCCACAGTAATTTTCTCAAATGTACATCGCCTCAATATATATATTAGGTTCTGTCAGAGACAGCTGCATATAAAAAGCATTATTGCAGTAAAATTTTCTGAAATTATGCAACTATATAAGTGTTTAAAGCCAAGACATACTGTTTGAATTATTTGGTGACTATGTGCAAGTTCTTGCTAATCAGATCACTGACATTTTTCAACCATGTCCAGTGCACTATGAAAGGAATACATGCATTTATTCCTTTTATGATCTGTGTGAATATCTGCAAAGTTTCTAGTTTTCCTTTATCTCACTTTGATTTATGTAAATGTAATTGGATGAATGATTTGAAAGCATTTATATTGCCCATGCCCTACTTCCAACAGTTCCCATTCAAAATCAGGTCTGTGTTTCTTCCTATCAGCACACATTACATTGGGATATGCAGATTCTTCAGAATCAGAATGTTAATAGGAATGTGTGTATTTTATTTTTTTCTTCTATTGAGAGCATTTATTTCTGAATTTTGTATTATCATTTACATAATGTAAAAACAAAATGATACTGTTTCCATGAGCATAATAGACCAATTAAAAGTTGAAACTAAAATCTTGATAGTGCTAAAAATGAATTCATGAAAAACAGTGTTGATTTCTGCAACCTCTCTTACTTGCTTGAGAAAGAACAAAAAGAAAAGATTGAGAAAGAAATATTTAACAATACTCTGTGTGTTTAGAACAGTTCTGTTTTCACATGCCAGCACCTGAAATGATGAATTCAGAATTTGTCTTTGGTAAATAAGACCTTAAAGATTCAAATGCATGTTGGATTTTCTAGAATATTTGCAGATATACACATATGATATTTTCACATAGGATATATGAGTAAAAATTTAACTGCATATTTAGCACTAGTTTTATTCTTTATTTATTATTCTGAATTTTAGGGAAAAATGTTGCAAACCTTCAATAATTTTTTTCAATAAGGAGCACATAAAGGAAGCTAGAATGTGAAAAATTATGCTGTTTTCCTAAGAGTTTCATACTTCTAGTATTTGGCTTCTTCAATAATGGCTAAAATATTCCCTTAATTCTGTATTTCTTAGACTTTTAGACAGTTCTGCTTATTATATGAGGCTGCTGAGTACCCATTGCTGTGGCTCCTGCTGTCACTGTTAGAAGTCAGGGTTATGTGAGGGCTACTGACAATCATGAGGCTTGCAAGCTGCTTATTAGTTCCATGCCACAGGTGCAAGAAAAGGTTGAAAAATGAATCATGACCTGAAACTGTGCCCATTTTCCCCAACCGAGTTGTTGCAGCCAGCGGGAAGCCTCTTTGGGATGTAAAGTGACTTGTACATTGCAGAAGTTTTCCAGGATATAGCAGGAAAGAATTGGGTTACAGTGATGGATGCACAGAGAGTGGGTCTGGCTCCTGACCACTGAAAAAACAAGACCATACCAAGGCTCATTTTCTCTTCTGCTGTACTTCATCATCCAGTCAAAGCCTGTTCCTGGTGCTCACAGTCTTCTCAGTTTTTTTCCATGCTAATCAGAGCAAAAGTAGGGTTCCAGCACACATCTACAGGTCCAGCACTATAGCTAAATTGTCTTTGTTTAATACCTTATTTTAAAATGATGTTGAATTTCTTCTTGCTATTGCAAATATTTGAAATATTTTTCTAAATGTAACTTTGCAGTCTGTGGTTTATTATGAAAAATATTGAAATTGTTTGCAATCTTAATTATCTTTCAAAATAACAACCTAAAACCAGACTGAGCTTATTTTCCCAAACCTAAATAATAGAAAAACCCTATTAAAACCCTCCAAAACTTTGTATGCCTTATATCAGAATCAGCTTATTGAATGACTCCTGTCTCTGGACTATTATAGTTACTAACATGCTGCTTTTGAAGATGCAGCATAAAATTACATGTTAAGTACTGATTTAGGTTTTCTTGTTGTTATTCGTGAATATGTGAGCCTGTGGTTGAAAGACATTATGGTTAATCTCTGAATTTAATCCTTTTCAGGAATAAAAAGTGGAAGGGACTCAGCATTATTTGGCTTGCTTATGCCAGATGACAACTACTTCAGTGTTCCTGCACAGAAACAGGCTGCCAGATACGCTTTTAGATCTTCCTTTTCTAAAAAATTGAGTGGACAGTGAATAAATACTTGAAACAGTTCCTCTTTTTGTGTTTCAAAACATTCAGCAGAATAAAAGAATAGTTCTGAAAAATCTTCAACCTCTTTAAATTCTAAATCAGATGCAACATTAGTAAAGAAAGCCAGCTGCTGCTATCTGCCAAGAAAATTGCATAGGGCTTTCTCTTACAGTATTTTTTTCCAATGAACTGTGGGTGTGGAATTCCCCTGCTGGTCCCTCCCTTGTTCCTCATGTCTCCTTCCTCTCCCCACAGTAATGCAATAAGATGCACTACTAAAGTTGAAGTCTCCCAAATCCTGGTATTTAGTACTGGAAAAGGAAGGTTTGTAATACATCAAGTGCTAGACCACCTTCAGGTGCTGGGCACTATATGTACCCAAGCTCACTTGAGATGTTATTTGAATTTCTTTTAAATACTTGTCTAATCTGTCTGCATTTTGGAATCTTGTGCTTTTCTCTGTCAACTTGGAATTTGGAAGAAATCTTTTATTTTCAGTATATTGTGTATCTTGATAATAGTTGTTCTTTCAACAAGGGTCTCAAACTCTCTCTCATACTGTCCTAATCTTTTGGCATATGTTGTTGCTCTTCAAATTGATTCAGCTAGAATTGCTTCTCTTCTCTACTCTTAGCTTCAACTGGGAAAAGGCAGCATGTTGTATAGATGAGGAATTAACAGTTTCAGAACTGAGCTCCTCCAGAGTGTGAGGCAGAGCGGGGAACATCATCCAGCCAAAAGGTGTTCTCTTCTAGGGATAGTAAATCTTTCTTACATACAGAATTTAGTCAATGCTGTTTGGCAGTGTTTCATGGCATATCTTCCACCAATTTTAGCTTTCTGAAACCTTATCTTAAATTCTATCATCTCAAAGCACTGTGTATGTACGATGGATTTCTCAAAGATGTGGTGGATCTGCCTCTATAAAGCTAAACTGTGCCACAATACCCAAACCCTGTTAGAGAAAAAAAGGCTAAGAGAAGATCATCACATTTTTATAACTTTAATCATCCTTATTTTTCAAGGACTAAAGTCAAATGCATTGTTACATAACTGTTATAGAGCTTTTTTTTCCAGATCTGGGCTTTTCTGCGTTAGAAGACATTTCATTAACGTCTACCAAAGACTAGGATGAGCTGAGCCTCCATGAAACAGCTAAAGCTGTCAAATATGTTGATATTTAGAGTAAACTTCTGCTCACCAGAATGGGCCTTGCCTCACAGGAATCAATCCTGTGAAATGTCAGATTTTTTAAAGATAGATGCCTACATCAAAGCAAGTTAGTTGTGCTCTTTTTGCAGTCAGAGGTTAAAAAGTAAAATTGAATGAAATTCATCAAATCTAAACCAGACAGCATCTTCAAAAAAGATGACTCATGATCTAGAAAAAGCCCAAATTTATCTCTAGGCTCTAAAGCAAAACTGAACAGCTCTTTGGGATGTATGTCCAGAATCTGGTTGACTAATCCTAGCCTGGATTATTAATTACTCATGTTAATTCCATGTGTGTGTGTGACTTTGATGAAAAAAATCCCCAATTAGAGGTTTTCTTGTCTCTTTGATCTGTAACTAGCTTTGGTCTCCTTGTGTTTTAAACTCAGATGGTGAATACTGCAAAACCGCCTACTCATCTCTGAAACTTCTGATGTTTCATTTTTTTTCAGTCCCTTTTTGTTATTGTCTTATTTCCTACTTCTCATTGCAAACAAGCAATGAGAACTAGGAAATAAGACAATAACAAAAAGTTGTGCTGTCATCAACTGGGCTCTAAAACCAGATGAAATGGGTCTTCAGGAGAACCCTGTCAGCACAAGAACTGCTGACAGTTTCTGGTTTTCTGTGTTGGTAGAACACAACCTTTTAGAGGTCTACTCACCTTTGTGTGTCTACTACAGAAATTTAAACAGCCTGGAGCACCAGTTAGAGTTGTGCTGTGTCACTGTTGGTGTTTTAGAGCAATGCTGCACTTGGCAGGGGCTGTGCTTCGGTTTTGTTCACATCACAACTTTGGACACTCCTGTGCCTCCCCTGTCTTTAGGTCATGGGGTCCAAGCTGAAGCTTTCCACAGAGTGCTCATTTACACATGCAGAGGAGAAGGGCATACATACTCACTTGGATATCACAAGGACACTCACTTGTGTCTGACTTTGAAATGTGCCACTAGTGTGTACATTCTCAACCTTTTCCCCTGTTACAGGTCCCCTGTTGGAGGGTTTGATCTGATCTCTGAACTCCTTAGCTGAGCATTGGGTCCCTCTCTGCCCCTTTCTGACTGCATGAAGGGAAGGTGGCTGGCAGCTTGCCCTCTGCATTTACTGCTAGGATAGAAACTCCCGTGGTGCCAGCACTCACCCTGCCTGAGTTCCATATGGCACCACGTCTCAAAGGAGCAGGTAAAGGTCAGCAGAATGTCTTGTACCTTGGAACTCACCTTTACTGGTGCAGTCCCATCCTGACACCCTCTGCACAGGAGCCTTCGTGTGGGTATGAACTCAGCAGCCAGAGCTGGCAGTTCCCCTGTAAAATCCCTTATCTGGAGGAGGGGTGAGGGGGAATATGTTTAGAGAAGAAATTTGCTATATTTGCATGGCATTAATAACCAAACATCTGCCCAAGATTCATTCTAAATTTCAGAAAACAAAATCTCTATCCTGTGTGTCAACAAATATTTCACAGAAATGGATAAGGAATAATTTAACTAAAAAGCACTGTCAACCCCGCTGAAATTTGAAACACTGCACTTGTGAGATGTGGAGGTTCATAACACTGTGGTCTTGTTCTCACAAATGTGCCCAGGCACACACACACACATACATATACACACAAATATACACACATATACGTATACACCTGTCCACATGTACTTGCAATTTCCCAGAACAGTACATATTTACAGAAAATGCTTGTCTGCAAGACTGTTGTGGTAGGATTCACACCCCATACTTTATATGAGAGAGTGAGTGGTTTACAAACTTTGCTAAAGATAACAGCATTTCAAGGAAGGAATACACAGGAACATTTGGCTTTCCATCCCACAATATACTTTGAACATTTTTCATATGTAGCACAATTTCTAAAATCCCAGTTGTTTCCTATTTATTTGTTGTAGAAGTTTCTTATGTACATATGTTTTTTGATTCAGATGTCATGATAAGGGCTGGTTTAAATCATGTTGGGTTTTTTTTTCATTTTCTCATTAATGGAAATTATCTTCTTTAAGGAGTTTCATGGCCAACAGCAATGTCAGCTTTGTTTAGTGTGTTTGGGGTCTCATTCCTTGTTCAGATGCCTAGAAGGCGTCAGCACTGAAAAATGTTGCCTAATCTTTAACAGAACTCAGAAGTCTTGCTGAGAAGTTGAAACAGGATTAGAAAACTCAATATCTGATCCTTTGTGGACAGATGCTTCAAAGGAGCTTAACAAAGCTGGGGAAAAAAAGTGAATGAACAAGCTTGAGCCCTTTGAAATATTTACTGTTCAATGAATTTGGAGTGAAGGGGGGAATATGATGAGGCATTCCCACTCCTGAAAGGTGATATTATCCTCTTGTTTTATTAATAGGAAAAGTATGGTATTACTATTTTGACATTTGTTTTGTTTGATAGAAGCTGGAGACACTGATTTAAGTATTGTACCTTATTCATATATGTATATTCATATATATACATACACACATGTGAAAGTGATAGAAAAAAAACTTTAAAAGTTTCACTTGTTTTTCAATATTGGGGTTTTTTTTCAGGAATACGTCAAGTCCCTGTAAAACACACTCAATAACTGGATCAGTAGCCATCATATAGTAAATACTAATGATTAAGTATCATTCTTTTACATGGTTTACACTATCTCTGAATGTCCTGGTAGCAATTCCTCTCAATTTCAAAGCAGTTGTGGAGCTTGAGTTCTTGCTTTGGCACCCTAGATCAGATGGAGATGTGTATATCCTGGAAAAAATTCAGACTTGGCAGGGAACTATTCCCTTGTCACACAGTGTGTACCTATCCTGAGCCTGAATTTATTTACCCAGTCACTATTTGCAAACACATGTGCAGTTCTCCAGTTATTGTTGATAAACTTGAATGTTTTCATTATATATTTCCTTATGCTCATCTTCTGAAGGCATCTTAAAAGATCACCTGATCTGTAGAGTAAACTATAATTTCATAAAAACTGGTGGGTTGGAATCTCTCCAGGTGACCATTTTGTCATTGAGACAAAATGACCCAAAGGACACAGCGTGGCACACCTGAGAAGCCTAGGGACTCAGCCAGTGTTATCCATGCTGTGTTGTGCTTATGTGAGCTCCTAAATGCAAGGGAAGCTTTTAAACATAAACAAAGCATGGCTGTCAATATTTAATTTGGCAAATTCACTGAGTTGCTGTATGGAGGCAGTTAAATTCAATGTGGATGAACAGCTCTTGCCAGCCCAGCCTGAGAATGAGGATCCCAGTAACCAGGCATATCCCTTCCTGTCTGCATGGTATTGGGGTTTTAATTGCATTCAGTGCAAAGGTAAGAAGAGCTTGCTAACAGATTCAGGAAAAATAGTTGTTGAAAATGAAACCCAGTCTTGAGTCAAAAGTTCATTGATTTTTGAGAGGATTGTAAAAATATTTCAGGGGAGGCCTTAAATTCTTCAGTGGATTGCTATTTATCTATGGGCATGCTCATGCTAAATAATTCTATTAAATAAATTACTCTCCTGTTGTGTTTTATAATAGAGCAAAATCTTCCAGCTATATAAACAACACTTTATTTTTCCAGCATTATGGAATAAAATGGAGAGATGGCCTTGACTATTTGAGGTTCATGACTGAACAGCAATTTCCAAAGTTGAGCCTAACTGTGATGATAAGTTATGACTTTTGTAGTGCTCACTCATGCAAATTAAGGCATCTTTTGAACAACCTGTGCACATTTCATTTCATATTTGGCAAATCTTATGTATTTCCCATAATTTTGGATGGAACTTCCAGTGTTTAAAAAAAAAACCAATTTATTTTGTCATCTTTGAAGTAGCTGGTGCATTAGTAACCCTGCCACCTTTGAAATTAAACAGGATTTTGTCTGCAGTTTGAACACTCTGAAGTGTTCTTCTATTTTTAAATCTCACATGCGTATTTGAAATGCCTTCAACTCTCCTGCAAATGGGTTTTGTTTAATGATTGCTGTTGTCTCTAAATGGGTCTTGGCATTTTTATTCAGTTTGTGATGAAGCAATTATTTTTGCTAATTGAATGTACAGGGAATTACTTGAGACAGGGAGCAAACAACATCACATAGTCACGGGCACTTTAGGAGTGAGAAGGTTGTCCAAAATATGCCATAGCAGCCTTTGTATTTCATCTTTTCAATTGTCCCAGTATATGGGTAATTTCAATGTCTGTGACCCAAAGGCTTTATTACTTCCTCAAAGTAGAAGTGAGATATTCACTTTATATGTGTGCAGCTTGCAAAAGAAGTGTCCTAAGTGATGCTTGCCAAAGCACGCTGGTTTTGGTGCACTGCTTGTTATCATTAGCTGCTCAAGTACTACGCTGGTGAGTACAAATAATAGAAAAATAGATGTGCTGTCAGATTCTTCTGCTTACCTGAGATATTTCACCACAGAATCAGAGCAATGGAAGGAAAGATGGGTTTGAGCCAGACCTGCAGGTCTCAGATGCTTGCCAAAACTGTAGGTGTTTGTGCATGCTGGAAAGACAGAAATGGCCCCATCTTTTCTCCCCCAGTCCTTTGCTGACTTAGCTTAGAGCACTGTAGAAAGTGCCTCACTGTCACTCCTTCTGTGTTGAAGGAGTATCATCTCCCAACATGACAATAAATAAGTTTCAGCCTACATCAACAATTTAATTCTTTCAAAGAGTCTTAAAGACATGCTGATATTTACTGAACTGTACTGATGAAAAAACTGAAGAAAGAAGGGAGGTTACTAATCGCATAGCAATTGAGCAGTGAGATAGGAAAGCTTTGGGAGAGGATAAAGTTAACAAGAGAAAACTGAGCTACAGTTTAGAGAGCTCTTGCTCCCTGAGAGCCCCGTTCAATGTACATCTCTTGCCAAGAAAGGAAACCAAACTAGGTTTACTGAGACTGGCAAAATAAGTAATATTTGAAAACACCATATGGATAACATTAGTCACTTGGTAGTGTACAAGGTGAACTAAAAGGTTAATCTAGGATGGAAAATCTCATTGATAATGTTGGCATGTGCTCCACAAAATTGGCTGCCCAGGGAACAAAGGAAACATTGGTTTTTTAGTGTGTGACTCAAGAGACCTAAAACAGTAAAACATCCAGTTACTGAAAAGATAGTAGGTTTTTGCAGGAAGGTAAGGAAGACAGGAGGTTTCTACTAAAGTTGCATGTGCTGGACACTGGTGCCCTAATTTCCCTGTATAATTCCTGGATTTGTATTGTGATGTATACATCGCTGAATTTCCTAAAACTCTGAAGAAATTTGATCAGCTTTGTTGAAGAGCTTTTTGTGTCAAACCTTGTAAAGTACTGATTGTGAAAGAACCACAAAAGAAAAAGCCACAGAAACCCTTTAAAATATGTCCTAAAAATCAAGCAAAGACAAAAATCAAGTGACAGAAATTGCATTTATTTTTCTGAACATGCAAAAATGGAATTTTACTTTAAGCTTAGCCATGCTTTGCCATCACTTAGCACCATGATTGCTGCACTGACATAGCATAACTCTTTTTTCCAATGTATTTCTGTTAATTTGATAGACTTTGGTAACATTCAAATCTCTCTTGGGATGCTGATATGTCCTGGGCTGAAATGAAAAGAGTGTGAAATCATGGTTTATAGCTCATTTAAAAATTATTTTCTTCTTCAGAAGATTAAATAAACCCATATACATGGTTTGAATTCTCCCTTACCCATGTGATGGAGAATGGAATGAACAGAAGTAAAAGTCAGTCAGCATCCTTTCAGTGTGCTGTTGCACTATGCATGGCCCTGGGAGGGCTGTAATATTTTGGCTGCCCTGTCAGAGGAGTAATCCTCCACTCAGAATCAGGTGAAATGTCCCTAGAGCTGCAGCAGTCTATCTGACAGCTACCTGTGGATATTGATGAATCTCCACACTCTTGGAGATTAAGTGTGTGTGTCTAACAGCCACCTTGAAAACATCAGAGATAAAGATTGCACAAGTCATTGTGCTCTTGAGTAAGACGCTCTGCTCTGGTCAGTGTTTTATTTCGTCTTCCATATGATCATCATGGTCTTGTTTTATTTCCACATTCCCATGGAAATGAAGTGAGGATGCACACAGAATTACTGCCGTTCATTCTGTATTCTTTCCAGTGCACTTTTCATCTACACATCGTGGAGCAGAAAATGAGAGGCTTGCACTCCCCTAATTCTCACAGGGGATCATTAGGATTCCCCACTGTTGTCTAATCATGTGCTGTCGCATTGATGTGTAGGCAATTGATGGGTAATTGTGTTTTGTGCAGTAGATCTCGCTTGAGTAAAGCAGTGTGTTGGCTTTAGTTACGAGAAACTGGTATGGATTTTAAGCTCTTAAATGAACAACAGATCATTCTGTGCTTCACAAAGTATAAGCACTAAGTATGGAGGGAATCAGTAATGGAAAAAGGAACATTAAAAATTTATGTTTCCACGTGGACTTTTTTGTATGGACGAAGTATATCAGATGCATGGCAAATAAGCTTATTTTTTAATTTTTGAAATGCTGGAAGGAGTTTATAAATTAGACTGCCAGTGCATTAGAGGAGCTGCCTTAGCTGCCTGAGTGTGCCTGTCATAACACAGTGGATTGAAGTTCCTGCTGTGAGCTGGGGAGCTGCAAGGCCTGAGCAACACCAGGGAGAGCAAATGAGTGATGTGGAGGGAAAAGTTGTCTTCAGACTCTATTGTGTGTGCCTCGTGCTCCGAGCTGCAGTCATTAGCCCATTGTGGGTGAATGGAGCAGGGCTCCAGCTGAAGCTGTGCTGGGTGCCCAGGCCTCTGGATAATACTGCTGAGTGTTTTCTGCAATTTAAGGGAGTGTGGGACCCTGCAGTCTAATATTCAGATATATATTAGGAAAACAATCCCTCAGCAAGGGCACTTATGGCGAGCCCCACGATGTCTCATGGGCACAGACCATTATTTATAAAATAAAACTTCTTCCCTACTAAGCTACAGACAGGCTGAGTGGAGGGAAAGCTGACTTTCATAGAAGTAGCAAATTCACTGACCTTGTCAGCTTCATTTCCTATGGCCTGGCTGGCTGCCCTCAAAGTGCTTCTGTCTTGGAGGGCCTTTGCAGGAGGGGGTTCCAGTGGGGTCATCTGCTGGGGGAAGCACTTTGGGCTGGCTTTTGCTTTCTTGCTCCCTCTTTTGGGTTTGCTGGGCTATTTTGAAGCTAGTGATATTAGGCTGAATGACATTAAACCAGGGGCCTTCAAGAGCGCGTGGAAATGCCTCTCTGGTGCTGCAGGGCAATATTGATTTGCCTCAGTGTGAATCTGAGAGTGGCAGCTCTGGAAAGGTTACTTAATATTGTTTTGTGGCAGCACACATGTTTTGCAAACGGCTGTTTTGAAGGTCAGTCATTTGCACACAGAGCTTTCCCCTGCTCCCTGCCTGCCTTCAGCTCACAGCCAGGCTGGTTATTACTTAAAGCCATTTTTGAGGTTGTGTTTGAAATGAAGACAAGAGGTAGAGCAGATTATCAGTGATAGCTGACGAGGCTGTTATGATGAGACATTAGCTAGGGATAGGAGAAAAGGGAGAAAATAACACATCCACTTGCCTGTCTGATAATGGCGAGGCAGTTTCTGTTTGTGCATGTACAACAGTGGTAATTTGGTGTTGAGAACTACTAATAGAAGGTTATAAAGCCTGCAGAGTTGCTCCAGCTGCTGTTTTATACAGATGCACCGCAGTATGAAAGGATGAAATTTGTTTGTAGCAAGTTTTGCTTCCTCTTATTTTAATACATATTGTATGAATGTACAACTAATGCACTCGATTATAAAACTCCATTTTCAGTGACCCATAGATTTTTTTAATATGTATGAGCTCTCTCAGACAAGGCAGGCTTAATTATTTTAATGTATTTTTCACCAAAAGCAAGGAAAAAGGTGTATTATGATAAATTTTGTATACAAAGGTACATTAGAAAATAATCAGAATTAAGAAGACTTAATCCTTTGCTTTATATTTTTGTTTCTTTTCTTTCTTATATAACTTTTATATCCTTTTTCCCTAGTCCTTGTCTAAAGATTGGAAAATTCATAGTAAAAGATCTATGTGATCACAATCTGATCTTTACTGCGTAGGGAAAATCTCCAGACCTCCAAACTCAGAATTTCTTTAGTTTACTTACTGCATTGATTAAAAAACTCTTAGGAAAGATGGGGTAGAACTGTAAATTCAGTAAGGATAAGACATTCCAAAAGATTGAACTGAAACCAAATCCTTAATTTGGCCACTTGAATTCATTCATATTGAATTCATAATTCCTCAGTTTTTTACTGCTGTAAGGTAAAGTACTGTAGCATCACTAATTATTAAACTGGAGGTAAAATCCAAGTATGCATGCTTTATGAGAAGGCAGAGGAGCAGTTCAAGAGGTTGTAAGTATTATGTCATATTTGTATTCCTTGACAGACAGCTGCTAACACCTGGTAATAGAAAATTTGGGCATATGTGCCAAATAAAATCAGTTCCACATCGTTCATTGTGGGCTTGTCAAGACATCCACTAAATCTCTGTTCCACTCACCACTCTCTTATTGCCTACAGAGACCTTTGCCAATACTTGGTGAGTCATCATCTCATTTCTGCATTTAAGGAGAGTAAATGCTCCTTTGATGTGAGCAGGGCTCTTGCCACCAAGAGAACTTTGGGGATTTGCAGGTTTGTCACAAGCTGCATGTGTGTTACCTTCACAATATGGCTTTAGATGTTAGAAGGATGAAGGATGCAGTCTATTACCACCTCTTAACAGATACAGGACCATCCTGTTCACAGGGAAGGATGTGTGTTTGAGCCAGCCGCTGTGCCAATTACTGCTTCCTCAACTTGGGAATTCCAGCTTGCTCATCAAACATGTATTACCAAAGTCAGCAACAATCTGAATTTAGTATTTTCATATTATCATCTTCCCTGTTACTGGTATGTTTTTAAAGTCATATTTTACATGACCAGTTGCAAACAAGAGTTGGTTTTCAGTGTAAGAAAAGCTGGGCACAGCAGATTGGGAATGCAGGAAAGCAGAGATGAATTGCCCAGGCCTATCAATTGCACACCACAGGGATGTAGCAATTGAAATGCCGTGTTTTGGAGAGGGGATGATCAATGTGAGTTTGGAGCTTGTCCCTGCCTCACTTCAAGGGACAAAATATTCCTGACATCAGCTTTAAGAAAGGCACTTATATTACCTGTGAACTGGTTAGGGACTGCCTTGAGAGGAGCCCTTTTTGCTATATTATCGACTGAAAGTTTCATCAATTTCATAGGAGCATTGCAGTATTTTTGAAACAAACACAACCAAGACTCAGCATTTCACAACAAGGACAAGAAAATAGAAATTGCAGTGGTAGACTCACAATGAAGGAAAGTAACCAAAAGATACCAAGCCTACCTCACTCCAAATACAAAGGTAATTAGAGCAGCTCTTATACACCTCAGTGCAAAAGCTTGGTGGCCATCTGCTGGGTAGAAAAAATAAATGAAGGTGTGAAGTGTTTTGCTTGGCATACTGTAATGTCAGATACCCATATCTGCAATTTAAGATTATACTACGCTGGGAAATAAAGCAAAAGTAACCCCAAAATATCTCCAGCCTTTTCAAACTAACTGTTGCCTAGGCTACTTCTATTATATATGTAGAATTAAGTATGCTAATTAGTATTTCTTTAATTACCCTAATTAAAAGCAGAAATTCTTTTATTTCCCTGCTAAATGTTATAGTCAAGATTCTGTCCTTCTGTAAGTAAAACTAGAAATATGTAAACTTGAGCCTAGGTGTGTGTCCTGTTGGATCTATATATTCACCAGAAGCACAAGGATCAGCTAGGGTAGAAATCACCAACCTATTCCAATCATATAATGATATAATATAATGAAATATTCCTTGTACATGATAGCTGTGGGTCTTTTGTGAGTTGCTGTGTTCATCAGTACAAGTGGCTCCTCTAGGGGTTGTGCTCAGGCTGGAGAAATGTCCTGAAACAGCTCATGCACAACCATGGATCAATGATGGAATGTAGATGTGCACATATACTGTGAATCTGAAAATAAAATCAGGGCAGAAACACAAACCTGTATAAAGATTTATCAGTAACCTGGGTAAGTAGAAAATAAAGGCCTTTTTCTCCATATTGCCAGCTTTTCTGTTGTCTCTTAATTTATTTGTACCAGTAACATTTCTCAAGGCATTGGGAGGAATTTCTGCATGAGCAAGGCTGCAAGATATGGTTCTGCTAAAGTCAATACATTTTGAGGTGTATAGCTGCTTCATTCTGTGGGAATTTGTACTGATGGGTAGCTCTCCAGGAGCCAGCTGAAATATATACCCATTTGAATTTATGTTGGTAGTAAAATTACATGACAGAACTGCAGTATTTCCTGTGAATTATTATTGTACGCCTTCCTAAGTCTCTTGTCTTACATTACATTTCCTAAACTCATGTCAAAAATGCTGTACTTTTTAGGCACGCATTTCAAAGGTCAGTATGTAGTTATATCTCAATTCAAATATAAGGAAAATAATAATTGCAAGAAAGTGTTGCTATTCATTGGCTTTCCAATAAATCTTCTTGTTTTTACTTCATTTACAGCATATGATTTCAGGCAATGAAGCCAAAGTGGACTTTTGTGCCAGCTAGTCTCAGTTGCATATAGCAACTCCTTAATTATCACTTAGCTTCTCCTTTATTATGCTCTGTGCTCCTTGGTTTATAAGGACTGTTTTCAGTAAGACAGTTAAACTCAATGTAAACGTGCTTGGAGATTAATATCTTGCCTGTTTATTTGTTTCCAGCTTCTCATCTTTATTGTTAAAATGTACATTAGGTAGGAATCTGAATACACCATTTTGGCTTTTATCTGATAGTTCTTGCTGCCTACCAAGAGTGTGAAGCCATAAAAGACATCTGGCAATAGAGAGGAAAAAATTGTAAATATGATTTGAATGCTAATTGTACTTCAGGTTTTTTAAGACATCTCTCTAGAAGCCTTATTAGTCTTTTATGTTCTTGCATTTCTGGGCTGGTATGATCTGAACAGAGAGAATGAGAATGTAATTTCCCTTCTGCTGGGGGTGAATATAATTTATTTTTCTTATTATTATTGGACTCTCTTAGCAGGAATTAAGACTCACTGCTTTAAGGACACATGCATTTAATAACAGGAATTTGATGTGTGCTGATCTCAGTGCCCATATGTAGTCTCCTACAGATCAGAAGCAGTGCACAGCTGTAGATATTTGTGTACATGAAGTGCCTTACAGGACCACTGCCTAACTGCATGCATTTTACATGCTTTTCTTCTGATATGGATCTAAAGCTGCCAGCAACAGCGTGGGAGCAGCAAAAATTAAAAGAAAGGGAAGGAATGTTTCCAATAAAACTTTTCTCCCTTGCATAGTCTAAGTGACAGCAAGCATTCCAGCTTTGAGAGCTTTCAGTTGGCATTGTATGAAAATACATTTCAAAGTGGGGACAAAATGATGACTATAAAGAGGGGGAGGAAAGGACTGTGGCACCACTGGGCTTCATTCAAATTTGCAGCCAAGGCTGTGGAGAGGGAAGCGATGACAACTGTGGAGTTGTGTGTGCGTAAGAGCAAAGTTTCCCACACGTGTTCTCAGCAGTGTCACAGTTTGGGGTGCTTGGTAATGGAGGTTTGGGCTTCAGCCAGTAGGGAGGCAAGGCCAACCACAAAGTTCAGATCTGGATCCAAATGCCTGTGTGTTTGGGAGTAGTTATCCCTCTGGTTTGAGATTTTACTCAGCCATGCACAAAAAGTAAGCAAGAAACATGAACAAAGATGATTTTCAAGTTGCAGTTGTAATACTTTAAGTATTTAAGCCCTTTAGCAGTTTTGATTAGCCAGGGGATTACATGAGATTTTCTGTGCCATTTCTTTTCTTTATTTTAGCAAATTTATATATGACAAGTCCTCTATCATTTTTACTGCAGATCAATCTTAAATGAGCCCGAAATCAAGTTTGGGGTAAATACCTCTTGTGCCTCCATATTGGATCTTGTTCTTTAGGGAAAACCTGGTTATCTGCAGAAGAGAAAGTGAGCTCGTATCCTACTCTAAAACCTGGTCTTCAGCCATACTAAAGGAGGAGAGATGGAAGCCACTGTGCTGGCAGTGATGTGGCAGCCACTGGCCAGTGTCACAAAACCGTGGGTAGAAATGGCCACAGTGAGTTGCACTTGCTGTAGGACATCACTGCATTTTGCTAAACAGACCATTTTCTGCTTGGAAGATCTGATATCTACCCCACTCTGGAGACTCTACTGCTACAAGCATAAAAATGGACATCCTGTGCTCATTGTCCTGACCTAATTGAATGGGTTAGAATGCACAGAAAATGTTGGAGACTGCTTAATTTATTTGAACTTGAGAAGACGGCCTTGGTTGCTGGAGTTGGTGTGGCAGCGGCCTACAACCTTCTCCCTTTTCTCTTGCACTTCCGTTGTGGAGGTGCTAGAGAATTTGTCTTGCACCTCCGTTAATGTTTGGAGGTGCTAGAGATTCCCTTCTTCTTGTAAGAAGTCTTTGCTAGGGTTTCATCACCGCAAATCCTAAAAGGCACTTCCTCTGCCCACAGGAGTTCTGCCCAAGCTGTGATCCAAAACAAGTCCAGAAGCTCCATTGGAATAAGAGACTGGAATTGTTTAGATCTTTTTTATTTTATTCGATTTCAACCACAGATAAAACCAACACCAATCTAATTAAACAATCTTGTGTATATTGATCAGATTTTGAAATTAGCATTTAACACTATAACTACAGTGGCTCGTGATGTATTATGTAGAATAGACAGGTTTTGAAGACTTTATTTGCTTTGCTGCTGTTGGTTTTGTAAAAAAAGAATCTAGCGGCTCTTTGTAAAAGCTCAGTAATTCAAGGTCTCCTAAATAATTAATGTCTGTCTTGAAAATAGTGCTGTCCCATGCTTCCTTATGTCCTGCTAGTTAGGTCACATGAAGTAGACAATTGAGGAAGCACACTGTGTAAGTCTGACAGTAGACAGGTCCTTGGAAGCAGCTGGCCATGCTTTAGCAGCTCTTTTAAAAGGGCATAATAATTATAATGTAATGCAAAGGTGTTTTTTTACTTTTCCTTGGTCATACAAAAATAACACATCGAAGTAGTCCTCATACTCCTTCTAATTATATGAGCTACTGACTCTGGATTAATGTAGTTTATTCCAATTCAGATTGTTTCTGTTAAGGTGGAGTTGGCATCAAAATGATCATTTCTTATGACTACTACTGTATATGATATAATTAAGGAGTAATCCCTTTCAAAATTGGCCATTAGCATTAGATAGCAATTTGCTAAATTTGCTTCAAAAGGTTAATGCTACAACTATGGTAAACAATAACTAATTTCATGGGGATTTATTGCTGTTAAAAAGTATAATCAGTTTCTAATAGCAATACTTAATTTTTAAAAAAACTGTAGATTGGTTGAGTGCACTCAGATTGCTTTACAATGGATATTTTCCTGGCAGATGACTAATCCTCTGCTAGTAATTTTAGTTCTGAGTTCTCAGATTTAGCACCTCAATTATGCATTCCTCATTTGTTTTATTAATTGTTTGGTTATATTTGACGATGCTGAACTATACATGCATGCATAATATATGACATATTATTCATGAAACTTTGCAATGTGACAGGCTCTGGTTACTCATGAGTAATACAGCAACTGTCACATAATAAATGGAGTAAAGTGACTTTATGTAAGCTTGTTCTAAGTTCTTAAACATAATTATCTGAATTGTTGAAAGGAAATAAGTGTTGAAATTACCGTGATGCATGATGTAGTAATTCAAGGAAATAAATTTTTTGTGCAATAGGTAGAATTCTTCTAAAGATGTTTATGACAGGAACAAATGAGATAAATGGAGATATTCTGTATTTAATACCAAGGTTGAAGGTGGCTGAGATTGTCATGCTAACCCTTGCTGTAAATTTCTGCCCCTTTATTAACTGCAGAAGAACTGGATATAATTACATAGGCATAGAATCCAGCTGTGAAGAAGTATTGCTGCTGTGTGGAACTGAAGTTCTTGAAGTATTGGCCCTGCTTGGTAGGAAACACATGACTGATGAATTCTGTGAGTTGCAGCATGCTGGAAAGCCTGGTTTCATGTCTCTTCTGGTTTTAAAGCCCAATAACCTCAGCTCCCTCACAGTGCTTTCAGATACAATATTCTGCCATGGAATTCTAAGGAAACCTTCTATCTTTGGTTTGAATCAAATGAAATGAAAACTGTTTGCTGAATGGCAAGGCCTCATTTCAGGTGACTTTGAGCTCTGTGTGGCAGGTGTGCTCTGCCCTGCTGCCTCATAGGAGCTGTGTGCACAGGTGTGTTCTTCCCTCATCCTTCACTCCTCCTGTACTGCCTGCTCCCCAAATCTCTTGGTGCACAGAGATATTCCTGAACTTGGCAAAAGGCTGGGAGACCACAAACTTTGTAGGTGATGGAGAAGGTGGAGTGACGGCCACTGGAGCTACAGCTCTCACTATTCTCCAGTGCTTGAGGATTGCAAGTTTTGTACTGAACTAGACTGTATTGAAAAGTAACATTACATGGGGACTCAGGGAAATATATAGTGCTTGCGTGAAGTATTTTGAGGCTTTAGTTTCAAAGTACTTTTGTCTGTACTGAAAGTACCAGGAAAAAAATAGTGAAATTTTCAAAACAGAAGCAACGAACAAATTCAGAACATTTTGTTCTGTAAAGCATTTTGATTTATAAAAATCTCGTAATTTTTGCTGAGGCTGCATGATGTTACTCTGGTCTTGTTTTGAGAGTAAAATATTTTCCAGTGATTTCTCACATGATATAGGGGTTCTGTATGCCTAGAAGGAGAAATAACAGTTACAGATAAATTTTGCCACTTACTGAATTCCATAAAATGCATACTGATCTTCTTTGAATTTGTAGAGTAAAATTATTTGGTAAATTTCCAATGTCCTTCTTGTTGCTTTGTTCTCCCCCTCTAAAGCCCATATTATCGTTGCTACTTTAGGACTTTTATCAATTGTTTAAATTACAAAACCATTTTAGATAATTCAACCTCCAAGTAGCAGAAATTAGTAGAAATTTATGAGTTAAAATGAAATGAAAGAGAGCACACAGTAATCCATTACACTACGTCTATCAGTTTCTTGTTGGTTGTTATTCACCTGCTACCAGACAGTAACTTTACTGGAGAAAACCAGACCTGAGTAGGAAGAAGATCAGTCAACCTGTCAAGAGTAACACCTCCAAGTTTTTATAATATTTTATATTTATATTTTATTCATATGCTCTGGACAGTCCCTCCAGCTTCATTAAGACAGGGCTAATACAATATAACTGTTATGTCCTAGGTTTGTAGAGAGAGCTAGAAAATACTATCTCTTCATTTCCTTGCAAATCTCAGCATTTTATCCTGAGATGAATGCACAACTGCAAAGAGGTAATTTTTGGAGTAGGTTATAGAAATTATATTTAAAGATTTAAATAGGTAATAATTTTGTGATCATAATTTTGGTTCCTCTTGTAAATTGGGTTTAAATACAAACTGACAGCCTTGTCAATTAAATATGGTTGTTATGGCTGAAATTCATTAATATCAGAAGATAAAAACTCGCTTCCTCTCAAACCAGGACAGCTTTTTTTAAAAAAAATTAGCCATATTATGATGGCTAATTTTGGCTAATCTGTTGAAGTGCTGCTAATGAATACTCATACTTTCCTTATGTTGTCTTCTGTTAGTAAGAATTAGATTCTGCTTTAATTTGCTGCAGCTGCAAACTACTGATCTTATAGTTCATTTCCTTACATGTAGAACTGAAATTAAGATTGTGGCATCTAGTTTTTCCTCCCTGGTACAATACAAAAAGAAAACTTACTTTCCCCAAAATTTCTTATATGCAAAAGGAATTTTGAGACACTCTAAGAGAGTGAATTCAGTGACTTTTTAATCTTTATTTTGCACTCCATTACAGAATTATGTGAAATAATATTACTACTTTTTAAGCAGAACTAGGTTAAACTGGAGAGCAGAAAACTACAATTCAGTAGAAAGAATTCTACATCAAAATTTCATTGCAAACATAAACAGGAATATCTCTGTTGGCTCCACTGGCCTTGTGCATTTCAGGAGACAGAGCAGTCTAAGGAGCCAATACCTCACTCAGCACAGATGAATGTATTTTACTTCCTTTAATCTTGCTCTATTAGCTATGTGATTCACCTGGCATCTGTGCTTTGGTTTTCAGGCTACAGATCTGGTTATATCAGTTCCAGTGACACATAAGTACTAATTCATCCATGTGCTGGCTTTCCTGACACAGGTGTGTTTGAGATCATGGAGGTGTTATTTTAAAGAGCACATTGTTACGTGGGACATGAAGTGACACAGCAGTGTTTGTTTCACAGGGAAATGTGTGTGAATGAAATGCACTGTTAGTATTGAATAAGCAAGCTTCACTGTGGCAATCTTTATGTATGGAGAGTATGAGAGGAGATCTGTCAGTAACATCTGAATAATAAGCCTGAGATGTACCAAATACCTAGTGGAAATGCTGTTCCTAGAGTTGTTCTCTCATACTGAATGCTAAATATAGGCTTCTGAGATGAAAGAATAAAATCAGCATTCAAAGCATATTTGTGTTAGGGCTGTTAAAGGATTTACTTTCCATTGACTATCAGCATTTTTGCTCTCACATTTCTCATCTGTTTACCTACAGACTTACCACAGGGCTTCATTGTGTGCCCTCTTCTGTCACACAAATATGCTGGCTAGCAGAAAACCAACAAGAACATTACTGTATTGATTTTCTCTCATGCCTGCAAGTCATGAAGGTTTCGTGATTAATATAAATCAATATTTGTGGTAGAGCAGGATGTGATTTGTGTAACTGCTGATGAAAGAGACAACACTGAAACTTTCATTCAAAAGTGTTTGTTATTTGTAAATAGTTTCTTTAAGAGGACTTCCACTCTACTAGGGTTCATTCTGTGAAGCTTGAAGATTTTGGTGTGATATTGACAGAATTTCCTCAGCTGTGATCCCCTAAAATTTTAGCACAAGTTAATTTTAAAAAGAGCTAGATCTAATCCGGATCCCCTGCTTTCCTACTACTTGTTAGAGGAGGTATGATAGAATAAGATAGGATAAAATAGATTATTTCAATTGGAATGCAATGAAAAGCTAGTCCACCTGCCTGACCAAGGACCAACCAAGACAAAGCTTGTAGTTAAGGGCATTGTTCAAATGCTTCTTAAATCCTGATATGCTTGAGGCATTAACCCCCTCTAGGAAGCCTGTTACAGTGTTTGACCACCCTCTCATTTAGTTAAAAAATGCTTCCTGCAGTCCAGTCTAAACCTCCAGATGTAGGGCATTAAATAGTTTCTTGAAAACTGAAAGAGTTGTGCACGGTGTATAGGTCCAAGGTGAAAGAGTGTACACAGTGATAATGCTGGGCTTTTGCAGTCTAGAAAATTGCAATCCTAGCTATACAGCTTATCTACTCTCCTCTGTAATAACAGGAGGTCCACTTCAGTGGTATTTCCTTTTTGCTTTCCTCATGTAGGATTATTTTCAGTCTCTTTTTTACCAACCCTCTATAAGAGATTGAAAAACAACTGTAAACTTTGAAATTGTGATTAATAAATTGATCTGTTAAAGGTATGTGTTCATATGTTAAATGCATACAAGTACAGTATAAGAGTGTTATGTAAGCAATGGAGAAATTATTTTCACATGAATTTTTGATAGATATTATAGATGTGATTCATAGTTCAAGTTTCAGCTAGAAATTGTATTCTTCCTGTGCTCTTTTTTTTCAGGAAGAAAAGAATTATTGCTGTGAACTTGGTGTATAATCATTTTAAGGCATAAAAGAATGTGTATGGATTTTGAGAATTTAGTTACTGATTTTCAAAATTGAAGAACTCCAGAGCACAATGCTCTTTCACACTTTTTACAACTGCTTGTGCAAATTCCACGTGGAAAAACTGGCCTGCCACACATGTGGCATAATTTACATTCAGCTTTGCATACTTCACTTTTCTCATTGTTATGACTGGATTTCTATCAACAAATCCAACTTTTAAAAGCTTCACATGGTAAGCATGTAAGTAGCTCAGTGAAAACCAGGTCTCTCTTATGGGCTAGGAACTGAGTGTACTCAAAATATATGGTGGTTCTGGATTTCTTTAAAGTTTTACATTACTTGAAGAAAAGTGTATTGCAGCTTAAGCAGCTACACTTTTGGGCATACATATTCTTTTTGGATATCTAAAGAATAGGGCATAGCAGATGGTCTAATCTGACTATCACAGTCTGTCTGTCTTTGGATCTGGGTATGTGAAATGTCAATGACCACAATGATAGTCTTTTGGCTGTTGTCTATGAAAAATATCACTCCTAAACAGACATCAGCTATGTAGAGAATCTCCATTTCACATTTAGGTATATAATTTTCAAAGTAAAGAAATCAAAAGGGGAAGTGCTTCCTCCAGCCTGCCTACAGCATGAACTACAGCAGGAGAAAAATAAGTGACTATATTCATCAACTTTATGGACATGTTTGTAAAAAAGGACTCTTTTGTTTCTTTATTTCTTGGTGTTAGAAATTAATTTTTGGCACAAGTAAGATGCATTATTAGTAAAGTCAGACTGCTTGTATTTTTTGACTGAATTGAGGATGAAAAATGCAGGTGAATCCTTGGAAGCTGATACTGCATTCACTGATGAGAATTGTAGAATGTACAAATTATATGTTACACTAGACAGTGATTTCCTTTTAATGCTGAAGATTTTTCTCTGGTAGCTCTTGTATTAATGTCATTTGTGTGAACATTATAACAACTGGTGTGGCAACAACTTTGTGCATGATTGCTGTATAACCCAGTGTCTCAGAAACAAGGAATTTGCCTGATACTGATATGAGTCCCTGGTTATCTGATGCAGAAACAAGATTTGCATAAGTCCCAGGAGTTTACATGAGTAGTTTGACCAGTAAATCATGTGCAGTTTCATTGCTCTTGTTCTGTACTTGCCTTTTGATATACTGGTATTCGCCCCCGCCAAATGCTTGTCAGTCCACTATTTTCTGAATGACTACCTTGTCTTTACTTTTGAATAACAGCAGGGGCAGGTGGCTGTGTAGTTTCCAATCAAGAAAGAATGCTAATGAATTATAAAGAACTCCTGACTTGCATTTAATAGCACTGTGACATGTTATAACAGCCTGCCAAACACAGCATTTCTTATAAATCACACTTCAAGGGGCAAAAATATCCACCTGTCATATCTGAGGCCTCTGCAAAAGTCAGTGTTTGAAGATGGTATGATTTACTCCATCTTGTAAAGTACCCTTTTATGAGAAATTTTTCTTTATTTAATGGAAAAAATAGGAGAATTTAATATTTTCTCCCTTCTGCCCAATTATGGCAGCACTGTGTGCTTTATTTCATTTTTGGAAACACTCTATTGTTCTCTTACAAGAAAGAAATCCATTTCAGGGATGATGTTTTAATAATAATTGGCAGCATGCCTGAAGTATTGTCTCATCAGGACTTTTTACACCTGCATGTCCATGCAATGCCTAATCTTTCTTTGCAAGTTATTGATTTTATATAAGTTTGTTAAATACTGACAGTTTTTCATACTCATTTTTGTGGTCATAGAGATGACCTGGAGCCATGACATACCATTATCTGAAGCATAAAGCTCAATGATTTATGTCTTTACAAATGGTGGCACAAATCATGGATGTAATGTAGGGAAACACATACTAGTTCTTCACTAGACAGTGATGTGTAAATCAAATGGGTAAGGTGATTTTCCGGGCTAAAACAGGGAGTGTTTGTTCCAGAATTGATTCTCAGGCCTTGGGCAAGGAATTATTAATCATTTTCAGTTTTCAGAGGATAGTAAAATAAATTTTCGTCTTCAATTTGGCATGATTAGCAGACATCAGTACAGAATTCTTTTCTTTTTGAAGTGATCAAGTCATCAGAGAGTTATTTCTCTCTTACAATGTAATGAACAGGAAGGAAGTCTCAGGCTCTGAGGAAATGTTCAGCCATCTTAGAGCTTTCTACATTTTCTGTTACGTACTTGTATAAGAGATTTGTACAGCTCTGTGAGATACTGCTTGGATTCATGGAAACAAGAAAGGCTAAATCCCCAGCTGGTATAAATCAGCCTTGCTTTACTGAAACAGTGGAGCTGTGCACATGCTCTATACCAGCAGACAAGCTGGGTGAAAGCAGTCATTAGGAAAAGGAAGATTAGGTCCATACCTGTATTGTTTGCTATATATATTAGTGTTAAATACCAGTAATATAATCCCAGTGGCTCCAGGGGATACATATGTTGAAATGAAATTAATTATTTTTTTTTAAAGTAAATGAATTTTTAAAATAGAAAATTAAAATAAAAAAGTAATGCCGTAGTTCTGCATAGCTGTCCCTAGAAGCACAAACCTAGTCTTCTATTTTGGTTTATATATTACTTATTCAATAATTTAATTAAAACTGTGGTGTATATTTATTTTAGGATTGCTATATTTAAATGTAAAATTGTACCTTTTTTTTTTTTTAAGTTGAATAATACTCCTGATTTATGTGATTAAAAATCCTCTCTGGTCATATTGCCTTGTTACTGTCATATAACCTAGTATTATTTAAGCAATGCATAATTCTCCTGCATTTGCACAAAAAACATAAGCAAACAAAAAAACTTAGAGAAAGAACTAAAACCAAAAGGAAGGAGAAAAGGAACTGTTGTCACTTTCACTTGTTTTTCAATGAGCTCCTCAGGATTAGTCTCAATTCAGTCTTCATTCTTCCTAGATCAGGTGGGGAATCTCAAGGGTTTATTCAGGGAATGTTGTGTGCAGGCAAAAGAACTGCACTTTTCCAAGGTCTCATTACTCTGGCCACTCCCGAGAAACATCCCTTCTCAACAAAGGATGTTTTCCAGCACAAAAAGATCTCATTGACTGTGAAAGCCAGTTACACCTCACAAACAGTGTTTCCTGCTGCCCTCACCATCGCCCTGGCTTTGGACTGATGCACTTAGTGTTGGCTAAGTAGGGATTTGATGTGAAGAAAGGGGAGGTGGCTGACACAGATACAATAAGAAAGAATGGGACACAAAAATAAAAAATGTGTGACTGCACACACTGTGAGTTAATAGCAATAAATCTACACAATGAACTCCATGTGTTCAAAGATGATGAAAAAATGCTTTAAATATTTTTCAGCTTCCCTATAGAGTTATGCTTTTCTTATGTCAAACCTTGATCTATAGTTCTATGGAGGAAAGAAGCATTTGCAATGTTAAAACAACACCTTTCACTTTAGATTTAAAACAGGGTGACAGAAATATAAACATTGTATTAACCCATATTGATTTCTCCTCTCTTTTGGAACGAGAGGAACAAAAGTAATAATAAATCTTGAATTTCATTTCAAAGCCAGTCTCTTCATGCTTATTCTGAAAGTTTAGTCTTTTATGTGAAAAAGTGCCTGCTGACATTATTAAGTACATAAGTCAATGACAAATTTTCCACTGAATTAAATGGAGCCACAATTTCATCTCAAGATACCAATCCAGATTTTTAAGTATGTGCGCATTTGCTTTTTGTTTAAATATAAATTGAAAGCTTAAGAACTGCATGGTAAACTATATATTTTCTAGATTATGCTGAGGAGCAGATTAGTGATTACAATTTGGCATTAGAATTTGACAGGAAGAAACCAAGTTGTTTATCCCCTCCCTGAAATATTTTGGATCTTCCTCTGAAATTCATTTCCTCTATGAGAGTTCAGTTACTCTGCTCCAGATTTAGACCTAGGTCTATTCTGCATCATTTTTCAGTAAATTTACAGAGAACTATTGTTTTTGTAAAAACACCACATAATATACAGATGGGACTGAATTCAGTGTGATGGCTGCTTTTTGCAGTGTACTCAGCAGAGGGCTGTGTTGGTGGAAAGTCAAAGCACTGCAACTCGTTCACACCCAGTCTGGCAAAAAAAATGAGCATAATTTGTCATCTGGGAACTAGTATGCAAGCAAAGGAATGCTTTTATGTGACAGGCAGGTCTGCACAGGTGTTGGGATCCGACCAACAGCCACAGTGTGGGCTAGGCAGGTATTTCCTTTGGGGAAAGAGCAACATAAACGTTGTACCTGATCACATCTGTGTTCTTTTGGGGAGTCCTACCTGCCCCTTCCTGTCGTCTGAGGGGGCTGAGTCAGCACCCTTTACCCACCCTGCACGTGTGTAACATAAAGCTGTCTCAGCACTTAGCTGGATGTGCTCTGCACCTATAGACTTGCCCAAGTGGCTCCAGCAGCATGGCTGTCACAGCACACACCCCAGTATAGTCTGTACCAGCTCACCTGCACACAGACAGCTGGCCAGCATCACAGTTCAGCTGCTTGGGCTGGTATTTGAACTGAATGGAGTGCTAGTTGTTGGAATAACTTTGACTTGCCTAGAAGCACCTGTGTGAGTGCAATCCAATGGCTTTGCAGATGTGCTGGGAAATAATCTCTATGTCTGTTAGAAACAATCTGCCTCCTTGCTTGCTTAGAGCGTTCTTGGGAAACATTTCAGTCACAATCTTGGCCCAGAAATACCATGGTGGTCACCAGTACAGATGAATACTACAGATTCACTAAAGCATCTTGTTAGTGTTGCCACAATGATGCATTCTTTTATTGAAATTTAGATTTTGGCTCAGTTTTCTGTCTTAACCACAAACATTATAACTCGCTGTTAAATGGTAATAATACAGTCATTATAATTGCTAAGCTGTCTGTGTGTGTTGGAGGATGATAAGTGCTATGATAAAATAAAGAGAAAATTCTACAAATTTGGGATTATGGAGATTGAATTATTGCTGTAAATGCAGAGATAGCTATTGTGAAAGATAAGGATGAATCTCTGAGGGTATATTCTATCTAATCAAAACATTTCCCGCATGAAAAAGTAACAAAAGCAATAAAGTGATAAAAGCAACATTAAGCTATATAAAGAGACAATATGCAGACAAAGAACCTATTTTCAAGAAAGGTTTCCAGTTCTGAAAGACAATTATGACTATTTGGTCCCCTCAGAGTTCATTAACAAACACTTGGGAGCACTGATTAGGGCCTGTATCTTTTTTTTCCCACCGGCATAACAGAAATAATTAATGGCATAAAATGTAAAAAGATGGACTAAGAACTTGGTATTAGATTGTGGGACATATTCTTAGCTTTAAGCTAATTAAACTGAAACTGAAAAAACCCTTCTGATCCTCAACAGTTGAATGTTTTCTCTTTTATGTTATTTGGGCACTATTTAACAATATTGATACTAGAGGGGAATAGAAGAATGGTGGTTTAATTTGTTTACTCCCTTTGCTGAAGAACTGGCTTTTAAGACCTTCAGAATTCAGATTTTTACAGAGCTCTAAGAAGTCAAAAGAATTGTTTATTTATATATAATTTTTTTTCTGTTTTTCTGCTCATGCTTCAGAGTTTCAGAAGACAAAATCAGGAAAAAACTCTGATTTATATTTTTGAAATAAATCAAACTCAGCAACTCCTTAAGGTTCTGCAGTTTTAAAACACTCTGCTGTTGCCTGTTCCTTCCATTATCAGTAGCATTTTTCCCATGGTTCATAAATTTCCAGTAAACCTCAGAGAAATATTCCAAGACCACAGATAATACTTGTTAAACTAAACCAGCCCATAATGATTATTAATTATTTTAAGTGCTTCCTCCTTTGGTTTCTTTTCCACTGTTGGCAGACTGGGTTTGAGAAAGGCCAGCTAGCTGAATATCAAGGAACATTTGCAAGTTAAAACCGTGGAAATCATTAGAGTTATTTCAGATATGAACTGCAGTGTCCATCCATTTTTCTTCATGGATTTGTTTGTGGCTTCCCACATGACATCTGATTTCAGGACCTGATGCAAAGTCCCCTAAGTCAGCAGGTTCACTATGAACTTCAGGAGACTTTGGACTATTCCATTGAATTCTGCACCCTTTCTTACATCTGTGGATATTACAATGGGTAGAGGCACTCTTCCCAGGCCTGTGAGCTCATGGAAAGCACATGAAATTTTGCTAAAGCCTTCTTTCCATAACCACAGGCATACCTCTGGTTTAAACCTGGGTCTTTTTCTGGACATCTCACCCAAGTCCCAGAGCTGAGGGCACTGTCCTGACTCACACATTGCTCCTGAGTGTCACACCTCAGCAGCTCTCTTGAAAAAGGGCTTGTATAGCCAAAACTTGTCTTTTTTTCCCCCTTCTCCACACTGTAATCTGTTGCTCTGATGAAAGGCATTAACTTCACTTACACATATTGCCTTACCTAAATACTTAGCCCATCAGGAATACAGTGATGCCACTACTCAGCTTCTGAGCTTGCCCTCTTCCTTAGTCCCCGTGTGTTAGTTTTGACTGGAATGACTTTGGCTGTCCTTGGCTTGTATCTGCAGTGAGCTGCTGGGATACCGCCCTTCCCTGGGAGCAGCTTCTGCTCTGAGCTCCACTCCAGCACCTTCTCTTTTGTTCCTTTTGTCATCCTTCTTTTTAACTTCCTTCCTAGATCTTTTTCAATAGAAAAGCTGCCTGGGGAGCTGCACTAAATAGAGATGTGAAGGATCAGTGTTTCCCTCCCCTGCTAGCTGCAGCTGGGCCCTGGGACATGATATGCAAATCTAGCAAGGGGTGTGTTCTCTCTCCTTCCTTCCTTCTTGTTTGGGGACAGGATTTTCCCTTCTCCTTATCTGGCTGCTTTTAACTTGCATTTCACTTGTATCCTTTAATTAGCACATTCCTTCTAGCTTGGCTGGCTCTTTCCTGTTTACAGCATCTCCACAATTGCTACCCAGCTCTACAAATCAGACCCTGCATGAGAAGTACTCGTTGTAAATGTGTGTGTTACCAGGCTCATCAATTCTAGTTCACTGGGAGCTTGGAGTATGAATTCTGTATCACATATTAATAATGCCTAGAGTAACTTAGTACTGAATGTGACTTCCTAAATGGCCTTCCTGTTTTCTGTGTTTCATGGTACTGCCATACCTGAATAGTATTTCCAAGATAGAAAGTCCAAATATATCAGATGAAAAGACATAGAAATTAACTATATATAGAAAATGAAATTAATCATTTTGTAAAGAGCACTAAGTAGCGGAGTGTGAGAATACAGCTTGTTAAAGGCATAATTTGGCTCATATTGCTTTTCATGAGGAAGAGAAGGGTTGTGATGTAACCCACTATGAGTCTGCAGGTAAGAGCGTAACAGAGAGATGAAAGGAAGGAACAAGAATTAGGGTAATGCTTTCTTTTCCCTTGAGAGTAGTGTGTCCATGTGGCCAGGCCAGATGTGCAGTGTGACAGCTCTTCGTGATAAAGGAGCATCTGCAACATTAGTTGATGTGGGGCTCAAAACCTTCTTATTTAACAAGTTACAGTATCAAGCAATGTGAAATACCTTCTGTAGTGAATTTTAAAATACTTTTGGATGAAAGATTACGTATGAATGGTAGATGGTTTTATAATTTTTAAATGATACATCAAGATTTTGGAGAGGTCCTAATAAAGTCTCTATACTCTGTATGTATAAGCTGCCAAATCAGAAAACTAAATTACGTCTCAGAAAGGCTGAATTCTTCTCAAAGCAAATTTGATCTCTGATTATGTAAGTTGATAAAAACTACTTGCATAAAATTTTCAGAAATACATTAAAAATGTGAAGTGCCTTTCCGCTATGTAATGCTATTGCAAAGACCATAGAAAGGTGAATAAAAGATTGATGTATGTACTGAAGAACAGACAGAATTTAGCTCATGCTACTTCTACAACTCAGTGTGAGTTGTATTTATCAATATCAGTGGGAGAACACAAAACCGTCTCTGCAGTGTTCAGCTGTGGCTTCCATACAGTGCTGTCATGACTTAGGAATGGTATTCTCCAATTTATTGCTCCATTAAAACCTCCTCACCACTCAGTCCCCGTCCAAGTGAAAGCAAAAAAGGCAAAGATTGCGGGTTGAAATAAAAATAATTTAACAGCAATTAAATGAAAAAATGAACAGTAACAGTAATGATATTAAGAAGAAAAGGTACAAGACAAAGAAACCATTTACATGTAAAATAAAGCAGTACTGGACTGTTTTGTCCATGACTTTCTCCTGCTGGAAGGAATGCCCTTCCTCTTGGAAGGCAGAGGTCTTTCCCCCAGCCCTGGCAATGATGTGAGCTGGCATTGAATTACATTAAGGTCCTGGCCAAAACGAGGACAAGTGCTAGGAGAGATCCTGGGTTTAGGAACTGTGTTGTAGCAATGAATGGCAAAAGAAAGAATGAGGCTTATAGACTGGGGAAGGCTTTTGTTAGACCATCTGATATAATTGGAAAAATGATAAAAAGTTTACCTGTTATTTCCTCTGACATCAATCCCTCAAGATCTTAAAGATACTTAATATATCAAGATACTTTAAGATACTTTTATCATACAAACCTTTTCTGTTATTTATCTTTCTAAGTATAAAGGACGTACCTTCTTATGTCAAATGTGCACTTTTTAATATTGGTTACTTGAGACATTGTATGTGACAAAGGTAAAGCAAATAAAGAAAGGAGCTTTGATCATTGTTAAGCAGAGTTTAACCCAGGCAGACTTTCCAGGCAGAGCTTATTAGAAAGGGCAGATCTCTGGTGAGGAGAGATTGCAGTGGAGTGGGCTGGACAGTGACATGAAGAAGCACACTGAAAGGTTTAACCTGAAGTATGGAGGTTTGAGACAATAATCAAAGATGGGAAAGAGTTTAAGTTGGGTTTTTTTCTCATTCTGAAAATTTTTGGGTGATAATCTAGACTTTCTTTTTGTGAGACACAGACTGCACATTGCAATTTCTTTCTTTATGGCCGATGATTTAAGACTAAATTAAAACATTTTTTAGAATTGTACATGCTCTGGATTTAAGAGTGCAAATACCAGAGAATTTATCCATGTTCCTCAAAGGTTTTCCAGAACTACCTCTGCTAACTTGATTATCCACTCAGGAGATCCTTCTGCATCTTTTCCCCAAAGGCTGAGATTTTTGGCAAAAGAGATTGTGACCAATTGCTTTAAACGTTCTGTTCTTTATGTGCTTAGAATTTCTTAGCACTGTGATTTTTAATTGTTTCAACCTTCACTTGAAATTCCATCTCTAAACTATCATCTAGGCAGTGTAGGTGTGAATTGCATCTTTTATGGGAAATAAAACTAACAATGGTTGTGTCCTTGCTTTACTGAGCAGTCAGAAATTACTTGGGAGAGCAATGGAACTGTCAGGTTTGTAAACTTTAGCTATGATACATTTCAGCTGAGTAAATGTAACTGGGCAAATGTAAGTGAGCAGTAGGGAACATAGAGGACAGTGACTCTTTTTAGTTTGTCAACATGCAGAATAGTTACAGATATACTGGACTGTACTTGGTTTGACCAAGGTGGAGCTCACTTTCTTCTTAGCAGCCCCAATAGCACTGTGTCTTGGAATTGTGACTAAAATAGTGTAGGAAACACACCCATGTTTTGGGTGTTGCTAAACAGCACTGGAACAGCCCCAAGGCTATCTCTTTCTCACACTCTGCCCTCTCCTACTGAATAGACTGGGGAGTCGGGAATGCAACTGGGACATCTGACCCAAATCACCAAAGGGATATTCCATGCTATATAACATCTTTATCAACAAAATAAACCCCTGGAGCGGGGTAGGGGTGAGGATTGGTTATTAAAGTGTCTATCTAAACAAACATTTTCTTGTTTTTTGTCTTCCTCTTCTCTTCCTCATGCTGCTGAGGCACTGGTGGGGAGTGAGTACTGGGTGGGTGAACACACAGCACAGTGGTTACTGCATGGGTTAATGGAGCATCAGGTTCTGTGGGCTCTGGTCCCTCTGACCTGATTCCTCAGCAAGGATATGGCCAATTGGCAGTTCTGTGTCCTTAAACTGTGCCCTTAAACTAGGGAACACTTTCAGGAAACCAGAACACCAGGAAAAGCACCATGGAGTTAAATGTCAGTGCCTAATGCTTTAGGATATATATTTGCACGTGGTATCATGCAGTTCTCATCCTTTATTCTTCTAACAGAGTTGAATGAGACATAGACATTTTTTTTTTCCAGAACAGGTGCTTTTGTCAGATAGACTGATTTAATAATCATTCAATAAATAAGTATATTCTTCATTTTAACTGGCTGCAGCACTTAGAATTTCCTGTCAAGGTGATGCCACAGCTGAATGCCTGTCCCTCACATTATATCTCTCACTGTATCCATGCCACCAAAAAATGCAGTTTAGTCTTTGTGTATCTGTTCTTTACAAAAGGAAATGTCTGATCTGAGTAAGAACAGGAATAGCAAGGGCATTTTGTGCCACTGCCACCCAGCTGAGATGACTGGTGAAAGGCAGTCCACTAACTGGAAGGGTTATTCCTAGGATGGGGATGAGGCTGGGAAGTTCTAGCACAGCAGCTGATCACTTAAAACTCAGATGGCAAGTAAATAGTGTAAGACTAAGAAAACTGTGCAGCATCATTCAGAAGATGAGCATAATTTCATCTCCAGTTTGCAAATGTTAAACTTTTCTTTATTGATTGAGTTTTCTTGTCTTTCCTTGGTGACTATCTTGTCATGTCCAGTCAATTAAAAGATGTTTAAAACCTGGAATTAATACTGTAATATAGACAGATAAGTGTGAACTTCATCAGTCATGAACATTTCTAAAACTAGTGTTTTCCTGTGATGCTGAATAGGTGGCACCCTCTGACACTCAGCTTGAAACTTTAGTGGAGAGCAAAGGCAGGATGTGTGGTTATGCTCTTTTCAGTAGCTGATACTGTGGTGAGTAGGGAGAGATGGCAGAGGTGGGCCTGTTGCATTACAAGTGTAGAGATTTGCATTCCAGCTGGTCCTCAGGGATCAGAAGGGTTGGCTGTGACTAGTCTTGATTTTTGATTATGAAAAATTAGGCACCATTGGTGCCTATGTAGCTGCATATCATTCATATCAAAGCATAGACAGTTATCTTGGAAACACTTGTGATCATCCTACTACTGTTTTTTGGGAAAATGCTTTTGAATGCCTACTGGACTAGCAGAAAACAGTCTACAATAAGGATGGCAATAATGAGTATGCAGACAATAGAATACTTTTTTTTTTTTTTTTGCTTAGTTCTGCAGGAAATTTTAATACTGTCCTAGAGTACTTGTGAAGATGATTTTAACCCAGAATTCTTTGTTCCCAATTTTGGTGTATATATTAATGTTCTATCAGCAGTAGCAGCTTTTTAGTACCAGAGCAAATATTGCACCAATTATAATCTCTTTTTTTTTTTTTTTTCTTTTCACAAAAGTGGTTGCTATTTAAATATAATAATTATAAATAAAAGTTGGAGTAAAATTCCTTAGGAATGGAAGAGAAAATAGGGCAGATGTTATTATGCCAAAGGACCATCAAAATAATATTGTGAAAATATGTTCTAGTTTTTTATTTTCTGCAAATCATCTGCTCTCAGGTTTGTGTAGTAAAACACTGGGTCAAAACACTTTGAAGTCAGTGAGGGTTTTTCCACTGAGTGTCATGAGGTCTGTGTCAGATGCTTGTGGCTTATAACTTGTGCTAACATGCTGGACGTGGGGAATCTGTTTCTCCACTCTTGTAATGCTGAAATTGGGGAATTGGTGTTGTTTTTCTGCATCACAGTTTGCCAGACAGCCAAGAGGTTCTGCTTTATCCTGTGCTGATGAGCAAAGTGACATTTTTTGGTGACTCCTTTCAGCCTGTGTATAATGTTTGCCCTTCTAATGCCAGCACATGATGGGTTGGAGTGTTGCAGGACAGATGCTAAAGACAGAAGGACGATAGTCATGTCAGTACTGGGCATCTTTCTATGATAGCAGATGTTGCTGTCTTCTTCCTAACTTCATCTGGTGGCCTTAAAGACCAAGGACAAAATGGTCTTTAAAGAGAGAATTTTCATCTCCATAAGTGGGATGTTTGAGACACATGAATAAGCAATTCCTTGAAAGAATATTCATCACTTCTTACCCACTCACTACCACCTGCAGTAAAAAGAAAAATTTAGATGTGTTTGCTCAGCAATGACAAAGTTTCATGATTACATTTCTGTGATGTTATTAAGGGCAAGGTAATTCCTCAATTCAGTTGGTTTTGAGCAAGTAAAATTACAACAAGTATTCAGGGCCTCTTTCAAGAAAACTTTTCTTCCCATGAACCAAGAGTTTCTTCAACCACTTAGTATTTGTTATACTTTCTCTTTTCCTCTTGGATGAAAGTATAATTAAATTAAAACAATCATTCACTGAGAAGTACTTCATTTACAGTAAGCTTAACTGTAGTAATTTTATCTGTCACACAAGATGCTGCTGCCTTGTAAAGCTACATTTAAAAAAACTTGCTTTTTTCTTTCCTGGAAAAATTTGAAATCACAGTTGGTAAAGCGACATTGCAGGTCATGCTTTTTGCAAACAAAAAAAGCAGAAGCTGGAATTATCCAAAATAGTTGAATCAAGACCTCTGGATATCTTTTTCCTGTAGAAGCACATGCTTATACAACAGTTTTTGAGAAATTGGCATCTGTCTGTCAACCATATGAGACAGATATGATTAGACCAGATGAGTCTAATCAAAGTCAGTGAATTCTGGTTAACAGTTCAGATATGTTTGAAACAGTAATTTTTAGCTTGTTTGGGTTTATGTCACATGAACAGATTTTACATTCCAAGGAGTTTGGCTGTAGCTTGACTCTGGGCTTATTCACTTAAAAAACAGGGTGTGACATTAGGGCAAGTTGTAGGAAACAAGAACAAAGGGCCTGAGCTTTTTGTTGTTGTTGCATCATATTCTTATGAAATGGTATTGTAAGCCTCACAGGACAGGGAGAAAACAAAGAAAACTGGGATACAGAACTGTAGAGTTGGATAAAACAATTTCTATTTAATACAGAGCTCTGGATCACACAGAGGGTAAGTGATTTGACCAAACCCACAGAGGAAGTATGTGGCAAGTCAAAGGCTGGAAAATTTGTGCTTATGTTCTCAGTTATTTTTCTGCAGGAATTGATGAGCATCGCAGGCAAATAATACCCTTTTTTTCTCATTCACTGTCTTCCTATACTTGCTACATTTTGGTTTACCTTTTTATGTGGCACTGGAAATAAAAAATCCAGGAAGGCAGTAGCTGCTATATTTTTACTGATGTGCCACAGTTTCTGAAAATCCTATTAGTGTGTTATGTATTCTACATTGGGCACCACTAGAATAATGATTTTTGACTGAGTGTATAGCCAGGGGACTGTCCTAATTTGCATTGTTACAATTTTAACTAATACAATGATATCCCTGCAGGTCATTTGCAACCTGCTTAATCTATTTGCTGAAGCAATGTCATGTAAATTAGAATTGTGAGAAGATAGTTGTAAATTATTAAGTTGGCATGTCTAGAAGTTACAGTCCTTGAGCTGAGATGCAGCAACAGATTGTTGCAAGCCCGTCTTTCATGACAAGTAAACTCTAACTAATTTAATGCTAATTTAAGTCACTATGCAGTGCCTGACTGTTTGACTGTACCTTACAATCTATTCTTTTAAATACTTAGATTTTTTTTTCACTAGGAAGTCTGAAATTGCTCACAAGCTATCTAAAGCTTATTTATCTGGATATACAAGGATATCCAGATTGTATTTATCTGGATATACAATACAAGGATAAGTTGGATGTTTCAGAAAATGCATTTTGTTCAGGGATGTGTGTGCAGCACTGGAGGTTGCTGCTGGTTTTAGATTCTGTTTCAGTGCAGGTGCATGGCAGCCCACCAGGCAGAATGGTTGCTCTGGCATGAGAAATGAACACTCTGTCCTTGGGTACAGTGTGGCCTCTGTGTCCTCTCTACTGCCTTTGAGTTTGGGGTTTACTGAAGTAAATAGTGTTAGATGTTGACGTCTTCATATTCAGTAACTAATGTGGACTTTTCTTGGAAGTCTATTAAGTGTTGCCATTCCCTACTAAACACCTCTATCTAGATATAATTTTGGCGCATTTTTGAAGGAAGGACAAGGCATGAAACAGAATGATCACTTGGGATTCCTTTATTCAGTCTAGTCTTACATAGTACTGGCACAAGCACAGTGTTTTTGTGGCCGTCAGTGAAGTTCTTCATAGCCACAATTATCTTCAGAAGAAGGAGATTTTCAGAATGACACAATAAACAGATATGTGCTGTTGGGGGAGCTTTTGGGACAAGACAGGCTTCCAGAGTACAGAGTGCAGACTGATAGTCGGAAAGTTGCTCAGATCCTGCTATGAGTGCTGCCAAAGCAGGCTTCGAGCTAGACAGCTTAAAAACCTAGACAGGGATTGTATCAGGCATATATTTAGAAAATAATTATGCACATTCTTTTGAATATATAGAATGATGGTGAAAATTGTATCATTCATCAGGCATGTTGGTTTAAAAAAACAAGAAATGCTGTTAGAGCCTGAGAACAGAGACTTGGTATCTTTGTGAGAGATTCACAGACGCTTGATTTCATTCATCCACCCACACAGTCTGAGATAAGCATAAGAAAATTGTTCTACTTCAAGAAGGGAAGTTAACTGACTTGAAAAGCTGTCTTGGAGGTCAAGGACTTCTGTGATAAAACTTCTACATTTTTATTTGATCAATTTGCTGATTTTTCCACATAAGAGTTGGTTGGTTTTATATTTTCATGTTCTCAGAGCAGACAATCCACATTTTGTCAAATATACTGCTGTACAGTAAAAAAGAGTGCTATCAATGAAACTGCTGTCAGTACAATTAATGTACTTATTGCCATTTTCTTTCTTGTGATAATGTTTAATTCATTCTAACCTTAACAGACATACGTGTTAAAAAGAAATGAGAGTGAATCTCAGACAAAAAGAATTCAGTAAATTAGTTTGGCCTAGGGAGAATATTTAACATTACAGAGAAAGCAACCAACTTCCTCCCTAATTATATTACATTTTTGTCACTGTCTGATGGATCATTCATCACTATAAATTATATCAGTACCATGTAAAATCTGCTTGAACCATGCTGATATGCACAGCTGAGGAACTGGTCCAGTATTAAAAGCACCTATTGCGTCTCAGAAGTTGGATGGTCCTAATTGTTATGAGAATGGTCACATTAGCACAGGCATCTTCTAGTTGTTTCTTGATTTGAGAAATCAAATAGCTCAATAGTAGGATGTGCAGACTGTTTAGCATTACTGTTAGAAAAATTTATCGTAATTTTAGAATAATGTCTGTATTTTTGTTGTTGGGTGTGTTTTAGAGTGCTGTGGCTGGCTGAGCTCCAAGTGCCTGACTCATGCCAATTTAGAATGAGACTTCATTAAAAAAAAGTCTTACAAATAGGAAATGCCAGGAAAATAATTGAGAAAACTCCCCAAATCTCATAAAGGTTATTGCTTAAGTTAAATGTGCTTGAATTGTACAAGATTGGCATTTCAATAAAACACTCAAGATTTTGCAAGACGACATTTACTGATAAACTATCAGTTAAATCTAGTTTACAAATTATCCTTATTGTTCCTGTGAGGGATCTTTTCCTCTCACTTGGCTGAGCCCCAGCTGCTTTTGATTATAACCTCCAGAAGAGATATTGTCTGGGTAAAACATAGCTCAGGTACCTTGTCCTGTCTAACACCACTACACTTTGGTTAAAATCTTACTTGCTTGAGAACAAACTGTCTGGTCTGCTAACCTAAATGTTTTTGCACTCCTGTATTCATGCCATCTACAGAGTTGCTTTCAACTGTCTTGCAGGAAAACTGAAGAAAAGTTCTTGAAAGCAGCATGAATCATTTAAGAGTTTGCATATTTTTCTGTTACTTGGTGTTGTTATTGAGGTTTATGGACTTACTCTAGAAGGGAAAACTGGTATTTCCAGAAAGACTATGATTTGAGTGACGAGATTTGCTTTTTTTTCCTGAAGAAGCCTTGTGCTTTAGGCATTATTCACAGAAGGCTATATGCGGCATGTATACCTGTAGAAGCATCTATGAAGGCTCCAGTGAATCAGAAATTTGTTTAAATTCTTTTTGAGATATGATGTAAACTTGGATGTATGATCTTAAATCATAATTTTGCACACAGTTTTTAAAAAGTTCCATGTGGATTTGAATTAAGACTCTCTAGTTGGGGCCTTCTTTGAAAACAGAAGGAAACAAGTTGCCATTCATGCCAACCTGTTTCTCCCAAAGTGGAAAATAGCACAGATTTCATTGTGTACTTTCAATGACTCCAAGAAAAATAGTTCATAGTATTTGTCCACTGAAAATAGTGGATGAATAGCAGTGAATGTTTTTCTAGATACATACATAATTGCCCACATGTATTATTTTCCTACTCACATTTATATGTGCCATTTATATGTGTTTTGCTTCTCTCAGGAAAAAAAACCCACTTTTTTTCTTTCCTAAAATTCATTATAGATAACTTGTATTGGAGCCAGAAACTGCATATGCTTTCAATATACAGACAAGAGTATAATTTTGGAAAATACACTATTGATGACAAATTGTTTTTCTTGTGTATAGTAAACGTTTGGCTACTGAGGGCTATTTCCTCATGAAAGCAGAGGAAGGGGCAAGACAGCCTTTTAAATCTTTTCACATTTTCATCTTTCATTGAAAGAAAATAATTTAAATTCTTCCAGAATCTGGTTTTCTTGTCACACCTGTTTTAAAGGCATCTGTTTACTTACTAGCTTTCCACTAAAGCTGCTTTCTGTAGTTTTTTTTGTTAGAAGTCTTCATCTGTCGTGGAGGGTGGGGAGGAGGAACAGAAAGTATTTGCTGTCAGGCGAATACTTATGTTTCTGTTGTGATTATGTGTTAAGTACTGTAATCTTTTCAAAGCAGTATTTTGCCATGACCTTGTTCACTGAAGAAAGCAACCGGTGTAAATTGGCCCTGTGCACAGTCAGCATGGGGGCTCAGGGCAGGGGCAGGGCAGAGCCCACTGGTGGCCGCTGGGCAGTGACAAGAAGCTCTGTCACCTTTGTGCTCTGACAGCCTCAGGGCTTCCTGGTGACCAAGGGCCCTTCTGGGGAGCCCCTCTGGGGCACAAGTGACTTTCTCGGCTCACTAGGGGACAGGAGCCAACTCAGACCTTCTTAGACCCCAAGTCAGAAATATTTGGGAAGTGTGAATGCTAACAGGGCACACAGGCAAGCACACCAGCTGTGTTGGGTTGAGTATTGAATTTGGAGCTTGACATCTTTAGTGCTGGGTGTATTTTCTGGATGCCCTGCTAGCCAGGAGCAGTCACACACATTTGAGGCCATAGACATTGCAGCCCCCACTTGCTCCCCTGCCTGCTGGGGCCCAGGAAAGCTGTTCCTTCCCCACAGCAGCCACTCCCTCACTGTCTGTGCTGTGGGTGTTGAGAGGCAGCATCACCCCACCAAGGCAGGCTGCAGTACATGGATGGTGAAGGCCATGCAGCAAGGGGGCCAGGTGGGCTGTGCAGCCTCTCTGTGCTCTGGCACATCACAGATTCACAGAGTAGGGACCTCTGGAGGTCATCCACTCCAACCAAGGCAGTGTCAGCGAGAGGAGGTCGTACAGGAACACATCTGAGTGAGTTTTGAATGTCTCCAGAGTGGGAGATTCCAGGCCCTCCCTGAACATCTTGTTCCAGTGATGTGCCACCCTCAGTGTAAAGAAGTCCTTCCTCATGTTGAGGTGAAACTTCTTGTCTTTTAGTTAACATTGCTCTTCATCCTCTCACTGGGCACCACTGAAGACAGAGGCTGGCACCATCCACCTGGCACCCTCCTTCGAGATATTTATATGCATTAATGAGATCCCCTCTCAGATATTTCTTCTCTAGACTAAACAGGCCCCGCTCCTTCAGCTGGTCCAGGCTCCTCATCATCTTTGTGGCCTCCTCTGGACCCTCTGCAGTAGCTCATTGTCCTGTGCTGTTTGGCTGCTCTTGTCCCAGGTAATTCAGGGGTCTCCCTTCCTGGCTTGTGGTTGAGGTTTTAAAAGCACTCTGCAGCTTTATGGGTTTTGGCTGCTGAGGAGATTTTTTTTTTCCCTTCCTCTTTGTGTTGCCCCCTTTTGTGTTTTCTGTTTGATGAATTTGCTGTGTAATGGTCATGCAGTAATCTGAATCAGTGGAGAAAGGCAAGTGCAGGCTGAAAATGTACCAGAGCAGTGAAATTGGAGCTGCTCTCCAATTTCACAGCATCATGCAGCCAGGACAGAAGACATGAAATAATACATGGCCCTTAACTGGCATAACATGAACAGTGCTGTGCCTGCAGCTGTACTACAGCACTGCACCATCAACATGTGCCACAGGGAAGTGTAAAACCAAGAATCCTATTTCAGTTCTAGATTTTATGCTTCTGTTATTTTCCAAATGACATTAAGGGTTTTTTTCTTTCTAACTGTAAACCTTTTGGATACAGTCAACGACTTCAAGAAAATTCCTTTGTATGCCAAACTGCTGCTGAGGTGCTTTGTGTCCTTGGTGTTACATTCAACATCTTTATTATTCAGTTCTGCATTTCCATTCTTCACAGAGGTGTTGTAATGCTTAACTAATTAATGTCTACATGTTGCTTGATGTCCTTAAGCAAATAGAAATATAAAGCTATACATATATAGACAAAAAATAGTATTTCAGGCCTTCTGAAATGTGGTTTCAACCTGTAGTCACAAAACTGAATTGCCAAAGTGAGAAGCAGGAATGAAGCTTTATGAGAAGCTGTAGTGAGGAAAGGATATCCAAAAGCATTACGTTTTTCATTTCTCCCTACTGATGAAATGCCCTGTTATTTTACTTTCCAAATTTGAGGCAAGAAAAATGACAAAAATGGTTATTCCTATAATGAGATGATACCAGGAGAAAAAAAGAAAATTTTATTCTCAAAATAAAAAGTCTCATCATGGTGGTCTGGGTGACAATTTCTATGTGGGGTAAAAAATAAAGAAGCAATATTTTCTGAGATTCATTGTTCCATTAATTGCTAATGTATTAGGGCAGGACATCTTCCATCTTGTCTTTGGGATTGTGATTTACATTTAGCATCTACTTTGCAATGGAATGTAATAAACTGCAATAAGCTAAAAGCCTTAATTTTTAAGTCAGCATACATGTCTGCAGACTTAGGAACTGTCACAATTTAATATTTGAGTGTGAATTTTTACTATGTAGTTCATGGTTGGCTCATGGAGGTCAGAAATAGCAACAGCAAGAATGAAAGGTTTGAGCTGATTTTAACTTAATTTTGACAGATTTTCAATCCGCTATCAGGGATTCCAAAAGTAAAGAAAAAAGCTGCACTTGGAGGGTAAATGATTCCTTGAAAATTATTTGCTTGTTGAAATGAAGGGAATGAACAGGCTCAGATGTTTATTGATTTAAATATGTAGCATTTTTATTTGTGAATTATTTTGAAATTGAAAATATCTAAGCTCAGTTATTGTGCCGTTAGTTACTATGGGTACTTGGTTTGCAAAATGTGTGGCTTTACAGCTAACTTCTGCCAAAGACCATATTGTTAAATAACATCTCTTTTTTTAGACAAACACCTGAAGTGGCATGAGAGTATGCTCATAGTCATGCACACAGATCTCCAGAGAGAAGTGTGAATAAGTAAATATCAGCGAGATTTATTTTGCAATTGCCATTTTATATGTCTTGGGATAGAATTATTTTTTGTTTTGATTAAAACATCCCTGCTTCTATCTTCCCACATACTGGTAGTGATGCAGCTCTCTTAGAGCCTGCTCAGCTTTCTTGACCTTTGCTGTTGTTATCCAGTCTAAGGAAAGTATTGTGGAACAGATAATTTTTTAGTTATCAAGACCAAGTGTTCTTCATTTGATTTCCCACTCTAACATGTTTCCACTGGTAAGAGACTTCTGCATTCATTTCCTTAAGTATTGCCAAGTAGTACTCAGTGACATATTTATTAATAAGCATGTAAAAATAATTATAATTTTATATTATATAAAATTATAATAATAATTATTATAATAAGCATGTCAAAAAGTCACCCTGCACAATTGTATCTGTCTTCATCCCATCTCATGCAGCAGATACTGGGAATAGTGCTGGGTCCTCCACCTTGAGAATCCTCCCAATGGCCAGATTCTGCATGAAAATCATATGTGTATTCAATAAAAAATAAATTTGAAGTTCACATTTTCTTCCTGACAGTAGTCCCACTGAAGGGACCGAGACACAGTAAGCCATATAACACAACTAGCTTTGACTGGAATAGCAATATTCAAGTGAATGGGTGAGCCTTTCACAGGGCTTGGGTTGCAGGGTGACTTACTGAGGCAGGTGAGAAATGGCAGCAGTAACCTACCTGTGAGCCCCCCTTTAGAGGTTATTGGGAAAGCTCAGCTGAAAACAAAACTTCTCTGTAAGTGCTTGCATGAGCAGGTCCTCTTTCTAAAACAAGAGCAAAGCATGGAGCATTTATTTCTCCATCATCAAATGAATGAATAGTTTGTACAAAGTTAGGGGACAATCTGAACCTTTTTACTTGTAAATCAGCAGAAGAGAATAATTATGTGGTCAAGGTGTCAGTACTGGTTTGTTCAGTTGTTCCTGCAATAAGACAACTGGCAGTGCAATATCCATGAGACAGGTGCTGAGGTGCCAGTGGATGAACTCCAGTATTTCTCCAGCCCCCTTTCCAAGGCAAGGTGTATGGTTTACATAGCCTCAGCTGTCCCACTGATATTAACTCCTTAGTTAATGAGACAGATTTTGGGAATTAGTGAGTGTGGCTTGGAGCCAGGGACCATGAGATGCACGGGCAGGTGAAGCTTCAGCTGCAAAGGGTGGAGTTCAGCCCTGCATTTTTGTGCAGAGGCAAAAGATGCTGTTGGCCACTGATTGTCACGCTGACACCTTCGAGATCAGACCAGCAGGCTCTTACAGGTAAGGACTGTGTCTGAGATTGACTGCTGATTAGAAATACTGAGGGAGCTAAGCTCTGCAATAGTTTTAATAGCAAAACTCTACCTATATTCTTTTGCAATCTGCATATTGTAACACATTTGAACTGCTGGTGGAGTCATTAGCCTTGACTGGTATTTTGCCAGATTCTCTCTTTCACACTCTACCCAAAAACTAATAAGTTAATTAATAAGTGCTAATTACAAAACAAGTAATCTGTTTGATCTTGGTTTTGAATACATCATCTCACGTAGTTTGGGGTTCTGTTTTATTTCTCTTTATAAATTCAGTCATTTTATAGCGTTTTTTGCATTTTCTTTTTCTGCTTGTTATCTTCTTTGTTAAAAGTCATGGACATGTAACTCGAGGTTTGGAGATGTAGTTTGAAGAAACAGATTTAAAAATCTAAATTTCATCCTAAGGGAAAATTTTCACATATTTGGTTTCAATATCTTACACAATCTGAACAACAGACTTAGATGATCCATCGAGTAGTAATAGCTGTAATAGCTCAAAAGATACTTCCATGTGGTGCTATCACAGTGAGAATAAAATGTCAAAGAGGTAACAACAGTGAAGCTTAAGTGCTTCATTCATGTCAGAGCTTTGCCAATGGAAAGGGGCACCTGTTTCCACTTCACCAAGGAGGGCGTATTACTGACTCTCCATTGAAAACCAGCTGGACTCAGTCTGGAAACACTGGCTATAAAGGCTAGATCATGATTCAAACTTTCAAAATGTTTTGCAATTTTTTTAGGGTTAAAAGCAAAAAAAAAAAAAATAAAAAAACCCACAAAAACCACAAAAGACAAAACCAAACCAAAACCAGGGAAATATTTGGTATATGAAAGCTTGATATTTTAGATTCTTGTTAAAAGACCTAAAGGTTACAATTTTACAATTTCACACAGCTGATTTATATTTTAGATGAATGGCCAAATGTAACAAAGCATGTAAAATAATTTAAAAGTCCATTTTAACTGTAACTTAAACAGGAATTGATGGAATGAATTGCTCTTTTCTGTCATAACATGTAAACAAGAGAATTATTTCCACATTGGTGGAAAAAGGAATGACTGTACTTTGTTTGTTCTCATATGGCTCTCATAAGAAAAGCTAACAATGAAAACTTACCTAATATGATTTTGTAATTTTTTGTTTTAAAATCCTATTGTCTCATGAAAGATTCCTTAGAGCGAAATCTCTTGGGTTTTGGAATTACTTTGTAGTTTTACCTTGTTCTAGTCATGAAAGTATAACAATTTAAAGGTAAAATTTTCATATGCAGCCAAATCAGACGAGAGACAAGTTATAAATGTAAGGAGAATGTATTGTTAAATAATCATAACCAAATGATTATGATACTCAGTTTTCAAGGTCTTAATTCATCACAGAAGAATGTATTTTGACATATAGGTTTTTGGCATGATGTTTGTGTAAAAAGCAGTATGAACATAAGGATGGGAGTCAGTATCATAAACGGCAGAAGAAATGCAACAGTAGATTTGAATAACCTTCTGCCTTGTGGTTCATATTTTTGATCCAATTTTGCACTTTCTTTAGTTTGTGATGATTACAAGAGAGCTTTGTGGTGTAAATTTGGAGTTTTCATTCGGATGTGGGGCAAGGAATTTGCTAGGATGCACAAGTTTTGTTGTGACCAAAAATGATTATGTTCTTTGCCGTCACCCTGCTTTTTGTCAGGTGTAATAGCAATGCCAGAGGGTCCTCATTATTCGCTGAAATCACTGTTTTCTTGTTTTGGGTACATGTAAAGATCAGATGTGCACAAAAGGGAGAAAAAAGCTCAAAGTAAAGAGGATGAAAACTGTGCATAAGGTTTTTCCAAGAGTGAATCTGAATATCAGAAAAAAATAGCATGAAACACTAGCATAGTGTTGTGATTCAAAGGGGTTTTTGGTGAATATTTTGCTAGTTTTGTAAATCCATCAGAGCCCCCTCAGCCATCTTTCTCCCTTGGAATGTATAACACAAGGCCATTGTAATTTTCTCAGTGAATAGAGTGCATCTTGGGAGTTTGAAATGCAGAGGTCATGTTCTTAAAGTTTCTGATATCCTGAATCTAGGTTATGAAGACTGTTGACTTAAAATTGTAACATAAGGAAAACTGAATGAAAGCATCAGCTTTCCAGGCTACACACTGGTAATTACTTGCCTGGTCTTGCATGTATAAGTGAGATGATGCAACTCTTCCTGTAAAGAAACTTTGATACTTGTACATACCCAAAAGTGTCACTTTCCCATGGAAAAATGTATTGTTATGGCAGTAAATGGCACTTTGTAAATGGCAATATATCATTTTGATACATATATTTGAGTCCTGGGAAAACATAACCAATTTTGATAAATGTAGTTTCTGTGCCTTTCAAGGTATCTCAAGCTAGGGGGAAAAAATTAAAATGTTATTTTTAAAAAATGTTTGCTCAACTTCCCAGTTCAGGCTATCTAATGATATCACAGACATTGTCTTGGTTTAAAAAAAATGGAATTTGTTTTATTATTTAATGTTAACATGGCACATTTGTAGTCAAGAGCTTATGTTAGGAATTAAGCAAATCAAAGTTTGCAGACTGTCAGTGATTTGTTTTGTCTGAATTTTACAGACTTTTGACCACTTGGAATTAGATCACCCTATTTCACTGCTCAGAGAAATTTTATTTCAAGTTCAATTTATGAACTTTCTTCCTACCTGATTGCTGTTTTGTTGAATTCGTCTCGTGCCCCTGAAGTCACTGCCAATTTACATTAAAATAAGTGTAAATTTTGTGCTCTTACTCTTGTTGCAATCTTAAAGGAACCCCAAAACAACCATGTGAAGGTTAGACAAAGATATATGGACAGGGAGTAGATTATTTTGTTTCAAGCTTATTTGTATAAAAATATATCCTTTATCAATTAATAGTTGCTAAAAGCATGTTTCTGAGAAGTTGAAAGATTCTGTTCCTGATGGTAAGATTTAGTTCATCTTGTAGGGGTGGAGAAAGCCCTGTTCATCACAGAAATGCTCTTAGGAGCTTTCTTTGCTGCTGAGTTTGTGCAAGGGCAAAGGTGAAGGAGCAGGGAGAAAATTCTTTTGCTAACACAAGTATTTCCTGTAGACAGCAATTACATACAGGTCTGTGAACTTTAGTTAGCTACCCACAAGCATTTGAACTGTGGCTCAATGTAGTGTTTGTATAACCTTCTTTTATTTCCAACATATCTGGTAGAGACTTTTTAAAATTAAATTCTTTTTTTTTCCCCATTACAAGTGAAAGATCAAATAATGCAATTATTTGACCATTTTCTCACCAATTTACGGTCTGTATACCCTGAGAGAGTTCATTAAGTAGAAAGAATACATAGAAGTTCAGCTTTTTTGTGACTTTTTCTGCAAGCTATGATTCTAGCTGTGCTACTTTATATCTAGCTGGTTTACAGCGCTTTTATCAACTTATTGCTAGATGTTTTTTGACTCAGAGCTCTCTGTTTGAGCTTAATTTAGACTAAATTGTTACATTTTCTCTGTGGCTCTTGCTCAAATGGAGGTGGTGCTTAATGCTGCCTTTAAGTATTGTGTGTTTTTTTCTTAAATAGAAATAGTGTATATTAACAATGCAGAAAATCACATAATTGCTACATCTAATTTGGTACAGTAAAGAAAAACACTGTTTCAAAGGAAAATGCATTCTATTCAGTTTTAGGTAGAATAGTATGTTGGGAATTTATTGTTTTGTTGAGGTAATGGCCTTCTGCTAAGAAATTCTCATGGATGGAGTGGTGTTTCTGGGTGTTGGTTTGTGGAGTTCAGGCATTGTGGGTTCTGAAAGCCTTGTTCCCATGTAACCACCCAATATATGTGCATGGCTCCTTCTCTTGGCATAAATAGCAGTTGATTTCTGCTAACACCTTCAAAAGTAAAAAGAGTCCAGACAAAATGCAGAAGGGGATTCCTGTAACTTTGTACCAACTATTCAGTCATTTCTGACTGGAGCAGGTTGTAGCATCCAGAGCCTTTCAAGCAAAATCCCATGACCTGGCCTGAGAAATGCAGCTCTGCAATGTTCTGATTTAGGTCCTGGGTGCCACATGCACCCCATGGTCCAAAGGAGACCGGGACCACAGAGCAGGATTGAGTTTTTTTAGATTTACCTTATGTCAAATATAGCATAAAATGCTAGCAAATCTTCTTTCACTGACATCATTCACTGACTACAGTTTGTCATCAAATAAGGTTGTCCAAGAATGTTGGACTAGAACTGGGGGAATGAGAAAATGAGCAGCATCAGCACAAAAGCTGTACCTCACTGTAACTGGACATGTATGTGCTGTGTTGAGAGATGTCCAATGTTACGAAATTCCAAAAACTGAATTATATAAACTGTTTCCTGATCATTGCATTGTTTGAAAAAAATGGCCCCAAAATAGAGATATAAAAGAAATGCTGGCCGTAAATCCTTGGGGAGTAGATCAGAGATACTAAGAATGCACACATTCTGTAGAAATCCAAGAACCCATTGAATACTGAGTGCTTGAGTTATAAGGGCCTTAAATTTACTGCTTTAGCTTTAATTTGTTCTATGCATCACATTACATCTTTAATTTAAATACTGTTCTACTTTGTATTTACATTGAGTTTATCTTATGTATTCTGGCTTACATATCCTTCTATTTTCTGATGTGGGCATATTCACCCTTCAGTGCCAGTGCACATGTGTAGAGCACAGTTTTCCTTTCAGTCAGGAAGAGATCTTCAGCTGTGGTCTGGATTAAACAATCTCTTCAGTGCCTTCAATAGGCCACCACTCTTTTCTCTCAAAAGACCTCTCATTAAGGCAATCAGCTAGGTATTCCAGTGTTTCAGAATTGAATAGAGAGTGAGATTTTGTTTCGCAGTTTTATTTTTTCCTGGTAAAGTTCTAATCGCCTCCTGGAATTGATATATTGGATGAATACCAGCTGGTACTCCACTCCTTCTCACTGTTCCTGGGCAGGTCTAGCCTGCCTCTGACCCATCACCTGCTATGGCACAGTAGCATCAGTCATTGTATCTGGCAGCACTCTTCATACACTGCCTGTGGAAGGAAGGTCTAAGAGTGGGAAATAATGCATTCTGCAGGCATATGCTAACCAAATGTTCAAAAACTTTCGAAGGAGAACAGTTTATTTAGGATATTCTTTGTTGGCACTTTACAAACAGCACATGTATTTGCCAAATCATGGTTTTACACATAACTTAAATTACCTGCTCTCAGAAGATTTTTGACTGCCAACCATCTGGAAGAACAGTACATGATTCCTATTGTCTTACTGATTTCCTAATGTCTTTAATGGGAAGAAAGGGGGTTATAACTCTAAAGGTGATGAATTTAGAAAAGGGCATGTCTGATGCACTGATTTGTAGAACTAATAATGTCACCCAGTTTGAATTATAGGAATAGGTTGGAAAATAAACAAATCCAAGTAACTTAAAACCTTTTTTTTTTTTGCTTCATTGATATGATAGAAAGAACAATAGTTATTCCTTTTGATAAAACTGTATGTCAAAAGAAAAACAATAGTAACTTATCTACAGAGAAGAAGTGTAAGAAAAATGAAAGGAACTGGCAGTGGTATCCATTTTCTTTTGGGCCTCAATGCACAAACATTTTAAGAGCCTGAAATTTTGTTTGGTTAATGCAAAACAGAGAAGGTTTGGGCTAGCCTGGCTTGTCAGTGATCATGGACACAGTTAGGTTGTCAGTGTTGTATGCTTCCATATCGAGTTGCCATGTATTTCTTTTCACCAAAAAAGTCTTAGGTTCAGTCCTAAAACTCCCCAGTCATCTCTGGTTTAGATTGTAAGTCAATTAGCAAAGTGAGACTAGTGCTGGTTCAAAAACCACATGCTGCATCTAAAAAAAAATTTTGAGAAAAAGTGTTTTTTCATAAAAATTGGTTTCCATGTTTCTAAATTAATCAAGTCAAATGGGTTTTGTTGCCAGTTTCAGAAGAAACTTCAAAATCAAGACATTTATTTACATTTGTTTAAGTTTTTAGATTTAAAAGTACTCATTTCAGGCCATTACATTTTGGAAGAGATGTTTCCTTTTTTTCTACTCTTTTTGAAATTTCTTTCAAACATTCTCAGCTTTTGTGCTTTCAGAAATTTCCTAGTGAAAACAATTTTAAAGCAGTGGCATGAAAAAAGTTTTCTCCAGATTTTTATAGTCCTTCTCATTCCCTATCTCCTCCCCTCAGCAGAAAAGATATTGTGACACCAGGGGAAGGGAAGGGAAGGGAAGGGAAGGGAAGGGAAGGGAAGGGAAGGGAAGGGAAGGGAAGGGAAGGGAAGGGAAGGGAAGGGAAGGGAAGGGAAGGGAAGGGAAGGGAAGGGAAGGGAAGGGAAGGGAAGGGAAGGGAAGGGAAGGGAAGGGAAGGGAAGGGAAGGGAAGGGAAGGGAAGGGAAGGGAAGGGAAGGGAAGGGAAGGGGCAAACATTCCACTAAGCCAAATAGACCAAATCCAAGGACTTATGGTTGATGAACTTCAAAAGTTAAATACACTTGAAGGTCCAGCTCAGCAAGCACTTGCAAAAGGAATAGCAAGTATATTGCCTCTGTGATAAGACATCATCAAACACTGAAGTGTTTAGGTTAGAATTTCTCTGACCTATCTTGAACTGTCTAATAGTTTTGTCTGAGCAAATCACGTAATGGAAAGAGGTGGCACATAGTACTTTGTTCCACCCACATTATTAGCTGAAGTTATGTAAGAGTAATTCATCAAGGTTTTGATTTTGCCTATGTAATTTCCATACAAGCATCGGTAGCTGAATCTCACCCTAATAATTCATAGTAAGTCTAACTTCTTTTTTTTCTTAAATATACCATTACAAAGAATTTAAACATCTCTGTAACAGAATAGGCAAGACAAACACAATGTCAGTTAATGACTCCTGGATGCCCATGAAGTTTGATCCCATTCATAAACAAGCAGTGTGTTTTCAATAAGTGGGCGTGCAGTGGCTGTTGAAATCAAGTTAATAACTCTTCCCCATTTCACAGGAGTGGAGTTACCAGTAGGAAAATGAGGATGAAGAGAAGGATGTCATGCTCCTACTCCACTCCAATTAATAATGCCAAATGCTGCAAGCATACTGTAATATGATCCATTAGTGGCTTCACAGCTCCCACTCTCCCGTTCTGCTCCCGAAATAGATGCATTCAGTTCTGTTCCAAAAAGCAGGAATAATAATAACATTTACAGAGCTGGGTAAAAGCTAAAATTTCACCAAGGGGACCATGGGACTTGCTGACTGTTGTCAGAGGAAAATTTGTGAAAAGCCTGAGACAGGTTGCACAAAATTTAATGGGAGTCCTGCAAAAATTCAAGATATTTTGTTTTACACTGAGTGCAATAATTTTGCATATTTCAGGCTTACCTTTTCAATGTCAGGTTTTTAACTATATGTTGCACATGCATATAAAAAGAAAAAGGTGCTCATAGCAAACATAATATTTGTCCTAGTAATGATGGCTTTGAAATTCTTAGTAATCAAATATATTTAGCTGCATAACTAAATATTTTTATTTGAAAGATTGGAGAAGTATGTGTGGGATTAAGGGGAGAGGAGGTAATTTACCATGACCTATTTTCATTCCATTTCAATCAAAATTGCACCACTTAGCTGAGTACTATAAAGGGATGCCTGAAGCACACTTGCACTAAATTATCTGTTAATGTCAGGGCAAATTTCTGGTCTCCTGTCTTGTAGGTGGTGACAGCCTATCTGCAAGGGATACCTGTCTTCTGCACACTCATCAGAAAACTTCATGTGCTAGGATAGCAAAAAAAAGGCCTGAATATTAGTTGATGTGAAGAAAGATGTCCAAAGGCTAAGATGAAGAACTGAGAAAGGAATTGGAAATGCGTGTCTTTGGTGTAACTAGCTCTGAGGTAATGGTAGTCTTTAATTCAGCCAAAATGTTGATGCTTTGGCACAGGAGATTAATAGGAAGTCTTTGAAGTAAAATTAAACACTTGTGAATTCAGTCAAGGTGTGAAACAAACTTTTCGAATTTCATGGTTTTGCAGCATACTTTGGCTTCTGAGCAAACATCATAAACAGTTAACTACTTGTGCCCTTTACTTAGTCTGAAAATCTAAATAAGAAAACTTTCCCTAATATGTTTTGATTTCTGTCTGGAAACATTTGGACAATACTCTTGGTCCCATGGTGTGATTCTTGGGCAGGAGTTGGAGTCAATGATCCCTGCGGGTCACTTCCACCTCAGCTTTTCTGTGATTCTGTCAAAACACGGAAGAAGCTTTTTTTTTTCTCTACACCTATTTTCTTCTTTCTGATATCTCTTTCATCTCATTTTGTTTCTGTGGCCATCATGGAAGCCAGTAAGTGTGTCTGAGTTGAATGTAACGTAGAATTGAATTCTAAGTTCCTGATATGGCAAAAACCTGTAAGCATGTATATGTGAGGCACAAAGGTCTAGTTTTCAAATGTGCCTCATTACAGGGCTCCTTTCAGGGCAGTGTTCAGGTAGCAAATGCCTTCCCACCATGGACAGAACTGCCATTTCAGAGCGAGAAGCTCTGTCTGAGTAGAAAGCCTGGATGTCCTGGACTGTAGGCACAAGCACTTGAGTGTTGTACACTTTAAACAGGGGCTTGACAGGCCTGTCACTGCTGTGGCATACTGTGCATTACAGTTTAGCACTCTTGCTCTAGGGCTCTGTGTGCCAAATGAAGTCATTAGCAGATTTGAGATCTATCAACCATCTGTGCCTGTTATCTGTTCATCTTCCAGCTATCAGTGCAGAACTGTAGTGGGATGTGGTGGCTCTAGAAGGTCTCTGGGGTCTGCCTTGGTCATTCAAGGTAATGTGCCCCTCACCTAGCATTTACTGCTCACCCCTTCCTCCTGGAGAAATGTTTGAGTTTCTTGAGAAGTCTATTAACGTGAGAACTCATTGCAGTATCTTTTGTTAAATAGCTGGCCATGACCAGTGATACCCAGGCAGCTTCAGTGTGAATGAGAAACTTAATAATCCATGAAAGGACTTTTTTAATATCTATTTTTAATTTACATTACATTGGGTTAATAAATTAGGGGAAAAGGGTTCATTATGACTTTCTTCCTGGTGGTGGATTAGAGTACACCAGCTGTGACACACCATTTACAGAGATGGCTGGAGTCATTGAATGTCAGAGCTGGAAACTCTATTGACCCCATCAGTGCAATATACCCTTTGGAAGTCCTTGGGAGGGTTTCTTATGTGTGTTATAAAAGGCTGCCTCACTGTGCTGCAGTAACAGGAGCACGTGGAGACAAAATGATTGATTATTAGCCCTGGTGTTTGTAATTTGATCAGTGCAGCAAGTGTTAGCCAATAATGCTTTGTTTTCTTTCCCTTACACCCTTATTGATGTGTTTCATTGTCTGAGTGTCTGAAATTCCAAATCTGGAATGTCCTGCCATCAAGTCTAACTCTGCTTTATTTAACCCAAAGGCAAATCCTCAGTATAAAGCTGTAGGAATGAGGTCTTAACTGAGAGCAAATGCAACTCATTATGTTGCAAAACTGAAGCCTCTGTGCTCTGTCAAATGCAAACACCAAAATAAATCATGGCTGTCCTCTTGACTGTGAGTCTGGCACTGACAGAGATTTCTCAGACAGTAGCTTTAGACATCTTGAGAACAGTGGCCTCTTTACAGGGTAGATTTACAGAGTTTTCAGTAGTCACTCAGAGAGAAAATCAAATGTAATGTAAGGTTGCAATAATTTCTGTTTGGTGTTAAGGTGTGCCTGAGAGTATTGGCCAGTCAGTAAAATTGGTTTACTCATTATGTGTTTACCAGTCTAGGAGAGATTATGTCTTCTACTTGTGTTACCTTTCTGGGTACAGGGTACTTTAAAATATGTGCAGCCTCAAAAGAACAAATCTTTTAATTTAATTCAGTCAGTTTATATAATATTGTTGGTTGTTTCAAATAGCACCTCCTTTTAAATAAACTTGCAGGATTTATTGACATGGAGGCAACTCAAACACTCAGAAGTGATTCTGTAAACTGTTGAGTTTATAGACTAGAGCTCTGTGGCCAAACAAGCGATGATGATTCACCTTGATCACTCTAGAATATTTCAACATTTTGCATTTTAGAGGCTTGAAAAGTTTGTGACTCCCCCCTGAGAATTTTGCCTAGGTTCTCATGCTGGGAGAAGTGTTTTTTCAGAAACTGTAGAAATAGCAAGTAATTTGTCTTTGCGCTTTGAAGTTCAGAAATACATGGCAATTTTTTTATTTGTGGGTATAACAAACTTTGTGAGTACTTGGTTCTGTTTCTGTATTTGGATATGCTGTCTTAGTGCTTTGTAGCTGGATAGAAAGGAATTTTTAAAGGATTCAGAAGGGACAAACACAAATTAAATTACTGAGATAATTAATACTGCAGTATTTAAAACAACAAGGAACATACCATTGTTTGGAAAACACTCATTGAAGCAATCAGTTGCTGAGATTTGTTTATTTTTCTTATTTTTAATCACATAGAATCAGTACCTTGTTGTAGTATAAGGAATAGAGTCAGTTAAGGCAGAAAAAAAGATAGCACAAAATAACTATGAAACTTGAAAGAAATGCTGTGATGCATGAGAAAGTGTTTGTTTTGCCTTGGGTTTATGTGTTGGGTTTTTTTCCCCTAGAAACAGAGTTAGTTAACTTCCAGTCCCAGTAGGCTTTGATCTGTAAACAATTGCCTCAGGAACAAGCAGCTTACTCATGCTCTCCTGCAGAAATGTTGGATACTCCAGATTTGGCTGTTATTTGAGCTACATCTGTGAATTTTGGGAAGCTAGAAAAACTGACTTTTCTTTGGGTGTTATCTAAAAAAAAATGCCGTCTTTATTTTGTTCCTTGGAAGTGGTGACCTACAACACCAATTCTCGTTTTGAAATCTCGTAATTCCCCTCGATAGAACGGACCTTTAAGTCAGACTTAAAGCATCCTAAAAGTTTGTATAAGTAGAAATGTAGAAGTGATTCGGTAGATTTTTTAGAAACTTTGTAACAAATCTAAAAGAGAACAGAAAGCCAACCATATAGCAACAGCCTACAAATATTTCATATTTGATATCATTGTGGGCTGCTAGCTGTCTATGGAGGATTGCCATTACACCAGAATTTCTCACACTGTAAATGGTGACATCCTCCTCCTCTCTCCACCCTAATCTCAGTTCCTCTCTCTCCACTTGCTGAGCACAGAAGCAGCCATGACTGGGGTTGCTCTCTGCAGCACGCATTATTTGTGTATGGCTGTTGGTTTTTTCCATTCCTGAGCTTAAAAGGGGGGAAAGATTGTCTTCTCGGAGGTTAAACAAACCTCAGAGCACCTGACAGATCCTCTGCCTCTGGCAGGATTGTGCACTGAATCATACAGCTCAGAACTCATGGGAGCACTTGAACCCATGTTTGTGTATTAAATGCCTTTTTAGATTTGGCCCTGTATACTTTGGATTCCCAGTATTATATTTGAAACTGTAAATAATTAGAAACTAGATGGCATTTCACTGCCTTACTGGCTATTGAGATGCATCTGTGTATTGTGAAAATATCTGAGAGGTTAAAAAGTGCCTCACAGTGAACTACTATTAAAAATAGCTCTCCATATCTGAATCTCAGCTTATTCATTCATCTCAAATTTTTCTTTGAAGGTATCCTGGTATAAAAAACTGATTCATGTTTCAAAAAGGAAGAGGTAAAAATATTGTGAATTCTGTGTGTAAATCTTTTCACATAATATAATATATAACTTTAATAGAAAATGGTGAAACAGTCTCTATAACTCTATGGTGATCAAAATTCAATGTTATTAATATAAATATGGTAATAATAAGAGATTTGCAAGAAAGAGGAGTTCATTTGTTTCTAGGACATGCTTGACCTCTGCTACTTTATGATCTGTTAGAGAGACCTAAGGCTCACAAAAGCTGGCTTTCTTTCTATTTTACCTGGAAGGCATTATTTTTTCAATAAATACCAAAATCAGGTCAATATTTTTAGAACCAGGATAATTGCCACCTGAAATGGACTAATCTTTGCTCAGAGGTTGTCTGACACTTTATACCCAATGTCAGCAGGAAAGAAATAACTAAGATGTATGATTTTGGTAATTGATAGGGAACATTTGAAAGGGTTACATAAATAATAGACTAATCAAAGTATTGTTTAATGGTTTACAAAAACACATGCCCTACTGCGTGTACATTTATTTAAATTAATGTTGCTGTCATAATTTATGAGAAATTTTGAAAGAGGATTTCATTTTCACCTTATGGTTAATGGTATCATAAATAATAATTTGTCAGTTTATAGGATAATTTATACTATTAAATTGTTCAACATACCTCTTTAAAACATAGGTGTGCATTTATTGTTCTGGACAATTACTCTGTGAATAAAACTGCAACTTTCAAATCTCATTTCCATGTCTGCCAAACCCTACTCTTAACTCATTTTCTGTTCTAATGAGAATTAATGACATTAATAATCCAATGCTATGCAGAAGAGACCTTGGACTTTTCTTGTATATGCAGTATCATGCAGTATTTTTCTAAAGAAGATATTAATACATCAATAATAACTATCAACATATCTAAAAAATTAATGTAAGAAAACACCAAAACCAGCTCTTCCCCAAAAATCAAATACTTGAAAAATACATTCACAATTGAATTCTGTTTGTTTTTTTTTTTTTTCATTTAAGCACATGTAAGTTGTACTTGTTAATAATTTACTAAGTGTTGATATATCTTGAACACCAAAAAGGCTCAGTCTGATAGTTTGGGGTAGGACTAAATCTGCTTACAGGAATCTTCCATTTTTCCCCATTATTTTCTAAAACCACTTTAATATTGTATGATTATATGAAGGAAGAATACATTACAATAGGAATATTTGAAATTAATGAAAAGGTTGTATTTCCCTTGGACAGCAATTTGAACATGCTTTGTCATCAGATCTTCTACATGCAAACCCAAATACCCATAATGTGAAAGATTTTGCATTTATTTGTGCCCATATCAGGTTGCCAAAACTGAGGCTGCTATTTTCTTCTAAACAGTCCCACATATATATTCTATGGGTTCCACTGCTACTCATTAAAAGGTGCTGTGAGAGCCTGGCATCAGCAGAGTCCCTGCATGGAGAACAGCCACTCTTTCCACCAGCAGTCACTATCCTCTGCTGGGTTGTTCCTGGGCTGAGCTTCTCAGACTCTATGTAGGATGGCTTTTTTTATTCTTCTTTTCCTTCTACTTCAGGAAACAGGGCCCCTGCATGTGTTTAACCCCACATTTTTTTTCAGGATACTAAGATTTCTGCTTTTAATTGACAGCAGTTTTACAGGAGAGTGTGTCCCAGATGTGATTGCTGTAAAATGAAAGAGCGCTAGTGTTGGGCTTAAATGTTTCCCATCTAATTACCATTTGCCCCTTCATTTTATTTTGGAAGGGTTTTTTTTCACTTGAGTGTGGGGTTTCCAAATGATTCTGGTAATCCTGGATTTTTTTCCCTTGTTTTTACAGGTGACCTGTAACAGTTTCACCATCAGTAATGGAGAGATGCAGGATGTTGGTGTTGGCCTCTATCCCAGGTACTGTGGACACTGTTTCATTCACAGGCAAAATCTGTGTCAATTTTTTCCCCTTTTTTCCAAGGTAGCTGTAAGGACCATCAAAGCACCAGGTAACATGTCTAAATGAGAAACTGGGAAATGGAAATAAATTAAAGCAGAGTAAAAAAGTACAATCTGGTTGAAAGCATTCTTAATAGTCCTTATTACAGCATTAAAACAGTTTAAATGGTATGCATCTTTGTATTTTATTTTTATGGAGGTGGTAGTCTTTTCTAAGTGAGAATAAATGCTGACATCAAGAATGTGCAACTGGGACTAGTGAGGGAAACCTGTTCAATGATGCTTTAAAATACAGATATTTTGCAGCTGAGAGCCTTCAGAATTAGTAACTAAAAGAAAAAGATTGATATATTTATAAGTAAATTACCATAACAAAGAAACCAGTAAGGTGAAAAGATGAGTCCCTTAAGAGATAGATGTTACTATTTCAATTTCTTATTATTGTTTCTTATTTGTGTTAGGAAAGAAGTATGTACCAATGAAGATTTTATCTTTGTAGAATTAGTAACCTGTAATCATAAATATGGAAAATTAGTATGTAGTTTAAAAGTATGTTGTACCATCTAATTTTTTTGTTAATGCATGGTTGAATTATGTTTGTCAGTACCTCAGTTGGCCTATCACTGCTGTTTCTTTTCCTTCTAATGTCATATGCAAGATTTAAATAAGGACACAATATCTTGAGGTCTGCCTTGAAGTAAAGATGAGGAAAAGGTAGTTAGGAGGACATGGGAATTAGTGTCATGAAAAGTGCAAAACAGTCATTTGATTTCACAATGGAATAAAAACAATAATTGAGAAAAATAAAATATTATTTTTGAGCATTATTATTAGGGAAATACTTGCTTTTGGTTGAAATAAGCCCTTAACTGTGAAGAAAGTATCTATCTATGTTCAATGGTGATGCACTGGCAAGGGATGCCAGAGACTCTTTCCCAGGTCACTTCAGAGCAGTTTGAATTTTGTTTTAGCAAAACAGCTGGAAAAATTGAGAACTTTAAATCTGTGGTTTACAAGTCCCGGCCAAATGTCGTCCCAGATGAATTCATATGCTTCTAGAGGAAATTGTCATCAAACCCACTAGTGTCTCCATGAGACGAGATTTAATTAAAAGTTCTTTATTAAGCCTTATTAAGAGGTTGTATATTGTTGTATGGCTTGATAGCTTCAGCATCACAAAATATTTTGGAAAAGGTAAAATCCTGTGGTCCTGCTGTGCATCACATTGTGAGCAGCTTTGAGAGTGTGCCCAGTGATCTCACAATAAGTGTAATGGATACTCTCTCAGAGGGTTCTTGAGGAGATTAACCACAGATATTTCATAAGGCCAGAAGGGATACCAAAAGAGTCAGACCCCTGTTGATACCTCCTGTAAGAGTCAAAAAACTAAATAAACATGGTTTGGTGCAGGGCTCTGACCTTGGCAACATCGTCTATTTTACCACCATCAATCAGCTGGGATTTTGAGTAGCTGAATCAAGGAACAAGGACAGAATATAAATGCAGCTAGGAGCTGGATAAGCCAAAAATTCTTCTTCCAGCCTGATAATGCCAGAATTATTCTTTCAATGGGTCATTCCCATAGGGAAAAAACATCAACCCCATTTCTGCTACAGCAAAAATATTTGCCTGGCAGAGTCAGTTGTTTCTCAGCTAAGGAAACTCGTGATTCAGAAGTGTATAGGAGATGTTGTTAGCAGGGTCCTTCAGACAGTGGGAAGGGTGTGCTTGTGCAGTGCTTGTGTCTCTTGAGGGTGCCAGCAGCTCCCTAAGGAGCTGTGCTGCCCCAGCTGTCACATGCCACAAGAACAGAGGCTGCGCCAAAATATGCATTAAAATAGAAACAATGGCCATGTTTCTTCTTTTAACTCTAAACACCAACTTCTTTGGCTTTGGGGCATAGTATACTCCATTTTCTCCTGATAGGAAATACAAGTTGATTGCTGGCCCCTTTGAGCTGTGCTTGCAGTGACAGTCAAGTAATCAATAAGGTTAGTGCACTGAAACTGAGCAGAAGCAGCAGAAAGAGAACTCAGTCCCTCTTGCCAAGGGAGGTACTGTCAAGGTAACAAGGTTAGTGTCAAGGTTACAAGGTCACCTTGTTCCCTCTTGCCCAGTCCCCTGAATCAGGGGGCCATCGCCTTCCTCCTGCCCTGAATACACAAAAGGCAGAAACATTTGAAGAGATCCTGACATGGCTCCTATTACTAAGGAATATAAATCTTCTAAGCATTCATTTTCCTCCCCTAACCAGGAGCAGCTGATTTAACAGGGAATTTATTTGTTTCATGACTCAATTGCTTGATACTTCATATGTAATCATGTTAGCTACTTTCAAATGATTAAAGGGAAATGGCAATGGAGACTCCTCTGCTAAGTTTTTTTTTTCTTTCTTTCACCCCTCACAGCATGTCTTTACTGAACCACAGCTGTGACCCAAACTGCGTGATCGTTTTTGAAGGATACCAGCTTTTACTTCACTCTGTCCGAGAGATCCAGATTGGTGAAGAGGTAATTAACTTGTCCTCCCTTCCATCACAGACACCTGCAACAATGACATCTCCCTAAATAAATTCCAGACTGCTGGGCCACCAGCTTAATATTTTGATGATATATTGATGCCACTTTCTAGCACATAGCTATCAGGAGGAAAATGATAAATAGAATCATCTCTTCACACTGCCTGGGCCCCGTAATCATTACTTCTCATAAATCACTAGCAATCTTGATAAATTCCTGTTCCTCCTTTCCTCCTCTAGGCACTTCATTTTGTTTGTATTTGAGTGTCTTTACCCTGATGGGAACACTTACAGTATTTCTGAGTGGAATGCAGTGTTCCTTAAGTCATTGCAACAATAACATTTGTCAGGTGGCAACCATGCAGTTGTAGTAAACTTTTCATTGACAGTGAAAGCAGCAAAACAAGGTTTGTTTGCTTGTCCATTTCACTAGGAAAGACTTCAAAATATCCTTTTCAAGAGATTTGTGATTTGATCTAAAGTAATCTCTACTTTTTTTTACAATAGCACTTGTATTAATTTGAAAAAAAGCATTTGTGGCTAGAAATAAAAAAAAAAAAAAAATTTGTAGCAATGCAGTACTGAATTTGCTTAATTCAGTAAGACCTGAAAAGTGTGCATATATGTAATTTCAGATGCATCAATGACCTACACAGTCGTAGCTGTTGGTCATTTCAAAATCATAACCTTATGCAAATATGATTCACACCTGTTCTTAAAACTCTATACTTATTTTGATTTAGACACGCCTAGTATGTGCCCATGAAGTTTTTTCTTTTTTAATGTATTCTTTCTCAATGATAGTAGGGCATCACAGTAAGTAAATGGATGAAAATTTTTTTATGCTTATTTTCAAATTAATAACCAAAATAAGTAAGTGGTAGAATATTTTTTTCAGTGAAACATTGTTAAGAAGCAACAAAAATGTTTTTGCATGCTTACCTTTTTGCCGAGAGAATTCTTTCAGGATGCAATACATGTTTGTGGAGCTATCAATTATAGACATTTTTCAGTTCAGCATTCTTGTTTAAGTGTTGTTATAGACACCTTCCTCCTATATTATCCATTAACCATAACTTTCCTCTTGGCTTCCCAGTTCACTAAGATGGGTTGCTTATTTAAATATACAGTAGATTTTAATGAATTACCAGGAAGAAAATGTGTTTAAGGCTTAAGAGACAAAGTAAAGCTACAAAGTCAGTATTAGGTTGGATCTGTTATGGGAAGTGGAAGGGAAATAAAATTTTTGTGAGGGTATGTACAACTCAGTACCTATTTACTTTTCCTTATATACAACTTCTGCCTCTTTTCGTTTTGTGTTCTGCATGATGACTTTGATGCAACTTTCCACACTGCCTTCGTGCTTGCCTACAGCAGGGTGAGCTCAGTTTTAGTAATAGCCAGGTATTGAATTTACAAACATTGGTACATGAAACTGTATCATCTGTTGTGAGCTGAGTTTTAACTTATATTACTGGTGTCGTGATCTGAGCTAATGAAGATACATGTCAGGGAGGAAACTGATTGGGTTTCCTTAATAAATTGGGTGCTCTGAGATAGTAACATGAACATTATTTCGTCATGAAGCAACAAAAAATTTATAATCACTAGAAATTTTCTCTTATCCTGCTCAAACTTACACTAGATGCATACAGAATGAGATCCATGATAAAATAATTAATAGAAATTAAGCACTTAGATTTATCAGAAATAAGAAGCTGAGTAGCAAGTCAAGCTCAGATTAGTAGAAGAGGACTTTTCCATCCTTACAGGAACATATTTTTGCACATTTGTAGCACTTTCTGTCAGAGCACACTGCAGCAGTTTACTCATGCCAAGGAGTTGTTGACCACCTAAAGTTGCAGGGAAAGCAGAGACATGGGGAGCTGAGATTTCTGGCTATTGTGGTCATCTCAGCATTCTGAACTTTGCTTCCAGAACCTCAGAAGTAATTATAACACCTTTTTGCTCTTCAAGAAAATTACAGAATTGCAGAATGTTTAGATTTGGAAGGGATCTCAGAGATCATCTGGTCCCTTGCTGTGGGCAGAGACACTTTCACTAGACCAGGCTGCTCAGACCTCCATCCAACCCAGCCTTGAACTCTACAAAGGATGGAGCCTCCACAACTTCTCTGTAATGTTGACAATTACAGTTTTTGTAGCTTTAGATGATGTTAATTTGACAGCATACAAAGATTTTCTTTACTTGCAGCTCTTTGCGACAATGAAATTTAAAAGTTGCGGAGAAAGATGAGATATGGGGAAGGATTATTAAAAAGCAAAAATTATTTGTCTAGAGATCATGAGGGCTCCTTTACTGGGAAAGTAGCCTATCAGCTAGTTTTGTCAAAAAGACAAGCAGCCTACTCTTAAGAGGTCTTCATCATTTCCCGACCCTTAAGTTACCACTTCAAACAGCATCAAGATGTGTGCTATAATTTCAATTGACTTTTTGTTAGTTGCTGAGTCTACCTGGTGTTTTGCAGGCAGACATGAGATGATTTCCCCTCCTCTCCAATCAGAAGTTTTATGGCTTCAAATCAATTACTCTTGCTGGGAGACAGAATGGATTAGCTGAGGTGCAGTTCTGCTCCAAAATGGGTTCTTTGCTTCTCACCAGCTTCAGAGTTCAGTTAGAGCAAATTTGTATCTTTCTTCATAATATCATATAACTGGCTGTACCTTACAGAGCAACATTTTTTTAAATACTGAAAACAAATAATCATTTCAGATGATAAGCAAATAAATCTATTTTCATGATAGATTTCAACCAAGTTATATAGTGTTTTTGTTACTGTAATTCTGTGAGAAGTTTTGTATCTTTGTATGCTTGACACATTACATTTTTTCCCATTTAAGTTTGTAGAAAAAAATTTTTCCTTGAGTTAGGAGTTTTGCTGGTTTTGTACCACTGCAGAAAACCTTTTGATCTTATGTGCCAAAGCAGAAAGAGTGCAAACTCTTAAGCACTTGTGTAACTCTGTCTCAGGAACAGATTTCTGTACACAACCCTCCCTAAGATTCTGAGAGCCATGATTGCAAAACCAAGAAGATTCCTTTTCCTTTTTTTCCCCCTGCCGCTAGCATTGAAATACTTGATTTTAAATTTTTACAGAATTTTCCATCAAGAAATTTTGCGGCTTATATTCTGTTACAAAAAAAAACAAAAACCAAAACAAAACCAAAAACCCAACAACAACAACAAAACCCTACATAAATTAAGTCCACTGCATCGTGGCAGTAATGGAAAATTGTGTCTACCTCAGTTGGCAGATGAGGAACATGAGAAACTAACCACCATATCCATGATTAAAGAATTTCTGTGCTCAGACAATGCTGTATTTCTAAGGAAAGGGTCTTAAGAGTCAATAAGTCACATGGCTTTTAAATAATTCCTTGCCTTCATAAATGTTTTTTATATATATTCTCCAGTTTGGGGGGAAAAGATTTATTACATTCTTTATAAACGATGCAATAAAGAGGCAAGCTTTGGTCAGTTGAAGTAATGTTTTAATTAGTAGCATACATCCCACATGCAAATACCATTAAGACAACCTTTGATAAATGGGCACATTTCCCAAATATGTACAAGTTAAATGAGCCTTGCATCTAATGAAGTGATCCAAAATTAAACCAAGGACAGAAGAGAGACTTGAATACAGAAATTTTGGTTTTAAACAATTATATTATTAGTATAGGCTCAGTCACTGTTAGGTTGATCATGTTTCTAAATATTCTAATTACATTTTGCCACTCACTCTGCCAGCTACAAACATTTTTTTCCCTAATGGATTTCTCCTGGCAGGGCTGGGAATTTGAACTTGGGCAGGAGAGACCCTAAGTTGTTAAAATGCTAAAAGGAGAGATAAATGTGATGGAGCGTCTTTTCCTCTTTCTGCCCAGTCATATGTTTTAATCCAGAGCATGTTGGTACGTTACTGTTCATATCCACAACTGTTTGGCAACCTATGAAAAAGAAATGTCTTTTTTTTAACTTCTTCCTACCCCAAGGTTTCTGCAACATAAATGAAAAAAGCTGAGGGTGGGGGGATGGAAACCAAAGATATAAAGAGAGAAAGGGATGAAGCCTGTAGGCTGGATAGGTAAGGTACATTTAGTGTTGGCTCTGTGTTTATTTCACAGTATTGTAACTAAACTCTGCCTAATGATGGTTTCATTACTAATGACAGGGTTTAAAACATTGTCTTAAATATTTTGACAAAGAGTACACTAATATCACATTATTTTTTTGTCAGAAGATTCCTACTGTCTTGCACTGTATCTGAACTTGGTTGAATCCTTTTTACTGTTGGATGCCACCTGAACCTAAAGCCCAGCAGGACACGAGTCAAAACCAGGGATGTTTATTCAGACGACAAGAGACCGGGAACAGCCAGTGTGTGAAATGATTTTGACAGAAAACACTTGCGAGTTGCAAGGAGACATGAAGATTTGGGAGGCTTTTGATGGGAGAGGGAAATTGGGTTTTGGATGTCTGAAGGATGAGGTTAGGACTGCAGCTTGGATGGAAAATGCTTTGTGGGAAGGAAGGGAGACCGATCTTTCTTACCACACCAAGGGGGATGCAGATTAGGACCAGCTGTGGAAAGAAGTTGTTGGGGTCACTGAAGATGAGAAATCAGAGTAGGGCAACAAGGACTGTTAACTTGGGAAAGCAAGTGAACACAGTAGGGAAAGGTGAAGGATAAGGCTAAGGCTAAAGGACAGACCTGAGACTGGTACAAGGAAGAAATCATCCCATTGTACCAAAAGTGGCTACGCAAGGAGCTAGAATTTATGGCTAGAAAACAGGTTTAGGTAATCAAGTGTTGAGAATTAGACAGGAAAATTATATTCATGTTGAGGGGTAGAGAAAAGAAGAGAAAGAATAAGAGGGACATTGGAGATAAGGGGGCAGAAGAGACAAAGCTTGGAAGAAAAGGATGGAAAATAAATAAGCAGCACAATTTCCATCCATTCCCTGCAGAAAGATCAGAGGGAAGCCTAAGGCTCCCATGTAAAATATTATTGCAGACTGTTTTGCTGTAAGCCAGTAGTGGTGAAACTAATCCTCTCTTGGCTCAGATATCCACAAGCTGGGGCAGAACAACATTATCTAGAATTCTAAACCTAACCAAGTTCTCACACTTGCTAACTTTTGATTAATTGTGGAATTTTAATTTGTCTCTCTCATTAATTATACTATTAATCTTCAATTATGAGGCCATATTTATTTTAAATGCTTGACTTTGCCATCTCAGTAGACTTCTTTTAACACAGTTCTCCTTCAATATGTAATGAAATTACACTGTAATAATAAATGAAAAAAAATGCAGGCATTGTTTTAGTTGCTTGGTAATTGCTCATTCAATTAGAAAGCTCACTAATTTGCAAAAATGCAGGTTCTGACAATGGATTTCATGGTCATTACTAAAATTGGTCAGGTTTTCCTGTAATTTCTTTGAATGGACTCTCATGATTTAACTGAAAACCAAGTGAAAATTCTCCCAATTAGTTGAAGTGTCTAGGCTCAGGATGAAATAATGTGACCTGATTTTTTTTCAGCTCTGACCCCTCTGGAGTGTTTCAAAGTGTGTTGGGCGTATAGTGTAATCACCGAATAGCATCTGACTGTATACTGGTCTGAACTGAGCTGGTTTTTTTGTTATATCCTTTTCCTTATCATTAGTTTGTGCCTGTGAAGCATTTTAAACATTTCAAGAACTCTACAAATGGTTAGTCCTGTAAAATTCTTTCTGGCAGGCATCAAAGTGAACAAACTACAGACTTCTCTGTAGCTCATTGGAATTCACTCTGTACAGTGTAAGAAGTTGAAAAATGGCACAAATTTAGGCACAAATTTTCTTTTATCATTTTAATAAATCTTCTTGTCAGTAGTTTCAACAACTTAGACTGCAATGCTTTTGTGCTTCCTTGGTCACAAGGGAAACATCACAGAGACACTGAAAATGGGTATGGCATAAGAGGAATTCTCCCCAGGCTCAAACATATATTTTCAAGAAAGTAGGGGCTTACCTGAGGAAAAAAATTTGGAGATAGTTGGACATTGTGTAACACTAGTGGTAAATACACTCTTAAACTCTGGAGCTAGACAGAAAATGAGATTTCATGCACAAGGGATTCAGATGCTTTATGCATAGCTTCTTTGCCATCTTTTCTCACTCTCCTTTGTTTTTTTTTTCCTACAAATAAGGATTAAAAGTTGAAATAGCGATAATTTTGGGTGGAATTAATAATTTCAAACAATATTGATCTTGAAATGTGAAAAAGTGAAAGAAAAAGAAATTGACTGCTTTTACCTTCTGTAAAAGTAGTCAATTTCTTCTGGAAAATAATCTGTTAGCATTTTATTTTATGCTGGGAAATATTTTGTATCCAAAAAAATGTTGCCTCCGCTAATACATACACAGAATATGGATTTTTTTGTAAAATATACCAACTCTTTTTGTTTAATGTACAGCTCACCATCAGCTATGTTGAATCACTGGTGCCTACCAGGGAGCGCCAGAAGCAGCTGATGCGCCAGTATTGCTTCGAATGTGATTGTCCACTCTGCCAGAACCCAGAGAAGGTAGGTTGGGAAAAGAAATTCCTTGACAGTGAAACAGAATTTTCTAAGGCCTGTCAGCAGCTTTCCTTCCTTATAGTAATACTTATCTTTGGCTACTAATTGAATGGCCAGAAGAGGGGAGAAAATGCCTCTGCCCTCGTTGCGGTTTTTGTTGCTGTGAAAGACAACTCTGAATGACAGAAAAGCAGAAAGTGTTGGCATTTTTCTATTCAAAAGAGCAATCTTGGAACTTCAACTGAAGCCACTTGTCTGATACTACAGGAAGGTTGTGCTTATCCTCAAAATAATGTTGAATTAATTTTGTCAAACACCTGCATCAGTAATTTTCAAGAACTACCAAGCTTGTTCAGCAGTTGTTAGAGAGAACAGTGAGCATCCTTGGGTGACTTTGTAGTTTTTATGCTCACTTACATCACAAGTCCTTGGAGTAGCAGGTCAGTGGTTGTAGTAGATAAACTTTTGTTCAGTATGATCTCTTACTGGGGTTCAGCCTAGCCTCATTTGATTATATTCTGGTTTGCTTCATATTAATACAACCTTGGCACACTAAATTTGTCTCAGAGGCTGATGAGAGATTAAATGGAATAGGCAATATGAGGCTGGCTTAATAGCAGTTTTTAAGCACTTAGTCTCTTTTGTTATATGTACAGTTGCTCTTATTTTCACAAATGCTTGTTTGGAGTGAGTCACCTGCCATAGCTAAATGTGTTCCTGTAAGATTAGAAGTAGTAAAAAGGTATTGATGAAAATGTAATTCCAAAGAGCATAATATGATTCATGAAATAATAGCAGTGCAGAAAAAAAAAACAGAAAACAGAAAAAGAAACCCCCAAAGTTTAAACTAGAACATATGCTTTGATTCATCAGTAGGCAGTTCAAAAAAGAAAAAACAGAAAATTTCAGGCTTATGACATAATGCTAAATTACTTCCTGTCTGTGTTGGCATTCTGTGTCTGATAAAAGCTGCTGCAATTCTACTCCGAGGCAGTGAAGTGAAGACGTCTTTTTATCTTTCTTTTAAAGATGGTCACTCAAGTGCCATGAAATCTTTGATTAGTTTTAGGTAAATGGCATCCTCACAGATGCAATGATGATTAAGAAAAATAAGCAGGCTAAAGAGTCTTCAAGGATCACTTAACAGTTTGTGAAAGGGTAGGCGAATGGTGTAAAGAACATTCAGCATGTGGAAAGTTTTAGGAAATATCTCCAGACTGGTGTATATGTAATTGTAAGAATCAACATATAACATCAAAAAAACACTGTAGTGAAATTATATGAGCATATATTAATGAAAGCAATACTCTCATACATAGGTTAAAATTATTAATGATTTTTTAAAAAATATTATTTTCATTTGTGTTCATAGTCTATAGATCTTTGTTTTGCCCTTTCACAAAATTTCCCTGGGAATGATACTGTGAAATGTTTGGAAGGCTCTTTGTGACTGCATTCTGGAATTCTGTGCTTGTTGATTGTTACCATGTTAAGATGGCTGTGAAGGTCTAGAAGCATCATGGCAGCTTGGTCTGTTAATGTCTATGAAGAGGACATCTTTATCCTCAGCTTCAGTTTAGGGTCATTAAATGTTATCTGCAGCAGTCCTCATAGTATTAATTTCTCTGTGAAAACTGAATTTGTAAAATCTCTACGTGACTAGCTTGTTTGGGTTTTGTTCTTCCATTTATCTTTGTCACTGCTAGCTGAGAGTCATGTAACATTGCAGGTACAGCAGGAGATAATATTTTTGGAAATTCTGGGTTTAGATTTAGATGCTTAAAATTGATAAAATCATTCAAAATCTCCCTGCTGAAAGACCCCTAATACTGAGACAAATTTCCAAGTCATCTTAAAAAATTTTTAAAAAGCAAAATCTTTGTGAATAGAATAGGCAACAGCTGTAACTTGGGATCATCAAGAGTGGCAGAGTCAATATTGTGAACCACTATAGTCAGCTAAAAGTAAATTCCCATATTGCAGCATTGCTTTGCAGAAAAAAAGATAGTTTGGTTAACAGCAGTTCATCTCATGTATCTTTCTTATAGGTAAAAATGCAAATTCCAGAAATGCTTTATCCATTCAAGTAATTTCATGTGTATTGGGGATTTTTTTCAGTTTATCTCATCCAAAAAGCTAGAACCCTTTTTGAAATCACATTTATAGACACACAAACACTTGGAGCTTGTGTTACTGCTGTCTTGCTGAGTGTGCTTGTCGGCTGCTAAACACATACTAGGGACTAGTGAAAGCTCTCAAGATGCACACATCAATTTATAGTAAAGTTTTAAGTCAAGTAATATGCACTGTAGCTTTTATTCTACATCTTTTTTAATGTTTTAAAAGTGATCTTGCAAATCCCCTGGGAAATATATGTTACAAGTTTATATGAAGAGCCCATAAACCTTATGTTTATTTGTGCTTAGTTACATGCATCTTTATTTATTCATATTTGTAAAAACATTTGCAAAGATAATTATCAATGAAATTTATTTTTCCTGCTGTATTTTTTAAAGGCTTGTTCATTTAGTGTTAAATGCCTGAGTGAAGAAGGAAGATGGTATCAAGTTTCTGTTCTCAAGTCAGCTACTGACTGCTAGTGACCTTGGGAAATTTGTTTTAATCAAGACCAACTTTTGTGTTTTCTAAGATCCAACCCTTATTTTTCATAATTGGTAGGAAGCCACCATTTCAAGTGAAGCTCAACAGGTTTTTGACTAGAAAACAGATCAGACTGTATTGGGGCTCATTTTTGTGAATGTTCTGTGAAGCTCTGGTTTGTTCAGTCTCTAAAAATGCAGTGAGAAGATAATTTATCTCTAATTTATACTTCTGTTGAGTATGCTGGTGCCCAAAGGATAATGAAGAAAGGTGCTGTATTTTCTAAGGTATTGTAGCTTTATATAATGGATTTTTAAAAATGAGAATAGTTCCTTGAAGCAGAATGGTTTGGGGATTGTGTGCTTTCTGCCTCCCTTATACCAAGAGCAAAGACAAGCAGCTCATTCATACTGTCTTCAGTAGAAATCCATGAAAATTGGAATGGATAAAAGAGGTTAAAGGAATGCCTTGAAGTAAATTGTCCACTCTTTAGACAGATAAAATTTGATGAGAAAAATTATGCTGCTCCATGAAATATATATAAACTCAAAATGAAGACTGACACGGTTACATTTCTGTGCTAGCTGACATGGATAACCAGAGTGCAGTTACAACACTGCCTAGATGTCAGGATTTGAAACTCTAATATCTCAGATATTAGAGATAGGCAAAGGCTACATTTTCAATACCATGAAAGGGGCTGCAGCCCAGCCACAGGGACCCTTGCTGAAGCCAAAGTTACAGAAGTTTAGCATCAACTGATACACACTGGCACTCACCAGTTCAAGGGAAGGATTCCATGGCTGAGCTGTCACAATGGCACTGCATGCAAAATGAGAGAGAAAATAAGCAAAGTGAGCAGTTCCTCACTGGTCACTGCTGGTGAAAGGACTCCACAGTGAATCTTTTCTATACAGTAGAAGTTCTTTATCTTTCTCTCCAGCTGTGAGCACAGCCACGGAATAATCTTGGTGCATAGCAGCTATCAAGGATGAGAAAACATAGAAGCAAACAGTGGCAGTAGCTGAGCTGGGAATCTTAAATAATTTTTGTGCCTGAGCCTCAATGTGAGCTGCATTTTAATTCTAAGGATGTACTATAATGCTGGCCAGTGTCTCTTAGCAGCATCTGGACAAGCAGCCTGGCAAGTAGAAACACAGCACTGTAAGCTGGTTAAGATAAGATTGAGGTGAACGTTTTGGTGGTTCAATTCCTGAGTAATTAAATGGCACTGACTACAAATCTAAACAAGACTTTTGTCCAAAGTTAGAAAAAACAAATCAGGAACTAAAAGATGGGGGAAAACCATATCTTCCTAAAAGTCATTCATAGAATGCATCTTGTCTGTCAATACTTTAAGTTATAGCTACTGTATTGTCTTCAGTTCATTGTATCTTTGACAGATTTACACATTATTCTTTGTTCCATTTTAAGATCAATCTCCACTGTAATTCAGGAATGTGTGCCAAGCTGAACTCTTGGCAACATATTACTATTCCAGCACATAAAAGCCCCTTCCATTAATTATAATTAAAGATGGGTTTACATTGATGACAAACATTTAAATGAAGAACAGTTTTTTCCACAGTCATGAGCCAGAGAATTGTTCACGTTGTACATCTTCAGCCAAGGATTTCAGGGACATTTGTGCTTATAGAATGGTTTTGTTATGAGTCGGGTTTCTCTTGTGGAGCCGGGATTTAATATTTTAGTCTAGCTTGGTTTTTGGAAAGCTTTTATTTATTACAAGGTCAAAAGCAATGGACTTGACTCTGAATCATTTTTATATTTGGTCAGTGTTTGAGAGTTGCCAAAGTTAATAACATAATGCCAGTAAGCATGTTATTCCTTTAAGCATTTCTTTTCCTTTGAAAAAAGTACTTACTTATATTGCAGCTCAAATTTTGGTAGAGAACATCACAAGTCCAGTTTCCAACTAAAGGGCTCTCAAAATAAGGTCATCTGAACAGCAACCAAGCTATCAACCTCTACATAAAAACACCACTTGCAATTCTTTACCTGTTATTACATAAATCCACCAGCTCTGTTATAAACCCACACCCTCCCAAAATAAGTTCCTGAACCTGAAGTTTTGACATTATTTTTGTAGTAGAGAGAACAACTATAGTTTAGAACTTTATCAAACGTAAGTAAATTGATTTAATTAGTTGCTGCAGCATGTCTGTGGTTGATTTGCCTCACCAGATTTCCTGAAAGAGACTTGAATATGACCAAAGATACATTTTACAACATTTTCACCTTTGATCTTAATGTTTGTTCTCAGCAATACCTTTGAAGAATATGTGCTTAAATTGCAGAGACATTGTTAGATGAAGAGTATTATTATTGACTGTTGTTTTTAATTAGGATGTAAAAGCTTCATGCAAAATCACTATACAAAAATGTCACCCCTCCCTCAGGGATCATATATTTAGGACACAGGAAACACAAAATTATATGTTAAGAAGTGCCTTTTGAAATTGCTGAATTATGAAGTGCCATAAGTTTGTGTCCCAGTTTTCCTATTACTTATTTATTTTTAGATGTTTACATTCTCAATAAGTTTCCCAAGTACAGTATGAAAGATGAGATCTCCAAATTAATTCAAAAGGTGAAGCCTGGGAAGCAAGGATTGTTGAAAACATTGTATTTTTATACAGCTAGCTGAACATACAACCCTTTGATCAAAGCGAAGACAAAACTAGGAGCATCTGTTTCTCTAGTCATGATTCTAAAAAACTTGCTAAGTACCAATGTAATACCAAACAGTGTGTTAAAAAATTGTCAGGATTTTGTTCCAATAAAATCCTGGTTTAATTAATTTCTTATCAAAATACAGAGTTTGCAATAGTTAATTGCAGAATTTTTTCATTCCTCATCTTTTTTACTGTTTTTCCACTAGAATTGCCTTTGAAGCAAACTGCAGGATGACATCAAGCCAGAGATCAGTCACGTTTCACCCACCTACTCTTCCAGCCCAATGTCAATATCACCAGTACCTACAAAAGTCAGTGGCGGTAATTGGAGCCTGCTGGGACACAATGCTGTTTCTCTCCATAGGTGGCTGGCTATTTCTTCCCTCTGGCAAGGCATTTGGTAGTGACATAAACTCTGGATTCATTCCTGAAATCCAGCAGTCAGACTAACACTCTTCTGTTTCTTTCAGAGGATCTTACTCTCTTGGGATGGATTTCCAAACAGCCAGGGACAGAGGGCTTTTATTTTTCTAGTGCCAAAAATAACAGTAAAAAACAAGGCAGCCACTTCTAATTTCTGGGATCTCTTGTTCATTAACAAAGGCATCATGTCTTCAGCTTCTCAGCATTTCTTACATGATGTCTGAGGCCCCTTCCATCTTTCAACATTGTAATTTTTTTCCCCTAAAGTGCAGTTCCAAAGACAGTGGCAAATGCACTGTGATCATTTTTCCATGACAGCTGCTTTGGGACTGCCTCAGTGTGCTCTGGTCACCACTTGGCAACATCCAGCTGGAGCTCACTTGGGTTGTCAAGGTCATGGAAAAGATCTGGCTGTTCTTATAAATAGACATGAGTTGAAAGATGTATGTAAACTCTTTGCCTGTTCAGGAGATCCTTAATAGGGCAACCTGAATCAGTTTGGTCCACAGAGTTCATATTTAAAGCAAACATAGAAACTGGGAGTGTGGCACCCTCCTGGGAGTCTGGCTCTCTGCTCATCTCAGTGGAGCAGAATCTCATTCCTTTCAGATCCAGCCATCTAATAGGAAACTTAAATCTTCTGGCAGATGTTGTAAGGAGAAACACTTTTTTTTTTACCAAAGGAAGGAAGAGAGGGCATTCTTATCAACTTTTAGACTGTTGCAGCTACATTTAAGTGCCTGGCTTCTTCTGGATCCATCCTTTCTGGATGTCCAGCTTCCTTGGGAATGTTAGAACTAGCTATTACTGGTAGGATTTCTTTTTTCAGATGCTGTCATTCCTATAGCAGTCACTATTTGGTCTCTGCTGAATGACAAGCAGAAATACAAAAAGTCTCACTCTGGATTAGCAATCTAAAATAAACATAGAATATTCAAAGAGAATTAGCAGTAATTTAAATATAAGGCTAGATCAGAAAAATCACTTCCCAAACACTTTTTCCTGCAATGATTTTGGAAAGACTTTTTTTTTTCCTAAATACATATAGAAGCCAGTCATTGCATTTTCTGAACTTGAATATCTGGATCTCTTTTGCTGGAGCTCCTATAAAATCTTGTGTGTTTCAGCCTGTCAAGGTGGTTTCTAATAACAGTAGTACCCTAGGGAATAATCTTGATTTTTGATGTTTTTTCTTGATCTGTTTATCAGTCACTTTTTTTCTATTTTGCAGCGTGTTGGATATTTTAAAATGCCATTAATTAGGTAATTTGATTGAAATATGATAGGTTTCAATTCAAATCCCTTAAGTCATTAAGAAAACAAAAAAGATGTTGCAACTTTAAACTGCAGATTTCTGGACTGAATGAGTTTCGATTTTCTGGATACAAAAATCTGTCTGGTTGAAGGTCATCCACTTTGGACAAAATAATATCTACATCAGAGCCAGAATGACATTTTTTCCTAGCTATTAGAGCAGACCCTATGTGGTAAGAGAACCCTACAAGTCTGTCTGATCTCACCATCAGGTGATGGGTGAGATTCAGGTGAGTCCAGGATGTGCACTGTATCTTTCTTCTAGATTCCTGTTCCAAATCAAGTAAAAATAGGAGCTTGGATCTTTTTCTTTCTAAGTGTATATTTTAATGAGCTACAAATTTTAAAGAAAAAATAGAAGAAAGTGATTGGAAATACCTTTTTTCATTGATTCTCTGGACATAAGCAAAATCCTTTCTGACAGTAAAGCAATTTATCATTTACCTTTGAAAACTCAAACTAGGACAGCAAAATTATATGGGCTGACCATAAAGTCAGCCTTTGTGGGCATGCTGTATATTTTGATCCCTCCATTTTATTGTTTTGTCTGTTCTTAGACTCTCAGCTTTTGGGACTAATATTCTCTTTACTCTGTGCAGAACTAAAACCCCTGAAAAACAATGTAGCTGTGATTCTGATCCTGCCAGTTTTATAAATAATAGCAACAATTAAGTCAGCAAACAATCTGAAATCACACCAACATGGAGGAAAAAAAAAGTGGAAAAGTAGTCTACTGTTTATCAGCAAATTTGAGAGTTACTTAAAATAGGACACAATTTTGTTATTTCAGCGAATTTTTTTGCAATATGCCATCTTTAAGTAATTTCAGCTAGTTTTTGTCATATTTGACTTATTCCTTGTTGAAGACATTGCCCTGAAGACATCACCCACTACTACTCCATGGGAACCTTTTCCATTCTGAATAAATGTTATCTACTATGGTTCTTATGATTCTCCTTCATATCAGTGCACTATGTGTCTTTCTCTTCAGATTCTGAATATGCTTTCTGCATACTCCACATTTCTGGTTCTTAATGCCATCCTCATTGTATACTATATACTTTATGATGCTCAGCAATTTGTGTTTTGTTTCATTTTTCTTAGCCAAAAAAAAAAATTGTCCTGATAAACCTTTCCTTTCTTACAGTGTATTTTTGTCTGAGATCACTTACTGTCCATACAATGCCCAGAAATCACTAGAAATAAATACTGTAAATACAGGAGGTGCAAATGCTTGGTAAAGATTAGATTCCTTGCAGTGCCTGTTGTCCTAGTTTGCTGAAAATTCCAATCAAAGGAGAGGAATAATGGCTGGTTGTGTTAAGCAGGTTTGTGCACATCGAGCCTGTAAGTATGACCATGGTTTTACCTTAAATGGGTCAATAATAGCTTTAAAAAGTCTGGGAAAAGTTTAATCCAGTGGTCCTGGTTTTTTTCTGGTAATCTGCCCATCATTAAATCTGTGAATAAACCATTCCCTCTCTTGGAAGAACAGCACATTCTGTGAACCCTTTCACTGTGATTGCTTTTTGTGGTGAAGTGGACATGTACCTGCACTGGACAAACACAGGTCTGGCTGGAAAAGCAGTATTGTATGCGTATGTGTGTGCAAAGGTACATGCATGGAACGTGCAAGGACAGTTTAAAAGTTCTTCCTATTTCATGAACGTGTTCCACATCCAGTATATGGTGGGGGTTGTTTTCTTTTGCTGCTATTTGTTTTGTGACCTTTGTTAGGTAATGTGAAGCACTATTTCATATCTCCCTTCATAAATTAGATGCTGAAATGCCCATTATCTGAGTAAAATTAAAAAAGATGAGTTATTCTTTTGTATATCTCAGTATGGAACTTATTAGAAAGACTCACATTGCTATTTCCCATGCCACATTGTGAAAATGCATCTTTCACTCTAGGTTTATTTAAATTAAGTGAGATGGCTTTCCTGCCAGCTGCCTCTAAGCTTTTAAACACTCTTTGCAAGCCAAATTTTATTTTTCAAATATTGATTGACTGATTTAGAACTGTGTGGCAAGGTCATCAGGTATCATGAGTTCAGTCTAATTGCTTTTTGACAGTGTAATAATTCAAAATTGAGATTCTGGCTGAATTCGTAGAAAGCACCATAGGTTGAGAAAGACAGAATCATCCTCTTCAGTGCCTAAATCATTTCCAGTCCTTAACTAATATTCTCTGAGGTGTATTAAAGCAAGAATGAGCTCATTTGAATAACAAGGAAGCCTATAACTTTTGAGACTGTAAAACTGCAGACTAAATGCTTTGGCTTGAAAAATTGCTATGATAAGCAATGTGCCATATCAGCTTCTTGCCATAATTTAATTCATGTCACAACAATGCAATAACTAAGCTGTAGTTATAAATTTTGTATTTGTGAGCTCTATTCTGAGACATGGAGAGAGACTCTTGTGTGTGTAGAAGCCAGCAGGCTTTAGAAGGCTCTATGTACTCCAGCCACAAGAGTTACAGAGGACTGGGTAATTTTTTTGACCCACTGCAGGATGTCCTGCTGTTTTCCATGAGATTGCTCAGTGCATTCTGTGGAAGATGTTGATTATACCATTAGCAGTGGTTTGAACTGGGGACTGTAGTAAAACGATGTATCACAATTCTGCCCAAGACTTATCTGAACACCATCATTAAGAAAAATATCTGGCTGCATCATATTGATTATGTATGAATCTTTGTCTTAGTGTTGGATATAAACTAAGGCTCCTGCACTTCCTTTAACAACATCTAGACAACAAAATTTTTATTCTCAAAGTATTTCAAGTTTACAGCTTTATGTAAAGCTTGCATCGTTCCCATGCACAAAAGAAATCCTTCCGAGCTTTGAGTGCTTTAGATGTGATTCCAGCTACTGTCTAATAATACAGTAGCTTCAACCTCTAGATGTTTTGTATAGTGGAGAAAGACACTGAGGTTCTGTGGCTACTACTCTGCATTTGGTTAATGAGGGTGGGGGTCCATATGAAATGAGTTGCTTCTCCCTGCCACAAACCCTGACCTGCCAAAGAAATGTTACAAAGAAAGTGTTGAGGTAGCTTTTTGGAAGGGCAGCACTCATCTATCTGACTGGGAGAAAATTTTTAGGACAGTTTGTCTGTTTTCAAGCAATGAGTGAAGTACTTAGAGGAGAGTACTTATCAGGACATAAAGAAATAGATGTCTGGTACTGTGGACTGTTTTTGAAAACTGGAAATCCAGTGTAGATTATGTAACACCAAATTAATTTGTTGCAACAGGTCCCAGGAACAGTTGTTTTGAGGTAAGATATCTAATTTTCAGTACAGGTGGTGTGATGTAGACTACCTCTCCTTGCTTTGAGTCACCTTGGCCCATCACCATTCAATGCTGAGGCATGTAAATACTTCTAACACTGGCAGTCAACAGGAGCCAGCTGCATGGGAGCTATCCAAACAGTAAATAAAGACCCTAAGAAATATTTAGGGTCTTATAATAGTTTCCATGGCATTATGACGTTTTAGAGAATGTCTCTTTCACTTTCTTTTGTATTTTTTGTGAAAATGAACAAAATGTTCATGTTATCAAATCAGAACAACCAAAAGATATTGGAAACTGTTTCAAGCACTCGTTTGCCTTATGGATTGTTTCTGGCTGCTTCCCTTAAATCCTGGAAGAGCCTCCGCTGTTTAAAATGGTGTTAGTTAGGGGACACTCAATAATAATTCTCCTAAGAATTTTTTGAAATGACTAAAACACTCTACATAATCTTTTTAAAGTATTTGCAAACCTCTTCTTTGATTATATTAAACTAATATTGATCTAGTCAGAAGTCAAATATTTTGGCAAAAGTCTAGAGGAGGAAACTCCAGGTATTGTACTCACTCAGGGAGCTGCAGTTGTAAAAAATTATTTCAACCTCCTTTATTCATGACCTTAAAAAACTTGGAGACTGGAGAGTGTGGATTTGAGTACTGATGCTAAATATTCAAGAAGCATACTAGTGAGTTAGGCAACCAGTTTTATCAGTACTCTAGGAATTTTGAGATCCAGCAAATGTTTTAAGGTGTAGAGTGGATTAATTTATGTATGATCTTAATCATGTTGCATAATGACTATATATGATCTTAATCATGTTTCATGTTTATTTCTAAACCATCAGCCTCCTGTATTTCACACCCATTCATTCAGAAAGCACATGCTGAAGTAAATAGTATTTTTTTACATTGCAGTATACATTAAAAAAACAGAATTACTATAGCTACAATTTTATCATGTGGTATCTCATGCATTAAGATATTAAATTATTTTGATATTAGTTCAAAACTAGTATCTAAATTAATGTCATTATATCTTCAGTGAGAACCAATAATTCAATGGCCACAAGTTCTTCAGATCACTGAAGCATATATTGAACTTCACAAGTAACTACACTTCTACTTAGTGAAGTATTTAGTCATTTGCATAGATATTAACTTCAATGGGATTTATATATGCTTTTAAACTTAAGTGCATATTTCAGTGAACTGATGAATGTGGATTGGATTACACCTTGTGAATAACTGAAAATTCTGAGGATTTTGGACCTACAAATCTCTTCTGAGCCACTAAATGCACTCAGTGGCACTTCATATCTCCACAGGTTGCAGAATTAAGGAATAAAGAAGATTTGCCTTACAGCTGTCAGTTTGTGTGCTGAGAGACCTAGAGATTGCCTTAACAAATGTGTAATGTCTGAGACAGTCTGTGAAATACCAGTCTCACTGTTGCTAGGGATTAGGCTGAACAGTATCCTTGCTCAGGTAGATGAACTAACACAGGGTTTGTTTTTGTACTGATGCTGGAAATCACAACGGAATTACAAACGTGACAAGAATTTTTGGGTGATCTGGCATAAGGCCCTCTCTCACTCCTGCTAAGCTGTAAGTAATTTCCTTTGCTTTTCCTCACTTCTGGTTTTTATGTGTTGATAAATAGTGGACTTCTATTTATTGTTCTTCCCACCGTCCAATCAATTTTTATTTCTGCTTGGATGGGAATTGTGCAGTCAGCCCTAAGCTCCTGGCATAGGGAGATTTCTAAAGGCAGTGCTGCTACAGACACAAAACTCGGTCCTGTTGCTCATCATCCTGACTGGGGGTAGGCGCTGAGGTCTTGGGTCTGCAAAGTGTCAGTCATCCCCAGGGCCTGAGCTGTGTGGGACACAAAGATGGGCAAGTATGACTCCAAAAAGAGTAGTAGTATGTAAGGGACTTAGTTTAAAAATAAATATGGTAAATGTTTTGGGCACCAACCAGAATAACTTACACTTGACTGAAATGACTTCAGAATGCATTAAATGTATGTGCCTTTCATTTGAGGAGTCTCCAGGTGGCAAGATGCTATAATGTAGTTTAGCTGCTTAGCCCTGTGTATTTGTTATATTTTGACAGACTGTCTTTAGATACTATCATGCTTTCTTGCTAAGTAGCCTAGCATCCTTTTATACTGCTTTTTAAGAGAGAAAATGCTGTCTGTAATGTTATTTGTTGAGATTTTTATCACAAAGAGTAGATGTAAAACAGAAAAGCTCTAATAATAACACTTGATCTGGGAGCATTATTGGGTTTAAAGAAGTTCCATTGGGCTCTGATGTTTGAGACTAATAAGTACTTTGAGCTGTGTATTTTCTCTTACTGCAGGAATTTTTTTATATGCACACTCTGAATATATATGCACTCTAAAGGTTGTTCTGACAACACATTTAAATATTAAATCACCATAATAATCAGTTATATATAACGCTTATGAAATAATCTCAAAGTGTATTCATAATAACTCGGTTTGTAGAGTACACAGCATTTTCATGAATGAAATGAAAGTAATTGCAAAAACATTGCCAGTAAAATTAATGGATGACAAAGACTGAGAGAATAATAAACATTTCTGAGAACAGATAAATAATGGAGAGTAACTGGAATTGCTGTTAAATTGGACCTATTGAAATATAATGCACCACCATGGCAAGGGTGTTCTACATCTGAAAGGGGGATCTACAGCTATGATTTGTTTCACCACATCTCAGACAGCTACGGGATAAATGTCATCATCTGGGCTAGTTGCTCTAGACTTTCTTTATGGATAAAATGGAGAAGAATGAACACACTTTGACTGTTATTCATCTGACATATTTTAGAAGCCTGCTTTAGGATAATGCAAGTTGCACCCAGAGAGTGTTTCTTTATCATAGAGAAGGGTGGCCCAAATATCTACATTTGAGCAAATGAATCTCAGCATGGGTGTCTGAACACCCACAAAAGAAATGGAAAAAATTGTGTTTTCCTCTGGCAAGGAAAGCTAGTGTGACCCTTGAATCTATATAGCAAGGGAGTCAGTAGGAAGAATGATGCCCATTTTCTTCACTATAAAATTTTCTTCAGATTTATGAGGTTGCCTGTGTATCATACAAAATACAGATGCAATGATCTTTGAAAAGGCTGTTTAAAAATGTGTGTGTCTAAAAAAGTCACAGAAATTAATAGCTGAAATGGGATTGCAGTAAAGGAGAATGGAGTATGACTGACAGAAATGGGATTACTATTTTCTGCTGTGCAGAATTGTGAACCTGGCAGATATTGGACTTGCAGCGGTAGAGGTTGAGAATTGTTTGTCTGATTGCTTCTCCTACCTTATAGTTTGGCTTAACTAAATCTAAGATGGACTTATCTTAGTCCCATTTAATTGTATTAAATTAAACTGACTTCTTAAAATAGACTTGCTGATCTTAACTTTTTCTTTATTGAAAGCATCTCATTTTAATAAATTTCTCACAGTTGTTTTTGATGTCACTTTTAAATTTCTGTGTAAATATAGTAATGTTGTAACTAAGTTGGATAATGTTAAGGGAAGGTTATTCATACTGCCCGGTGAAGGTCTTTGTCTTTTTGCATTACTTTGTATGCAGGGTGTGGGAAGACCTTCATCTTGGTCTCAATGCCTAAGTAGAGCACTTAAACATGAATGGTGTGAACAACTGCTACATTTTCCGATATCTATATGATGTATAGTGTTACTAACCTGTGCAGTTCTTGTGCACTTCCAGACACCAGAGGCAGTAATCCATGAAGAGCTGGTATTGATTGTTTGAGGGAATGCATCCTGCCTAATACTGAGCAATGAACTGCACAGATTCAGTATAGCATCCAGCTCTAATGTGTCTTGTTTTACTCTGAGAATTCAAAAATAAAAAGTACAAATTCAATTTGTTCAGAAGTTGAAGCCTATCCCCTCCTAAGAGCCTTACAGGGAACACAGTATTGTTTTTGTTTGCAAATAGAGTACCTTTGGAACTGCCATATGTCCCAGCCATGTGACAGAAAACACAAGGCTTCTGGTGAGGACAATCTTATGTGGGTTGTAGAGGATAGATAAACTGGTGTTTGTGAACCTGGCATTATTTTTCATGGAGCAGGGCAAGGAGCTTTGAGAACTTCAGAAATCCCTTGTAAATCTTGAATCACAACAGGGCTGAGTGCACTGATAATTTCACATACTTGTAGTTCTTAATGAAGTACATTCACAGGACTGAAGGTGAGTGAATCCTCGGCTGAAGCTGCAGGCTTCTATAAACCACAGCCCTCAGAATCTAAGAGATGAGAAGTCTGATTCTGGGTTTAAACTTGATCCATAAAATGTTTCATAGGAGATGACCTCAGCTGTTTTGAGGAAGTGCTCAAGTGTGCTTTTCCTTTTGCTGTGTCTGTAGCCGCCTGCACCTGTGATTGCCTGGCAGGCCCTCATGCCCTTTTTGCTCTGAAGAACTCATGGCAGAAATTTAGTATAGCTGCAATATCACAGCTTGTGTACCACATTTTCTCACTGACTTTTCTTCATCTTCTTGAAAGGGAAACTTCAGAAGATGTGCAGTGTCTTTACTCATTTAATGCTTTTTTGCTGTCTGGCATAAAACAACGAGTTACTGAGTTTACTGGAAACAAACATGCAGTAGCTCCTGCACTTTAAAATAGAAGCAGAAATAGAAAATCATTATTTTTGCTTTCAGAGTACAATGTATCAGAGATCTGTTCTAAAATGTCATTCCCTAATTTAAATGTGTATGAGCTCCTCTGTTCTGTTCAGATGCACATCTGTAGTTGTTTAAATTTTTAAATTAGGAATTATTAAAAATGAATTCAAATTAAGAATTAAGCAAATCATATGTGATGGACAACAATTTCTATGAAATGGTTAGGTATTTGAGGTATCTACAGCTTTTAAGGTGTTAAAGTATTACAGTTCAGAAAACTTAAAAAATAAGCTTCCACCAAAATGAGAGAACAGGGTTATCTGCTGCTGTCACACAGGATTATTATTGTTATTATAAATAGATTTTGTGTTCAGAAATAATTATTATTATTTGCTGTGATTTTTCAGTCTTGCAAAAATACCATATCCAGTCATATTTCTTGTTAGACTCCAAACTTCTGTTTGAACTATGGTTTATATGTTTTTATCCTTTGTAAAGCTGACATTTGGTGGTTACATTGCACTCTTTTAATCCATTTGTATATTTAGAAAAGCAGATACTTGTCAGGAAAACTTTAGTCCTTCTTTTTCACTTGTCTCAGGGCAGCCTGGGAGTCCAATGCCTCCTACAAAGCTTTGCTTATTTCCGCCTATGTGGGACTGGATAGCTGAATTCTGAACATAGGCAAATAATGAAGATGCCATTGGACATACTTCAAATAGGAGGAATGCTGGGAAGGAGAAAAAGAGGTATAGGGGTTATTTACCATTTGGATTTTCCTGTTGCCACTTCTCCTTTCTCTTAAGGGAAGTGAGGAATGCTTCATGGTTTCCTCTCTGTGGGCAATGTGGGGCTTGTTTCTCTACCCCCACCTATGATAAGGAGAAAGGTGAACTTTATATAGAGGACCAAAAATCCATGTCTCATAACTATACTGTAACCTAAATGTGAAAGGAGAAGTAGTCCTTAATAAATCTTTGTGGTGGTCAGGAGGGTTTTGGAGGTGCAGTGCATAACAGACAATCAGTGGGGGAGCTGCGGGAGCACTTTTGGGGAGAGGGCAATGGTGCTTGCTGGTTAGCATGTGCTTCTTTTGGTAAGAGAAATATCTTCTCTCAGAGGACATGCTGTCCATGTGGGAATCTTTCAGCAATCAGGATTTTTAATGCTGTGATCACAAAGAACAGTGATTGCTAACACTGTGTGTGATAGCAGTAGTGCCTGATATTAATATGCAGGGAGCACTTTCAGGAAGTATGAGAAACAGATGAGTAACTGGGGGAAGAGGAGTGCTGTGAAGGAACAGGAAGGCAAGAGAGGCATTTATCTGTACTTTGTAGATTACACTCCTTTCTAAGGACAGTTCCATTAAGGATGGAATGTCTTCAGGACTCAAATAGCAGAAAAGATAGAGAGAGAAGTAATTTTTAGATAGAAATACTGGAGAATGAAAGAGGTGATTACTTTCAAATGCTTATTTCTGTGGTGTCTGATGTCTGTACTTGTTTCAGGAGATGATGCTTTTATAATAAAACTTCCTATCACTTAAAGCTAGAACTGCAGATCATTTTATATTAGGCCAGTCTTCAAACAGATTGCAGTCCTCATCAGATACTCTCCAGTTTTCTTGTTTCTCTCCTTTTTGTTAATGCTTTGTGACTAGATTATCTGGTCTAATTATTTTTTGGACCGAGAGAAAAATATTTTGTTTTTCTGAGAAACAAACTCTTGTGTTTAGTGTCAGAGTTAGAAATTAGGAAAATAATTAGGCAGAAATTGCCAGCTCTTCCTTCTTTTTCAAAGGCCTCTTTTTTCTTCAGCTGGTGTTCTTTTCTATAAATGAAAAAAAGTCCATCTTTATTGTTGGCAGCTCTGCACTCCTGGAGATTTGACTGGGAACTTGTTCTCAGAAGAGATGTTTGAAAGGATGTTACTCCACAGAAAGCTGTATCTCTCATAGCTGTTATGACCACACTCTTAGATTGAATTTAAAAAATCAGTATAACTTTTAATCATGTCAGTTATTTTCATAATTCCAACTCCAAGGCAGCTTTGTGTTTGTAACTGGCTTAATCATATTGCATGGACATGACTTTGAAGATGTTTCCAAGGTAGAGAAACAACTTACCTGGAGAAAGCTTATTAGGCTGGAAGGCAGTGTTCCCAGTGACAGCCTCTCCTTGTTGTTGCAGCCCCTGCTTGGCTGCCTGTTTGGAAACAGCCTCCATAGCTTGAACTAGAGCATTTAGGAAAGGACAGGACTTCTTTCATGTGTGGAAATCTGATGAAGACCAGTAGAAGTGTAAAATGCCAAGCTAGTCATATCTTTGTTCTTATGTCAGCCAATCCCTAAAATGCCTCATCTTAAGAACACAGAAAACATCTCATTGAAACCTGTGACTTAAATCCTTCCCAGAGCCAGGCATCCTGCCCAGATCCCTCCATCCTAAACTCTCATACAAAAAGGATAAAGACCATGAATCCAGAGAGGGCTGGGGATTATTGGTCCAGCAGACTGTCTCTATTCTCTACCTGGATATGAAGCCACTGTTTACTTAACTCTATGCACTAGAGTGAAGGCTGGAACCCCCAACCTTGCCCTGCTTTATGCTGCTAATAAAATGCCAGAAGACAAGAGGAACTCAAAAAGCTGCACTAGACAGAGAAAGATTAATCTCCTCTGAGTGAACACTTTAGTCATTCATCCATCAGTCTTGCTATGTGCAAATTGAGCCCTAAGTCTTTGGCCTTGCTGCGTAGTTGTTTTCCTTCTTTCACTTACAAATCTCTCTCAATTCCCACGCTTCTGAGATTTTAGTTGCTAGGCTTACAACATGTTAGAGAAACACTCTGAATGATACTTGGGCTAGTGAGAAAAGAGAATTTAAAACACTTTTTCTCGTTTAGTACCTCCTTAAATGGAAGATTTCACAGATGTCATTATTAGTATCTTATAGTCTGAATTTATTTTTTAGATCAGTCGATGAGCAGCACCTGACCCATGAAGGCATTTTAAAGAGATTGTTTCAGGTTAACCAGCTGTGTTCAGAACTACATGTGGTCCCACAAAAATCAGTAGAGGTTACATTGGCAGTAGGAGATTGTGTCCACCTGCTGCAAAGCTGGAAGAGGGCTGGGCAGGTTCACTCACTGTGTTGATAAAATTTCTGTGGTATGAGCAGGTTTGTCCTAACATTCACCTTATCCCTTCTGGTGGCAAATTCAGCTCTGCACAAAATTATTTCCAGGTGATCATTTCATTCAGATAACTGATTGTAAGGGAAGTTTATGTTCAGAATGCAGTGGGGTCAGGCTGCCCTCCTTGTAAGCCCCTACAAGAAGGTAGGGCAGCTGAGAACAACCTTGATTAAATCTTGATTTAATCATCCTGGAATCCACAGAGGTCTTCTGTTTCATGAAGCAGACAGAAAGACAAAACTGCAAATTGAATGTGAAACTGAGTGCTGATCCTCACTGTAAATTTTTTCTGAATTTATGGCAAATGGGGAGCAGTGGAATAAGAAAATGATGCAATTCTAAGCAATTACAGATGATGGGCACCTCAGTGGAGGTGCTTCTGTGATTCCTAGTGAGCATCTCTTGGTTACAAAGTGCTTGATAAGATTTTAACACACTTTCACTGTTCCTCTGCAGCCCTCTACCCCTGCTGAAGACTGATCTTTTTAGAACTGAATTTAAAATATTCCTGCAAGACTTTGCACTTTAAAAACCCTCTTATTCAAAGTAGCAGGGTGTTTTATAAGGAGAGAGCAGTAATGAACTGCAGTGTATTACAGGCCTGAGTTTTAAAGATATTTTAGTTCTGTAGCAATGGAAATGGAAGAACTAGATGCTTTTGGAAGTCCCACACGATGCTTAACTGTGTCTGTAAATGCTTTAATGCATTTGTTCCAAGTGGTTTGCCTACGGTTCAGTTAGTCACTGCTAGAGAGCTGAAATGGGAAACTTTCTCTTTACTGCTGTGGCCATTAATCTTTTTTTTTTTTTTCTTTATGAGAAAGTGATAGGAAAATGTAGCTGTTTGTAGAATCCATTGGAGTAGGGAAGAAATAGTAATGATTTAAATGGTAGTTCAGATTTTTTCTGAGTTGTACACTTCTGGAACTTCATGTTTATAACTGTAATGGATGAAGCTAAACTCCCACTGTTTGTCTCTGTAATCACCATGTGGTTAAGCAAAATTACTTGCTAAATCCTTTCTACAGTCTGCTTAAGGGAAGTCTTAGGTAGCAGGTCTTCGGAAGAATTTGATCTCTCAATGCATTTTGATAGTAAAAACAGGCTATTAATTCTTTTCTTCTGGTTGATCATAGTTCTTGTTGCAAATTTAATATCTGATTTGAGTATTTAATGTTTCCAAGTTTGCATTCATTTTTCTCTATATCATCTCATTTGCTTGCAAAACAGGCTGAGTATGAATTCCAGATGAAATGGGGGTTTTGTGTTTATAGAAAACAGCAATACAGTTTCTACAAGTAGCTTTTAACAGTTAAATCCTTTAACCCTGTTTTTTCATCATTACTGCGTATTGTCATTTTACTGTTTTTCTCATTATATGCATTTGTTTCTATTTTCCAGGATGCTGAGAAACTGGCTGGTGAAGAGCATGCCTGGAAAGAAGTCAAAGATGCTGTAAATGAAGTGAGATATCCAAAATCAAAAGAAGGTATCCTTTCAGTGACAGGCTATAGTCTGTCATTCAGTTGTGGAAAGATCCCATTAGTATGCAGCTCATCTCTTGAGATTAGATTCCTAACATTTACATTCTTTTTATTGTAATGTTTTTGAATTAATTTGATGTTTAAAATGTGTAAAATTCTTAATTTTATTAATAATGGAGTCTCTCATTACTTGGAATGGAACTGCTTCATTTCAGGGATGGTAACTACCAAGGACATGAAGGGTTATTTTGGCTCTGATTTGGATTTCTGCTATCACAGCCCACCATTTCATATAAATCCACTTCTAAATGAAAGCTCAGTTTGGGCAAAGTTAAATTCTTTGTTCCTTTACTCTCCCGTGAATGTTTACAGGTTCTCATTCTTTGCACAGCAATGACAATAACAAGGAAATAATCACAGACAGGTTCACAGCAGACATTATAGCATCATTATAGTAAGATGTAATAATATATAATAATAATTGGCAATTAAGCAAATTGAATGAAATGATCTTGCACTAATAAACAGAACTGGAGTCTAATGGCTGTCATGTAGATATTCCATCCAATTAAAGAAATTAGTGAACAGCAGCAACCAAGAAAAGATGAGCAGAAGAGTGGTGGAGATTTTTACTAGAATACTATGGGGTTTTTAATCTCTTTCTTATCTTGGTCTATTCAGTGGAATTTCCCTGACTGGGAATTCGGCCTGTTGTGGCAAGATGCCTTATCACTTTCAGAAACGTGGGCTTTCTCTCAAACTAGAAAGAATTTAATCTTCCAGTACTCCTTTTGACAGCACGAAAAACAAGTTTGCATAGTGATATTCCAGGCTGGAAACAAGTGATCACAATTTATACAGTAACAAAAAACCCAATGCATTACACTGAGTTTGTTTCTTTCTAATCCAGAGAGATTAATAGTTTTAGCAAAGGGGAAACAATCATCCACTTTGTTTTAATCTCATATAGTTTCTAGTTTGTTTTAAGTTCCTCTGTAGTCACTGGATTGAAACAGAACTGAAATAGTTCTTCAGGGCCCACCTTTCAACCTGCATGTTGAATTATAGATATGTAACCCAAAGGTGCAACAGTTCTTATACTTAAAATATGCAGTCAGAATACTGGTCCTTTTTAATGTTTCTGTATTAAATTGCAGGAGAAATTGCATTAATGTATTTTGTGAGTGTCTTTAATTAAGATTACTGATTTAACTGATAGTTAAAAATTAATCAAATGCGTGGTAATAAAAGGCATCAGGACTGGCTGGAAAAATCTATTCTTGTTGTCTGTTCAACTTCTGTTGCCAGTCATGACTATTTGAAATTTGTCATCTTTCCTTCCACTGCACCACAACAGCAGTGTGAGCTGGCATGCAGTGGCGAGTGCAGTATTGAATAGGGAACTTGACTTTTGTCCACTTGCCAATAATGAGTAGAAAACCTTCCTGGCAGACTGAGGCACATAGTTATTAGCTCCTGCAAATATAATTTTTTTAATTAATTTTTAATTAAACCAACACGTTCTACAGTTGGGAAAGTTGGTGACTCCCACACTCTGAGCTACTGACGGTAACTGATGTGGTGCTGAAATGCTAAACTCCTAGTTAGAGCTGCTTGGGGCAGTCCTCCTCTCCTCCTGGGCTGGTGCAGGACATGCAGCTCTTTGGTACTGTTGCAGCTGAGGGCAGATTTTCTAGCTTGCAATTTTACTTACCTATAAATTTGGTCCAAGAGGTTTTGTTGTATAGCACATCTACTATCAGAGGCTGGTGAAAGCACAAAGCAGAATAATGAAAAGTAGAAGCAGACATACTGTGCATCAGCTAAAATGGTAATCTTTCAAGAATGTCAGTGGCTTGTACTTTCTACAAAAATTGTATCAAGTGGAAATAACATCCCTCATTCTTCTGGTTTTTGTCCTTAATCAGTTGTAAAGAATACATGGATGTTTGCCAAAGATATAAAGGTTAAGGTGCAATTTTATAATAACACATTCCTTCCCTTATATGGCTCTTTCAATCCAAGGGCATGAGAGCAATTCACAAATAATTAGTTTAGCCTTGTAACAACCATGCTATAAATCCTGGCCCATGGTGGTCACATTCTTAAATTTAAGTATGTAAATATTCCCATGTTCAACATGGACTAATTACTTCATCACAGGTTTGTCATTGTACACTTTAAATTCATTGCTGGATTAGTGTGAATAGTACTTGCAATGATTTGTGAAGATAACTGCTGGACTTCCTTGAGCTGATTGTGTGGAAAGGGCTATAATACAATCAATGTTATCACTTCTCTTGCTGTAAGTCTAATTTTTTCTTTATTTAATTTCTTCTTACTTGTGTGAGTAGTATCTTTTTGGTGCTAAGACTGCTTGCATTCTGGGACTCCCATGGGTACAATCACAGGTGGTAATACTCATTTGAAAATTGCAGGTTTTGGAGTTCAGATTAGGTGTGGTCAGAGAGGAAAGAAACCAGTCCTCAGAGAAGTCAAATCATGTAGAATGTAATGGAAAAAGTGATTTGTGCTAAGGACTATCCAAATGAAGTGTGTGCAAGGTTATCTTTTCTCACAAAAGAAGGAGGTTGGTATTCAAATCTCACAAAAAATCTTGTAGCATTGGAGGTGAAAATCTCCTTTACTGCCAAGATCATTAGTCCTGAACTACAGTCAGACATCAAAACTGTGATACTTTTCTTTCTCATGCATGAAACGTGCAGCTGTACATGAAAAGAAAAATCACAGTGCTCTTTATTAATGTTTCAAGGAGAAAATTAATTCATTTCAAGAAAAGGTTCTAATTTCATGAGAATTCTAAAAAAAATAAATGTGCAGCATAAAAGAGTGAGTCATTATATATATATATATATATATATATAATTATTTTAAATTCTTCTTTTAGCTGCTGGGACTTTTTAAAAGACATTTCCATGGACTCTTGCCCTTGGCTTTAAGAACTGGAGTATCTTAAGTAAATAATGTTTCAGTACCTAAATAAAAGTTATTTGAATTTTTGTAATGTATTAAAACATCCTTGCAATTTTCATCTTTCTTTTGCCATTTATTGCTAAAACACTGCCTTCTATAGAAATTGTTTTGCTACATGTAAACAAAGCACAGTTACCTAAGCTGCCACTTCAGCATTTAAGTATGTTTTCAAGAATTATAGCAGAGTCTGGAATGATGACAACTTTTCTATTTTAATGCTTATAGGCTCTTACTCCTTGCTAAACAGCATTTAGAAGTTGTATTTTTGTCTGATTAAATAAATTTCTTTAACTGAGGCCAATAACAGAGTGGAAGCATATCCTGGCAAGGTGCCAGAATCTCTTGAGGAGCCACAAGGGTCATCTCCCAGATACAAATATCTACCAGCTGAAAATGCTTGACTGTGCCATGGATGCCTGTATTAACCTTGAATCCTGGGAAGAAGCATTGTATTATGGCAGCAGGACTCTGGAACCATACAGGTAAGGGATGCAATTGGTTCAGCTGGTTCCAAAGAGAGGGGAGAGCTGGCTGTCTCATTGAAAGTGAAGACTGTGCTTCATCTTGATACTTCTTACTGTTTTTATTTCTTGTGGGTGTCTTGCATTGCTTTCCAGGTTGGTGAATGAGGCAGGATGCTCATTCTGCTTTCACAATCAGGCTGAATGCAAATAAAAGGATAACAGGAACTATAGTAATAACAACTTATTATTATCGCCTTGTTTTTTCACGTGTTCAGATGCTGCCCCATCCCTGATCAGAAACTGACTTTCTGTTTCAGGCTCCATTGACATGAGGATATCAGTGTTTTATGCTGAGACGGGGCAAAAGTGAGGGGCCGGTGGCTTGTTGAAATAATGTGTATTCTCTGTCTACCCTATACATAGATTTTATAGAAAGAATAAAAAAATTCTTGAAAAGGGAAATTTCAACTGGAAATTGAAATTGAAAAAGCTCCTGGTCTTTATTCTGGGGAGAGATCAAGGTGGTGAAGTACTTGCTTTTCTTCTCTCCTGATCAGTACTTGTTCCTGTGCTATGTGCTGGGAGAGTTTCTGAGGCTGATGGTCTTTTGTTGATAAGGATAGTTTAGGAGCTCCTACATAATGTGATAAGGCTTGAAATTGATTGGAGCCTGGAGTTGTAATGCAGCTTTGGTTATCTAGTACAGAAAGGGCAGGTGCTTCTGCTTTGGTCAGTGTGCTAAAAGCTTTAGAAAGCTCACATCTTTGGGTTCTGAATAGTTGCATTGTTTGTAACTAAATGTAAGCCTGTGCTGAGTGTCCAGGTACAATGTCATTCACACATGAATGTTCATCCTCAGGAAGGTATTTTTTACAGCATCCATTTCCTCTCTGCTGGTGCACCATGTGATGTTTCAATACACTGTGTGATGCTGAGGAGCGTGAGGGGTGTGCTAGAGCTGAGCAATATGCTCTGCTGTGAATATGAACCTTTCAGATGTTACATATTTCCCTTAATCAAATGGATATGCCATCAGCATTCAGCATTTTGCCTGAGGAAATCCCATATGGCAGCCTGTTTCTGAATAAAACTCTGGGCTTCACTTGAGGAGCATAGTGTTTCAGAGCTTTCCCTAAAAAGTGATCATTGATGAACCTGCATAGGCTGTGGTGCATCACAACTGTGGAGTAGCTCTGTGTTCATAATGACTATTCATTTTCACAGAGGAGGACATGAGTGCCTGAAAATTTTCATGTTTCTTAAGGGTGAAATTCACGTTGTGCATGTCCCACTTAACCTTTTACACAGGGCTTGTGTAGTACTGCAGCAGTACATGCTTCCTGCCAGTGTTCTACCTTGTGACACACTTCAGATGAACGGAGTATTCTGCATGTTTAAATGTTCCCCTATTAAATATAAAAACCAAACCTCAGTTGTTCTGGGTTGGTTTTTTTATATTAATTCAGTTCTTCACAACTGAAAACTGAGCATTTATTTTCTGCAGACATTTCTGAGAGCAGAGATTACAGTGAGACCAAGTGCAGTCTTAGCAGATAATTTAATAAAGCTTTCTCTGTTTTGCTTGCTGAAGTGTACCATCGTTTTCAAGCTGTTTCATGCAGCAGTTTGGAGATGAAGGATTTGACTGTGCATCCAATTAGCATCTCTTAAGGTAATAATTATTTACATGAGATATTTGACCTTTTTTGCACCTTGGAGAGCTTTTTGTTATTCTCTCCTCACCCAAAAGCATTATTTAAGAGAGATTTTCAGTTGTTTCTTCTTCTTTTTACCTTCAAGTCATCACTACAAGCTTTGACACACCTGAAACAAAATCCTCAGTTTCTCATTACAACAAATTGTGCCCTAAGCAGCAGGAGAGCAAATCCTAGGAAATCCTTTGGGATACATTGAATTTCTCCTGTTGAATCAATCTACTGCTTGGCTGCTCCTGCAGTTCCATTATAGCTACCTATTTTCCTTTCCTCAGCTCTGGAAAAAGTATTCATACGATCTCCACAGGGAATCACCTGAGAATTCACTCAGTCCATATAAATAGGAAATCATTGTTACAACTTTAAAGGCTCTGGAGACTTGGTCAGAACCAGTTTTAATTTCAGGTAATGTGTTTATTGTGCATTTTCCATTCCTTTAGCAGCAGGATTAATTTTCAGTGCTGTGTGACACATTGTATCATAATGTATGTTTTCATTATGATGCTTGCTGACTTTTTCAGAATCATCCACTTCATGTAAGTGGCAGAGATAGATCTGTACTACATAAAACTGATTTGTCATGCTGGATACCCAGCCTAGTGTTTTAGGTAGCAATAATAACCCATAAGGAGCATTGTTCAGGACCCCTGATATGGTTTAGCAAACAGAAAGGAAGAAGTAGTGTCTGCCAAGACGAAAAGCTGCCTTCTCCTTTTGTGCTGAACTGTAGCCACCCATTTTTTGCTAAAACCTACAACATGTACTTTCACTGAATAGCCTAAGCCAAGTGTATCTACATGGCTTTCCTAGAAAATGGCACATTAATAGCCTGTCTGTCCAAGAGCCTTAACCAAAGCTAAGACATTTGCCTAAGTGAAAGCTGCCCCATGTCATAGTCAGCACTCAGCAGCTTGCAAAAATAAACTTCCTTTCAAAAATCCTCCTGAGCCTTAACCACAGAATAACAGAGTATCAGCAAGAGGTGTTACACGGGTTTGTCATGTCTCAGTTAGCACATTCACACTCTGCTCTGACTGCTGCTCGTGAAGGATCAGATTCAGAGATACTGAGAAAGACAGATTTCCCTTAGGTTACCTCAGAGGAAGGACCCAGCATTTAGCCCTTAAATTACTGACAAGGCACATATGTTCTGGGGATTAGGTTTGGGGTATATTTTCCCCTTGTCTCAAGTATTCAGTGCTTTACACTGCTGCCAGAGAGTGGAAAAATGCATCTGTTATAAAACTCAGCTAGATGTCCTCAGCTATTGTAACAAGGGTAAGAGGAGGAAAAGAAGTAACTGTGTGACACCACAGGCCTGCTGGGCTTACCTGCTGGATAACACCATGTCACCTCTTTGGGCTCATGGCACATCAGGTTGGTGAGATTCTGATACAGAGACAACAAAAATGTTCATCGATTTCTGCTCTGCACTGCTTACAATCCCCTGCTGAATTTCAAGCGAATGTAGAAATCCCACTGGTTTTCAGATGGGTTGTTTTAATTGAAAACCCTTCATCTCCAGTGCTGCAGCATTAGAAGTGACTGGAGGGCTGCAATATAACAAGAGAAAATCCCTTCTTTTCATGCCCTGCAGAGGTGCTGTGCAGAAGTGCTGCTCTGGCTCCTCACCCAGCAGCCTTGCACGTCCTTCCCCCTGCAGCCCCTCCACTGAGTCAGCACAAATGCAGGGCTTGTGCAATGTGCCTGCTCTGCTCCTGCAGTGGAGGGAGCTGGGTGAGTGTAAGCACCACATATTTGTGTTATCTGTGCATCATTTGTCTGCCCTTCTACCTCCTCCTATTCTCCATCCCTTCCAGTAATATTTTGTAGTACCCCATTACTTCCCCTTTTGTCAGTGGCTGAGTTCATTTAGGGAAAAGGGAAAGCAATCCCAGGGAGTGCAGTTTTGGATTGTTCTGCAAAGGGCTGGGTTTAAGAGCAATGACTGATGTGTTCTTGTCTTTTTCTGGGAACATGGTTGAATTTTCATTGGGTTAATGAAATACCAGCCAGGAATTTTTGATTTAAAATTCTAATTCAATATATATGATGGTCTATATTTTCCAAGTATGTGAACTTCAATCAAAAGGCAGATTAAAAATGGATGGTTGCTATAGTATCCTTTTCTTGAATCATGATCTTGTAAAAAGGCCAAAAGAAGCTATAGGACTTAATATTATGGGAACAAACTCTAAACCTATTTTCTCTTCTTCAAGAGGGATTTCCAATAAAGAATCTGACTTTCTTTTAGTCTGATTTTCCCCCCTTTTTGAATGCATTTAGAAAAAAAAAATCCTTTTCTTTACAGCTATGTGTTTTGCAATACACATGTGATATATGCAATGACTGGAAATCATTCTTTTTTATCAAATATCTTTGGTTCTTTAGTGAGCTCAACAGACTTCTGTGTACTGGCTAGTTCTGAGGCACTTGAATTGAATTTGTATTTACATTGAAAGCTAGAGAACCGAAAAATATCCCTAAAACTGCATTGCAGTGATGAGCAAGGCCACTGGGGGATGCTCCTGCTCAAGGGTTACAGCCCGGGTCCGGTCGGCACCCTGGTTATGGAAGGTCCCCCGGGGCTTCGAGCGGGGCTGAACCTAGAGACAGCACTAATTCCGTGACCAAAGTTCAATGTCTTAATCATAAACCATCAGTTGTAAACATAAATCTTACCTCTGGGATCACCCGAGAGGGAGTGAAAAATGTCAAGGTGGAGAAAGCAATTTAAAGAAATAATGAAACAAAGAACAGAAAGAACTAAATCTTCCTTATTCACATTGCTGGGAGTTTTAGAAAATGCCCGTGGCATTTAATGTTTAGGGCAAAATGTGTCAAAAGAAGAGGAAAACCCAGTATAAATAAGAGAGTGTATTGTCTCTGGCTAATTATAGGTAATTCTTCCAAAAGACAGATGTTTGTAGCAATATTTACACCATTTTTGGCTTCAGTGTACCTATTTTGTCCATACACAGGGAAAATGCTTGTCACTGGGCTGATATGTTTAGGAATCCATTCAAACACTTCAGCAGCCCACTTCTGTCTTCCATTTCTCCCGACTTCCTGCCCTCCGCTCCCAATAACCTTCTCCAAAAAATGAAAAAGAGAGGTTTTACACCTGAAGTCTGGTGCCTAAGTTACCTATGACCTGATCAATCCCTTTCCCATGTAGGAATTGGATTTTCTGTTTTGCTGGTTGCTTGCTGTGCATGTCTGCCGAGCATCATCACCTTCAATTCTTTGGTTCTTTCCTAGTTTTGTTTTTCTTGTATGTTTCCATAACAACCCTGAATTGTCCCCCAAAGTGATACTGACCTGCATGATCCTCAATGACTTCCATAAACTCACACTTCCATAAGTGCTCCCCCTTCAACCTTTCTTTGTTTTCACATATTGTGCATATGGGAAAAAATTCTTACTATTCTCTCCAGTCATGCCAGCTGGGTTTTTGGTGTAATTTTGATGTCACTCGTTTGCCCAATAGACTCTATCACACATGAGTAGAAGCTCAGCAACAGCAGTCTTAATTTGCAGTGCCTTGTTCAGTGTATACCACATTTTTTAGGCTAAGATATCCTTAAATAACTACATTGCTGCAAGATTTTTGGATCAGTGTATGTCCAGTAGCTCTATATTTGTATACTGGTGCTTACTGTCTTCTAGTTTCAGGTTTAGTTTCTAGTTTCGTCTTTCATTCGTGTCAAGAGCTATTTGAATTTGAGTTTTACAGATAGTGATCTCCTAGTGATGTTAGTGAACTAAATCACTAAGTTTCCCAGAGTTGCATATTTCTCTGACACAACTGCAAGTGTTGATTTCTTCATTTCTCACATAGCATTTCCAGGTGTTCTTAGATTTCACAGATCTTGAAGGCTCTGTGTTCTTTGCAATGATAACTTCATTTGCAGGGATTTCTTTTGGGGTTTTGGGTTTTTTTTACTGTAGGGTCACTTTCAGATTAAGATGTTAGACCATTCAGAGTGGTTCATGCTTTATCTTGAATAAGGATCTTGGTCCCAGTCTGTCTGCCTACCAGGGCCAAAAAATTCAGTTTACTTTTGGTATTTCTTGGATTTTTGCTTTTCTTTTTTACTTAAGCACTAATAGCTGGTATTTTTGTCTTATGATCAGGGGATCCTTTCTTGGTTTTTTATATGTGCATGCTTGCAATTTACAAAGGACGGACTTATGCAGCCATTACCTGAGCTCTTTTCATTAGTCTGCTTGCTATTACACACTAGATTTGTGTGCTGTGAAAAAAAAAATGCAACATAGTTATTCTATTGAAACAATTTTGAGAACAATTTTGGGGAATTCACAGTGTCTGTATTGATTTTGCAAAGAAGAAAAGGGTGGAATTGATGGCATACAGATTCTAAGCAAAGGTTTGGTTAGAACCAAAACTTAAATGAGATTGGGAAGTGATTTCAAGGGAGCAATTAACAGTTAAAAAATAGAGACATATGAAACATCTATGGCATTTTAGATTCCTTTGACAGTAACTGAACATTGCTTTGCAAAATCTACTTTAGAGGTAGAAATCATGGTGAAAGGGAGAAAAAAAGGAGGAGAATCACTTAAAAAGACAGATAAATTACAATTCTATCTCTGATGAAAGAGAAAAAATGAGAGGGCATGAAGGAAACAGGAGCAGAGAAGCTGTAAGGAACAATGCATTCTCTGAGGGGAGATTTAGGAGAAGTCTGATTTTAGTCATAAAATACCCTTTTCTTTGTTAGAATAATTTGTCAATTTGAGTTGAGGAAGCAGAGAGAGGAGACTTGGCAATACTTCCAAGGTGGAAATCAATTAAGACTTCCTTGTGGTACAGATGCGAACAGTAGTGAAAAAGTAAAATTGTGGTATTTAAGCAAGGAAAGAGAGATAATAGAGATAAAGGCTAAAAAAGATGAAAAGGCAGTATTTTTCCCCATTGAAAAACCAGAAGAGTTCGTGAAAAGGAAAACCATAGTCATGAGGAAGAGAAGAGGAAAGGAGCAGTGGATAAGGAGAGCAAAGAAATTGAAGAACATAGTTTGTTTAAAGGGTGAATCAATGTGAATGGCCAGGGAGAGTGAGAGATGGAAAGATGGTGCTTTGAAGAGGGGTGTGCTGAGCCTGAAAATCGAAGGAGGTATTGTCAAACAAGAACCATGACAATGAATTACTAAGTTCCTAGTGAAATGATCCATGCAGCAGGGAATGTAAAGAATGAAGATCACAGACGTTCTGTAGTAAAATAGGTGATGCTGAGTAAATCTGAAATTTCACAGACTCATATTGATGGGAAAGGAAGAAAAAAAGAAGAGCATGCAGATGGGAGAAAAATGTAGGTTACTGCAGTGAGCAAATCCTAGAGACCACACAATTAGTGATGAGATGGTAGCCTGCAAGCTCACCAGATCTTGAATTTACCTGTATTTGAGTAAAAGGGCTAAAATGTTGTGAAAGATGTAATTAGGAATGTTTTATTTGGATGTACCTGAAAACCAGGAATATCCTTATTTTTGGGTGCATAAAGTTACAGGTTAACAGGTTCACTCCTGTCCACTATACCAAATCCCTATGAACTGTATTTCACTTGACAAGGTCAAGGTCTGTTAATCAATTTTCCTTAACCCCATAAAACTAGAAAATCCAGTCCTTCTATACAAAGAACATTGGAGGTATCAAACCTAATTCTAAATTATCTAATCCTGGTATGAGAACCAACACAGCCACATTAAGCAAGCACTCTGCCTTATGTAATTAGCAGTAGAATTGTGCCACAGGGAAATGCTGAGAATACCAACTACTATGGAAACACTACTTGTGCTACCTCATAAATACAGCAGTTTATGGCCTTCAGAAATTTAGTCAATGCCTAATCTTTCGAATATTGGATTATGCAATTTCAAGTGAAAAAGTTGATGTTGTATTGACCTTCTGATCAACTGTAAAACCCTTTTGCATGTATTCCCTTGGCTGCCACAAAAGGTGCTTCATTTCCACTCTGGTTTTCTATTAGAAATTCTATCTGCTTTAGGGCAGAATCCCAACTACTTGTGTGCTGGTATCCAGCTCTGAGATGCTTCTCACCTTTAGATTAACCAGTTCCATGGTTAAGGAGGTAATTCAGTGTTGCTTCTCTCCTCTTCCCCTGAGTATACTGGAACTCCTTTTCTAGGGTTCAGTTTGTCATTTTATCATCAGGCAAGACACAGAAGCCTGAATCAGCTTTGTTTATGTGACTTTGAAGATGAAATTAGGAAGAAAGAAACCAAAAGCAAATGATTTTGGGTAGAGAGCAGAATAAAGGTGGTAACTGATTACAAATGCTGGAAGGCTAAAATACAGGCAGGCTATAGTGCTGCTAAGGAAAAAGTTTCACAGAAACAGAAAGTGTCTGCCCAAAGGGCCATGAAAACTGATGAATGTGAGAGCAAGAGAAACATATCAAAGAGGAAAGAATCACCCTCAGAAAATAGTGCAAGCCCACTGATTAATAATAAAAAATACATATTTTAAAACCAAAATAAAGTCATCTTCTAGGAATGCAATGCACTCATGTCCAGCAAAGGAAGAGCATGGGTCTATGATATAAGCAACCAAAGAATGATGACAAGAAGCCTGGAAATATCAAAATTTGGGTGAAAAGGTCTTTCTTTTAACTCTTTCCTATCATCACAAAATATCAAAAAGGGAGAGGGCAAAGAAAATGGCTACTTGCCACACTCTCCTAACTTGCAAATACTCTCCTAAGAGGAAAATCAGCTTTCACTAGCCATGCAATGTGCTCTTGGAGGCTACAGCTGATGGGCTGCCAGAAGTGAAGATAAAGTTCTGGAATCAAAGTGTTTTCATTGTAGTGACATCATGAATTCATTTACATCTTAATTCAGGTATGATGAATGATGCACACCAAGGATACATTGTTCTTTTAAGGCTGGCCAGCCTTTCAGAAACCTTCCAAAAACTGGCAAAAGTGACAGCCAACAAGTGGAAGTGTCCTGAACCAGCTCTTTCTACTTGAATCACTGTTGATGAAATAGAAAAGAGAAAAGAAAATATTTTCATGCAATAGTGTGCTTGGCAGACTTTGAAAAATGGAATTAGATCCTACTTTGCTGTGAAACAAAAGTCACCGTATATAGAGTCACAAAAAGGAAAAAATATTTAGGAGATTAATTTTCTCAGCATAGGGCTAATTTGCAAGATTTACCAAAGCATTTTGTGAAGTACTTTGTTTTAGACTCTGGCATAAACTACATGTTGTAAAAATGTTTGTGTAAATATGGCTGGAGACCTTGCCTAAGAAGAATGGAAAATTGCTGCATGTTGTAGTTTGAGATGTTCTGAAACACAGACATTGTGTCTTCTGAAATGCAACACAACTTCTCAAATCTTACCAAAAAATCACAGAGTAAATTATGACCAGGGGAATGCCCTACTAATTAGTTACATGGTCTCATGGCTATTGCTAAAGATAAGTTATCTTAGATATCTGTCTCAGTACCGTGCCAGCATAAGGTCTCTTATTTTTCAAGGGATTTCAAAATGCCTAACCAAGTTGGGTAATATTACCTCTGCCAATTCAACATCTCAGAATTTTGAGATGAAAAACAGGTTTGCATGCTTACAGTAAGATAAAATCCTGAATGCATACTCAAGCTTTATCAGTTGCTACCTGTCTGGATACAGTTCATCTGGGTATTGTCTAAGTTTGCAGTTCAAGCCAGCTCTTCCAATGCTGGATGTTTATTAAGAGATGCTATTAAATTGTGTTGGGTTGCTTGTGCCAGTAAAGAAAAAAAACAGAGGTGGAGGGGGTGGGAAGTGTGGGTTGCAAGGTCTTTTGCATGTGAGAGAGATCAGCATTAATCTGTGACACAAAAGTATATTGACTTAACTAAAATTGTTAATTTTATTAAATACCACATGCTTTCAACCCCCTGCCTTTCTCTGAAAGCAGCACTGTCCTGGGGAAGCACTCCTGACTTCTGATACCTTGAGGAGAGCAAGAAAGTCCAGTGGTTAAACTGTGATGTGTTAAATTATGTTTAACACATCAAAGAACAACCAACTCCAGATATTGCAGTGGAACAGGACTTTTCCCATCTTGTTTGCAGTGGTGAGGACTGTCACTGTTCTTGATCTTTGCATCTGAAAGCCCCAGGGTAGAGCATTGACTGCATCTAAGTGACACTAAAAGAACTCACAGCAAGTTGCACTCAGACCCTGCTGAGCCAAAAAAGAGAAGAGTGACAAAAGTCTCTCATAAATTGAAAGGACACATCTTCATGGAAATCAGGGCTGGGTTGTGGATCCCAATCTCACCACAGCGCTCAGCAACATACAATTCACTGGAGAAAGCACTTCACTGGCAGCCAGTTTCTTCTCCCAGGTAACATATGGCAGGATGAGAGGAACCAGGCACAAGGTGAAACAGGGGAGACTTAGATTGGATATTGGGAAACATTTCTTGACTGAAAGGGTGGTCAGGCATTGGAATAGGCTGCCCAGGGAAGTAGTGGAATCACCATCTCTTGTGCAGTATTCAAAAGCTGCATGGATGTGACACTTGTGGATATGGTGTATTGGTGAATTCCAGAGTGCTGGGTTAACAGCTGGACTCAATGATCTTAGAGGTCTTTTCCAACCTGGATGATTCTAAATTTCACTGTTGGTGATAACAGTGTGGTGTACATAGTGAGGGATTAGTCTGCCTAGGGAGTGAATTACTGAGCCTTCTTCTATGAAATCTATTTCAGTGGTCAGAACTGGATAAACATTTACCAGACAGAATGCAGAAAAAAATTGCTTACAATTTTCCTGCTCTTCACCCCAAAAAGCTATCCCTTCTTTTTTGTGTCTTGTATTTAATCATCAAACAAGATGAAGTTCTTGACTGCTGTGAACTGATAGAACTTGGTTTACATCAAGTAAGGATGCAAAGGCTTTTCCATGAAAGTTCACCTTTCTCTCAAGCACAAATGCAAACATTCATTGCATATGTTCATGTTTGCATATACTCAGATGTGTTCCTCTTGCTGTCACGGCTTCCTAACCAGGTAAATCCACAATTAACTGGGTATCTTTAGAAAGTTGTGTTGTATTTTACTTCAGTTTTTCAGTTAATACTGTTTTTTTATATTAGTTCCTGTCTTTGCAGTTCTTTTACCAATATTTCTTCCTAATGGATTCAAGCAAATATCCGCATGCCTTAAGCCAGGCAAGTTGTGTTCCAGTAAACAGCACGTTCCTTTGGCCCTTCCTGCACGCTCCTCAGGTGGCTCATCCCTGGCTCTCAGGGCTACCCTTTGCCAAATTTCTGCTTACTTTTGTTTAACTGAGGTTGACAAAGGTAATTTGATTTCCTGGGCCTTGGGCAGTGGTAGTGACAGCGATGGCTTAAATAGAGATACCTTTGCCTGTTCCTGAAACAGAGTTAGTGTGTTGTATTCCAGGCCATAGCACTACCCCAGCTTGTGATTAAGTGCTTAGTGAGTTCCATTTCCTTATAAGAACATGTGTAAGAACCCAAGAATGTATGCCACAAGTGAACTAAGCATTAATCTGTCAGCAGCTTAAGTGTGTTTGGGATAGTGCAATGGAAATATGTGGTATAGTGACACAGTGTTTGTTCTCTGGGAAGCACTTAAGAGCAGATGGAACCTGTAAAATGGATTGATTTGTGAAAGTGTGCAGCTTCTATCAGATTTGCTTGATGCTTACTTGTTTTAAGCCAAATAAACACAGGCCACATGTGTTTGAATTTTCAGTAAGGTGCTGGTAGCTACATGTGGAGAATCCAACATTAATAAGTGCACAGAAACTCATAATGAAGGGACTTCTGTTTAAAAGGCATGCTTTTCTCCTAAAATAATGAGATTAGTAAAAATTAGCATATAATCAAGGAAATATCCTAAGGAACTGAAAAAAAAATTAAGGTTCTACAACAACATAAAGAATACAACATAAAGAATACAATGCTGGAGTCTCATTTCAGTTAAAAGGAAAATTAAGTCAGTAGCTGGTATGTGTTAAAATTCTGGTATAAATCAATAACATCTTTAAAAATGAGCTACTGTTGTATGGAAATTACATAAAAATCTGTAACATTTTTAAATTAAATGTTAAGTATCCTGCAGATCTGTTGAAGCACACTGTAAAACTCTGTAGACTATGGTTGCAAGTTGAATTTCATTAGGGTATATATGTAAGGAAGACAGTTGCATCCTTAGAGATGACTTTCTGGCCTCTTTCACCTGCTTACCTGAAAAATAATAAATCCTATGTCAAGATCTGGATGACTCTTATATTTGTGCAATGCTTCACCACTACTTTAAGGACGCTGTTGTGTGCTACTGCAGCAGCAACAGTTTGGTTTTTCTGTTTCAGGATTTGGATGAAATTGACCCTTGGCATGGAATTTTCAGACAGCCTACATTGACATGTATCTAATTGTTTTGTACTGAACTAAATCAGTTTAATAAGTGGACCAAAAGAAAGGCTAGATTTTCATTTTTTGAAGGCAAACATATCAATGCATCTGCCAAAATTTAAAAGAGTATGTGGATTTCTGCCATCTTGCCTTCTGTGTAGTGCAGAATTTCTGTACCTGTAGCACAGATCTTGTTTCAGCTGATTGCAAGGATTTTGCCTGGGGTAAACAGAGTAAGAAATAATATTAAAAATGTATCTCTGGAAATATAATTCTACTCTTGTGAATTGTGTGTGCTGCAGTCTTCAGTTAACTTTAAAACTACATTTTATATGTTCTTCAGGGTACATATAATATTCTATTAAGCTATTTTGCATGTGGTGTTGGTAGGACACATCCTTAGCATGATTTTGAAAGGCTCAGTAAATGTCATACCTCTTCCTAAGGGAATCTTGACTATACAAAATATGGCAAAATGTGTATAGCTGCACAGAAAAACACAGACCCAAACCTTCAGTTGTTCCCACAGCAATATTGTGTCAGGAATATTCTTTCAACCCAGAGCACTGGAAAGCAGAATGGCAAGGTCCAGGGACATGCCATAAAAGAGAGATTGTCATACATTGTCCCAGTAAGAGCTTGGTCTTTCAGCAACCAGTTAGAAATTAAAGACATGTCAGTGCCAGTGAGGCTTCTCTGATTGTGTTATCTGTGTGTGTACCTTTGCTTGTTAGTGCTACCTAGCAACTTACATAAAGACACAGATGTCAAGTGGATGAGGTTCCTACAAGGAGAATATAAGAGGCCACATATAGAGTGCCTATAAAGAGAGAAGCTGTTTAAGCTCATATTTGAATGTATAAGTGGACACCAAAATATCCGCATAGGAAAAAGCAGTTTTCAATGTCCTGGTGCAGGGGAAAAAGCTCCACACCTATCTTAGTATAAAACAACCACAAATCACAAGGAGTTTGGTAAATTTAGGTGCTCCTGCAACTAGTTGAAAGCTGTGATTCTGCTGCTCTCCTCAGAGGCACAGCTATAGGCAGAAGCTAAACCCCTGTCACCCTTATTGAGGAAAGGGAGAAAGTACAAAGGACATGAAAGAGCCATAAATAGCAGCCAGTATATTTCTTTATTCTGAGGCCCATATTTCTCTTAGAAATTATGCCATCAGAACTCAACATCTGCATTTAACACACATAGTGCTCTCAATGAATGCTTTAGATTAACAGAATTTACACAGTGTCAGTGAAAACATTTGTTTTCCTTCCTGCTTTTTGTGCTATGGAATTGTGGATTTGGTATGTTTTAATTAGTTTTGTCTTCTTTTTAATGTACACAGAAAAAAATACTATGGTAAAAATGGGTAAAAATTTAAAATCAAAGAAAATCTTAAATTGTGTCTGCTGTTTCAGTGTTACTTGAAGATCATGTGGAAGAAAAAGTCATTGCATACACAGCAGTTCTTCCATTATGAGGAAGAAAAAGTCATTGCATGCACAGCAGTTCTTAGTACACTGCCTGGACGAGGTTGAGAAGTTTTGTTGAGTCTGCATTCTTTTATATATCAAAGTCAACACAATCTTTGGCAGTGTTTTTGGGAAAAGTTCAAGGCCATCAGGGGGAATACTTGGCATTATTGTAGTTATTGGCAATGTTCTCTTGGCTTCCTTAAGGCTTGAGTTTCATCTCTTGTGCTGGTTCTAGATCAGTCAGCTGTAGATGGCTTATGGATGAGTCATAGGGAAATGTCCCCAGTATTTTCAGAGCTGCCACTCTCACATGCCAGGTAGGAAACTTCATCTTCTGACCTCTCCTTTGTTCTCCCCACCCCTGGTAGAATGGCTGTTGCTTCTCTTCTCTGTGTCTGTCACATCTAACAAAAAAAATCCCTGGGAAAAGTCAGCTGGAAGAATTTATCTCTGGATAATTGGTTATTCAGGAGCAATGCTGCAACAGGTCTTCCTCTCTTACATGCCTGGAAGTGCAGTCAGTCACATGCCCATGCACTTGTCCTCCTATGCAGGAATCTCATGTGTGTGGTTCCTGTAGTGTGCTACTCTTCCTCCCATCTCTATGGAAATGGTCACTTGCATAAATTCAAGACCTGACTCCTTTCACATGCATAATTTTTAAATTAGCTAACTTCTCTGTAAGTGAGCTACACTTACAGCTTTTGATCACTGCAGGAGTTTTTGTTGCAATATGTGGACAGATGTTTCTATTTCTCCCTGGATTCAATGAATCTGCTCTTTAATTTTAGCATAGCCACATTTTGCATTTTTACTTTATTCTCAATAGTTGAAGATACCTGCTTTTCACAGCCTGATGTAGATAAAAAATATTTTATTTTTTTATAAATATTTTATAATGTAATATTTTATAATGTAACCCAGAAAAACAGTTACTTAGAAAGCAGAGAAATTTTTGTGAGCCATCACTATAACGCTCTTCACTGTATAATGCACCTTCTTATGCTAAGCAAAAAGATTTTGGATAATTAAAAAAAAAAGAACCCAACATTACAAGCTTTTTTTTTGTTTTTTTTAGTCATGAACCTGTAACTTAACATCAGAGACAAAATATACCGAATGAGTTTGGGGAAATAAAAATTTAATTTATAATTAAAAAATTTGAAGCTGTCCAACTATAATGCTTTTCTTTTGAAAAGCATACTGTGCAGTGTAAGAGTATGTCACAAACTATGATAGTCCTTAATAAGCTGCTATTTGTGTACTTAACATTTCCCAGAAACCTTTTTTTTTTTACATGGGGATTATATTGGGCCAGAAGCATCCTAAGATTGTGTATCCATTGGTGTGAAGATGGATACTTGCATGACTGCCACCTTCTTTATTCTGTCACAGCTCTTGGGTTTCAGTGACTTCAATACAGTAACTTTATTTAGAAATATTTTTTTAAAGCAGACAGAGGTTGGTGGATCAGGGGGACCAGAGGTAATTATACTATTTAACTTGGAGTATTAGAAAAATGAGGCCAGTATGTCCTTAGTAAGAATAAATCCAGCCTCTGACTGATGTGTAATATGTTATTGTGTTGTTTGTGGAAGTGTTGTGGATGGCTCATTACAGTCTGAAGGAGCAAGCCCTGATTTCTGTACTGCTTTGTTTTAAATAGCTGCCACCATTGCTCCTTCTCTAGTGTGAAAATATCTGAAAATATCTCCAGTTGTGTACATTGTCTGCCTGCCTTGTGTCACTGCATGTTGCCCTGTTTCATCCCCAGTGCCAATCTCTGCTTGCCCTTTGTCCAAGCTATCATTGACCTTTAAGTTTCTGCTGCTACAAATCATACCAGACCAGAGTCAAATGATACTTATATAGGATATATCCAACCTTCTGTGTCTAATAAGAATACTACTTTATTTCAGAAAAAAAAAAATTAATAGGTATGCTTTAAAGAATGTTGTCTGGTTAATTCTCCTCCTGAAGACAGCTTGCTAACAACAGTCTCTCAGGAGATCTGTTTTTCTTCTTTACATGTAAATGTTTGCCTTTTGTAAGCCACAGATTTTCCTGAAGTGCTGTCCATAAATGTAGAAGGATACAGAAGAGTTGGCTGAAGACATGTGCAATGAGCATATTGGAAATTTACATTTTGTGGTCTCCTCAAATCACAGGACTTCAGAGACCAGTTCAGTATGCTCCTTGTAGCCTTTCACTGCTTGTTAATGCACAGGTACTTCATGATAGCTGTGATCAACACCAGGGTAGGTTCTGCCTGTAAAAAGCTCCTGGCCTGTTAGCTCCAAAGGAAAAAAATGCCACCATGCCAGTGCTCAGCCACTGAGTTGTTCACTGGCCTCCAGAGCTGAGGGAGCTATTTTTCCATTAGGTTTTTGCCTCTGACTGAGTTTTATGTTGGCTCACTGAATGATAGCTATAGTGCAGTGTTCATGCAGTACCTGTTACCCATCAGAGAATTTACTGGAACTCTTTAGAATTTTAGATGGGCATAATGAAATTTATAGTGCAGAAACCAGAGTTTCAGGAGCAGAGAATTTATAGCGTTTCTCCTGCATGCATTCCATCATATCTATCTCAGGGCAAAGCTCACACTGTGTTCTTTACCTTGGGGAATGTACTGCTGGTATCTTTATCTTCTGTTATCTTGGTGGTTTAGATTACCAGAACATCTTTGAAATTTCTACTTCACTGCCAAATTTAACTAAAATTGACCAATGGATTCAGAAATTACTAGAGAAGAGCAGGCAGACAGATGATGGCCCCATAAATTTTGTAATCAGGCTGAAAAAGGGATTTTTTTTTGCCTTGGCTGTCACAGAAGATAAAGCCAGCAGGTCAGGGAAGGACAGGCTTCCAGTAAGACAGAGTGTGACCAGGACATCAGTTCTTTCCAGCCTGACAGTCTGAGTCTGTGTGCATGGGTGACAGGTCACCAACTCCTACATGATCGAGGCATTATCCAGGAACTGTGACAAGGAGGAGTTCTAATGAGGGATTTGTTGAAATCTAACAAACCCGTTTTATGGATATGTGTAGGAAGCATTCCTTCTAGGAATGAAGGGTAGCTTGAGCTGCAGAAAGGAAACCCTGTTAGTGTGACTGAGCAATGACAGCTGAAGATCTCAGTTTGTTGGGTGCCCTAGCACTGATCAGGTAGCTTTAGCCAGTCAGTCTATTGACTGCAGTGGAGCATCAACTTCTTCTTTCAAAGGCAATTTTGGCACCTGCCAAATCTCTAAGTTACTTTCTTTTCTATATGGCCTTGGTCTCACATAACACCAAACACTGTCTTCCTATTTGCCCACGTTCCTGCCCATCTCAGGACACCTTCCCAGCACAGGCATGCATTTTCTTTTCCAAATGCCATCCATTTTCTCTTAGAAGACAAGACAAGCTACAAATGACAAGCAGCAGCAGCCTGCCTGTGTTTGCCCACAAATACTATCACCACTTCCACATCCCAAATGGTGTCTTGCTCTAGATAATTCTCACCTTTGGATGCTTTCCCAACATTTAAAATTGAGATATTTCAATCAAGGGGAGACCCTTGCAAAACCCAAAGCAATCCTCAAGGGACCAATATAGGGAATTGCTATATTAGGATAAACCACCATCTTGCATTTTGCAATTTCCAGTAATGATTTTTCAGGAGCTGAATGTGCCACTCCCCCACACCATGATTCAACTCAGCCGGAGGTCACTGGCCTCCATCAATGTTATTAAAATTGGGCTTGAACAGAGCAAATTATTAACAGAGCTGAGAAAGGAATGAATAACAAGAAATTTATTTCCCAAAATTACTTCCTCCTTTGCCTTCAGAACAGCCATAAGCATATGTGCAGCTTTCTCGGATTTCTTTTTAGCAGAGTTCTTTAAATGAGTATATTTTAGAATATTTTAGAATATTTTACTATGTGACTGTATTGTGAGCCTTTAAAACTCAGAGCTCAGTTTTTATCCCTCAGGTAAAAATGCTTTTCTACCATACTAGCTGAGCATTGAGACACTTCCAGTCAAATACAGGAGTTTAAAAATGGAGATAAGTCTTTCACAAGTTTCTTCACAAGCACAAAGTCATCTTGGAATCCTTGCTAATGCCTTTAATTATGAAAACCAAGCTTTAACTTTACTAATTCACACATACAACTGTAATATGCATGCTATGAATATTTATTATGGTAGAATTCAAGTTGTCATTGACTGTGAAACAAAATCAAGGACCTGATAAATTCAGTTAAAATGCAGACAAGTATGTTCTACTTCATTGCAAAGTACAGGATATTTTGTGCTGCTTCTAGCACTCTTCTGAATTGAGGAAAAAAAAAAAAAAAAGAAGCAACACATACATTTCCAGATGCTGTTTATATGATCAAATGCTTAAAATATTTGCAGAGGGTTCTTTTTTACTATACGTAGATTATTTTTTTTTAACCATATGGTCTAACTTGCTGTATGGTCTAGTTTACAGATCTAGTTTATCTCTCCTCTGTGTTCTTAACCCTGTTACTTCACACTTTCTGAGTGGTTCCTGACTTCCCAGAGGTACCCAAAATACTCCACCTAAGCCATTCATTCTGAAACAGAGAAAAGAAAGGAAAAAGTGTAATGCGGTGTGTTGGTGCTTCATCCAGTGGTACCACCATCAACAGAGATTAAAGTAGCAATCCAGATGGTCAAAATCCCTTAGCTAACTTCTGGGTGAGAACAGGACAGTAAATAAATCTTCTGTTGAGGGTGAAAAACCTGGTGTTAGAGGTGAGGAAGTTGATTCAGTGGTTGCACATGCTGACATGCAAGATTGCTGACTCAGGTATATTTTCTTAGCCTGTCTGCCCAAGAAGACAGAAATGGACGTGTTCAAGTGAATTCATGACCCCATCGAGGAGAGCTGACAACAGCCACTGTCTGCTCAGTAAACAAGGCATGGGGACATAGCAAATGTTCCAGCAAAGATTGTGTTGCATTTTTGTTCTGGGGTTTAAAGATCTGTGAATGTTTGGTGTTAGAGGCAGTATGGGTCTTCTAGAATCCCTGAGTTCATGTTTTTCTTTTGGTATTGGTACCTTACTCAGACACAGGCATGTTTTGGATCATGTTCTTTTCTCTCCCAAATTCTTTTTATACTCCTCACTGCTTCTTTAACTCAGAACTATTTGTCTTCATTTCCTTGCCTCCTCTCTCTGTCCCTTGGTGAAGAATGAGTTAAGGACTGTGTGGTTGAGTGAATGGGAGGTGTATTTCTGTAATTTCTTCTCCTTTATCCCCCATTTCCTCAGCAACTTCAGAGTAGAAATATATGTCATCACTGATAGCCTCTCCTTTTCCCACAGGAAATAGAAAACCAGTCCTCCTTCCAGTCACTCCTGTGGGAAAAGGATGAAGATCCTAGAACTTTTCCTTTGTCCAGTGAAAAGGTTGCCCCTGACACACAAAGTCCACCCTCCATAAACAGTCATTCCTCCAACCAAGGTATCAGAAGATCTTTTTTATCTTCCAAGCATGGAGAGGCAAACTATGTCCCATGCCCAGACAGGGCAGGCAAGAGAAAAATAATCAGCTCACTAGAGCTTGGCAGCTCTATTCCAAATGGAGAGATGAGCACCTTGGCACCTGGTTAGAGGGACATAAAACTGTGGGGGCATCCTCCAAATTTCATTAATTTTCATGGAGTTTGAAAGTGGTTGACAGAAGGCAGGCTTTCACTGTGGCCCAAGCATTCTCTACACAAAGCGTCTGCAGACTGTCATGAACTGGAAGAGCTGTTTCAAGAAAGATCTATTTTTTCTGAGAACAGTTTTACCTTTGTTACCCATCACAGCATTACCTTCCCTAGGTGTATCTGCTGTCTTGAAAAAAAGAACAAGAAAAACAATTTTAAAAAAAGCTGAGTGTAGAAAGGGATTTTTGTACTATGGCTCCTTAGTCTGTCAAGTCAATTTTTTACCTACACTAAAATTCCTGGATTCTAAAAAACTTTCTATTTTACTTACATTTAAAAGGACCAGCAGCTGCCATGGAACTACAGTCTCTGGCTACCTTTTACTTTACTGGGCAAACTCACCACGTGGGTGGTGCAACAAATGCTGCCCCAGTGCTGCTCTTGAGTTGCTGCAGCTGTGTGGTCAGTGGAGGGTTAAATGCATTTCCTTGCAGTACGTGCCTTCTTATGAGTTTTCAGAGGTTTTTTATAGAGCTATTTTCTTTTCACCCCTTTCATCTGTTTGTTGTGGATGCCCACATGACCTCCTGAAAATACAAATACACTCTTTTATTTGCAGAGCCTATTATCAGCCTTGTCTTTAGCCTCATGATAAAGGTCAAGTAGATTAGTTAGGGAGGCTCTTGCCTTTCTAAATCCACATTGGTTATCTCCTTTTAGATAATTACTATCCATGTATTTCTCTAATGTGCCCCAGGGTATAGTTTCCATTCCTTGAATACTGCAAGGTTAAATTCATCTACTTTTGACACATTCTGCTGGGTTTCAGCTCTCCTAACTGGTTTAATACCAGTGCTCTTGTGATTAGTCATCTATACAGTGGAAATAAAGCAAATGCTCTAGAAGAATATTATTTTCCAATGTGAATTCTCTAAGAAACAGCAGCAAATGATTCTGACTTTTCATGTAACAGTTTTTCAGCTTTCCATGCTGTAGCCTCTTCCTTCAATGCTGTATTGCTTATGCAAATTCATGCTGTCCATGGAAAACCTGGGGGAGAAAAGGAGCACAGCAGTAAGAAAGCAATGACTAATATTAACCTCTGAAACCTTCTAGTCAGACTTTAAGATGCCACTGAAACATCAAGGCTTTCCAGCTGCTTGTTTTAAAAAATATTATTCCAATATTAAAAAACTTACATTTCACAGTTGTCAGAAAAAAAAATCATAATAGATTTCTTTTATTTTGTACTCTTTCATCATGATAATAGTTGCAAGACAGACTGGAAGGCTTTAAACATATATATGCAAGATGTCACTCAGAATTACTTATTTCCAGTGAATATTCCTTATCTATGCATTATCAATTTGGATAACCCTATTTTAAAATGGGGCTTTATCCATAGTAAGCATGTGCTATTTTCCTGGGCTTCCTACTGCTCTTCATCAAAACAGGATGTTTAAAGTGCTGCATACTTTAGTATAGAAAAAGGCATATAGAGAAAAAAAATTCAAGATCATTTCCTCTGAAAGGATCCTTTCAAGATCTTGGTCTGAAATGTACTAATCAAAATACCTGGTTCTGCCTCATTTAGACTTTCAGTATAATATTAACTCCTGATGTGACAGCCAAGTGAGAGCATTTTGATATTTCAGTTTTGACGGTACTGTATCTTTAAAGGCCAAATCTTTTATTGTGAAATGTATCTTATTAGCAAAGCAGCAGTAAGGATTTCTCACAGCGAGTAGCATTGGGTTCTTCTGATCATTTGTATCACTATTTAATAATATTAATAATTTTAATAACAATAACAATAATAATAATAATGTTGTCCACATTGCTATGCCTAATGCACATTTACCAAAGATAAAATGTCCTCATTCCCTGAGGTATATTTACATTTGTAATGTTCATTTCTGCTAATCCATGTGTCCTGTCGTCAAATGTGTTATCACAGTAAGGAGCACAGAGCTTTGCAAATACATTTTTGTTCCATCCTCTTTCTAGGAGCATTCGTAGACAAAAAAAAAATTTCTCACTATCACACACTTCCTACTCTTACTATATCCTCAGTGCTATGTACTAAATATAACAATATATTAAATTAAATAATTCAGCCACACTTTGATATTTAGGAAGCTCTTCTGTGCTGGAGGTCAGCATGAACAAAAGCCATTGAGACCCAAATGAAGACATTTGGTCTGGTTTGCCCTTCTCCCCATAACACTAAACAGAAATTCTTTTTGAATGTAGGTTGGTTTTCAGTTATGAGAAGATTTAAGAATTACAGAGACTTTGCCAATATAATGTAAAATTTTCTGCTGTTCAGAGGACACTGTATGTATGTGGGGTGTGGTATAAAACCCAGCCTAAAATGCACTGTAGGCAGCTTAATATTTTTATTAGCTCTATACCAGTTTAATGAAATTCTTCAAAATGCTGAAATGTTTTTATTCATAAGGGTTTTTCTTATGTATGCAATATGCTTTGCTATTCCTGAATGATTACAACATCTCTGGAGAAGGAAATGAGGTAAATATTGCAAAATACAAAATATTTTTCAAATGCTAGAGCACTGACCTTATAAAACAAAGATGCAACCTTGAGTCAGACAGCCAAGAGCTTTTTAGCACTTTAATGTAGCAGAACTCTACCAAAGGGGCAAATTTTTGCATTACTTTGCTATTGATGTGAATGCTGCAGCTGCGTTTGTGTATCCATATTCATTATTGCTAGTGTTCCTCCTGGATTATGACTGATCCAAAAGAATCTGAATCTTCATTTTGAGGGTTTTTCTATTTTTTTTTTCCTTTGGTGGAAATAGACATGGGGAATACTCAAGGCATCCATTATTTTTTTTCCACAATTTGCTGGAAATGGCAGAAGGTATTAAAAAATGAAGGCAAAAATATCTAATGGTATTCAACTGATTGATCATTAAAGTACCATTACATTTTTCATGGTAGATTGTGTTTGTTTTCCAAAGAAATTAGAAACTGTGGCCCTTTGAGAATTGTGCTTTTAGTCTCTAGAGATTTATCGCTACAGCATGTAGTAAATGTGATCATTGATGAAGTTTGCATATCCAGCATATTTATATGAGGAGGTTTATAGTAAGAGGTTTTTCTCTTTGGAAGTGTGTTGCTCCTGTAGAAATGCACCACGCTGAAGCTTTCCATATTTATCAAAGATTAGTAAATGAAAAGCAAAATCAGTCATTCTATATTCTCATTTCAATTTGAAGAATCAAAGTGTGACACAATTTATGCCACAGTTAGGAGTCTGAGGCAACATGACAAAAAACTGAGATCATAAATTAATCTTGAATTATTAATGCTGAGGAATATTCAGTAGGGGGAGTTGGATGTTCTGAATTTCCTTCTCAAGGAGTCCTTGTCTGTGCACTGCATATACTGGGAAACTGGGAAGATAAAGCTTCCTGTCCTGGCATCTAAAGTTAGATTTCTGTGAGCTGTCAGCCTGAATACACTCTTGGGATAAATCCTACACTTGCTGTCATGTAAGAGTTTTCTGAAGTCACGTTCAACTATAGTTATTAATATGATTATTTGTTAACTCTTTAGAATCAGCCACAGGAAACTCTGGAAAGGATTTGGACACATAATTAAAGGGTAGGAAAAGGTAAAAATTCCTCTTTCTTCAGGTAATGCAGAATATGTTGTTTCTCAAGAGTTTTAAATGAGGCAATGGTGATATTTTGGCAATCTGACATGCAGTGAAAAATCAGGGGAGACGGAGATAAATTAGTTTGGAAAAAAATAAAAAGGTTTCTCAATTCTGGTATTGATAGATCAGATATGATCTTAAAGGAGAAATTCCAACAGAATGCAAAGCCTGAATTCTGTAGGCTTTCAGAGCAAATTTCACCCAGGAAGTATCTGACTTTTCTCCAGGAATTATGAACACAATTATTCCAGTAGTTTTTCCTCTATGTAATAATTTAGCATGGATCTAAGTGGCTGAATACTTGTCAAAATGTTTCATGTCTTAAATAAAAATGCTAAAATTCTGGAGGTAAGCAGAGATTCCAGATTTCAGGATTCTGCCTTCCTTAGAAATGATCACTAATGCAGAAATGTAAAGGAATGGAGAAACATGTCATTACTAAGAATCCATGAATCTTAAATAATTGCTCATCAGGGATTAATACCAAGTCCACATATAATGAAATTTAATCATGCATCTTAAGTCTTATATTTGTGTGAACAAAATGAGTAATTGAAGGCTTGTGGATCTTGTGAGCCTAGTGCAGTATTTGTTGTTTCCTGCATTTCCTGATGTAGAAATGAATTTTATGGACTACAGCTAAAAGCTCTTCCTTTAGAAGATCAAGACAGAGAAATAATCTTTTTCTTCAGAGTACCATCCATCTTCCTCTTTAGGGCAGCTTAAATGGGAAAATTTAGTACTGTGGCCACTGTTTCTTGCACTTGCTTTGTGCTTGTAACCACTTTGTTTTGCTGTGAGAAAGGGAAGAGACAAATACAATTGAGGTAACAATGTCTGCAAATTTAGATTTTGATTTACTAACAACCTCCTTAATGTTCAGATTTCAGCTATCTTGACAGGTATATTCAGAGGGGATGAAATTCACATGCAGACAGCCCCAGGCTTATGCACCATATAAATCCTCTCTAAGCCTTTAAAATGTGCTTTAAGTGGGCCTAATTGATGTACAGGACCTGTACTGGCCCTTATACACATGGGAGAATTGCTTCCAGTTTTAAGGCTTGAAATAATTAACTATTGTACTTTCCTTTTATTGTTTTTGATCAGATTTCATTTCCCTAGTAAACTGCTTTCATGTTGCCTTTTGTTTAAAAACAAGCATAGTGGAATATTTGAGATCACGATATGTATAAATTAGATGTAAACACAAATTAAATGTATATTGGAAAGATCAGTGCTCAATAAAAATTCAAATCAGTTATTTGAATCTGATAAGGCACTGTGTGATCTGCGCAGTATGCACATGGGGATTCTGCAGAAAATCCACTAAACACGATTATGGGAAAGTACACATTTTGTAAAGGACAGAATTCGTCACATTCCTTAACAATTCTTGAGGCATGGGTGGAGATTAGAATTACTATAGCAACTGATTATGTGCTTGCTGGTGGGTTAGTAGTTGCTAGTACATTAAGCACAATATGCCATTTCTAACTAATACTTCATAATTTATAGTTATTGTACCATCAATTTTGGATCAAAATGTAGCACAATGAATTAGGTTGCATTATTAACCTAATAATGCAAAATATAGTCTTGTGTCTAGTTTGACTCTTGTCCCATTTTGTCTAGCATTTTATAGAATATTTTTTCCCTTCAAGATTAGCCAGTTTCCTAGCTACCTCCTGTTTGTTTGGAACAAGTCACATAAAAACCATCAAATTTTGTTCTAAAGAGAGGACAATTACATTATATTCATCATAGGATTTTATCTTTACATATATTTTGGGCCAATGATCACAAGAGTGAAGGGCTTTTGGTTTTGAGGCATACAATTTTTGTTTGACCAAAGCTTGTGTTTCAAGGGTAAATAACCCAAATAGATTTTAGAGTGCTTTAATTAATCTTTTCAAATACATGTGTTTTTCTCAATTTACTGCAGTCTGGCCCAGTTTGCTTTGGAAATGAATCAACCTAAATATGAAATAACTCTGTGTTAGTTTTCAGTGACAGAAGCTACAACATGGCTGAAGTGATTATTAAGTGATTAATTTTAAATTCACACTGTTAATGAATTCAAATTAACCTTGAAAGTCTATAGGTAGACAAGCTGTCTCTGGTATTATGCAGAAGAATTATGTTTTCCAAGAATTGCAGTTATTTCCAAACTCCTCCTGAAAATCAGTCTGCTTGCCCCCATACTGTAAGTGCTGAAAATTTGAAGTTGTAATTTGAGAACAGTTTCATATGGCAGTTACAATTTCTAATCAAGTCTGATAGTCTCATGTACACTAGCAAGTATAAATCTGAGCTTCAGTCAAGCACTCTTGCTCCAAAGTATGTATGAATTTTCTTTAACCTATTTAAGTTGTTGAATCTCTGTAAGGTAGAGAGGAACAGAAGAGGTGAGTGTATGTGCTCTGGCATGGAGACAGAACAAGGCATTCCTGCACTCTCTAACCCAGTAATCTCTCAATTTATGGCTTCTCTGTTGAGGGGAAGATAGCCTCGTTCAGTGATTGTTTTCTGATGTAAGTATTTCTCCACATGAAATTGGCTTGAACTATTATGTCTTGTGTGCTGTATAATATTGTATGATTTACTGTATGAAATTACTTGAGCTGCATTCTATCATGTAGGAATCAAAAAAAAAATTGTGGCATGGGTATATTTAATCTGTCTGGGCTCATCTTTTAGGCAATCAGCATATCTGCATGCACTCATTTTAAATCTACTTATGTCATGATGGAAATACTTTTGCTACACAGTAGTATTCATGCTGTCAGTGTACATCCATGCACAGCAAAATTTCCCTCTTGGCTCATCTCTATGCATAAACAAATGTCACAAAGAAGTTAATACTCTGCAGTTTTATAGCAACTACTGTATTGTGCCTCAAACCAGCATTGGCAAAAGGTATGTATTTTGCAAAACTCATTATTAGCATTATTTGTACTTTATAGTAACTTATAAAAACTTGGAAGAACTTTTTATAGAAGGTACAACTCTCAACAGCTGTCCCTCATAAGGGACAATGTAAATAACTAAATATCAAGGACTCTGATAAGGTATATAATTTTTTTGGAGCAAAAAAATTCTGCTGAAAGGCAGTAAGAAATTAGTAGAGCCTTTTAAAGATGTGTCTTTCATGAAAAATGGGAGTAAGTGAACCAAGAACATTACTTGATGTACCAGCATGAGCAGAGAAAGAAAGAAAATACAGATCCGAGGGGCAGCATGAAATCCTTATTATTACAAAAGCTTGCAGTGCCGTGATGTGCATTTTCAGGATAATTCCAGGAAAGATCTCCATTTTTCTGGGAGAGAAGCTGTCACCTAGCAGAGGCCTTTTTCTGTACTCTATTAAGATACATCCTGTCCAGCATGAAATAGAAACTGGAAGGGATACAAAAATCCTCAGAACAAATGCCATGAAAGCCAAGAGATATCTAAGCCATATTTCAGACAAATCACAAATTGACAATCAAATTGTGGTACTTTGCAAAATCAGAAGGAGCCATGACATTTTATTTTTGCTTGAGGCAAGTAAATGCCATTTTAGAATTTGATGACTGCCTCATTCTATGGATTCACATTTAATAGCAAAGACTCAGTATGTGGTTTTCCCTGTGCCTCACAAAAGGGTATGGACAGATTTCTTCTCATGCCTGGCTCCTGTACGAATTTAGAAAGATGCCCTTTAGGCTGCAGAGATTAATGGACATATCATAGATCAATGGGTGCTTTCCTGAGGCTTTATGCACAGTACACCATTGCATGTCTTAACATGTAATTTGCAGTGCATAAAGGGAGTTTACTTTGAAACAGCTGTTAGTGGTCTAGCAGTTCCTTCTAAAATGGATATTGTGCATCCAAACAAGCAGTCAGCCTACACAGGGCTTAGCACTTTGGTTATAGGTAGGTAGAGAGGACCCTGGAGTGAAAGAATATTAAAATTGTGAATAAAAATGTAATAAGAGTTGGTTAGAGGGGAAAAAAGGCAGCTTGTTAGGACAGAGAATACTGAAAGAAGAAAATATAAAGGTAAGGATAGAGAAAGTATGAAAGAAAGATGCAAAAACTAGAAGAGGAAAGCAGAGAAGAAAAATATCTGGGAAGAAGGAGAAAAGGGAATTTCTTCTTACTGTTTGTAATAATGAGTTGTGAGACAGACTGAAGTTCTGCCTCAAACACAGCTGGTATATGTAACAGGAAACCAAAAGTAAATATTATGCCAGAGAGCTTTAGCCAACAAAGGGGTATAACCTGGGACATGGGATGAAATAGTTGTCCAAGACCCACAGATTGATTACCCTGACTGCTCTGCTGCACTTGCACAGCAGCTTGCTGGAGCTCTCCCCCATGTGCTGGCTAGTGTTTGAGCTAGAACTGTGAACCTGGTCTCATGGCACAGACGTCCACTACTGGGAACTGTGAGCCAAGAGTTACAGAGTCTTTCTTTAGCTCAGCAGGAACCAAATAACATTTGATAGAAAAAAATAGTACTTACAGAGTCCACATATGTTTTTTTTTCTTTTTTCCTCATTTCCCCTCCTCCATCCCCACTCATCCATAAATCAATGTGGTAATTACCTCCATACAATCAGCTGAGAGAGAATGTGGTTGCTCACTGTTTCGTAATTTTAGACTGTTACAAGCCATTTACTTATGTGCTTTAGGCATGATTGTGCTGTTGTGGCTCCTCTTTTGTGCCTGTACTGCCCTCAGTGAGTGGGGTGCAGGGTAAACATTTGCCAGATTGTGTCAGAGGATTCTTGTCCAAAGTGTGCTCCACCACAATCAAGTCTCTGTCAAGTAACTCCAAAGGATTTCCTCTGCAGCTTCTAGAGCAGGTTTTGTGGTTGGTTGAGGTTTTTTGTTTTGTTTGTTTGTTTGCTTGGGGTTTGGTTTCGTTTGGTTTTGTCCGTCTGGTGGGCTCAAGGCCATAAGCTTCAGGGACATGTTCAGCCACTGCACTTGTGTTCTGGCCCAGAGAGGTGCCCACCCTTCCATGGCTCTCCTTACAAAGGGCTGGAGCTCTCATGATTGGAGAAAACATCCCTGCAACAGATCCATTATGTATTTTTATGTAGTTGGCACTAAGTAGCAGAAAAAATAGCTAATTCTTTAGGAAGTGGGCTCCTGTGTATTTTACCCTTTATTTTCAGTCTGGGAAGACTTTGTTTCTGTTTTTATACAAGAGATGTATTCAGTAGGTCCCTGAATGCATTTCACTTCAGCTTAAATGAATTGTTCATCACTATCTTGCCTATAGAAATATACCCTCATCATGTCAAGATGTGGACCTCTAATGACCTAATCTAGAAATTCAATCCAAAACTTCATGCTGAGGAAATTTGATAGAAAGGGCCTATTGGAGAGTATCTTTCATGCTCTCATATGTGTCTAAACAAGCCCTGAGTGGCTGGGCCACATAACTATAACTAGGTACAATTTTGAAAATCCTTACAATCTTTTGGAACAACAACATATAATTACGAAATTGTGTCTTGAGATCTTCCCTTTAAAAATTTTTACCTCGTGCCTGTACTGCCAGGGTGCACACATACGCATTAATCAAGGTGTACCACAACCCTGTCTTTCCTTGAAAAATGCTTGCTCAGTGAACATGCTACTTTCAATTACAAACAGAGTTCAAGCATGCCTTGGCCATTTGAAGTATTGCACACTGTTTTCCATGCTGTGAAAAGGCACTGTGGTGTGTTACCTGAAAAAAAAATCTCTCCTTTATATTCAGCTAGCATTTCAGGCAGCACTTTGGAGCCTGGGAGAGATTATTGCTCATGATTGCTATTCATAAAGTACATAGCTGGTCTCCTATTTTTTCTGTAAAGAATGCTATTTCCCCCCTCCCATTTCTTCCAGATTGTTTTATTTCCTAGGAAGCTCTGGAGCAATTTACATGCCTTTTGGGTCATGCAAGAAATTTTGTAGCCAGCTGAGCAACTGGCTGGAAGTTACATGTTCTCCAGCACGGACAAATGGTCTTGTTTGGCTGTCACATTTTAACTCTGTAGCCTACCAAGGATTTGTCATTATTTTCAGAGCTATTGCTAATATTTTGAACTCCTACAGAATCTTCCTATAGAAGACTCGAAGCTCTTCACAAACATGATAGTATTTAGCCCTCATATTAGTCTACTGAATAAAGAGATTAGTATTGTCATTTTACAGATGGAACAGCTGAGACATGAGGAGGAGTAAGGCTAGTTGTCTAAATGAGATATCTGACGTCGGGTAATAGAGTTCTTGTTCAGACATGCTGGTAACAAGTTATGCATGAGAATGTTACTAAATTTTGCAAATGCTAATTCAGTTGCTGTTGTTGCTATTATTTTTTACAACAAGAGTTGTATCCAACACTATAGACAAACTGAAATGGCAGCTGGTAAAGCACAGACCTGACAAATATTGAAACGTGACAACATGGTGGGAGAAAGGGAAAAAAAAAAAGGAAAAGAGAGGTGACCCTGTAAGGCACATGTGGTCAAAAATGAACCTGTTATCACTTTTGTATTACAGCAGACTTCTGAGGTGATCTGAGATACTGGTGAGTACAGAGAAGACATTTTGCACTGAAGATGTCCGTGCCACCAGTTCCATCCTTCCTTCTGCAGCTTGTGAACACCCATACACACTCACTGACTTCTCCAAGATTTGCTGATACCAGTAGTATTTAGATGTGGGTGGCTCACATACTGGGGGACTCGTGTCATAGCAGAGGGAATCAATTAGAGGCAGGTAATAAGTGACTTACACAGAGATCCATCAGTGCTTTACATTTTCCTGTCACTCTCTGTGGATGAAGAAGAGAGACCATGCAAACCTGTAGGTCTCTGATTAAGACCAAAGTCTAAACTTGGTTTTGTACCTGCAATCTTGTATTCTCAGCTGCATGTAGAGATAGGGAAAATGAGTCATTTTTCATACCATCAACAGCTGGTCAGAGGTTCATTGCTGGAGGAGAAGATGATGCCAAGATCTTTTTCACAAATTACAGTGTCTCTAGTGTACATTTCCCTTCGGTTTCTTCCTTCTCTTCCCATGCATGTTCTCTTTAATTAGCTTTCCTTTTGTTCCTTTGCTGCATTTCTTACCCTTCTTGTGTTTTCTGGCATTCTCCCAATGCAATCTGTATGGCTTTTAAAATAATTTTATAAATCCTTGAACTAAACTGTTGATCTTAATCTCTTACTCTCCCGGTTATGCAAGGCAGAGACAGTGTGTTCCTATCTGCAGTGACAGCCCACACTGCCATCTTTATCTGCAGAGGTGGTGAATTTAGGACAAAAAAAAAAAAAACCCTAACAGCTACAAGATGTTTTGAAGCTCAGCCAGGACAAAGAGACAATATTATAAAATCTTTTCCTGTTTCCATTCCAGATTGGGCACCCTTTCTTTCCTTAACATCTCATAATATCAGAGGAGGAAAGAACATTGAAGTGGACAGTTCAAACTGAGAGAGTTAGCTTTTTAAGTGGATGAGTTCGATCAAGAGCCAAGATGAAAATTGCAGTTTATCCCATTTTTTCATTTTATTGGAGTTATCATTCAAATCTTGGCAGAGACAACATCTGGAACAATATTCATTTTAATGTGACATAAATTATCATCATAAGGATTTTGGCAGAATGATCAGCAGCCAGAGAGAAATAATTTCTGAGATGGATAGCTAACATTTCTTGAGAATTCAGTCAATTAAGAAGTATGATTGCTTATTTGATCACATCAGTTAAATTACTGAAACAAATAGTAATGGAACAATATGAGATGCAGATGTGATGAAAAATATTTTGAAGCATTACTTCACAGATCTAAATCCTGAAGAGTTTCCAGAGGCAGTTGTTCCACAGAAATAATAGGACATTCCTTGAGTGACAACAGAATAGATAAAAGAAACAGAAAAATAAGTTGTCAGTCTGGCACAAAAGTTTCTTAACAATGGGTACTGTCTCTACATTTTATTTACAAAATACAGCAAGCCTGTTTAGCCTCTAAAATTATGTTTACTCCCATTTGGATTGTTAGAGCCAGACAGGTAGGAAAGACAGCCCAAACACAAGACGCAGACTCTGCATGAACCAAAAGCCATCCTAGAGCTACAGTGAAACATGGGTTTAACATTCCCAGAGATTTTATCTTGCAGCATTGGACAAACTATTTCATTTGCCTGGGCCTGCATATCTTATCTGTGCAGAACAAAGACTGTCATGCCATGCACTTTGCTGCTTAGTAGGATGAGGTTCATACATGAGTTGTGGGCATTGGTGAAAATCTCAATACTTGGAGGATAACCAAGAGTTTTGCCAATACAAAACAATCCAAAGAGAGAGAAAGCACCTTTAAATTAGGCTGCAAAAATATACATCCAGGATATATTTATAAGAGTATGAAGTATTCAAAATGAGCTCTGATCAGAGGTGTTAGGTCTGCACATCTGTACTGATAATCACCCCAGCTGGCTCAGAAAATGATGACCATTTTCTGGTGTTATTTGGTTAGACCAGAAGAAGTCTCTTAGGGATAATTAGTAGTTTTGCATAGTAATCAAAGAAAGCAATTTCTCCTGCTTTAGTTTGTAAGAGACCTCCCTGCATAAAATTTCTTCTAATAATGTTTTCCCATTGCTGGCAAAGCATTTTTATAACGCTTTAAGGATGTGCATTAGTGGTTTCTTCCAGGAAAACCTCCCTGCTAGTGCTGAGGAGCTGATCCCAAAATCCAAGTGAGAGAGGTCAAATCCAGGAAAAAATAGTAAAGTCTGATGCCAGAATTAAACTGTTCACTGATGCTTTGATCGTCTCCATGAGACACCGTGATAGGGAGATAAAATGGACAAAAAACATTCCAGGGCAGCTGGAGTATATCAGGTCTGCCACAGGTAAAGGATTTAGCCTTCTATTCAAAAAACAGCATGACTGCAGAAGGTATAACGGGAGTTGAGAAGTACTGAACTGATTTAAACTTACCTGGTCATCCATGATAGACAGGAAGTTGTTAAGAAAAAAAAGAGAGGGGGAAAGAGAAAGAAAAAACAGAAAGAATAACAGGTTAACATTATTATTATTCTAATTTAAAATTTTAATATTAACATGAAAGCCAGGCCAATATTTTTTGAAGGCTTTCACAGGGACCTAAATATTTTACACAGGTTAATACAGATATATTGGTCTTAAAAATTCCAAAGTTCCAACCAGACTATTTTGAATAGTCAACATTCAAAACAGTCGCCTAGTCCATTACCAATGACACATTCCCACTTTCTCCAAAAATAATCCTCCAGGCAAGACTCTTGCACAGGTCTTGTGCTCATTAAAAAATAAAAAATTGACCACATTATGTATAAAGCTGCTTAAGATTACTTTCTATAAATAGAGCATTTCTTCTTAAGCAGTACTTTAGCCTCAAATTGCTGGGTCTGGAGCAGGAATTGCTAAGTGAAATTCCATGCAGATCAGACTTTGACTTGAAGATATGTAAATTCCTAAACTAGTGTAGTCGGTTTACCTGTCTTGTGTTCCTGATGCATGTGATTTCTTTGACTATTTCATACTTTTCAGCAGAAATAAACATTTGTCCCTAATTTTTTCCTAAAAATATTTACTATTGTTCATGTGTGTAGAACCCAGCCAAAGAATAGAAATAATATGTGAATTAGTTGACCAGTTTCACATCACTAACTAAAGAAAAAAACAAGTAACTGGACAACATAAAACCAATTCCTAGGCTTCAGTTCAGTGAGCAGCTTTAATGAATGTAGTCAAATAATGAGGAGTTCAGAAATCAAGAACAAGTCAGAGAAAGAAGAGAAGGTTGAACTTACTGGGTGCTGTATTTTTGGTGTACATTTCTGTTGTGAGGCTGATACTCTCCTCTTTATATTTTTCTTACCACCATTGCTAAAGCCCTGGAGCCTCTTTATCCCTTCTGTGTGGTTGGGGCTCCTGGAACTGCTTTATGTCTTTTGTGGTGTCATACTTACTTGCACTGAAAGCTTCTGAGAACAAATTTACAGTTATGTATAGCCTCACCTTTTACATTTCATCTTAGTAAAGAGACATTATAAAATTTCCATTTCTAACTTTTATTTCAGGTTTTATAAATCCTCCTGCTTCTAATTACATCAGGCTGAAGACAGCAGTATAAATGTTAGCCCCACAGACTGATCTGCAAGGAATGGTAGAGACATCTATTTTAACATATGAGTCATCAGAAAAGGCAGTGATTTTGTATAGTCTCTTTTTTTTTTTTTTTTAATACTAGGCTTTAATTCACAAGGGAGCACAAAAGCTCTGACTGCTTACCTTGTAATTTGAGATCAGTTGAGTGGAATTAATGGAACTACATTATTAAGAAATAGAAGGAATTGGCTAAATTTTGTCAAGGGTTGTGGCTTTTACACTGTTCCTTACATGAAACACAAGAGATTCAGAGCTAATACACAGAATGAAGAAAAAAATACTTTTCTTTATAAAGTATATGAATAGTGACTGCTCGGGGGGTTAATCAAGGCAAACCTTGAGGCTGAATTACCAAGAGGAGCAGTGGATTTCCTTAGAAACAGCTACTGTTTTACATAGTATAGGCCATTTCTTTGCTGAGTGAAAATTGGTATCCTTTTCATTTGGGAATGAAATGCAGGAACTGCTGCTGCTTGGAACAGTGAAGCACTGGTGCAAGCTACCTGAATACTGGGAAATAGCTTTCATTTGTGGTTCTGAATAGTTAGCTAGGTGGTGCCTTCTTTATGAAGTGTGGCAGGCACACCCCAGGATAAGGATTGAGCCAGGGATTACCTGAGAGCGTGTGCCCCCTGCAATTCCATCAGACAGGACGGGTACCTGCAGAACAGGCACCGAGAGCTGGCCAGGGTGCTCCCTGCTGGCTTTGCTAGGCTGACACGGTCAGGGAGCCAGCATGCAGGTCGGGGTGTTGTGGCCCAGGTGAGCAGAGAGCTAGACAGGTACAGTCCTGCCTTGGGGGTGCCATGGTTGTTGGGCTGTCTGTCCCCTGCTTGATGCCACTGACAGCAGGGGTGCCACGGAGTCTGTCCTGGGACTTGTCCTGTTTAACACCAATGACCTGGAGGAGGCAACAGAAAATACTTCTGTGGGGTTTGCAGGTGACACCATGCTGGGGGGGGGCAGCTGACAGGCAGGAGGGCAGGCTGCAGGAACAGGCCAGCATGGATGCTGTTGGGCATAGATGGGAACAAAGCTGTGCTGCCTCATAAAAGCAGAGGATGTGATGATATAAAATGTACAGCTCCTTCTCAGCCTCCTCCAGCTGTCTTGTTTACAGCGCAGCTTTATTTGTTAGTTGTATTTTGTTTAATCTCTCCTTGCAAGTGATCTACTGGGCATTGACCAGTGCCAAGGGCAAGGAAGCATCACTCCACAGAACTATTCTTACTTACTTCAGCTTTCAGTATGTTACTGTTTCCCTTCTTGTCCCTCAGGCCCTCATAAATCTCATAAAATCCTTTTCAGATTGAAATCCTACTCTTCCCAAGCTGCAACATGTTTTACAGCATGTATTTCTCTATAGTTATCTTGGTCTCTTGTTGACAGTCTTTAGGTATCAGTTCCTTGGCTGGTAAATATCTTCCTTATTCTTAAATATATCCACTTGCTTTTGTTCAGAGCAATGCACGGGGATAATAAGTTGGCCCACAAGTGCCTGAAATGGCTTCGTTCTTTCTGTCATGCCAGTGTTTCATAATACTGAATCCTAGGAATGTCTTGAAGAAGCCAACAGCATCTTCCCCCTTGCACATCTCCCAGAGGAGCTGCAAGCTGCCTAGATTTCTCTAGTAAACTCACTCAATGGACGTCCTTCCATAAACAGTGTTCCAGTAGTTTAATAGATTTATTCCAGAATATGAAAATAAACAGTTGTTCCAAATGCCAGTTTTAAGACTTGCAAAATGGAACTATGTACATGCATAAGATGAGAGCATAAATCAGCTCAGTAAAACAGCTTTGTAAATATTTATGAGCACAGGGCTCCTCATTTCACACATTTTACTTCTTCTCTGTCCTCATCTTAAGTTTTCACTTGCTTTAGTTTATGGCTGGTAGTTTGGGCTGTGTACCTGACATTGCTGAATTGCTGCCTGTTTTCCCTGGCATTGCACATACCACAATCCTAGACCTTTAGTGACTGGAGGTGAATGCGTGATCTGTAGAAAGAAACACATTTGCATGGAAGGGCATATTCTGAATTCTGATGGACCCACATTGTTTTGTGTGAAGTTCAGCAGGCACCACACTGATGAGCTAAAGCACAGCCTGGAGTTTCCTGCTTGAGCTGCCACCCCTCATCTGGCTGCAGGTGAGGCAGGACCCACATTTCTTCTTTGTGGTGGTATCAGAATGGGGCTAGTTATTCAGAAGGGTGAGGAAAGGAAGATTAAAAAGATGGTTAATAGGATGAAGGATAAAGGTGTGGAATGACAAAGATGTGAAGCAGCTGTGAAAGAACAGTGGCAAAGGAATCAGAGCTGTCAGGACCCAGCAGAAACAGTCTAATGGGGCCTACAGAGATGGGTTATCACCTCATGCAAAAATCTTTGTCTCCCTGTCCACCTTCTCCTGTGGCCATGATCCTTCCCCAGACATCCTGGCCTTTGGGTGGCACAGAGGAGAGGAAATGCCATTTTCACCCCTTCCTTTGCAGCAGTCACAGAGGAGAGAAGAAGGGTGTAATCACACATACATTTTCTTTTCAATTTTATGAAGGTGTTCATGTGCTCATTATTTCCATTTGTGTCCATGTTAGTGCTGGAATTTCTATTACTCTTCATCAATTCACGCCAAAATCTCTGCATTTTCTCCCCATTTCACTAGTATCAGATAGCACCATGTTGATATAATAACCAGAAACAAATTCTAAAAATAAACCTACTGATAATTTCCAAGTGTTTTTTTAACCAGACCCTTGAAGTTCCTGAGTGGTCAGTGGACTGAGATAAGTGCTATCATTTTTCTTCTCTCTTGTCTGCTGGCTTTTCAGCCTTTTTGAACTGCAACCCACAAGGGGGCTGAGCAGGAGGTGCTTGTGGCAATTCAGGATGGATTATTCTCATTGAGGAATTGGCTTCTGCTGTTTCATGAGAGGCTTTGGCAGATCAAAAGCTGTTGCTGCTGAGATCCTGCCAGGCATGCTTTCCATGTATTTCTGTATGTCTTCACTGAAACTGCGTGGGATCAGTGGAATAGGGGAATTTGGGTATGAAAACATTTTTCATTATGTTTACACATCCTAATTAGAGATTTATAAGGACAGCCAGATATGCTGACATTTAAAAAATTACTTGTATTTAATTGTGTTTGCATTTTTATTAGGGAAATATAACAGAGAAAGATAACTTATTAATTTACATGCAGACTTATCAGAAGATTTCTGTACATTGTACCAATTTACATCATTTAATGTCTTAGCATGCATTTAATCATATTTATGCAAATTCAAGTGTCTTCCTGACTGCAGTGGTATCATTCATTAATAGTTATCCTGAACTCTGATGATCACAGATTTGGCATAAACCCAAAAAAATATTTTCTTCAAAAAGTAGATTTTGGAAAGCTTATTGGCAATTCTTCCTGAAGTTGTGACTCATTTTGTATTTTTAGACACTGCTCAAGCACAACTGCTGGTGTACTTGAGGAAAAGAAATGCTCTTTGATCAAGTAGGATGTTTGTCTCTGGTGAGCTGTGCTTAAGGCTTTTATTCTTTCATTTGCATAGTCTGCAGTCACTGGCATTCCCCAGGGATCAGTACTGGGCCATTCTTATCCAACTTGCTTATCAGTGGCATAGAGGCCCCCTCAGCCAGTTTGCTGATGGCACTGAACTGGGGGAGTGTCATGGATCACCTGAAGGCTCTGCTGCCACTCAGCAGGATCTCAATAGGCTGGAGAATGGGCCAGAGAGAAACCTGGTGAGGTTCCACAAGGGCAAGTGCAGGGTCCTGCACATGGGGAGGAAAACCCCAAGTGCCAGCACAGACTGGGGACTGACCTACTGGAGAAGGACCTGGGGTTCCTGTGGATGACAAGCTGTCCATGAGCCAGCAGTGCCCTTGTGGCCAGGAGGGCCAATGGTGTCCTGGGGAGCATCAGAAAGAGTGGCCAGCAGGTTAAGGGAGATGATTCAGCCCTGGTGAGGCCACCTCTGGACTACTGTGTCCAGTTCTGGGCTCCTCAGGACAAGAAACAAAAGGAGATATTGGAGAGGGTCCAGTGGATGCCACAAAGAGGATGAGGAGTCTGGAGCATCTCCTGTGAGGAGAGACTGCAGGAGCTGGGCCTGTTCAGTCTGGAGAAGATTCAGAGGGGATCTCATTAATGCATTTGAACCTCTCAAAGGAGGGTGCCAAGAGGATGGTGCCAGACTCTTTTCAGTGGTGTCCAGCGACAGGATGAGGAGCAACGACCATAAACTAAAACATGAGGAAGAACTTCTTTCCATTGAAGTTGGCAGAGCACTGGAACAGGCCACCCATGGAATGGATTCTCCATCTGGAGACATTGAAAACCTACCTGGATGAGTTCCTTTGTTACCTGCTCTAGGTGACCCTGCCTTGATGGGAGAGTTGGACCAGATGATCTCCAACCCTAACTCTTGGTCTCTTCCAACCCTAACTATTCCATGATTCTGGTATAGTTAGTCAAAAAATAGATAAGGTCTTTTGTAAGTAACTTAACTTCCAAGTGTGTCCCTTCACTTCATGGTTCCTGATGGCCAGTTCCAGGCAAGTTGCATCCATGGCTTTCTTCAGCTCCCAAGTTGCTTCTTCAAGATATAATGATCTGCTCATCCAGAACAGGGCTGGGATGCAATCCACGCATGATGAGCCGAGGATCAGTGGAATTTAAAAATGAACATTTCAAAAGCACCCTGAGAGAAATTAATGATGACACCACTCTCCATCTACTTCCTAGAAAAAAGAGAGCATCATTCTGGTTTTTTTTAACAGAACTTCCGTTTCTTTGAAATTAATTAAGAACAGGAAGATATCCTCATACTAGCAGAGACTTTGTGTAGATGAACAAGCCAAGTTTGAGATGTTTCCTTGAATGTGCAGAAACAGTTCTTTTTATGCAACAGGGAGCAGCATACAAACCCTCAGAAGCAGTGGTCATGATGTTACATACCTGCTTTCACTGCAGTCCCACTCCTTCATCTTGGACAGTCTAGGACTGGATTCCCTGATGAAGCTTCCTCTTAAAATTATGCCTCTCCAGAGACCTGACATTGTCAAGGACCTCTGTTTGCAACACTAACTACAGTAAATGCTATTGTATTATCCAACAGTAACAAATTAAATAATCCCACTCCCGTCACTTTCTAATGGGATCATGTTAAAGGGATTCCTCTGGGATGGAGAGTAATAATTTGCTAATTCCCCTCAGTATTACATGCTTCTCAGTATTGCAGCTAATTTTCTCTGAGTACCTTATTAACATTCACAATGACTTTGCAGTCCCACCCTAATGGCTCTCTGCAGAGGCAGTGACTGTGAAGGTGAGAGCTGACAGTGACACATTTTCCTCCTTTTTCCTCTACAGACGGTATTATCCTGGCTTCCATCCACTGAGGGCTGTCCAGCTGATGCGAGTGGGCAAACTGCAGTACAGTCAAGGCATGGTTCCTCAGGCACTGGAAACCTTGAAACAGGTCAGGATGGTGAAATATTTTTTCTCTATCCCGCTCCCTTGCTTCCCTGCTGTGTGATTCCCCCTCGTGCCTTTGGATGCTCCTCACCACTTCTTCCAGCAGTGGTGTTTCCCCAGGCTGCAGATGGTGTGGTGATGGGTCACTGTTGCTCAGCACAGCATTTCAGGCACTGACATTCCCCAGCATCAGTCACAGCTAATTACAGTTTGATAGCTCAGAGGTGCCTGGATGAAAAATCACTTTTAGTTCTGAAGAGATAAATTATCTCAGTGCTTCATATGTTCCTTATTCCCATAGCAAAGTGATTCTGAGAGCACTGAAAGGACAGAGCAGGAGGAGAGCTGCAGTTTCTACCCTCCTTATTCCCTATCAGGTTCTGTGATTTCAGGCTGGAAAACTTTGTCTTTAAATTGTGAGCCACACTGAAATCAACAGGCATGTCCCTTGATCCCTTGTATTTCTTGTTGTTAATCATCTTTGATCTGGTTTTGCAGCTGTGCTTTGTTAGTTACATTTCAGCTGTAAGCCATCCCTCTTGTACCTGAGCTGACTTTTATATTCATTTCCTTGTACCTCAGGCTCTTATTTGTCCTGCTGTTATATTGCTGTTAGTATCATCTTAAGTATATTAAATAATCCCTTTCCATGTGCAACATGTCCTCAGGATGTAGAATCTTGCCTCCCATCTCAAGCCCTCAATCACTGCTGGGGTGCTTTGCTCCCCCTGGAAGATGTGCTGCCTCCAATTTCCCTCAGAAAGGTCTTGTTCTCTTATGTTATTGATTGTCCTGTGATCAGCTTGCCCTGAAGACACTACATGCTCCCTGTGGCTCCCTGTGCTGGCTCTTGGCTCCCCTCCAGCTCCTGACCCAGCTCCTGGTTGCCTTTGCTGGGTGCTGCCAAACCCCACCTGGCCCAGCTGCTTGCCTGTGTCTGCTGGGCAGGAGCAGGTCCAGCTCTGGCACCAGTGTTGGAAAGAAGTGAAGAATTTGGCTTTACAGTCCCTTCAGTTCATGTCCATGCTGTATGAAGTGCTGTGTGGCAGCTGCTTGGGACAGAAGGGGATGGGTGTCTCCACTGCAGATGAGGGAGGGGTGCTGTTCCCCTCCTGCCCAGGTCCCCTATAAAGATAACATCAGTTCATGACTCTCTAGGTGTTAGTATTTAGTACTTACCTTTTCTTCAACCCCCATATCTCTTCAGTGATTAATGATGCAAGCTGAATAATTTTAATTTGTTGAAGTAATAAATTAGTATTTAATATGATGCCACTCTTGCTAAGTCTTGGTATAACTTAAATCTTCACTTGATATATTTTACTTGAATTATAGCCAATTCTGATCATTATAAAGCAGGCAGAAGAGTAATCAATTCTATTTTATGTATTATTCAGAAGTATGTCATATATCTGTCATATGCCAGGTAATCCCTCTGCTCTTTCCCCCAAAATATTTATCATTTCCAAACATTCAGACTTTCCCTTTTAGCAGTGGAATGAGGCTCCAGTCAGAGGAGCTTCTGTTTGGATTGACACTGCCACAATTATATCAACAGGCATTGTTCTAATTGCATTTCTAATGTGATACTGCATTAGATTAAACTGGAGCAAATTCTCCTAGAGACAAATGAATGCTGCTGGTCAGTGAAGGTGGACATTGCAATGGGGATTTATATGTTTTTGGTGAAGAAGCTGCCCATTGCAAGCCAGATTGCTACACTGTGATTCCTTGGAAACTGAGCAATGCCTTACACAGAAACCTTTTCTAGGCTGTGACCTCCTCTTTCTCTGCAAAGGGACATTAAGGTGCTGCTTGTCCTTCTGTGTCCTACTTCAGTGAGCCTGTAATGGAGGCTCCATTGATGGTCCACAAGGACACAGTGAGTGCTTTACAGGTGAGGTGTAGAATCCTGTCATGGCTTTGCCCATTCCCTATTCAGCCTCCCCATTTTCACCCAAGTGTGGGAGAAGGACAGACTGAACTCCCACTCCCTGGGAGCACAGCTGAGAGGAGGAAGAACTTCTTGCCATCCTGTTTCTCCGTGTAACTTCTTCAGATGAGCTCTGCCACTGATTCACTTCCTTGCTTTCTACACCGGAACAAATTAGAGGAAGATATAATTCCCAGTTTGTTGTGACTAAAGGATGTGATTCCTAATATTACTCAGATAATGTCCTAGAGTTATATGAGAACGCAATTTGCCCCTTTGTGATTAGATGTGTCAGCAGAGCATGCCACATGCTCAGAGCAGAAACTCGATTACCTTCTCTGCTTCATTGCTCTTCTTAATGCACTCTGACACTGAATAGCAGCGCCCTGTTGGAACCCGCGTCAGACTAATTTCACTGTGGCATTAGGAAGAAGGATATGGAAGGTGCAGAGGAATTGGGATCTGAGTGGAATTCACCTCACATATAAATCCTGTTTAATCAGGCACAGCCTCAGAGCTGCTGGGGATTGACAGCCTCTGCAGCAGATACATGCTCTGTTAAAATCAGGGCTTGGCTCTGCAGCTCAGCCCTCCCTGCTGCTCTCTGTGCCACAAAAAAATGAATCACTATCCTAACCACCTTGCTCTTAGGGCCCTATGGGTTTAGCTCTCTGCTCTGCAACCCTGAAGAAGGCTTAAATAATGTTGAGGGCTTTAAGTTGGCCATTAGAAAGAAATCACCCCCTAAACTTATATTAGGCCCTGCAGAACCTTATTTGCTAGATTTTGAAATAGAAGTTTTACAGAGAGGCAATACTCCTCTGGAATGAAAACTGAAGGTAGTATTTTACAACCAACATATTATTTTTAAATTTATATACATATATATGAAAGATCTAGTAGAGGGCAGATTGAGATATAGATCTGGAAAGCTTTTGTCAGCAAAACACAGGAACTGGAGCCCAGTCTGAAAAACAATTTGAAGCGCCTGTCATGGCATGGACATGGGAGTACTTTTGTACCCCATGACCTGATGGGTATGGCTGTCTTGTCTCATGAACATCTACAACAGGTACTGTATGACTTCCCTTCTTATAGAATTCCCTGTTGTGGAGGCAAAAAGCACAGGAACTGGAGTAAAATCCTTCCCAGGTCTCACAGGAACACTGAAGAAATCCCTTCTCTAGGCGTTTGCTTCAAACACTGAGTTGTTTACCAGCTGCCATTGATAGTATTCCTGTGACTGCTTTAACAACCTGTACTCTTCAATCAAGAAAGATGGAAAAGCACAGATATTCCCTCTGAAATACTAGTCTACACTTCCTGCCACTCTGGCACATGGCCATTTGCTTCCTGCTTTCCCTGTGACAGAGCTGTGCCATCCTGCACCTGCCCACGGTTCCCCACAGCCATGGCCATGGGGATCCTGTCCCATCCCCCGGCAAATCAGGCACAAACACCTGCACTGCTCCTCCTTTACACTCAGGGAGCAGCAGCCCTTCCTCTGCTCCAATGGGGTTTATATTCTTCAGGGCGTAGCTGATGACACCGTGGCCTGTGTTGCCATTGCAGATTTTCAAAATTGCATTTGCTCTTTTAGCTGGGAGACACAGACCACACAGAGCACACAAATCTGCTCAGCCTCAGCTCTGCTGGTGAGCTGTGGGATTGGGAGCAGGGGAGTGGACAGAGAACCCACCCACATGTTCCTGCTTCTGTCCAGTAAAACAATTCATTGCACTGGAGCTGAAATTATCCCCAGTTTTGCACTGACCTTTGCCAAAACAGCTACATAGCCTAATACCAGTTGAATTTAGGGATTACTCAAGTCATTGCTGCTCTAACTTTGATGCAGCTAGTTTTGACTCGTATAGCAGTGTGTGAGATGGTGCATTGCATAAAAATTATTTCCTCCAAGGAAACAAACATATAAAGACTGAGTGCTTTTGTCTGCCATACTTACAAAAGAAAAGAAGTGGAAATAAAATGTTGGAGGTGGGAGAAAGGCAGCAATGGTAGCATTAACTCAAGATTAGGTTTGATGTTAAGGATTATTGGTTTTTAATGGAGGTATATCTATACAGACATCTCTGACTGTGCATCTCAGGATGTCAGGGTCCAAGTCCATCACTATGAGCCTGACCTCTATCCTGTAGTGGGGCTGAAGATCCAGGTCAGCTGCTCCAGGACTGTCACTCAGATATATCCAGATGCACAGCTCTTAGCATGCATCGTTCACAAAAAATCCATCAGCTTTCTGGGACAGGTCGTGCCAGCACTGTGCACCAATATGTCAGGATCCAGGGCCAATTCACCCAGCCACTTTGCTCTAGGGTGATCTTCTCCCCTTCTAGTTAGTCTGGGTTCAGCTGCATGTTAAAAATTTTCATATTCCTGATTTTGTTTCACATTTCTTTGCCATTTCTAAAAGCAATGAAAATGTTTTTCCAGCTTTCTTTTTAGCTGTGTAAATTTTATCATTTAGTGGTAGGGCGCTGTGGTAGCTTAAAATATATTTTACTCTTTTTAGAATTCCGTGCTGCCTCCCTCTTTTAAGAATTAACAAATTTGACGCAAAAATAAACTGTGCTGGAATTTTCATATGCCTGCCAGTCGTCATAATTTGGAATTAGGGTTTCATTCATTCATTCCTTCCACAAAAATATATATTTACTTTTGTCTATCCAATTTAAATTAGGCCTCCTCCTCAACATTTCTTCCCCAAGAAGAAATGCTGCAATTCAAAGCCAATTTAGCTGAATTTTGTCATCTACTGGACAAGGAACCCTTTGAAACATAGGCTGCATTTAGTTTTTTGCAATTATTTGGTTTAGGATGATGAAAAATCTCTGATCTTTTCTCCTGCCAGTACACTACTGGCTCCCTTGTTCTATCTTCAGAAGTGCTGAATCAGCTTCCATCTAGGACTTCCCTCCTTGCAGGAGGAATTTAATAGAAGGAAGAAGCAGAAATGCCATATGAAAAATTATGATCTAAACTGGAGCTGGGCAAAGAGCATTGCAGACGTGTGTGTGGCAGGAAATCAGCAACACTACGGGCAACATCAGCAAGCATAAATTAGCCCAGCAGTAGAAGATGACAAACACACAGAGAAAACAGTCCCTGGCAAAAGCAGCACAGACCCATTCCCCTGCATGACTTTTGACAGTGAAACTATAAATGTCCTCATTTGTTTGATGCTATGTATAGTTACTCCTGAAAGAGTTAAGGTACTTTATTCCATGGGTTAAGCATTAATCCATTTCTAGTTTTACAGTACTTTCAGGCTCCTAACATCATGAACTTCACTGTCATCTTTTAAATAATGTATCAAAACCTTGAGTGTTGTAGTTGACCAATCTTGATACGACCTTCATGTCACAGTGGAAAATGAGCTCTCTCTGCTATTCCATACACTCAGTTGTGCAACATATTTTTGGGTTTGAACACCTAGGAATAACGTGTCAATGCCTCCTTCTTTGTCAGGGACAAATCACTTTAGGATGGGACCATGCACTTTAGGATGCTTCACTCCTATTTCAGCAATTCCATGCATTCAAGCCCCCAGGTGCCAGCCATTTGAGGACCAGTTGTTGCATCCCACCCTGCTCCAGGGTCCAGCCCCTTTGCATGGTCTGCACAATGACTAATACGTCTCTTTCTGTTCTTTCCTAAAGGCCTATAATATTATGAAGGTGACCCATGGGACAGATCACAGCCTGATGAAAGCCTTGATGGAGATAAAGGAAGAGTGTGAGGCCATGATGAGAATACAGTGAAGATAATCTCTAGTCTGGAAAACAAAGTATTCAAGGACAAAGATCATGTTTTTTATTTAATTGTGAAGCTTCTCAATGGTTTTAGTGTCTTTTCTTTAGGTCCTATTTGCTTTACAAAAAGGTTTAGTCTTAGTTTTGCTGTACGGTCTGAATTGAGTTGGTGTTTGGCAGAATTCCTGTAATTTTCAGAGGATTTTTTTGTCATCAATCATCAGTCTTATTGACAATAACTAACAATACATAATTATTTGATTGTAAGTATTGGGAAATGCATACAGAGTGTTCATCAGTTACAAAGTGATCTAATTTCATTGATATCAGCAGTCAATTTTTTATATCAGTTTATGCCGGTGATTAGGAATCTCTTGTCAGACACATTATAAATTAGCCAAATATACTTTTTCGCTTTGCCTTGCCCTTTGGTATGGTTTCCAAAAGCCTGATCTAGTGCTCTTTGACATCAAATAAGTTTCCCAATGTTCTATATGGGATTTTCTTCCCTCCCAATAGATCTGCAGGGCTTCGTCTGTCTTCTTCTTCAATTTCCTTATAATATTGAAAACTAAAATGGATTAAATAAAAAATTTTATCATAGGTGGAAATTGCTTACTCTGCTTTTTCTCCATTTTGCCATCTTCAAGAGTTTCTCACTTCATAACAGTTTTAAAAACAGATATTTGGACCTGTGAGCTCAGTGTTATGGTTTCTAGACCTTTCTGAGTCTGTGGGGTTTGAATGTCATATCCCCAGTTAGAGAAGCCCAGAGACCTACAGATGAACATTGTCATCCCTGGGGAAGACAAGGATGTCTTGGGGAGCACAGGCACACTCTGTGCTGATCAGCTGATCAGCAAGAGACTTGTTCTTGCCAGAGCTGTTTACTTCCATTTTTAACACAGAAACAAATATTAACAAAAGCTAATATTTATGAGGGACATTGAAACTTAAATAATTTAAGGCCTTTGAAAGTATTGCTTCAGGTGTGTCACTCCTCTAACAATTTATTGCTGCTACTCCAGCCATGACTGTTACTTCATTAATCCATCTTTGTTGTAAAGTCAGGCTTTTTTCACACCAGTAACCTGACACCATTAATTATTACAAGATGAGAACACATTTAAAAAGAAAATGAACACTCTGGGCGTAATTTACAGCCATGGCACACGAATGCCAGGGCTGAGGAAGATATCTCCTTTCAAGACGTTTGAATTTGTTCCAGCGTTTGGAGCGTTCACTTGCCCGGCAGTAATGTGCAGGCAATAACCTCTGAAATGCACTGCATTTCTGGAGTACATAGCATGGCTTCCTGCCAGAGGCCAGCTCCTATCAGCCACCCAAGAAGTGCAGTAATCCCCACAGAAATTCACTGCTTGGTTGGGTCTTCCTGCTATTACAAAAAGGAAATTGTCTGGGGGAAAAGGTCAGACCTTTGCCCTTATTGGGAGTTCTGACAAAGTACTGATGGACAACCAGTCTTCAAAGCCTATTTTCTAGTTTTAAATGGGCACATGCACATTGGAATTTACATGATTTTTGTGTAAAGATCATGCTTGTGTTATCTCGTGTTTACATATCTGGTACTAAGATTTGCAAATGGAGGGGATCTGAGGTCAGGGGATGCATTAGTTTGTGCAGCAAATCCTGGGAGACAGCCCAGAAGCCCTCAGGCATGCAGACACATCTGCAGGTATGAACTGCTGCACTGTTTGCTGGGGCTTCTGCTGCAAGGACACCTCAACATCCAAGGTAGGAGCTGGGGGAAAGGCAGAGTTGCCTGCTGCCATGTGAGAACAGCTACTTTACAGCAAGCTGAAACCTCTACCTGTGCTGGGGCCTTCTCTCCAGTCTTCTCTGAGGAGACACTTAGAGAAAAGGTGCAAAGGGAACAGTTCAGTGACAGCCTGGTGGGGAACGGAGAAGGAGCGTGCTGCTGGCTGTGGAGTGCCTCAGCAGCAGCTGTGCTGCCGGGAGGGCAGAGCTGTTGGAAATCCACCCACATCCCAATGCTCAATGCAGGAAACTGAATGGGCACCAGGATCCTCAGTGTGGGGGCATAACCCATGCTTTACATTAATTACTGTTGATGCAAAACTTCTTTCAGCTTGGTCAAGGCAAGAGTCACATTTTCTGGTTGTTTTCGGTCATTTACTGAGCAATTCCCCTTGGAGATTCCCATGCACTAACACCACCAGCAGTGCTGCAGGGGAGGTTGTTGTGGGCAGATTTTTTCTCCTGGTGGTCCTGCTCCAGTCTATTTTCTGCAGAGAATGCTGGTCTGTGATTGTGGAGGGATTTACCTGAATGCATCCTTTGAAAGTGCAGCAGCAGGCAAGGGTGCCAGGGAGGAGGCAACATTAGATAAGCACTCATTTCAAATCAAGTAATGTTATCTTTGCACAGACATCATGTTTCAGTTTTCATGAATAATATCTGTCAAATTTTTCAGGTGCTGGTATTAGCGGTAAGATAAAGATGCTAAAGTCAGAAAGAGGCGGACTGCAACATTATCTGTAATGCTGGCAGGTTTGCTGCTTGCTTCCCACAGGTTGGAGGCTTTTCTTTTGGAAAGCACTGGTTACTTGAGTTCACCTCAAGTTTTAGGAATGCATTTTGAGTTACTTGTGTTTTGTCACTCTCCCTTAAATTAGTCCAGGAAAAACAATGTTAGATTGCACTCAGAGGGAGCAGAATCACACTATGTGTTTGGAAGAAAAGCAGTAGCAGAACACAAGGAAAAAAACATGGGGAATGATACAGCTTCGCTAAGAATAACTGATTACAGTTGAACAGAACATTTGTCTTAAACAAAAATAAATGCTCCCTAAACTCTTTAAGCACGGCATAATTCTCTGTGTCCATGCTCCTCAAGGGTGTTGACCTGAAGTTGGAAGTAAAAACTCTCCAAGATCTTGGCAAACAGACTATTATCCAGTGCATAGTAGAGGTAGTAGAAAGTAAAAAAAAGCAATGAGGGAAAATGCAGTAAACCAGTTTTTTAGAGCTTTGACCTCTTTGAGTCTATCAACCTGTGTGTGAAGTCTGTCGTGCATGGGTTTATGCCAAGAAAACTGCCCCTGAAAAAAAACTGAGCCTTTTTTATGCTTCTCATTGTAACCCTCTTCCCTGATAGCTATGTTTTTAAATCAGCCTTTCTTAGACTTGTTATTTTTTTACACAGCATGTTTATGAAATACAGAGGCTATTTCCCCACACAGTGTATTTCAAGTAGTCCCTGGCCACTGCAAAGCTCTTAATGAACAGAGTTCCATTTTTCACAGAGGTTGTGCCAATTGTGAGGATTTTTTATCCGAAACAGAATTAAACCTCCCATAAGACAAGAAGAAGGAGGAAGGTCTTACAATTATGGACATAGAGTTCTGGCGTGGCTTCTCTGCTGCACTAGAAATTGTGTCTGACCTTGGGCAAATCAGACAGGGTTAGACATCCATACTTGAGTTTCCTTATTGTTGATCCTTGGGAAATAATGAAAAGAAGGGAAGGGAAGGGAAGGGAAGGGAAGGGAAGGGAAGGGAAGGGAAGGGAAGGGAAGGGAAGGGAAGGGAAGGGAAGGGAAGGGAAGGGAAGGGAAGGGAAGGGAAGGGAAGGGAAGGGAAGGGAAGGGAAGGGAAGGGAAGGGAAGGGAAGGGAAGGGAAGGGAAGGGAAGGGAAGGGAAGGGAAGGGAAGGGAAGGGAAGGGAAGGGAAGGGAAGGGAAGGGAGAAAAGGAGAAAAGGAGAAAAGGAGGAAAGGAGAAAAGGAGAAGAGAAAAGGAGAAAAGAAAAGAAGAAAGTGGCTATGCCTCTTTCAATAACTCTGCCTCACATGAATATGTTCAGTTTGGTGTAGGTGTATTGTCCAGTTTGTCAGAGCTGTAGCAACATGGCAGTGTCTGTGTTACAGCCCTGTCATGGCTGGCTGTGGGTGGCACAGGTGGGAATGGCATCACTGTCATTGTCATTGTAGCTACAGGTATTACTCTGTGAGAGTTCCTCCAGTACTGAGTGCCAAGCATGGGCACAGAGCAGTGAGCTGCTCCTGTCTATGCTGTACCTCCTCCAAAGCTTTGTTTCCACCCATAGAGCTTCAACAACATCTAAAGAATAGTCAAAAAGTCCAAAGCAAGTGCTTTTCTTTATTTCAGACCTTAGCCGTGTTAGAGTTCCTCTTTTCCTTTTCTCTTTTATTCTTATTCAGATTACTATTTTCTCTTTCCTTTCAATGTACATTTTTCCAAACAAAACTCCTTTCCTTTTTTACAAATTTATTTAGCCTGAAAATAGATTTGTTATGGCTTTTTTATAAAGGGCACCCTACAAGAACATCAAAGTGTGATTTTTCCCTGCCCTGAGCAAAAGGAGTGCACCTTACCTGAAAGTCTGTGGTCTGCAATTCTTGCCATTTAGCACAATGGTTTATGTTTATCCCCACAGCAGTGATGTGTAAGCCAGGCCTGTGTCATCTCTGTTAATATTTCCTGGGGAAAACTCAATGTTTTTATTTGCTCTGCATTTCTGATCAACATGGACAAATCAATTCTAACTCCATCATTCTTTAGAGTTTTTGTAGGTTTTAATAAGAACCTTAGAGATTCCCTCCCCCTATATGAAAGAATAACTCAGGCTTAGTAATTAGGCTTCATACAGTCACTGCTCACACTGAGGAACCTAACAGGTTCTTTATAGTTCCCAGGAGACCAATTAACCTTCTTTTAAACATATCTCTATATAGCCACTGAGACAGGCACACACAGAAATGCATACACACAAGCTTTTCAGCAGTCTCAGATGCTCCAGCTCCTTGTTAACCAAATTCTGATGGGGCTTATGGCAGGAGGGCAGAGCTGAAGCATCCTGCCCGAGTTCATTTTAACTCTAAAGATGACTAAATTAGGACAGATCACAATTTCTTCTAATTTCCTTTCCCCCAAGACAGGAGGTAGAGAATAATCACACAGCCTCTTCTATGCCTTAAATTCCCTTCCATCTCTTGGGGTGGAGCAGGCACCATTTGCTGGTCCCATCACCTGCTCCCTAAGGTACCAGCTAAGGAGCCTTCTCTCACCTCTCTGTTTCAGTTAAGGGCTGGTCTAGTGGGGCTGACAAGCTGAGGAAAGAGCAGTGATTTCTTCCTCCGCCCCTCCAATTCAGCAGCTCTGATTCCCACTCCCAGAGGGTCTGAGTAGGAAGGTGGCAAATTTACATATGTCTTGCAGGAAAACTACACTTTAAATCACAGGTGATCCCTCTTGACAATTCCACTTGACTTTCAGAGCAAGAACTAGGAGACAGTAATAGAGAAGGGTGTCTGATGAGAAAATTAGCAGAGCACCACTCTTCCCCTCCCCCAGGCCCTGTGAACTGCTATGAGCAGTTCTTGCCTATTTACTCTTAATGAAGCTCCTTTTAATGAAGTATTTCTTGTGCTGTCTTCCTGTTCCTGCCTCTCCTTCTGGAGCTGAGAATCCCATGATAAAACAGGTAGAGAAGAGGTCTCTCTCAGATCCTCCCTGTTCTGTCCCTTGGGGACACCCAGGTGATGTGTTACGAAGCCCTGGAGCTGCCGTCCCTCTCACCAGCAGCAGCACACTGCAGGAGCCCACAGGGAGGAATGGAAAGGCTGTTGTAGTCTTTGGATGGAATTTCAGGCATCACACTGCTGTGGGGAGGAATTGCTCTCCATACCTATAGTGGCAGCCATTCAGCTGAGGGACAGCTGGTGGTCTGGGAACTGGAGCAGCAAAGATCCCAGAAGCACAGAATAAGCTGAGCTGGAAGGGACCCTCAAGGATCATTGAGTACAGCTCCTGGCCCTGCACAGCACCATGCCCAGGAGTCACACCATGTGCCTGGGAGTATCACTGCTAGGAGGTGTCTTCTGCTTTTCCCATTCCCCCTTGCTGTGCTTCAGTCTCCTTGTGAAAGTCATGTTCGAGTTCTGTGGAGAGTCTTCAGTGAGGTACTGGTAATGTCTGCAGTTCTGTTCTCACTAATGTCATTAACATTGTGTACCCAGCTTGTGCCATGGATAAGACTGTGATCAGAATACAATTACTGCAGAGTCTTGTTCCCCATCATGCTAACAGAAATGATGATTGAGGAAAATTCTTATCATGACTTGGGAATGTTAATTTCTGAACATCTGTGGCTGAATGCACCAGTAAATAACAGTATTTTTAAAGGTCAGAGTAATGAGGATATACAAAGACTACTTATCATTACCAAATGTTTTCTGTGGAGACTGTTACATAATTTGTGAACAATAAACAAAAATCTGATTTGGTGTTTTCTGCGAACACCAGAGGAATTCTGATCCTAAGTCTGGGAAGGGGCAGCCTGCCAGCAACCAGGCAAGGATGCTGCCTTATTTACAGCTGACAAATGGGAAAATCAATAAAAATCCTTCAGATGGGCATTGTCCAAATTCATTTCACTGCGGCCCCAAAGCAGCTTATGCAATCCATATAAAGTGGCTGATACACCCAGGCCACAAAACTGTTTTACCATTAAAATCCAAAGCCTTGGCAAAACATGTCCTTCCAAGATAGTGGAGAAGCTCCTCCACAGACCAACATTTCTTCTGCTGTGAAAGAGCCCTCTGAAATCTGCTACTACGTGACATGAAATGATGGTTATTGGATGGTAGGAGCAAAGGGTTTTTCCTGTCTGTGAACTGGGGAAAGGCTGGTGTGCTTGGTTGCTCTGCAGAGCAGCAGAGTGGACCCAGGTTTGGCACTCTGCAGCCCTACAGACTTGCCCAAGTCGAGCTCGTGGCCCCGACAGGCTTTAACCCCGGGGTTGTTCCTCCTGACCGAGGCCTGTCAGGCCGGCGCTGAGCTGGGCAGGTATCCCAGCTCAGGCCAAATGAGGAGCTGAGGGAGGCAAAGGCAGGGATTTTATTCCTGCCTGATGTGATGCCTTAAGCAACAGCATTCCTCTGGAGGTGGGGGAATGCAACAATGTGCCAAAGCCAACTTCAGAGTTTATTGCATATTCCTCTGTACAGGACAAGGGGGCTTGGGGTGCTGTTTGAGGCCGTCCACCTTGTACCTCGTGAGCCTCAAGGAGCTTCCCTCTTCCCTGCTCCTGACTGCAGAGGAACCAGCACGTTCCTGCCCACTTTGTGTCCTGTTCTGTCACAGATACAGCCTCTCATCAGGGGCCTTTGCTCTTGAAGCTGTGGAGGTTTTCCCTTTGTAAAAAGCCATCAAGTGTCCAACTCCTGTTGCAGGGGGAGGAGGGAGGGAACAGAGAGCAAAAACCTCTCTAGATAATACCATCCACAACATAATCATTTCTGAAGGGGCATGGAAATGTTAGCTTTCTGCTTCACTTTTGGCAAATATCAGAGAACAGTAAAGCTGGACAAGTCTTCAGCACCTCCGTTGGCTTTGGGTCATGGCAGCTGTTTGTGCCTGCTGCTCTCTGGTACCAGCCGAGCTGAGCCTGCTCTAGCCCTGCCCTGCCAGGGCTTTGGGCTCAGCTGCCACCATCCCTTTGTGGAGCAGGGCTTTGCCACCTGGGGATACCCATGCAGGGGGTTTGCAAAAGGCAGCCAGGGAAAGACAATCTCGTTATGATTAGACTGGAATGCCCTCTGCTACTGCCATCTGCAACTCCCAGGAAAAAGCCTGAGCAGTTTACTAGATCAAAATGGTGAAACCCTGAGATGCCTCAGGCCAGCAGATGGTCCCAGGCAGAGGAAGCCAGGTGTGGTGGCACCAGTGTCTCTGTGCCAGTCTTCACTCCGCCCTGCCATACACCTCAGGCACTGTATGAATTTTCTCACAGCGAGCGGCCCAGCTCCTGGCCAGCCAGCATGGTCCTGCAGCCAAGAAGAACTTCCAGGATGTGGCCAGGTGTAGGATTCCTTAGTTTACAGCTTTCCCACCTGAAACACAGGTTTAACTACAAGTTACCTCACAGTGCATTAAAAAAAATAAATAGAAAGTTCTATTCCATCCTGCCTAGGGAAGAATTTCTAGGGTTATAGAATTTAGAGCTCAAAGGTTTACAATCCCAACAAGATAAGGCAGTATAACAGCCTCCACACTTTATGGTGTAAGCTTATGAAGAGGTCAAAATGTCTTAGTATGAGGGTCAGTTTTACTCAAAGTCCCTGTTTGAGGAGGGGAAATAGCATCCTAAATCTTCATAGCTGGCTTCAACCTAACTATTACATTATAGGGCATATATATTACATGGCATTGGATTGTTTGGTTTTCTCTCCCAGCCACAGTGGTTTTTGCTTCCAGTGAGACAACAAAATGAATCCCAAAATGAAACAGTGCCTCTGAGCAGGCCTCTGGCCAGCTGGTGCCATTGTACATCCTGTGCCTTTGCAGGGACAAGTGAGGAGCTATCATTGCTCTAGGACGGGTCAAGGGGCTGTGCACGGGCAGCATCACTGTCCTGGTGTCTGTGTGATGTAGAGTGGTGAAAATAGCCAGTTCAGAACAGCCTTAAAAGCACCTTAATAAGAAACTACATACAGCTTTGCAGCAACCTCCTGGAAGGCTCCCATGCCTTGACTGATGACTACAGTAATCTACTGGGAAACTTTCATCTTGAGCCATTGTGTGTTGCAAATATGTGGAAAACTTGGGAAAGCAAGCTATTAGCAATGACATAAAAGCAAGCAAGGAATTGTTCAGAGGAGCAATAAATAAATATTCCATAAAATGAGTCACAGGAGTCTAGGTGATTTTACTGGGTGGAGATATCAGTCGCAGAATAATTTTTTCACCATGGAAGTATTTCAGTGCCCTGGTGTTCTCACATGAACTGCAACCCCATCACAGACTGCAGGTACAAAGCCCTCTTGCTAGGCTATGGGTTTATTTGGTGCGCACATACTGTTTGTGACTGACCTGCTCTGTGGACACTTCATGCCACCACAATTGATTGTCAAGCAAGCTGGAAAGGGTACTCCCATTGTTTTGGCCTTGACTGCAGAAAGAAGGGCTCAATGGGTGCAAAGTCCAAAATTCCCTCGCTCAGGGGCTGTCCAGAAGCTTTTATGTGGATTTCACAGCATCTTAATGGCTTTACATATAACCTTCAGAAGTGTTTTTTTGAGCCTCTGGAAACTCAGGGCAGGCTGAGCTACACCAGCTCCCAGGGCTGCAGGAGTCACAAGCAGCAAGGCCAGGAGCCAGCTCTCATCTTGCTCATCATTCCAGTAATTGCCACGCCTTCCGTTGTCCTCAGAAATTAGGAGAAAACGCTGTTCACAGTGTCTTGCTTGGCTCCCTCAGCGCCCCTTTCTGGGTACTGTGAGGTTTCCTTCAAATACGGTTTAGCAGCAGGCAGCTTGCTCTTAAATAAAACCAGGCAGCTGCCATGACTCTCCACAGTAGTGTCCCTGGGCATCCAGCTAAAGCACACACAGGGAGTGAGCTGAGCCCCTCTGCATGGATGGGCACTGGAAGGCAGGGTGAGAGGGAGCACTGCTGCTCCCTCAGTGCCACCAGGAGCCCTTTTCAATCCAGCTCCAAGGGGCAGCCTGCAAGGGGCTGGGCTGGGTGGCACAGAGCATCCAAGGGTGCCAGTGTGGAGGAGTCTGCGGAGCACAGCCCAGTGAGCAAGGTGGCTTTGTGCTCCTCTTCCTTCTGTATTCTATATTCTTCCTTCTATCTTGTAACTACAATGAGCAATTCACCTTTTGACAAACTAAATTTAGGAAAATGTCAGGGCTCTCTCTCCCTGGTGTTCTGTCGTTCAGGGAACAAAGATGAGAAAGGATGAGCAAGGGACAAGAACAGTCCCTGCTCCTTTTAAAGTGAGTGACAAAGGTCCCCCATTGCTGGAGGTGTGACTTCCTCTCCACAGCAAGCCTCGAGTCCTGCACATAATCCTGACGTGTCTGGCAGCACTTGGGTTCCTAGGAAATAGAAATGGAAATATGGATATGTGCCAGACACACACAGCTGAATATGTTTGGCTGTCATTTCGTTGGTATGAAACTCACAATCTGACAGAAAGCATAGGTGCCAAACCTGTGCTATAAGGGTCCACAGAAGAGACACATATAAACATATATGCAAATGAATGCAGGTCTTTTTCCCCAACAAGCACCCATTGAGATGGACTGGGGTTTGGCCATCTGGAAGCTTTTCCCAAGTCAGCACTTGCCAGGATAGTTCCTGAGAGTGGACAGGACCTCCAAGCTACCTTCTTGTTCCTGGAGGCTATGAAAGTGGTCTTTGAGCAATGTAAAGCATTTGTGTGGTCACAGCCAGCAAAGCTTTGCTCAGTGGTTAAATAGCAGATGTCAGCCTCCAAAACTGCCAGATCGGCAACTGTCAAGACTACTAACTATCATAAACCGTAAAATCCACAGATGGCCTTTTCCAGAGCAACTAAATATTCACTTTGTGTTCATCTCAAAGACTGGGAACTGAATTTTCTAGCCTTCAACCCCCTTCAGTGTCTCCCAGGCAGATACTGTCAGCCAAAATGAGGGTGAGCTCCCGGGAGCCTGGTTTGCAGTTGGATGTGGGAGAGGAACATGCTTTAGCAGCAGCCTGACCTCCTGGTTTTCCAATAGCTAGAGAGCTTATTTGGGGCTCCATAAGGAGATGGGGTTGGTCAGGTTTCCACCCTAAACCTGATTTTTAGTCTGGCAAGTTAGTGGTTTTAAAGACAAAACATGGTAATTGCTAGGGCATTACTTTACAAGACGTATCAACAGTTTCAGGCAGGCCTCATAAGGACACCAGACTTTTGCCAGGCTTGAGCTCCTTTTTCCATTCCATGAATGTCTTGCTGTCTTGCCCCAAAGCAGAAGCATGTGGCATTGGGGTCTGTAGGGCTCCAGATTTGACCAAGAGTGAATTGTTTCTGTTTGCAGCTCATCTAGAGCTCCTCACCATCAGTTCTGTCTTAGACAAAGTCTAGGACTTGCACTAACCCATTTTTCTGTTCTTGTCTCTGTAAGGCACTCTGGGCTCCTCAATACTGATGCGGCTGCATGATAACAGCAATGAAGATAAATCACCTCCAAAGTAGGCAATAAGCCTTTTAGCTCTTTAGAGCAAATCAGAGCTATTCTGAACAGCCCACAGACAAAATAAATGGCTGTTTATCTTCATTTACAGATACTGTGGAGAGGCACAGCATGCAAATTCACTGGCCTGGGGCAGCAGCTAAGGTAGCACAGGGCTTGCTGCTCTAAGAGGGGAAAGGAGGAGACTGTCTCCTCCCCACCATCTTTGCCAGCTTTTGCCACTGTATCCATCTCAATGTTTTTCCTTTAAAAGAGGTCACCATAAACAACTGCATTCTCTGCAACTGTGACTGCTAGATCTGCCACTCTGCTGTATAATAATAAAATAGAAGAAAGGACTTTATTAAATTTTCATCAAACTGATAACCAAATATTTAATGCCTAACACCCTGGCATGTCCCTCCTAAAGTAAGGAATATGAGAAAATCATCTGCCAGCAGATGATGTAAAAGATGTTTTGACTGATTTGGGGTTTTTTAAAATCTTTCCCATAGGAAATAAGATCTGTGGTTTTCTTCTGATGGGAAGAGCTCAGCATCCTTATCAGGTCTTATCCAGGTGTTGGTGGGCATTTTCCCAGAGAGCTCATTCACATTTTGTTCTGCAAGCAAAGTGCTGTCTTAAATATCAACAGGGAATGCCACAAACATGAGTGAAGGCAAGCAGATATTGTGCACACCACTGCAGCAGCTCAGGGGCCTGCTAAGCCTGCCACCACTGCCTCTCTGAGAGAGAAAAATGTCTTGAGTAATGGACACAAACTCTTTTTATCACTCCCATGTGTTACTTACCTGCATGGTGGCCAGGGGAAATGTGACACAATTGCTAAAGATGATAAGAAATTACACCTATGAATACGTCTTTTATATTTGTTTGGTCTCAGATTTTTCCCCTGCTCACAGATGCAAAAGAGCAATCCCTGTGTATATGCATAACCAGTTTATGCAAAAGCCAGACCATTTCAGGTCTGGGATTGTGTTTTCTTTGTGTTTCTGGACAGCAGCAGGCAAGTTAATGCTGCTCTGCTTGCTTGTAGTATTTTTGTCACTGGTACCAAACCCTGCAATTCCGTACTCTTTTCTGGTGAATTTGCTTCTCAGTAACACTTGCTTGATAGAACCCCTTTGGTAATTTTATTTTCAGCCTTGATCTTGCTCTCTTGCTCACTTTCACTGTTACGATACCACATCCTCTTGTGGGTCAAAAGCATTCTCCAGTATGAAATGCCATGAAATGCTCTTATCTAAAGTGAAAGAGTCAGGAGGAGGAGGCAGATATATTGGTAAGATAAAAGTAAACATTTAATGCCACTATAGTTTGATTTTTTCCAGACATCATATTTTTGACAATGTTTCACACCTCAAATACCACAAAAGGGATATTTTTTAGCCAGCAAACAATAAACTTTACAATTTTAATGGCAAAAGGTTCAATGCATTTGTTGACAAACTTGGAAATGGCTGTGACTTTCCACATTTTGAACTTGTCCTCATGCTGTTCTTTCTCCTTTTTTCCCCATAAAATTTAGTTGATAAAATATATATATATATTTACTACTGATATATCCTCTCCTGGAATTGCCCAATGATGGGACCAGAATAAGTTCTACATCTATCAGTTTCTCTCCTCCTTAGCCCTATTTTATACCACTGTTATAATGAGAAAGAACATAGCCATGGACAGAGTGAAATGGATTTAGCAAACATACACTTCAATGCATAGCACTTAGATAAGCATTTCCAACCATGATGTGTAAATAAATTATAAAATACAAGCAACTCTATAAAACAAGAACATCCTGAGTTTACAAATAAATTATATCCTTCATACATAGAATATGATGTGGATGTGGATGTTAGTAACCAGCAGTTTCAGCTATGGGTGGGAAAGAAGTAAAATGTAGAAAAGTTAGTATCTATGCATACATAAAAATATATGTATGTGTGCTACATGTAAATACTCACACACATACATATACAATAAAGAGGGTGAATACATCCATATCTATAGTATATAGAGAATATGTAATATAGCTGAAACTGCCTCAAGCACCAAGTTATTACCATTATTATAACGTTTGCTCAATACTTAAGTAGGACCACTCAAAGTAAGATGGTTTGGGTTGTGTTTTATTTCCTGTCCAGGAGTGTTTGAAGGTAGTTTGTTTGAAATACTATAGTTGAATGCTACTGATTGCTACTTTTTCAGCTACTTTCAGCACCTCCATTCTTTGCAGAATCTTCATGCCCTTTGTGAGCTTCAAAAGTTTGCATAAGTGAGCACGAAACTGCTGTTCGTGAATTTGGTGGCAAAAGGGTGCTACATTTCCAAGATAATTTTTTTTTGTGTTTGTTTTGAAAGGTTGCTTGAGAAGGAAAAGAAGAAAAGATAAAGACAATAATAAAATGGTTTATTATTTCCAGGAACAGGTATGGAAGTTCAGATAACCCTGGGATGAGCGCACAATAAATGCAAGAGACAGAGAGAGATTATTAACTTTGCATTGACAAATCATTCACAGTTTTGTTTGCTGTGGTTATTTGGAAACCTCTTACAAATCTTAGGATAGCTAGCAACAGCCAGCCTTGTGTCTTCAAAAACTGCTGTGTGTTGCCAATGCAAAAGCCTTGGGAGTTACAAAACACAGACCATGAGGATATCAGGATTAAGTGAGGTATGCCACCATCCATGGATTTGAGAAGAAATGCCTCTCTCCACGGTCATCATCCACTCCTGTTGGTATTTAATGATTTCTGCAGTGAGCTGGTGCATCCCTGATGCTGTGCAACCATCCTTCCCATCATATGAACTGGTATCAGAGTCGCTCAGCCTCTGGCTTAGGAGAACTGAATTTGCTTCTGCAATGCAGAAGCTTCAATTTACAATTTTAACTCTGTTAGGACTAGACAGGAAGCTTCACAGACCACCAAGAGTCCAGGCCCTTAGTTGATGTAACTATGCTGTATGCCTCAAGCACATGCAGAAATTGTGTGTTAAACAGCTGAGATTATGAAATATCTTGCTGAAATTTCATGAAACTCTGAAATATAGAATAGTTCATCTGGAATACTTTTACAGGTTTTAACAGGTTCTACATGGGAACTGCAGCAATTTGGCTACAGAAGAACCTGGGTAAGAAAGAACATTTAAAAGAAGCCCTTGAACGAGCTTCAAGCATAAGCTTTGCCTATAGTGTGGCATAAGTTAACTTCACCCAGGTGAGTGCAAGGGGAAAGGTTTTGTAGGCAGGCACTCCTTGGAGGAGGGAAGGGGAGTGGTGATGTTGCCACCTGTGAGCAGCTCTGCCCCTTCCCCTCAGCCATGTGCAGGGGGGCCATCTCAGGCTGTGTGTTTGTCTATTTGTCAGTGCATGTACAGCTTTTGCTTCTACGATGATTTTTAGCTCATTAAAAATGATACAGCAAAATCACAAACATTTGTAAAAGGTGATTTTTGTAAAAGAGTCTGTATTTTCCAGCTATCATCACATTTGAATTCCATGCCACAGGTCCCTATTTTAAGACCAGCCATATTATTGAGATAAATGAAAAAAGTGAAGACATAAACCCCACACTTCAAGACAGACTTTTCTGTGAGCAAACAAGGGATTTGGTATGTATTATTCCCAGCATCACTCCCAGCTTTCAGCCTCTATAATTGCCACATTTAGAGATAAAAGAAAAAATGCCAGTGTGTTTCTTTGATCCCTTTTTGTTCATTCTATGCATCTCTCACAAAGAATCATGTCAGAGGATCATGCCATTGCTTTGTGCCAGCTACTATTTCATGGACCTGCAAGTTTCAGAAGCTAGGATTGATGGCAGTGGGTCTTCTTAGACTGGATCGAAGACAGATGTTCAGCAAAAGCCCTGTGTGGCCTTTACACAAAATGAGAAGATGTTAAATACACAAGAGTAGCATGATCTTCTACTATATAACTAACAGCAAATACCCCCAAAAATGGCAGGGGGATGAATTTTCCTCACAACTGGGTTTACTTTGTAATAACTCGTTTGATTCCTTATGCAATTGTGCCTTGGTTTTATCAGAGGAGGTGAGATGAGAAGAAAACCTAAGAAAGGGAACTATTAGTTTCCTTCTTTGTCCTTCTGTAAAGTAATGCTTTGGATTACTTAGATCTGAATGACTTGACAAAGAATTGTTTTGAGGCAAATGCAAGGCATGCATGGCAAAAGAACAGATGTGTGACAAAAGTACCAGGAATTACAGCTCTCCCACACCATTCAGAGTACAAATTGACCCAGCTCCCAGAGCCAGAGCAGCTTCTCCCTGCTGGGAGAGCTGACACAGACAAGAAAGATGTCTGAATCACCCTAAGCACAGGTAAGTCTCCAGCCTATGGTTACACTTGAATTTATGGCTCTAGAGCAACTCCTGTCCCTTGTATGGATAAAGTTCCCGTATGGCAAGAGCAGCAGTTCCCAGGAAGCGCCCCCAGGTGCTGGAGGGGATGTGGAGCAGTGCTGGTGTTCCACAGTTTTTCTCAGCCTGACAATGAAAAGCGGCGATCTCCTGTGACACATGCAAACAAAGAATTAACCTTCAAACCTAATTACATTAACACTGCTGTTTCCTGCTGAAGCTGTCCCAGGGAAATAAGATTGATTTCTGAATGTGAAAATGATTAGGCATTACATTCGTGTTGCTCTTGTGTATTTCAAGCTACATGATGCCTTTTAAAAAATCAGCATAAAAACAGCACTATGCTGACAATGCCTTAAAGAATGGGGCCTCCTGGATGACTTGCAGAAGTATATGCATCTTCTCTAAAATGCTGGCTACTGCAAACTGAGATAATTTCATAATAAAGTCCTGAATTCTTAATGTGTTTTCCAAATACTTGAGTTATAGTAATATCAATTTTGAAGTAAAAATCTGTTTTCAAGAAGATAATGTTTTATCATGTTAAATCTCCACAAATTTTTGCATCCTTTCTTTTGTATTAAGCCATCACAATTCTTTAAAACATAGTGGCAAATTCTGAAATGAAATGACAGAAAGTCAAGAATGCATATGGATTTTAGAACATGAATACTAGTATATTATGGGAGTTGATGGACACTCTAATTAGGTCCACAGAAATAAAATATTTGTAAGTACTGCAATTCTGCTCAATTAGTACATATTTTTTAGTATGCTAAATTCATCCCTGGCACTATCAATCAATTTGGTTTCAGGGATCAACTTTTGTCCATTGTGATTAACGGGGTGAACATATGCTCTTACTCTTTAAAACAATGGCTAGGTACAAATGTTTTTGCAATTCTTCCTAAGCTGCAGAAGTACCAAATTGAGCATCAATAAATAATTGAGTTACTGTGGGTGAGGAATATTACATGCAATAGGTATTTTACAGTTGCTCTGAAATGTGTCCACTTGGTTTATGGAAACATCACCACTCCTGTGTAACTCATAGACTGTGCAGGGATGATTTCCTTGGATCTCTGCAGCTGTACTCAGTCTGTGGGGCCCTGCAGAGAAGAGATGGCCCCCAAAGAACCAATACACAGTAACTGCTATCAAAATTGCTATAAAGAGAAGAAAGCCAGATAAATTGCATTGTTTGGGGGGATTTTCAGAGTTGGTTGGGGTTTTTTTCTGAGAGAAACGGATATGTCTTTAATACTTTCTTAGAATATAACTTTCGTGATAGGAAATTGCTGTGGAACAGACTATAAAGTGACTTTCATCCAGGACCTTTTTCCTTTCCAAGTAATCCTATAGATTGTAAATAGAATTTTCTACAAAATCCAGTGACAAAGGCAATAGAATGAGCAAAAGTTGTTATTACAGGTTGTAGAGCACTAAAAGAAAATAAAACTATACAAATGTTACTTCTACTTTTTTTAAAAACCTTTCTGTTCACCTAACCACTAGAAAATCAACTAGTATTATTTTACCATTGGGATATTGTAAGATGGAATTGATACAATGGTGCAGGGAAAGAAGAGTTGCACTTAAGTAAGCAGTTAATTGATGCATTTTGAGTATATTTAAATGATAGTCTTATTTCCTCATAAGCAACAGAAGGGTAGCACAAATGTATGTGAGAGAGGAAATTTTCTGAATGTGCTTATTTCAGTATAGAGGAATAAGAAACCTAATTCCACAAAATTATTCTTCATGCTCATGTGTAATTAAAATCCAGTTTTGCACATTTGCTTATGAAATACAAAGGATGTTACTTCCCACAAACTGTTTTGTAGATAAAGAGGCCAACTAGTAAAATAACTGGATGTATAGGGAGGTGCTGACCCTTGTCCTTTTGATGTCAATGTGACTTTTGCCATGGCTTCAGGTACTGAGGATTAGTAAAGATGCCATAGCCAACATGCTTGAAGTGCTGTATCTACTCATTTGCTTTATTTCCAGATGTGCTGAGCTGAGCAGAGCCTGCACTCCTCAGGTACATCTGTGAGTATGGACACACTGGGCCAGGGATCAGATGTCTTGCAGTGGTATAGATTGTAAAGAGGTGAAGCTAAATGTCATCAGTCATAGTCTCAAGAAAGAACAAATCACTCATTTTTGGACCGATAAACATGGGAACCTTTAGCCTAGAGGACAATTTTCCAGCAAGTTACTAGCACCAGGAAAAGGGGTTAGGATAAAAGTACCTCCTCATTCATAACTCCAGCCAGTACAAAGCAAAACATATATGAACAAGAAAACAAGTTATGGGGGTTGGATCAAATTGAAAAGATATTTACTTCACAGTAATGTCACTTCTCTCATACACTGCAAAACAGGCTGGGAAAATGATGGTGTTCTCCAGCATATAAGAGAGTACAGAACAGCATTTAAACAAACCTTATTCTCTGCTAGAAATATGTTTGTGTCATCTGGGAAAGCTGAATTTCTCTTTGAGTGGCCTTACTCTGGTAACAAGAAAAGACAGTTAACATTTATTCATATGTTGTACTGATTAGGAAATATCTCTACAAACACAAGTTACTTAGAAACAGCAAGTCTGAAATAGGAGAAAACACCAAGAGAAAAACAAGCTGTAAATACATTTCAAAAGTGTATTTGTTTTTTTTTTTCCTTTTTCTTTTCTTGACTAGCACCATCTGTACACAATAAAGTATGAACATAAATGTTTGGATAACAAAGATTTGCAAGGCACTTGAACAGTTTTTCTGGATAGATTTTCTTTTAATGAACCTCTCAATGGAAGTCCCACAACCACCTTTCCTCCTTCCTCAGCTAATGCAGGGAAAGAAGTGTCTTCTGCCAGCAGTTCTTATTTACAGACATGTCCTTAAAAGGTTCCACAAAGTGCTCTTTTAGGCTAAGAGTATCAACAACCTTCTATCTCCATTTTCCATGCTTGTTCTGTTTGTTTTTTTAATACTACTCCTCTGTATAGTATAGCAAATCTCTCATACACACAGCTGAGACTTGACTCCAACCTTCATCCTCATTCTTTTGTCTTTGGGATGCTGTTTGGAAGGGAAAAGGAGGATGGCAGAGATGTGCATTGAAATTCTCTTGAGGTTCATCCTTTATCTGCGTCTGGAGGTGATGTCAAAACAGGTGATCATCATGAGATGGGCCTTGCAGAAGTTGACACGGTTTTCCAAACGCTCAGTCACACATTCCAGGGCCTCCAGGTATTCCAGAGAATCCAGCTCAAATACCTGCTCCAGATCAACTGTGAGAAAGAAAACACACAGATAGGAAAAGTAGACCATACTTAGTGATGACTGGTGGGAGAGTCAGAGCTAATTCAAGTCTTCAAACTCATCAGTACAACATCACCTCTGGCTTGCCATTGTCTTTGAAAGTTGCCTTTTTGGTTTAATGACTATTAAAATGACACAGCAGCTTGCCCACGGTGAAAAATACTCTTAAGTTGCATTGGATGCTTTCTGGATCAATCTGCTCTGCCATCCTCACCAGAACTGCAGATGCCTTTGCCATGCTCCATCATCCTCCAGCATATATTGAATACTAATATGTTGAATGTACTTTCTCACACATTCTGCTGACTGGCAAGAGCTTTAAATAGCTGCTCTCTTCTGGGAGGGCAAGCCCTTTGCTGAATTCAGAACTTGCATTTATAACAAACCTCTAGGGTCCTTGTTTCTCACACCTCTCCCTATTCCATGTGATTCCCAGCAAGGCAAGGGAAGGCACACACATCAATCCCTCCAACAGAAGTGCCCAGCAGCTTCCATGGAAGCCAAGTGTCATTGTCTGAGCCAGCACTGCCCATCATATCTCGTTCCTGATGTCTCTGCAACCCTCCAGGCTTTCTGCACTTACCACATTGGAATTAGAAACAAAGGCATCACACAGTAAGGGGACAGCAGCGCATAGCAAATTCTCTCTCTCTTTAAAACTGTCCTTTTAACTCTCTTCGTTTATAGTGTTCTTGAAATCTATACTGTGGTTGTTTTGCAGAATGGATCAATCTGGTGTCAACTTAAAGCAGCTGTTAAAGGAAGGGTTAGGATGTTGTAAGGAAATACACCAGCCAGCCTCCTTTTGCCACTTGCAATTATCCTAAATAAACTTTTGCACACTGTGGGTTTTTTTCTAGAACTCTTTGTTATGAACTTATCTGCTTGCTAATACTAAAAACTGTTGTATAAGTACTGCAGTACTCTTTATGGTTTTTTCTTCAGAGGTGATGAGGTCCTTCTTCATTTGACTGTGAATGCCCTTTAAGCTCTCTGAACTTTACACATCCATAGTTATAAAAAATGGGCCAAATTTCATTTCATTTCATGTAAGCCCGCTGCTGCCAAGGGACAAGTTTGCTCCACAGTGTTATTTTGTGGTAGAAGAGCAGATTTATAATATTGCTCATATGTTTGAGTGATCTGAGGCCAAAAGAAAAAATCTCATTTTCAGGAGCTGTGGACTGAAACGCGTGAACGTTAATCTACCAATGGCAACATCCTCCACTAGAATACTGTACCATTTCAACCTTCAGCTCTCAGGCAAAAAGGATTGTTCAGTTCTACTGTTAACATTTAATAAGAGTTATAGAAACTGGTTCTAGAAAGACAGTCAATCTAAAGCTTGCCCTAAGGTCCTGTGTTGGTTCATTTTAGTTTACAAACAGTAGCTTACATCTCACTCTTACCAGACATTTCTGCTTCCTTCCATTCCCCCTGTTAAATAAACCAAAGGAAACCTATAAGTTCAGGAAATAAAACAATGCTCTTACATTCACTGAGCCACTTATTAGGATCCAGCATCAGGTACTGTTTGGTCACCTCCAGTTCTCTCATTAACCACTCATACTTGGCCTTGACCTCAGCGATTCTCTGCTGGCGATGCTCCAGGATTTTCAGCTTGGCATTGAAACATATCACCTCCTGCCAGCCAGGAAAAAGAAGCAGGGAAAGAATAGGTGAAGAGGAGAAGAAATGCCTAGGTCCATTCAGTGAAATGATCTTCCAATCAATAATACTGACAATGAGCCATTTATTCTGGAAGCTTATGAATCACTGCATGAAATCATCCATCATCTGCTTTATTTTTATTGCTTTTGTTTGGTTTTCATGTTTTCCATCAGTGAGCTTTGGAGACTTTGTAATGGTAGTTAATAATAAACCATAATAATTAATACCAGGCAGCATCTTGAAATTAGATTAACTGTAGAAAAACATTTCTTTTTTTTCACCAGAGTTTGGCTAAGAAAATCTAAGCTCTTGGGAGTAGAAAATCCATTGCTTGCTGTATTGAAAGCCTAAATACACCCCTGTGCTTGGTACATAAGTAATGCATTAGTCATATTTTAAAATAAGAGAACTGGTAGCAATATCAAATTTGAAACATCCTTAAACAAAGGGAGTATGTTATGAAAAGCTCTAGCAATTCATAGTCATTAATAAAGAAGATATATTTTCTGTAAAGCTCTGGAGCACAGTAACAGCATGAGGTACAGTGCTGGAGACAGCCAGCCTGGCCTCACATGACTTCTGAGGGGTGGCAGCCACAAAGACGTGCAGCAAATGAAACCATCTGAGGACTGTGCTACCCTCACTAGTGTGGAAACAATTCCAATAACACAACTATCCTCATCCAAGCCTGTGTGAAGATCTCAACACTATTTCACAATCTCCTCTGTAAACAAATCTGCTGTGGGTGAAGTCCAGTGGAAACCTCGCTCCAACAAGTTTCTCCAAACATCACAAACACCTTCAACAAGTGTCAGAGGTTAGGTAGGAAAAATGCCTTAAAATAATAATGAAGTCTATAATCCATCGTTACTCTAAAATACTCAACCTCAGATATTCCTCCCAATCGTATGTTTTAAGTGCTGACCTTTGCAATTTAGGCCCACCAGGAGATTGCACGGATGGCACTCACCTTGCTGTCCCCACCTCGCCGTCGCTGGAGCCTCTCCACGTCATCTATCTCATAGACTTTGATCTCAAAGGGCTCCCCCAGCCCCCTCTGCCCGCTCCGCAGCGGCCCATCCACCCAGCGCACCCCGGGGCTGCTGGCTGGCTTCCTTGCTGGGGAGGCGGTGTCAAGGGATAGAGCCGGAATGAGCCTCCTCCTCTGGGAACCTGCCAATGGAGAAAGTCCCGCTGCATGTTAGCACAGCTACTGCTTCTCCTTGCCTTTGCAGAGAAGTCTACAAGTGATGTATGTCTGACCCTCTCAGACACAGAAGAAAATAGAGGGAGAACCCAGGGAGGCCACGGGAGCTGGAGCTGCAATGTGCAGTGCCCACCCACCATGAGTGACACTCTCAGTGTTGGAATGTTGGGGGACACAAGAGAGATGATCGACTTTGGACCTGGTTAACATAGAGAGATTTGATCACAGGATGCCTTGGCAAAAGCAAATGGAACTTTGAAAATTAGACCTAGATTGCAAGAAGATTAAATCAAACAGGTTTACCAGAAAAGAAAATCCTATTAAACGCTGCAAGCAAGAGATGTTGTTATAAGCATAAGTTTGTGTATGTGATTTTAACCTAATCATAGTAGTACACATTACTGGTCTCCCTGAAATAGTATATAAGTGTTTGTATCCCACAATAAAATTGGATTCTGATCACCCAGTCAGTCTCCCCATCTCTCTCCATCGCCGATACCTCAGTGCTCCTCGGTGCCTGACTCCAGGATCTGGCACTCAGAGGGCACATATCCCCTGAAGCTGGCAGAGCCTGTGTCTGCTCCCCATTGATTAGGTCTCAGCACATACAGGCAAGCCAATGAAGGACCCAAGCCAGCAGGATGGAACTGGTCCAGCCTAACTTTCCTAGTTCTTTACTGCTACTGAACCTTACAGTCAAAGGACAAGCACTAGCCAGCCTCTGCAAAGTGCCTGCCACATAACATGCCAAGTCAGGGCCTACAGTAGAGCAAGGAGGAAAAAAATGTATGTCCCTGGTATGGTTTGTTTGGAGAAAAAACAAAAACAGAAAAAAACCCCAACAACAACAAACAAATTAACAAGTTGCATTTTCTTGCTTAGTTTAGTAAAATCAAAACAATGGCTTGGTTGGAAAAAAAAAAAAAACCACTCTAAAAGTTTTGTAGCTGACACAGGGTCTTCCCTAAGACACAGCAGGAATAAAAAGGATGGGAGAAGCCAAAAACAAAAGCCGGAGCCAGCAAGTTTGAGTGAAACTATTAACTGGCTTTCTTGGCTGCAACTACATAAGTGATGCCAGCCAGCAGGGAAGAGATGATGAATGATCATGCAGATTTTATTTTAAAAATAAGATAAAATCATTTATAGGAATTTCCCACATTACATTTATTGAGACATGAATGTTAAGAGTTTCAACATGTCTGTCAACTTGGTGCTTCAATAAAAGCTAGAAAAACCCCAAAACATCTACTGATTGCCTAATTTTTGGATTTTCAAGTAAGAAAGTATTGCCTAGTTTCATTCATGGGAGTCTGCTTCTGTGCTGACTTTGAGAACTATTCACATCGTATCCTATGACTTCTGAGTACAATAATCTGTGCTAGAAACCAGTAGGTCTGTGTTAGAGACAAGTAATTAACCTGTAAATTCTAGCTTTAAAATGGATTAGAATGGTTCATTGGAAAGCCTAGTCTACAGAGATTTTATTTGGATACATCTGAGATAACCCAATGCAGGAAAAAGAGAGCACAGCCAGAGCTGATTGACAGAGTTCTGGGTAGACAGGGAGCTCTACAAGGCCCCTCTATAGCAAACAACCTGAGATTGCCATCCTATGGCACTTACCATAGCTGTGTTTATTGCTTAAACTGCAGCCCAGCAAAAAAACTCCTGCCAGAACAAATGAAGCCTTACAAATACCAGCAAGCAGGAGTTATTTTAGTTCTCTGGTACCAGTCACTGGAAGACAATGATGTCAGCATTCCCTTACCTTGAATGCATTTCAGTTAATCTCTAGATTAAACTGCCTGATCAAGAGAAGAGACAGATCTTGATAAAAGGAAAAGCAAGACTTGACCCATTACAATAGTCAAAAACTGACAACAAGAAGACAGACAGTTTGGGAAGACCCCAACAAACTGTGATTCTAAGGGTGACTCCTGTCAGAAGTGTAGGGAAAGGTAACCAAATGCTGGGAACAGCTGCATACTTGAAGGGAGGTGAGAGCACATTGTGGGCTATTCAATTTTATTTCATGTAGGGAGAGATCCTGAAATAGGCTCAGCTCCTCCTGGGAAACAAGTCCTCCACTTGCTTAGATGGGAAGGGCAATGAGTATCATCCTAGTGTCACTCAAGATCAAAAGGATTCAGGCATTAAATACGTTTTTTAATACATTTGAGGCTTTTGTCCATGGTGTCTTACATAAGCAGTCTGTCAAATTTTGTCTGAGTGTAAATACAATCTCTTTGCTGTTTGACCGCTTTTAGAGCCAGCGATATCAATAAGCATCAGACCTGACCTTCTGTTTAATGCACCCAGTGCCGTTAATTATTTTTTCTTTCTGCCCCACAGTAATGGTCACATCTCCTTTCCTGGCATACCTTTAGACTAGCTCTAGCATTTCAAGGAAGCAACTGAGCAGACTGGAAATTCCTTCTGACCAGATCTCCATGCATGGCTGAATTACGACTCAGTGCCTTTTTCCGTGATGTTTGATTTTCTTCCTCTTTTCCCCACTGTGGCTGTTAAAACCACCTTCTTGTGTAATGAAGCACTTTTAAACCACTCCACTGGAAAAAACTCTGTCTCCAGCCAAAGTCCAGGTCCAAGACTCTCTAGAAATGCAGGTGGATGTCTCCAATGCACCTTGCCACAAGAACAGCATAAGGGTTCTACTTTGAGCAAAGCAAAACAGATTGCTGGGGTATGAAGTAGAGGAATGATAGTAAATTTTTTTGCATTTTGTTCCCTTTCATATCCATTTGGCTCAATGGGAAGCAGAAGCCTGCAGTGTAGAAGGAGGGCTCCAACCTGAGGCTTCCTTTAACAGCCCTTGGCCCTTGGGAGAGGGGCAGCTGAGAGTGCAGCAGTGGCAGGAGACATTAACTCATTGTGTTTTTCTAGCCAGAGCTCGTGTCTGGGCTGCCTGGGAGCTATGACAACAGGACAGGCTGCAGCTCATGGTGCACGGGGGCAATGCAGCAGGGCAGAGCTGCCTACACAGCCTCCTTGCCACCCTCTGCCAAGGGCTCCCCTGGGACACAGGTGACCTGCACGGGGCTTCCAGGGGGTACAGCTGTGTGAGACACAGGAGAAAGAAAAAGAGAGATGTCTGTTTATCTGCACCTTGAATGCTGACTCACGATGATTTATCTGAGGCCTAGAGTGCTTTGAGGAGAAATTAAAATGAAATATCTTCTTCCTCTTTCCAGTAAGGTAAAAGTGGATCTAGTTTGCTCTAAACATGCACTGATTAATAGGCTGCTTATTAGCCCAGGTAGAGAAAATAATGGTGCCATTTGACAGGAGGCTCCTGACACTGACCTCTCCATTTAGTCTCTGGTTTTTATCTTATTTTATGTTAATTGGGATCAGTAAGGAGATATAGCCTAAGCAGAGCTTTGGGGTGAATATCACAAAGCACTGACAGCTTCCTCAAACCTAACAATACGCAACAATTAAATTTTTAAAATTAATGTTGTTTTCCATTCATATAGCAAATATCCATCTGAAGTCCCAAATTTATTTGGTACACTTGACAGAGTTAGGATCTCATAAATTTTGACTCTATAATAAATAATATGCTTTGTGGGAATTAGAGCACACTACTCCTCTATTCCCTATGTATGGCTTATGAAGAAAGTGGGAATCCAGGGAGCTCAACAGATCCAGGAGCAGATCTCAGCACCCTCCCACCTCTGCGCCTCCTCTGCCCCACCTCTACACCCTTGCAAACTGGCTGACCCTCCCACCATGTAAATAGAATTCATTCCTCCATTCAAAAAAGAAATTTATACCAAAAATCAATTTGAAAGAAACACAGTAAGATGAACCCAGGGTAAAATAACTTCACGTTCATTTATGACCATGAAGTATGCAAAAGCAAAATGTCATTTGCTAAATGCCCTGAAGGATATGTTTTTCACTTAGTTTGAATTTACCCGCTTTTAGAATAACCCCTCTTGAACCTAGTTTGAGTATGAATAACCAGACTGTGAAATAGCCATGAAAATACACAGGATATAAGATTTACTTTTGCAACAGATCTATTGCTCTACCTTAAGCTATAGGGTAAGGTTTTACCAGGTTAAGTTTAATATAAAGAGAGTAGCACAGCAATGAGGGCATGCAGTGTGAAAGTAGATCTGACTGAAGTGTGGCACTGAAGCTACAACATATTTCAGCAAAAGCAAGCCCAGGGGAGCCTTAAGGTATGAAAAATACAGACCAAGGTATGTGAGGGTAACTTTGAGGATAAAAAGGCACACTGACCTTAACCAGCAAAATTGCCAAACTGCAAAAGGATGTGTGCTCATAAAAGTATGTTTTGACCAGGGCAAAAGCTCTAAAAAAGTCTGGTTTTGCTTAAGTTCTGTATATTTTGGAGTGTTCCCCTTAGGCTTTTTCCAAGCACACATTCCAGATTGAGCATCTTTTCTGTGAAAAAGGTAAAGGCAAAAACTTCAAGTACAAAATCTTAATGAAAAACAGGGTGATGCATATCTCTTCAAAGCAGAATACATCCAAATGGGATGCAAAACAACTGCCGTCCTAGAAATTTCAAGGTGTTTCAAACAGAAAATGAAACTGTAACTTGATACAACAACATTTCAGAAGTGTATATTGTGTGCTCCAAGGCAGGATGTGGAGCCAAAGCTATTTCCCACAGCATTTAATGTTATGAGATGCAAAATTGCCTTTCTGTACAGAGCCTGTTGCTCAGCATTTTGGTGTTTCTCACCAGACAGTCCAAGGAAATTATAAGAACCAGATCTGGCTAATTCGAGCAGTACCCCTAAGCTATTCCTTCTCTGGCTCCAACAGCAATAGCACCGCTGTCAGTTGTAGCATCAAACTTCTCTTACTAGCAGAGATTATCTATCCTATTTCCTCTGCTGCTCCTCACTGTCTGACAACAGGGATACTGCTCTGTTTGAGTCTAAAATGTGGTGCTGACTTTGCCTCTTATTTCCTAGTGGGATCTGCACTTATGGTCAATTGTCCATGACTGAACCAACTCCTCCCCTTTCCTTTGACCTCCTTCCTCCTAGCTCATTTTATTGCCAGTGTAGAGCACACAGCTATTCACTCCATGGACTTTCATACAGCGTGTACAGCACCCCTCCTGAAGGGGAAGTCATTGCCAGTGTTTTCAAGTGGAATGCCCTCTGATGATGCGGGGATTTCGCCAATAGTATTTAGGGTTCCCATGTTGAGGTCAGTACTCCAAACACCAAAGAACAAGGTCTATATTGCCAGAAAATCTGAACAGCAATCACTCATCCTCACAACTCAGATTACACAGATTGCACAGAAAGGACCATGTTACATCCAAATACCTGGAATAGGATACACTGAGAGGATCCATCATTCAGAAGAAAATTTTCTATGTCCATCTCACTGTAAAATAATTCAGGCCACATTCTGTATTGACTGTTATGCAAGCCCACTGTTGTGAATCGATAAGAAGTACGAGGACACTTGAGGCAAGAAATCACTTGCTTCCTACTTATTGGAATAAAGCAATGCTTGTTTATAATATTCCATCCATACCTATACTAGATATGTTGTTTCTGTACTGGTATAAGGAATACGCTCATGTACATCCAACTTCTAATTATTTTCTATCAACACAGTTCATTTCTATCTATCCAGTTCATTTCTTAACCTTGCTTTCTGAATTACTGTCTTATTTTTAAAGGAGCTTTTCAGGGCAGTTTAGAGCTGGTGAATGAGCACTGCTGAAACCAGATCAGAAAGCAGCCCTCCTGCGGCGTGGCAGGTTGACAAGTAATCTGGGAGATGCTCCAGGGAAGATGCACATCACCCACAATTCCTAGCAAAAAAAAACCCAACCAGAGTCTCTTCTAAACATTTCTCTCTCTTCAGGCTGGATTTTGGTTTAACAGGCATTTGTCAGCATTGTAGCATTATTTAAGAAGCTGGTTATTATTACTATGGTACTGCATTGAAGAGCTGCTCCAGTCACTTGGACAGCAAAGGCAGAGGCTGGAGGGGGAAGGGCTCTAAAGCCAGAACATTAGCTCCCACCAGGGCAGTGGTGGAGGCATTCCAGTGAGCCAATTCTGTGGCAGTGTCAGGAGCAGGTTTTATTTACACCCAGCCTAATGGTGTGCGAGTCAGTCATGCATGTTGCATGGAGCCTTCACCGTGCACAACAGCCTGCTGCCACTTCCTCTATTAAATCATTCCTATGTTCATGTGGCTGAAAGCTCAGTGCTGGCACGCAGTAGTCAAGCGTGTAAAAAATGATTACTCTGATCCCTTTCAACACAGATTTGCTGCATGAAATGGCCTGGCTTTGACCTGGGAAAATCAATGCTGTTGTTTTAATGAACAAAAAAAAAAAAAAAAATTGGAGCTGAAGCCTGCATTTCCCCTCCCTCTAGCCGCCCCAGGGCTGTCCAGTCAGCAAGTCACATGCATGAAGTGGTCACCTGCATGCAAACAGCATTTACTCATATAATTCTAAACATCCTTTGTCATGGTAAAAGTACAGTACAGGATATCAATTAGCTACCATCACTTGTAAGCAAGTTAAAGTAGAAATGCTGGAGGTGCCCTACAGCTTTCTGATACAAAGGGCAATTTTCAGCTCCCCACACTGTGCCTTAGGCAGTCTAAACATGAACCAAATTCCTTTTCACTTGGATTCAACAAGAAAAGCTCAGACTCTCTTTGTTGGTGTTTTGTATCGTCATTATCATTTTGGCCATGTTTCAAAATGTGATGCTTTGCAATATTGGTAGGAGACAGACTTTCATAATTTACAGTCCGTAGATTCAGCCTCTGGCTTTTTCTGCTACTTTCACAGAAGGAGCTAAGTGCTTCCAGAGAGTAAATATGTTCAAACATAGAGTTTTCAGGGTTTTCCAGGAACCTCTAAATCTCCATCTTTAAAATCATCCCATCAGTGAAACCCAGAGCACATGAGCATGAGGAAAAAGGAGGCCAATTGCAGATAATTAGTCATGCCTTAACAGTCTGTCTTTTTATTAAAGTGTTTAAAATCATGTAGCAATTTGCTGTTCTTTGGTGTTGAAAGTTAGTACCAAGAAAGAGCTGCAAGGAGTCATGAAACTTTACTATGAATGTCATCAAATGCTACAGCAGTAATCTTTAATTATCTGTAGTCAGACAGTTCTCCATGCAAAGAAGATGAAAGGCATATGCCCAAACACATACACACACCCAAATCCTATCCTGGACTGACAAAAGCAAGGGTCTCCAGATTCTGAGATATGCAGCTCCAGCTCAGGCCATAGCTTTAAACTTCAGGAATCCAACCTTTGGAAACCTTAATTTTCCTCCAGTCTTGTTTCTACTTGGCCTGACTTTCAATAATATCTCTTAGATTTTTGTTCTCTGATGTTCACTGATACTTAACATTCAGGAAAATATTAAGTACCAGTGGCCCTGACTGACCCAACTGGGAAGTGCTTTACTGAGAAGGACTTTATGCCCAAAGTCTGGTGTCTTTGAGCTGCCTTCTTCTGTCTCACATCTTTTTCTCATGCCCCAGTCCCAGGAGAGGGCCTGTGCACACCAGCTGAGAGGCAGGGGTCCCCACCAGCACCCCATGGCTGCTGCTCACCTGCTGCTGCCCCAGCCCTGCTTGGGCCACAGATCACTGCCCTCAGTGTTTCACCCTGCTGCTGGCAGAAGCCCCAGCACCAGCAAAGCTCCAAGCTCAGACTCAGCTCCAAAAAGCCTCAAAACTAGAGGAATCAAAGGGATACACTCCTTGGCAGAAGTCTGTCCTATCTCAACAGAGGGCTGCAGAAGTGACAGACTGAAGCCTGTAGGTCTAACTCAATGCTACATGGGATGGGGACTTTCTCAGGTATCCAACCCTATCTCAGAGGGAACAGGAAAGAAAACTGCTCCAGGAAGACCAGTGTCATCTCCATAAAATGCGTTGTTTATGATGAATGATCTCAGAACGTCTCCTGTTCTGTTCCTCTCAGGGAAGGAGGTTTCCTTACAGAGACTACTGAAACACTGTAAGGGACAGGAACCTGTAAATATATGTAGGAGAGGGCAGAAAACTCTGGAAAAAACACAGTTATGCACATAACATGAAAATGCAAACAAGAGTTGGCTTTACTGGGAAAAACTTATTAGAGCCTGGACTCTTCCTTTGCTACTACCTCATAGTGGGTGAGGTCCAGAATTAACACCAAGGCTCCATCTTTGAAATCATCCAGTCATGTTTGGCATTGAGAATTATTTTAAAGCAATGCCCACATACATCCAAACTCAGTAAAAGATGCTAAAAATCAAACCAGAAGAGCAAAAGGGAGGTAGATAACACTTTTGATCCAAGGATCTTGCTATTACATTTTTTTTTTCTATCGGCATTATCTACTTTTATGAGCTGGTAACAAGAGAACTCAGAAGTTACACGAGTTGCCCAAGGTGATACAGCGAACCAGCAGCACACCAGAGAATACAGCACAGATCTTGCAAGCCCTAATTTGCTGCCCTGGCTGCCTCCCTCTCATATCTGTTGCACCCCTGGGATACAAATAGAGCTTTGGTAAAACTAAAGTTCAACCAGAACGCACTTCCTGAGCACATACAGGACTATGTACCATGAAAGCACCCTTATCACTGCCTTTCCATGGGGAGGCACTGGGCCACCACACTTGGAATTTCTGGGGAGTTAAAAATAATAAATAAGTGCTGCAACTTATAACTGTACAAACTATGCCCTAACACGTCAGTGTGCTCAAGACAGCACTGCTTACCCAAGAGAGAGGAAGCTGGAGCCAGAGAAAGAAATATGGCTGAGATGCCAATTGTTTCTTACAGGGAAGGGCTAAGGTAGTGAACACAAAAATCAAAGTACAACATAGTTGTACAGATGATTTCAGGCAAAGAAGGAAGAAGGGCCTGCCAGAAAATGAAAATAGCAAGTGGAACTCTGTTTTCCATTGCTCAGCAAGGGCAGAGGAGGATGTATGGCAAAATAAGTTGTGGCTGAGGTTAGGAGTCAAGAGTGCCTGTAATTCAACCCTGGATCTGGCTCTCAGTAGGCTGAGGGCATCAGGCAACTCAGTAACACTCTCTACCTTCATTTCTCCATCTTAAAATGGGGTCTGGAGTAATATTTACACCACAGTGTGGATTAAAGAGAAACAATACAAAGCTTTGAAATGTACAACCATAGATCAGGGCTAAAGAGCTTTGTTTCTGCCACAAACAGTCACTTTGGGCCAATGTATGCTGACATGATGTTACAGAACCAATGTTGGATATTGGAAAAATGGGAATATTTATTAAATGCATAGGTTAGCAGGGGAAAGTCTTATGTGCCTTATGAGGCAAGCACATGATTTTTCAATAGGTACCAGAATGCAAAAGGAATTATTTTTATTATTTTCTTCTAATTTTATATACATACAATTTTGTACTGCACTGTCTGTGAACTGTACAGGTACCCAGGTAGAGCCCAAAAATTAACCTAAGGCTAGCAGTGAAGGATATGAACTAGCTTTATCCTTCAAAAGCTGTCAGGGTAGGTCTGATGCTTCATGTATGACATTCAGGGCAGAAGCATCTACACATACAAATAATGCACTTAAGAGCACTGAAAGACAAGATCTTAATCTCAAGGAAAAATGATGTCTCTCCAATGTGTCAGAACTTCAAAAGTAATTGTGAGATCTTCTGGTGATTCTCTTAAAGACTCTTTATAGCTCCTTTTACAGGGGCCTTGGGCTGATTCATGTTGATCGCATCTGACAGCCAGCATTTCTGTTAATAATAATCATAAATAAAGTGGACAAGGTTGCCTGACCTGAAATGAGCATATCTATAGTGCCATATCCATTACAGCACAGTGGATCTGTGACCGCAAATCAGGAAAGGTCCAATGCTCTTGACACTTTGTATTAAAATAATATCTGTCTTTTAAGATCTCAGAACCTTTGTGTGCTAGTTTTTCATTAAAAAGTGTTCCTTAAGAGATAACACTCACACTCTAAGAAAGGAGATGCTACCGATGATGAAAGATTTCAAAACTTCTCATTTTTTCATTATGCAATAAAAATACATTTGCAAACAGCTCTATTCTCCCTTATACCTTAACTCCTCCTTCACGTTCTCCTGCATTGAAGTAATAATCCTGGTTTTATGCCATAATAAATCTGCTGACATGTGAAAAATTATACTATTATCAAACACATCAAAACAGAATTATGATTTCACTGCTGCCAGACCAAATGCAAACAGGAGCTGGGTTATATGAATGCGAAGCCTGATTAATTTCTGGGCAGTGGTTTTCTGCTAGAAATAGGCATGGTGGTAAAAATTGAGTTTTTAATTTCCATAAAACCCCTGGTTGCACTTATAAACAAGTCATACCAAACAATACAGGAATTACTTGCTGACATAGGGAATCACTTTCAAAAGTAAACTATCAGAGATGATACACTGAGAATCTCTCCACATCAGGTGACATGCTGAATTAAGAGAGAAGCTTTGTAAATTACTTTAAGGGAGGTCAATGTGCCAGGCTATGCTGAGTCCACTGGGGCAGGCAATTTCCAAGGACACAGACAGGCCCTTCACTGAAAACCCTCCACCCCAGAGATTCATGTCCATCATTAGGCAGATAATTGCAATGTTGCTGACTAAGGAGAGAGGAACCACCACACACCAGCAATTAGAATAGAGAGATTAATTTCTTGGCCAGCCAAAAAAAGGTGTATTTGGGGAAAAAGACAGGTCACATGTTACACAGCAGTAAAAAAGCAGCAAAGCTAGGACTCCTCATGTTCCCTGCTAATCAAAGGTTCATACTTCCCTCATCACTTGATAATTTTGCATACCTGCGCTGTATGACAAACCAGTGTCAATGTTCTACCAGGTAGGCTCAAGGCCTCTTCTTTCCTGGTGTGTCCTCCAGACTGCTACAGAAATAATCTTAAACCTGAGTCTCAAACAGATCTCTCCTTCACAACTCCCTTTTCATGACTACTGACGCAATGTTTAGTCCTGCACAGGGGTTATCAAAAGCCAAAGCTGTGAGCCAAAATGCAACCCTGATATAAAATACAATGCACACACATGAAGCTTGTCTGTAATTAGAACACCACAAAGACAATGCTTTTGTCACTTGTATTTCCAGCCTTGTCCAGCCTCCAATGTGCTATCAAAGCAGAGAGAAGTGAAACGAAACAATAGCAGTTTTGTGAGCATCAGAGTAAAAAAATATTGATCCCCTAGTGATTCAGTTTGGGGATGAACTCTGGAGTCTAAGGAATCCAGAGGTTGTGCCTGAAGCTTTCTCAGAGTTTTTTTGTAAAATATGTCCCTTGGGGGACTAAGAGGAAAATTCTCTGGGATCTAATCTGTTCCCTCATCTGCACAGCTGCCTGTTTTTTTCCCAGAAATTGATAAATTTTTCCATCTAAATGACCTGTGGAAAAAGTCCATATTAGATTGGCAGCTTCTCCACAAGACACAATCAAGTTGTCAGTTTACAACCACAAATGCCATCTCTGTGGACAGCTTTGTTTTCCTTTTTCACAAGATAGAAATCATCCTTCTCTTCTTTACAAGTTATCATTAAACAGTTCATATTTGAAAGGGGTTTTTAGAGGCAGAGCTCTTCAGAAGGAGGAAAATCAATTTATTACCATTTAAGTGAAAGGCTAGGAAAAGAGATTTTCCAAGAAGATGCAAAGTTACTTTCAGAAATAATATTCAGTCATTTGGTCTGGGCTTGCATTATGCAGAATGATCACTTTCAGATGCATCTTCTGAACAGGTACAATCAGCCCTGCATTTATGGATGCTGTTTTAATAGCAGAATCTATTGCATTTACATCTGTGCTGCACATGTTCTTTCTGCTACCACAGTCAAGAGCATAAAGAAAGGGAGAGTTATGCATTACTCTGTTCACTGGAAATGAATTCCAGAGGTGAGTATCACAGCAAGTGGAATGGCTGGTGAATTAGGAACACTATGAGAAAAACACAATTTAGAAAGACCCAGCTACTGTAGAATAAGTAGCTACTGATATTCCACATACCTGTGCCACCAGGTCCGATGTCAACCTGAATTTTTTTCAGAAGTAGATTAGTCAGGACTTGCACTACAAGTTGGGAAAACAGTACCCGGGAAAAATGTGAACTGACCACCTCATGAATGGTCCCCATCCCTGTTCTGCAACTTTTGAAACTTGCTCTCATGGAAAGAGGTACCTGCACAGACTCTTGATATGACCCAGGAAGCTCTTGCTATCTAATTTAAAAGTCCTGATGTAGTGTGAAGCTACTGGGGATTATGTCTGAACAAAGATGAAGTCTTCCCAATCCATTCCATGATCACAAAAAAGTTCCAGATTTGAAAGTGCTTCAGTGCAGTAATTCCCATATATTGTTCTTAATATTACCTATTATTTATTATCAATAAATTTCTGGGAAAAGGAGCCACAACTCAAAAGGCAAGAGTCTCAGGTACAGGATAATATCTTTCAAGGAGCATGGACACATTTTTGCTCCATCTCCTATGTGGGGAGAAGGAACTCAACAATGGTTTCAGATGGACCTTTGGGCACACAAGGAGCAGAAGCAGGCTCACAAGAGATACGGCCATTCAGCAAGACTCTGGTCTTGGGCTGGTGAAACATGCATTTAAGGCACCTTTCTGGAATCAAATCAGAAATATATTTGTATAAATAAATATTGAATGTGGCTGTCACTAGCAAAACTAAGTTTTTGTTCATTGGAAGCAAACCAAAGTGAAAGAGGTCAGTAAGAGACTCCACAGCAAAGGCAATACAACCACACAGGATTAGTGAATGTACCAAAAGGAAAAAAGGCAGAGCCTTGGATGCTTATCATGCCCTTGCTTCTCAGCAAGGAGGTGGAACTGCTATTTAACTAGCTCACCCTTAGGGCCAGCCTACCCCTGAGTACTAATCTGCTTTGGTCTGCGTCCCTCTTTCCCACCACCACACGCTTACCTGCATTCAGTCGTTTCTTCGGGGTTTTGAGGCTGCGGCACCTGCCGCTGGCAGAGCTGCTGTTCTCGCTCATGGAGTCCTGTGCTGAGGAGGCGCTGCCCGTCGCCTCGCTGTCCCTCATCATGCTCTCGTAGCCACTGCTGCCCCCGCTGTGGTAGAAGAGGGCTGTTTTCCCCATGGCAGGGGGCAGCTCCCCGCTCAGGACGCTGCTGTTGTCGCTGCCGTGGCCGCTGCTGCAGCGGTGCGGTTTCCGAGGAGGGGTGATCTTGCTGTAGGGGGAAGGCAGCATGTGAACAGCTGGCTTCTCATCTCCAGGAAGGCCCCCACGCTCCTCTGTCTCCAGGCTTCCCGGCAGCTGAACGCCTCTGGCACTGGTGCTCCCTTGGAGCAGCTCTGAAATCCGCCCATTGACAGCTCGAAGGGGCAATTTGGAAGCAAGGCTGGAGCCCCGGCTTCTGCTGAGGGACTGCATTGACCAGGACATGTTCTTCCCACTTGGGGGCAAACTGGAGCTCTGCCCCACGGACTGAGGCAGAGACTTGGTGGAGAAGCTGAGTGTTTTGGTGGCAGAGGCAGAGAGGCTGCGGGCCTTGGGACTTGCCAGCAGGAGCTTGCTGACAGCAGAGATCTTTGACTGGCTGGCTTTTGGGGAAGCACCTGCCGACTGGGAGAGGCCCGAGTTGGTGGGTGAGGACATGGCACTGCGGCTGAGGCTCCTTCCAGCCCTAGGCATGGTGGTGTCTCTGCCAGGGCTCATTTTGGAGCTCACAGAGGACAGACTTTCTGCTCTTTCCAGTGACAAACACTCATAGTGGCTTCCTGTGGACCTCCCTAGGGAGTTGGTCCTGCTAGCAAGCTGCTCCAGTTTGGCACTGAAGAGCTTGCTGCTGCTGTTGTTGATGCTGCTGTCTATGCCAGGGCCTTTTAGTTTGGCATTCTGCTCCTCAGGGAAGCTGGCCAGGAAGGACACAGGCTGGCTGGAGGGACTGCTCGTGGTGCTGTTGGCTGCACTGTGCTGGGGGCTGGCTCTATTCTTCTGATCCAAGCTTGACTTTCTCACAGGTGGTAGAGGAGGGGTCCCTTTGGGACGAGTGAGTATGCAGTGTTTGGGAGAGGCCATTTTCTTGTCAAGACTAGCCCTAGAAAACTGGGGAAGGGCGGGAGAATTGACTCCACTGCTGTCAGTAAAAGTGGGATGGAGATGACTGTCAGATTCCTCCACCTTGCTTGCCTTTGGGAGCCCTCGAGGGAGGCTACAATTCTTCAAGCCATCACTGGAATGAACAGGGCTTTGGGTTGCAGAGCTGGATGCTGCCACCTCACATCCATCCACAATTCTTTTTAGACTGTCAGATCCTGGAGAAGTAGAGGTGTCCCCACTGCTGGTGCTAAACCTGTCCATGGAGGACTGTTTTGTGCTGTGCTCAGGCTTGGCTGAAACTGTGACTGTATCAGGCCTTGGCCCATCACTGCTCCCAGAGCTGTCCTTTTTAACATCTTCTTCTCTCTTCAACCAAGGGTCTTCAAATTTGATAACCTTTTTAGCAATGGATTCTTTCCCATCATGGGGATGAACAGCCTTTGGGTCTGCAGTCACAGCTGGTACAGCATCATCAGTGTCTTGAGCTTTGAAGGAATTAACAGCAATACATGGATACACGGTAATGTTCGTCTTCATTGGGATGTAGCCCTCACAGCTGCTGAGACTTGCTGTGTTTTTGATTGTGACAGTAGTTTTGCCTAGAGCTGATATTTTACAGCCTTTGATGGGTGGCACTTTGCCGAAAGCTTCCTCCCCCATTTCTGACATTATAAGCATGTTGTCAGTCACTGACTTCTGTTTGTCACTTACACAAATCATGCTGGCACTTTGTATGGTGCTTGCAAACTCAGAGACAGGGGGCTCTGCCATAGCTTCCCCATGCCCATAGCACGCCTGGGCTATGAAGCTGTGGCACGACTGTTCACCGTCACTGCCTGTGCTCATTTCGCTCAGCCACGAGCTGATGGATGAGCGCCTGCTGCCATCGTCTTGGGGTTTGTCATCCAGACTCAGCTTTGGAAGAGGAAGGAACTGTGTGATGCTGACTTCAGACACAGGAGCTGCACTGGAGTAACACTCAAGATCTTCAGAGATACTGCTGATAATACTGACTGGCCTAGAGCCAGAGGCCAAAGCCTGCACAGAGCAGTCACTGTTAAAACTGATGATACTGGTTGGGCGCCCATTGTCAAGGACACCACTAATGGTCAGCTCTTCCACAAGGGTGAACACAAGCTCATCCTCTCCGTTCAGCTCCAATGGCTGCTGCACAGTCACCATGGTTGTGCTCAGAATCTCTTTCTTGGATTCTGGAGAAATGCTTTGTTGCCCATCTTCATTGAGAACGGTCTCTTCAAAATCCCCATTGTTGGACGACACTGACTTTTTCATAATCTGAGGGCTCATACCTACAGGTGGGGTCCGGATTTCTGGCTGTAATAAAGATTCAGTAGATGTCATGGTGGCATCCTTACTCAGGGGAGCTGGTGGGGGAGTGGAGCTGGGCAGGACTCCTTTCTGTGTGTAGACCTTGCACCTCTGGGAAGGAGAAGTTGGTGGCTTATACTCAGATGTCTTTGAGAGGCTTGCAATGCCAAGCCGGGGGGAACCCATTGGCCGAGGTTTGCCTTCCACAAATCCAGAGGTGTTGAGCCCTTCTCTGCTGCTCTGCAAGCTGGTGCTGTGTGCTAACTGACAAGAGTTAAGCTCTTTACTAGAGCTGCCTGTTACACTCCTGGGAGAAGAAGGAGTTGAAAGATTGGTAAGAGCTCCAGAAGGAACAGGGGAGTGATTTCTCCTAGTTTTGCTGGGTGTTGTGTTTGTATTTTCCTTGGCTTCTCTATCAGGATGCTGACATTCTGGCATCGTATCTTCCTTATCTGACTCTGGTAAGTGGCTAAGCTCTGCCAGCTGGCTTGAGACAGCACACTTAGACATCTGGTCTGAACTAAATTGAGCAGGCATCTCTTCAAAGGGAAATTTGTCAGTCTCTTCACTGCCATCAATGCAATCCAGTCTCTCCTGGAGCTCTGCAAAGGTGTTGCACTTCAGGCAGTCTCTTTCAGATGTGCTGGGCCCTGATTCACTAACTTCCTCCAACCTGCCCTCATTTTTGGTCTTTTGCAGAGCAGGAACTATGGGAACAAAGTCAGGGGGACCCTCGTTATCTGTCAGTTCCTTGTCAGAGAGGGCAGTGCCATTGGGGCCAACGTAAATCACCGTGTCACACGACTGCTCACTGCTGGATGAATAATCAGGATCACTTGATAAATGCAAAATAGGGAAGTCTGGGTCCACAGTGTTTCTAGAATGGAAAGGTCTCAGCTGGGTTGGCCTCCGCATCCGGCCCTCCTCACAAGAGCTCTCTCCTCCAGAAGAACTTGATGTGTACTGCAACATGAGAGAGAGAGAGAGAGAGAGAGAGAGAGAGAGAGAGAGAGAGTGTCTATGACATTTCAGCATTGCAAGCTTCTCCTTGCACAAACTGGATACACAAAAAAAATAATGGTCACATATGAACTGGGAGATCTCTAAACTAAGGTACAAAGCTCTGAAGCTGCTTATCCACAGCCCTGGAGCAAACCCATAGCTATGTTCAATGGAGAACCCAAGGTCCCAGCTCTGAGTCCCACTCAAAATCACAAGACTTAAAAAAATGTACTAAAAATATGGATTAAGATACCTCCCTTAACTGAGCCTGGCCAAAGAAATCAGGTATTTGGCAAAGGCTTTGCTGATTTTGTGCGTGCATGTACATTTGTGTATTCGAAGAAGAACAAGAAAACTGATTACATATGATCCCATACTACCAGTGTGTGGAATTGTATAATGTGCACTCAGAGGTCTCTGGAGACACAGTGTTCTGATGGTGTGTGGACTGAACCCTTCATTTGTCTCTCTTCAATCAATTGGCAAAAAAAGCTTTTGTCAATCTGCCAATTAAAATGAAATGCATAACATTCATTCATTCTGCCCAATTCACACCATAAGTTGCACGGAAGCAACCAGAACTCTCTAACGTGAAAATGGATATAGTCCATCTTCACTCTACTTGGAAAATCTTTCACCCATATTTAGAAGCAATAGGAATAAAAAGTTGGTCAATGCTGGCCTTGGACACAGTAGTTCTGCCCTTTATTTTGCTTCTGCTCCCTCTGAGAAGCATTGAGAACCTAATTCTTAATTAATCCGAATTTTCTTTAACTCTTCAGCAGTTTTACTCCTTATTATTTCATTTAGCACTAAGAGTATAAAGGAAAATAAATGCTCTCTGACAGTTATATTATTAAACAAGGTCAGCTTACAAACCTGCTACAACAGATGTGTCCAAACTTACTCCTGTGTCTCTGAAGCTGAAGCATTTACCTCTCTAATATTGCACTCTGACACTTGCCTAGGACTGGGTACATACATCCCATACACCTTGGAACTTATTACTGATTTGGTTACACGCTGCTTTACCCAGTTAAGGACCCTTCTTCCTCCTTCCTCCATCATTATTAGAAGGGAGTTACATATGGTCTTACCTTAGTTTTCTTTTTCTTCATCCTGAGGACCCTTGAGGCGATCTGGATGGTGGAGAGCGTCTCCGCGTAGTTGCCCGCGGCAGCTGAAATGTGAGCGATCATCGTGGTGCGGCAGTTCATGTTCCCCAAGGACTCTCGGAGCAACATGGTCAGCTTGCTGTCTCTGCAAAATAAAGTGAATTAAGGCTACATTAGCCAGCAAGGTTTCGCTTTGGCCATCATGATGTAACTTGGGTCTTGGCAAGATATTTTCTCCTCTTTTTAATAGAATCCTAATTACTTTTTTCCCTCAGGTCTGCACTACGTTGTGCAGCTGAGCATGCTGAAAGATCCTGGACTACAATTCAAACTTCTTTTCCCACTTTCCCTTTTCTGACTCCTTTTCAGCTCAGTCCTTCTCCATTGCTGCCATTGCCAACAGAGAGATGTAGACCAGCACTGGAGGCTGTTAAGGAGCCACAGCAGCAAACATCAAACTGCTGCTCTTCTGAAGTGCACAGTGCCCAGACAAACCCTGGCTCAGCTCTGGAGGACAAGAGGGTACTGGATAAGATTACAGAACAAAATTTTTTTGTTGCCTTATAGGGCATTGGGTAACTCAATATTAGTAACAGTTAAGCCACTGAAGTCAATTTTGGATGATGCTGGTAAAATACAAACCAATCAAGCCTTCAGACTTCACACAATTGTTCTTTCCTATTAGATCTTTTCTTTCACTGAGGCAGAAATCAAATTTTCTGTTCTTGCCATTTACTCTATTGTTCAGCCTCAGATAGCTTTTGAAATGCTGATGCCTTATTGTGGGGCTGTGTGTGACTAGACTGAGAATATTAATTTTAACAGAATAATGATGCATATATAATACTTTTGAGGTGGTCATCTAATCCTGTAGTCAGAAACACACAATATATAATTTTTAAAGAGACCTTTAGCTCCGAGGTGTAAAGTCAGCTTATTTGGCAGGTTATTTGGGAAATGGCATTGTCTTGAAGAGTGTCTCCCCTATGCTAAAGGTTATGGATGATGACTACATACAGCTGGAAACAAAGACAGCAACAGCCTGATATTTACCTATCACTAAAGGAACTGCATTCGCTGTTGTAATGATGGTCAGTGGCTACGGATCAGATTTTTGGGGCTCACTGTTAAATATCTGCAAATGACCTGTGGTGCATGTGTGTCCTTGTTTTCTCACTTGAGATTTCCAGCTCACAGGAACACTGCATAAAGCTGCAGCTGCTGGGAACTGAAGCTATGCCTACTGGATGGGACCGATGGGCAAACACCAAAACCCTTGGACCTCTCTTTTTGATTGAATAAATAACAACATTTGGGGTGCATATTTTGATGCAATAGCTCTGGAGGATTCTCATCTCCTGAGGCTTCTAAAACTTGCAATTTCAGCTTGACTAGAAATACTGAAAATAAATTTTTTTTTTTATTTCAGGATTTCTGCTTCCATCTGCTCCAGACACATTGAAGACACATCTAGTGTCTTTGAGAAGCAAACAAACATCCATAAAGACTATACTGAGACAGCCTCACTCATTTCACTTGTGACCTAAGGCTGCTTTGAATCCACAGATCCAGAGGTAATAGGTTGCTGTGTCTCAGGTTCGTGTCCCTCTTTTCCATCACGGAATAATTAAGATGTCAAATTTTGTACATCAGTTACTGTCACTCCAATGCAGAGTAACACAGAAATTATTAACATCTCCCCAGAAATCAATAACAAGCCTTCCATTTGCCAGTGCTTCTATAATAGCAAAACATGAGACAACAGGGGAAAGTGCAGAAGAATATATTCCAAACATGTTGGTCTCCTGAGAATGCATAATCCATGCAGCCAGCATCAGCACTGAGGTGTGGCTCTCCTAGAGATACATGCATTAGGAATATAAAATAATCTGTGCCATCTGCCTTGTACTGAAATACCCATTTGCATGAAGAATAACAATACCGAAGAACTATCTATTTATAATTCATCCTCTGACATGGATGGGAACTAAAGGGTAGATTTGTTAAGGATTAAAGCATGAACCTAGCAGTAAAAAGCCCAGCTAGCACTAATTTCTAATTTCAGAGTTTGTTCATTCAGGACAGGCTACATCTTGACTCTCAAATTCACCTTGTACTCAGAAAAAATAACCGGCCTCACATCACTACTGTACTATACTGAAAAATAACATACAGAGGGAGAAAGTTACTAAACAAAGATTTTTGTCAAATCTGGATATTGTCATAAGACAAGTTCAGCTGTTCAGGGTTCACTGACCTCTCACAATAACTCTCACCTAGTAACTTCTGAAGGAAAGAAAGAAAGAAAATAGAAGAGAATGTAAGACACAAATGTGTGGCCTAATTTTTAACTCACTCTATCCTCTTCAATTAAAACATTGGTAAAACATTCTGGATGTCTCACTGAAATCTGCTTGGCAGCCAGTGTGAGACACAAAGTAGATGCTTTTTTTCTCATGAGTGCTGGCATGATACTCTGCCCGGAAAAAAATGAATAGCTATGAATTATTTCATTAGGTCATTTGTGAGCTTTTATCTGAAAATGCAAAATTTCCTGTGAAAGCAGAAGTTTTACAAAGAGGTCTGCACTTCTGCATTGGAAAGGCTTTGAGAAGCAAGACCTTTGTTGATACTCTGGCTCTGCAATCTAAACTAAGACACAGGAAATTTTGAAGAAAGTTACAGAGTCTGCTGCTCCCAGGTGTATGTTGCTCACTGTGTTAAGCAGAGGCTGGCTAGCAGAAGATTTCTCACGGCAGCAGAGTGAAATGCATCAATGTCTTCATGGAAAATAAGAGAACTTCAGGAATGCTAATGGTCTATTTCTATTCTGCTCCAAAAGTAATAAAAATTATAGGTCAGAGCAGAAAAATGACTCCACTTTATATACCTGTCTTCATTTTAAATGTTCTTTTATCCCATCCAATAATGTTTTTATAGTTTAGGAAATTTACCCTAAACCATCATGATTATGGGGACATAAAACACATACAAAATTGAAGGTGGGGTCAGGATACCCCATTTCAGACTCCAAAGCCTGTATATCAGTAAGTCAATTCTACAGTCTTTTCAGTACTTCAAAGTCACCTCATTTTTTTCTAACTATATCACTTGTTCTAATAAAATACATTACCTTTACTTGTAAACTTTTTCTTGCCTAGCTTCTAGGCAATCATGGCTACAGAAGAAAAGCTACTAAATATTATTCATATATATCCCACATAGGTAAAAACCAAAAATAAAGTATGCAAAGTGGTACCCCTGGCAAAGTCCAGAGGCAAGAGCCCTGTGTGCAGGAGACTAAACTCAGGTGTCTCTACAATGTCTCTACAATATCAGCAGGTACAGTACAGAGGTGCAGACTACCAGGCAGAAAGCCTTGGTTCATTCAGATGTACATCTTCCTTTCAGTAAGAAAGAAAGATTCATGCTCCTCTTATACACATCTGTATTTCCCTTCCTCATTAATGAATAATTATACTCAACTTCAAACAATACAGAATCTTGAATTGAAGAATGAAGCATGTAATATCATGATATGTGTCCTTAGACACTGCATAAATCCCAGTTGCCCATGTACATTTAGTCAGTCTTTAATTTTGTGACTGGATGTTATTTTTCCACTAGAGCCCTGCCTCAAACCCTGCACAGAATAAGCAGTGCTCACTGAACCATAAGTTATTTAATCTTTCTTTTAATCCTTGCCTTGCAATGCATGGATTTATGCCTTATTTACTGTTAGAACTATAAAAACTCTGCTCTGAATACTGAATGACCGATTCCTTCAAAGTCTCTTTATAACTTTTTCTTTTCCCTGTGGAGCTCATCAATGCAGTACCTGATGAATGCCCCTGAGGTGAGGCATATATTCCTCTGATAATACCTGAAACATTGAAGACTTCATTAAGTATAGGTGTTTGGTGTGAAGCACAGATCCTTCAGAGTATTGATCATTACACAGTCTTCATGTTCAAAGTATAGCTAACTTGGACCTTATCTCCCACAGCAAATGGGGCAGCTGGTTCTCAAATCAGGACACCCCAAAAACAGGAACATACAATTAGCAGCCCATCTAAAAGTTTTAGGAACACATTGTTAGAACTAATCTGAAGGTAGTATCGGTCCTTTTATAATATCTCCTTTCTCTTCCACACTCCTCCATCCCATTCTCCATGTTTAGTGACAATGACCACATCACCATACAGTCCTGATTCATGTCTAAAGCAGGTCCTTTATCTGCCTTGAAAAAAGATGATATTTTGGGATGGAGGGAGAGCCGTGAAAGGACAACACAATATACATAGCCCATTAATTTTGACATTTCCTGACTCTATAGCAATTGATTTTAGGCTCTAAATGCACTTATTATATGTATTTGATGTAATTTCATGTAGATTTGTGGTTACACTTCAATGAGACATCAGCAAGCTTGGAACATTCCTGTGTATAAAAAAGCCTCAGTTTCTAAACTAGCTGGCAGCAGCAGCTGGCTGACACCTTTTGTTTGGACAAGCAGTAGAGAAGGAGAACATGACTTACAATTTACCAGGGGGTTTTCTAACATTTGCTACCTGTAGAAAAACACTAAGATTTGGGAGTAACACACTCCTTTCGTGCACTGTAGAAAAGCTGTGCTCTCGTGTGTTCATAGCCTTTTTGACATGCTCTTCTCTGATCAGACCTACAATCCTACAATCTTCTGTCAGAGTCTATCCTGGGCTTTCCTCATTTAACCTTTTTGCTTGTTCTTGTTCCCATACCCCAGTTCCTCCCCAAAACAGCCTGGCAGAGCTCAGTTTCATCCTGCAGTGGTCTAAGAAGCTACACCCGACTTTGCCATTCTCCAGCATCACTGCTAGACACTCTTCCAATATTAAATTCCTCTTTTCTCCCTCTCTTCCTCCCATTAACATCTTCCACTCTCTCTGTCTGACCTCCAAGGCCTCTGTCCCCACTCAAGCTCCCCCCACAGCTGTTCAGTGACACCCAGCAGAGAAATCCCAAAACATGGCCATCATTTGGCATGGCTGCTGTATCATGCTGTCAGGTGAGGGGCAGAGAATGGTCAGTGCCTTCCTGGATCTTCCTCTGCCAGGTCCTCCAGCTTTAAGAAGATCTCTGTGTTCAAAGCGAGCCACATAGAAAAGAGGCAAACGGTAATTGCCTTTGTGCAGGGCTGCAAAATAGAATTCATGAATAGAAAATGAAGCAATAAGAATAAATATTGTGCTCAGGAAATTCACAGGAATTTTTCTTGCCCAGCATTTTATTCTGTGTATGGGAGACACAAACACAGAATTGTTTCACAAAAAGGAGGCAATACTGGAGAGGAAGATCCGGCTGAAGTGTTGGAATAATGATTTTTCTGTGGAATTATTTACCCAATTGTATTATACATTTTGTTTTCTTTCCTGCATCTGCCCCCCCCCACCCCCCCCCCCCACCTTAATAACAAACACTTTCTTTGTTTTCCCCTTCCTGTCACCACACTACTATGCAGATTTTGGCTATTCAATGACAACAGCAGCACCATCAGAAATAGGAATAATAACATTCCACAAGGGAGACTATACAATAGTACAGCTAAGCTTTAGCAAGTGTAAGACAGCGTGTTTGTGCTCTCTATTAATCATATACCTTAGTGTCTTCCTAGGCACTTGGCCAAAAGGAGAAAGTTGTCGACTGCCTCCAGGTGTTATGGTTACAGCATCAGATGATGTATGCCCTCAGGTGTCTTGTAATCTAATTATTTATAGAGGTATGTCAAAGGAAAAAAAATCTCAGTAACTATGACAGTCATTTTTGATCATAATGTCTTAACTCTGCTCCTTTGAGCTGATGCACTGCTTTATTCACAGCAATAAATGTTTACATTACAAAGGAGCCACATAAAAACTATATGGGGTTTTGGCTCCTACTACATGGGAATAATCTCTACAAAGGACAGTTTATAGCTCAAAAAGCACAAGCCCAACAGCGGATGTTACAGGTGTGTAACAGCTGAGTTCACTATGAACCAGTATAGTTTGCTTAGCTATGTCTTTCCTTTCTGTTAATAATTTTGAGAGAGAGAGAAAGGAAATGGGAGCAATGTGTGTAGGCACAGGCAAAATGAGTCCAGGTGGGGAGATAAAGCCCTTGGAGGTTCAGCCATGTGAGCCTGGCTTTGTTAGCAGAACAAAATGAGGCAGTTGAAGAAAGATGGGTAAAGTGTTGGACCTTTAACCTGGGGAATTCTTCACCTGGTGAAATGAGGCACTGGGGAGACAATGAACTTGCTCCAGGTGGAAACTGACGAGCCTTAAAGGGAAAATGAAGCATAGTGGAAATTTCCATTGCCACTGCAGTTAGTTATCTTGTATGAGGTGCACTAGCACAACACAGAACCCTGTGCTCATGGCAGAGGGGAAGGGAGAGCTGAAAGGACTACACTGAGGGGACACTGTGCTCAGGTTCAGTACCAGGAAACTGCCACATCTGGAGGGGATGTGACACTACAGCAGCTGAGAAGTCAAGAGCAGGAGAAAAGTGTTGCTGCAGCCAAGTACAGGACTCAAATTGTACAAAATTCATATAACATGTAGGAGGATTCCCTCTACAATTGTTATCTTTTAAGAGAAAAATGGCAACACATGAGCATGTGGCAGATACACAAAAGAGCATCTTTTGTTTCTTTTTTACCAAAGGCAGAAAAGCACATCAATGACAGAAGAACAGAAACCCATTGGTGAGGCTGCACCTCAAATGACTTCAGTTTTGGGCTCCTCACTGCAAGAAAGACATTGAGCTGCTTGAGCATGTCCAGAGAAGGGCAATGGAGCTGGAGAAGGGTCTGGAGCACAAATGAGGAGTGGCTGTGGCAGTCTGGAGGAAAGGAGGATGAGGGAAGATCCCACTGCTCTCTAAACCAGCTGAAAGGAGACTGTAGCAATATGGGAGTTGGCTTCCTCTCCCATGAGTCAGGGAACTACCCCTCTCACCATAAAAGGGGCTCAGTCAAGAGCTCTAATTTTTATACAAAAGTTGCTCCAAAGCTGATGAAGCTTTAACAGTCTGCAAAACTGACAAGTTATTGTATGTTATTCATGAATGACAAAAAAGTTCCTAATTTTTTTAAGGTCTTGATGACTGATCTCACAATAGAACTGTCTCCCAATAAAGCTCTTGCTGTCAAACAACTCCACTTTTACCTTTACATATTAAAGTGTGCATGGTTTCTGACAGTGCCAGTCCAGCTCTAAGCTGGGCACCACCATACTAGCTCTGAAGACACACAAAACCATTTTCTCCATCTTCTCATTTCTGCCTTGTGCCAGCAGTGAAGCAGAAGTCACACAAGATTCATTCAATAATTCAACGAATAAGAGAAAAAAGTTCCTCTCAGTCTTTTCCCCAGCCCTGTGAATTTTATGTAGTTTCGTTCAGGTGTACTTTGCACTTTGGCAATACCAAATAGAACACATATATGCTTACTTACAGTTCATTGTGTTACTCTAATGAGAGCTCAGAGATCCAGATGTAGCTTAAAGTCACAGTAAGGTGCAAGTTATGGGGTGGGAGAAAGGAGGTGGTTAGGAGCAGAGTTCTGCTGAGGGCCAGTTATTATTTCAGAGAGAAAACTACACTGAAAATGGAAAAAAATTATCCCTCTCCCCTCTGTATTTCGAATCTCAGCACAGAAACAAACACCATTCACAAGGAGCCATTAAAAACATCCAAACAAAGCTCAGAGATAAGCAAAAGGAAAAGGATCCTAGTGGTCTGTTTTATTACAATGCCAGCTCGTCATAAATTCTAGCTAAAAAACAGAAACTCAATTAATCCAGGGAGCTAATTAGGCTCAGCAACTCTATGTTAGAGCTAAAGCCAGATTCCCCAAAATCAGCAGTGCCACTTGTTCAGGAAACATGCTCAATAAGTAGACTGTGATTTACAGGAGAAAAAAAATCCTGCACTTAAAACCAATAATGACCCAGATTTAAATAATTTAGGGACTCTGCACTTGGCTAGGCCAACTTCTACCAAGCTATGCTAATAAAGGGAAGGAAAATGTCCTTTCTCTCCCCATGTCCCTCCTTCCTTGGCTCCCTTACTTGGAAGTATTATGGCAACCACAAGTTTGGCTCAGCTCATCTGTATGGTATGGTTGTTTTATATGAGAGGACAACATAGCTGCTGTGGAATAGCAACTGGAGCAGCTTAGGAGCCTGCCTGTGCCGACAGTGCAGCAGGAGCGCTGGGAATGGAAGGGCTGGAATGCAGCTGAACAGTGCCAGTGCCTCTAGGGCAGTCACAGGGGGAAACACACAGCAAGGAAAAACGTGCAGAAACATTCCCTGACCATCTGCTGGGGACACATTCTGCAAAGCACCTTCACACCAGCCCCTCTGGGTGGCTGATATGAGCAGGAGCAGGGCAGAGGCCGCCTCAGCTTCCTCTCGGTGCCAACAAGCAGCCTAACTCCTGCCTTACCCTCATGCCAGGCAGCTCGGGAACCATCTCGGCCCTACCCCGTGACAACTGGGAGCGGGGACAGTGAGGAGACAGCGAGGGGACAGCGAGGGGACAGCGAGGGGACAGCTGGCTGCCCCTCGGCCCGGGCAGAGCTGCCGCACCCTGCGAGCCCCAGCCGGGGAGACAGTGGCCTGCCCCTCGCTGCAAGGGGTGCGAGCCTTCAGATGGACCCAGGGGGGAATACCCGGGTTATTTCCTCAAACGCAAATTAACTTCAAATGTTTGTAATTGATACATGAATATTCATGATCTTTTGGGAGGATTTCATAATTACTTCATTCTGCTTAGGCTCATTTGATCTGCAGTAGCGACAGCAGTAGTTTACGCTCCTTCATCAAGATGCCAACAATTTGGCAGCATGACCTTCCCAGTTTCCTGTGCTGGAGAGCAGCTCTAGTTATTCTAATTGCAATCCCAAATGGAGTGGTACCTGAAAATAAATTGACTGCCGTTCAGTTTTAGAAACCACTCCACTTGGCACTGCTCCTTGTGTAAACAGATAACATCTCCAGGAAACTGGGAAGGTCACTCCACAAAACACTTCACCTTCTGATAAGTAACATTTTATATGTCAACCTCCTAGAGCCTTCAGGCCACAGCATTATAGTAGAGGGCAGTGAAAGTGCACATCCTCCCATGTGGAAAGGGGGGGGAAAAAAAGGAAAAAAGGCAGACTTTGGTTGTCATTAATGATATGGAAATTAAACAATCTATCTATACCCCTCATTAGATGTATTCCCTAAAGAAAGTTAGGCTCAAGAGTTCATACTGCCTCTGCACCTTCACACAAGGCTGCCTTATCACCTTCAGCAATAAACTTCCAGGCTTTTGGCAAATTCGAAGAAGGTTTGAGAAAATAATATGCAAAGTTTGAAGACAGTAAGTCTCTGTAAATGCTGGAAGGATTAGCAGCTGGGTGGATGGAGAGAAATCTTATTTGTGCTCCCACAGAATGAGACAAATGCTTTCAATTCCATTCTTGAACACACCAGAGAAAGCACATAGATGAGAGAAATTCCCAAACACAGGAATATTTTTGGCCAGTATTTACACCTTTTTGGATGCCAGACTGAGAGACAAGTTGTTAGAAACATTATGTTCTTGATGCTGGTGCTCACAAAACTGTTCATTTAGATCAACAGCAAAAAAAATATGCACTTACATGATACTGATTCCTGATTAAAACTGCCAAAACCCAAAGTAAAGCAGTGAAAATATGAAACCATCAGCATTAAAGTAAAATATACAGTCAGAAGCTCCCTGTCATGCTTCCTTTTCTGGTAATCAGTGTAATACCTTTTAGATTTCCTTTTTACATACAGCTCCAAATTGCTTCGCAGAGATGCGTGAAACTGCTAAAACCTGATAAAAGAAGCAATCCCTGTCCATTGTCAAGGAAGATGAACTTTACAGCAGCCAAGCAATCTGCTAATTAGGATGGGAATTAAGCAGGTGAAGCAAGTTCCTAAAAGGAGGAATTTTTTGTGTCATCTCCCATTTCCAGCAGACACCCACTGGCCTCAGTTGTTCAACTCCAAACTAACTACAAATTAAAAACCCATTACTTCCATTTAGGAATAATGTATTGACATGTACAGGGACTATGTAAAGATCCTAGACAACATGCATAATTCTCTTTCCAAAAATCAGGATAAGTAAGAGGGGTAAGCATGCACTTAGCTATCTAACTTTATATGTCCGTTTGCTTTAGAGAAGAGTAAGAAAGGTGACTTTGTCCATTACACCTATTTCTTTAAAAACCTAGGACTGAAAGCCAATTGCACCTCAAGGTCTCAATTTACTTTACTACTCAAGGGCCAAAATAAGTTTCTTAGACACGTGCAATGATGCTTGCAGAATCTAATGAACAGAGCATTCTCTGGCCTGCAAATCCTTGGCCTCTATATTTGTGCTGCCATCAGTCAATACTGGTGGGGTGACCTTGTGAGGAAGTGGAGAGACACCAAGAGCTCCTTTCACATAAAAATGAATGGCTATCAGGCAGCCAGAACTTTCTTCCACAGATGGGCTGAGCTATTCTCACAACTGGCTGATTGAGAGATGTGATGAGACAGGCTGAGCAATAGCAGTGATGATGGTGAGTTGCATGGCAAACAAAGATCATTGATGAAAATTTCCTGCCTGTGCCTGCATTTTGGTTTGGTCCACAAACCAGCCCCAGAAATTAGGATTTTATTAACTGAAATCCACTGGCACTGTGGTCCAAACCCAGCTGTCACTGAAGTCTCCAGAAAAGCTCCCATAAGCTTCATCAGCATCTGAACTGGGTTTTTATAGATTTAGTGACAGGATACATGAAACAAAGATAAACCCAGTCCCTTCTGACGTCAAATACATGGCATTGAAATTAAACTGTGGAACCACAGGCAGGTTGATGATGACAGTTTTGGCAGCACGGGACCAAATCTAGCAGCTGGTGCAAGGCAGTGGGAATTCTGTCATCTATAAACATAGGCATAAGGAAACTAAATGTTTGATTCTTTTATATCTCTCACACTCCATCATACTTCATTCACAGAGGAGTCTAAATAAAACCTGAGGGACTCCAGGCTATGCAAGTTCTATGTGCTATAAGTAGCAAAATTGGTATATAAATATTTTTAATGTATATATTTGCTATTTAACCCAAGTGGAGATAGGCTGCTTCAATACATTTATCTTCATCCATGCAGCAATTTAAAATTTTTAAATGATGCACATGCATTTTTCATGTTATCTGAAGTTTCACTCCCCCTTTAAATGCATCCTTCTATTTATTTTGCCCACTATAGTAACATTGATAAGACAAGATTCTCAATTGGCTCCTGTATATCTGACACTTTGAGATCTTCTCATAGCCTGCCACAGTAAAGGAAAGGAACTCTTTTAAACTTGATGGTTAGAAATTGTCACCTTTGTAGTAACAAATGTTACTACAATTGCTTGCGGCTTTACCTGAGGTGACCAGGACATGCTTTAGAGCCCATTACACCTATTCTGCTCAGAAAAACAACTATAAATTTGCATATTTCCATGTTAACAGCTGTCTCTCCACAAGGCTGATAGAACAGAGTTGTGAGTGGCAGAAAGCAATATACGATACTGAAGTTTGTATGTATTTAGTTTTAAATCACAAAAAAGATCTCTCTTAAAGCTAGCTGTTCAAAATCCAAGAAGCACGAAAACAATTTCAGATGTAAGCTGAACCAGTTTTTTCATAAAAAGATCCTTTCAAACATTAACTGTCTTTAAAAAGCCTCAGACTGGAATCATTTACAATGTGCCTGGAAGGTCCCACTTCTGTTTACAAAGCCGCTGCTGATACCGAGGAATTCCCACAGCTGAAAATAGTTGAGGCTTGAGTACTTTTTGGCAAAGTACTTATTTTAGCCTTACACTCCATCCTTGGCATCTGCTGTTGAATTTAGCCAGACAGGATGCTATAAGGACATGTGGCCTGAATCAGTACAGCCATTCTTACATTCTTAGAACTGGCTTCTAAAGGTTTACAGCCTGACTCTGCAGCCTCCTTCCTGCATCCCCTCTGCACACCTGCTGTGACCTCCCAAGGACCAGCAAAGAGTTCCTCAGCATTCAATCAACCCAACCAACCCTGGCCAATACATCTGGAGACACAGAGAGGCCAAGAGGAAAGACAGTCATTCTGGTAACGACAGCACGTGGACAACTGCCGTAGAGCGAGAAGGAGGAAAGAAATGCATTGCTTGGTCCTGTGAGCCTAAGCCCCATGGAATAGCATCAAAGCACAGGTGATGGATTGGGTGAGAAGAGACTGAATTATTAGCTCCTGCCCCTACCCAGTAGAGAGACCAATATAATCCTCCTTAAGCATTTAGAAAACCCATTCTTAAAAATATTATGGCTTTCTAACACTGCTCCCACACATTTCCATTTAGTAGTAGCATGCCAACTTCTTTTCTACTTGCTCATGCTCTTTGGTTTCCACTGCTCTCCCTCTCCAGGGATGGAAATGCTCCTGGCCACATGTACATACCCATGCTCTCTATCCGTTTACTCTATTTGGGTATGCAAGACAAATTAATTTCATTTTCTCTCAAGTGAAAAACTCCCTTTGCCAGACTTTCTTGTACTTGCTTCAGTCTCAATTCATCCTTCATCTATATGGGAGACCAGCACTGCACCCAGGAGAGGAACTGCTAGACCCTTGCATAACTATTACTATTTTTCTTCTGTCATTCCTAATATCTCCTCAGATTTCATTACCTTGTCACAGTTAATTTAGCTGTGGACACCTGTGATCATCAGCCAACATGCCTAAATCAGCACACATCCCCATCCCCTTTCTAGCTGATGAGCTCCTAGATTGCATCAGAAATTATCAGCAGTCCATCAGGGCAATCCCTGGCATCAGTGCCATTTGTATTACTGCAGCCCCTGAGGTCCCACAGCTGTTCCCATCTGAGGTTCTGATCTGCCTTTGTACAGATGATGGCTCTCAGCTTTGTGTAAGCAGTCACTATGGTTAGCTCCTGCTCTGCTGTGCCAAGGCTGCTGATGATAACACCAAATAAAACCTCTCCTAAAACTGGTCCTTGAAGGACTTCCCTAGTAGCCTTCCCTCCAGGTTGATAGCTCCCACTTCCATGCTGGCTATTGTTGTCTCTGCAGTCTTCACTACTTGATGCATCTTACTGCTCCTTGTCTTCTTCAGCTTAACTAGTACATTCTCAGGGGACACCAATCCAGGCATTTACTCAGACCTAGACAGATTAAATTTCTCTCACCCAGACGTGAGATACCACACCTGCATAGAACAGAGGGCGAGAGCTGTATCCAGAAGGTTGTATCCAATGTATCCCCATCTTGAAAGGGGGGTTGAATTCAAATGCATGGACATCTGTTCCAGATTTCCTGCTCTTGGGAACAGTCAAGATATTTCAAGGTTCACCATCTGAAAAGGCAGTATTTGTTGTCTGGATTTACTTTAAAGTGAGTTTCAACTCAGGGTTTCTTCTTTTGCCCCTCTCATGTCTGAGTGATAATACCAAATTATTATTGGAGAAAGACTTTCTTAACATCTCAGTATTAACTTTTGCAGCTATTGCACTAACAAAAATTGACCATTTAATTCAGATGATTTAGCAGGGAATTCATTTGAAATCCTCTCTTTGCTCTACTTTCCCCCTTCCTCCTCCTCCACACACTGACGAGCAAATAACTTACAGAGAAGTTTGTCTGCTGACTGTATGGGTTTTATTCAGTAGGCAAATACATTCATGAAATTGCATTTCAAATGTTGAGGATCTGGATAAATGAACAAGTTGTTCCATGAACAGAGGAAGAACTGAAGGCTGATTTCACAGAGTTTGTGTCCTGTGTTACTCCATTTTCCATACTTTGGCTGTCCCCTCAACCCCACCTTGCCACATCCCACCTAACTCACCTTCAGCTGCAGCTCTGTCCTCTCTCCTTGCTGTTTGTGGATGCTGGCTGGCATTTGGCTCAGCTGGCTGGCAAACCAGCATGAAACAGAGCAGTGTCATCACAGCTTCATGGGCCAGCCTGCTTCTGCCCCACCCCTCTCTCAGTCTCAAGAGTCTTGCTCAGACCTCACATCTGAAGGCCTGTGCCTGCATTAAATCTGATTGGAAATGGTCAATTTAACAGCCAATTTAAAAATGTATTTGGATGACTAGCAATGAGATTGTCTGACCATGTATGCTTTAGCCTCTCAAGAGATAGCTGAAATTCTCTCACAGCACCCATGTCAGAGAAAGTTCTGCTCTCAGAGTTTGTCTGGGCTCACAATTTGGCAGTACAACATTGTGCATAGCAGTCATTCCCAGCACCAGCTCCTGACGACAGAGGGGATGTTTCCTGTATTAGCACTATGAGAGTGATTAGAGCCACCTATTTATAGCTGTGCAATGAAAAAATCTCAGATCACACATGTCAAGTTAGCCAGGCTTTTAAGTCTTGCCTATCAAGTGGCTTAGATTATTCCTCCCTTATAATTTTTAAGATGCATGTTATGACTTTATATCCAATTAATTCTGTGGGAGGACAGCAGTTCTAAAATGAGCACAGAGTAAACAAAATCTTTAAGAAAAGGAGTGCTATGAGAGTTCAAGTTGTCATTGTATTGTTAATATTCTTCAGTAGTTCAGGTTTAAGGGTTTTTTGTGTGTTGTATGACATATTAAATATGTAGCAAAGGGCTTAAATGGCTTTTTCTGTTTTCAAAGCCACTACTGTACCAATTTTTAAAAAATAATAATTACCCAAAAGGGACCAGAGAAGTTTTGACAGTCCATGAACCTTCCCTCAGTGCAGCTGATTTGCATATACTGTAGCTAAGAGGTGTATTTGACCCAAACATTTATAATTAACCCTAACTTGTCATAGCTAAGGAAAAGCTTTATTTTCATTTCAGTGATTTTGTTGCACTGTAATTCCAAGAAACACCAATTAGCTATCAAATGCTGACAACTCGCACTTAGCACTGATTAGGGCTAGATATGAACTATAAACCTATCACATTACTGTAGTGCAAGAGCACATTACCAGTCTAGCTTTCCTAGCTAATCTTTCCTACTAATTTTTATTTAGGGACCTACTGGCCAGCTCATCTGAAAATTATATGCTAATGATCCATGAAGAATTGAGAGCTCTAAATGGTAACACGGGAGAAAAAATAATTCTGTTTGATCTCTTTATGTTATGATAGATGCCATTTAATCAATTAGGACAGCAGAACATATCATTCCATTCCAGACCCGGCAAATACAAAGGAAACCAGGAAAAGTGTGAAAGCTTCACACATCTTGACCTCCCCCACAATATCATATATAGTATGAGAGAAGGTTTAGGAGTACAGTCAATGAGACAGCAGTAAGGACAATATTTCCTGTGGCTCTCCTGCATCAGGGGCTTGCCAAGGATGTGACTGCTGCTAGGAGCAGGGACCTGTCAGAGACGGGGTCACAGCATTGTGCACGGTGCCTTGAGGAGATGTCAGGCAGGCCTGCTGCCAGCTAAGCCTCCGAAAGATTTAACATGGTGGGCTGGGCCCCTGGAATGTCCCAGAATCAGAAATGCAGCTTACAATTATTCCTGCCTCCTCCTCCCGCACCTGCTTGAGATTATGAAAGTATTTGAGAAACTGAAGATACTGCAACAGTGACTGCTTCACAGTTATTTGCCAGAACTCTATGATAAATCAAAGTTATTTCTGAGATACACTGGAGATGCAGAAGGAAAAGAAAACTATGTTTCATAATGCTAGCAACTTGCTAACATTATAGATGGAAAGACATAAGTAGGATCAGGTATGAAAAGGTGTCCAATCCATACTCTGGTAACTCATGTAAATTAGGTGCATCATGGGATATAAAAGTCCTATATTTAATAACTAATATAAAAAATTTGAGAGCAATGACAGAAATATTTGAAAAGCAGAACATGATCACATTTAGGGGCTATCTCATCTCCTGCTTTCTCACTGGGCTGGAGTTTCTTTTCTGAAGACTGTGATATTCACCCAGCAATACCAACATTGTTTCCTATGTTCACTGGTTCCAATGCTGAATAAGTCAAAAATAGACACAATCACACATTCATGCCTAAAAACCCCCCAATTATGTATTTAAAACAACCACTCAAACACATCCACTGCTGGTCTTTACTTGGGCAATTCAAAACTTGGATAATGGCAGAACACATTAGCTGAGCATGTTCTCAACACTCATCCAGCCCTGACCTCAAGACAATAAGTCTTTAATATGCCAAAAAACTGGACTTTTTTCCTAAATATGGCAGTAGAGATTTTTTTCTTCCTGTTGAGGAAGCAGTAAAAATCCCTTATGACTGCCCTTCTTGGAACCTGCACAGTAAGAGGAGTGAAGATCTGCCACTCTGCCCACATTTTTAAATCTCCCAAAGGAATATTTTGTACATAAATATGCAAGGGTTTTCAAATTTAAGCGCCAGAAATGTTTCAATGTGAGCATAATCAGACCACAGGGTTAGGAGATGTTCCTTCAGTATAATAAAGGAGCCAGAAGGAAAAAGCACTGTACAGATAGACCTATTGCATACTATGAGGTTAACCAAGGAGAATTTACTGACACATTCAGGCACTGCAAAATGCAGTGAAAGATAATTTGAGCAGCATATAACTTACAATGTCATCATAGAATACTTAACTCTTTTTTAGATAAATCTCTTTGTATTTATAACCATAATCATTAGTAACATTTTTAGTTGGCTTCTGACGAAATGAAGAAGTACTTTCAAATTATGGAGTCTTAAAAATTAGCTTATATTAAGCCTCAGTTAGTGGACAAGTAATGGATAGTGCACAGAGACTACAGAATTCATTAGCTAATATGCATTACAGATTAGATATTAGTAGAAAACATTTGGTATTTTTTATTTCTGAGATATGAATTAAGGTGCAACAATACACTGGTAACACATATCTATAAGAGTACACTGGTAATACATATCCATATTAATATGAACATAAAATTATTAAGAAAGTTATGTTTGTTCTGAAATTAAGTTTAGTTCCAATAGAGAGATAACACAGCTGTTTAATGCATAAAATAGATAAGTAATTGCTGGCCAAAATGACTCTCACATACCCACACTGTTACTTATATTAGCTTACTATAATTTCATACACAGCCTGCAACATTCTTTATTCATAGCCCATATCTAAATGTTGCCTTTTGAAAAGATCTGGTGGGGTTTTTTTACTCTCTTCTGTTACCCATTGTTCTCTGGTCTTCCATGGGAGGAACATGCTTAGGAACAGCAGTTTTCCCAATGATTAGGTATCAGAACAGCTATTAGTGTGATGCTCAGATTCCTCAAAAGAATCAGGTATTACTCCAGAGAGAAACACTGTTGATGGATGGAACCTGGCCAATGGATTAAAAATCTTTTTATACTCTCTTTTGCATGGGTGTGATATAGTAGCCTTTTCAGAGGAACTATGAATTTTCTTGGGAGGATGAAAAAAGCCATTCCAATTTTCACACTACACCAACATAAGTAGCTGTGATACCATCAGAGACCAGGTGATTTCTGCTACAGTGCCTCAGAAGCATTATGGCCCTGCCTGGACTATGCCTGGCCCTGCTGGGAAGAAGGTGCCAGTCCCTGGGAACATGAACTTTCAGATTCACAGCAGCCAGAGACTTCCTGCAAACAACATCCTCATGGCCATGAGGTTTCCTGCACTGAGATGGGTGTGAGGAGAACAGACATGGCACCTGCAAATGGATACACAGGACTTCACCACTTGTAAAACACTTGGTTTTTACATCTGACACACACATAACTTATTCCAGGCAAAGGAATGTGTCCTGCTTTCAGCTCCAACAGACTGCAATCACAAGTAGCACAAAACCAATAAAAGCCACTGATTATAATGCCACTGCACAGCACATGGCCATCCAAAATGGCAGCAGTCACCTAGCAAGAGAACAGAAAATCTGATACCAGCTTAACAGTCTTATTTTGTATTTTCTATGATGCAAAGACTCTAAAACTTACCAAAGCACACCCTCACTTTTTCTGTAAAAACCACTCCATAGTAAGCAGCCTCAACATTAGCTGAAAAAAACAGGAGTACTCTACAAATCTCACCAGAGGAGTGTTTTGGGGTGCCAACAGGTTCTCTTTCATATGCATTTTCAGAGTCAAATTTTATTCAGGTTTGATCTTCCATCATCCCCTCCTCCCACTCATAGTTTATACATCAATGCAAATTATCACAACTACAGCAGTAGCTCTCAGTTGCCTGTGACATGAGAACTGCCCTCCATCACACCAGCAATGTCCACATGTGAGAGAGATGTTCAGGATCCAAGAGGTGCATATTGGCATGATCTGACTGAAAACACAGAGCTCCTAGAACACTCTCTCTCTGAAAAATGCAGTTATTTCTCCAACACCATACCTTTGAAAATATTTTTGTTTGTTATGCTGACATGTCAGCTGTGCAGCAGATATGGATACTGCATCTAATTCCCATCCTCCTGCACAGGCAGGTAACTCAAAAACACTTCACTCAGAGCCTGTGAGAACTGTTGTTTACAAGGGAGAGAAGAAGCACAGTCTAGGAGCACAAAAGATTCTGCCACTCTATTTATAGCTGGAGGCAGACATGAAAATTGTGTTCAGTCCTTAAAAGACTGCTCCAAGGAGATTCAGGTCCCACCTGCACAGAGATGATGAGGTGCCTTCAACAACTTTAACCTTGTAAGGGCCCCCCTCCTCCTTCGTTCTCTGCTGTGTTTGAGCTGAGCCATGTTTGCAACAGCACCAAAACAGCCACCACTGCTGCTCTCTGGAACCACCTGCACCAAAGGGAGCCACAAGGGCTGATATTTCTGACAGTGTGGACATGCATTTTTTCATTGATTTTCGAAGAGATTGAGGTTTTGTTTCTGACCAAGAGCATGAACTAAGGAATGGGGAGAGAAAAATTTGGTAAATTCCACCATCTCTCAAAAATAACCCATTGGAAAATAATTTTAAATTGTAGTAATTTTACATGCAGCAGGAAGGACAGTTTTTTCTGATGGGATGATAAGGCAAAACAGAGCTAAAAGACAATGCAGATAAAACAGTTAAATCTGCTGTCTGATATTAATTTTACTGAGTCTTGTCAGATATTGCGAGAAACCATATCACCCGGATGGCATTTACAAAAGTATATTTTAAAAACTAAAATAATAAAACAAGTTCATCCTGCAGCATGAGATAGGTAATTTTTATATTTCAGAAGATAGTTCTAACCAGCCTGCTTAAATCTAAAAAGTCAATGCATATTTTTAAAAACCCACATCTGTTCATTGTGTATAGAGCTGGAGGCAACCACCAGCCAAAAACTTTGATCATCCAGTAGAATCTTGTATCTGAAGAGCTGAAGAGGATTATCTCCATTGTTTTACTCTCAAATGTGTTATGAAAACAAAAACTTCAGTAAAAAAACATCCTGCAGTTGTAATGTCATTCAAATACTCTTGAAGCAATAAGGCAGACTGGCTGAAGTACCCTCCACTTACAACCCCATAATTCTCTTAAAAGCTTCTAGGGCCTGTCACTCCTTTGAGAGGGAGATGTCTAAATAGAGTCCAAGAAAAGAAGGAGTTTGAGGAAAAAAATGTTCAACTATTTGCCCAGAAAATGTAAGCAAAGTTTATGTCCATTCTTCAGTTAAAGTCACAAATACCATTTATATACACTGAAGAGAAAAAAAAATAGTCCTGCTTGTGCCACTTCAGTAGTCTCAAGTCCCCATTTGTGTGGCAAGTTTCTGCATAAACTTCTTTAGCTTCAAATTCATAGTCACAGACCCATTTGCAAAGAATCAATAGATTATTGTACTTTTGCAGTTTTCACCTTCACCAATTCCATCAATTATGTCCCTTGCAACTCCAAATAAACTCAACATTAGGTAACACTTCACCACCTACTGCCTCTTTCAACAAATAAGCTGCTAATCATCAAATACAGAACATGAAATATCCCTTAGCAAGGATTTGAGGATTATCTCATCTAATTAAATGTAAGCATGTTTCCTAATCTGTGGGTTTAAGCCAAATCCCAATAAAAAGATTTCCATTGATTTACATAGAGTTTTGGATCAAGCACTGGGAGAACTTGATTTTGCAATTTGAAGAGAAAGAGACCTTAAAAAAAATGTGTAACTAAATGATGAAGGGAGAAAAGTTGTTAACTCATTGAAATCATCTGGCACAGGAATGGACTGCTAGGGTAGGGTCTCGAGAAACACACCACTGAGACTTTCTGTATTTCTTTGACATCATGAAAGTGTAACAATCCATCCAACCCCTGGTTTTCAGGCTCCTAAAAGCAGATTTGATTCTGTTAGATACACTAGAACATATTTAATTGTTTATTTATATAACTACCTGCCATCTACAGACACTTGACAATCAAGGACAAAGATAAATTATCAAAAGGAAGTACAGATATTGAAAATTGTCAAAGATTTGGACCCAGAACTCTGCATTGAAATTCCATAAGCCTAGCCCTTGATCTATTTTAAACAGTTTATTATGTAACTGTTAATGGATATTTGTTAGTTACAAGTTTATTTTGCTTTTAAATGATTCTACTAACTAAGTGTTCACTTCAGCTCTTGAGTAGTTATTCCACTAATAGGAATCCCTGTTAGCATGCTTTAAAGTTTATATTCCTCCACATCACTACTTTAAAATAAGAAATCATTCTGCCACTTTGTCTCACCAGACACAATTCTCTTCTCCTGTGTGTATTCACGTCCTTGAAACACTACAGAGCAGTTGTCATCTCTTCTCTCAAAGGCCTCCTTTTCCCTACAAGCTGTGAAGCTTTATTTCTGTCACAGTGTTCTTCCAGGTGAGTAACCCTTTCATTTCAAACCATTCATAATTCTTCTTGCTTCTCTTTTAAGTTCTCTGCAGTCTGTAACCTTCTCTTAGCAATGAGATGCACAGCTCCAAACAAGCAGCTATATACTGGCAGATAAACAGAAAAGCTATTTTCTTTGGTCTGCTGCAGTGGGATGTCTTTTTGGTCTGAGTCACAGACTCAGACCTTCTTTATACAAGCAAAGAAGGATCAATGTGGAAATGAAATTTAATTTAGCACATCATATCCATATGCAACTATTCATGAAAGTGGAGATAACCAAAAATGTGAAATAAGTCTAATAAAAATTATGACATGCTTTTTGATAATTTGCTGCATTGTACAAGAGGTAGTTATTCCAAGGATATGACTATTTAAAAATTGTTCAATTATACATGAAATTAATTATCACCACATTTCCATGAAAGAAAATGTATTAATGTTCAATTGAGCCTGAACCAATGCTGGAACAGGTGAGAATAAACTGCTGGATACCCTGACTAAAGGTTCAAAATGACATTTTAATGAATTAAGTACAGATTAATTTTTGTATGAAATTACCACAATGGCCTATTTGGGTTCCACTCAAGCTATATTTCAGGAATAACTGCACGCTACTGGATTACTTGTTCATTACCAGCCACGTCTGTGCTGGCCTGGGACCAAAGTAGTGTCCTTCTGTGATGCAGCTATCTGCTGCTCATTGGAATGGTTATTTAAATGCAATTAGTAATTGCTGTTAAGTCTGAGTATAAACCACAGCACTTCCCTTCTCATTTCTTTTGCAGTCCATCATTATTTGCTGCTTACAGTACCCATAAAGTACTAATTTGCTGAGTGGTTCAAAGAGCATTCAAAGAGATACTTCATGAGGCCTGATTCTTCTCACTTGAATGCTTGTGCAGAATGGGGTTTGTCAGCTGAGGTCTGTTGTAAAACTGGTGCAATAGGAGCTCAAGCTCAGTGAATGCAACACAGCCACTTACACCCATGACAGACATTCACAGACCCCGCTGCTCCAATTCCTGTCACATCGCCAGACTGGCAGGACTGAGTTGAACACCCACAGCTGGGGATAGGCAGCTCCACTGCAGCTCTTCTTTTGAGGATTTTGTCTCTTTACTCTCTCTCATTAAGTTGATGATGAAACACAGTGCTGTAAGATGTGTGCAGATAGAGCTCAAATCTGCACCATCAACTGTACAAACTACCCTACAATAAAGGGCATTGTTGCTGAACACTACAACAGCAATTGCTGAAGCATGCAGACCCATCATCTGCATGTTCCTGAGCTGCAGATTAAATTCTAACAAAATGCAGGAAGTTTTCCTACATTCACAAACTATGCATCCCTAATTCCACCTGTTTTATATAGTTCCCTGGAATAAAGAAGGAAATTGCCAGAAATTTAACCTAGTAAACTGTCAGATACAGAAAAGCCTCAAAGATGAACATAATTGTCAGATGCTCCTTGTATGCATGCTGGCCTCATTATCTGCATGCTGACAGAGTTTCATTGCTCTTGCAGTGAACTGCATTGCACCTGCCCAGTGACAAAGGGCACATGCCTAAGGCCAGGTCCTCCACTGGTACAAGGTAGCACTGCTCCAGTGGCTTCAGTGTCTGTTAGCCAAGGTTCTAGTCCACATAATCCTGGCTGTAAACATCAAGAAAAAATTCTTTTCTTCCTGAGCAGACCATGTTTTTGATAGTTAATTAGGAACTATTTCACGTTCAACAAAATGTCCATTGACCAATCTACTACACTCTCCTACAATTGGATCATTCAGGAGTATTTCTTAGGCTTATTTCTCTTTTTGAATAGGCTCATTTCTTCTTCCTTGTTTGCTTCCCAGTTCCTCTCTGTGGATTGTTGTCTCCTTTACACAGAATTTCAGGGTCTCTTGGAGCTTTCCTGTTCATTTTAGACCATTTCCCAGCCCTGTGATTCTGTTTCAGATGTCTCATGCCCTCATTTCTCCCCTCCCTTCTTCTGCTCTCACAGCTCTTCAAGTAAAACAGCAAAACGGATTTTCATCCACTTCTATTATATTCAATATTAAATTAACTCAGAAAGATCAGAGATTCTGAAGAGCGCACCAGATATTTTTTCTGAGGCTGTGATCTTTGTACCATATTCTCATTGAGGAGGTGCAAAAGTTAAGGAATAGAAGATATAGATGAAGCAGTGGAAAGTAAAAGTGATTCAAGCTTCTTAATGAAAAACAAAAAAGAAAAAAAAATTCTAGTTTCAGATGCTGACGAAGTAACCATTAAATAGATTGCTCATTTGACATATAGTTCAAATGTGTCATTAAGTTCTTAGACCTAGTAAGCAGACACGGTTGAGTGAATCCAACAAAGCTAGGACTTTGTACAAGCTCACAGATAAGGGTAAAATCTCCAGTACTAATGATAATTATTGCCCAAGAAAATCCTAATAACCTCCTGAAAATCCTAACATCTTTTCTGAGAAAAATAATATAACTCATGCTAAAAATGCATATAAACAAAAGATACCTGGCATTTCAGTTCTTCTGACACACAGATTTTTACAAAGATCAAACAACTGCAGATAGATACACCCATCTAACTAAGAAGAGAAACTGAGGTACTGGATCCATCCAAACCCCATTTTCATTTTTTTCAATAATTAACTAACAATTCAAAGAAAACATCTGATATACAGCTCATTCTTTAAACTAGTATACCATAATACTATAATCCAACACTTTTATTTTCCTCTTTACTCAAAAGCAATTCTACATTTGATCCAAATAACTCTCACATTCTATATGACATTGGGACTATTTATGTGAGTCATTAACTATAAAGAAAGGGGAAAACAGGGTAACAGTCCTAGCAATAGTGGAAAAGTATATAGTGCTTTTTGCTAACTCTGAATACCCTTTAAAAATCCTATTTGATTTTTTTCAGTTTTATAAATGTGAATAAAGAAATAAACACCTGAATAAATTATTTTCCAAAGGTCATGCATAAAGAAAGAATGGATTAACCCATGCTTTAAACAGCAGATTAGATCTTAAAACACAGTGGCTCTGCCATGAAGCCTCTTGTGCAACCTTGCACCAGTCACTTAATATAATTTTATTTTCTGCACATAGGATCAAATAAAGGAATACCAGCATTAGGGCATGGGAGGAAATGCAACCATATGACAGAAATACAGAACTGCCACGAATAAAATTCTTGCTTTTAACTCACACTCATCTATTTTACAGACAAGACTCCCTCCTTGGATAAGCAAAGCATGTAGCTGAAAATACAGGATGCCTCTAGAAACAGTAGCACATTGGGATAGCACATTAAGAGAGAAGCCTATTAAATAAAACAAGCAACAATTTCTGGAAGAGAAATTCATACAGCCTTGCACTTTTATAAACAGTTTCCTTACATTCTCACAGTCATTAAAATGCATAAAAATGATTATTTCCAAAACAGCATTACCATGAATTATCACCACCCATGTTGCCTAGCAACTGGAGTAATTTTTGAATAGTGAGCTATATAAACGAGTATCTGGAGTTTGTGCAAATGGGTGTTCATTTGAGGGTTTAAAACACATTCATCTTGGAAATCAGAGGCAGATAATACAGCACAGACATAAAACTGAAATACTCTTAAAAACATGAAATGGCACTAACAATTACTGCATCTTAGCAAAACCCTTCTGTAGCAGATGTAAGCCCAACCATATTTGGTCACTGACTCCCTTGCTCTTCCTTGAGCTTCCAAGTCCCCCTTTCCAATTTTTTTAAGACATTTGACATTCCCATGGAGAAATAATTCTTGCCCAATCTTCTCAAGGATTTCTTCATACCTCAAGGGCAAAAGAAACTGGTGACATAAAACGGCAGTGTATTTAAGTCAAATAAAAATTTCATTTTTATATATGACACTGAGCTAGAAGAATTATACAATCAGAACAATGTCCTTACTAAGGTTCAAAATAGGTCTGGAAATAGTGACAATAATAGTGACACTGAGAGATTAAAAGTACATATATGAAATATACAAACTCCCAGAAATCATGGTCTGGTCATTCATTAGCTGCAAGTATTTGCCCAGTGCAGGGATTCTTGTCCCAAATTCAGACCCATGTGAAATTTGACTTGAATACAAGAGCCCCCAAACCATATCACACCATACTGTTTGATGAGAATTTCTACATTACTTTCTTACAATTTCAAAAAACAAGTTCCTGCTAAAGCTAGTATAAATGTTTGTAACTATTCCCAAAAAGGGAGCATATGGGGGCTCTTCCCAAGGGAGAAAGATTCCAACTGAATGGTTTCCAAGGCATAGCCTTGTGGGTAAAAATTAAAGAAAAGCAACATGTGCTGGAAAACAGCATGTGTTTTTCTCATAGAGACTGCAGGTGGAGAGGCAAATTCATCCCTGGCACAAACACAGAGACCACTGAAGGCAATGCAGTGGCATCTGCTTACTCCAGCTATGAATCTGAACAAGATTTTCCCTACAACTACTGCCTGTGGAGATAAAGCTGGATACTTCAAAACTTAAGTGAATTTAAGAGCCTGCAGCCTCTCAAAGTTTAGAGAACCAAATTTTTGCCATCAGAGAAAAACTATGCATTGCAAGTTCCCAAGTCCCCAGGAAGCTAGTGACAGGCTGCCATAAAATACTTAATGGCTGTTCAATAGCTCAGATACTGAAAAGATGCTCCATTTTGTCTGCTGCTCTATGGAAATTTACTGAGACCACACACAATGTGCAGAGCTGTCACATAAAAAAACCCCTTCCATTGTTTTCCTTTGGTCCCACTCAAAAAGGCAGTTAACAAAAATATCATTTTATACTTAGCAGTGAAAGAGAACACCCCCTAGAGAAAGGGGAATTAGCCCAGTTACAGAGGCTAGTCACTGCTCTAAACACGAGGTGCCAGTGAACACATATCATCTCTTTCTGTGGGGTACTGAGCCTCTTCTGCAATGCAGCATGTGCACATCCAGATTCTCCTTCCTCTCATCTCCACTGAGGAGCAGGACACAGCTGTACTGCTGGATCACTGAGCTAAGAGTGCTCATCCAGCCACCAAAACTCTTATTTCCATTGCTCAAGAATAGACCACACGTGGGAGAAAAAATGTTTTCTGGATTCCTCCCAGCAAGAGGAAGAAAAGGTTTGCTCCAAAATATGCGAGTATATTTTTCAAATTATATTTTAAAACTCCTCTTACAAACATGACATCGACTCTGATTTACAGATGACCAACCACTTCTCTACACTCTATAATATCTGCTTATAGGAAGAATTCTTATTAGGAGAGAACTAAAGAGGGGATTGTGGCCTGAAGAGAGCTTTGATCTTCTTTCAGCAGTACAGACATTGATGAGAAAATATGCTGACATCTCTGGCTGTGTAGGCTCAGAAGCGCAACAGCTGGGAGTCACAGCAAAAAGAGATTGAACACACAGCAAATAGAAGAAGTGTTTGGTAAAGCTCTTCTGCTGGTCAGTCATTGCCAGGAAAGACAATTGATGTTATTTGGTAACTATTCCTTGTATATTTAGTTCTAGCATAGTGAGCATTACTAACATTATCTTTTGTATTCCTACCAGTGACCTTCTCTTCAATCCATAAAATCCAACAGGAAGAATGACAGGTTTCTGATAAGCAATGCCTGAGTTACACTTTGTGAAGTGCAGAATTCAGTATTTCCAGAAAGCATGTTTTAAGTCCAGAGTACAGAATATTTTTTGAAACTAAAAGTTGGAGGAGAAACAGATTATAACCAATATCAATTCATTTTCACTTGCCAAAATGAAGACAAATACAAAGAAGCAATCCTGAATGGACATGTGTAAATAATCAAGTTTTCAGCTTTTAAAATGCTAAAAAGGGTAAAAGGCATGGACTGAAATATTGCTCTGTGGATTACTTGGCTCATTCTCTGTGCAATTCTGTTGTTCCTAACTCCTGATGTCATACACCTGTCCTTCACGAATGGTGACATTCATTGGCAGTTTGATTACAAGGTGCTGCTGTAAGCCATTCCCATGATGCTAGTTGCTACTCCCTATGATCTAGGCTAGGAAAAAGCAATACTGCCCACAAAATCAGAAACTTCTCAATAGGAAGGCAGTGTGACTCCCTGGGCTGAGAAATTAATCTGAGCTTCCTCTCAGACCTGCACACATGACACATAGGGAGAGAAAGTGATGACAAGAAGTGAACACAAGGAATACCCACTAGGTGAGCAATTCCTCTTGTTTCCCAGAAGGCACCTTCAGTAGCAATGGTCACTGGTTTACTGTGGCAAATAGGGCCTACTTCTTTTTTGCATATGAAAAGCTGACATTTAGATTCAAACCATGCAAAAACCCCCTGCAAAGTAACCTTAGGTCACAGAAGGAATCTAATGACAAACTTTCATGCTCATTGTGACATATATTTCCAATAAAGCAAATTACATACAGTGGACAGCAAGATAATTTTCTCTACAGTGCTGCATTATGGCAGCAATGTTCCTCTCCTTGGAACAAATATGAAACATTCTCACATGCTTTGAAGCATTAAAAAAAAATCTTTGAACAGCCACAGAAAACAAAACCCTAATGTATTGAACTTCAAATCATAAGATCTTTCAGCCACCTGGGTCCTATTTCAGCAGGCTTCTTCCTTTGAAACCTATTTGTCAAACACAGTGTGTAGCTCCCAGGTGTAAGGTCAGATAAGGTGTCACTGAACCTCGGGCAGCTTTTGCCACGGCTCAAGAGGGCTGCACTGACCCCAGCAGACTGTTTTCCTCCTTACCCAAATCTGCCTCAGGCACAGACAGACAAACTGCTTTCAAGCATCCCCTCACTAGGCAGAACCCAGAGCAGCACTTACTTGTATGGGATGTGTTTGCTGCCATTGACAAGGGCGAGGATGACATTGCCCAGCGCGGGCAAGGAGAGGCAGAGGCCGGAGCTCCCCTCGCGGTTCTTGCTGAGCACTTTCACGCAGCTGCCCAGGTCAATAAGGTGCAAGCGGCTGCGACCTCCAGACACTGCCACAAACAAAGAGAGCAGACAGTTAGTGTGGGCTTCCAAAAGCAGCTTCCCAGGAAAGCAAAAGTCTCACTGTGACTTGTGACGGGGAAACAACCCAGGAGCCTTCCCTAATTCCCCTTAGCAGACACGGCTGTAGACATCCTGCTAACGCGCTGTCAGCGTTTATGGCTGTACATCGCTGTACATTGCTGTCTAATCTGAACCTGCTTAAAAATTGCTGTGTACTCACTCCTGCAAGCTTAACTCTGTGAGAGTCACAAATGTGACTATATTTTTTAAAATATAGCTCTATTAGCCTGAGTTGGCTCTGTTTCTGTCACTGTCACTATTTCTCTGTCTGGAAAACTACAGGCTGGGAATTCCTGCTTAGTAAGCAAGGATACTTCTCTTATTTTTCCATCCTGAATACTGTATGTTAAGAAGACACTGTGGCATCAGTGGGATGTTCAACTTTTCCTCAAGTCTATATACTTTCACAGTAGCATTTCAGCCAAGAAGTTTGCCAAGACACCAGAGGTGGATTGTGAGATAGCACCTCTGTTCTCAGAACAATGTCTGTAAAACCGGCAATAGATCTTTATAGTTTTATCTTGTTCACTCTGCATCAGCACAATACTTCCAGAGTGAAAAGATGCTAGCATTGAAACATCAATATTAACAGACATTTGCTCTCTTTAAAAATCTGTGCTTCCTTATGAGTCCAGGTTGGGAACTAAGTAGACTTCACAGAAGTGCTTGTAGCTCTCTACTGTCTCAGAACAATTTCCTAGCTGACTTTTTTTGGACCACACCTCCCTGTTCTCAAGAGTTAGTCTAGAAGCAGTCTGTAGAAAAAGGCAGATTTATTTCTAGGATCTTAACTCAATAGGTACAGAACAGAACAGAATCACTATGTTGTAAGAGAGAGGTAATACCAATACAGGAGGACAGAAACACACCTCCAACAGCAGGACAAATCATATCTTAGTTTAACTCTATGCAAGTTAATTCACAGCCATTTTGACACAGGATCTCAGCTTGTACATTTGGTAAGAAAAAAGAGAGATGAACAAAGACAGAAGACCTCCTTTGGGATTTGTGAATAATATTCCAAAACGTATCCAGTATCTCTGTCAACAATTTTTAAAATACAGTTACATCTGCTGCTTTAAAGTCCTCTTAGTTCTTCAGCTCTATCAGGTGTTATGTAACACTGGATTTCTATGTATTCCTGTCACCAGAAAGTATCCTCAGACACTATGAGCTCCTGCACTGACTGCAGAAAACCAAGTAAAGCACCTGTACCTCTGAACTGATCATGGAGGACCTTTGTCTCCCCTCTAAGAGTCTTTAAATTCCTTAAAGAGTCCCTGAGTCCTCTAACACCGCTATTCTCAGAAGGCTGGAATTCCTTACTTCAGTGTCTCACAATCATTTATTTAGAAAAACAAAGAAATGCATTTAGTTGCTACTGTAAATGACTGTAGGTGACTTTACTGGATCATATATGATAAATATTTCTTTTGCTAAAATTACCAGATGTCGGGGAAACAAAAGAAAATTCAAGAAATCACTACCTTTCAAAAACACATTGTTTCAACATATACTCCTATTACATAACTTGAGGAAATCTAGAATAAGATCACTTACTGTTTGTTTCTTTATTATTTAATTTACATGTTGAAGTAATATTTTTGAGATTGTAGATCCACTTGATTAATCTGAAAATGAAGCTATTTGTCAGGGAAGTTGTTCACTAATGTGCCTGGCTACCATAAAGAAAAGAAGTGGAACATCCTAACACTTGGGGTTTTTTCCTATGGTCAAAGAGACTTTGCAGAGCTGACAGCTGAAAAATGACAGTGATCCAGTTCTGCCACAATGTAATTTATTTCAATGGTGCTAAGCCTGCTTCATGACAATATTGGTAATGAATCTAACAAGGAGGTAAGTACAGTACCAACACCTTATTCTAACAGTCATTTTTTACCAAAATCACACGTTAGCCAGCCCTTTAATCTCTTATCCTTTAGAAGGTGGGTTTCTTTTCCCCCCCCCCTTTCTTCCTGTCCTTTTTTAATCCTGTTACTGGAATCTATATATCTCTACTACCTTCATGGGTTTTTTTCTGAGAAGTCCTTCATTACAGCAGGAGACAGTGATAATCACTAGGCGCCCTTTCTGAGCAGCTGGAATTCCCCCTCATTCAATTATCAGTGGGATCTGACCCTGCCTAGCTTGTAAGGCCACTCAGATATGGGAACTTGAAGACAGGAGGATGGTCTGGCCACGAGACAAAGATATAACTAGAGGCAGTGGGCAAAGCATGCCGTATTCTAATCCAACAGGATCGTGCCTTCTTTTTCTGAAATTATAACCACAAGACAATAATATTTTCCCTTTTATTAATGGCATTTGAAAGTAGAAGAAAAGGACTGTGTGTGCACGTACTTTCGTGTAGTAAAAAATATGGAGCATTAAATAATTGCAATAATTATTCTCTCAAAATCAGCCATCTTATTCATATAAACCAGTCTGTTTGAGTATTCACTGTCTTCCTTTCCACCGCAGGGTGGTTAATTAATAAATCTTTAGTTAATTGAGATTTCTGACTGCCAATTCCACAGGGGTTATTACTTAAATACATGCAAGCTGCATTTCCATTTAGAGGAACTTTTTGGTTTTTCTCTCCTGTAAGTACACTCAGTGCAAATTTTCTTCATTTAAACATTAGGTGTTAATACTGCAGTGCTGAACACTCACTACACATCACCTTGCAATCTATTCCTTATTACCAATAGCCTGTGCAGAGCCAGGAGCTGAAACATATGCTGTTTCTGAAGAATTGCTTAAGCCCATGAGTTTAAAGAAGGAGATTTCTCTGGTCTCTTTCAAACATTTCTCCCTGTAAAGAAATGATTATTTGAAAAAAATATTTTCAATGTCAGAGTTTTCTTTTTCAGTGGGGGTTCTTCCTACATTATACAAATCTTTTATCATTGGAATTTACTAACAAAACCCCCTCTCTGTATATCTTAAGTCATAAACAGTTTGGGAGACTTGAAACAGAAGACAAATATAATAAAAATATAAATGGTGTGAGAAAACAGAAAATTACAGAAACAAATTTAGACATGGAATCACCTTTTTCTGGGATATGGAAGTAAAGACACAACCCAGTGAAAGCATACATGACAAAGAGAGGAAACAAGCCTATTGGAAAAATCCAGACCCTTTACAAAGAACCATGAGAGTCCTTTGTGCACATATAGTTGGGCCAGCAACTAAAATATCATGTATCTCCAAGAAAGGGTATAGTTTATGGGTTGTCAACATCAGCTTCCCAGTTTATGGATTGCCAGCATCAGCTTCCACACACACTGCCCTATTTAGGTGCCAAAGAGGAACAGTTAACATAAGGGTGGCAAGGAATTCCAGTCACCACAATATTTTAATCCATGACCACAACACTATCTGTAAAGATAATAATAAAGGCCAATTTAAAAAGCACTTTTTTTTTTTTTTTTTAAGATACAGAGGCCCTCACAGGGCTGAGAACTGCCAGTGTCTCCACAAGGGCAACTAAACTGACAAGTGGCAGTAATAATCCCCAGTGACTTTTAATGGTCTTTGGTGGGTCTTCACCAGGAACTGTTCAGCCTGCTTGTATAAATGGCCCCACCCCACACTGAATGGAGAACTCAGCTGATTTTCACCACTAAAGAACATTCTTTGAAGGCCCACTTCCCAGAGGAGCAAGAGGACAGCTTACTTCCGCCCTTGCCGCTCTTCTCCATGCGGTACTGGTAGATGTGCAGCGTGAAGAGCATGTGGGAGTTGCGGTGATCCTCCTCGTCGCAGTCCCGCTGGCTGCTGCGCCGGGAGGCGATGGCGGCGTCCAGGAAGAAGGCGGCCTTCTCTGCCGTGGGGGCACGCAGCTCGCTCTGGTTCTGAAGCTGCAGTCAACACCAGGGAGAAACGGCTGAGAAACTCCCGCACAGGTAAACACCGCCCGACAACTTCCTGCAATCAACATGTGGTGTGGATACACTGCCTTCTACTGGGACCACAAATGAGGAGATGCCCAATGAGACCCTCCTGACACTGGCAGTGGCACTAGAATGCCCTCCAGGTGCCCTCATGGCTAGAAGTGGGAAAAAAAATTGCAGAAGACATGTCAATCCCAAACTCAGCAGCGGCGGCAGGGCTATGTGTTCTAACACCTTCAGAAAGTGTTACAAGGAAGCAGTCCACAGATAAATCTCAAAAATAACAGGACTGAAGCTTGTGTTCTGCCCCATGCCATATGAGGAGCAGCCCAAAAGAGAAGCCTTTTCCTTGCCCCTTCATACCACAAGTTTATTATGCACCTGCTCATAAGCCAGGACCTCAGACCCTGTCACCAGCCTGCTCTCAACTCTTCTAAGTGACAGACAACATATGAGGGCAGATATATTATTAAGCCCTCCTAATATTAGGAATGCCTGCATGTTTCATGTCACCTATGACTAGTTTGTCTGTGCATGGGACACAAGACTGCAATTTGATGGCATTAGTTTTGGCAGTACACAGAACTGGCCCACAGCCCATAGGATATATTTGTCTTGTCTGGCATAAAAACAGCAAGGAGCTCCCTGTTCATGGGGTTTGTTCCCCTGCCATATAATATAGCTGACAGTTAAGTTCTCCAAAAGACAGTAATTCTGTTTTCTCTTTACAAACATTATCCAGTCTGAGGAGGGTTAAAGCTGAGGCTGTGCATAGGATTCGGTGACACACTGAAGGCTAAGCTCTCTCAGGAAAGAGGGAGGGAGACAGGAAAGAGTTAACAAGGTCAGCAGAAGGCAGGCCAGTCTGTGGGCTGATCTCACTAATGTAAGCAACAAGAAAATGTGCATACTTGAAAAGGTCCAGTGACAGACAGTATGACATATGGTGATCACTCATTTGCTATACACACTGCTGATTCTGCATATCTGCATGGCTATAATATAATATAATATAATATCCTCCCTTCAGCTGAGGAAATGGAGAATTCAGGTGTACAGCACATGACTCCAGAATGTCTTGTAAGCACACATGAAAAGGCTTCTTTCCTTGTAATCTAATTCAGTCTTTCACACTTCAGATATATATACATGTATCATGGAGCTACCTCTTTTTCACTAATCCAAAATAATTAATTTTGTATATGTAGCTGTACTGTCTGTATCTATGTGAAAATAAGCTACCATAATGGAATATTTATTATTATTGTTATTGTGCAAAAACACCTTAGTAAGGAATTAAGTGCTAAGGAGATGCTGGTCGTGGCACAGTTATGTAACACGTGCAGTGTGCAAATTCTTAACTGAACCATCCATCACCCCAATGGGAACTGTGCAGACTCAAGTCTCTCAGATTTACCAGACTGCATCAGTTACAGGACACCAGAGGGTGAGATCTCTAGTGATACAGTGAGTGTTTCATAAAACGTTGAAGTCAGGAGTTAAATGAAAATGAGAACCCTAATTGTTATTTCAAATCAAAACACAACTTTTTACCAAGTCCTTAGGTAGAATGCAAAAGAATGCAAAATATGACCTAAGTATGCCTAAAAAGCTTAAACCACAAAGAGATAAGACACAAAATTTATTGCTTGCTGTTTAAAATCTCACAGTTCATGACTTGTGTGGATGTCAGTCATGATCTCTAGATGCTTGGAGGTGGATACAGGGTACATGACCCTGTAGGTCTGTTCCCTTCTCCCTCTATTCCCCATCCTGGAATAAGCAGGGCTCTCAACAAAAGCAGCCTTTGCCTTTCAGGATGAAAGAATATTTTCAAGCTACATCACTTTCTTCTCCTCCCTCTTCATCTCCTCATACAAAAGGCAGATTTACTCCCACTCAAAAAGCAAAATGAAAGAATAGGTCCCTTTTCCCCTCAGCCCAAAAGAAAAGGGAAAAAATAGGGCTGCTAAGAATTTCTCATAGTTACCCAGAAAATAGATGAGCCAGTTACTCATTCCTGCTAAAACTCCAAATCGGAGAAGAGTTTGAGTTTTTATTGACTTGCCCAGCTCAGGAATTTACTTCTTGGCAGCAATTAGTAAGTTGCAATTAATGTTCCCTACAACACTGCTAATGCAAATGCTATAAATAATGTCGTTTAAAAAGAAATAAACAGCCATATTAATGGCCTACAGCAATTTATGCAATAAATATTTTAGTTTGTTGTTTTGCAAAAGAGGGATCACACTTTTTTTTCTTTTTTCTTTTTTTTAAGAATGGGGTGAATTTTTGTTTGCTCTGAATGTTTTCACATTTTATTGCAAACACAAGCCCTTGCTCTATATCACTTATACCAGAGGTACAAATATTTAGGCCAAGAGAGCAGATGGCCCTGCAGCTGCAGGTCATAAAGTTCTTGCATGTTTTAAAGTAAACACTTTCAAATCTATAAACTCTATTCTCTGGGTAGCTCTTGAATTTGAACCATCTCTATAGATCCAGAAGAAACCAAAAAAGTCATGTTTACTTGTTTCAGTGTAAAATTGATCTTGGATTCACCTGCATGCCACAAATGGGGTCTTCACAAAGGTAGACACCTGGGGACTGGCCATCTTGCAGGCTGCCTGTAGCCACTTCTGACAACAGGTCCCTCAGATTTTCTTCTTTCCCCCACACTTCCACTGCAGATATCCGGACCGAAAAGCGCGCTCCTGTCTTCTCTTTGCGTTCATTAATCAACTTGAATAGCCACGAGATGGCACAAGGAATTATTCCAAGGTTCTGCATGGAATCATCCTTCCCAATCATGGTGTATGACTTCCCTGTCAGGAATGGGGGGGATGAAGAAAATATAACATCATTCCCAGGACCTTGACAGCCTTTTGCCAAGAGAGGTTATCCTGCACAGCATTCATGAAAACAACTTCACTACAACAAGAACAGTCAGAAATGGGAAAATATAGGCAGGGTAGACATAAGGACATGGAAAATGCAGATGAAATCTTGAGCTTCTTTCAAAAATCACTACCTGGTGCATTCCCCTGACATTTCCCATTCCCAAGCAGGGTGCTGCAGGCCCCCACCTTGCAATGCTGCAGCATCTGATGTGGTTGAATCATGGAGGAAATTGAGCAAAGCAGGAGTGCCGTGGTCTCTAAAGAACTCTACTTTGAATAATGTAAGTGTGGTATTCTTTCAATACCATTTTACTTCAAAGCACTAGACTGTATTTCAAATGCTGGAGTTGAGATTGATATAAACCTAATCCCAGAATCACACAGATGTAACTTAATTGAGAAAAAAATCCCCAAAACCAACCAGGTATATGTGATCACTTGCTGCAGAAATGGGTTCGCTACAATTAATATTTCCTCTGGGCCAAAACCATCTCCAATGGTTTTAACTCTGCAATTATAGCTCTGCCTTTTCTTTGCTGTAAAAGTTTGTTGATTAAGAATAGACACAGAGTACTGTCTTAAAATGCTTTAGGTGTCACTACTTATAATGCCTTTAGATGAGTTTTCTGAAACTCCTAAATTTATAAGCCAAATGATAAAGGTATACATCCTTTCAGGCAAGTACCTGTGGCTTCTTTACCTTGTTTCATTTCTTATGTTGAATCTATGTGCAAAAAGAGCAGTGAAAAAAATACTTCTATGCATGTGTCTCTGTCAAGGTCTGGGTAAGTCCATGGCTTTTGGAATGGTGGTGGTGCAGTTAACAAAGCAACTGCAGAGACCCAACTCGTGCTTCAGCAAAAGCCTAGCTGGGATATCTCTCTAAAGGATATGCAGCCTGTTCTCTGGTGGCTTCCTTTTCCATCTCATTTGCAATGTTGTGTTTGGCAGGTCACATCTAAGAGCTCATCCTAGTGTCATTCCTGCCTGGTCCAGAGGGGCCTTCTGGTGTAACTGGAACACCGACCTGCTCCATTCATTGTACCAGACTTGGCTGCATTGCAGCATTCAGAGCTCTCCAGGTTTTGTTGGCTATAATTTGGGATAATCATGGCCTGATACAGCTTGATCTTCTTTACCACCAGCAAAACTGAATTATCCTTTTAAGTTATATTTGTACATCTGTGGTTGTTTGATACAGTAAAGAATGGAAATCATTGCACACATGCATTAAACCCCTTTTCATTCAAGAGACAGTACTTCCAAAATACAAGTAGATAAACATGAACAAAACATATGATTACTCTCAAAATCCAGGTATTTCAAAATAATAGTGTGTTAATGATGATGATGATTGTCCTTTTTATTGTCCTTCCATGAATCCCTGAAAAATGATATTGAAGCACGTCCAAAGTGTGAGTTTTTATCCACCAGTAACATTCATCACCCATTAGAATAAGACTTGTTTGAGACACAGCAGGAAGAGGTCAGTAATGAGTGAACTGTCTAATCAGGGAATAGAGTATAAATCAAACTGAGTGCCCAGTCACACTCCATAAGAGAGCCATCATAAACATCAAGTACTTGAGTGAATACTCATAGTGCACAGCTTGATACAAGTGGCATTTGGGCAAACCAACACCAAGCACATTTGGAAAACTGTAGATCACTGTTGGACCATTCATTAACAACTGAAGACAATGAAAGACAAAATTGCTATAATATTTAAGGGCTGAAACACGCTGTCCAAATTTACACAATAAGAAAAGTGAATAAATGTGTAAGCAAGAGGTGAAGATGTAGCACGAGATCATGCACAGGTACTTTCAAATACAATTAATATGCACAGACAAATAAGTTTGTTTTCCTTAACCTAACAGATTAGCAATCCTGTATTAAAAATATTCATTTTGCTGCTTGAGTAGGGAAATTTAGCAATACCAACCAAGCTTGGCATGGCCAAAGCAGAACACGCAGCCATCTGCCCCATTGACCACAGACTGGATCACCTCAGCCACAGTCCCAGCACATACTTCGGCCTGTCACAGGTATTGGAAAAAAAAAAATAATAAAAATACAGGAAAGAAAAAAACCTGAAGCATTAACAATAATGAGGAAAATAATTATTTTCACCGGAAAGGTGCGTTAATGTCTTCCCTGCTCCAGATATCATGTTGAAGTAACAAAAAATCTAACCTGGCTTGTCTCATTCATGTGACCTGTGCTGTTGATGGGAATGACATTAATTGTATAAGCACATGAAGCAGGACTTTTGTTCTGGATCAAGTAAGTTTCATTCACTGATGCATAAACATCCTTTGTGGCATTAAAAAAATTTCACATATTGTAAGGGGGTGCAGTTGGTTTGTTAAAACTGCCTATTTAAGGGATTTTAAAATAAAGTTTTGATTAAAAAACAACACTGAGGAATTTTTGCATGCTCAGTTATTTGCCCAGTTATGGACTGAGTTTAATTCCACAAGCATGTGAGTAAGGAATGCAAAGGGAACAAACAGCTCTTTGGAATTAGCTAAGAGACCCAACATTATTATGAGTCTTCTCAGCTTTTTACAGTACTAGACGCCATTCTGAAGACTGTAGCAGTATTTTAAGGAGTACAACACAGAAATTTACCCCAGGCATTCTTGGATTTAAGGTTCAAGCAGGCTGAATGGTTGACAGTGCTCCTGCAGCAACTGCTTAACAACAGTGAATGAAACTCAATCAGAATTCACAGTTTAGGCCTCCATGGGAAGCACTTTGCATTTGACAACACATCAAGTAAATCCACCCTGGGTCATGGCTACTTCTAGACTATCTCTACAACAGAAAATAAAATGGGCCAAGAAAGGGACTGTTCACAGGCCAGCCCCTTGAACTGCATTGAGGCATTAGTCTGCAAGGTGCTAGCTGCTTGGACCAGGACTGGGTGAGGGACCGACCTAATGACACAATTATGTGACAATAATTTAGATGGCACTGTGTCCTAGATCTTTTTGGTTTATGAATACAGAGCCAGTCTTACAGGACTGTTTTCTAATTATACTTTGCAATGTTACTTTACTCTTTTACTGTCTTCATGACATTTAGGTAACATAGTTCATCAAACCAAAGTCTAATAAAGATAAGAAACCTGAATATATACTTATTAATAAAGACCTGTGGATTAAAGTCCCCATCATCTTATTGCAAACTGTAAAGTAGAACGCTGTAAAAATAATCCTCAATCCCTTAGTTAATAGAGGATTGCATTAGAGAACTGTAGTTCTGATCACATCTCTGTAAACACCCAATAATAATATTTTAGAATATACAGTAACTTGTTGATATTGAGGATTTTCCTATTAGGCACCATTTAGCACTATTATTGAAAGTATAATTTTAGGAGAAATTATTTACAGTAAAGAATAAAGAAATCACACCATTATTCAGCAAAAATTTAATAAACTGAATTCATTATTGATGGCCGTGGCAGACCAAATTCAGCCCTGGTAGAAGTCCACTGAAAGTTCAACTGCTGCAGCAGAAATCAGTTGGCTCTGGTGCTCACCTCTGCTTAGATAACTCTTCTGATCATACAGGGCCTACCTGTGATGCATCCTGAGGGAAAACTGCATCAAAAGCAAACATCTTGGGTGGAACCTGGCTGCCCCTTTTCTGGAAAGCATTCTGACCTCCGCAGGCCAGCGGGTCATACAGCGTGATCTGCTTCTTGCGGGGGTCAACTTTTAGGAAAGAGCTGGACTCAGACGTGTCTCTGGCAAGCGTGGAAGAAATGCGCACCATGACTTTGACCTGCCAGCAAACACACAAAAGATGAGCACGTTTCATTAGTTTCATTGGTTGCTCTACAACTGGTATGTTGAATGAATTTTCCAGCTACTCTTGACCAAACCATATTTGCTTTTTGTAGCTAGTGTCTCGGTGGAGGACAGTGAATATGCAGGTACTATTAGGCAGAATTTATCCTAAACTACAAAGTGAATGAAGCCAGAACTCTCAATCTATTTCAACAAGCAACTTGTGTATTGAGAATTACAATGCACATCATGATGTTTTAGTGTCAGTACTACTCAAGTACAGTGAGGAAGTATTACAGCACCTTGCCTTACTCTCAATATAAATTGAAAATTAACTGTACCCTGGTGGCCCAATTAGGAAAGCTGAAAGGTACTCTAGACTCCTAAGCTTTCAGAACTGCTGTGGTTTGTACGAAACAGCCTGACCAATAAAAGTCCATAAAAGGCAGATCTATAATTTACACCTTTGCAATTCTAATCCAAAGCGAAGATGAAATGCACAGTTCTGAGTGCTGTCATCAAAGAGTTGTGAAAAGAGTCCCATTTTAATGGTCAGATTTTGAAATTACCATCAAGGAAGAGAATGTAATAAGCGATAAAAGATTTGTTAAAACATGTTAGCTCACAACTCATTAAATAGCTACACAATAAGATGTTATTCCTGAGACAAAAATAAATCTTCATAGATTTAATGAGTTTATTCTGTATCCTTAGCTGAGTTGGTAAGCAATTTTGTTAGTAAAACTGATGACAATCAATCCAGCTTTGGTTTTCCCCCAGAAATTCACAACTAGCAGACACATGAGCTCCAGACTTTAGAGGGTGGACACCACCTGTCTGCCACTCCTAGTCGCACCTGCACAACCTTCTCCTAGAGCAGATTGGCATTCATGCCAACTAGACAGAACTTTTAGGTTAATGCTCCTTAATCATATGTCACTTCTATCAAACCCACCCACGTTTAGCATGCAAGTGACCACAAAGGGTTATGTCAGCATAGGGTGGGAGCACATCTGCTGCTGGAATGGCAGATGCATTCCGGGAGGAGGTTGTAACCCCTGAAGCTGGGCTGCAGTTCCTGTTGGTCTCACTGAGACTCGTGCCCTTTGTATGCAGGTGTCATCTCATGCTGGCCCAAGCTCATCCTGCATGCAAATAAATCGGCTGCTTTGAGAAGTAAAATCTGGGAAAATTCATTTTTGACACAACTCCTTTGAAGACAACAGAATGAGACCAGAGATTAACTAGTATTATTCAGTATTACTGTGACATCTTCTCTGTATGACAGTGACTCAAATGGGTAATTTGACTCCAGTATTTTAACCCAGCAAAACAAGTTGCCATTAAATGGTGAAATGGTCACAAATCTGCTTACACTATTTCAGTTTTACACAAATATCCAAGGGAAAAAGGAAAAGTACCACTTGGGTAGGAATGTGTCCTCTTGCTCAGCTGAGCTGCTTATGAAACTTAACCTCTAACTGTAAAAAGCCACGTCTAATGTCTTGCCAAAGGCATTCTTCTGGACCCAACCCTAAGCAGAGCTGCTTTCTGATGAGGACAACAGCAGCCAACACACCCAGTCAGTCAGTCCACATGAACTGGGCAAGGTCTGTTTATTCCACCCCTAGGTCTCCTGGAAGATCGGAAGGGAAGCACTGGTCAAGTTAGCAGGGAGGGAAAGGAGCACAACTATAAATCCATGGGGAGCAAGAAAACAAAGGGCAGTATCAATCCTGTGCTGTTTTCCTATTTTCAACTTCATATGCCTTTGGCTTTCTTTTACTGTGTCCCACATTTTTAAGTAGATGCCAATATCACGAGAATCAGACTGATCTGCTGGGAAACAAATGCTATTGTTCAACTACTTTAAATAAAATATTTGCATGCTTTAGAAAGCTCTTTCCCCATAAGTTTATGTGTATTTTTGGCTGCTGTGAAACCATGTCCTCCAGCTCCTTGATCTTTGTGTGCAAAGGAGAACTAACAGAATACTCTGGGCTAAGTTTTTTGGGGTTTTGGAGAATGGACAGTGCATGAAATTTAACAATCTTCCATATACAGGCAGTCTAAGAATTCTTTCTGGCCTCAAGCTGTATGGGCTTGCAGTGTTAACAGAAGCTACACTGGCTTTGTTATGATATAAAATCACTGGCATGGGTCCAGATTTAAACCTGTTCACACAAAATCAGATTAATACCTGCCACTTCTTACTGAAGGAATACTGTAAATCCTCCTAACTTCCAACAGCTATAGTGATAGAACTCAAGGCATCAGTTTCCTCTTTCCCACAAGTAAAATACCAGTTTAACTGAAATCCTAAAAATTTACTACCATCAAATAACTGGAATGAACCTCTATTAAAAAAAAAAAAAAAGTGCTCAACTCAGAAGCCCCAGGAACTGTCAAACAGCATATATTCTCCTCAATACTGCCAAATATAGTCATTTCTCATGAAAAATACTGCTATTTCCATAAACCTTTGTACTTCTGTGCATTAGGGATTTTGTTTTGAGACCTAATGGTTCACAGAATCACAGAATCCCATGGTTTGGATAAAAACCCTGTAAGATCTTGAGTTCAACTGTTAACATATAACTGCCAAGTCCACCACTAAGCCATGTCCCTAAGTGCCATGCCTACACAGAATCCTAGAATAGTTTAGGTAGGAAAAGATCACGTTCATATGCTTTAGGGTAGAGGAATATTATAATTATTGTATGTGAATATCCTCTTAGCTGGACCACTTTTTACTCATCATGAAGATGTCTGTGTGCCTTGGGACACTGCATCAAAGGTAGTTCTGCTCACCTCCTTTTAGATCAACCTACAGGAGTTGTCCCCATCTGAGTCAGTTGTCTGACCCCTTTTGCAGGCAATAGAGAGGAACAGACATTTCTAGCACTAAATTTGCATGTTCTGTTTTATAACAGATGAATTCCACAAATACCTCTTGCTTTCTCTATAACACCACAGGCATCCTAAAAGTTTACCTGAGATGTAGGTGCCTACATTGTAGGCTGCCTAAAGTTATTCTTTTGGCACCAAGCATAATAAAAATGCTCTTTCTGGGAAGCGCAGTGCCTGGCCCAAATTCCATAGCACACACACAAAAATCTGTGTGACAGTGTCCAGCAATAATACATGTCAACATAAAAATAGGCACGTGAGTGTCATGGACACAGAATGCAAGTAGTAACAATAGATTATTTGAACTCATCTGGAAATTTGTAGGCACTTAAATATCTTCCAGGCCAGTTTCACACTAGTGCAATCCTCTCAAATTACTCTTGATTTACATTACATTAACTGAGAAAACAATTAGATCCCATCTGTGCAGACTGTATGTCCCCTATATTCCATGGGAGCTATGACTCTAACAAAAACCCAATGGGCAGGCAAAACACAGGCAAACTTCTGTCCTGAGAAACACATTCAGAAGTACATATGTAACAGTGGCACAATGAACTAGGCAGACCAAAACAGATTTTAAAACATCTGAGCCACATATATCTTCTGAGAAGACAGGCAAGCTTATGGTCTGGGAATCAGCCTGAGACTGGGGACCTAGGACCGATCTTGATGGCTGTGTCCAAATGCAGAATGACTGAGCTTTTGGGGCAGTCTGTCCACCTGTCCACCTGTAGAGGAGGCAGAGTCACAACTTACTTCACTGCCAGGCCCACTGAGAGATTCAGCCACTGCCTGGCCTCAAAGATCTGGCAATAGCCATTTTTTCCACGCCCCATTATGAAACATTATTATGCCTGCAACCTAAATCCAAGAATTCAGGCAAAGCATTTCCCAACAGTAGTACAAGAGTAAATCAACTAACAGCAGTAGAAATGATGGGAGATCACAGCTTCCCACTCTGCTGTTTCACAGTCCTTCATGCAATTTATAGCTGGGGTATTAGCAGGGGAGGCTCAGAGTCTGTGCTGGCCCCTTAAAATCCACACCACAGGAGAGGCGGCAAAAGGATGGGCAAATGTAACTCAGCCAGCTATGGGAACAGCACAGGACCTTACTGGACTTTAAAAGTTCAGGTCAATTTAAGGAACAGACAGGCTGAAGATCATGGTGCTGCTCTGGGGAACTCAGAAATACGGTACGGTTAATTTGAAACCTGCTGAAAAGTGAAGTTTAAGAACGCTAATACTTTATGCTTGCAATTTATATTTAAATAAAGCATAAAGTGAACTTCTCTTTAAAAAGAATAAAGGTTTTCAGCTTCACTTCCTTCTGTCACTACTTCTGTCACTACTTCTTCAGTCCACTGCTACAGTTTCCCACTAATCTCTTGTAATTGAAGCATCTCAGAGACACCACTTGCAATTAATGGGAGCACTCAGTCTGCCAGAAACTCTCGTTTGAATTCCAGCCATCAGGTCTTGGCAGTGCCCAGCCTTAGATGCACCTCTGACTGTTCCTATGGGGAAACATGAAAGCAATCTCCTGAGACATGTGCTCTTGGTAAAACAAACCACCTGGACCTAATTTTGATCTAATGCTACACCCATGCAAATCTGGCTGAACTCAGCAAGAATTACTCTAGCCTAGGAGTGGAGAGACAGAATAAAAGAAAAGGTCACTTATTCTCCATCACTACTGTGCCTTTTACAGGATATAACTTCTCCTCTTAGGTCTGCTCATGCTGGTAGCATTTTTTAATGTGTTTTCTCTTATGAGTTTACAGTATTTCACTAGACAACTATTTAATCCAACAGCACCCCCGTTTACTTCTCTGCATTTCAGTTCCTGCCTTCATAGACAAGACTTGTTCTTAGATGAGTTCTACAGTCATTGAACTCCACAATATTACTCCAGATGTGAAATGCCACATCTAAAAAAAGAATCAGAGCTCTACTGTTCAGGCTTCCTCAACAGCTTTGGGGGTGTTTTTTTGTGTATTTGTCTATGTAATTATTTCACACATACATGCATGTATTTCAATTATATGCATAATTTTTTAAAGCATATACATTTTCTGAATATTTTTTTTTCATAAATTTCTCTCTAAACAGCAATTATTGGTATGATGGGTTCCTTCATGGGGTACCATTCAGTAGCTTACTTCTAAGATCAAGAGAAAGCCTAGGGGAAATGCTGTATTATCACTATGCTACTGTACTGTAAAAATAAGCATAAAACTTTTAATCAACTCCATGAAATTTTCAGTTGCCTGAACCATTTTTCTTTCTGCTGTTTTATCTGATGCATCCCTATAAACACACCTACTATTTCTCGAAGAAGGAATTTGCTAATTGCAGGATTTTCCCCAGATAAACTCAATTTGTGACCTGTTGCAGACCTTTTGTTATGCTCATACTCTGTGGAGAAGGACAAAGGTTCAGCACACTCTGCAAAGCAGAACTAGTGCCAAAGAAATTAAAAAAAGAAAGCAGAGTCCAGGCACTGACACTGCCATGTCTCCTGTGCCCACAGGGGTCTGTCTGCAGGACCAGCAGCAAAATGAGCAGGGCAGGTGGGAGAGGCAAAGCTGTGTCCAATCTGTATCACACACCAACAGCTACAAACACGTACTGCAATGAGATCCACACTGGGGATGTTATAACTTCCTTCTACTCTTGCCTGTAAGATTTCATTTGGGGTTCATTATCTAATTACTGCAGGGACGGGGCTAGACAGCTGTTGCTTCAGGCACTGTGCTTGCCTTTATGAGCTGCTTTTCTCATCAATCATTTGAGCAGCTTCTGCTGGATGTGTGCTGGGTAGTGGTGGGAGGCAGGAGCTGCAGTGCAGTCACACGAGAGACAGGCCAGCCAGGACTATTGAGCTGTTTCAGCACTCCATCAATGTAATGGCAATCACTGGCTGCAGGAATAGCCTTATTGGAGGTTAATGAAGAGTGGGTTTTGTAATTTCTCACTGTTACAGTTGTAAATAATGGTGTGAGACATGCATTTTTGCTGTAGCCAGCTGCAAAGTACTACAGCACAAGAAAATCTAGGCCATCCCTACGCTTGTGCACATACATGCTTTTGCACGAGGGATGCAAAGTTTGAAACCTTTTTACTGTGCTCAGACAATATGAGACCACCTGTTAAGTAAGTTAAAGGATTTTTCTTACAGATTATGAGACAATTAGTTGATCATGCTAACCTGAAATCTAGGAAGTCAAGATAAACAGACTGACCCAGAATGCAACAAATGCAGCATTGTATGAGTGGACATTGCTTTAATGGAAATATGACTACATTTAGAAAAAAACACAAACAAATAAACTCAGATGAATTATGCCAGTGTAACCTGGTCAGGAAGCATGTGCAAATAGGCCTTGTTGTCCTTGCTTTCTGTTTTCACAAAGGTAACACTCCTAGGCTTCAGCACAAATTAGAAAATACATAGACCTGCTCACTCTTGCTGTTGGTGGAAATGGCTGTAATGATGCTGATGCTTTGGACAAGCAGTGAAAATAACTGAAAAAGCAACAGCATTGAAGCATGCAGGTCTCCTCTTTTGTTACTACAGTTCCTCTGTTTCTATCTTGGGTAGTTGCTAAAACTTTACTGGTGCATAAATGCCATCCTGTACAGCAGTGGAACTAATCTGGACCTCTAGCAATAATGGGAAGTAGTGGCTACACACTGTACCCAAACACCAATCGTGTTATTCAAAAAATTTGCACTTATCATGATTGCACACTTTTTCAGTTGGACAATGCAACTTTAATAATAAATTCAGTAAAATCTGGTGTGAGATATGGTCAGGTCACAGGGCACAGCTCAGTGGTTTCCTGTACTCTTCATGGCAGCAGTAGCTGTGACTTTGTCACTATGGTTTGGTACAGTTGAAAGGCAACGCTGAGCATCAACACTATCTGAAACCAGCATTTGCATCAGACCAACCATTCAGCTCTAACATTTCTACTTCAGCATTTACTAGATTCTAAATTAACAGAGAGCACTGCAACTTTCTTCTACTTGAAAAAAATTAATTAAAAAAAAAACCAACCCCCCCAAAAAACCCAAAAAAAAATACCAACCAAAATAACACCCCAAAACCAAACCAAACCCAACCCAACCCCCCCGCCCCCGCAAAAAAAACAACCCCCTCCCTCAAAAAAAAAAACTCCAAAGAAGACATGAGGATCAACCCATCATAGAAAACAGTCTTTTTAAAGGCTCCCCACATGCAGACCGGGTTCCTGGCTTTCCTTTTGCTTCCTTATGATCTCTTTAAGGTAAGTCTGTGTTTCAGAACTGCATAACTAGGCAGGAGGAGGATTTTTCCCAGCTTCTGACATTCTCCATATACCTGTATTTATGATGGGACCAACTCTTTAAACATCACTGAGAGTGGCATTTTCATAAGAACTGAACAAGCCAAAACAGCCTTCAACAATCCCAGCATGAACAACATGGGATCAGCTGGCAAATCTTGCCTTCCCTGCAGCAGTGGATCTGCAGGTAGGTAAGCCTGCACCCACTGCCTACTGGCTCCCACACACTACTGCAAAAATTTACTCTGCTTCCCCTACTCTGAGGAGAATTTATTTTTCTGTGCACAGGACAAGTACAGTTCACTGCCATGATTTTCAAGATCTCATCTTTTCCTTCAAAATCAAGCACATATTTCCCTTCAGTGATTTTTAGAGTGTTTCCCCCTTCCTTTCTTCCTAGTTATTACAATTTTTTCCAAATAGTCTTTAGTCACACAGTATCTATGTAGTAAATTAAACAAGATAAAAACTTCTACCTGGCACAAAATGGAGAACTGGAATTCCCTGTAATTCTTGCCCTCTGCTATGGTATGGCCATACCCAACAGTCTGCAAGATGCTCCCTTGTCCATGCTAATTTAAGAACCATGCCTGGAATTGTTTGGGAGAGACAAGTGCCCAACTCCATGGCAGGGACCTTGTTAACAATGCAGAACTACAAGGATTGAGTGCCAGTGCCCAGGAATGTTTCTTGTTCCTGTTTAATTCATTTTATAGTCTGCACCAGGTTTAGTTCCTTCCCTGTAACTGGGGTATGGGTCTGTTCTGGATTTATGATGGGAACGGTGTTGATGGCACAGGGACATTATAGGTACTGCTGAGCAGAGCTTATACAGAGTCAAGGCCTTACAGCATCTCATGTCACCCTGCCACCAAGTAGCCTGTGGGTGTGCACAAGAAGCAGGAAGGGGACACAGTTGGGAGGGATGACCTCAAGTACCTGAAAGGATATCCCCCACAGCATGGCAGCCCAGCATATAAATCTGGGGGAAGCAGGAGAAAGAGGGAGATGATCAGAGTTACGGCCATTACACATGAGGAAGCCCTGCTTTCCTGGAGATGGCTGAGCACTGCCCACCAATGGGAAGTAGCAGATTAATTCCTTATTTTGCTCTGCCTGTGCCTGAAGCTTTTGCTCTTTCTAATAAACTGTCTGTATTTCAACACACAAGCTTTCCCTTTTACCCTTCTGATTCCCTTGCACATCCCACTGGGAGAGAGGGAGCAAGAAGCTGTGTGGGGCTGAGCTGCCTGCCTTATGCCACAGAATTGTCCCAGTCACAGATCCTTGCACAGCTTAGCCATGTTTAGCATTGTCTAAGTTAAATACAAGAAACTCAGTCTGTGCAGGAGTGGCCTTCCAAGCATGTGATGTGCCATATGTCGCTCTGTTCTATCCCAACCTGGCTGGATATGAACAGATCCTACAGACAGATCAGCCAAACCCATTAAACACATTTGCAGCATCAGCAAGGCAGGCTCTCTAAAGGAACTTCTCTGCTCTGGTGATGGATGGCAAGGCTGCTGTCACTCCTGCTGCCTGCAGGAGGCTGCCATCAGCCCCCTGGGGAGGAGGAGACAGCAATGGTGACTCACTTGGCTCTTTCTCATAGGCCGTGCTCTTATCCTGCTGCTGTGCACAAAGACTGAAGAGAACTTTGCTTTCCTTATTTCAGCTTCCTCTTAGAAACCTGCCCTTCCAGCAAAACATGACTGAACTGCCTTGGCTGTCACAAGGACTGGTGTTGATGGAAAGCAGAAGCAGTATCAACAGTAGCAATATCTCAAGCACGTGCCTTGATAATTATGTCTGCTATATTCTTTCTTAAAGCCCCAGTTTCCCTTCTGGGGAAGCTGTGGAAGAGGTGCACAGGATGCAGCTTGGTAAGTACAAGCAGCAGGTCATCTTACCACTAATTAAAGAAAGTGCAGCTCTGAGGGCTTCACATTATATATTCTCAGGTGATGAGGAATTCCAAGATGAACAAGGCTCTCTGTTTGGTTTTTTTTTTTTTTTTGTCTAAGGAAACAAGAATTTCTATGGAAAGAATGCAGATAAAAGACAAAGTTTCCTTTTCACATGTCTTTGAGATGTCTTTTCAGTGTTAGAGAAAAAAGGGATATACAGGTATTGCAAAGAGATGTATAATCACAATTGTAAGCTTTTCCATTATTTATAAAGATGATCTCCATGACTGCATACAAAAGCAGATTCCCCAGTCCGCACATAAAATTGTACGCCACGGCACCATAAATAACAAGCGGCAATACAATCAGACAAGAAGGATTTACATTATTTAAACCAAGCCAGAAGTGAAAAATTGCAGCTTAATGCATATAAGTGTGGAAAAAAAGATCTGTAAAACTTTGGAGTGGCAGCTGGTAATGACAGGCAGTAAATAAAAGGGATAGTTCTCACTAGAAATTTGGGGAATCATGGTGAGGAAAAAAATCCCAAAGAAAGCACAGGGCTGCATTGTAAAAGAGAGTCTATATAAATGGAAGGGGGTACAATCATCATATTAGGAAATATAGGTGAGATATCTAATAAGTGCTTGGGTATTCAGAGGAGAAATCCAGTCTCCAGAGGGAATATAAGCAGCCTCCAGCACTATATGTTGCATGAAATAATCAGTAGAATCTTCAAGGTGCAGAGCTGGATGCTTTAGTGAGGAATGTAATACATCACTGTGTCATTGAATTCAGCAATAATTCCTCATTTACCTGGAAGCATATGAGATGAGGATTTGACCTTAGTTAGGAAAAACCAGCAATAAAATTAAATTTGGAAAAAAGGAAATTATAAGACCTGAGTTCAAGCGATGATATGATCTACATTGCCAGTGAACATTTCAATGAAGATCCCTCAGGGCTTTGCAGTCTTCTGACAGGATCAAGACATATATTTACAATTATTCTTAATTTGCAATGGCAGAAATAAAGCCTAAGAGTAAATAAATCATCTAAGATCCCAGAAAAAGTGTGCTTTACCTAAACAGACTACCTGAACTCTGGTTTTCCCTTTCTTATACCATAACTGTAGGCTATAATGTTTACAAGGGCATAAACATAATACTACATTTACTTTTTTTTTCATGTTGTATCCTATTTAATGCTACCCTCATGCTTATATCTTCGGCAGTGGTACAGGGAGGCACAATAACTTCAGAGCCCTAGCATCCACTCAGAATTAATGAGATCCATTTGTTATGCTATACATTATCTCAAATTAAAAGTGCTTTTTTTTTTTGAGACTTAAGAGAAATCTGTGCAACAGACTTTTTTGAGGGGGGCTTGATTCTGCATTGCCTGGAAACAAACAGAATTATCTATTGTACCTGGAACAAGAGAATAGAAGACAAGGTCGTACAAGATGCATCTGAAGGTGGATATAACTCCATAATATTCCATCTCCAACAGTGATCCCACATTCTGGCCCATAGGCCTCCCACTGTGGTGGGTGCACTGCCATCCCTCTGCTCCCTCCCAAACTGTGCTTTGCCAATACCTGTACGGCTCACCTGCCTCTCACATCCTATCAAGACTCACACTGGGAGGAGCACATACTATCAGGAGAGAGCCACAGGCTCCAATGAGTCAACTTCTAGTCTGAATTAAATCTGCAGCCCCCTGGGAACACTTCTGGGGTTGGGTGTGTTTATAGTGCCACTTGGGGGATGTTGTCACTCCTTTTGGAGGCAGGGTGAGAGCTGCCCCACAGAACTCTACCCTGGGTACATGCAAGACATGAAGTTGCCTCTCCCAGCTCTTCCAGAACCAGTTGCTGAGGCTCTGCTTGCTTGTGCTTCTCAGACTTTGGGCTTTTTAATGCTTTCCCCAGTCCTAACATTCTTTTGTTTTCTGACCAGTAGTGAACGTTGTGTTGGGATTTTCAGTAGCCTCTAGAAGGCACTACAGCCTGACACTTACCCCTTAAGGAAACAAAATCCAAGGAAGTCATATATCTGAGCAAATTTGTTCCTAAAAGCAAACACAGCCTCTGGTGGTACAAGGATGCTCTTACATATTTGGGAAAACCCAGACACATATAGTGCTGGTTCTAAGGATCTCTGTTATTACTCTGTGATGCTGACTCCTGGGCATGTGTCTGACTCCAGGTACAGCACAGCCCATCTCCACTGCATCCTGTGCTCCCATGGGAGGAAATCCAGGTATGCAGGCAATGAGGAGGCTACTCATTATATGAGTGTACTGCTTTCCTGTGGTTTTTTATTTTGTACTAAACATAAACATAACGGAACAAAAATTACACCAAATCAGAGAGGCTGACAAACAAAAACATTGGAAAGAAAACCAAATGGTAGCCCCTGATGGGAACTAAATGCAAACAGTACTTTGACAAATGGAACTTGTCTCATGTCACAGAAAGCCACTAACTTCTGTTACCCTCAGCTACAGTATAACAGCATAACATTGCCACTGACCCTCCTCCTTGATAAATGCAACTCTACAGCAACAAAAAAACAGCCAGCAAAGAGCCATCTGCCTTGTGACCCCTACCACATGATTTCATCCTATGTTTGCTGCTTTATTAAATGTTGCAATAAATAGCAGCAGTATTTGTGAATAGATCAGTAACCAACCACCTGCCCTAAAATTAATATCCAGTGCCTGTTAGCAGGCTTTCTACATGCCCTCAGCTGTAATTCTGCAATCTTAATTTGGGCAAAATTTCTATCCTCTTCAACCTCAACTGCCATTTTCTGACTTCTGAGTGCTTAAACCATGCAACCTTAACATTCCTTTAATACTGCTATTTGTCAGCAGAATAATTCATTCTGCTGTAACTTAGGAACTGTGTAATTCTTCTAGCAAGTAGCAGCCTTTAATGAATGGCACCTGATCAATAATGCAGAATTCAACATTTGAGAAAAAATAAAAAGACCTTTTTCATGAGGAGTGTCTGCAGGAAATGTCAAAATCATTTATCAAGGGTCCAGGCTGATAGCCTGCAGCTGCTGTCCACAAGAATTATAAAAACATACATTGTTGATCCTGAAAATATGTTTTTTGTACTGAGTATAACTGGGTTTTTCCACAAAATAAGGACTTACTGAGTATGAATGCAACGGTCTTTACCAGAGTTTTGTTTAAGTAAAACTTTGCCACAATAGCACTTTGTCCCTAAGGTGCTAGTTACACAGGATTATTTTAACTTGGTTTCCAGGTGTACCTTTAAAACAATCCTCACTGTAATTCTAGACAGGCTGAGCTGCTTAATACAAATGCAAAAACACATTTGTATTTGAGTTTCAAAATCTCAGATTAACAAGATAATCAGGCAAACATTACAAACAAAGACAACAGTAACCATTTTATCTCTTCCTGATATCTAGGTGCAGCACGTATCAAAGGAACAAGTAGTCTTTACTGGTTTGGAAAGCTTTTACATTTCTTAATAAACAGTCTTACAAGGAAGCACAAGGTAACTCCAGCTCCTTTGCTGAAAATTCTCATCCAGAAGTATATAGAGTAGCAATAGTTAGGGGCTACAATCACAATTCACAAACAATGAGCAAGATTATGAAAATAGAGGTTTAATGAAGTCGTACATGGCTTAAAAACTTTAAATATCAAAGATGTCAGATCCTGAGTACAGTGTAATCAGTTTTCAAGGTATCTTATTTAAATAGCTAAGAATCATCTCATCTTGGACTGTACATATCCAAGCAAGGCTCCTTTCATTGTACCTGGAATGCAGCAGAATGGGGACTGCAATGGTTTTGTAACCTTACTTTCTAAAGATCAGCCACTTGATCAGCTAGGAACTGCTTGAGAAGGCTTCACTTTGAGCTAGATTGAGCTACATCGGCCATTTGATTCTGTTTTCTGATGCAGGCAGAAAGTGGTGGATAAGAACAAGTGGAGAACCTTGATGAGGGTGGGCAGGTCACAATTCTATAGCTCCATCTCTCTCTCTGGCTGACAGAGCTGGCTGACAGAGCTGGCTGCTTCATCTCCTCTAAAATCTGAAGGTTTCCACTTTGGTTGCCTTGGTGCCTTCGGTGGGCAAGGATTCCTGCAGAAAGCCTGCAGCTCTGTTGATACTACTGGAGATAATGCTAGCTATCACACCAATTATCCTGCTTCTAAATCCATCTCTTTAAAAAGTGCTTTTCCACCTATGACAATTTCTGTGGTGACACTGCTATTTGTCACTGGTGGCACAGCATGCCAGACAATGGCTATAAAAGCAGCAGTCGGTGCACAGGTTTCACAAATGATTGAAGCAACCAGCCTTTTCTTGAGCAACAAAGGGATCTTTCATGTTCAGATAATTCATCCGCCATGCTTGTCACTACTGCAGCTTAGCATCAGGAAAGAAACGTTCTTTGATGCTTGTAAGGTTTTATCACTCATCACAAAACAGAGAGATTAATGAAGGGGAATAGGGGGGGGGTGTGAAGATGAATTTATTTTTTTTAATAAAAAGCATCTTCCCACAATAGATTAGAGCATAGGCAGAACAAATAAGTGAAGTAAAATATATCAGAATGATAAAAGGGCGAAGGTACTACAACAAATTACACTTACAGAGCCATTTTTAATGTGAAGCACAGAAGGAAATTTGATGAAATATTCAAACTTCACATCTAACGTGATCCTAAATCAGCACTGTGTGTTAGGGAAGAAGAGAGATCTACTGCCTATCTGTCTGGTGAAGGATGGTTTTATACCACTAAACCTGAAAAGGGTATGCCTTGAAATGACTTGAGCCAGACTGATCATATACATCAGTATGAAATGTGAGAAGCACAGAAAGCCAGTGTGGCCAGAGCTGTGCCAGAATCCAAATCAGATTCATGCCAACCACAACAATATTTAGATTTTCACTGGTGGCGCCAAAGTCCTCACTTGGATCAACTTTGGTTGAAAAATTTGTGGCTTTCCTCATTCATTTCAGTACATAAAACCTTCCAAATAGTTCCTGGAATTGACAGTACCACAGTTAGACAGAATGGAGCTCAAATCTGTACAGTTGGGAAGCTTGAGGTATAGTAAGAGGCATTATGACAACTATTAAGGTGAAAAATTAACAACTTGGGTTTTTAATTGCATGTCTAAAGCTGCCTTTATCACCTCATGTCCATTACTAAAGCTGTACTTTAGTCCTTCCTTTTTTTAAGGACTTCCCTTACAGCAATATTCATCTGTCAGTGCTGCAAACCATGCAGCCCTGTGCTTACCTATTCAACAGCCAAGTTTCTTCCAACAGTCAAGGATCTTTCATTCTTACATAGTATTTTTGCTACACAAATGAAAAATTGGGATATAGATCTTTGGACAGTGTGCATCTCAACTTTGGGTATATTGACATCTAGATTTCGATTCCAATTATTCCATAAGATAAAACTAATAATTGGTAATATGTCATGGTTCACACACTACTTTGTCTGCACCACTGCTCTTCCTGTATTTCATTGTTAAATGCTGCACTGAATTCTGTTAAATTCTTTTAAATTACCTGACTGCAGGTGAATGCACATTAGCAAATATCCAATACAAGTTTTGGTAAGGGTTATGTGGCATATGAAAAGAAAATGTATGTAATGTATGGCATGTAATGCAAAGGAAATGCATTCTGTCATTAATTTCTACCAATTTGTATAGATGTTTCAAAAACTGTAGTCTCTGTCAAGGTGGTCCAGGACTTACCCCATTCTGTGTGCAATAAGAGAAAAAAAGGCACATTTCCAATGGAGTGGCTACCTCAGGATGTCCTGGGATACTGCGGGATTCAGTAAACCTCTTAATATTATTTTAATTACGATGTTACAATTCATCATGTCAAAACATAAACATACAGATTATATAGAACTGCATTAAGAGACCTTATATAGCCCTGATTAATGGGCTCATAGATTGTAAAATGAATCCAAACTGTAAATTTAATCTGTGGGCTTTTCTAAAATGTGAATTATTGACTTGACACATTATAATAACTCTTCCCAAACTGTTGTGGTCTATGGTTCAAATCTTTTCTGTATAGTTCACTGACATGCAGAGTAAGCCTAATTTACTACGTCTCTTGCTGCATGAACATCCACAGGCTGCAGCATCCTCTGAAATGTATCCCAAAACATTGCAAGGAACCAGATGGACAAAGGCATGAAGAAGAAAATGCCTTTAATCAACAGTGACTTCCAGATAAGAACAACTCAGAATTCCTCCTACTATCTCACCTGGCAGAAAAGTTTCTACCATTAACAAGGTACACCAATGCCTGAATATGTTACAAGGACTCTGCTCTGTGTGAATCAGCTGCCTTGGCTCCCCCGTGATTTCCTTTAGAAAGAGGTAACTTATTTGCTGATTCAGTAAGCTGTGATTTTCTATAGGGCTAAGACAGGAGAGAAATTTGTAATACCTGGCAGATTCTATCTTGATTGCTGTATTAACATGAGCCTCAAAGAAAAATCCACTTGAAGTCAAAAGTTTCAATCACCTTTAAATACTTCTGAGGACTGAAACAAACCTCAGTCCATTTAAGAAATTGTAGATTCTGAAGGCAAAGAAGCCATTCTGGATCCAGTGGTCCTACAGACCATAGCTGGGCCAAGTCACCCACTTGTGTCACTCAGGGCTGCAAACACCCACAAAAGACATGGAAACATTGTCCCCCTCCCTCAACAGCCAGGGATGAACTCAAAGCCTGTCCTGCTGAACATCTACAACCTAGCTTCTACTTCCCTCAAGTTAAAATGCCAAACTCAAATCAGGCAACATATTTTGCAAAATGCCTTCTTTTTTCGTGGGTAACAGAAGAACTCTAAAACCTACCCAAACTGAAAAACTGTATCTTGTTGAAATATATAATTGAAGCTCTTTTGGTTACAGAAAATAATTTACATTTTAACTTGACAATTTTCAATTGCTTCTTTAAAAACTCAAACCTCAGATTTTCTACTTTTCAGGACAAAAATTTTGTTGTATTTGAATAGAAATAAAGAATACAAAAAAATACAAAATCTTTTCCAAGATATACTGAAATTATTTTGGATTCATTTAAAAATTCTTTGTTGGAAAAACAGTGTTTTCCTTTCTGACTTTAAAAATTACTTTGAAAATATAGTTTATATGATACATTATATAAACAAAAAATAAATATGAAATTAAAATACTCCATACCTGTAGATTAGTGTAAACACAATTTTTGTGGGTGGAAATAAAACCAAAACAATAAACAAACCAAGTAACAATGGACTGGAAAAAATTTCAACTATTTTTTAGCTCAATCACTAGTTCCACTTTCAACCATCAGTTTTAAATAACCCAAGCAGATGAATATTGGCAACTAGCATAACCTGACAGGAAGCAGCTATCTTGAAATATAGGCATAAAAACAAAAAAAATTACATTAAAAACTAAGTTGTTGCTTTAGTAGAACCAGGCCTACTTACTGGATATGTATTAAACACTTAAATGCTGAAAGAGTTAAGAAAATACAAGCTGAACAATAAAATGAACTAGTTTTTAAATATGTACACTAGACTCCATAAAACTGGAAAGTAAGGAAAGTAAGACTGAGCAAATTGATATCTATAAAGAGTTCAAATCACACAATTATATTATCTTTTTGAACTAGTGGAACATACATTTTGCAGAGTTAATCTACACTTCATTATTCTCTCTAAAAATGAATATTTGGGGAAAAGTCTACACAAATACAGTACATTTTCCCATTAAAAAACATAATTAACTTAACATGAAACAAAATAAGTTTTGTTTCTAAAAAAGATACTCAAAATACAGCCTAAACGTCAACACATTTTTGCACATGATGTAGAAATCATGATTAACCCTTTGCAAATAGTTTCTGCATAAGAATAAAAATGTAGAGGAGAAGTGTACAGGCTCTCTAAACCAAGATGAAGCTGGCTTTTCTATTTCTAGCATCCCATGTTCCCTTGGAATTCTCAAGCAGGGGAAGTAACTCTAAGAATGTTAATACAAAGCTTTTTCCTTCAATATGCAATACTCACTACTGCACAAATAACCAAACCTCCCACCACACCGTGTCACGTAATTGTCCACAACCATTAGTAAAGAATCCTGCCTCTGCTTTTCCCAGCCAATGCTGCTTCACACAACTGAGTTCAAGATGTCCTTTACTCTGTCAGGAATGGCTTTTGATAGAGGCATCAGGAGACTGGACTGTACAGACCACTGGCCTAATTTTTGCCTGTTACAGTCAGGCATGTACACGAGTTTGTGTGGATCTACCTGATGTCCTTGCAGCTGAATCTGTGCTCAGTGTCTTCAAGGATTCCCTCCACTTCATTTTACATTTACATACAACTCATTAGGTACATACCATTATTACTTTGCAAGAAGCTCAAGTATCTTGCAAAGAAAAGTTAATCTCTCTGCCCTCAGCATCTGACAATCAATAAATCCAAGACATAATTGGGTTAAATATGACTCTCGCCTGATGAATCCTATGGATTTTTTTAAGTAATGCATTACTCAACTCAGTAATTTTATTCATAATGAAATTGCGAAATTACTCTTTAAATTACTGAAAGAGTGAGTGTTACGTAATCCCAGGACTTGCAGGATCTCACCTTCCTGGCAGTGTCATTCAGACATAGAGGTGTGCTGCCCTGACCTAGGCTGGATGGCATGTGCCCACCAAAGCTGCTCTGCCACTCCCCTCTGCAACTGGACATGATCAACCCACCTCCACAGGGAAGGCAAAAAGGTGCTGAACTCTATTTGTCTGGAACAAATGGCACTGTGTAAGTGCCCAACCAAGCACAAAAAATGCTGCATGGTATCGGTGGTATTTCTATTCATCTACCACAAGCAGAGCTTGAGCAATTTTCTTGCAGCCCTCTATCAGCACTCTTCATTTCTCACCTGGAAAAGCTCCAATGCTATTCCAGTCCTAAGTCTTTTCTGGACAGAGATGGAAACCTGCCAAAACCCGCAGGAGTACTGTGAATACTGTGAATGAGGTGTGCTAAGGAGTCTTCTGGGACTACAGACTCAATTTTCCACAAGGTCTGAGCAAGGGTGTGAACCCAGATGTCTAGAGGTAAACTATTGCATTAACCTACTGTGTGTCTTTTGTCTGCATTCATAACAAACCCATGCTGTACTTTCTTCACAGCCACATGGTGACAAAAGAAGTGCTATAATATTAATTTGTAGGGGGAAAAAGTACCATGTGGAGCCACCTTTTGCACCGACAGAAGATGCATACTTTTGCAGTGACACCACAGAGAACAGTAATCAGAAATGAAGGGGGATTTTTTCAAAAGCCTTCAAAAACCCAATAAGGCTGCCACTGAGGCCAGTGATAAAATTCCTTTTGCCTTCAGAGGAACAGGAAGAGAAGTGGGTCCTTGCTGTGCTCTGCCAAAGCTTCTGCCCTCTTACCCATGTCTCATGCCACGGCCCAGACTCTGTTTTTCTCATGTCACAGGATCATAACCTACTCCTATATGTTATGTTATTTTCTAAATCAGACTAGAAAAGCAGATGAACAACACTGAACAAACTGCTGGGAAAGATAAAAACAACTGCCACTAACAAGCATTTTTTCAGTGCATGATGGAAGGGAGATATCTCTCATCTGAGAGCTGTAAAGATTTTTAAAATACTGCTCTAAAAAATATGGAGATTGTTAATTGAGCATTCATAGTTTAACACCCTTATTGTGACTAACCAATAAGCATATTTATCCAGTGAATTCACTGCCATGAAATTAAAAAGGAATAGGGTTGCTTTGGTTTTTTTCCCATTTCAGCCCATGATAAATTCCTCTTTATTTTACTAGCTCTCTCACATTGTATTAACAGGACTTTATGAAGTGTTTGCCAGGCCAAAGGCTAATCTAATTACATAGACTTTTCTGGATCAGATCCATTTGTCACAGACTGTTTCAGTGACTTGGCTTCTGTCTGAGCATGTATGTTTCTATAGAAAATTATAAAATCAATGTTCTCTCCCCCAAGCTGTGAGTTTCCATACTTTTATATACAGCCTTCTGAAAATGTTCCAAATGTATTTTAAAAAGAAAAGTAAAAAAAAAAGAAAATTAAAAAATTGAGACGTCATTTTTTAGCATGAGCTCACCTGAAATGATTGTTTACACTGCAAAACTACTATGTATCAAATAAATATTTTTCTGCCTGGGATAGTCTTTAATAATATTCATTAAGACAGAGATGCAACTTCCTTTTCTCTTCTCACTCTTCCTCCTATGACTCCCATCTGCTTAAATCATTACTTTTCTGCAGCAAAGGCAATTTCACAATGATGTAGAGGACTGGTTTATGTGGTCAAGGACTCTGAGTGTGTATTTCGGTAGTCAAGAGAAAACTCACATGGGTATGAAGCACCTCTTGAGGGTGTAAAATGTCTGCTGAGGGAATCAAAAGCAGATGTCAGGTTAGATTCGTCCTTTCCCTGTTCCGGTAGATGACACTCCGTGTGCCGAGTCACGTAACCGCGCGCTGTGTGTGTGGGACACCGCACATCCACTCGGGGCTGCAGGAGCCCAGAGCCAGCCCGGGAAACATGGACTGCTCCAGGTGCACCACTGCTCCTCCTCCCTGGCCCAGCACTCCAGGCACAGCCAGGCAGAGCATCAGCCAGCAGGACGGAAAGCGAGGAGGATGCGTCACCCGGCTTTGAAAGCTGGGAGCTGCACTTTTGGCCGGAGGGGAGCTTAGATGAGGTGCAGCCACAGTCAGTCCTATGTGCATCATAGAAGACTTGACAACCTTGCTTAAATCTTAAACCCCACTAAGCTGTTACTGTCCTGTCTCTGGCGCTGCAGCCCTGCTGTGGAGCTCCCTCGCCAACACGTGATTCCCACAACGTGCAGAAAGTCTACAGAATTCCTAAATAGAAGAAAAGCTGGTTTGCTGGGAACATCAACCTTTTAAGGGCTCAGATAATATCACACACAGAAAATCCGAAAAATCTCAAACAAAAGTTAAGTAAGACTTACTTTCTGAGGTTCTTGAGAATATATTAGGACTGAGACACTAAAAGTATTTCCCCACTCTCAGCAAGAACTCAGAGGCATTTCAGGCATTCATGTTGATGGAAATTTTTCTGCTTGGTTACACAAAATCTTCATCTAAGCTATTCAGCCACCAGCCCACCTGTATCCTAACAAAGTAACTTACTACTGCTTCTCCTGATCAGCCTCTTTTTTTGTCTCCCCATGTCTTTCCCTCCAACCCCTTATAATTTTGCTATAAATCTGAAGACCAAAAGGGACAGAAGCAGCAAATGTGACAGTAACAAAGAGTAAACAGCTAACAGGTTGAAGAACATAATGACATCTAGAGAAGGTGAAAGTGCAGATATTGCCAAAGAACCTAGTTTCTAGTACTGTCACCTTTAATAACTTTCATCTTGAGTTCTGCTAAAACATGAAAATGAAACCATTCAACTCAGATGTCTGCTGTCTGCCTGTCAGCCTCAGAGAGCAATTGTATTTCTCTGCAGCAGCACAACAAAGTCACTGAGCTACTGAATTCCATATTCTCACAGTGCCTACAATAAAAGGGGCTCCCAAGGTAGAGCAGCATACCAGGGAAATCTGTATTCCCACTGAACAGACCCAGATAGGATCACTGTGATAAAGGCATGCCAAGACCAAAGGAAATGCTGCAGGAGCATGCCCCACTCCAAAAACTCTCAGGCAAAAGCAACAGCTGGCAGGACCATGGAAAGCTCATGAGAGGAATCCTGGAGCTCTTGCAACCAGGAAGGGAAGGTAATGCTAAAACATAAAGAAGGTCAGGAGTTGCCTAGAGCCCCCGCTCTCCCCCATGTCATTCCCATGTGAAATGAAGCACATGGGGGACAGAATATGGGGCAGTTCTACCCATCTGCAGACTTCTCAGTCTAAAGAAAGGGAAGGAACAATCTGTACATCTTGTTTCTGGTACTATTCAAGTTAATTCTGAGGCACATGCATCCAACCCCAGGGTCCCAGCAAAAGCCCTGCACAGATGATTCCAGGCATGATTCAGGTAACAGATTTTTAAAGATTTTTACTTGACCAAAGCTAAAGAGTGCTTTTTGAGAAGCCACAGCATACACAGCAGAGAAACCAAAACGTTCCAATTAAAGGCCTTCTCCTGTTATCAGAGGATATTGGATTAGTGTAAACCACATCAGAGGAAACTAGTTAATCCATGTTTGGTTGATATGTACACTGGGGAAGCCAAGAGATTTTAGCAGTCACTATTATTTACAGCAGTAAATGTCAGTTTAATGACAGAAAATCCAGTGTTATTTTTTCCCCTAAATTATGAGGATTTTCTTGTTTCAATATGTACACATTTCTAGCTCTCTGACTTCTAAAGCAGCAGTATAAATATACTTTGATTTGTGATATTAACTTCTAGAATATCCATGACACGTTAATTAATGGTGCTGATAACCTCCAGAGACTTGCAAATAGGAACATGATGTAACAGACATGGTAAGTAATTTCAGGAGTACTTGAATTTCACATGACAACAGTTCTCTTGGGTGGAGCAATGGGCTAGAAGAGCCAGGATTTGCCTGGGATTGCTCTAGGATTACTAGGATGCATCCTGGCACAACACCTACAGTCATGTTTAACAGGAAAGCATGAGAACTCTGTCATGTCCCACTGTATGCATAAGCTAGAACAGCCTATTCACCTTTTAAGTGGTTTTCTGGGCAAGTATACTAAAAAATAATGAGCACACCTCTAGCCACACTCTTTGTTAAAATGAGAAATGGGCTCTTCATTTATGGTCCCAAAGTTTCCACATTCCAGGTGGGTTGTTTCTGGCCTTTTCTCCTTGGAACACTTTTTAGACAAAGGAGTGCTTGTATGTTTTGCTAACCCTTAGTTTGTCCCAATTCTGTACTTGAGCTTTCAGGCTAGGTGGTATTTTTCCCCTTTTCTGAATGAATGCCTTGTTCAACACATTCTTGTTACAGACAGAAGAGAGGTATACTCTACCATAAGGGACCGGTTTACATGCAGCAATATACATTTTTTTATTAATGTAATCCATCATTTACCTTATCCTCCCTCTGAAGAAAACAAAAGGATCTAATTTATATGTAACTGCCCAATGCAGAGATTTTTGTAAGACTTGTTTATGAAAAGGGAAACCAGTCTGGGAGTAAAATATAATTCATAACATACAAATACTTCCTAAAGGTACAATAAAGCTCATGGCATCAGAAGAAATAAAAAGCATTATGGGAGAAATAGTAGCATATCCTCACGTTAGAAGGCATCAGAGAAAGGTCAGGAAGGGAGGGTAATGGGGAGCTGGTAGCACTATCCTAGCCCACACTGTGAACAGCAGCATTATCTGAGCAGGAGGGAGGAGAATGGGAAGGTTCTGTCTATGGTAATTCTGTTAAGATGCTGTTTCTGGCAAGCAGCATCTCAAATATCATCTAATAAAGACATTTGATACTGCAGTAATGGCATCTGCACCAATTAGAGTTCTTCTGTATGCCTCTTCACAGAACCGGAGTGAAACTAAGTTCTACTTCCTTCTATAAAAAAATTAAGACATGATGCATCAGCCACAAGACACAACTAGATCTTCAGCAGATCAGCAGAGATGACCTCACAGAACTTTCCCCTGATCTACTCAGTCCTGTCTTCACCTGTGTTTCAGGCATCTTCCTGCACTTTTATTAGAGTATGGTTGGTAGGACTGCTGGGGGAAGTTCATGGGAGTGAAGACACAGACTGTTGTAAAAGGAAAAGTCAGATTCCAAAAATAGGAGCCAACAGGGAAGGCAGCCCTGAGATGAATGCTGGAGGATGAAAATGTGGGAGTAAGTAAAACAGCATGGATAGGTCATATTTTGGAAACAAAAGCATAAGGCAATGAGGGGCAAGCTGCAGTGAGGGGCTGAATTCTGCAGTGTGAGATTGGTATTGCAGTCCAGAAAACCAGAGACAGTTAGTGAAAAGGGCAGGCTGGAAGAGTTAAGTATCAAAGTCATTAATGAACTAAAATTAGACTATAAATCCTTTCAGATCTCTCCCCATTGTGGTAATGATGTCCTGCCTCTTCATTTCACTGTAGAGACTATTTCTGCTCATGAGACTGTAAGCAATTAGAACAAGAGCCTTTCACTGTCAAACACCTCAGAAGATACATAGATCAGAAAACCAGCACACCTCAAGAAATACTGGTGCAGCTACTGTGAAGTGTGTAAGAAATGCAATGGGATAGAATCTGGCAGCTGATGTCAGTTAACAAAAGAAATAGAAAACATAAAAAGCAAAAAACTATAAGGCAGGAAGATACAGACAAAATTTGTGTAGCAGAAATGGAATGGAAAGAAGATAATAACCTATTTCACTCCATCAAGAAGTGATCACTTCTCTTGTTATTGGTGTAAGGATAAGCAATCCATATTTGATCCTGCTCTGGCTTCATGTACTCTGGGCCTCACAAACCTGTTGGACCTGTGAAAACAAGTATTCTGAGAAAATATACAAAGATTTTAGGGAAAAGAAAGTGACAATTTTTACAACAGCATAAACAGATACCGAATTCCAGCTTCTGCTGGAAGCACTGCTAGCAGTAGCGCTGCCGTACTGTGGGCTGGCAGCTTTCAGAAAGAGAAGCCTCTAGGTCTGGGGTTGTAAGCAATTTGCCACACTTGTCATCCTTGCCATATAAAAGCCTTTCCCGAAGGACATTGTTCTAACAAAATTATCCATTGCAAAGGCCAGCAGCATGCTCTGGCTCATCGTGTCTCAATCTAGGCTGCATAAAGAGGAAAGTCAACCATGCATGTCTATCATCTGGACAATTAGTCTTTCTGACCGCAGACACAATTCTAAAAGACTAGTCCTTAGAAGCACCTAATCTTTCAGTTGGAAATTATTTCTCTTTGTCTGGCAGAAGCATAGAGCAATGAACATCCTGTGAGAACAATATTCAGAGGCTTAAAGCAGAATCAATGTAGATACATCAGAAGCATCCTTGTAACCTCTTTGTGACCAAACAAAATAAAAAAAAAAACATTTAAAATTGTGTATTTGTGATATGAAGTAGCTAAAAACTACAACAAAAGAAAGAAGATGAGCACAGCACACTGGTCCCTGTGCACTTCCATTTACATTTACATTTTTGATACTGCCCCAATCGTCTCCTTTGTTTAGCCTATCTGCCCTCTACACATCATCATCCAGTCTAGGAAATACAGAGGAAAAAACTCACATGGCCAAAGAAAATGAAGAATTATTTCCAAGGAACTCTTCCTAATCACAATACATTGCTTTAATCTCTGAACTGCATTCTGTATCTGATTTACATGAAATTACACTACCTTCCCATTATTAGTTAAATTCTTTTAGCATCGTCCAACTGCTTGTAGTAGCAATCCGAAGGAAAGAAAACCCATGAATTACAAGTAACACTCCTACAGATCCACAAGTATAAGGGTCAGATGAGTATAACTGACAAAATACAGCAATTTACACAGCAACAAAAAAGTTGTTGCTTCATCAGCAATAATGATTTATCTACCACGTTGTGTATTTTCTGTGAAGGCAAAGCTCTCAGTCAGGCAAGGTCTAAGAATTTCCAGTTCATTCTTACTTGTCTTCCTTCATTCTTTTCTGACACTTTAACATCTGCTCAAAAGAAATTCTTCAAAGGGACCAGATCTGAACCATGATGACAAAGGCATGTCAAGATGGAAGTAGGAGTAAAGCTGGGGATTTTTTCAGTCTGAATTGACAGGAAGATTCACTTCTCCTTATCTGTCTTATCTCTAAGATCAGTAACACAGAGACAAATTGGCTTCCTTATGGGAGGAAAGAAGCACAAGCAAAAGCATTTTTATATTATGGGGTTACAACAGCCCTTATTTTCAAGCTCAATAGCATCAAATGCAAATTAACATCTCACTTAACATGAAGCTCTTCTTGCCAGCCTACAATCCTCCTCAACCTTCCACCTCATCCTGCACACTCTTGGAAGTGATGTGGTCTCTGGCAGCTATTTGGTTTGTGCAAGTTAAGAGGCATCACTGCATGACAGAGGTGTTTTTGTTTGATTCTTGCATTCACAGGCTGGAATGTGAATTGAAGGTATGACTGCTGGCTCAGCCTGCCCAACGTGCATAAATGAAGATTTATTTGGGTGTTTTTAAGTTTGTTGCGTTTTTTTAATGAAATTACTTTAAAACTAGGAAGTTGCCATGTTGACAATTCTGTTCTCTAAACAGACCAAGTACAGCATCAACCATACTCAGATCATTTTATCTATTAACATACTTCAGCTGTATTTGACTAGGGCCATTTCAAGGGGCAAAAGAATTGTTTATTGTGAGTGCCTGTTTAATCTTGGGCTCTCTGGCAAGACTGCTAACTCACATACTGGTTTTCCTGATCTATTTGTCTATTCATTGGGAGACCACCAACAGCCTTCCCTCTACAGCTCTGAATCTCTATCTGTCTGAATTTTAAAAATATCAGGTGTTAAAAATGTTCTTTTAATAAACTATCTCTCCATTCGGCTTCCATTTTGGGATACAATAAGAAACATTAAAATGAAACAGGCTCCCATGGCCTCTTTCAAACTTTGATTTCTCCAGCATAGAAAGAATTCTGTTCTTTCCCTTCCCTCTGAGAAGGGAAAGGACAGAATTCCTGTATATTCCCACACAGTAACAAGCAGTTGCCGGAGGGACTTTTGCCCACTGTGCAGCAACTGATGTCCTAAATAATCCTCAAACTCCAGTCACCACACTTGTTGCGCTCATGAGTGGTGGTTTTGGGTGGAAACAAGAGTAGAACATCTGCAATTTTCCTAAGCTCGCAGAGCAAGACAAAAACAAGGTGTAATTTTTACTTCCATTCTTGAAATCCCAGCAGCAGAGAAGCCATATTCATGAAACAGTATTTGCCTTCTGCTTGTAAGAGTCATAGCTGAATTTTGTTCATAGAGTTTCTCAAAGCAGTTGACCTTACCTTTACATCCTTTTGCCTTTTATTCAAAAATCTGTATTGATATCTAGTTTTGAAGAAATTCACTTCAGAAGGTAACATTTACATGACAAATACTCAATTCATCTTCTGATTAATATCTTAGTTATTTGTTGCATTTCCACAATTTACTAAAACACAGCTCATTATGAAGTATGAAAGGCCAAGTCTCCAGAAAGTATCAAAATAAAATAAATTACAAGTTCTTAACTGTTCACAGTTAGAGTTTTTTATCAGCTGGAGTTTTAAATAGCCATTACAAAACAGGACTAGAATAGTTTATATCAAAACAAGTAAGCATGTTGCAGTGCAAGGTTGTGTGCATTTTCCTCAGGCAGTAAGGAGGAAGATGCAAACACTCCTCCAAGGAGATGATCAAGGGGCATGGACGGGCAGCAGTACTGCAAGGATTAAGGTGTCAAGAGCAAGTGTGGGAGCAGCTGGACTGGAAGCATAGGTCTGCTGGATAATTAAAGAAAAATTACTAAATTAATTATAATTGTATCTTTTGTACAGATCACGACTAGCTGAATAATTTTAGCTTCCAAAAGTTTAGAGCAAGAAGCATGCAAAAGCCATTGCAAAATAGATAAAGCTTATGTTCTTGTGAGGCAGACTGGCCCATATCCCTGCTCTGACCCCACAACTCCCCTGTTCAACAGGGGTGGTTGGCCTTCTGATTGAAGGCTGTGGACACTTAGCTTCACCGTCACATTAGAGGGTCAGATTCCAGGCAGTCCCCACACAAGGCACCATTTGTGGCGACTGAGAAAGCACAAGTATTGGATGCCACACTAACTTTATTTCCTTGATTAGGTCTTTTATAAGGTTGCATGGGCAGATCCAACAATGCGGCCAATAAGATTTAATGCACCCATGCCCACTCACACGCAGACTGCTTTTCCAAGTTGCCACATTATTCCTCAGTGGTGGTCTTCCAGCCCAAGGGCACACACTCCCTTCCAAACATCTTATTCAGCCAGTCATGATCCATACAAATGATAAAATTATAATTCATTTATTCATTGTTCTTCAATCATCCAGCAGACTCATGTTTTCAGTGCAGCTGTTACCTCACAACACTTCTGCTTTATCCTTCTTGGTAGGTCATTTAATCCTGGACTAAGTAACAGATATGTTTACTTAGTAGTGTAGTGTTAAAGATTTCCAGGGGGGACAGAGAATTTGGTGAACAGTCTTCTATTTCACCGGAATAAGCTCAACAATAAGAGGAGGCAAAAATAATTGTTCTGTGAGGGTGCAGTTCTTTGCTAAGCTGCTGCTCCCAATGTATTGGGTGTTCAATCAAATGGTCCTCCTTTGATAGGTTTATCTCTCAGTGGGCCAGTGTTGCTCAGATGCAGCTGTGTGAAAGGACTCTGCACGGCACTAGCTTCAGTACTATTTCACTGAGAGCAGGATTTAGTGTCCTGACAATTGCTTAGCAAATAGGACTTGAAATCAGTGACAGCAGTCTATGCCCTACGTAAGGCATATTTTGGTACCCAGCAATGGACCAAAGTATGGTTTTGAGTCATTATTTTAATTCTGTGGGAAAGAATCATGCAGAGGCCTCAAAATCTGATAGAGCCCTGACAGGCCAGTGACTGACAGATATAGGTAGTGCAAAACATGACTTTGGGGTAGCACAATCATCCAGCGCCAGAGAACCAGATACTTACCTTTCTCTTTGCCCAATCAACTATTACATCTCAAGAAATTCAGGGACTCTAGGGATTTCATGCCACTGCAAACCAGAAGGAGCTCACAAACCTCTGGGGAACAATTGCATCCATTTGTCCCAAAGCCTGAATATCTGACACTTGTAGTGTCTTGTCTGCCTTTATACAGTGGTATGGGAGTGAAAGGAGAAAATGATAAGAGACTTTTGTAGAGGAAGGCTAATAACCAGAATACTCTTCTTATTCAGCATTATTAATCCCCATTGTATTAGATGCATTAGCAAAAGGTGCTTCATTCCTTTGGAGATAAAAAAAGAACAGACTGAATTCTTGAGGAAATATTGTGCCTATTAGTGTCTATGTAAAGCCCCAGAAATAATGGTCTCAGAGATGAAATGAAGAATAAGAAAATGATAAAGGCAAATTTCCCTCTATGTCCTACTCTGCAATTAACTGTTTGAAGCAAATCCCAATACCCTTAATCTCAAGAACTCTGCTTATCTGCCCATCCAGTTATTTTTAATTTGTACTTCTGTTATTACTACTGCATTATTAATATACCCTGATAAGATAGGAAATAGCCTGGTGGTGTTCTGTTTCAGCAATGCCTCGCACAGCATAATAGTCTTTATGACTAATAACTCCTTCCACTCTGAGAAGATTCATGATTCCCTCTGCTCACAGACGAGGAGGCCCTTGGGGATCCTTTTTCCTCCCCTGAGTAGTTGTTATTCCATTTCCCCAGAGCAGCCTGGGCCTCCCTGCGCTCCCCACATGTGCACACGCTGTTATCAGTCAGGGCGATGCCTTCTCCTTCTGGGGGCCAGGAGAGACATGCCCCAGGTGCCTCTGTTGGAGCTCGTGCCAGCACAACCTCACCACAGCTCCTCAGGGCTGACCGTGGGCAATATTTCAGGTATCTTAGTAGGAGTGGGTAGGGAAGGGAGGGCAGCTTGTCTCGTCATGCTGCTTCCAGAATCTGGGCTCAGGTGCTGCAGCCAAGCTAGTCAAGAATCGATTGCTATTGCAAATCAAGATTTGTATTTGGAGGAAACTCCAGTAATACCAAATGTTGGAAAGAAGGGGCAAGACATTAAAGCAAAGATAACTACTCTCACACCATATGGTTTGAAGTATATGTGTCATATGTTTTCTTGGGGAAAAAGGGGGCAGGGGAGAAAGGATCAACAGTTTTTAGGGTTTCCCACATCTATGTTTCTGTAATGGTGCATGTGATGCTGTAAATGTTATTGTACAGCTTTCCTCCTGACATTTTAATACACATCCCTTTTTGCCAACACATCTTTTTCTGTCTCTCCTTTAGTATAAGCATTGTAATTTGAACAGATCTGTGAAAAATCCAGCAGCAATTAATAGGGGAGAAAGCTGTTGGAATCTACAGAAACACAACAGACCCTCACACACACCTAGAAAATTTTATGTAAAATGCTACTATTTCTACAAGCATTTTTAATCACCACATAGGAGAAAAAAAAGATAATGTATTGTATTGGAAGATTGAACTAAGCAAGAAAAAGAATATTACTCTGGATTAAAATCTGTGAGTTTAATGGCAATATCTTAATGGAATTTGAGTCATCTTTAAAAAAATATGCTCCTTTATAAAAAAAGCAAGTCTATAGGCAGTTAGCCTTAGAATTTTTTTCAGATAACTTGCTCCACAAGTCCATATGTAGCTTTTTCCTCTATATTTCCACTGCACTGCTGAGGAAGAGGAAATGAATACACACACACATATATATGCGTATTTATAGATGCAAATATACACACCTCATGTATAGTGAGAATTACAGAAACACCTGTCCACCCACACCCATCGCAGGTGCACCTACTCCATTTCTCACTTCTGAGTGCTACAGGAGAGGTTTTGAGCCTCATAGGCATTAAAAATGTATGTGCATACCTCCTGATTTGTCATATCAAAAAGGTCAATGATTTCATCAAACTTTTTTTTCCCTTTACTATATAGAAAGATTCTTTCTTAATGAAAAACAGGAACTGTTTTGTTGAAGTATTACTTTTCATACCTGGTATTTCATATCTCACCATCCAATGAAAGATAATTTAACTGCTAATCACTTTGGGAACAATACAGAAAAAAAAGTCTATTTACATTTGGAAAACAAAATGGCATGTGGTTATCAGGAATCCAGATCCACTAATGACATGTTTCCAAACCCCAAGACAGCCTGCCTACACTTCCAGTAATGAGTTTCCGCTGGAAGCAATTTATAGGACACATGACAGCAATGAAAAGCAAGCCATCAAGGGCCAGAGGCTCCAATCTAACAGGTGAGCACATTACGATCATCTTTACAGAGCCACCCTGACAGAAGTACAACTGAACATCTCCAGTTCTTTACTCCATAAAGAGCAGTTGCATTTGCTTTGATTTGCCTAAGGCCAAATGTGGAAAAGTCTGCTTGGTCCTTTTTCACAAAGGTCTGTCTGCTTTATTCAACCTGCTCAGTTGCATGCCAGAGCTGGGTGCTGTACAGTGAAAAGCAGACGATGCAGACTTCCATCTCAGAACAGGTCAAAATACCTAGAACTTTCTGCAAGCACCTTATTATTTGTATCTCACAGCATCTGGTTTTCTATTAAAGGTTCCAAGCAGAACACAAGAGCTTCTGTTCCTACGTAGGGAGAGGTTAATTTCACCTCTACTTGGGCCAGCCAAAACATAGATATCTCATTCTAAGACAGCTGTCTAGATTGCCTCTGTGATCAACTGAAAAAAAGAGGTACATCTGGTAGGCAAGTCAGCCCAATTCTGTCCATTTCTCCATGACAGGAATACATTTGAATAGCCTGTTTCAGAAGGGTAGTGACCACCTAAGCTGATCAGAAGAGTAATGATCACCTAGCAACATGAATTACATCCTGAGGTGGCAATAATGCATAAAGGAAAACATAGGAATACAATGACTTGAAACATGGAGATACATGTCCCTCATAACAGCACAAAAAATGGATACATGGCAATAGAGAGATATTTCCAAAAATTTATTTGAATCCTAAAGGAAAAGGTAAAAAATGGGGAGACCAAGAATACGAGGAGATACATTTTAATGGTATTCTCTGTATTAAAATGCAGTTCACGTTGGCTCTTACTCAGCTGAGCTAGTTATCTATTGAAGTCAATGTTGTACCAGAGAAATGAGGTAAGGCCCAGACCCTTAGAAAATAAAAATCAGAACGACCTTGCAGTTGAACCAAGAGGTTCAGACAGATCATTAGCCCATGATGTTACAGCAGAGCCTCCTGCAGTGTCACCATCCCGCCCGCACCACTGCTCTCCAACACGTGCTGAGAGGAGTCAAACACAAAAGGAAAAGGCTGGGAGGAGAAGAGCTTTAGGGAATTTTGAAGAAAAAAGAATTGTAATAAGGTCTACAGCTGACTGCTCAAAGTACAGTGCCTGTTACTTGCCTGACATCTCAGAAAACTTACCACGGTCCTGCATTTAGCAAACTATCTACTATTTAAACTCTTTCTCCAGCATTGATCATGAGAAATACTCATGAAATTCTCAGTTTCTGTCATCTCGACTTTCCTAATTTATATTAATCTCTCCATCATGAATTTAAAAATCAATTTAATGAGGTGAGATGCAGAGGAGAGGGCAGGGAAGAAGGGGCAATTTTGGGAAGTACTAGTAAAAACCTCAAAAAAGAAATGGAAGTTATTAACCAGAACTATCAAAGTGCTCTAAAATATCAACCAGCAGTACCATCTAAATTAAAAAGCAAAGTAAATAAAAATACAGTATCTCAGAAAAACTTGGAGAAGACCAGAATTAAAAACAGTGGGTTTATATCCTAGAAAAATACGGTTATTTTCATTCAAATTGCATGTCCTTCAAAGTTTAAGAGACTAAAATACATGGCCACTGTATTGTCATACTATTTCAATAATATGAGAATATTTTGAAACTGTACTTACAAGATGAGCAAGAGTAAAGGTTTCTGTGGCTTCATTAGGTTATCAACACTAATTGACCAATGTGAGCTTTGTGTATAAGGCCCATAGCCAAGTAGGAGCCCACAAATCATGGCCATTCCTGCCACTAAGTGACTCGAAGCAAGAAAGCAGTCAACTGTCATAAATCTTACAGATTGCTGGGCATAAAACCATATGACAATGCAGAGGGTGCTGGATAAATAAAATTACTTAGAAATATATAAAACCTAGTACCACCAGGCTGAAGCATTTTCAGAAAGCTAATTTTCCTTTTGTTCAGCAATGTTTACAGAAAAATTCATGAAAACAGGCCAAGGTAAACAATACAAAACTAGACTTTGGAGCTCTTTTCCCAGGTGAAATGTACTATAAAAGAAATACAGAAAAGATTGATTTTTCTAACACATAAATAAAAAATGCCATCAAAGTGAGTTGAGGTTTCATATTTTTTCTGTCCAGTCCAATTCCACTTGGAAATCTCCTCCAGCCACCTCTTGTGCTCACAAGCTCATCAGTACAATTTCTGAATACATCTAGGAAGATGCCATCATAGGGACAGAAATTTCAGTATTTTTTGAGGGGAAAAAAAAGGAATTTAATGAGCAACAGTCTCTTGTCCATATGTGCCATCACCAATAGCTGGTACTCAGATTAGGATACAAGTTTTTCTCCGTGATATATAGAGAAAGAGATCTTTTTCTCCCAAAGCAGAGTTTCACTTAAGGACTAAGGTACTCTCTAGAAAACCTCATTTTCTCTGCTGCAGTTTTCACACCATCCTCCCCACCAGAAAGATGTCTGATAGTTTGAAAGATGGCTTTTTTTAAATGGAAAATCAGCAGAGACAAAGGAATTAAGAGAAAGATAAGTGCCTACATTAGTGGAGAACTTCCAATGCTCACAGTTCCCTTGAAGTAGCAACTTCTAGAAGCTTCACAAAGCAAAGAAACAGCAGTTACAGTGGTCCTTTAAATCATGGGAAACATGACTGCATATAAATTAATTTAAAATACACGTTTAAATGCACTTTAAACCTCCAAGTCAATCAAAATGCAATCTGACAGGCTACTGGCACGCCTGGGTTGGTACTTCCAAATCCAGAATAAGCTTTACTTTAGAGAAAGGCACATGCAGTGTTCATAAAAATCATGATTGGCAAAGGTAAGAGATTTTTGTTAACAGCAATTTTTCCAGAGTCTAATAATTTCACCTTTTACTTAAAGCAGCTTGATCTTAAAACTCTTCCTAGAAAATCCCATCTAGCAGGAATGTAGAGAAAGTGCACAAAAGCTTCCACCAGGTCCAACCAGTACATTTCGTAAGGTGAAACAGAGTTCTGAGCAAGTCTGACTGGAGGGCAAAAGGCCACCTGGATCTCATTCCAAGTGGAACTAACTAATTTGTACAACAATCATGTTGACAACAAAGATGAACACATATGTCTCCTTTAAATGCCTCAAGGGGTCATCCTCTCACCTTTCAGTAGCCATGGTAACTTTGGGGGGAAAAAACCAGCTTTCATCTCAGAAATTGTTTCCTCTGATAGAGGGTTTAAAATCACTTTTGTCATCTATCTGTTAACTTTTGCCCCTATACACCTGAAGGATGAAGATTTACAAAGGAAGGATCTCTGCTTCACAAAGGAAAGAGAACTTCTCATTCTTTCTGGCAACACCTTAAAGATGGCTGGCAGGGAAGTGAAATACAGAACATATTTTGCAAGTTGGGATGGGGTTTTTTGCTGACCACAGCACAGGTTTTCATAAACTCCCTCTCAATGTATGACAAAAATGTAGACAAAACTGTAATGTAGACAAAAAAAGTCCTGACATCCATCAACCAACATGTTAAAATGAAAACTCTGATAGTAGAAAGGGAGGTTTCCTGTACCTTTTGGACTTAAACAAGATGTGAATCAATTTTGTTTCTTTCAAATCAACTTTGCAAACCACGAAAGTGTAAGAACATCTCTTTACTTCCCTGCACCGATACAAGGAGTTGACATGGCTTTTGAAAACATCTTTTGGCAAGAACTATTCACACCATGATTTATAGAGGCCGTAGCAAATATAAAAGTTACTCATTATTAACACCCTTATTGCATTGTTATATAGCTCAGATTAAAGCATGCCAAAGACAGTGCAATAATTGTTGCCTGATTTAGTGAAAAGTAAAATAAACAAAAACTATTTTAAGGCATTGGACAGCTGAAATACTGGCAGCTTGTGAGCCCAAAGCATTGGCATTTGCTTCTGTCCCAGCCAAAACACAGTTGTGAATCTACTCACAAACCTGAACTGTTAGTGCATTAGAGCTTTCTTCACTGTTACTTTTGCGTTGGTTTGGTAGACACACTTTCAGGTCAGACAAAATGTTTCATACAGTTTTATGTAAATCAGTGTGAGAAAAAGGTAAGCTTCAGACTTGTATAAAGTAAATAGCAGATTTTGGGCTTATTCAATCAAATACTGTGTTGTGACGAAAGATTAGATTCTTCAGCCAGGCACTGAAAAATTACTTTTAACTGAATTGTCTTTCTTACATGACAGAGATCCTTGGGAGAAAGGTGTATGACTCAGGAGTCTCTATCACACTGCCAGCATCCTGCTGCCACTCCTGTTATTTGGCTGGGTCTTGGTTCCCATTGAGGGCCCCTCCCAGCCTCACTCCATGCTCAGCCCTGTGCTTGATGAGTCACCAGCTACCACATCTCTCATTCACTCACCAGACTCTCAAACCCCCTCTCTGCTCTGCTTCCTACCCCATCCCACACACTTGGAAAGGGCCCCTTGGGAGCACCTGCAGCATAATCAATTATTTGCTCTTTAATAATCTCCTCTTCTACAGCAGTTTGAGAACAGGTATCTAATATCTGAGGATATCACTACCAAGATGACCAATAATACCTCATTGTTTTTGCTTCCCATCTCTCTGTCTGCTCCTCTTTCCTACAGTGAGATCTTAACTGCTCTGGACAAAAGCAAGGTTTTTTTAATCTGAATTTACACATAATTTAGCAAAACAGGTCTAGGCCCTGCAAACAAGAGTGCTGCTGCTCCAGAAAAATAAAAAGTAAACAGAATCACAAATCACAGTTGTTCTTTTAATAGGTTAAAAAGATTACTCAAAAGAAAGTTCAGTGGTGACTTGCTTCTCCCAGGTAGAAGCCTTGTGCAGAGGAATGATTTTGGTGCCCAGGCATTGCTATTTTATTTTGGGATTAAGAAGTACCAAATAACAAAAATCTACACAAAAAAAAAGCCCAACAACAAATATACATAAGGAAAAGTAAACTAATCTCTGCCCAAACACAACATATATCTCACTGACAGAGGTTTATAAGACTACACACAGAAAAATAATAAATGAAAGAAAGCAGAGAGACCACATCCATTTATCCTAACCCCTTGTCACCTGAAAACAACCTATTTATTCAGGCTGGCAGAAAATTTTTCATTCCAGCTGTTTTTCACGTCAAATGTGGGATTCAGCAAAACAACATCTTTCACAGAAAGAACATTTCAGATTTTCATCAAAAGCGTTGGTTTACTTTTGATTCTGTTTGACAGAAAATGGAAGAGGGTGTAGAGGGAGGATGGAGGGAAGCAGACTGGGGAGCAAATCTAAGCAAACCTTACTAGAATGGCCTTACAGTACAGTTACTTCTTAGTGCAGGCATGGAATAATTTGTTATTTCTGCACAGAACACCTTTTTGTTCTGTTATTGGCTTCTTGTTAGGAAGGACACAACAGCTTTAAGGAGTATCTTTCAGAAAACTGAGATTTGGGGGAACTTCAGTGCAGCCATCCAGAACAGTAGCACTCTCTGGATAAATTCAGTAAAAGCAATCTGTTACTCAGAGTATGAGGATCCAAAGACAGCAGAGAGAGAAGAAATGATGCTCAAGCTGTTGCAGTTTATTTCCTTTGGGCACTCAGCTCAAAGGAAAACTCTCAAGAATGGACTGCGGGGATACCACACAACCACTCAGGATCATCTCCCTCTACCAGCAAATCAAAATCCAAAGTACACAGATAAATTAGAATCCATAAAAGCACTCCTGTTAATATAGTTACAATAGGGTCACACCTTTGTATTTGGCATCAGGAAGAGCTATTTGGAAATGAGTGCAACAAAGAATCTGATGTTTCACTTGTTTCTTTGACAGTGTGGTACTTCTGCTAGGCTCAGTGGTGTATCTAACATCAAAGTAAAAGGCTGATTATGCAGTCCTACCATTCCATTATTAATATCATCTTCCTGCTTCTGTGAAGCTGAACTTCAGTTTTCAAATAATACTTCTTTCAAAGTCCAGGCTGGTACAGTTTTGCTTTGCAAGGCATTTTGTAAGAAAAGGCATGAAGCATGCAACCTGAATACATACTTTTTTTTATACTGAATATATACCTTTTCATCAGTTTAGATGCTTCAGTATGGGGTTGTACCCATATCCATCCTAAATGAACTGCTTACTAACTTTTAAATATATTGGTGATGGGCAGATGAAAGATAAATTCTATAATTCTAAATAAATCATTGTCATTAATCTTGCAATGAGAAGTAGAATCTTTGAAATTTCTAGTAGAAGCAAAAATAAAAAATAGCAACTGTTTGCTTGCAATTTCGTTTTAGAAAACTGTGAAATTAAACTTACCCTGAGAGTCTAAGCTTTGATGTACCCAGCTTCCTATCCGTCACATCTTGGATACCCTGGAAAACTGACAGATCCCAAGCTGACACCAAGCCAGTAACACCCAGCGTGTGTGCCAGGGCTCACAGTGAGCCTCCCTTCCAGGCAGCCTGAGTGCAGCTGTCCCCTGGAGTTTCAGGAATCTACAATCCCTGGCAATGGCCATCCCTCCAATTCTGGTGAACCAGAATTTCCAGTAACAAATTGTCACATTAGAAATTGCCCAGCCCACTCAAACCCAAAGTGAAATAGAGTTTTATCACACTGAGATTGCTCATAAAATTCTATTTAAATACAAACCAGGAAAAACCCTAAATTATTGAAAACAACATTTTGCTTCCCTGAATCCACTTCTTCCTCATGGGTTCACATTTTGTAAATTTATACCCTTACAGAAAACACTATATGAGAAAAAATACAGAGAAAAGTAACTGATTTTAACATATTCTCATCAAAATACATCCCAATCTAACTAAACAGAACACATAAACAAGGAAAATTAAGAGCGAATAAGCTGGAAATTCCATTACCTTATCTAAAGTTTTCCCAGTCTGACAGATAAATTACCCTGTTATCCTGAAGTAATTTACTTATTGTGCCTTGCACCTATATCTGACATATTAAAATGAAAACTGTGCCACAGAGGCAAACTGATGGGAAACTGATGAAAGTATACAAGCTTCAGGTCATAATTATAAGGTGACTCATAAAAGAAACCAAAAAGGTGAAAAATGAAACTGGCTTCCAGAAACTGCAGGTTAGACATATTTTTACTAATGGAAATGCAGAAAAATTTAATTTCTCTAGTATGATTATATGAAATAGCCTAATTTGATTTACTGCTTTGAAGAAGCATGTGTGTCAATGTGTTAAAACCTCTTAGCTATTTATGTACTCTAATAGTTTGGAACAGTAAGTCTGAAATGGAAATAAATTCCTCCTTCATCATGCGAGCTGCAAAATTTCAGTTTTACTTACATAGCCGGAAAGCCTGGAGCCTGTTCTTGTACATGGTTTTGCAGAAGCAAATCACAGGTCTGTTTGGAAATATTGCAAAACTGCTTCCCAAGCCCTCTCCACTGGAAACCAGTAGTGAGAGGAACAAGGCTCAAACCAGCTTTAGACAGAGCTATGTTTGTGTCTCAGTGTGTAGATCCTTTCCTTGGGACACGTGAAAATAATGATCAGGAAAAGTGCTGATGTAGTCCAAGATGGGAGATGGGCCCCTGTTTCCAAGAACACACCCTTGATTATTCCTTAATGGAATTTTACTTACAGAAAAGTAAGACTCCTGAGAGGATGGCTTCTATTGTTAATCTATTCTGTAGCAACTTCTTATAACAATGAACAAGTTCAAGTTAACTCCTCTTTCTCACACTGAAGTCAGAACACGTATCCCTATTCAAGTTTTATAAGATCATGACAGATTTCTACATTTCTTCCCACCTACCAGGCCAGAGAAAAGGAAGGGAGCCCCATGTGTAGGGAATCTCTTTTCAAACAGGCATTAAACCAACCATGAAAGTAATACCATTGTCCTTTGAAAGGAAACCCTGGAACTGCACAATATAGGAAAGTGAGTATCCAAAATCAGCAGTGAAAGTTCTGAAGCCCACCCTATGCTCAGCAGTCCTAGGTCATACATTACAATTTCTCTTCTAAACAAAAACTTTCACCAAATTAATTGTCGCTGCTTAGTATTCAAGGAATATGGAAAAGCCACACACACAGATGCTTGCATAAAAAACCACCTTGATTAAAGCAAACTGCTTCTCTCAGCAAGTGCATGCTCATATTCCCAGATGTAATATGCCAGGCTCTCCACTTGTAACAGGGAAAAAGGGAAGGGCCACTCAGAGAAACTACAAAGCAACAGCAAACTATTTACCCACCTCCTCCATCACCTCAACATAAGTGTGCACCTAAACAGCATTTTAGGAGGGAATGATTATGCAGAATGGGAGGAAATAACATGACAGAAGAAAAAAAGGAGCAATTTATCATTAAAAGCATAGTTTTGTTCAGGTAAATGTGCTGGAAGAAAGCCAGCAGACATAAGCCAGAAGCAAATTACAGTGTGTTCAGGCAAGACACCAGTCTGGAAAGCAAAGGCATCAGGACCACAAAATATAACATAGCAAGCAATCACTATGCAGTTTATACACAGCCACAGAGACAACTACTCCCAAAACCCGGAATACGACTTCCTGGCAGGATGGACATTAACTCCACCTAGTAGCACTGTGGTCTCAGTGCAGGTGGATTAATGTAGCTGGCCTTTGAAGTGTGTAACTGCTGCACGGCTACGTCTCTGTGTTAACTCAACATTATTAGAAATTCACGTGCATTGGTTAACTCAAGTTTTTAGGCCTTTTTACACATGTTTAGGGACCAGATACAGGAAAACCAACTGAGAAAGGTCATGGTTTTCCAATTCCCTTGATGTTTTGCACAAGGATAAAATCTTCTCCCAAAGAAAATCAGTATTTTAGTGATATTTGCAAGGCCTACCTTGCCCAAACCAGGAGTGTCTTTCACTTTGCTGACTGCCCTCAACAAACATGGTGGTGCAGGGGGTGGGGAAGTCTGAAGGATACTGCTGAAGCAGGTAGAGAAGAGAGGAGATTCAGGAACAGATGATGCAGAAGGCCTGTGCTTCTTCTTTTTGGAAGACAGGTTCAATTTCTGAGCAGCTCTGTGGGAGAAACAAAAATAGTAAGCTGAAACAACCTCAAACTCACCATCAAGAACAAATAGAAATATTTATCAGATTACTATTTATGTAGGCTCTCAGTTTTGACCTCATTGATCCAGAGTTTTATAATTCTTGTTCTTCATTCCTTAGTACTACTTTAATGTCATCGACCACAAAGTTGCTCCAAATTTAGAGCTTTCATTAAGCAGGGTCACAATCAGGCCTCTTTCACTATTTGATCTGCTGAAACAATTCAGCCTGCAAGACAGCTCCAAACCCAAACCAAACAGCAATTTCTGTCTTAAAATTATGAAAGATTCACACAGAATTGTGCCTCATGCATAGGTCACTGATTAGAAAATAAATACTTGTCCTTGGAGTTAATTGGTGATAAATGCTCAGGTGACTCCGCTGAGGTGTAAGAAGCCTTGCACCAGCTGTTCAAAACTTTTATCACCTCTTAAAACTTAAGCCAGTCTAAAAGCTGAACAAATGATGACCAGTGAAAATACTGCTGTCTGTGATGAGCTAGAGACAATCACAAAACTCCAGCTGCATTAACCACGAAGCAAGGGAAGGAGTGAAGACTCTTTTTATTAGTACAGAATTCTCAGATAAGAATGCTGAATTTTGTATAGCATTTGATGAAAAAGCTACACTTTTCCAAAACAGAAACATTCAGTACTTTTGTTTTGCAAAGTGTTTTATTTTGAGAGATAATGCAATATTCAAATCTTTGTAACAGCTGGTTTGTTCCAAGACTTTTGCATCCTGCACTGCCCAGGGATAACATCAATATTAATCATGCTGTCCCATGGTTTCCCTTTTGCAAAACAGAACACTTTAAACAGAGCAGGTCAGCAGGAGTACCAACTCAAAGGAGAGATGCATAGAACAATTTTGTTTGCTTTGGCAGACAAATTGGGACTTAATATATGTATAAAGCAATCTGCTGACAGTGGCTCCCCTTGCTTGGCTAAGTGTGACACTCAAGACCAATAATTCTAAATCCTAAGTTTTAAGAAGCTTTAGCTGTACTGGTATCAGTTTATATTATCCAACTCAAAACTTACAAAAGTAATGACATCATTTTACCCAAAGGAGTCAGGGAAGAAGGACTGAATATACACACACATGTGCATATGCTTACATTTCAATATGCAAGTAACCTGTTTGTATCAGGTGTCTCAGACACATGGACAAATTACTGCTTGGTCTGACATTGCCATATGGCAGCTGGTACACTGTGTGCACCATCAGGGTGTATTCTTTTAGCCTATGACAAGTGCAAAGCACTTCTGATAAATTCATTTCCAATAAAAGAAAAACACTAGGAGATTTTAACTAACCTGACACAGAATTAGAACTCAAAAGCTTCTGTACCACCTCCTTGTCCTTTGTCTTTACTCTGACCTAAAGACTGCAGTTCATAACCTGTCCCTCTCATGTAAGCATGCACTTTCTTTTCCATAGAAAAAATACTCAAAATGTGTTGGTCAAAATCATTGTTCCCTTTCCTTGCAAAATTTCCATGGTTTGAGAGGATTCAATAATGTCAGCTACCACTCTGTCCATCACTAACACTTTTATGAAGTTGTCCATGCTGAATCAAGATCTTCTGTACATCTTAGTTTCACTATAAAATTATTTTGAGAGAAATCTTGTACTCTATGTTCAACAACTGAAAATATAAGTTTTGGTCAAACATACTGAAAGCTTTACCCCTGTGTAAAAGCTCATTAGGCAAGTCTGAAACATAGGAAGTGGCTCCATCCACCATGGTCATCTATCTGGCCTCTCTGACTCATGCCCTGGTGTAAATGTATTTCCTGAAAGCTGTTTCCTGAACTGACTGACAGAGCCATTATCCTCTTGCCACTAAATGCTCCTCCAGAATTTGCTGTTCTTTTTACAAAGCTGACAGTGTAATACAAACCACTTCTTGACCCAACCAAGCACACAGCCAACAGTTTCTTAAAGAAAGCACATTGTTGGAGGTACCTGGCCTTTTCAAAATCTTGGAATTATATATAATAGTTTGACAGTTATAACATTTGAGATTGCAGACATTTTTTTTCCATGCAGAAAGGAATAACCTGCATTTTCCTTATATTTTTTGCCTGTGACTGGCAAAAGGTATGAAAAACAACAAGAACTATTTCTCACAAGTTCATGTTTTCTTCTTCTCTGTTTTTCCCCAGTAGAAGAAATCAATGCATGTCAGGCAAGAGAATCATTTACAAGCCCTATCAGACTGGATGGAATTTTGAAGGGGATGAAAAAGGCAGTAAGCATCAGGTAATTCCCAGAGCATTTAATTGGGAAGAGAGGGATAGTATAACCACATGTAGGCTGCAATATGACACAAACACGTAAAGCGTGGCTTTCTTGTGATTACATTTGAGTGAGCAAAATCCTTCAGCCTGAGTGGCTAGCATTGCTCCAAACACAGCTGGTCATACCAGCTAATACTGATTTGGCCCTGTGATCTAGCACAGGAGGTCAGAAAATCACGTATTTTACCTTTCCAGGCAAGCCAGAGGCCTGGCTCTCTCATGCAGACTCTCTGGATCACCAGGCTCCTCAGGGAAAGCACCAGGCTGGACCTGGGAGACCTGAGGGCAGAGCAGCTCACAGCCTGCACAGCTCCACCAGCAGCTCTTTAGGCTCTGCTCTTTGTACAGCAGCCAGCTATTTTATTTCTTTCATTTAATATCTGGTATAATAGGGCTCTGATTTCCACTTGAGACTCTGCACAGCGCTGCAGCAATGGTGATGGCAGTGATGGCAGCGTGGCTTTATGCACTGACAATAAGCTGATCATGCTCCAGGTTGTATTAGCTCCCCCTTGAGCCAAGTGATATCAGCTGTGGAATATGCAGGGGTGTGCAGGGGGCTCCAGTGCCTTGCAAACCACTTTCCCACTGTGTGTGGTGTGGCTGTGGTAGGGATTGTGTCCACAGAGACACACAAGGAACTTGATCCAAATTCAATTTTCGAAGGGCATAATTTAAACTGCATTAGACCACTGTGTGAGCATACTCATTCACAGCAGAACTGTCTTTAATGTCATTTTACTGAATTACCTTCCAAATGAATGCATATTTAATCCAGTTTAGCTAATATACTTTGGATTAACGCCTTCAGATAATTTGGACTATTTCTTTCCTGAGAGTCCTGATGCAAACAAGCAGCTGGAGAGTTTTTGAAGGCTTACAAGATTTCTGGCAGAGGAAATAATCACAAGATCAAGAGTTGAAATTGCAGGAGGGACATTAAAAAGCCGATTAAAGTTCAATCCAAATAAAACTAACACATTGCCCTTGCAGGAAAGGGGAACTGCTTTGAAAGTCCACCTGATCCATAGCAAAGACTGAGATAATTTCTAGAAAGGATATTCTCTGCTTTTTGTTTTTTAAAATAAAACTTTAATTTTGTATATCTTTGGGCAGTCAGAATTGTTTTCATACCCCACCTATGCAGAAATGGTGATTTTTTTTTTTACCCTTATAACTTTACAAGCAGGCTGGGATTTTCAAACCCAGGCTTCTAAATTAATGCTAATAAAATTCAAGGGATGCTTGTTTAGCTTGATTAAAGAGATTTTTTTTCAGCAACTCATCATCCAATCCAAGTTAAAATTTTAGGAGTGTCAAAGTAGAGGTCAGTAGGCCCACTATGTTCATTAGATTCAGAAGGTCGAACATTAGGTGGATACATAAAATATTATTCACACTTGTGCCAGCAAAGATCATTGATAAGTAACACTGACTGAGACACTCCATCATCAATGATATCTGAAAAGATTTCCTTAGGTGTGTATCTCTGTATAATTATTCCTTACTAAACTATGTTCATACTACACTAAAATGCATCCAGTACTTATTACCCTTGGAAACAAAATTCCATCATAGAGGCTACTGAGCTGGCTTATCAATTTCTCTGTCAAAATAGGGAGTGAAATTTCATTTCCATATCCTATTTTCCACAGAGGAAATTACTCACAAGCTGTGGATGCTAAACAGCCATGTATTAATTTATTGTAAATATTTACAATTCTAATTTGAACTAAAAATCTATTTTTCTTCCTTATTTGGAGATATATATTCCATTTTATAATAAAAATATTTTTGGCTGGGTACACCATTCAAGGAGTAAGGTATGAACTTTATCTATGCAAGGGATGGTTTACCAGAACCTTGATTTGAGACTTGATTTGTCAAGCCCCAAGCAGGTTAATGACCTTCCCTAGCAATTAAAACACTACTTTTACTTACCCAAAAGTGCATTGCCTGATGTATCTTACTATATGTTGAAAAAGAGATGGAAGTTTTGTTTGGAAATCAGTCTTTGAGCAAACTCCCTAAGCATATTTGTGCATCTATATCACCAGTTATAAAATAGACCTGTAACATTCGTATGCTATGGTCTCAGGTTGAGCCCCTATAAGTGAAAGACACCTTTAACCAGCCACACCCTCAAAACAACTGTTTATTGATATTATCTTTTTTTTTTTCTTTTTTTTAACCCAAGACATAATTCCTCCTGTAGAAGAAAACAGAAGTTTTGACTGTCACCTACAAAGTAAAATGTAATCTGTGTAGTATTTCAGTTACCTGCCTGTGCTGGCTTCAGCTGGGGTAGAGTTAAATTTCTTCCCGGTGGCTGGTGTGGGGCTGTGTTTTGGGTTTGTACTGAACACAGTGAAGATAACTTAGAGATGTTTTTGTTATTGCTGAGCAGGGCTTGCACAGAGCCAAGGCCTTTGCTGCTTGTCCTTCAGCCACACTGATGAGGAGGCTGGCGGTGCATGGGAGGCTGGGAGGGGGAACAGCCGGGACAGGTGACCCCAAATGACCAAAGGGATATCCCAGACCATATGGCATCATGCTCAGGATATAAAGTGGGGGGAAGAAGGAGGAAGGGGTGGAATGTTCAGAATGCTGGTGTTTGTCTTCCCAAATGACCATTACGTGTGATGGGGCCCCGCTCTCCTGGAGATGGCTGAACACCTGCCTGCCCAAGGGAACCACTGAATCAACTACTTGTTTTGGTTTGCATGTGTGTGTGGCTTTTGATTTCCCTATTAAACTGTCTTTATCTCAAAGATCAAGAAAAATCTTTTCACTTTTACCCTTCCTATTCTCTTCCCAGTCCCACTGGTGGGGGAGAGAACAAGTGGCTGCTTGGGGCTTGGCTGCTGGCTGGGGTTAAACCACAACACTGATAGAATGTCAAACAAAGGTATCCTGGAATCCTGCCATTAGTTTTGATTACTTCCAACTCAAATGTTTGCCATCATGGTTTCCAAGTGTGTTTTCTGCTTTGGGTAAATATGTTTATATTAAATATCACATCATATCATATAAAAGTCCTCATGTAGCTGAAAAACCAATGGGATTCAGAAAACTTAAAACCATGCAGATTCCTTTTCTGTGAGAAAAGTCAGTCTTGATTTTCAGCCACACAGGGTCACTAAACAGTATTTCATCCAGGATCTTTCATTACTGAATTATATCACCTATATGCTGCCCATACAAACTGGACAGAGTGCACTAAATGGGATGTTCACATTTTTGGATTAGAGGTATCCAACCTACCTTCTCTGAATTTTCACCAAAATTGATTCTATTTCTTCCATTCACCTACACAGGTGATGCAGCTCAGTAAGGTGACATTACAGCCAGGTTGACCTGACAATTACCACCAAAAGGGGAGACCCCACACCTGCCACTGCCCTGTCTGCATACTTCCTTCCCCTCTCTTGCTTCTTTCCTCACATTTATTTTGGCTTGGCTGCTACTGCTTTAACCTCCTAAATGGGCTTGTGCCAAGGGTGTTTTAAATCATACTTATTTGACATGGCTAATATGCCTGACTTACTATGGCAAGGTCTTTCCTAGCCTTAAAATCTGAGGCATGTGGTATGAAATGTGGTTTCATATAAATCTCGTGTTTCTATCTGGAGGGCAATGAATTGGCCGTGAGCCGTGGCTTCCTCTGTGCCCTGCCTTACCCTGCACCTCCCAAAGGAAGGAGCTGAAAGATGCTTTAGAGGATGTTTAGCCCACAAGCTAACAGCTTGCTCTGCCACCCCTCCACCGTCTGCTGCCATCCTGGGGTACCACCTGGGAAGCTTGTTCAAGAAGCAGGAACAGCCTCCAGGAGCTTCTCCTCACATCTCTGCCTGGAACAGCTTTTCTCACCCAGAGTGAGAGCAAAAAGACAGAGTGATAAATCTTGCAGCTGCCTTGCCATGTCCCTTCTTAGCCCTCCTTCCCTGCCTTCCAACAGGAAGCTACAAGCTATAAACAAGAATCAGAACAACTTTATTTCACTTTAATTCTCAGGGTGGCCAAACCCAGGGCTGTGGTGTTGCAGCCTAGTAAGATATGTGAGGAATGAAATAAAAATCCTCAGAGGAACATTTTCAGGATTTGTAGTTCCAGTAAGAATCTTTGTATTTGTGTTTAATTATTTTACAATGCCTTTAAAATCTGGAGATAATTTGAGCTTTCTGCTTATTCTGTAGAAGGTATAATAAACATGTCTCTAATGCCCAGTAAACACTTGCCCCTTATTGTTCTCTTTATTTTATGCATGCATTCAATTTCATAGCAACAATAAAGCTGTCCCAGGCTGTAATCTTTCACATCTTGGGTGGCAGTTCAGATATTTTGGCCACAGTGCCTTAGTGACTGCACTCTCCCCAGGAACTGTACTGTAACTGCCAAGAAACTCATTATTTTAAACTTATTTAATTCTAAAAGAGTCAAAATAGGACTTCAAACTTTGCTCAGGATAGGTCTTATAAAAGCTGAGGAACACAGGCAAACTGTGAAATTAACAGCACAGACATGTTCTTATATCAGCTTCAAAGCTGAGTAAATTCACTGGTAACAGAGTTGCTCCAGGATTGCACCAAAACAAAGATGAGGAATATGCTTGCAGGCCAATACCTTAGTGAGAAACTCAAAGTTCTACACAACTCTGCTGTGGGACAGAGGACACATATCCTGCACAGCTGTTATTTGAGGGGAAACTCCCCATTTCAGAGAAGGATACGACAAGATCTGAAACAAACCCCTTTTCATGTCATTCCTGTTTGATTCACAGCATTCTGTTTACCAGGTAGCACTGTATTCCAGCAGAGATCTTTTTATCTAACCCACAGGTTCCTGGAAAACTCTGGTTTGGTGACAGATGTGTTTCTGCCTTTGGCAACAGGACCATTCATTAGCATTCATGCAGAAAGGTAATGCTGGCAAAGAGCGTAGCAACTCACATGAACCCTCACATTTGGAATTTCTACAAGAGCTCAAGCCCTTGTCCTTCAAGAGTACCTATCAAGAAAACTATGTCTTGACTCAATATCTTGGTACATTTAGAGAAAGATAAGTTCTGATTACTTTGATTTCTTTATCACCTCATTCTCTCATCTCTTTAGTCTGGTTCCTAAATTTCAGGCATTACAAACCAAGGTAGTGATCACATACATGATAAAAATGACCAGATTCACCTCTTTTGCTGTGTTATTGACTGCAAACACACATAAACAGCCTTCATTTTTAGAGAAAAAAGAATGATTTTGGTAACCAGCAGAAGAACCCAGCCATATGACAAAATGCTCAGCAATCAAACAACAAAGAGAAATAACTAGTCATTTTTTTTAAGAGTGGGTAACGGTTGTTTCTACTATTAATCTAGTTTATTTCTCCCAATGAAAAAAGGTTTTATTAAAAAAATGGTAGTTAAGTGACAGTGCTCACATTATCCTTTTCCTGGAAAGCTCTGAGGATCAATTAGATATGTGCCACTGCATGCTTAAGGCATGAAGCAAATGGACTCATTATACTTGGATAAAATAAAGTAAGATATTTAGCACTAGTTTACAAAACCAGATATATTTATTATAGCTCAAATTAATTCAAATATCTTTATCACTTACTACCATGGTTACTTGACAACCCATTTTGAGACCAGAGTAGCCTTTATTTCAGTCACACAGAGGTGAGGGCAAGGGCTCTACTGTCTTCCAAGGAAGGGTCAGAAACAGGCTCCATCCAGCTCAGCCTTTGAGTTTTAAGAAGTATTGTCTATTTATACTGATAATTTATTTTGCAAGGTGCCAGCATTGCCACCAAGTACTAAGGAAGGAGACGTGCACTGTTTTATCCTTGTAGTGTTATTGTGTACAACAAGAAACATGCACAGACCTTACAGCTGTTAACTGTAAAATATCAAAGGTATAGATGTACAGATACACTGCCTTCTCATGAAAGCTCCCAAAGTAATAGCTGGCAGATTTTCCCTACGTTGAAGCTAACACAAGAAATGCCAAACCATTGCACTGGATTCCTGGTTAGTCAGCCCCTAGCTGGCTCTCCTCATGAGCAGTCATGGCAGCTCAAAAACACGACTAACAGGAACTTTGCAATGTGGGGCCCACAAACCACTGGCCATTTAATAACAGTCCTCAAAATCACATAAAGAAAATCCTTCTGCTGTAAGTTTTATGGAGCTTATACGATTACAGTTATTCTATTACATTGAATGCTAAAGCCTGACCACATACTGTGCAGAAAGCTATTCTGTTTCATATCTGTCCCATTCAGCAAAAACCTCTCATAACACCAGGAGAAAAAGCAGCCAGCACACAGATTCACAGTCCATTTTGTCATTGTTTAACTTTCCGGTTGGCAGAACCATAAAAAGGTTAAAAGGCAGGTATGTATTACAGGGCATTTTGCCTCATCAATATTTTTGAGGTCAGCACATTTAAAATAACACCAGCATACAAATGGTAAACTATTCTGACAACACAGATGCATTGAAACTCAATGCACTTAAGCCCAGCTCTGACAAGCCATCTCCTGTCGTAGTAAAAAATATTTCTTCTAAGAGTTCCTGTTAGTTTTGCCTTGTACTTATTTAAGCCCCCACCATGAGATGGTGATAATTCAAGTTGTTTTCAGCTACTGGAGACCACAACAGTTACTATAAATAACATGCTACGGTCCAAGTCTGAGGTCCTCCTCTTAGCACACTAAAATCAGTCCAGTCCCAACAGCTTATAAGCAAAGTAGACAACACAAAAGAAAAAAAAATATGATTCCACCTTCCTAGAGTTAGGCTGAAGTACAAAGAAATTCCTGAATGGTAGGAAATAATAAATTAATCTAGATTTTCTCGGCACATTGACACAAATTGTTCCAGTGGTTTCGGAGGAGCCTAACAGCATCCCCACCAGAATCTCCAAGGAGGGTACCTAGATGATGGACTTGTGCTCCATACCAAGGTATGGAAGGAGAACAAGAGCTGGTGGGCATATGTTGAAGTCAGAGGAGTTTGGATATGGTATAAGGAAAAGCTTTTTCATCCTGAGGGCAGCCAAGCAAGACTGTGAAGCTTTTGTGCCTGGGGAAGTTAAGACTCAAATACGTAAAGGCTTGGGCAATGTGTCTGACCTCACAGCTGAGCCTGCTTTGGGCAGAAGTTGGTAGAAACATCCTGAGGTGCCCTCCAGACTCCATGATCCAATGATGTTATGAAAGAAAAGTGAATGCAAATATGTATTTTTTCTTTTAGAATATACTTTCTCTGAAAATTGTCAAGAGAATCACTTGGCATCAGTCTCAGAAATTTATGAAATTCAGAAATAAATATTTTATTTTTAGAATATAATCTAAATATAAATGGAGAAATGTCAAACTACAATTCCAAACTGAAAAAGGTAAAAGCTGCTATTTTTTTTGCAAGGCTGTAACCAAAACAGATTCAAAAACTTCTTGATTTTCTGGCAGGACATTAGCTAATCAGCAGAAGCTGATGAATTAAGCTTGAATGAAATCCACATTTCCTGCTGAGAAAAAAAAAATGACACAAGTTTGACCCACATCACCTTCAATGTTTTGTGATAAGACTTTCTCTCTTTACCAGCTGAAGACTCAGGCAGTAATTCTACACAACACTAAATGTCCTCATATTCTACCATTTGCAGGGAAGTGCCATGTGCCCAGCCTCTTGCAGGAATGCTCAGCATTCTGCTGGCTTGGACCCCACCTCCTTTGGGAGCTGACCTTAATATTTAACCTACTTTAATCATGCTGCAGAATGATTATGAAAAATTACGAAACTGGAAAACGCTATTAGTCTTGGCAATTGCTGGTATTTTTAAAACAAACCTTTTGTTCTTTTTTTTTTTCTATTTCCAGTAAAGTGAAATTCAAAAAAAAACATTAAATTAAATACACCGCACAGAGTAGTAAGGCATTGCCAGGAAGAATTGAACTGTGCAGATGTGTGGCACAGGCACCATCAGAAAGAAAAGAAAAGCAGAATTTATGACTTGTAAAGCCTTTAATGTGCACTTTTCTGCTTATTACCTGTTCAAATTTCAGTGAAAGCCAATTAATTTTCATTTCTGAGGGCACTTCTCAGATAGTTGGACAAACTGGTACACTGAACAAATTGGTTTCGCAGCAAAAGCAAATTTTTGAAAATACCCCTAGAAGTGGAAAAATAAGCTATTTAAAACAGCTCAACATTTTTATGCAAAAATGTTTCTCCAAACTCATCCGGTCACATATAAAAAGGCCGGAAAACGCAATTGCTGTTTGATTTTACTTGGATCTTAATCTTTTTTTGTGAATTGTTGATAGCACCATTATTTGCAGCTCTGTTCCACCTGAATCAAGTGCCAGTAACTCCTGTTCAATATTGCTGAAATTCAGCTGAGAGTGAGGGATGCAGGGGGGAGGAATATCAGAGGAATTAGCATGGATCTTGTCTGTGCTTCCATGACACCAAAGGGACTGCAGTCTCTCAGTCTCCTGGGTTCATGGTAGATAACACAAATAGAAGTGGTGCAGTCTTTCAGTCTCCTGGGTCCATTGTAGATAATACAAATACAAGGGGTAACACTACCCAGAAAAATCTTTTGACTCTTAAAATGTACATGGGCCCCTCGAAGAATAAGATACAAACTGTATTTCTCACTGCATTTCTTTATTCCAGACAGAGGACAGGAGAAGAAGAGAGCACTTTCTACATACAGAAAAAAATGAATATACTTTGCTTTCCAGAACAGATGATAACAGAGAGATTAATCTGCTTCTTTTTGCCCTACAACCACCTGCAGCAAGGCACAAGCAGGCCAAATGCTCCCTCACCCCGCGTTTGCAGAAAGAGAAGTCATTATTTTCCATTCTGGAAATTTGCTCACACTCACACATTTGGCATATTGGGCAATTTAAATAACCTAAACTGGCCAGAAAATAAAACTCAGAATTTTGTTTCCAACATCACAAGATTCTGCTCTCGGTTGAAATGCTTTTAGCTGATTTAAACAAGAGAGGATGGAAGCCTTATTGACTGGGTAGTGCAGTTAAAATTAAGCTGACCAACTGATCTGGCATGTCTGGGGTTGCCTCTTTGAATTACAGAATTCTCCAGCTCCTTCACAGTGAAACATATTCCTGTTGAAGCTTCAGAACAAAATGAAAATTTAATTCAATCTGAAAGACATTGATCCCTTTGGGACTTATCCAAGCTGCCTAGCTTTATCAGTTTAGGCCTCCTGGGCTCTAACAAACCTGTGCAGCACTCTCTGAGCCTGAAGCAGACTGTTCCTTCATGCTCCCACCCTGATTCTTTTGTGACCTACTACCCAGTAAATGCAGCTTGCAATAGCCCTCTCTAAAAGGCTTTTTGCAGATACCAATGTATTGTAGCATTTTGATTTCTCACAACCAAAAATCTCTCCCCTGTACCCTCTCACTAAGCCACAGAGTTTAACCCCAGTCCTTTGTCTGTAACAGGACCCATTAGACTCACAGTAAAGAGTGGGGCTCTGCACAGTTTTGTAAATAGCCACACAAGAGGTCATGCTCTCCAAAATTAGGTTATTTTTAGTAAATCTTCTGTTTTACCCACTTGCAATAGCACCATAAACTGTGGGCATCACTGAAGTAGCCTCATTCAAGCAGTCATTCAAGAATGAATATTACAACTCAGAAGACTGACAAATATTGGGGAGGGAGCAAGAGGGGTTTAAAGTACTTTAGCTTGAAGTAGCTGATAACACAACCTTTTTATACCACAAGACATAATAGATTTCTAAATATAAACTTTATTCTGTTCCCTGATATGATGCTTCAGTGGGAAAGCCATAGGCATATGTGTCTACAATGCAAAAGCACTGCAAAGCTGATACAGACAGACAAGCCACATAAATGCACATTTTTTTTTTACCACTGTGTAAACACAAGTTATCCCACTGTAATTTCAACAGTATAGTTACAGCAAATGGCCTTCTTAGTGTGAAAGTATTTATTCTGGTCAGTTTATTCCTAAACAGCATGGGGAATAAGGAAATACAAAGATAAATGATAAATTTGCATTTACTCAAAAGCAACTCTACTGATACAGTTATTTTGGCAAGAAGAAATATTCCCCATAACAAAAATTGTTGCTTTGTATATATATGAACATAGACATGCAAGACAGCCAAGTTCACTTTCCCTGCACAGATCAGCCCCCACACCAGTCCTGCATGCACAAACCAAAGAAGAAAAGCCCTGTGGAGCACAGGACAGGGAACCCACTTGGGGCCTTGTTTTTGCATGAGCAAAAATCGTCACACTGCTTCACATCTGAGCTGGGACAGCACAACCCTGCACCAGACAAAGCCACTGGACATTGAGTCTCTTTTGGTCATCAATATCACTGACTTCCTTCATTTTATTATGTTCTCTTGTAGCTATTTTCCATCTGTTGTGTTACCTGTTTTTCTCTTTGTCTGGTTGCATCCATCCATTTAAACAGGTGCTATCAGAAGCACAGCAGGCAGATGAAAAGCATTCAGCTCATCACCAACAGTTCAATGCCCACCCAGGGGTGCTGTTACAGTCTTTATTTTATGGTTAGCTCCTGCCCACTGCACCAACTTAGATTTTTATTTGCTATTCCATTACCCCAGATAGAGAGAATTTATACTCCCCTTTGGATTTCTTTTCTGTTCTAGATATCTGTCTCTGAAAACAAAGGTATGGAAGAAAGACCCATGGACTATGTGATACAGTTAGTACCAGGAGAAACAGAGAATCTGTGGGACCTTTTTGCATGGTTATATTTCACACATCTAACACTGCAAAGAGACACACTCTGATCACATTAAATTCAAATCAATAATCTAAGGGGCAGTTTCAACGACTCTCTGGAGATACAATCGTGCTCCAAAGCTCACTGAGGCCAATCTTAGGTCACTTGTTTCTGAATGCATAATAAATTTCCTCTGCAAGTTCAATTTTGCAAGGACCCAGGCATCTCTTGGGGTATGTGATACATGCCTTTAGCTCCTACTGAGACTAATGGGACCTTAAGGGGCTGGACAAATTTCAGGAACAGGCATTTTCCGAATTATAAAAGTAATTCCTGTCTGAGAACTGAACCCAATGCCATGATGTATTCCTTGTATTGCTGCTGAAAGAAAAAGAAGCACAAAATATTAATTCCCTTGAAGAAGGAGACAACAGAAAGCCCTAAAGTTAGAACACAAGGCAGCCAGCTCAGGCATGGAGCTCATCAATATGATTCTTAGGGGGCTCCCAAGGAAAGTTGGCTGGAGGGGCAGCCAGCCAAACTGGGGTTGCCACAATGTGTGTTAGGAGGGCAAGACATGATTACACTATCATTACTTACCAAGCAAGATACAGAATTTTTTCAAGCATGACTGAATTGCATCTGCCCTTGAACACCTGGCTGGGAGTAAAACTGGCTCACAAGCAGAGAGAGGCTGGCTGCCTTTGCTGCAGATAAACTCAATATGAGAACTTCCAGGAGCAAGGCATTTAGTAATTAAAGGAGAATAAATATAGGGCATGTGACCATGCCATTTCCCCTTCTCCATCTGATGCCACAGGAAAGCAGGGAATGACAAAAACCAAGCTTGTTTTCAAGTTCTTTTCTACCAAGACTAAATAAGATTATAGCAGAAGCACACAGGCAGTCACATTGACAGCACAGTGATATTGTGAAGCTGGTTGGGGGGAAGAAAAAAAAAACACACCAACTCAAAAAGTCTCTCAGCAGTCTATTTTAAGGAGGCATCTTATATAACAGGAAACAAGCGCAGTTATTCTGGATTCTTGAACACCGTCTGTCACACTGCCACAAGCAAAGGAAATATAAAGAAGTATGTGAGACCATTTGAAGATTGTTAGTTTTAATTAGTCTGTAATAATGTTGGTTATATAAGTCCTTGCAGGTTGAATTAGAGGAAGAAAGTGCCATGGAGATTAAGCCTACATAATATCTAAATCATTCCAAAGCTAAGGAGAAAATAGATCTTTTCTTATTCTTTTGCTAATGGCAAGCTCAGACAAGAGGGTGATGATCAGTGTGTGGTATTTACAGGCACTAACCACGAACACTGGGCTGAATTCTTCAGGGCAGGAAGACACACTCTCAAGGAGGCAAGGGACAGGTGGCTGCTCGGCAAAGGAGAGCCTTTCTGTCCGAAAGCTACGGAGTGAAGCATCAGCTGTCCATGTACAACTTAGCAGGGACACCAGAAGGGTCCCTCAGGGTTGTGGTACACCAGGTAGCTCCTCAGCCACTACCCCAGCCCAGCCTGCAGGTGCTACTGTGGCACCCAGAGCTACTACCGCCAAGAGCTAACACGCCTTCTCTACCTTTTCTCTCTAAAAGAACAGCCACATAACACAGGGCAGGATGGAATCCTCAGTTTCTCAGGTTTCTAGTTTAGGGGTTAGAATTTGGCTAATAGCTTTGGTCACAGATGGTGTTTAGGATGAAAGGATGTACTAGAACTTTAAGACCCGTGAAACATTTCTGTACCTTAAAACCATATATGAATATTGTTTTAAGCTTTAGCATAGATGGAAAAAGAAATGAAATTGTCACTGGTTGAAAAGAATGCTGTGTCTAATTCAGACCAGAATTTTGATAGTTTCATTTCTGATTCCAAGCAAAAAAACAGTGATTCATATAGCATTACTCTACTAGCAGGATAAGAATTAAAGGAGGAATTGTATGGACACCATCCAGGTTTATGGAGCTTTACTCCAGCCAATCACCATCTGCTTCTCCCAGGGCTGTGCAGGTGTACAGATCAGAAATAGCCCATATCCAAAAAGGCAATGCTACAGAGAAACTTTGCAAACCTCAAGGAAAGAAAACATAATTTAGGCATTAAGATGTAACTGTGCATAACACATCTGGGGCAAATTTTCAGCAAATCTAAGTTAGTTTTGCTCCAAATACTTCTGTATGATTTCACAGCAGCTGGTTCATGGACAGTTTGAAATTTGCACCACTCTTTATCCCCATTAGATACAAAACTAAAAGCTTCCTAATCCACAAAAGACTGCTAAAATAGCAGAAGAAAAGATGAAAGGATGAAAGTTAGGTCAGCTAATAAAAATATAAATTATATTGAAACTTGCAATAACTGAATATTACTATGTGTTGATGTAATGCTTTACCAGTTTTTATCCATTTAGTTCTTGTTAGACTGACTCAAAAAGAGAAAGACCCATTTAGGCACATCTCGCGCATGTAATATTAAACTCACCCTCGTGAAAAAGCATCTGTATAGTTCAGTGTTAGGAACTTTTCATAGTGACTAATATCTAAACCAAGGAAACATATTGTTTTGATTATACTTTTTAAATGGGCATATTGAACTTATAAAAGAAGCAAAGGTAATAAACTCCTCCAGTTCTCCATCCAAATAACTATAATCCTATTAATTATATTGCCTTGCATTCCATTGTTATCATTACTACACTATGGTTAGAAAATCAGAAATTTTTCTTTCTGTCTGATAACAAAATATTTTGCTCAGATGTTCCTAGGTAGAGCTGCAGTGTCCCTCACAGAAGTACAGCAGTAGGTAGGTGAGGGCATGAAGTTCCCCAAATCCACAGAGATGGCACAAAGCCAGAAGGAATGGTGGAGTTATAATTCCCTGGGCAAACACCATTACTGCCTAAGAGCCTTCATCCGAGGAGGGGTCTCGACTGAATTTCACAGTAACTTCCCACCACACAAGGTATCTGCTCTAGCAATATTTTTCTCATTTATAGGAGGTTTTGAATAACACATTACAAACTTCCCCCTGCAGCTTTCTGAAAGAAGCTGCATCTGTTTCTTTATGTGCTATCCAATGTGCAGGAGTGCCTATGAAAGAGCAAAACATGCAGCGTGTGTGTAACTGGGAGAGGCAGAGAGAGATGCAAACACCTGCTGGGACTCCATTTAACCAGTAACCCAAGAATTCCCCTGCAGAGGGCTGAAGAGGTTAAGCCTTTACCCATTTCTTTACACATACATGCACAGAATATAATTTTTACCTCTGTAATGCAATGAGTTAAATATTGTTTACATAGCAATAATCATTTACATAGCACATATCTTTCTTGTATAGATGCAAACCTTGGCTGTTGGAACAGCTGGTGGGAAAGGCATGTCCAGTTACTTCAGTTCAAAAGCCAAGGCTCACATGTAGTAGCCAAGATGAACCATAGTTCTCTCTGCTGCCCTGCTGGCCATGGTTTGTCATGTTGGGAGAGCAAGCACACCCCTGAAGGGCTGCCTTTTTAGCCTACCAGTGATCCAATTTACAACATTGACCCACAAAGAGTTACATTGGCACAACACCCAGAAGGAAAGGGAAAGGAGGTCAGTAAACTGCAGCATGAAATCAAGATGTAGCCAGAAGCATGAAGACGAGTGATTCTCTAGGCCACTCTCTTTTTCTGTGCCACCATGGCCCTTTCTTTGATCTTCCTTCCAGCTGTTGTCATAACATGGCTTTCAATTTAATTTCTCTAACTGCAGTTTGATTTAAGCATGTTTGCAAAAACTCTCCTGAGATTTTAGAATCACTGTTGCATGTCTACTTATTCAAATAACAATGGAGCCTGCTCCTGAGGACCTCAGGCCTGATTTCTCATTATCTTGCAAACTCATTACTTGTTTACACCTGCATAAAATTCAGATGTTAAAGCATTATAAACTCAGGTGGCCTCAGTATAAATGTTTGCACAAGAGGCAGAATGTCAGAACAAGTGGAGCATGCCCTCCTGGAAGCAGAGACACCCCAAGCAACACTGCACCATGTCCCTACAGCTGGAAGAAGCTCCAGTAATGGCATTTGTGGAAGCTCCCAGTAGTGCCACGTTCGTACAGCACACACAGCAAGCACACTGCAGTCTGCTCCAAAGAAAGGCACTGCCAGAGGCAGCACAAGCACAAAGGGGACGTGAGTGAAAGCAGTGTCAGGAATATGTCACTAAGGGACAGTGGGGAAGCCACATGCTCCTCAGACACAGCTGTGCCTTAGACAGGCAGAAGTGTCTCAAGGACTCCATGCTGTTTACAGTTTCCCTGAGGCTCCCTTCTTTTCCAGGTAAAAACAGTGTTTCAGCGCAGCCCCAACAGAAGAGGTTCTGTTCAAAGCAAAATTGTGAAGACCTAACCAACAATAAAAAGAAATGTATCATCATATATACTATAAGGTGTCCAAGGTGCTGGTGGTTCAGAAAGCTCCTACTAGGTTTTTTAAAATTCAAATAAATAAAATCTGTCTTCCCTGGCACAGCTGCTCCCAGGCAGCCAGGGACATCCTCCCATGTCACAAGGGCAGCTGCACCTATTGAGGTATATCTGCCAATATACTTTGGAATTTAAACTGATTCCCCAGAGAAAAAAATGCCCAAACATCAGGGAAGAAAAACAGGTCCCCAGATGTGTTATTCCTTCAGAGAGCACAGGGGTGGTGGACACCTAGACCTTTTCTATTCCCTCACACTAAGATTAAGTTTGCTTCAGTTGTGTGTGTGGTATTTTTACAGCCAAGTGTTTAAAACAGGGAAAAGTCAGACTCCCACAATTCTTGAGGATGATTTTTCCAGGGGGTAATAACTGAACTCTTATTCAGGAAATTGTTCCCAATATTGAGATTAGGTTCTTCTTTGTCTGATTTCCTCCATTTACTTAAAGCTACAACTCATCCTTTATGCTAAATAATTCTTCTCTCTCTTTGCAGGAGTTCCATCCCTCAGATGTTTGTGGGCTGTTCTATCCCTTAGGCCATATTAGTCACCACTTAGCCAAACTATACTCATTTAGTCCTTTTATTAGGACTCGTTAATTATTCTTAATCCCCTTCCCCTGAACTCCCTGGTTTCCCAATCTCTCTCAAAACACTGTAGCCACTATTCCCCATGCTCCTGCATCATAACACTGTAGAGAGGAATTCTGCTCTCCTCATCCCAGTGTTCCCAGAAATGCAGAATACAGTTTAGCTTTTGCATACTGCATCTCTCCATCCCTATGTCTTCTTTAGTGTTATTGCTTCCCAATGCCAAATCTGGCTTCCCTTACACACACAGCTAGCCGAGCTGGAGCAAAGCCCACAAACAGGATTAAGAGTTGGCTTTCGCCTCCATCTCAAACTGTGTTCACTTCTCTTAAATACATTTTTTTCTTTAAAATCATTGCTCTCTCAAGGTTTAGTATAATGTTCACTGTTGCAGTAATAAAAAGGCCCAGTTCTGAAAGGTTTTTTTGCATCGTTTCAGTAGGATCTAAAGCTACTGGAGGTTAAGCATCTAAATACCTAAAATCTGCCTTAAATACTATTAACAACATATTGTGCTCACACAAATATGTTTGAGAATTCAGAAACCGATATTTAGGAATGAATTTTCTTTCCAAGAATGGTATTTTCAGTGCTGCATAGTTTAGTTCCAATAACAACATAGGTATAATTATTTCTCACTACTGCCCTAATTATTTTTAGAATTTCAATGATTTTGTCACCATGGGTGCTTTTCAGTAAGTTTTGGCTGCAAAAAACCCCTGACTTTTAGAAAATATCAGCAGCACCCTGATGCAACTAATGCCCTTAATAATTGGCTAGTATTTAACTAAAACACTGATCCTGAGTATTCAGTGAGGTACTGCCTCACCAAAATAATGTGAGTTCACTGCTGGGATCAGTGGCTTTGGCCTACACCACTAAAGGCTCTGAAATGCTAAGGAGATGACACTGAATCACACTGACACAAAAGATGGGTATAGAGGCAAGGACTGGGCAGCAGGTACAGCAAATATGTATAGGGTACATCTCACCTCCCACAGAATTAATCCTTCTCAATGGCTACAGCATACATTGAGAGAGTAAGAACAAATTCTTATCCCTTTCTCCACCCATTGGGAATGGGATGTTTTGGAGAGGTAAAGAGGAGGCAGGGAATGTGAACTGACCTCTTTGCTTTGCCTTTGAGGGCAAAAGTGCATTTGCCCCATTTCTCCCACAGCCTTAGCACACACCTACAGAAATGCAGCTCAGTCAGAGACCTCTGCAACATAAGCAGCAAGAGAAAGCAAACTACAAGTGTGACAAGATGAAAGATGGTGACATAAATACTCATCTGCTGAGCAGCCCTTGTGGCTAATAGAAAACATTTATCAGAAAAACAACTTCCACTCTTAGAGAGCAGCTTTGGCTGAGTATAGGAACTGTATCTTGTGCACGGGTGTTCATAGCTACTAAAATAACAATCTCTGACTAGGATGAAATGATGAAACAGTACCTAAAGATATATTTACTAGATCCAATTTTAACTGACAGGTCAACATATCTTTTACCAGGCACTATGACTTCAGAAAATGTCAGAAAGGTGATAAAGCTCAGAGGAGATTTGATTACATCACTGCAGAGTTCTGTTTTCCAATGACATTCTAAATGTTCTCATCACTATTTAAATAATGGGTCAAAAGATCAACAAAATAACATTGGCTGGCATAACATTCTCTCTGTGGCAGGAACCTGACTGTCCTGATCATTTATATTACAAAGTTCAAATGTCAGTGACATATCCTGAGCCTGTGCTCAACTATCACTAACCTCTGACTTCCCTTCAGATTCAAGTCACATTTTCTCTTTCCTGTAGTAGTGTCTGCCTCTAAAAAAATCCCCTTGGGCTTTTTTAGATCCTACCTTCCATGTCTACAAAGTTTACATCCAATTTGACTGGAGTTGTCTTTATGATATGGCAAACTGTAATATAGAACCAATTTATCCAGCAATTGTTCTATTGCAGTTGGCTAAGTTGCAGAAGTCCTTTCAAAAAAGATTCTGGGCTTTGTTTTTAATAAAAACAAATTGTCTTTTTCCAAAATTAACATTTCTGTACTGTCCAAAGTTTAGAGCTTTTTTTCCCATTGCTCCTATCAAAACTGTGGTCAATTTGTTTGCTGAAAATCTACCCTGAAGTCTATTATTAAATAAAGATGGCTAGATATTAAGAAACAGGAAGAAATCCAGTTTGATGCTGTTTACAGCTTAACACGTTCTCTGCAGCTGAAGTACTATAATGGCAAACTTTGGTACTGAGGTACTAAACTCAGCACTAAATCCAGACTGCTGAAGAAATGCCATTCCAACCCAGATGAGGACTTGTATGACAATATTTCCCAATAGTGTGCAGCTGGTCTTGGCCAGGAGCACACTGTGCCCCACATGACTGCCCAAGCTGATGATGTACGGATTGAACCAGATCCAAATGAACCACACAGCTCTGTACTAGAAGTCAGAAGATCTGTTTATGCCTGGCTCCCACAGAATTTCTTGCATTTCCTCAGAAGCTACAAGCTGCTCAATTTTAAGAGGACAGGGGAATAAACAAGCATGAACTTGATCCAGAAGTTATTTCTGTGCTGCAACAACTGCTGCTTAACTCACCAACTCTGCCACTCGATGACATGCCAGCATGCATCCTGTCTTGCAGAAACTCTTGACCTTTTGATCCTACTTTGGCTCTGCATGCTGCAGGGATGTGTTCTTCGCTTCTTTAGCTGAAGTTGTTTTTGCTTCACACGAGCACAGTGGTGATGCAGCAGCACGACCACAGCAACATCTAGTGAGTCAGGGCAGAGCTGTAACAGTGTGACCACCATGGGGCTCCTCAGACGTGCTCCATAGCAGACCTGAGACATTTTGCACTGTGTGTGGGTATGGAGAGCATCTCACATCCACCAGCCAAGCCACTTAAAAGCCAACACCTATGGATCTTGAAGACCTTTCAGTGAAAGAGGCTGCTTTAGCCTTTCTGCTCCACAACATAACCAGGATGCGAATCGAAAAACTCCAGGGCTAGGAAGATGCCAGCCAGAAGTACCATGGGGAGCCTATACAAGCCTTTGTGGCAAGAAAGGCATTCCATGACATGAACACGATCCCTGAATAATTAGATTAAAATTTTCTGCTGACAATCCCCATGGAAAATAAAAGTGAAAAGAAAGAAATAAAAAGAAAAATAAAACAAAACTGTATTCATAGGAAATTAGGAAAACAAATAGAAATGCAACCTAAGGCAGTGCAAGATATCTGTCACTTGCAAAACAATACCTCTATTCCATCTTCCTTCTTTTTTAATTGGAAGGATCTAAGGCAAACAATTATAATAATTTAAATTCATTTACATTCTGAAAGGACTATAGGAAAAGAAAGCAATCTTCCAATGAGTAATGTAGTAACAATCAGTGGAGACACTGTTTTGAGGCAACTATTCTTACTACAGTCTATGGAGAACATTATTTAGGAGTTTTTCATTAAAAATGATACCATTTTCTTTCCAGGATGCCTTTCATTTAAACAGCAGATATACTATATGACTAGACTGACTCTAGCTTCCCAGTGGGTTGATCTATTAGTGAATTCACTGGCCCTACACAATTCACTCTACCGTCTGAGTTTCAAAGGATAAAAGGGCTGTTTGGGAAAGGACTTTGTGTGTAGCTAGAGGAGGGCCCTTGGGCACTCCTCAGGCAGGCAGCACAGACATGCTCTAACCCAGAAAGAAGCCCAAGAGCAAAAGTCACAGTTAGGTTCCTTCTAGAAAAGTAGTTCTGACAGCAGCAACAAATAATTAGCCCAATGCTGAATCAGTTACTTTCTTTTGTCTTCCCATCTGCACAGAAATTCACATTTATGTAAACTCCAGTGAGGGGAAGTCCATAGAAAACAATTAGGTGCTGAATCACATGAACCTGTCCAAACAGTACCTCTAGCCTCTATATAGTCTGTGGAGAGAGAGAAACTGTTCTAAAATACATTCAGAGCATCTTTATTAGGTTCACATTTTAAGCTGATGCTGGTAGGAGTTCAGCTTCCTTATAGATCAAGAATTACAGTAGCTGGTTTAGTAAAAATATCCCTCATTACTGTGCTGGTTTTCAGCTGGGGTAGATTTCATTTTCTTCCCAGTGGATATTACAGGGCTGTGTTTTGGATTTGTGCTGAACTGAACACAAGGCTGATAATACAGAGCTGGTTTTGCTACTGCTCAGCAGGGCTTACACAGAGCCAAGGCCTTTGCTGCTTGTCCTACAGCCACACTGATGAGGAGGCTGGGAGGGGACACAGCTGGGACAGGTGACCCAAACTGACCAAAGGAATATCCCAGACCATATGGCATCTCATTCAGTATATAAAGTGGGGAGGGACGGGGAGGATGTTTGGAGTGATGCTGTTTGTCTTCCCAAGTCAGTGTTATCTGTGATGGGGCCCTGCTCTGCTGAACACCTGCCTGCCCATGGGAAGTGCTGAATTAATTCCTTGGTTTTGCTTTGCTTGTGTGCACATTTTTTGCTTTTCCTACTAAACTGTCTTTATCTCTAGTTTTCTTTATCTCACTAGTTTTCTCCTTTTTACCTCTCCCATTTCTCCCCCACTGGTGGGGGAGAGAGTGAGCAGGTGCCTGGGGCTTGGCTGCTGGCTGGGGCTAAACCACAACACATACAAATTACTTACTACTGATAAAGCCCCCTCCAGAGACCTGCAGAAAATCACAAGGCTGTAACTTCTGTTATTAGTTGCACCTGCAGGTTTTCTCTACATTTTCAGATTTAGAAGCAGCTCTAAGTATCTGCCCTTGATAAATAAAAAAGAATTTTTCATTTTTCCAAAACATGTCTTCCAAAAAGCCTGTTTTTATTTTCTGACTAAAAACTATTTCATATTGGCTCCTTAATCAAATGTATGTCCACATCTCAAGAAGTAAAATATTTAATTTTCATTAGACAACCAAATATTTACTCATAAGCACACCCACCAGGAATAGAACATACCTAATCACTGATTTTTATCCTAGTTCTTCCACTCCCACTTCCACTGACAACTAACCAAGGAACTTTTCCAAACATCAGAACTAGCTGTGGATGCTTTCCCACAGTCTGGTCCAGTCCCTCTGAGGTTTGGACTGCCAATGCCAGAATGGGGATCAGGGAGTATTCAGAGGGAATCCAGGGTGAGGGGAACACAGTAGCATCTGGGATGGCAGTGACACAGAGCCTCCCACACTGGGGACATGCAAGAGGCAAGGAGACAAACAAAACAACAGAGTGAGGGTGAGATGTGTAGTGATGTGAATGATAAATCACAATAGAGGCAAACAGAAGCAACTCACTGAGAGTGAAATCATGAAGGAGCACTGAAAGAGTGTCAAAATGTAAGTCATCATTGAGCACCCTGCTGCCCACCAGAGCTGCCATTATCTGCCTGATCCAGAGCAATTTATCTGCTGAAGTTATAATTAATACTGCATCCACAGCCAGAAAACACTTTCTCTGCGGAACTTTCCCAAAACAGGAAACCAGAGCAGCCCCTCTGCAGAAACCCCTTCACACAGAAATCCTTCATCATGAACTCCTTTTGCACATGGAAAAGCCTTTCAGCAACAAAATGCACTCACAGTGAATGAAGAGATTTGCCAAAAGTTTGCAAAAAAATCCATTTGCAATTATCTGCATCATCAAAGTCATTCTTTGTAGACAGCCAAAGTGTAAAACCACTCAAAGTCAAATAAAATCTGCAATAATGTTATTCTTAAGCACAAGAGTATGTCTTCATATTCCAGTCAGTTCTTTACACGAATAACAGTTTTGACAGATAGAACCTATTTATTTATTTTGTATTCTGAAAACCTGCCTCATAAAGTTTCAATCTTCTGTAACATATTCAAGTTTTCCAACCACTGCTGACTGTGGTGCACTTATCCTTCATTTGAGCAAGACCCTGACAATCTTTTGGAATTTATAAACAAAGTAAAAAAACAACAAGAACTGTTCTAACTTTGAAAATATTACCTGCACTCTTCAGAGCTTCAAGACAGTAAATCTAACAAGAAGAAAACAATTGCTGCTTTAAAGATTAAAAACAGCTCTGCATCTTTTCCATTGACAATATGCCTGCCAAGGAAGCAGTGAGTTCAGACTGCAGCATAACCTACTGTGGTAAAACCTCAGCTGCCTTGATGGATTACATACCATTGAATGTTTCAAATACATCATGACACTACATTTTTCAGTTGCTTGCCTTTTTTTTTTTTTTCCCCTAAATGGGGAGCCTCAGCACAGCCAAATGCACTGTTTGTAAACAGAAAACTCATTCCTGCTTATGGCTTGCAAGTAGACAGAGAGCAGCCCTGGAGTAAGCTGTTGGCCAAGTCACAAACCCTTTACATTCAATTAGTAGCTTCACTTTTCCTCTTGCATTTGTAACGGCAGAAACCAACTTGTGATGAGAATGAGCAGAATCCTGGGAGCTGCCAGGAGCATGCCAGGGCACTAAGCAGAATTCTGCTTGATAGAAACCACGCAAAGAAAATTCAAAACTCACTTCCCTGTCCTTGGCTCTCAGTCACCTTTGCATGCCCTGCTCCCAGGTCCCCCCTCTCTCTTCTTGTATTCTGCCTGATGTACAGCACAAACCCATGTAATGTGGAAAAGGAACTAGGGAAACTGGTTGGAGGGATGCACATCATTATCTGCTGGCTCACTTCTCTTTTATGTATTTTTCATAAAATAATTATCTGTTTGGTTAATGTAAGATGAAATCCGAAGCAGAATTGACAGCTTCTGTTACTTAACTACATGGGGATCTACTCCAGTGGACATGGAGAGCTCACAGACAGCAAGCTATGATAAGAAAAGAAAGGGTGGAAAAAAACCACAACATTTATTTAAGTCCTTGTATTACTCTTAATTTTTAAAATTTTAAAATACTGCTTGATTTTTGTTTAAATGATTGGTGAAACAGTAATACCACTATTCTGGGGTATCTTTAAGCATAAATCTGAGAGGACCTTTTCTCCCTCAGACCAAAATAATAACAAGAAACACTTTCCTCAATATTAATTGTTCTCAAGCACAATTACCAATCTAGCCACTTACACAATCTATCATGTTAGGCCTCTGTTTTAATCTTACAAATATCTGAAATTACATTAGATCTAAAAGGAATACTCAATAAAATATGTCACTTAGCTCTGGTTCTTTCTGAAGGTGACACTAATTTATGTGTCCAGAATTCCAGTTACACCACTAGACTCCAATTAGCCAATACAGTGGAACAATCCATAACATCCCTATGGAGAAATGCCTTGAAATTTCATTTCAGATCAATCTGTACCCTTGAAACAATACTGGTAGGATCCCCAGCACTCACCAAGGACACGTTCTCCAGAACAGCCTGGATGTGCCAGGAATAACTAATGTATCAAGGATTTGACATCTACAAGCTCTCTTCAAGTGTTTGAGAGAGACTTAAAATGGGGCTCTTTACCCCTTCACAGAAATTGGGCATTATTTGGTACAATGCCTTCAGTTTTCTGGGAATTCCATTTCATGGAATGCCAAGGAAATTCTTCCTGGGAGGACCTTTTTTCTTTTAATATCTTTGTAAGCATGATTGGTCAAAAGAATTCTTGTGGAAAACTTCTAATACAAAATTTTACTTTAAAGAAATGTAAGTATTTGGGAATTTCTACCAGAATTTTTTCCTTCATGAAAAGCACACACAGCTTTCTACCATCAGTAATGCCTAGACCAGGTTGAGAATTTAGCTCACATAAAAGATTAAGGAAAAAAAATCAATATTCTGATGAGGCAAAATTCCAACTGGTTTCCAGCATCAATTTTTTTTGTTGTTGAAAATCTTTCTTTTTATAAGTTTGGGGAGAGTTGGGGGTTTTTAGGTGTCTTGCTTTCTTTTTTTTAAGGAGAAGGTAGGAAATGTTACTACTTCTGTAAAAAAAACTTTACAAAATATATAATCTAATATCAATTTTAGACAGCAATAAAATGTTTAAATTTTCATCAGAGACATCTATGTGCATTGCTTTTCAGACAAGTCCTGTTCACAGTTGCTCTGGAAATAAAGGTATGCTACAAAAAAGTCCATTGGGAAATCTTTTATGTACTACACTTGCTTTAAAGCACAAGATCACATCTCTCCTTCCAGTGGCTCAATTTCAAATCTACCTATTCTCCACATTTAATAGACTAATTCCTTTAGCCTCAGGCAACAAAACAAGCTTTCTAAGTCCAAACCTTCTACTGCTTAGTCACCATTCTGTAAATTCAGTCAATCCTCCAGTATTTCAGGAAAATTTAACCATGGCAAATCAACAGCAGCACTGATATAGAGACTTTCTGCCCTGAATCCAGGCCTGCCTAAGTTACAAGCCCTGGAGCTCCACTGAACTCATTGCCATCACCCACAAGTGGCCTTGAACCACAGCTCAGCTATCAGCTGCTGCTGGAAGCAGCCACAGGAGGACACCTGGAGCTAACAAGCCAGACCCAAGTTGACACATAAGCCACTCAGGAAATGCTTCTTATATCTGTAGGTTCTTGGAAACAGTCTTACCTACAATGAAGAGCAGAACAGATGGATACTCTGGCAGAGCAAATAACCCTGGCCTCCCTCTTTGCTCCGCAGAAGTCAGCATTTGATTAGTAGCTCTAGCACAAAGCCATCCAAGTTGTGAATGATTTCACTCAGTTATCTCCCCTCAGTACTGCACTATCCAGGTTTTTCAGGTTGTTTCTTTCCCTTCTTATCTTGTTTAATGGGGAAACAACTATAACACAGAATTATGTCAAATGCAGGTAGAAGCTACATACTACCTCTCTCTTACTGTAAGATAGTTTCCAAAACCAGCAAACAATGTTATTTCCTCCAGAACAGGTATGCACAAGGTAACAGGCTGGTTCACTGAAGGATGGGCCACTAAACTGGATGTTTGGGTCATGTAACCAGAGTGAATGGCTGTGTGCTGGGATATGCCTGTGCACGTGCATGTGCACAAGCTCATATGCACAAACTCGTGCTCTGTAGCTAATGAATTTCCTCAAAAATAGCTCATTAGATTGTAAACTGTGTTGTGCTGACACTAACTAACCATGGCAACTGCCAAATGTATAAAAAGCACACAAACACTCTTTTCAAAGCACAGTCTGTGCTTGAATCTGTCTTTTTAAAGCTTGTATGAAAACAGTGGGATGCAATAATACAAGCCTAATTTGTGAAATTCTGCAAAATAGAAGGGAAGAGTTCAGTAATCTTCTGAAGAGGCTAGTTTTTTGTATTAAAGTCAAAAGCATCATCCCACACCTCTTTCTGACCTCTTGCATAACAGAAGGCACATAAACTCACTCAGCAAGTATCACCATGAGCCCACATTTCTGTTGAGATACTGTGTGTTTTTTAAATACATTAGAGAAAAGAAATTCATTCACTGCAGAAGTCCCTTCCAGTCTTCTAAGGCTGACAACACTAAGCCTCATTTTTAAGCTTTGTGCATCTACTTAGAACATTGATGGGACACATATGTTACCAGGTAGCTTTTTAATATGCATGTAAACCAATTCAAAGATGACATTACCAACAAGCACAAGTGTCTGCTGCAAAACAAAAGATGACCATAAACTGAATTTTAGTGGGCTTGAACCATAAAATGCACTATACACTTATTTAAACATACTCAAGTATTTGCCTAAGATATTTTATTGATAAAAACCTCATAACTATAAAAAGAAATTATCTGTGTCCAAAAAACATTGAGTCTTCTATATATGGTCCACAACAAAACAGACTGAACACATTTGTATGGAGAGTGTTTCCCTTTCTACACATGGCATCTTTTTTAATTAAATGGAAAAACCTGAAACACTTGCCAATGGAAAGGGAAAAATTTAATTTCAAATTTCATTAAAGGGTTTCCTTTCACAGCTAAGACTTCTGGAAAATGGCTAGTAGTCCCAGCTGTGTGCACATTATACAGCAACAAAATAAAATTAATAATTAAACAAACACATAAAGGAAGTGGTATGCCAGCAAAGCTAACATCCTAGGCATTCAATCACCATGCTTATAAAGCATGAAGCAATTACCCACTCTGTCACTTGGGGCTACAGCATCTTTTTGCACCTTCATGAGCTCACAGATGCTTCAGAATGTAACAACTTAGCTTTTCTAATTCAGCACTGTCCCAGAGCTGGGCAGGAGCCTGTCTCTGCTGTGATGCAGTTTGAGGATGACACGAGCCACAAGGTACTCCTGGTATTTTTCTGAGGGCTCTAAAACAAAGCCAGTTGGCAATAATGAAGCTGCTGGCAGTAACACCGAAAGCACTGCCAACATGCAAAAGGCATTCAATATGTTAACAGGTAGTAGATCAGATGCATTCACGTTACTTCTGTTGAGCTCACCTTTGACAGTCAGCAGAAAATAATGTTTATTCATCATCAGCACTATCAACATCACACCACTGCCACCAATCCAGAAACTTCAAAAAGCCTAAGCAAAGAATGATCTCTGGGGTATCAGCAGGTACCACTTCTATAGACTACAGGCAAGGACCAAGTTGTCAAGATACTTCATCCACCTGTAGATGATTTCCTACCACCCTTGTTTTCTTGCAGGGCCTTCAGCCAGGGGCAGAAGATCAATTGTTCTGGCATCATCAGCCAACTCCTGTCCACTCTTCCCCACCAAGGGCTCTCTTGTACCTTCCTGTCACATGGCCTGATGCACATCCATTACATGAGCAAGACACAGGTCAGCACTGTGAAATGATGGGTGAAATCTACAGGCTGATCTTGGGATAGAAAAATGTTCATTTACATGAGAGGAGACGCTCCACCAAGTCACAGGTACGTGCAAAGAAGAATGGGCATCGCCGCAATCTAGGCAGCAGCAAGACGTGATAAAGCTTTTGGATGCAGGTATTTGACTGCTTTGTGTGTTGTCATCTCCTCAGACTGCTTCACACCGGTACAAGCTAAGGGAACAAACAATCTCTCTGCAAGTCACAAAGCTTCAGTTAATATTCTTGCTACGCTTGTAGGCAAACCTTCTCCAGGAACACAAGCATACAGAGAAGGGCTTCATTAATCTAGTATGTTTTCTTGCTCATATCAGTTAGTGGAGAAAAAATAGTAAGTCTAGATCTCTGAAACTCCAAGGATAATTCACATTTTTGGGTGAAAGACTGATTTTTAAGAACAAGCAGCAATGACAATAAGTGAGGCCATTACTTCTCACAGTGTCTAAAACAATTACACAGCTAATCACAGAAAACTTCCACAGGCCTTTCATCCAACTCCACTGCTCTATTCAGAAGAAGAAACCCCATTTCTTCTCTATATACTTCTATATTGAAATGCTACTGTTAAGCAGTAGCATTTCAATATAGAAGTAGCAGTGTTAGCATTAGGAGCAGAATTGAAATCCAAATCACATACTCAACCCTTGCCACTCACTATTTTGAAAAAGCATTTCCTGTTGTTCAGAATTTCTTCACTAGCACAGTCTGTGCTAAGGGAAAATGGGGATCTCCTGCTGTTGCTAATACATACCAGAGATCTACCACAGATAGAAGAGACACTGAAAAACCATGATGAAAATTGTCTGGCAGTTACACCTCCTACGAATTCAGTGGTTAATGATTCTAAGTAAAATCTCCCTTTGCCCATCTAAGCCACTAGATCTTTCTTACTGACTGCTCCCCACCTGTCTGTTAGCATTATTTAAATAAGTTATCTGATGAAAAAGCACTGGACTAAATCAGCAGCTGAGGCTGGAAAAGCAAATGCTGTGGCTATGAGAGCTGACAGAGCCAGCCTGTCTGCAAGCCTCTGCATGCACAGTGGGATGACACGCTCACCAAGGCTTGGAAGGGTCCATCAGGTCAAGCCCCAACAGATTGCTTTCCTTCATTCTCACCATTAATGTTCAGGCTCGTTTGGATGCTGTTGGTTTTTGGTTAGCTGGTTTTGGGAGTGTTTTCTTGTTTGATTGCTTTTAAGGCTATAAAATACCTGAACAGGTAAGATGAAGCTTGGTAGCTGCCAGCTATAAATATGGTACTGGGGGCTGGGAAGCTGGCTTTTAAAACACCTGCTCCAAAGAGAAATAGCATCCCTGTATTGAGAAAAATCTCATAAATTCATCTAGAGTCACAGAACATGACTGACTTTGATCCCAAAGTTTGCATCGGGACACTCGTTCCACATTAGAGTCCTGTTGCTTTTGTCCAGTGTTTAAATTCTTTGTTTTTAGGAAAAAGGAAATGTCAGCAACTGAAAAGTGTAATTTCTCTAAAACCATTTCCTTCCCTTTACCCCCCACCTCCTCACAGCCTCATTTCAACAGCTCCACAGAAGTACCAACTCAAATTCATTCATGCATCATAATGCCAGCCAAAGCAATTCTCTCTTACTCTCTCAGTGGTTGCCCCAGATAAACAGGCCTTAGGTAAGGTTCACAGACGGTTTGCCACACGTTCATCACCAATAGTTTCATTTCTAATGAAGGTTTTGACACTGCTGAAGTAAAAGATAATCTTCTACTGAACTTTAAATTAAGCAGACAGAGCTAATAGTGTTAACCTTAGCATCTCTGCCTGACTTTTCACTTCAGAGGCCCTTGATGTTTTCAACTCAATTTCTGGCTTCTCCGATCATGCAAGAATAATGAGATTGAAAATGCAAGCAGTGCAATATGGCACACATCCTTGGTAGTACTGCAGTACTGAGGGTTAACATGCAGGGGGCAGAAACAAAGCCCTGTGGAAAGAGACCAAGACAAAAGAACTTCAACCAGCAGAGATACAGGCATATTTTCATTTCAGTCTCCCATTTGACCCATGTTAAAACATTGGTAGTCCTGCAGTCATGGCATTTCTCTTTGTTCAAAAGCCACCTTTTCCATTAGAGAAGGTGTGCAAGTTGAACTGCTGATCTTTCTGTGCCTGGCTGCTCCACACAGGATGTGTGCAAAACTGCCCTTTTTTTACTGCATTAGTATCTTCTGTGTTCTTCAATCGAAATATTCTCCTCTACCTATAGATTTCATAAAGTTTTATGATGTTAAGTGTTCTGTAAATTCCCTCATTTCCCTTCCAGATTAATTGGCCATGAAGTCAAACTTTATTACTTGAAGGGACTGTAAATAACGTGAAAACACCATCTATGTGTAGCATAATTATGTTGAGAAGTACAAAGTTTGGAGTCTTGACATAATCAGAAAACACAAATAGACAGGAGAAGTTTATGTGTTTTCCTCTACTAGGTATGTTCTATAAGGTCTTAAAATTGTTGAATGCCCTGCAAACTTTAAGGAATCTTGAATCACAGGAATTGATACTGTGGTTTGACTTGCAAATTCTAAACCTGATATGGGAAAGTCGCTCTTAAAGTTCAAACCTCTTCTTCAGTTCACATGCACAGTCCAATTGCTGGCTTTGCACAATGGCCAAGTCACAAAGGAAGTTACAACTACCCTAGATTAGGTCTCCTAAAATGAAAGCAAAGCCAAACAAATTATATTTGTATATTGGTGTTTTCTAAAATACTATCGTACCCTGGATCAATGAAAAGCACTATGGCATTGCAGATACCACTGTCTGGAATGGACAAATATATGAAAAATGTTTTAACAGAAAACACTGTATTTACAGCTCCAGACCCATAGCTTGGTCATACATTACTTGAATGTACAACAGACGTGCAATAAAAACCACCAGTACAGGAGACAGAGTAAATTTGTATCAAGGGATGGAGGGACCATATGACAACCTTTTCTTTTGTGCTCCCATTCACAATCCAAAGCACTAATTAAATTTTAGAAGTCAGTAATAGCCTCAAGCTCAATAGGACACTGTTGCTGTACTTTTAGAATTTTAGGAGAAAGTGCAACAGAAAACAAAATTCACCACTTTTGGAAAAGGCACTCTCTACATTTCTATTATTGTTGAAATGTATAGAAAAGAGTAAGTCATACCAATAATACAGTGCTATGGTCTGTATTGTTGTTTCGTGTTTCACTTACTCTGATTTAAAGTTTTATTTTACAAAATACATATTATTTATACTATGGCATATTTAATACCATGCAAATGTGAATTTCAGAAAATAGAGAAAGCAGAGAAAAATGGTGTAAACATCTCAATGTTACAATAATGAATGTTTTTTTTTTTAAATAAAAAGGTTTTACTCAATCTTTTAGTAAACTTTTTATATTTTGAAAAATATTTGTAATTTTACATTTTTTTTCCCAAATACAGTCTAAGTCCTAAGAGAATGCATGCACATACATCAGTTTATTATGTTACCAATTAAGGACACAGTTCTATATCTCTTCTACAAAGAATGTATACAACTAAGAGGGCATTTTTTCAAGTCATACTTCATTGGGTTTTTCCTCTTCTCATGGGAAATTCCCATCAAATATAATAAGGGTAAAACCAATAAAGTTTGAAAGAAATTAAACAAACTGTACAAAAATTATTCTAAACATCATATGGGTCATAGGAGAGTTCAAAAATATTTATGCAAGTAACTGAATTCTATAGCAGAGAGGCATTACCCTAATAAATCCCATGAGCTACTTTAAGAAAGTTATGAATAGGAGACAGCCCTCCATCAAATTTTTCAGGACTTTTTAATGAATGAAACAAATACCCCAGATCTCCCCTGGAGCAATCTAAGATGAGAATGTGCACAAGAGCAGTGGCAGGTTTGCAGAAAAATAACTCATTTAAGCTTCATATTTTAGTTGTTTTTTTATAAAGAGCAGCATTGGTGAAGTCAGGAGGGAAGCAGGGGGAAAAGCCAATCTTGTGATTGTGATTGAAGGCTCACTCTCTCCACTTTAGCAGCTGATAGGAAATAATGAAGTACAAACTAAATGAATGAAGAATTTAAAATGTTATGGATGGAAAAGTATCAATGAAAAGGAGGGCACAATGAGATATGAGGTATACTAGCATAAGAAAATACTGAGTAGGCAAGAATATAGAGGTATTCCTGCTGACCCTTATTCTATGGGTTTCAATCAGAGAAAGCTCTTAAGGAAGAATGAAAATTTTTGGTCAGTGGTTTTTATTAGGTAGAAAGTTGAAGAGAACAGGGAAGGGGATTTTCAGTTTCATTTTTTAGCTGGAAAAGTAGGTTTGACCAGCTGTGAGTCAATGCAACCAAAGGATTTTTAAAGGAATTGAAGTACACTATGAAAATTTAAAATTCTGAAATTGAGCTGTTGAAAGAACATTTCTGAAGGCTTTCCTGCTTCATTTCAAATGCAAGGTGCTTGTCTTGCAAATGATAAATCGAGACACCTTCAGGCTCCCTTAGTGCCATTATACCAAATCATACAGGGTGATATTTCTTTGATTCTTTGATTTCCACTCCAAGACTACATTCCATCTTGTAGAATTTCCCACCAAAAAGAACTCAGAAGGGAATAATTCAGTTAGTGTACAAGTATATTTTTCTATGTCTACATCTCTATTGCGTGTACGTTAATAATTGATGTGTTCATGTAATTTGACAAAATGATCAAACATTTTCATTTCAGTTTCTGACTTTACAAATCAAACTGCGGTCTTTAAGTTATATTTTAAATAAATTGTGACTAAAATTGCTATATAGCTTTGTAATTGGAAGAAATTGCATCTGACAGTTTTGGTTCTGGTGATTGAAACTACCAACCCGACCTTCAGCAACCTCCCTGTGAGTTTCTGGCCTAGCCCACACAGGCTCCCTGCTCAACACTCAAGGCTGAGTACCATAAAACCTGTGTGGCAGCACTTCCTCATAGTCTTATCCAGAACAATTGTCCTATTATGAGGTTTCTGAGTGAAACAACCACTACAAACAACCAGAACTAGAGGGCCCTGTAGGCTATTGATACAGTCTCAGAACTACGGCATTATCAAGCTCCTTCTTCTGGACAAGTCTTAGAAATACACTTGAACAGATCTCCTGTCCATTTATCCACTAAACATGCATCCTGCTGGAATACTTCACTGCCTCTTGCATCCACAATGCAGGCTCCTGGTGTTGTGGAAAAGAAATTGTGTTATCCATCTTCAAAGCTTTTGCAACATTTTTTCAAAATCCAGTGGAGCATGTATTACAAAGGAAAAAATGTAAAGCAAGGGTGCTGTGCTAACCACAAACACAGTAGGACTGCAATTCACGGAGGATTACCAATTTCTTAGCCCTGACTTTGCAGACACTGTGTCTTACAGTGTACTACAGAGATTGTTCTGAAGCCTTCATGGTCAAAAGCAGACATCCTGGAAGTAAAAGGAAAGGCATTTACAGCTGAGCTTGCCAGTAAAAAGATTCATACTGTTTCAAAAAGAAAAAATATATTTATCTTCACTTTGTTTTTGCCTAATGCTGTGTGTTGACAAGATTGTTCTGCCTCTCCATCCTAACATTCTACCAAACGTGCACAGCAGCTTCCACAAACACAGGTCTCTTTTTCTAGGACTTGTTAAATACCCCTACTGGGACAGCAGCAGACCATGACACACACCAAAGAAAAAACACAATGGCATGAAAGTTCATAATGTCAGTAAATACCCAAGTAAATACCCAAGATCAGCCTCTTTTTTTTTTTTTTTCCTAGAAAAGCTTCACAAATGTTTCCTCATTCCACAAGAATTAAGCATCCTTTTACCACTGTATCCCTCTTGCTGCCTACTGTGGTGCCACTGTAGAGTCCATGACAATAAGCCAAACAAGCTTATGGGCCTAGGCTTTGGTAGATATCCAATTTATCTTGTGGTTGTGTACATCCAGGACAGTCTGCAGTCCTGACTGGGAACAGGTGAGCGATGCAAAAGTTTGAGTCAGCTCATCAAGTTATTTTGTTCTATGATATACTTTGCAATTTAGCCTCCATATTTACTTCTTTCTCTAATTTTCAAATGTTAAAGTCATGGTTCTACATTGTCTGCATATTTCCCCTTTACTCAGAAGTAAAATTTGCTCTAATGGGGAGGAAAGCATACAAGAAATTCGCTTGACCCGGCTTAATCACTATCTAGAGAGTTCATGCTGGCATTTCTGTGAATGCTGGGAGCACAGATTATACTCAATCTAATTAAAATAGTCTACAAAGCCAAATTAGCTCTTCACATATCTTAAACAAACATGAAATGGCAGAATGGCTTGACATAATTTCAAAGATATGCACCTTCTACCTGCTATTTTTCACCTGGTTTTGGGTGGCCTTGAAAAAAGTTTACCAAAACAAAAAAGAGTATTTGTGAATCCATTGCTTGATGCACTTTTTTACTTGGTGGTCCTCTCCCTACCCAAAGTAAACACTTTTCATATTGAAAGATCCAGGTCCAAAAATCACTGAGGCACACATTCAACATTTTAAAGTCCACCTACAAACTCCAACAAGTGCTTGATTTAAAGTCCATGCTTCACTAGACTGAGGTATGTGAAATACGTAGTGCCTGATGCATGCAGAGTCTCAGTCACAAAACAAGTACAATAAAAGTAAAATAATTTAATTCCTCTACCTTTGAAATATGCTTATGCTACATCAAGAGTGGGAACACCACGAATACTGATTCTCCAGTGCAACATTTGAGAGCCACAAGATATGACAGACACAAAGGCAGTGCATACATGTCCCTGTCTGTTCAATGGGAACTAAAGGCATGAGCTCACATAGAAATTCAAGTGCTTTAGCTCATGTACAATTCCAGCAACAAAGATCTAATGGCACCACCTTGCAGCAGGCTGATAGAATGATTTGTTGTCACTGTTCAATTGCCTTAAGCTGACAGCTGTCACTGAGAGAGGTACTAAATATGTAATACAGCATATTTCATTTATTTTTTAAAACTACATTAAGATTTGTTGAGTTATTGTTCAGTCTTTAAAGTCAGTTTTTCATTTGTACAGAGTGCACTAATACAGGAATCTCTCCATAGTTGTCCTGCAAAGAAGAAGGGTGACAGATCACTGTTCTTTTTATGCATATCAGCTTTACACTAGAGGTAGATCAAGACAGCAACTAATCTGACCCTACATAACTAAGTCAGGGGAAGGAAAGGAATAAGGTGCAAGAAGCCAGAGAAGAAAACACCAAAGATAAGGTACTTTTAGAAAGAACATCAGGCTCTTTCATAAAACAAGAGAAAAAAAGAGCTACCTACTGAAGAAATGCCAGTCTTCTCAGATGCAGGTCCCTTCCTTCAGAAAATCCAGAATGTAGGATGCAGTGGAAGTCAATCTATGAAAGACTTTGATCTACAGAGAGAGCTAGAAACAAATGGCAGTAGGTGCCTAAGCAAGATCCTAATATCATCATGTGAACAAGTGCAGCAGCTTGGACTGTGTCTTATGAGTAGGAGGATAAGCAGCTAACTTCAAAAGATTTGCAAGGAAAGGAGAAGATCTCAGGAAGAACAGTTAGAGACCTTTCAATGTTTTATCTCCTTTCTTACTATCTGTCTTTGAGTGAATGAGTAATATCCTTAATGGCTACTTCTGGATCACAGTGAACCCATGTTCCCAGAGAGAAGATGCTTCTCCAATGTCCAATACAACCAAGGTGTGGCTATGACTGGCAGCAGTAGCTGGGCCTCAAGCCAAGGAGCCCTCCTTGCAAAATTAACCCATAGCAATTGACCTGACACTGGGCATTTCATGACAGAAATTGCCCTCAGCACCTCCCACTGCAGATTTTAAGCTTTTTTTTTTCCTTCCCCTAACTCTAGCATTGCACCCCCTCCTCTTCTCTATCACTGGCTTTGGTGCTTGACCAACTTTCTGCTAACATGGCTCAGTGCTAAGACAGCAACCATTACAAAGAGAAACAAGCACGGTACTTTGTACTTACAACCCACTGTTCTGCAATTGCTTTCTGTCTTTGAAAGACTCATTACTCTGAAAAAACCCCACAGCTTTTAGTATTTATGGCCTGCCCTTTCATATATTTGTGGGTTTCCTATAGGCATTTAAAACAAATCTTTAGACACCCTCTGGATAGAAAGAAGATTTTTTCCAAACCATTACTTGGCAAGGAGTCAAATGCTTCTTTTGATTATTTTGATGGTGATTGGAATGGGGTGGTGTGCCAGCACTGGCATATTGTGGAAGTATTCCATCACCATCTATGGACAGAAAACAGGACAAAAGTAGCAGCACATTAGAGTGTTTTTCCATTTCATGCCTATTCTTTAAAACTCAGATTATACTTCAGACATTCCATTCCAGACACTGTCCATCCTTACAAATATGATGTGTTTTTCATAGGTTGTTTGTTTTGTTTTCTTTTTTTAACAGACATTATGCATACATTGAAATGCAAAACCCTCTCTTTGTCAAGGGCATTGGGCCCTTTTCTGCAGTAACTTCACAAACTAGTCAAGTCTCACTCTCTTGTACACAGTTTGTTTAGCTGTAAAGTGCAACATCCCTGACTGAACATTACAATGAATGCACACAGCATACACACCACCATGGGACATGCCAAGAGGCATTAATCTGTTTCTATATTTAATTAAATTGAAAAATTTGGGGGTTTAAGGTATAATTGCAGTTTTCCCTTCAGATCCAATGAAAACAAGTATTAATATTACCCTTCATTTGCCTTTCTCTTTGCTTCAGAAACACCACTTCTACTTCTCACAAAGCAGTGACAACTGAGCCTGATCACCTCATAAAACTTCAGGTTTAGAGATAAGAAATATTTAACCCAAAACCAGTTTCTCAGCGTTGCTTTCTCCAGCTGTTGTGTCATTTGTGACAGAATTACTAATTAGTTCCATGATCCTGTCACAACTAGATGATTCAGCAAGTCTCACTCAACTACTTGCAATATTGTTTAGGAACTGAATTTCCTAAAGCAGTTTCTTACTCCCCTTAAATGGCTCCACAAGTAATTTTTGAGTTGGCACTGAAATGACTGGAGAAGGAAGCCCAGTAAATAATCTTCAAACAAATATCCTATACAACAAATGGACAAGTTAGCAAGGTGTTGTAAGCACCATTTAATTCCTTTGCATATCATCCAGATGGAATGATATGCAAAGGAACCCTCCAGCAGTTTTCACTCTGAAATGCTGGTAAAAGAGGCAAATTTTAACAATCCTCCATTTACCATGAGCAAATTACCTCTGCTTTCAAATTCAGAAGATTATTATTCTCCCATTGCTAACCTACACTGTTGAAGCTGAAAGAAAACTGTGTCATTTGTGACTCATTTTTCAGTGCCAAAGGGAGCTCTGGGGTAGGTGAGCAGCCTTGTGCCCCCTGCTTTTGTGCAACAGGAGTGCACACAGCTCTATGCTTCCTGAGAAAAGAAAACTGGCATGTTTGGGCCAAAAAACCCTCTCTGTCATGTGGCTTTATTGTTCCATAATGCTAATGGGCCTTAAAATGGGACTTAGTATTTTCAGTCTTAATTCCAAGACAGCATATTTCTGAAATGCAAACCAGGTTCAACTATCCAGCAATTCTGGCCATGGTTTCTTGCTGCTCAGTCAGTCCCTTCACTGCAGGGGAGGCTCTGTGAAAGGCAGGCTGCTACAGACAGGCTGCCTAGTCAGCCCTCAGAAAGAGCTGAAGCCACATAGGGCTCTGCTGACTGAAATTCAGCCTGGGCTGAATTTCAGTCAGCAGAACAATGACACACAATTAATGTATTAACAACGAGGGCAGAACTATATAATCATATGCAAATAATACTGTGCACCATACAGCAGCCCACAGACAAAAAGACAGCAATAAATCCATAGTATTTTTAAGATCTTGTCTGCAGAACTAGAATGTATAGAGGAAGGACCCGGACATGTAGTGCAGAGACACAAATTGGTAAAATTTCATATTTCAATAATTACAGGATGAATAAATAAATAACAAACTGGCAAGATGACACATCAGCTAAATGCTAAACAAAGTACTATTTATATTTAAATATGTATTTATTCAATTTTTTTCTCCTAGACCAAAAGAAAAAAAACACCCAAGGGATGTTAATGCTGAGATTCTTCAATGCTGAGCTGGCATTGAAGCCAGAAGGAAATTAAGAATGACCTTGTACAAATGAAGCAGCAAATGATGCTCATTAGCAAGCAGCCCTAGGAAGGCAGTGCTGGAGGTACCCGAATGTGCAGCAGGTAAGAGTTTCCATGGCCACTGGTTCAGGGACACTTAGGAGGAGCAGAACAGCAAAGAGAAGTGTGTCAACAGCGTTAAATTTATGTGATGGAAACCACGCATTAAGAAAACACCGAGCTAACATTTATTTAACAGAGAAAAGAGCTCCCCTAATGCTATTCAGAATGCCATTGTGCAAAAAGTATTGATTTGATACTACTGATTAAGTAACTCCTTCCCCCTTCAGTTGTCAATCAAGATCATAGCACAAAGGCTTTCAGTACAAATGGTGCCAGAACATTCTGTGGCAGATAGATTTTTTTCTCTTTCTAACTGACAGATTATGCCAACTGAAATACCTGTTAATAATTTTAATTAGTTCCTTTCCTGGTTTTTATTTCAAACAAAATTTAAATTAAAAATTATCTCTGTAAAGGAACAAGACTTGCCTAATGCTGTTCAGCATCATTTATTTAGAGCAAGCTGCACTCAGATGACTGTCCAGTGGTCCATGACATTGCGTAGAATTTATAATCCAAATGCCAAAAAGAGAGGGAGAAAATAAATTTCATTTTAATAGGAATATAGAGTTAATGAGTATGAGTTCTTCTTATTTTATTATCTAAACTACCTTGTCTGGCATCAAGTTAATTATCAACTATGCCTCAGAGAGTGCTCTTTTAAAAAGTTTCTGTAGAGTTAAAGCCTTCTTTCTTCACAAATAAACTTAGTCCAGAAAGATGAAGACATGAGCTAAGGTTATCTTTCCCAAAGAAGTGCAGTATCTGTTGATGTCACTTCAACAGTGATAAATATCACCCAACAGTTATCAGACACCTTACAAAAAACCTGACCCAGCCTCCATCATATTAAGCACTTATATTGGTCTCAGCAGGAAGTGGATCACTCTCTAATATTTATCCATGTATTGTCACAAATAATCCATGACAACTGGATAATGCAGGTATGAACCAGAGGGAGACAAAGTGGGGGACAACTTGTGGAAATGTGAGAGGGGCAAAAGAGCCTTGTTAAAGGTAGGCTTAGTACTTCTGAGAGACTTCAGTCTGCCAGATTTATTAAAACCAGAAATAAAGAAAGGCTTTGCATTATTTCTAGCTTCAAAAACTGACAAAATGTTTGACAGGCAAATATCTTTTCTCTCTGAACTTTTGAATGAGGTTGCTCATATTACAGATAAGTAGAAGGCATACATATTAACACAGTGGGGGGAAAGAAAACACTAACACCCACCATGCTGAGTGGTGTGGCACTGAGGGGCTGAGCTTGCCAAAAGACTGAAAGCACAGCCAAGAGCATGCCTTGCTTATTCCTTTTGCTCAGAAGCCTTTAGTAGAAGGCAATCACACAGAACAAAACAACAAAGCAAGCTTATCACTAGGTATATTTAAACATTACAGCTTATGTTTCAGATTCCTCTTGCCTCGCAAAGACAGTCTGCAATTTGTGCAGACCAATTATCCTGTTTGTTCTTGGCAGGTCTTCTAACTGGCTTCACACTAATGCAAAGACAAGATTCTGTTCAGGACACTATTGCTGTTGAGAAAGGGATTTAAGTTTAAAAAACAATTCATCAGAACTGACCCTTTTGCACCACACTAGGTAGGCAAGGACTGGATAAGAAGGTGGAAGAAAGGGATAATTTCAAAAGCTTTTTCCTTTGGTGCAACTGAGATGATTAAGGGATACTAAAACATGATGTAGGAAACTATTCAGAAGGAAATTACAAACCCTAAAATTTGAACCCTAGAATGCCCTTATGAACCCTATCCCCTTATTCTAAAACTTAGAATAAGGGCATAGAAAGGAAGGAATTGTGTCCTAAAGGAACCTCCATGATTCTCCCAGCTCAGTTTCACTCAAGTTTAAACTAAGGCAAAACACCTCCTGTACTTGTTCTCAAAGGGACAAAGCTTGAACACCATGGCATACTCTGACCAATGTCTTCCCATAGATTTAAATGGTGCATTAAGGTACTATATCATGCGAATAAAAAGTGGCAGCAAGCAAATATATAGCTATGTAGGTTTTTTCTCTTTTTTTTTTGGGCAATGGTCGCCAGAGTTGCTCTCTTATATAACAGGCTACAGATCTGCATTGCATGTTAATAGAAATCACCATTAATTAGCTTTTACCACTCTTCAATCTGTAATGGTTAACTGTCTTCAGAGTAAAGACCTTATTTCAACTCTCAGCCTTTCTTTATTCCCTAGCCTTTGCTTGTCTTTACACACCCAGTAGACTTAAGTCATCAACTACCAATTTCTCATCAATGCAATTATATTTAATCAAGTCTACTTGGTATTTCTTTTTGATGAGATTACAAGTCATTTTGACAAGTGTTATTTTCCACAGGTTCATGCTGATTGGCATTAATTACATTGCCTTCTTTTAATTCTTTATTAATTAATCTTTATTAATTTTGATATGCTGCTGTTTTGCCAAGTGCATAACTGGATCACCATGAGCAACAGTGTGCTTTCAAAATAGTAGAGGAGTTTGAAAAACACAGTAAAGAACTCAATTGTAGAAGCTGCAGGTCAAAACCAAACACCATCTGCCTTTAAGCTCCCCGTCCAGTCCTGACACAGCAACTCCAACCCACTTGGCAGAGCAGAGAGCTCCTTGCAGAAGAGGGTGGGGAGAAGATGGAAAACAAGAGTGTAAAGCCTCACAGCATATGAGGGAGATGCAGATGTCCTGCATCAAGGCAAAGGTTAGCACAAACACGATTTGTCCTGAGGAAGTGAGGAAGAAGAGAACTGAGACTGAACAGGAAAATTCTGTGAGCACTGTACCCCTCTGAACTTACTTTCTTTCCTGTGCTTACCATGGCAGATGTTGACTAAAATTCAGCAGATCCAACTAGTCAAGAGAGACTGATCAGGCAAGTTAAACTCCTATTCTGATACCCATACTTAGGAGGAAATCCTGAAGATAATTTATAGGCAAATATGTTTTTGCATGTTCCAGTACCATCTATGTGTCTTCAAATACATGAGTGTGAGGGAAATTCTGTTTACAAACAGACGCATAAACAGTTAGCGCTCAACTCAAAAAATATACTTAGCACTTGCTGCTGTTTTTCTGTGGTTTGTACGCAAAATGAATTGTGCCTGGGCTGAATTTCTCTTTTCTATTCCTTCTTTCACTAGTAGCTGAAGTAGTAAGAAAAACAAGGGAGTGTTAGTTAGTGGTCAATATGATAAGATCCAGGGAGATGAGTGTCACTCCTGTATTCATCTCTGATGACCCTCCACAGTAGGAGTCAAAACAATTTTAAAATATACTAGTTCCAGCATAAAAATAATGAGTGCTGAACAAACTGAGCAATCCAGCAAAAAATTACAGTTCACACAGGCCTATGTACCAGTGTGTTTCCCAGGAGCTAGGACACAAGATTGCTTGGAGAACCTAGTAGATGCTTACAGTACAGCAAGTTTTGCAGGCAATGCAGAAATTCCTCTCATCCCCTGTATTAACATGATCCTCAGCCAAACTTCTCTACAAATCACCAAGGGAGAAATCTTTGCACAGACTGCTCCACGCTTTTGCAGCCCCATGACAGATGCAGCCCTAGGCTTACACCTTCTAATCCTAATCCTAGGCTTTGCTAAACTTTAGCTCCGCCAGTGCCGAGGCCCCATGAGGCAGCTCACAGGGGAGAAGCCTTTGCACAGCCTGCACTGGAGTTCTGCAGCCCTTCCCAGCCCCACACCCATGGCAATTCCAGCTCCCACAGCCCTGCCCTGCCGCGGGTCCCGCTGAGCCGAGCCCACAGCCCTGCCTGTCCTCAGCCTGAGCCCAGGGCCGAGCCCAGGGCTGCTCCTGCTGGGCTCTGGGACTGGCCCTGGCCACCCACCCCTGGCAGCACCTGACAAGACCTGGCATTATCTGAACCTTCATCCCCCATAGCCCACAGCAGCAGCCTGCTTGGAAAAGCTCTCCAGGGAAAAATCCTTCTGCAGCCTACACACACTGTCATGTGGTACCCAAATCTGCTCAATCTGCATTGATGGCTTTTTCCAAGAAACACCAATATTTAATACTTCCTGAGCATGTGAAACAGAGGCTCAGCTGTCAGGGCTGTTTGACTTCGAGCCAAGGACTTTGCAAAGCAAATATGAGTGATCTGCCATGGGTGTTCCACAGTATTGCCCATATCCACTGCTAAAAGAGCAAATAAAACACTAGTTATAGAAATTGCTACATCTGAAATCACACATCTTTTTACCAAATATTTAATAAATTCAGTCTCTCCTAACTATGTATTGCTCAGATAAAAGCAATGGAAAATAAAGCCAGGGTCAGAGATTAAAATCCGAATTTCAAAATTCAGATTTGGAGCATGATTTTAAGGTCCAGTCTCAGCACAAGCTAAACTGCAAAGCAGCCAGAGCTCCCATAGAAGCAGTTGATATATCTAGAACCATACCTTGCTGAAGGCACACCTCTATGATATTCTCTCCAACAAGACAATGATCTGTTTACTAAGATGAACATCCAGGATGGTGAGGAGCTGGAGCATGCAACATGGGAAGAGATGTCACAACAACAGGATTTACTCAGTCTTGAGTAGGTGAAGGGGAGCTCTTGGTGTTGTCTACAGCTGAGGAGAGGATTTAGAGAAGATAGGGCCAGAATCCCTCTTGGAGGTGCAAAAGGAGAGAATGGGAGCCAAAAGACACAAATTGCAACATGGGAAAACCAAATTATACATAAAGAGCACCTTTTTTCTCCACAAGCAGAGCCAACCACTGGAACCTGGCCTCAGAATATTAGAAAGTCCATCCAGAGACAGAAAGCTCCATGAAACACAGCCCTGAGCAACCTGATGTAAATTGGACCCGCTCTGAGCAGGGAGGACAAGATGACCTCCAGGTAGGTCTTCCAATCAGAATTTTTCTGCGATTTTACAAACCTTCTAAGAAGCATGCAAAGTACTGCTATAGATATTTTCGTATAAGGCTTTAAACATTTGTTTGTTTGACAAATATAAAGCCAGCAAGAGATAAAACCAGATTCTGCTGTAAATTAAAGTGGAATTTTGTTTCCATGAACATCTGGAATATGTATGTGCAATTGCCATACTGCTAAACAAAGAGCTGGCATGAAGAAAAAGAAAAGGATCTGTTTTCATTTAGGATTTTGTCCCTTGGAGCTAACATAATGTATAATGTGTTTGGGGTTTAAGAGTAGTGATTTGTTTGGAATTAAATATAAACATAATTTCCAAAATACAAGAATAGTGCTTTATGGTAAAACCAGAGATAAATCTGAGTCAGAACATGTCTATAAGAGCTGTCTTCTGAAAGTATTGAAAAAGCTGTGATTGCTTCACAGGTACCATTTCAGAGGTTACTTTTGTCTGCAGGTGTCTGGATTCCAGTGGTAGTCACTGTAACTTAAGTCATAAGCACTTCAATAGTTTTTGAAAATGGTTCTGAATTATTCTCATCTCACTGCTCTTGGAAACCTGACCTCTTCAGCAATCCTGAATTCTTTTTTTTAGGAATACATTGTTTTTGTTAAAAAGGTACTTGTTATTTTTAGGGCAAGCTAAAACTAAAACTTTCAGTCTGTACATACTCTTCATATCCAGGTGTAAACTTCAGCCTAGGTGAAGTTGCCATCCTTATGCATGGCAATTTCTTAGCAACTCCATTAATGGGGAAGTTAAAACCTCAGTTAGGTGTAGTCTCGTCCCGATACAGTTAGGTACCTGATTTCTATACAGAGAGAAGATTAAGGCACTTGGCTTAATGCCACCCCAGCTTTCTCTGCTGCAAACATATAAACTGACCCACATGGAGCATTGAAGACAGACATTTCTGAAACTGTCTTTTTCCTAGACCACAGCTCTTTTGTAGCTCAAAACTAGGCACCTGTGTGAAAAACGGAGTCACAGCCACAAATTTCTTTCTGGGTTTAGTCACAAAGTCACCAATTAGGGCCAGCACCTCTCTTTGCTTTTAGCTGTGGCTGCTGGAGGAAGAGAATTGAAGCTACAGCACCTGCTGAACCCTGCTCTCCACATCTAAGGAAGGGCTCGTTTCCTCCCACTCACTGCCAGTGGCCCTGTGGATCCTGCACTCCTCCCTCCACAGTGAAGCATTCTCACCTGATATTACTGTTAATACAAGAGAAATCCACCCCAATTAGTTTTTAAAGACATTATTTTGAATTGCAAGAGCAGACGTTTTTCACTCTTTTCAGGTTCAGGGATGCCAAGAACCCAGTTCTTCAGTTTCCTGATGAAGTGCACAAATCTCTTGGTCGCTATACAGCTCCAGTACATTCATACAATATAGTGTGGTTACCTGAGGCACAACATACATATGTTATCACTTTTTCCATGTATATATGTGTGTGTGTGTGTGTGTGTGTGTGTGTGTATAATCTGCATCCCATCATGGAGGTAAGCTTCATTCAAGCACAAGTTGTACTCAAAGGCATGCTGGGTTTGACTCTCCTTGAGGCTGAGTCCATCACCAGCCATAAGAGAAGTAAAATTGTTACATGTTCTCTCTTTCACTATTCATTAAGTGAAAGCAATATGCTGAGCACAATACAAATAAAGAACTCAGTGCTGTGTCTGTGCCCATGTTCAAGATAACCTGAAGATTTTGCTTTCTGTGATACTAGACGTCAACAATGTGTAATAAACTCTTATTTAATTACTTCATCTGTCAATGTCACATAATGTGAATAGTGTGATTACTACTAACAGGTTTTGTTTTTAGAAAGAAGGCAGCTTTAGAAGGACAAACGTGATGAGCCAGAAATACCTGAGACAAATGCTGATTTCCTTTCTCATTGATACTAAATTCAGTAAGATTATTCATAAAAGGCCCTTTGTATTTCCTGCTCATCTTTGTGGACAATTAGTTTACTGATCCTCCTGTTTGAATCCTCTGTGAAGGACACAGCCTCTGTGAAAACTCTCCAGCTCTTCTAACCTTAGGTATGCCTAGCTTACCTTCTTTGACTGAATAATCTTATTGACTCAGGTGTTGCCAGCTTATCAGTCCACTCTTCACAGGTCAACAAAGGAAATTTTATGCCAGGGCTGCTCCTAGGTCTTATGTCAATCAAAATTTACTGATTCAGGATTTGCCTCTTCCCCAACATCTCTCCAGCTTGCAGACAATTACATCACATTACACACTGCACACTTGTCTGCAGCATTTATCTGTGTTGTAGAGCTTCTCTGCAGCAGACAGCGTGTTGGTGCCTGTGGAGTCTCTGAATTCCCAAAGATGGGAACCAGATGCTACCATAACTATGCATACAAAAAGTACTATCCTCCTATAAAAAAGCTCTTGAAGAACTTTATTCAGATTTTATGAGCCATCAAGAGGAACAGCTGGGATTTGTTTTTGTAGGGTTTTTTTGTTTGCCTTGTTTTTTCAATTCAGTAATATTCAAGCATAGACATTCACCCTGAAGCATTTGCCTTCAGATACAATATGCTTTTATTTCAGCTTTCGCTGCTAAACTCTACTCTTCATTTATATGTCAAAATATTAGGATGCTCTTTTCCCACTCTCATGATTTTTACGCATATACTTGTGTCAGGAGTGAAACAACCATCGCCTTTTTTGACTGACATACTCAATCCAAGAGGAAAAGGAAGAAGCAAAACCTTTATAACTTTAAGAAGGCTTTTTCTTTTTTTTTTCCCCTAATGATATATACACTGAGGTGCTTTCTGTAACAGACAAGAAACGGATAGAATTTCAAAGGAATGGGAAAACAATGCACCACTGCAGCAGATGTGTGCCCAGAGAAGCTACGAAAAAACAAAGATTTAAAGATTTCCACATCTTGTTGCATAAAAGCACAAAAATGAAAATCAGATAATGGCAGTTTAACAGAAACAAGCAAGAAAAGCCCTCCGAAGTTCATCTATAAAAAACACAATTAAAATACTTTTAAATAATTCCTATACAAATTAAGAAAAAATCCTTTCTTCATGACAAATTTTTCTCATGCTTTCTTACAGTGTTGCTGTCTAAAGAGCAGAAGAAATACTTTTCCTTGTCGCTGCACCTTCACACACTAGTGAGTATGTCTTCCCAGATTGTTAAGTGCAACAATTACGACTCTCTAATGCAACTTCCCACATAGCAAAAGCAATGGATCTTCCCTATATGAAACTCTTAGAGCCCACACAAAGTGTGGTTACCTTCAGCTTTTTTTTTTTTTTTTCAAATATCAATTCCAGTTTTAAAAACGGACTCCAAAAGAAAACTATTTGTTGTTTGCTACCCTTGTTCACTTCAGCAGGTCATTGCCCTTTACTAAATGTACTTCCTAAACATGCATATTTCATTACCATTCAGAATTTGTCTGGATCCAACTTCCTGCCATTACATCCTGACATGCTTTTGTCTGCTAGACTCAAGTTCTTCAGTATCACGTTTCTGTTCCCTGCAGAGGTTCCCTGCACACTGTCAACACATCTCTCTGTAAATCTGTTTGATAAACTAAAGTCAAGCTGTTTGAAGGCTTGGTTTTTAAACTGTTAATCATCTGAGGGCCTCTTCCCAGACAGAGCCTCCTCCATTTTTTCAACATCTTTCTTGACTGTGGAAAGCAGAATTAAACAGAGTATTCTATCTGTGGCCATATCTACTTCTGATGCAGAGCTAATTCTTCACAGCGTCTCTTCATATGTTCTTCTTAGATATTTGAGAGTTGCATTAGCCCTCCTGGCCACAGTGCCCCACTGTAAGCTCATATGCAACTAAAATCATGACACAGATCTTTTTCCAATAACCACTTCTCAGTCCAGTGGTCCCTTTTCCATCAGTATGGTTAACATTCTTTACTGCTGGTTTTATGACATTACATTTGATCCCTGTGACTGGCACAGACCACTGTTACTAGCCATCTTCCCAACACCACTTGAAAGGTTTATCAATGTTTTTCCATTTTGTGCTCAGCTCATGTTAAATGACTCAGCAGGAGCAGTCATTTAACATGATACAGAATTTCATTTAGTTTCATCTATTTAATGCATTCCCATTTTGTTTCATATTGCTGTATTGTATTAATCAAGAATTCACAAGGTGTTAAACCAAACAGCTCAGTGAGATTTATCCAGATGGTATTAGATCAGTTGCACTTTATTAACTGAACATGCAATCACCTCAGGAGTAACATTTCAAGCCAGTATTACCAATATGTGTTATCCATATTCCTGAACTCATTGGCAATATATTTTCCTTGCTGTATCCCATCATAGGAATTTTTCCTCTTTGCCCTGCATCAACATAATGTCCAGTATGTTTTATGGGGACCTAGACAGTTCTACAAAACTCTTGAATAGGTTATAAAGGTAGTATTGAATATATTATTGAGTATATTAAATAGTGGCATGTTACCTCTCTGGTGTTCTCAGAATTTCATGATTTAGGGAAATACTTCTATTTCCTCTTCAGAGTTTATTTTTCCTTCCTTCTGGTCCCATCTCCATTACTTGCTTGATGGAAAAGATACATGCATTCTTATTTCTATCAGCCCTCAACATTGTTTCATTACTTCTGTAATATAAAAAGTTTCTCTTTAACTTGTGGAATCATAGGAATACTTTTTTCAGCTTTCATTATGCAAGTCTACCCTACACAATTTTAAGACTCATAACTCAGAGATTCAAGAAATTTTTTTTTTCTTCTTCTGAAAGTTTGCATCTCACTCATGACAGCAAATAGTTCAGGCTGATAGAAATGGAGCACAAACTCTATTGAGAGAACCAAAATAAATCAGAATAAGCAAGTTTCAAACAGAAAGTCTAAGGCTAATTAAGTGATCTGAACTAGAGGCCATGAGGCCCTTGGGAATCTCTGAACATTGCTATCTTGCAGATTTTAGAAATAGTTAGTTGGACATAACTCAAGCATCTCTCACCTAGCACAACAAATCAGGTATTTCCTCAACACATTATAGCTCATTAAAGTAGTTGTGTCTTAATACAAGGTTGATGCTGCTGTAGGAAAGGATGTACAAAGAGGTATTCAGAAAAAAAAAACAGCTGTAATTTCTGCTAATTTTGTATTTTCTGTCTTTGCCTAGATTTCCACAGCTTTAACTTACTCAGCATTCTTTCTTAGATTCAAAGAGATTCTTGCTGTAATTCTCAAAACAGAGGAACAATCTTGGTTCATTCCTCTCATGACTGTTGGGCTGATAAAACCAAAGATCACATCACTAGTTAGCAGCAGTGGTTCTTTAGCCTGGTTATTTTTTAAAAAATGTCCTAATATACAACCTACATGAATCTCTGACTATACCATAAGAGGAGATTTGAATCCACTGCCCAATTTTGTGCAGAAGAACAGAGATATTAAAGAAATTAAGTCTCTATTGATTTCCTGAAAGTAGACAGCTGAAGAGACAGACCCTGTAAACACTTTGATTGAAGATATCATTGAAAAGTCTTTATTAAACAACAGAAAATACACTTGAAGGAAAGGCCTCTAGAATCCCCCAATCATACAAAAATCTCTAAAGCTCCAAACTCACAAAATCTCAAGAAATGCATTCACAGGGAAAATTGTGACTGTTAGTTGCAATGTTCCTGTATTTAATTATGAACGTGTACATTCATGTCTTGTTTTATTCTTTAACAGGTCTGTCTCCTGAAAGGCAACCAGTACTATCAAATCAAGACTTGTGGCAGAAAGCTCTGGAGTCTCTGTCCTGCATGCAACGCATTCATGTATTCCAGAATTTAAGTCCCTCAGAAGAGACCAAGAATTTGACCGAAATATGCCAATGGACAGCAGCTGTGAGATGGGCATCATGTTCAATTTACAGCTGAGCAAAGAGGTTCTAAATCTCTGTTTGCTGTGAGCCACCTAGCCAGGTATACAGGTGCACTGTGGTCTTATATTTTATAAGAACATCACAGGGATGAATGCCAGACAACTGGCAGCTGTCTACCTAATTTTAGATTATGTGGCAATAAACAGATACTTCAACATTTCAGCACATTCTCTTATTGGGTTTTTATTCCAGAAGCAAGGAAAACTAAAATGGCCTGTATTCCTTGGTAATTTTAAGGAAAAGCCAGTCATTCAGCAGTTGAACAGATTGCTCTCAAGGTTCAGAAAACACTGACTGAACATGTGATGGAGAATGCTACAGACAAGGTAAAGCACAGCTGAAATTCAAGGCTGCTGGGGCAGCACTAAAGAGTACTTGTAACAGGAAAGAAATTATCAGAATAAGAGTTTGCCCCTCCAGATGTTTAGGAAAAAGCCTCATTACTATGGATTTATGATCTCTTTGAGCAAAGGTTATTTTGATGCTTTTAAAAACAGAGAGAAAAAACCAACTGGTGGTGCATATAATTTTCCGCTATAGACAGTGCAACTACATCAATTCATCTTTCTCACCCCACAAATCAAGATAGAGACACTGTAAATCAGAACTCTTATGTCAAGGTTTAAGGGAAGCAAGAAATATGCAAAACAGTAAATCAACATGAGGTTTCCTATACTATGGTTGGCAGTCACAACTATACTAGAAGTCAAAAGATTAATGCTGACCATTTTCCTTTCCACTGCCCTAAGAGTAAAAAGCAAGATTGAACACCAGGAGTCTTTGGTAACAGGTGCTGAGGGATTACTGCATAGGCTGCTAGCAGTTTTTCTCAATGTACATGTCAGATTTCAGGGAAAGGCAATGTTGAAGAAGAAAATAGCCTTAGTTCCTTTTAAGTTTTTTTAAATCAATGCAGGGAATGGATGTTCAAGTAGCAAGCATTCTGGCACTCAAGAAGCCTTGTTAGAAATTAAAAGACAAAATCTATGCTTAATTAGCCTCCCTTTTTTCAATCTGTTGAAATCAGCAGGATTTCACAAGAAGTGACAAGAAATGGAAAAGAAGTTACCTCTGTTTTAGCAAGGTGTAAGGAGAGCAGCAGGAATTCAACTTCCATACACCTAGGTACTTTTGTAGTTAATGCTTGAAATTACCTAGAAGGATTAGGAACACAAATCCATTAAAAATTACCTCCTTCTTTAACAAACCACTAAATAATCAGGACCTCAGTGCCAGATTATCCCATTCTCTTCCCTGTGTGCAAAGCATTTATTGGTACATGGCATCTAAGACATGAGAGCTGCAGCAAGAGTGGGCCAGCACAGTCATTTACAGGTCTAAAGCCTCTTATCTGTAACAGCAGCAATCAGTGGGGTACAAATAGACAAGGCAAACCTTAAGCTAAGGGAACATCTCAGAACATGGGACAAAGGCCATTGCTAATTACTGAAGAAAGACAGGAAGTGTCTTGGTTACCTCCTTCTGCCTTGATGGAGGCCACCTAATACTTAGAGCTCCTACAAAGCATTTACACTGCATGAAATAGATTAAGTAGGTGTTTGCATTACTGGCCCTTTTCACTGTAATATAATCAGCTGTTGACTAGGATCTCAGAGAGACAGAAGGGGTTTGCTTACTAGGTTAATGCATTTTCATGGATTTGTACTTGAGAAAATAAGCAGTCAGAAAAAAAGGAGGGAAAAGTATACATAAATGCATTGTACTCAAAGATGCAATTTTTAATTTAAAAATTGAACACAACTGATTATATAAAAATTAATAAGGCAAAAGAATTCCAGACACAAGGTCAAATTTGTGTATCTAAGTAAAAATTAAAATATATGCTTACAGAAACAAAAGGTTATAACTAAACACCATTGATTCCTACAGGAATCAGAAAAAATCTGGGATTCTGGGTTTTAGGCAATATATACCAGGAAAAAATAATATAATGAATTATACTTAGGAGACAAGACATCCATTTTAAGATAATCTCTTAAACAGAAAAAATTCCACAGAATGTGTCCTTTGCTTTACAGAGCCAGCATTCATTGCATCACAGAGAAACACTGTATCTCAAAACTTTACATAGAAAAAGGGAGGAAAGGGGCAAATTTTCTCACAACTGTGAAAGGCTAGTTACACAAGAAGCCGCAAATCTTGATGACTACTTCAATAACAGCATTATTTAGTGATTACCATTGCCATCAATACAAAACAAACCATATGTGGGGCAAGTGCAGGTCAGAAAACACTCGACTCATGCAGCACACAGAAGCAGGTGTAGCATATTTCAATAAAGACATATTGGTCAATCATTTTTTCCTGGATAGTAATCTTTTCCTTTAGATTCTTCTAAATAGATACATTTTTTAAATATGCTTAGACCAGAAAACTACATTTGTTACCTTTAAACATACAGAGTGGTTTACCTTAGGTGGATTACTTTGATACCAAGAACATGAGGAAGATTTACATCCTTTTCATCAGTTACAGCTTTGAGGCTAAGCAGATGGCACACTCCTGTAAGTATAGTATTCTACAATAATCCAGGGTAGTTTTAGCTTATTTCTTTTTATAGCTCCATGGGTCCCTCCCCAAACCCTCCTTAAAAATCAAGGTCTATTATCTGTATTTTAAGATGTGAATGCAAGCTAACAATCTGCAACCAACATATAGTGGATGCAATCGGCATAAAGATTTAAATTACTTTTGTTCACAGCCCAGTGGCAACTTAAACATATCTCAACCAGATTTCCAACCTAGGCCTAAAGAATGTGTACATTTTCTTAAACTTTTGTTTAAATAATGGCAGCATGCGATATGCAAAGATTCAGACACATTATTTCAGACATGTACCCCACACAATTCTTGTTAGAAATGAACCTACTCTGGAATCTTGCTGTTAGGCATTTGGGAGTTTTTTTAATCAAATGGCATTAACTGATTTAAGCAAAAGTGTCATGGGAAATGTGTCAGCTTTGAAGAAAAAAAAAGTCACTAGAGATTGTTTGGGACCCAAGATACAACTACCATGCAAAATTAGAGATAATTGAAATACCTTTGTTTTCCCTCTTCCAGATGTGGCACTGAAGTCTTAATTTTTTCATTGTATATCAGATCACTGCCTCCACTACTACACACTGACTACTCTTGCATGTAACTCACAGTCTTTCTCACCAAGATATTTTCATTTTGTTTACACTGAACATAGAATATTCCTTATGCCTCAGCTGCCAGATTTCTTTCGCTTCATGAGAGTCACAATTCCCTTTTGACTAGTATTTAATTTATATACACAAAATAACACCAATAATAGAAAGCAGAAACAGCCTGTTAGTCAGGGCTCTCAGAAAAGCAGTGACTATGAACATAGATCTCTTGCATTACTGAGGAATGTTGAGCAAGTATGAAAAATCAGCCGCTGAAGTTGTGCACTCAAACCTAGGTGCCAATTTTAAACGTTTCATGGTCTTTCAGGAAGACTGAGATCATTGTGATTAAAATTTCCCCCACGAGCTAGCCCAAGACAGGCTTTGAAGGTAGAAATATTTGTGAAATGATTTACAGATGTTTCCAAACTTGCTGCCAGCATTCCTCCTGAAAGATAGTCTGTGGATCTTTTATCTTAACATTCTTTTATGTGTTTCTTATGCAGCATATGATAAGGATGAAGGAAAAGAGTCAGAAATTCTGATTAGAGTTATATTAATATATAGTTTTTCAAAATGTCCAAGAATCTGACCACAATTTAACTGTTAAATTTAATTTGTTCAGCTAATGAAAGAAAATCCTGTTAGATTCTGCATAGCTTAGACAGCTATGAAACCAAAATATGTTTTCACCCAAGTCTCAGAAAATAATTTTCTCTTCGGGATGTTGAGGTGACAACTATTCAATATCAAGAACTTCCCAAGCAGTACCCAAACTAGGGAACCACTGCATGGCTTGAAAGAGCAACTGGGTCCACCACTCTTCAGCATGAAGAAACACCATCATATGAGTTATCTGCTGCTCAGACCAAAACATTCTTTAGAAAGGCACAGACAGGCAGCTTTCACTGTCTGACAATGTCCACAGGCTCTTTCCTGAGAGGTCCCTGAGGCCTCTGCAGCTCCCAAGCCCTGGATGAGCCTGCACAGCCTGACGTGACCCTGCACCTGTCACAGGAGTATCATCAGCAGATTGCTGACCTGGCTCTCACATCTGCCAGGGGCAGCTTCAGCTACACCCGTTACAGACACAAACACAGTGTTTCTCCTGTGGATCTTCCCATGCCAAAGCTGGGCTCTGTGCAGCAAGAATATCTTCTTCAATCCATTTCCTTCTCTACTAGCTGCTGCCTCTTTTTCTTACCTGTTTTTCCAGTGCGTGTTGTGACAAATTCTCCATTGCAATGCCAGGAAAAATTTATTTTTGTAAACTTGCCCCAGACCTCCAAAAACTCAAGATGTTAAAGTGGTGTGCCTGCAATACACAGTAGTCTTTAAGGGAAAGCCCTTGTTTTTCCAGATTCCTTTGAGCTTTAAAACAGACATATACACAAAGATTGTATAGACTAATTATAAGGAAAAACAGCAAACATCAAAAGCTGTGTGATTAAATGAAGTTTTCCACAGTTATGCAAAAAAACCAGGGAGGTATGAGATTCCAGGGTTTCTGGAGTGCTAAGTAATCAAAACAGCACAGCAGCTTTAACAAGAGGGCCCCACAAATACTGTCTTCATATCAGCTTTGTAGTTCATGCAAGAGAATTTTTTAAAATATTCAAAAAGGATTCTCTGGAATGGAAGGAAAACATGGCATATGCAGCAGCATTTTGAACACAACATTCACTGTACCCTTTGACCACAGTGCACGGCCTCACGTCCTCCCCCCTTGCTGCCATACCACAGAGGGATGGGGAATGAGTGGGAAAGGGTCACCAGCAGTTTTTCCAAGAATTAAGATAACTGTAAATTGAGCTTATCCCATACTTAGTAGCTGTATATGCATTATACATGCAACTAAGTTTTTCCATTCTTATTTTGTCTTAATGTAAGAGCTCTAAAAAAATTGGACATTCTGTTTGAAAAACATGTCTTGCACCATCTACAACAATAGCATTGTGTGGCCCTCTTTAGTGTTTAGTTGCAAAAAGTCATGGAAAATGATCCCTAGAACAGGCAACTTTCAAGATTATCTATATTCCCATTAGGCTCAATTAATCCAAATTTGACTATATCTGATTTCAGACTGAGGCAGGCTTTCGTTCCAAATACACTTACACTTCCTGACTAGCAATAGGAAACAAGTTTAAAGACTAGCATTCAAAAATATCTCCTCCTTGTCAAGTTTTTTAACCTTTTTTTACATCTCAAGTGAAATGAGCTTTTATGTCTCTCCTTTGTTCTGATGAAAAGTTCTTTCCCTCCAATAAACCAAGTTTACTGTGATGGGGAAAACAAGGAAGAGCACCAAGATCCCAAAAACTTTAATGTATTGCCATGGACAACATAAAGGCTCTGGTCCAGTTTTCACTTCTGGTTCCTGCATCATGCTATCACCTCAGAGAGACTACTGAAACTCTACAGCCCAGTAAGAAGAGAGAGTTTTTATTCAGAAGGGCAGGTTCATTTACAGAGTAGTGAGTCAAAGCTGGAGTCAGAGTCACAGAAGTTTTCTCCATGTAGAAATCAGCATAGATAGGAATAAAATTACTATGCCCCTTGGCCTGATAAAGCTTCACAGAGACACCAGGGAAACAAGTGACAGAAGGCCCTTCCCTCAGTTCTTTGGCAGTATCAGCAAGGAATCTCCTAATCCCTTAGCTGGGGTGGCACAGTCCTACATCCTGCTGGGAGGACACAAGGCAAGAGGCCATTACACCTTAGGCTGCAATGGCCCAAAAATTCTGTGCATCTAAGGACAAAGCCCCAAACTGGAGGCAGAAGTTAAGTCATGCAAAAAATTTCTAAAATGCTCTTTAAATGATTCATTATCATTTAAAGTAAAGAGTAAAGAATCTTAACATTATTTCACATTCACTAAATGAATTATTCTCATCATGAATGTGTACTGGTTAGAAGCAAGAATATTGCTAAATTAGCATGATTGAAGCATATCTGAGACAAAAATGAGTGATAGTCCTAAACAAAAAGGCAAATTTAGTGCTTGTCACTAAAGGCACAATTGATTGAATTCAGTTTGTGTGTCTGAATCACCATTAGAAATTCATTATTCATACCTGTATCATCTAATATTCATAAGCCTACCAGCTGAGCACTTTGGACAGTTTTCAATGTCTGTTCCTTTAAAGCATTCACATACTGTCCCATGGGAATCCTGATGTGTCATAAGTTTCCTTGCAGCAATATCCCAACAAATGACAATTCACAGAAGTTGCAGCCCTCTTAGCTGTTTTGGAAATCTGTCAGCTATAGATCATGAAACCTAACAGTCAATTATTGAGACATCTGACAAGTCTCCTGGTTTTTAAAGACACTGAGAGTCACTTGTGGCCTCAGGATACTTTTCCATGGCTAAATGCCAGCAATCGGCCAGTCAAGTGGCTGTCACTGTTGAACTAGTAGTGCCTGAGAACAGAAAAGTTATGAGCTCCCAGTAATCCATGCCTGATATTTCTGAAGTAATTACAACCAAAAGTTCCATGGATGCCTTGACATTTCCTCCGCACTACAGTATTTTAGTTAATTGGGTTTTTTCCCTGATGATGGATGACTTATATCTGAGCTTCATCTGAGGTTTGCTTTGCTTGTTAGGGAAGTTAGAGTGAAATACTGTGGGTCATTATTCAAATTTCAGAAGAATAGGTTCTACTCTCCAACTCTGAACTTAAGTTTCACATTGGCAAATTTCTCTGGTTTTGTAATAATTTCTTACTTATTCACTGTGAAAACATGGTTGGTGACACACATTCAAAAAAAGCATATATAGCTGGTAGTCACTACTCCATGTGCCACTGACAACCATGAGAAACAAAAGCTTAGAATTCATAGCTCTGGCACAAAGGACTGTTTCACATTGTAAAGAGTGCACCATCTTAATGAGTTAGACAACCACTGCCTTCCACTTCACATTTTATGAATACACATACAAGTAGGTCCCTACACTTCTTACCACAGCTTGACAGAAATGCAAATTGACACACAAGATGCAAAACAAAAATTAGTGATTTGGGTTTGGAAAACAACTTGGCAATTTTCTTGTTAAAAGGTCAAGCAGTGAACAACTGACTTGAATTTGCTGCTTAATTGCCAGCATATGATGTAATTTGAAATCCAGAACAAAACTGACTTACATAAGTGATATTAATCTAATTGTGCAATATCCCAAACTAAACCAGGCACTTTTGTCTTGCTAAGTACAGTTTAAAAATAAACAGTCTAAACATGAGATCTCTGCTGGACCAAGCACACCCAAGAATTCACAACATCAGCTAGAAGCTAACCGAGCTCTACTTAAAATGCTATGATTTACACTAGGGATTTTGAATAAATTTAATTAGTTTCCTACATTTCAGCAGAGTATATTAAGAGCAAATGAATTCTCTCAGCATAAACAATGAAACAATGAAGAACAAATGAGTTAAGTCATCTTCATAAATCAATTCATGCTAAAATATGGGCTAATCCCAATCTGCACTCCAGCTAGATATTACCATGTGTGTACATTCAGCAATTTTAATTTAAATTGCCTGCAGTTAAACAGAAAAGGGCAGCAAACCAAGACCACTGTCATCATTTACATTTGCTATTGCAGCATCTCATCTGCAAAGAAAAAATGGAAGAGTTGCCTCAAACAACTGGATCTTCTAAAATGCTACACTTAATCCTTTTACATGACTCACTTGCAGTATGACACTAATCAAATGCATGCAGCCCCCATGTTGATGAGGAAAAATAGGAGAGGAAATTTTTTTTTCCAAATTTATGGACTCCAACAAGTTTATAAGTTTTCCATTTACCTTTAAAATAAAATAGAAGCATGTGGAATTACTAACAGTTTGGCTCTCTAAAGGGAAGGAAGTTGATCGGAAAGTGCTTGAGGCGCTAGCTCAAAGTTCACTCCATGTTTTGAAATCAAGATCTCTCGCTGGATTGGACTGGAAGTGCTATAATAATGGCATATTCTCCTGTTATTTTGTTACTCTTCCCAAGTCAATCTTCTAATTAATAAAAAGCATTAAAATACAAGGATTATTTCAATGTCTTTTGTTACATAAGGGTTCAACTGGGCTAAAAAGAATCTGTTCTGTAAAGAGCACATTTCTGTACCAAAAAACCCATTTTTGTTAGTGATAATTGATATTTCACTTATTAGCTGATATGCCCATTTCACAAGACATTTTACTAACAAATTAATTAAGAGAGTCATAAGGTTTTTTTTAATTAAACCTTATGTCATCAATTTCTTTTATTGATGTCTGAATATTCAACATAAAGCATGTTCCAAGGCTGAATTTAGACTCTCAGGTCAGTTTAGTGGAACAGCTGGAACTGAAGCTAAAATCAGAAATCTTAACTTTTCAGTCTGAAAGTGAAACCTTAATAATTTCCCTAGATGGAAGTAAAATTCAAAAAGAAGTCTGAATATTGCCACCAAACTGAACTAGCCACCTCCAGCTAGCTCTATAGTTAATTGCTTGTTTCAGGAAATTACTTGGATGGGCCCTTCTCATTCAGGAATACACCCCTCTAAACATGTCACAAAGTCAAGTGCTATTCCAGGAGCACAATCACATTTTAACCCAAATCAAGCACTGAAGAGATATTTTACAGAAGAGGGTAGAAATGTCATCCCATTTTACAAACAAATGCATATACTTGGATTAAACATTTTCATGGTAATTCCTGCAAGTTTGTGATAGATCTATATCTACACCCATGTTTTGATATGATATCCTTCTTCACTATGGAGTTGTCTCCTTTAAAAGAAATTATGTGTCTAGCAAAGGAAAATCAGAGAAATCTCTCTTACCTGGCAAAAAACGATGCTGCCACCGAGGTGCCTGTGGATACTTCACTGGCAACATATGTGCTCTGGGAAGCAGGGAAGCTGTACAGGGAGGGCTTGTCTGCATTGTAGCGGTTCAGGGCTGCTTCAGTCAGGCCCTCTCGACCACCCTCTGTCATAAGCTGAGATATCTGAAGACAGAAAAAGATCAGAAGTGTCACCAGCTGAAGCTCACTGGCTGACCCCTCCAAATCCAGCGATGCCTCTGGATTGCAGATGGAGTAAGAGAGAGGCACTTCATTCACTGCCTCTTTGCTGCTCTGTGAACAAGTTTATTGCTGCTTTCACACTAATCTACAGTACCTCAGCTTTGCTCTAACCATGTCTGCATTGGAACAAATGGGATAAATTTATCCCACCACTAAAAATGTCAATGATGTATATGGTTTTCCATCCATACAGAAAAGAAAGAGTAAACCATAATCCTTGCTTGGCCTTACCTCAAGATAAAAGAAAGATTAGATTTGTGCAAAACATGTATATTTTACTTCAGAGGAGGAGGGGGAGGGGGGAGGAATTAAAAGGACAACATTGTAAAAGAACACCTCTCTAGTGTATTAAACATTTTTATTGACCTTTCTCCAGCAAACTCAACAACATAGGAGAGAGTCCCTCAGGATCTTAGGCAATTTATCACCTCTCTGCATAATTTGGATCATTACTACTCACTTTCATTGCCTTTTTAAAAAGGTTTTAAGCATCATGTGATTTCATTCTTCTGATAGTCCATCTAACATTTTTTTCTTATTAGGAAGTCTCATCTCAGCCTTTCATTGTCTGAAAAGAATCAGAGTTCTATCAGACTTGACCCAGCTCTCCTCAAATTGACTGAAAGATCTCTGACTTCAGAGAAAGCTGGGTAAGCTCTACTGAGGCAACTTCTCAATTGTTTGAATTCAATTTCTTGACTTCTTCTGCACAAATTTACAATGCTGTCATGTCATGTCCCATACTTCATGCAATTCCTAACAAATTCCCTTTCCTCTTTCCCTCATTTCCATAACAAATAGCTTCTGTTCACCAATGCATGTCACAAAACTGCAATGCATGCCTAAAAAGAACCCTCTCAGGTTATTGCTATCCATGGCATAGCTCCCTTCCCGCTGCAAAAAGTTTCCAAGAGGTAGTCCCTCACCTGTTCAATTTCATACCTCTACTTGACACCACAAAAACAACAAAACATCTTTGTGAGGTACATCAAAAAAAATATTTGAAATCATCCTGAAGTTCTTTTTCCACTTAGGCTTGCATTATTTCACCTGTTAAACATTTCAGTAATTAAAAGCAAAAGCTGAAGAACTGATTTTTATTTGTGAGGGAAAGAAGACATGATATGGCAACATTTTTTAGATCAACTATCATGCAGTCTCTGTTTCTCTCACAGAAAATTGCTATCCATTCTGCTATAGCTAAAATAATCAGAGTGTTTATCCTTATTTTACATACTTTTAGACCAATTAACCGTAATACTTCAAGAACAGGAATGTTAAACTAGCATCTCTATTTTTATGAGGAACCAGAAGATTGCTGAAAGTGCCCCCATCATGTTAATCCCATGCTGAGCCATTCCAGTTTACAGGATTCACTACGAAGAATGAGCAGTGCTCTCAGAAGGCTATAAATGAAGACCTGGACTTAAATCATCTCACACTACTGGCAGAATGCAGGAATTTAGGCTGCCTGCCAGAATAGCTCCTTGCATTTCCAGGGTGAAGGCAGACAGTTCTTCAGTGCTCTGCTACCCTATGTATATCCAGCTGGGGCACTCAGCACTCTTGAATTCACTAAACAATATTTCCTTGAATATCACATAATACTTGATAACCCAGCTATTTATCTTTGCAATGAACTAACACAAGATTCTGCTCTGTCCCCTTTAATTATCCTGAAACCAAATTCCTCACCTTCCATGGGAGCTACTAAACAGACAACTGCTAAGGAGACAACTCTCCCTTCAGAGAAGACTACAGATACAAACCTAGCCTCATCTTAGCTCATCCAATGCAAATATATGTCATCAGGATGGTGCATCATTAATTAATTACCATTGCTGGCAGTGTCACTGGGAGCTGCTACTCCCATGGCAAACAGAAAGCAGAAAGTTGGTGAGTTGAATTATCTCAGCTGCAATCATAATCTCCCCATCTACTGCCAAATAAAGATTTGCAGCTCCAAATAAGAATTTCCACAGCCAGTGCAATACATTTCTATTGGCATTAACAGATCCCCTGAATTTGTGAGATGGTGAGGCTTGAGAGAAGCATTTCAGACAACTGCAAAACAGGAAAGTATTTGTGTGTCTTGGTGTATAGAATAACATGAAAGCCATGTCACATTGGTGACATGGTTTCTGCAATTGTCAAGTCTTTCTGGTGATCCTTGTCCACATCCACAAGTCTAACATGAGCTTCAGAAGGACAAAATGCCTCAAACTGACTGTGCACACTGCTTGAAAGTATCACTCTCAAGCTTCCCAGAAATTGTCTAGATGCTTGGTTTATGAGTTTTTTGGCTAAGTAGTTCTTACACACAAGCACTCCAAAATAATCACTTAACAAACAGACATGACATTCCTTTAGAAAGATATAAACCACTGCCCCTCACTTATGCACTCAAAGAAAAGTATATATTAGTCAGCAAATAAAATGTTAATGCTTTTTAATAAATAGGGATGAAGATTTTATAAAGCCTGTTGTCTAGATTATATTTTCTTATTGTAAACTACAAAGGAAATTAAGAAGGTGGAAATAATCAAATATATTCACAAATTCTGTATTTGTGCAGTACCAAAAATAGAACAGAGAGAAGTGAGAAAAATAATACTTACTTTTGTAATTACAGATACTATGGGCAGATGCAGATTGGGGTTGTTCCCTAATTGTAGGGTTTTCAGTAATATAAATAATATAATATAAATGCTGTTTTATCATGTGTCCTACACAACAGTCCAAGAACTCCAGGGATGGTCAGCTGCTCAAACTGCAAGTTCTGAAACATCTCTATGGTGCTGACCACCAGTGCCTGCTGGACAGGCAGCAGCTCTCCTTCCTGCTCAATCACACCACTTGCTTTGCTGCAGAAAACAACGTGAACAAAAAATTGTTCACATTGACATATCACCTGCAAAAAGCAGCATCCCTGAGTGCCCTCCTAGAGACACCCTGGATGGACACTCATAAAACAGTGCGGGGCTTGTTAAGGACCTCCTTGATCCTCAGGGTCCAGCAACACCACCTGGTTTCCTTGCAGATGCTGGCAAACTTCCTAGGCAAAAAAATCTGCTTCTTAGCAGGAACTCGCTCAGAGCTAAATTCCAAATATACATAATGTCTATCCTTGTGCTCCATTGATTTACTCCTTTCCTCAGCAGGGACACTTCTTAGTCAAGACCACATTACAGGGATACCAAAATGGGAACATACCTAAGACACAGAAAAACCAATATAAAATAAGAACTGGCCTAGCCATAGTTCGGGTTCTCCTAAACTAGAAATTCTCTCCACTTTTAGCAATTTTTACTTTCTACTATTGAGGGATTTTTTCAATAGTGAAATGTCTCTAGAAGCATCAAAAACTGAAATATTAACCTGAATTTCATTCTCTAATTCTTAATCTGAGAAGGCTGCAACACTACTTTGTGGGAAAGAGCCACAGAAGTATCTTGTGATACTGCAACACTCATAACCTCTAACAGGTTTTGTCTGCACAAGTTCAAGCCACTCTGTTGCTCTCTTTTCCTTACATCCCTTTGGTCATGCAGCCAGTGGAAACAAAGGGAAAGGAGGTGCCATGCCAAATTCTGTGCCAGGCTGTGAACCTTTTATAAACCTTTCCAGAGTGTTGTTTCAACTGCACAAATTCGTACGTGTGGGTCAATCTGTAAGCTGGATACCTCACCAGACGCCGAGATATGTGCCCACAATATTTGACTGTTAAATCTTCATTTGTTCCCAGAATCCAATACATATATGTAAAGCAGGGGGTAGAAAGGAGCCCAGAATATTCACATATCCAAAAACTACTGACTTCAAGTCAGTTATTTTGCGTTTCTTTCTTTTGTCTCACAGATTAAGAGTGTGGAGATCATTCAAGCTATTAAGCCAAACTGAAGAGTGATATTTGAAGGCAATCTTACTATCTCGTTTACTCTGTGCTCCAGTCACAGTACCAAATTAGCTCTTTCTCTTCTGGCCGTGCTTTCTAAGTTCACACATATGCAAACTTGAGTAAATAACCCAGGATATATCATGCATTTAAGGAAAAAATGCTCATAGAATAGACATTTTCAAAGCTCCTGGAGAATTTTTTTCCTCATCCCAGTTCAAAGAACATAACTGAAAATTACTCTTTGAGCATTAAAAAACTCAGGTGATTTTTTTTTTAATCTTTTTCTTTTTCCACACTAACATATCCCTGGCAAGCACAGTTCATGGAAATCTGCCCCTTTACCATCACCATCTCTCTTAGTAGATGCTGTTTCTGTACTTAAGGGGGAAAAGACTTGATTACTTAATTCTCTTTCTTTTTTGTGAGTACCCACATAGTATATACATGAGGTTTAAGATCAGTTAATAGGATATATTTTGAGAAATTCCTTTATAGAATTTTTGGCAGTACATCACTGCCTGGATAAGCAACAAAAAGACAAAGCATGAAACAACGCAACCTTTCATGACTCAATAAAAACCTTTTAAGTGCACATGGAACAAGACAGATATCCCTCCCAAGGCTCCATTTTTTTCTTCTGTCTCATAAATGCAAGGCAACTATTAACCTCCTCTTTCTCTGCTTTCTGACACTACACAGCAAGAGCTGGAGATAAATCATGATTTAAATTCTGTACTTCATAGGAAAAAGATGGCTCTGCAGTTAAACCACAGGTGTCAGCTGGGATAGATTCTCTTCCCGTTCCAATTACAGAGTCTCTCTGTGCACGAGATTTGTCATTGTGCAGTATGAGGTTAATTATATTTACATAAGGGCATTTTATAGCCAAGCTCATTAATGTTTCTAAAACTCCTAACTGAGGACTCCCAACTGAAATTACCTATGCATACCTTACAAATGAAAGTTAGCATTTTTGAAAGATGTGAAATATCCATTGCTCTGGAGGTAGTGAAGCATTCGGGAACATCCCCACAATCTAGCTAACATCAGTAAATGACCAATGAAGTGGATGCACAGAAATGTGTGAAATATATCCATATCTGAAGGTAAATTCAAAATATAAATCTGTGTTCAAATTCACTATAAAGCAATTCTCAGTGTGCAGAATTCCTAACCTCAGGAGAGAAGCTCCCCAGCAAGAAGAAACTGAAGGTAGAAAGCTCTCTTTCATACACTCATGAATGACTTTTTTGGCAATCTACTCTTTATTCAGAGCAGCACTGAATTTTCTGCCAAATAAATACTGACTAAATGACTTCCTGGGTTATTTTAGACAATAAATGTCTACATTAAACCAGAAAAAAGTTCTTCTGAAAGACTTGTCTTTTAAGGATGAGTTGAGGGAAGCACTAAAGGATACATCTCTCAAAGCTCTGCATACCAAAACCACCATAAATTAATATAAACCTGTTTATAACACAAGCTTAACAACTTAATACCAAGTTTTCCATTGAGCATAATCATGTACTCTGGCTGTTCTACAATATTAATATTTTTACCTTCCAATCAAATCTTTTTGGTCATCAGTTTCTTCTCAGTCATAACATGATATTCTTCCCATTTGGCTCCAGGAGGTTGGTTTCTGATGTATGGGAGTGATGAAACAAGCAGCAGGAGGTGCAACTCACAGTACATCCTGCACGGGATCCTTCTTCTGACACATGCATGAAAAACCAAATCTTTCCCAAGAACTGAGCAGCCCTGTTTTTCCTGGGCTTGATCTTCTAATTCTTAAACATTGAGGCAAGAATCTTATTTACAAATTAATTTTGAAAACTGAAATAATCTGTCTGCTTCCTTTAGTGCATAAGAGTTCACTGTCTGATGTGCTGGTACAGCAGATTGCAGAATGAGATTAAAAACCTGAAGTTTTCTGTCAGTCACCAGCTTCCCAGCCACTAAAACTGTCAGTGGAATTACAGTAACTTGCCTATAGGAAGCAGCATCAGAAAAGAAATGGAGCAGGAGCTGACACTTCTTGAGTCTCTTCAGAAGGGAGGTTAATGAAGAAAATATTGGAATTCTACCTCACCTGCAAAAGGCATTTCTCACCAAGGGAATTTATCAGTAAGTACTAGGCCCTCTTCCCACAAGTTAGCAATTTTCTCTGAGCCCTTCTGGTAATAATGACTTCATCCTTTTTGCCTAACATGGAAATTCTGCATTAAGTTCTGTGCAGTAAGAAAAAAAGTGCAGCATAAATTTATGTTTGGTAGCATTCAAAGGACAAGATAACAGCTAGGATTCATTGTACTCAGTATAAAAAAGAAAGACAAATGTGTATAATTTGACATTTATTGGATTTAATTTTCATAATTTTACCGTGTTGTGGGGAGACGTTAGCATGTAAAAACAGGAAAGATAAATAATAATGGGTCAGTTTCAAATACCCTTGTTAAATACAGCTTTAAATGTTTTGAGTTAAAGCTGGTAGAGTGTTTATTGAGCTACCATTAAACTGAAGTTGGATTTTAAGGGCAGAGGGGTAGAGAAAAAGAGAAATCTTGTGCTGCCCACACAACTATCAAATTATTAACACATCCTTCACAGGGCAAAAAGGAACAATTACACCATTCAATCAGAGCAACTTGAAAGTGGTGGTGATTTCCAAAGTCATTCATCTTTTAATACATCACAGAGTACCAAGGACATACTCTGCATCTCTCACAAATCACTCACTACAACAGAAGACACATTTAAAGAATTATTCAGGACAAAGTTCACCTTTAGAAAAAAAAAAAAAAACATTTTGAATCAGTAAGCAAGTTCCTGTAGCTAAGGGCACTGGCATAATCCTACAGCATTGTGCCATTTGATTATGACCTTTCTCAGTAAAATACTGAGCAGCTCTATAACCAGAGATCACTGCAACTACTGATACAGACTCTGTTTGAACAAAAGCAACACAGCAGATCCTGATAGCACTTTCCTTGTCAAAAGAATGTGTTCTATGAGAAAGAGGCTGACAAAGGACACACATAATGTCAAGCTGTATTTAAACTCTTTCTTGAACATAGACATCCTGAAGCTGCTTACCAAACGCAAGGCACTGTTAATTGTGAGCACTGAAACTCTAGAGAGTATCTTTGCACACACTTTGCTCCTACTTTACACAAAGTTGCACACAAAATCTGATATACTGATCTAGCAGAAAGGGCTACTGTAACAGCACGGATTGTGGGTAAACATTAAACAAGGCAACTTAGAAAGAGTGAGGTTTTTCCAAGGGAGAATCACTGGCATAGTAAGAATGCTGATTATGCTTTGTATTCAATCAGAGTCATTATTTAGTCTAAACTACTTTTATTTAAACATAAATTAGTTACCATGACAGCATGTAGAGTTTAATTGCAACCTCCAGCTTCCTGCTGTCCAAAAGAAAGATGACTTTTGACTATTGCAGCCACCTCCCGTGTCCCTCTAGAAAGCAGATAATAATGATGATGATGACTATCATCATTATCACTATTATTAACACAGATCCAGTGCACTCTTCAGCACAGATGAAATCCAAATTTTTGCAGGCATGGGCACATCTTCCCATTAAAGCTGATAAGTTATATTTAGTTCCATGTCACACTCAAGAGCTCATTAAATGGAAACATTTTGCCCTGAATTGCTGAATGTCTCAAGATCAGCTACTTAGAGACTGATCAGGCATCCAAATAATGGTGGATTCCTTTTCCATAAGACATTTTCCCCAAATTCTTACACTTAAGAGTTCTGCCTTACAAAACAGGGTTTTTTTCCAGTTGGATCCCTCTAAGAGGCCTGGTGGGATTTATCCAAGAGTACTATTCAAGAGGATGGCTGAAGTCATCATGAGATGATTGCTGAACAGTCTTGGAAATCAGGGAGGTCCTGGTCCTGATTGACTAAAAGCTTCAAAACACTCTCCCAATTTTCAGGAAGGGTAAAAGGAATGACCCTGGTGACTACAAGTCCATCAGTCTCACTTCAGTGCCTGGTAAAGTCATGAGGAAGATCATAGTAGGAGTTATTGCAAAATACCTGAAGGACAACACAGTCATTGGTCACAGCCAGCATGGGTCTGTGAGGGGATGTCCTGCTTGCCAAACCAGACTTCCTTTTATGACAAGGTAACACACCTTGAATTCAGGACTGCAAATATCTACCTCAAATGAACTCAATCCCTGTACAGAAGTAGATTAAATTCTGCAGTGCTCCTTTAGTCAGAGTGACACAGCATGCAAATTTTATTTATAAGCTGCTTATTAATTATCATACTGTTTTCTGAAAGGTAAGGCCTCTACCTTGTTACAAAAACACAACAGCTATCAGAACTGCCTTTTTCAACACCCTCAGAGTTTTCTCATGTCCCTTCAGGACTATGCCAGCCTTTTCTATTCCTCTCCAAGGAAGCTACCTTGGGAAAGAAGCTATCCGAGGCTGGACAGCCATTCTGGGGTATAAATATGCAGGCTCTCCTTGCCCCAGAGGCCCTCAGCGAAGCCGACTTGCCACAGGCAGACTCCTGTAGGGCTGTGAGCATCCTTTTCAAGTAAAGCACCATCAGCCAGGCCCACCTACGCCTCTCATTCAAAAAGTTCCACCAGCCAAGCCTCTGCTGACAGAACAGCAATGTAAGGTTTCCTAGCTGGCACATTCCCGTACCAACTCTGAAAATGAAAAATAGGAACATCAGCTAGCAAAGAGAGGTTCTGTTCTCAATTTTGTGTCTCTAAGCATTTTAGCAATGCAAAAAAAGGCACTGTGCAGCAACACAATAAAACTGCTTCCTTTCTCGTCAAGAAGATGGCAATAACATATCAATCTGTTGGAAAGCTGAGGCTGCCTATAGCTTTTAGTTTCTTTTTTCTAAATCTACTTTTATGAAGTTGTTAATTCTCTTAGCTACCTGTATATCTTGCTGCATTATAAAGCTGTGCAGCTGGAAATTAATCTTATCTTTTTGCACTATGTCTTATTCTCTATCAGATTAGTAACATTTTACAGGAGAAAATGCCTTTCTTTTGTGTGACTCAGTCAAAGCTGCTTTCATACATCCAGATTCAGCACTCTCACTGTAATCCCTTGTTGCATCAGCCACCTTTTGAGTCCTCAGCAGCCAGGCTAATTGTGCTAAAATAACTGGTGCAGCAATCGAAAGAGGAGTGTGTCTGACTCCTGTCTGCACACGTGGGGCAGCAATAAAATGAAGTGACTGCATTTCTGAGGCTCTATTGCACTGCATGCAGGAGTAATGCTTTTGTTATGAAAACAAGCTTTCATGTCTCTGATCAGTTACCAACTACCAGCAATGTCAAGACATCCTAAGAAGTTCAAATCTTACTGTAGCTGTTTCCTTATCACAAACAACAATCTGTGAGACACTGACCTTTCACTTGTCAGTTGACAAGAACAGCTCTAGAAGCTACCAGAGTGTGACAGCATGTGGGCTTAACTTAAATGGCATTATTGACCCAGAAAGGAACCTCTTTCTGTAGCTAGCAAGAAAATAAGGAATAAAAACCACAATTTGTTTATCCACACATAGGTGGAATCATTAGTCTTTGTTTAAGCAAAGACATATGGTTAAATTCTACCACAAAAAATACAAGGAGAGAGTTCATTTAGAGTATGGGAAAATCATCTGACAGGCTTAGAGATTCCTGCAATGATTACTGCATAAGCATGTGGCATAATGCAGATTCAGTCCACACACATAATCACCTCTAGGTGAGCAAGATCTTAGCCCCCCCTTTTTTGGGGGCTAAGATCAGTACACACCTGGTGGGTCTCTTACCTGCCTGCTCATGGAAAGGGGCATGGGTTTGACACCCAGGGATCTAAAAAGTTTTTATTTGGAAACTAGTACCATTCCAGAAGCTTCCCCATCAGAAATAAAACATGACTATCAGCTTTTATATAAACTGCTGACACAGGTTTAATTATATTAGTGCTGGCAGATACCACAACAATCCAAATTGCCCTTTTCTGTCCCCCTACTGTGAACAGTCCCTTGAAGATTCTCCTTCCTTCATTGTACCAATGTGAAGATGGGGCAACAGCTGATAATTCAGTTACCAGTGCTCATGGGAGCAGCCATGAAAGTGTCTCATTTCCAGAGGAGTCTTTAGCTGTTTTTGCTAAAGAAAAAAACCCTGACTGTTCTGCAGAAATCACACATCAGCAGGAATGACCTCTATAAATTTAACAAGGTTGGTCTTTCTAATCTGTCACAATACATGAACACATCTTTCTTTCTTTCATGTTAATAGTAAAAAAATCCTGCTAACACTTTTAAAGTAATTTATTACAGCAACAATTATAACTTTTACAGGAATACATGAAAAGAATGCAAAAGGTTCCAGAAGAGCCTTCCAATGAGACCAGGAACTGGACATAAACAGTTGCTTCCTGCTCTGAAGGTCAATGCCTTAAGCCGTACATTTGGTTGCCCTATTACCTTAGTTTGCATAGCTACAGCTGTTATTAGCAGCCATAAAAATCACCCAACTGTAAGTATTTGACTTGGAGGCCACTTCCTGGGGTGAATTCCAGAGGCTGACAAGGTGCTCAGTTATGCTATGCTGTCTTCTCTTTGCTCTAGATTTATTGCTCATTGCTCTCTCAGCTAATGGAAGAAAAAAAAAAAAAAAAGAGAAGCACATCCTCAACTGGGCTTAATCAGATAAAAATTTAGTTGGTGCACACTGTAAATCATTAGTAAGTGAGCCTCTCTGTTCTGGTTCCCTTTCAGTGGCATAAATGGATCAAATTGTGACCATCAGCACACACACTTGGTATGGTACTTCACTTGGAATGGGATGGATCTTTCACACACAGCACCAGCTCAGCAGCTCAGCTTTTTACATATGGTCCTATACTACTCCTATTTTCCAAGCTAATTGTGTTTTTTGTCTCTTCTCATTTGCTGCAACTTCTGCCATGCTTTCCATTCAAATTGTTTGTTTCAGCTTAGATTTGCAAGCCTTGAAGGGATGCAAGCTAAACACCATTTTCCAGGCTCTAACTCAGTACTACATTATCCAAAGCTGACCTAGCATTTAATTCAAGTGCACACAATGATCTGTCCCCAGTATATGCAATTTGCATTTTGTTTTGCAGGAACCATCATAATCCATCTTCACTATGACAGCTTTACAGTACAAAGATGACATTCCCACGTGTCCCCTTAGGGCCTTTGTACACTAAGAACTTTAAACATGCTAACTGTCCATTCTCTGCTTTAATTTTGAGCACATTCACTTGCGGACTGGGTAATTAATACCAATCCCCATCTCCACTGACCAGCTGAATAAGGTCAGATGAAGAACAATATTTGGCTCTCATCACTGATTTTAAATTACTCTTTTTTAGAAAATGCTGAGACATAACTCCTTTATTATTCTCAGATGGGATTTTAAAAAATCAGTGATCAATTTGGAAGATATAGACTACAGACATGCATATTCTCAAAATTGCACCATTCTGAAAAATTAATTAGAGAGAGGAAGGGACACGGGCTTTATTCTGGGTGTGCTCTACAGCTGTTTCTGAAAATGCAGGAGAGAGAACGACTGAATATCCATTCAGCACTATGCAGCACTAACAAATAGCAATCACTCCTCAAGAGATTATATTCTTTCAAATTCCATCAGTATAACCTATCATGGCAATTTTGAGTGGAAAAATAACAGCCTGATTCATCAGGAATTATTTTCCTCTAAAACAGAACACAGATCAAACCAAGGGTAGACTCCACACAGCTTTAATGACTGTGTATGATTTGCTCTCTAGGAAAACTGCTGCAAAAGAGAAATACAAGACAGTCATATGCAAGGTCTAGTGCATCTTGCTGCCCAATGCATTTAACTCTGGAATGCAGCACACACAGTAAATACTACCAATTCTTTACTCATAGCTACACTGTGTTTATACTTTCACAGCAAAACTTGTTCACCGTACCTATCCACAGCATGCTCTTCCAGCTTTTGTTATAAATTATGGCCTGTCTTTGAACTACACTAATGTCAGATAGATTTGTGCTTTGCACATTGTCTAAGACTCTTGTCATTATTTAAATATTTGCATCCTTGTGGGCTTATTATTTCCTAATTTTTACTAGTAGAATTTGCTCATTTTATTACTATCTGAAAGTATACTATCAAGTCTTACAACTACATTCATTTCTTTCTCTTTAAAGTCAGCCTAAACTAACTTCAAATGGCACAGTCATACTTCTTTTTCTTCTTTTTATCTTTTTATAACACTCTGACAATGAATACAAACTTTCTTCTACATAGGACAAAAACAACAACAAAAATTCATTGCCCCAAGGACTTTGCACAAGAAACGAAACAGACAAAATGTACTTCACTATTGTTTAAAAATAAACAGTGATTAAAATTAGTGCAGGAACAATTGGTTGATATTTTTGTAAGCAAACAGAAGGATTATACTAACTGGCCCCTTGGGGATAAAACAGATTTACAACAGATTTAATTAAATGCATTTAATGAAATTCAAATATAATAGCAACAAACTAGCATACCATCTGAAATGATGCCTGAACTCTAGTAAACTATTCTGAACTATAATAAATGTCTCATTGTCATCTTCAGCTTTAATTTTGGCTATTGCACTGAGAATTTTTCTTTGCACATGAACTGTTTTGAATGTTTCCCCTCAATTTTATTTAGTGGGTTTGCAATGTAAAATTTTCAGAAGCTACTTTTAAATTAATTTTTGAAAGGAACTCTTTATTCTATTTTAATTACTTTTTTTTTTAATAGATTATCATGGACTGATTTGCTGCTCCATAGTAACTTGTCAAAAGAAGGATCACTGACCACAGGTCAGTGCAAGGATAGTGCTATAATCTGTTTAACTGGAGTAAAAGGTCCCACTGTCTCTTCACCAGGTTTACTATAGGCCCCTCAGAAGGCATCCTGCACAGACAGTTACTCTAGGACAGATGGAAAACAAGATGGGCATGAACCAGCTCCAAAAGGTAGAGCAGTACCACATATGTGGGATAACAACCAAGCCCTCTGGAGCTAATGCTTCCTGATGCTCACTGCAGTGTCCCCTATGAACAATCGGGTTCATTCACAAAGGATTCAGTCTTATCCACCATGAAGAGCTGATTATAAAACTCCCAACCAAAAAAAATATTACTTTTTCAAACTCATTTTTTCCATTTTCCAGCAGAAAAGCATTACTGTAAGGTTCCCTAGGAAAAAACAAACTACTGTAGGAGAATTAAAAGATTTTAATATTTCCTGGAATTACTTTTATAAAGTCAGAACTCAAGGCAGAGTAAACAAGAAAGATATATCCTGGACTCAGGAGCTTTTTGAAAAAATATGTTTCAAAGATACTAAAAGCTAAAAACTTCAGAGGTCAATTTAGAACTTCTACAGCCTTTTTCTTTCCCAAGGGCATGCTTTCAAGTGAATCCCACTAAAGCAAAGTCCTTATTTGCAAGTTTCTTTTCTTCTCAGAAAGCACAGTAGCAGCTTGTTGTAAAAGGCAGAGTGTATGAACTCTGCACAGTTGATAAAAATTCCAGCTCAAGCTGTATTTGAAGATAAAAAAACAATCAACTAGCAAGATCTTTTTAGTCAGTCCCTTCTGTTACCAATGTTTTTTCAAATTGTTCTGAGCCCTTATGATTTCTGTTTCATAATCCACTCTGATATTGATTCTTTCAGGCAGGCACAGAAAAAACTACCCTCAACACACGAAACGACAAGATGGCCCTTTTTGTCCTGAGTGTAACAGCAGAAAAGGTTATTCTCTCATCTCTTCACAGGCTGCATAGCAGCCACCTAAGGCATACCCTTCAATCTTTCTGTACATCCACTTCTTAACACACCTAGCATAGCACAATAAAATTTGTTTCTTCCCTCCAAGTATTATTTATCCTTTTAGAGATATGGACTTTAAAGTCTGCAAAATATTATAGTTACCAATTCAACTGGTTTACATTACATGTTTCCTAGTAAAATTTCACTTTTTCCCACTCCATGTCCATGCAACATTGAAAAAATCTTGGGAGGAAATTCTCCAGTGGCCTAAGCACAAACTCTTGGTGTAGCAGAGTTGTGGCTACTGATAGGTCCTTTGGCTTTCTCTGGTAGCATCTAGACTCCTCAAGAAATTATGAAGAAATATTTATACTCAATGTATTCAATTTGGGCAAAAGAATACTAGCAGCAATAGCACTACCAAAGAACTTTTTTATCAATCATGAATCATATAACATTTTCCAGCAGGTAGAAGGGGATACTGAGGAATAAAACAGTTGTTTTCCAGTATTTCTGTTATGTGTTTTTAACTTAGAGGTGCCTTCCCCCTCTCTCATGCTCAAAAGGAAATCAAGCCATAATAATCCTCCACTGCCACACTTGAAATCACCTTCCCTGGAGGACAGAGGAGGAATAAGGTGCTTTATTATTCATATTCACTGAATCATAAAATGCCTAGAGGCCACAGAAGTAATGGCCCATTGCACCGGTGCCAACTGTCCCTGGTTCAGAGACAAAGCACTGAGATGGCAGGGAGAAGTACCAAATATTCCTAATATATGATTAAGGTGATTGAGCAGTGAAGAGAAAAGGAAGCAGAGAAATCCACATCGCTGAGATTGGAAAAATCTCATAATCTGCACATACATAACACCCCTCTCTCAAGCCCCTTATCAGAAACCTTGCACTAAAGCACGTCAGGTGTCTGCATTTCATCTACTTTTACATAAATAGGAATAAATCTCGATAAGCTGGGCTGTGGCAATGTTTAAAAGGAGCTTTACAAAGGTTCTGAAGTGCAAGACAACAGTCAGGAGTTCATAAGCATCACTACTAAATCCTGGCTGCAAATGGCATATCCCAGCATTTAGGATTACAGAGGCAAAGACCCTTGTGACAACTGACTAAGGATGAAAAACAATGAAAAGCCAGTAACATGAGAACTAGATTTTTCCCTCCAAAGCATTTAGCTGCATGAAAACAACTTGAGCTCTCATTCAGCATTTACATCTAAAAGAAAAAAAAAAAAAAAAAAAAAAAAAAATATATATATATATATATATATATATAAGCTTTAGGACACCTTCTGTTGCTCTTGTAATTTATCAAAGAAGCGTGGTGGCCAGGAACCTTTTACTGCATTGTTCTCTTAAGTCATTTGAATAGTGTCTTGTTATATTATTTACTGGACGGGACAAACAATAATATTTTTGGTTTACATTCGTTCAAAGCAAAAGCATTAGAAATCTCAACAAGCGTGCAAACTAAGCCTCAGTTAAACCTATCCAGCATTGCAAGACTCTTCAAAATGACTTCTGTAGAAACTGGTCCAAATGCAGACAAAGCTTCCTGAGTGCATTTTCCCTGTCAGTCCTGTCTCTGATCACTGCCATGATGTATTGGAATCACACAATTACAAATCATGTCACATCCTTTTCTACCTCCTGCACGCTGGCAACAAACTTCACACAAAGTCTTCAGGGATCACAGAGACTGATCAATTAAGCACTGATAGTATCTCATTACATTTTCCTGTGATGCGCTCTCTATAATTTCTTTAATAGCACTTGAATTAATTTTCCATTTTCTACATGGCACTGCAATAACAGAGAAAATATACAAGAATAAAACAAAGAGATGACTGTGCTTATGATTTGTGTTTAAATCCAGCTACATTGCCTAGCTCCAGCAGCCTGAAACCTGTCAGGAAGAAAAGCAATAACAAACCATATCTGTCATCTATCTTTTACAGGAAAGAGTATATCACTATATGCTTCAAAAAAGTGTTGTTTCTTTTTTTTAAACCAGGCCTAAACTGAGCTTTTATTAATAGTCTTGATGTAAAGAACTGTCAGGATTCACATTACAGGTGTTTTATAATTATCCAGTGACACTGAGCATGCAGCCACAGCAAAGTCAGGGAAGCAGAAGGGATTTCATCAAGCAGAGCTTCCACTTTTAATTATTTTCTGCCCTTCCCACTAGCCTTTACTTAAATTTATGCATATATTTAATATACACTTACACATGCCACTTCCCCAAGTTAAAAAAGCATCAATTTGAAGTAAAGCTGGACAGATGCATGTATTTGGTTCAAAGAGCTCTCACAATAGAAACATTTCATTTGCACACCAACACACACAGCTGTGACCTTGCACTGGTTGCACAACTGTCACCTGACATTCACATCTACCAGTCACACCTGAGACTTTCCTGGTGTACAGAACTCAAGTCCTCAGACCCCTGAATGACAGATGTGATGGTAACTTCAGTGCTCTCATGCAAGGAGGAGCTACAGATCCTTCTGCTGAGGTTTGCTAGCAACATTAGCCACAATGACTACCAAACAACTTCTTGGAAGATGAAAGCTCATTACCATTCCCTTAGCCTTTGGAGCAGCTCTGAATTCTGCTTGAGAGGTTATGTGGAAGTGAAAGGTGAAGTGCAGTTTCATTTCTTAAAAGATGTTTTCCTTAACTGAGAGGGGCTTTTTCTCACCCTTGCACAGATGCAATTCTTCCTTTTACTTCATAAAACACATCTTGACACATTCAAAGTTCAAAAGAATCTGGACAATCAGGTTTCTGCATTCATTTGTCACGAGCAGTTCCAGCAGGCTCTTCAGAGCAGGGTGACACAAGAAGAGCATGGAGAAAAAAGCTTCCCCATTCACCAACCCAGAGGGGAAGTGGAGGCCCCTCTGAGTGCAAGATGCCACATTTGCTCCCATCACCACAGCTGTTGTCACACTCTGGTTGATCAGATCTTACAGGGCTGATGTTGCTCTCAGTCTTATCTGTATTACACCAATGTAGCCATGTCAGCTGCAAAGCCATTATCCTGGAGTGAGACAGAAGAGGGTCTGGTCCCAAATGTATTCTATATGACAACACCCACCTCTCAAGTTCTCAGTGCCTTGGAATGTAAGTGGAGAACCAACCACTTTAACTCAAATCTACTGAATTACAGAGAACTGGCCCAACAGAGAAGTTGCTGCCCCTCTCTGATGCCATTTCAGAAGCACTTTAGAGAAAAGAAAACAATGGTTTTACATGATAGCTCTGTGGAATCACATTTCAGAGTTACATGAGTCTCCAGCCATACTTCCCTTACTTCCCACAAGCACAGAATTGTATCAAAGATTATTTTGTGCATAGTAATATACTTTTCCATGTTTAAAGTCTCAAATACTTTTCTAAGAAGTCAAAGAACAGAATTCTACAAAAGGCACAAAAATATGGTGTTTCTAAATCTAATCTTAATTCTATGTCCTATTTGTGTAAAGCAATGTGAGAAGCAAACATCTTAGTCAATGAGACAGTACATTGATTTGTGGCTTTTTTGAGTGATATCCCTTTGGAATTTAAAGGGAAGCTCCTAAAAATTGCTTTCCAATTCCTTTGTCATCTCCTTCTGATCTCAATTAGAATGAGTTGCCTTTGGTTTAGTACATTTCTTTTTCCTCTCTTTGCAACAGATGCTGAAAAATTAACAAAATACAGGAGTATCACCCACAGGACTGAATCTTTATGCAAAAGTAAAGACCAAAATGCTTCTCAGATGAATGATTCAACCCAAGAGAACTTTTAGAATCTTCACACACTTCGGTAAGGAATTAAAAAAAAGAAAAAAATGTTAAAGTCATTCTGAAATGTACAACACTTACATGGAAGTCTGGAAATGTTGTGGAAACCTTTGGAAAAGCACTTTTCACTGATCTGTTTATCACAGGCCTCTCTCCAAAACACAGCACCTCTCACCCACTTTCAGAAGAGAGGAACAAAGAGGTCATCTAAGCACTGAGTATTCTTCTCCCAGAGAACCCAGTAATGTCTGTGCCAGCAAAATTCAGTGACAGATTCAGAAATTCTAGTCCTTACCTACTATTGTATAAACTTAAGCCTTCTCCACAGATCCTAAGATATCAAATACCTTATTATATATAGCAATTTATATCTGACTTTTTTAATCCTAATATCATAAAATAGGGAACTTTTTATTGCCCATAATCCTTTTATGAATTTTCCTAAGCTTTTGGCCTCAATACTTTTTCTAGTAAGTTCCAAAAAACTGTACATTGCATTAAAAGTGTATTTCCCTTTACTTCCAAATTGGCTGTAGTAGCTCTCTATGTTCTCTATGTTCTCAAACTATGAAATAAAGCAGGAGCTGACTATTTTTCTCTCTAGTTCTGTGCCACCTTGTTTACATCATAGGAAATAAAAGGACAATTTTGCCTCAATGTATCAGTTTGTCTTCGCCCTTCTCTATCCCATCTCTACATCAGTTTTCTCACTGCTGAAACACCTCCTCTCAGTTTCTATTTTTTTCAATTAATGCAAGCAATCAGCACAGCTATTATTTAAGAAATGAAACTAGTCTCACATGGACAAAATCCTTAAGCTACAAGCAGGGAAGGAAACCAAGACTACAAATCCTCACTAATTGTGATCTTCTGGCTTTTGCTAATTTGCAGGATTAACTTGCTCCTATAATAGTTCAGATTTCTTCCTCACATCACAATTGAGTCACGGGGTTTTCATATTCACAGGATAAGCCTATTTAGCTCTTTTCAGTCCATGGGATACCCTTTACCTCTTTCTTCCCTTGGTCACCACAGCATCATGAAGGGGAAAAGTAATGATTCTAAGGTCATTAAGCCATGCATAAAAATGCCATAAGAGATCAAATCATGCCAGAGTAATGCAAAAAAATAAAACTCACCTACGGTTCACATAGACTCCAGTTTCCCCCCTTGATGATATTAGAAAAGCAGTATACAACTGGGCTGTTAGTTGAAGGGGTAGACAGGAGGAATGAAATACAAATAGCCAACTCCAGTAATATACAAATTGGATGATCAAACAATTGTGGCAAAATGTCAACTGATGACATACACTGACTTTAGTGGGGTCATATCTAATTATTGGTGACTTGGTTTAAAAAGGCTTTTAGCCAGAGGAAAGCTACTTCAGAGATAACAACTAATGCATGGGGGAAGAAGGCAACGGAGATAATCAAGTAAGGATATAATTTCAGTGCCAATGAATTTGTTTGACAACCTGTTTCTTAGTCCAGTCAAACAATCTTTCTAAATAAAATTCCTGCACTTTCAGTATATAGTCTGAGTATGGAGTCACTTTGTTAAGAGTCTAGGTCACAGAATGAAAAAAAAAATCAATGCAAAATTTGCACACATCAGCTCAGCATCATCATTCAGGAGCTCACAGTAATAGGAACAATTTTACTACATTCAGGGAGCCATCATAGTCAAACATGGATCTCATATACATGGTGACTGAACTGCTTTTGAAACATAAGCCATCCTAGAAATTCTGTACCAAAGCCTAACTGCACAAAGGCAAAATACCTCCTGCATTTGGTATCTCAGTGAATTGTGTGTGGTTGCGAAAGAACACAATACTAGAAAGGTCAGTATACAAATCTGTTTTTTTGTTGTTGCTAAGATGCTTTGGTAAAATAGGTCTGGTTCTAGGAAGCATGAAATAATTACAGAAGACACCTGTTAGTCAGCAAATGGAACAAGTAACTTGATTTCTGTACCTTGCATTATATCCTTTAGAAGCTACTTGAATTACCCTGGCACCAATTTAGCAATCATTAACATTTTATCTTCATTCTGCTGAACACTAAGAAGGAATAGAAGCAGCAGCAAACAGAAGATAAATAAATTATACAGCAAAGGCTTGGAAAAAACTTGGAATCAAAATCCTGGATGGCAATACCTCCCGCACAGGCATTGGTTCTCCTTCTTGCACCCAAATCCAGTCATTACCAGTTTCTTTTTAAAAGCCTGGGCCTGAATGAATTGATGTGTTATATGGCAGCCATGACCTAAGTAAACTCCAAACAAATCATTCATCACAGCAATGCTGCAGAACAAGCTGGTACATTTTCAGAGAACTGCTCTTCTAAACACACGTTATACATAAAGAGGTAACAGAAAGCACATATTGTAGGCTTTCATCAATTGTACACAAACAAAGCCTTTTATAATTTTGAATAGGTTTGAGATCATTATGCCTGGAGCCAAGAGGCTCTCAGTAGTTTAAGATCTAATTTTCCAAACTTTTGGTCAAAAGAGTCTTTTAAAGTGCAGGGGAGAACGGAACACTTTTTCTGTGAATATGTTCTGTTCACAATGCCCCTACTCAAATCCTCACATGCACTGTTTTGTTGCTTACGAAAAGCAAACTTCACAGTCTCCAGGTCAGGAGCAGGAGGTGCTCACTCACTTCAGCCTCCACATTTTCTGTTACCCATTGTTCCCTTATATAGCCTGAATTGTTCCTGGAACTGTTGACTTTCCCCAGTTCTTCATCTCATTCTGACCTTCCTGTCACTCAAATCTACCAAACACACTGTGCTAAATTTCCTTTTGTTTGCCTTTTGAAATTATCTGCTTGAAGATATGAAAGATTCATGCGCAGATCCAGGAGGGTAACTAGAAGACAAGGAAATGCCTACTGTTTTATGCTCTGGGGCTACCAACATGATGAAGCTAATACCATGCTGTTGGTTTAAAGGCACACCAACATGAGAGCCAAGCAGGTAGTTTAACATTTTAGTAAAAATTGGAGGACTTTAACTCTAGAAAAAAGTGCAATCAGCTTAATCTAGTCACTATTATCAACTCCTTTCCCTTTGAAAGCAAACCCTGAATCGGTCTGAACTCCTAAGGACTCAAATCTTATTCTTTAATGTGGTGTTTTTGTTTTAGCTACTTTATCAGCTTGTGATAATAAAGTAATCAAAGAGTTATGCATTAAAATTAATATTGCATTCTCTATGAAAATGACAAGAAGCAATAATTTCATGAAGGAATTTGGACTTTTCATTCCTACATTAGCACCCCAGGCCCAGAGGGTTTTTTTCTCTTTGGAAGTGTTCAGTAATCACTGGTAACTAACAAAAGTATACTTAACACTGTGGTATCCTGTAATTCACACCAGCAGCTGCACAAATAATTACAGCCCTTCTCAGGTACAACCTCAACAATTTAAAAGAGTTTTCTCTGAGCAGGGAAGGACTGAAATCCCTCTGAATGGTAGGGAGATCCACAGAACTCGTTACAAGGGTCAAAAGAGTCTGATCCATGAGGCATACAAAGAAACACTACCTGCTGACCAGCACAGAAAGAGAACTATTTTCAGACTGAATCAAATTCTGCCAAATTTTGGCTGGTGTTTTTCTACATTTATTAAACAGAAAGAGGTCAGTTTTACCCTGACCATTTCAACATTCCTGTTTCCACAGAAGGGTTGTAATGGGCCACACTCTTTGTTTAAGACCAATCAATTCCATTTCCTTGCCTCTGATTCCCTGTTTTGCAAAAGTACCTACCATCAAAATTTGATTCAGCCTCCTTTGAATCAGGCCCAGGGGACATCACAGATCTTTAGAACCAGACTTTTGTTTCTGTTTCAGGGAGTGCATAAATATGGAATCATATAAAGCAGGGACATTGGAGACTGATTGGGTTATCTACACCATCTCCCAGTCTCCAGGTAGGATCAGTTTTGCCTAAAAAATTCTTAGCAGCTATTCCTCTGATGTTAGGAGACTCCATTCACTAGTTCCAATAATACATCCATGAAATTACTAGAAATTTTTAGATCTGACATGCATGGCCAGTTAAATCTGGTATACTTCCAAATTTTTTTTTCAGATTTTAAACATATAATACATTACTAAAGCTGTATGTGTAAATTCCGATTTGTTTTACTTACTCCTCATTGGAAAGTGCTCTTTCTGCAAAATTAATTGAATAGTGGCATTTAAGATTTGTGCTAAACTACTGCAGCAGTTCAGCTTTACAATATCACGACACTCCCTTTTATATTCATTTATTTTTATTGTTTTTCTACTGAAATTAAAACAAAAATAGTAATTAACTGCCATATCAAGGTTTTAATTTTAGGCAGGCTGGTAGAGAAGACACTAAAAAGGGAGTAACATCCTGCAACTTAAAACTGTAGGAATACTTTTTGGTACTTAAAATTGCAGTGAGTCAATTCTGAGCCACAGAACATCACTTTCAAACTAATGTTTTCTCTTTTTTTTTATTATACTTTAAGGAAGACATCACAATCTGTTTTCAAGGTACTCAAGCATTTCTTTCAAGTTATCTAGACTGTCTAACAAAATCTGATTTACAATGGGACATGTCTACCACAGGTGCCATTAAGTCTAGAGCCATGAGGCTGACTTCTCCCTGGACATCTGTTTAACAAGATTATGATGTGGAAGGGTACTGCTCTTCTCTGTGTGAAGTGCAAGGCTTTTTATCCCAAGAAATTATTTTCTACTCCTCTCAGCTAACGCACAATGAAGTTTTTCTAATCACTATTCTTAAGGGGAGACAAGAAAACTTAATATATAGACATTCACAAGTAAGTAGGCTAGCACCACTTTTTTTAAATTCACCTCCAAATCAAGAAGGGTTCTAATTAAGATGAGATAAGAGATTCATCTTCCTCGTCCCCTTCCCCAGCAGAGTTTTGCAACTATAAGTGCATAACAAAAATGTATTTATGTGGGACAGAGATCTAAAATGTTTTGAAATGATGTAGCAAGTAAAATTGGTTACTGCACACAAAAGCAGAAAAAATCTTGCATCTTACTAATATTTGAAATTACAAATAAATTACTTTTCAAAGTTATTTTTTCTTACGCAACTAATTCCCACTCTTAACACAGATACTATGTAAACAAACATTAACATCCGTTTAGCGTGCTTAAGGGAAAAAGCTATCATTATTATTTCTCAGCTGGAGAATTAAATGTGGCAACTTGAGTACAGTGAGAATTTTAACATTTGAGAATAGAATCTTAAAGGAAATAATGAAACTCACAATCAACATATTCTAACACAGACCAGCCTTGCTAGGCTTGTTTGGGATTTTTTTTTGTTTTTTTTTTTGTAATAAACAAATTGTTTTGTTTATTTTGTTGTTAGCTGGGGCTTTTGGTTGGGTTTTGTGTTGGCTTTGGGGTTTTTTTGGCTGAGAGGTGTCTTGAGAGCAGGTAATCTTTTCTAGTTCAAGGTTATTGAAAATCAAGGGTAGGGAAGAGTTCTGAATTTAACTGGACCCAAACTACAGAATCAGTCTAGACAATTGTGAATATTAGATTTGTCTTAGTGAATATTTTTAAGATAAAATTAATCATCAAGGAAATTCAAACATTATAAAAGGTAAACAAACCCCACAATTTCACAGAACATGAACCTAAAAGATTGTGAATTCAGTAAAATGGAACTAATTTTCCAATACAAATAACAGTTATTCAGATTTGTTAAGCTGCATTCTTTGGTTAGTTTTTTTTTCCTTAGCTGAAGCATAGATCACTTTTTTTTTTCTTAGATCAAAACTATGATCACATACTGACCTACCCAAAAATTATTCAGGTTAAGCAGAGCATAAATCCACAAAAGCCTAAAGTCACATATTTTCCAGATAAAATAACTCTACTTAATTTCTGGTTTTACCCAGTTTGCTTTGGTACATGACAATATCTTAATGCTTATGAAAACATACGTTTTTTTCTGGCTATAATATCAGTTAGTTATACTAATAGAAGTTAAATATTAATTTAGGGTTCTATCTTGCAATATGTTCATAATTTAGTAGAAAGACCAACCTCTAAAGTTATTTACGTGCCTAAGGAAGCTAACTGGGACATATGTGAGAACGTTTGTGAGACATTTTGTGTGAAGAACAGGCGTATGTCATAATCTGCAAGTGCTTGGGTACTCTGAAAATCCCACCAGATGCAGTGAGGTGTGTCAGGAAGCCCACCTCCTGTCACACCAAAAACCTTCTTCTGTGCCCTCTGGTGTGGATGGGTTCTACAGCCACTTACAGGTGTGGTATACTAGAAAACAGACAAAGAGGAAGAAAAGAACATGCTGAAAAGTACACGAAAACCTCCCAGCACTGCTAGAATCTGGAGATTACTGGACCCATTGAACTTGCTGGCATCAAGAATGTAGGCAACTTAAAACATGTCAGAGAAGTTAGTGTCTGCTCCATGTACCCAAATGATCACACACACAGAGGATGGAATAAAAGATCATCCGGATGCTTCCTGAATACCAGCTCAGAAATCACTGGTGCACTAGTGTCATTTTCCTCTTGGGAGTAACCAAGTGTGGCTGGCTCTCAGCTGTTGCTCGAGTATCTTGAGTGAAAGTGAGTGAGGACTGTGTGAGCAAATAATTGAAAATACTGTATGATTAGGGCTCTGCCATTAAAAACAAGAGCTCGGTTCTGCTGTCAGTAAAAGCTGAATTCATAGAAGGTATTCTCATTAATACTGTTTTTGATCTGTGTCTCCCCCAGCTCAATCCCCTGTCAGGGAGACAGTGATTTACAGCACTCCCTGTCCTAGTGCTCACTTACACAGGTGGCTCAACTCCTACCCCCACAGGAGCAAACAGTGTTAGTATGCCCCTGCCAGCTCAGTGGAAGGAAACAAGTATGTTTTGTTACTTGAAAAGACTTACTTGGTAGGGGTAGAGAGTGACTCCATTCGTTCTTGACAAAGACCAGGTGCCATCAAGGTACTGGTGGGCCTGGATGGCCACCGAGTTGAGAACATTACCATTGCTGGGGCTGGTGGCCATTTGAAAGCTGACCTTGGCTTGGTGTCCAGGAGAGCCATTTTTTTTCTCCACTCCGTTTCCAATTCCTAGACTGTTGGGTTTTCCACCGTGTTTGTTGGCAACAAAGCCTGTGTAGTTGGATGGAGCGTAAGAAGCAGGCACGTAGGCCCAGTCCCTGGGCTGCAGGCTGCCCATGTGCCGGGGGCTCACCAGCGTGGGCACGTTGGACAGAGGCGGGGGAGAGCCTGGCGAGGCATCGTAGTGTTCTGAGTTGGCAGCTTGCTCCAAAGTCAGCACCATCTGAATGGCCTCTTGCTTCAGCTGGTTCAGGTGTGTGGCACAAACATCACATCTGTTGTCCTTCTCGTTCCACGCCTTCCGAATGGTATTGGGAACCTGGAGCTTCTCGTGAATCACCGAAGAGAAACCTGGGTCCTAAAAATCAAACAGAAGAGGGTAAGGGGGGACAGGAGAGAAATGTTTAACCACAGTCACCACAGTGAAACATTATAACTGCATTTCAAAAGCAAATTTATGAGATAAGCTTAGAATGCAAACAAAGGCCATTAGATATAGTCAACATATGCCAGCAGCAGAGCTGAACAAAATTGAGAAACTGGATTGTGTTGGAAAGGAAGAATTCTTTTACTGATAAGTGGCAAATATAAATCCACTGCAAGCTTCAATGCATGGCAGAGAAAAGGAATTAACCTGCTTCACACCACTGCACCTAATTTCTGGCTTGAATGAAATCTGCTCTTAGTTACATAGGTGAGATTAAGAGCAACTCCACTATAGCCAGTGGACTTGTTGCAAGGTTCACAAATCCATCTACTCATCAACCTCAGCTTTTGCTATTCAGAATACCCAGGAAATACTTTGCAACAAAAATTTAACACTTCAAAGACAGCAGGAAAAAAAGAAGTACCACCACTCTCTCAAAAATCCTTTCCAGAATTCAAAACAGATAGATAGCTGATCAAATCATTTACCAAGAACACCTTTCCAGCCAAAGAAAAAAAACCTCTATGTTAACGAAAATTCTAGCACTATTTCGGGTATCTGCTGATAACATCAAAGTAAAGATTTTCTTTAAAAAATACAACATGTATAGAGTTAATAATCTGTAAAGAATTATTTTTTTTGTCTGAAAGCATAGTTCTGATGCAAAACCACATAACCAGGTTTAAAGCCTCTTGTCTCATAGCCTTACCTCATGGGTAGATATTCGAACATCAGTGGTGCTGTGCACAGGGCAACATGCACCCTGATCTGAGTGCCATCACTGAAGTGCAAATAGTGAAGCCAAACAGCAATCTTAAAGCAGGCTTGTCACCAAATTGGCCTGGTTCTTACAGTATCACACAGTTTTAGAAACAGCAATGATGGGTGCACAGAGCAAAAAGTGACAGTTATTTGATGGAAATATTTCTTGGAATTTTCACACCACATTCCTGTGGTTTTACAGATCAGGCAGGACAGACTTCACCTGCCCCTCCCTAATTTTTAGAGACTTACTGGTGGATTTTTTTATGAGTAGTCAAAAAGTTTTTAAATCAAGAGTATCAGAATCTTTTTCTCTTCATCTTTGTGGCTTTAACAGCTTTAGCAGTAAAATCAGAGAGTGCATGTCTGTGTGAGGGGAAAAAAAATCCACAAATAGACAGCACTCTTATCAAGTAATTAAGTAATTTGATGAACCCCATGCATTGAGATAGACAAATTTCATGTCTTGATAGTTTGGCTGTGCTGAGAAAGTGGATAGGGGGTATAATATAAGGAGGGAGAGAATTCATTGGTAGAGGGTCATATTCATTATGATTCATCTTTATTATAGACTCAAGCATTTTATTTTCACTGTTTAACTACCGTGAACAGCTCCTCAGCATGCAGTGATTAATTGATTCATAAATCACAGAGCCTCCTTATGCACAGCAGCAAAAGAGCAGTTCCAGCCACAGAAGCCCAGGAGAGTCATATAAGCTGATGGGAAACAACAGGAGGCTGAGGTCTGATCAAGCCTCAAGCTGGTCATTTCTATTCCACACACAAAGGGGGTCAGAGCATCAACGTGTGTCAGGAAGGCAGGAACTGGATTCTGCACCAACCCTTCCCCATTAACCTTCAGGAAAGGGACCAGTGGAAATCAGGGGGAAAAAACAGGATGCAAAACATGTCAAATCACATTTTCCATCCCAGACCATAACTAGGTCAACAGATCACATCAGATATAGGCATCCACTCCATGATGCCAGGTGTGCCAGGGAATAATTCTCTATTTTCCCCATAATGAGCTAGACAAAGCTGCCTATACAGCTGAAGTGAGGTATGAGTCCTCTTTTCAGGCTGCTCCACATCAGCGCAGGAAAAATCCTTGCCAGCTCTTCCTTCAGCTAGCAAGTGCCACAGAAGTGGTTGCTGTTCTTTGAAAGCTAACTTCCCCAAAGCAACTGGGCTTGGACCCAGGTAATTATATACAACATTCAGATCCAGCAGCAGTTGGAACATGGAAATTTCTGGATACTGTGATAAATATTCCAAGGAAATAAAGCCTTCTCTAACATAAGCAAATGTCATCATGATATAAATATTCAAGTAGCACACCAACTTTAAAGAGTGCTGGACAGCAGTGAATTCAGCTTCATCTCAGTGTTAAAACAAACATCAGATCGTTCTGTGATACAACAATAAACACAGAGAGAGAGGGAGGGAGAGAAGAAGGCAGACTGTTCCTCTTCAGCAGCAGAAAGAAGAAACAGGCACAACCTGAATTGATTACTCCCAAGATTAGCCCTACTAATCTATCACAACCTACTAGATGGCTAGCTCAGTACTGGATCCAAATCCGGGATATGAAACAGAAAAGTCTATGGGACAGCAAATGAATTTGGATAAACTCAGCTTCCAGAAGGACATTAGTCACAGTTTGTTCTCAAAACAAAACTGATAGAGTCTAGAGAGTTTACTTCCTTATTCTGCACTAGGCAGCTCTACTATAATTTCACAGAAGTGGCTGACAGTCTTACAAAATATCTAGCAGGGAAGAGGCCACAGCTGAACAACCCCTATACCCTTGCTCAGAGAGCAGACACACTACACTTGCTGTTTCAGTATTTCATCTGCATACATTCCCCCAGGAATCCTTATCAGTTCAATATCTGCTCCCATACAAAAGTGATGGGCAAACCTCACTGGATAAGCACTTTGAACCAGCTGCACAGAGCAGCAGGAGCTGAAAAAGGTTACAGTCTCCAGTGAAACGTGAGGTCTAAGAAACTCCACACTCCCTGGCACAGGAGCAGATTTGCTCGTGAAATCTGAGGTTGACACTGAAAACACCATTTATATTTTGGCACTCATTTCCAGTCCTGATGGAACAAAGCATAGTGACACTGAAAACTGAAACAGAACTTTAAAAATCACAAGAGAGTTTGCTTTGAGTTCAGGGCAAAGGTTCATGATGGTTTCTCTTCTGGCTGCAATGTTGGGTTCACCCAATTTTAGTATAAACAGCATTACTGTAAACTCCTATTCCTATAATAAACAAATGGAGGCATGTAAGAGGTCTGAAAGCTTCAGAAGATCAGCCACAACACAGAGCATTGCATAAATGCACGAGGCAAGAAGCAAACTAAACAGAGTGCACACTGAGCTATTATGCAAGAAGCCTTTTCACATTACCTTTGAGCCCTCAAGGTCAAGTAAACACCAAGATAGTGACTAATCTCTCGTCTTTGCTCCTGAACTAAAAACCCACATGGGAAAGAAAGAAGCTGGAAGGAAATTTTGTGTGTCAGAGACCTATCATAGGTGAACTGAGGAATTCTTGTTTTACCCAGTGAAAACATATACAGAGAATGGGCACTAGTTAAGAAACACTGAAGGACACAGACAGCTCAACCAGGGTAAATGCAGTCCTGACTTCACAGGGGAAAAGGAACTGCATGATTACTGTATGACAAGGTAATGCAGAAGATTCCTCCACATCCTTCATACCCCTTCATGAATCTGCACCTTGATGTATAGTGTTCACAGTGTTTTAACTCCATCTAGGAAAGCAGATGACAAAGAGAATAAATCCTTTCCTTCCTGCCACCCAGCTTAGAGCCCATCTTCCTCAAGAGAGAAAGCAAACAACCACTTCCAGCATGAAGCACCCTCTGCTTCACACATACATTTACACAAAGCTCACAAGAGACACAATGAAAGCAGGACAAGCTCAGCTGGTGGACACAGAGACAGACAAGAAATAAAATGAACAACCTGCACTTTTACATGTTAGAAAGAATCTAGTTGATCATAGATTTATATACAAACACCTCACACACATCCTACTCTTCTGCAAGCACATAGCAAGCAGATACTAATATAGGTTACACTCACTAAGATTTCATACATAACTGTATTTTATTTGGTCAATGACAGCCTATGCAAGTCAGGCGTGGTAGCTTTACATCTTTACCTCAGAGAAAAATCAAATATACAATGGATCTCAAGACCTTCTTGAACAAATTGTGTTCTTCAACACCAATATTACTCATTGCTCTTCACAGAAAGACAAAGCAGTCAATACTAACTAAATCACAGAGGCCAGCTTCTGCTTAAAGATGCTCACAGAAGACTCAGGGAGTTCTTTTGTTTCTGGAGGGGTCCATGCAGAAATGACTGCTGGTATGTAATCCATCACACAAGGTAAGGGGAGAGGTAGAGAAAAGCAATGATCAAAGTTCATCCCAGGAAGGAGTTTTCCAGATTCTCCCACTCCACAGGCCAGGTGTAGAAGGACTAATTGAGAAAGCTCCATAGGAGGGAAGCTTTACCCTGATAAAAAACCCCCATATTATTCCATGACTGTGCAAACATCTCTGCTCTAAACACAATGCTGTTAGTCAACAGTTGTTCTCTATTTAGGAAAAAGGGAGGAGGGAGGAGAAAAGAAAAAAAAATAAAAAAGAAAAAATCTTCTGCATTCTCCTTTCTCTCTTGAGGGTGTACTTTCCAGCTCAATAAAGTGATTATACTTGTAATTTATTTTTCATAGGCACTTAGGCTATTGTCCAAGTGACTTTGCATCCTAACTTAAACATATCCTACCATCTTCTAGGCTACATTTGAGAGATTTCCTGTTTGCAGCACTCCAGAGCCCAAACAGTTGAAAAAACAGCTCCTCATGATTACAATGGCACAATTTCTGTTAAAGCAAAAGTAAGTCCAAATATACTGAAGTCAGTGGGAGGTTTCCTTCAAATAAGCATGACAGGATAAACACTATGACTCTAAATTAGCAGCACTGCACCATCAAACTGAGCTGGGAGCTCTTGGATAAAAATCAGTTCGTTTCATTCAGTAAAGATTGAATAATCTGAATTATTTCAGTTGGTGGGTGGGATCTCCGCTAGCGCAAGTGGTTGTCTGGTAAGTAAAAGCCAAGGTTGCACATGGGTCGGACCAAGGGGGCAGTAAGGTGGCCTCCCTTATCCTTTGCTCTGTACACAGCAACTGACACCTTCTCTGGGCAAGACCACACTCCCTACCCTCCCTGCCACAGAAGTCCCCCCTCACACCCAGCATGGCACCTTCAAATAAGCCATCCACTATCACTCCCAGCTGAGCAAATGAAACCAGCTCTTCTGCTAGAAAAGAACATTTCATTCTCTTCCTCCTGAAACTCTCTCCTTCCCCTAGCAGCAACACTCCCCACTGTTGCTCCATGTTGAGGACAGTAGAGAGAGTAGTCATAAGGAAAGCATAGCAGAATAAGAAAAAGCCTTTTTACATTAGTCTGTTTCCAGAAAGCCATTGTAAAAGCACTCTCTTACCAACTGCAGTAAAACCTCAGCAGCATTATTATGCCTCACCTCTTTAACTACTGCCATTCTTGTCTGTCAAACTTGAACATTCTGCTGCTGACTTGAGCCTTTCGTTTCAAAAAGGCAATGAGAGTACACCCTGTCCTACAGTCAGTATCTCCAAAACACATCTGGGAGACCAGTTCTTTTCAGAAAGAGGGGGAATTCAAAAATGAAGTCTTAATCCTGTCTGGTGTAACCCTCACAACATTTGTATTTCAAGGTGTTTTTCTTGAGCTGGCACATACAACTGACATTTGGACTTCTATAATTTAACACTTGTCAGTACTAACCAGCCACTCTGCAGCCAGAAAAATGTGTTCATTTGGTTTAGGCAGTTTTCTTATCTGAAAGAGACAGAAAGTCTGAGCAGGGCTCACCTTACAAACTCACAGCAGCAGGAAACAGAAGACAGAAAACCCTGGGAAAATAGGAGGATTAAAAATGGGACAGAAAAAAGAGAAGAAAAAAAGAGTTTTCTAATTGCTCCATGGACTGGCTCATGGCTCTGCTGATGGATCAGCACTGACGGACTTACAGCTGTACACATCTGGCACACAGGTGTTTGTGTTAGCATTCAAAAGCCAGGCAGCAGCCAGATTTTTAATTGGGTTGGGAAGAAGAGATGAAACAGCAGCAGGAAAATCTAAATACACATTCAGTGGTACAAATCCAAGTCTTGACCAAAGAGCTCTGCTATGCAGTTGTCTAGAGCTCTGCTACATCTCTTGCCACACCATAATAGGGTCTCCTGGAGAGAAGATTCTTCCACAGTTATGTGGCAAACTCAGCTGTTGCTAAAAGGGCAGTATTTGTCAGCACCTTTTTGATAGAACAAAGAATAGAAACAAACTCAGAATTGCAGAAACCTCAACCCTTATGCTAGAAAAAGCAGCAGCTCTAGTCTCCCTTCTTTGCATTGGATATGGAAAGATTGCATTTGCTTTCTTAGCCACCAGAGCACACTATGAGCTTGTGTTCAACTGATTGTTCACCTTGATCTCCTGGTACTTTTGTGCATCATTGTTATAAGCAATTTAGTATTGTGCATGGAGCCCAGATGTATTTCAGAAGCATTTTTGCTCAGGTTTCCAGTCACCTCTCAGAAATCAGTGGCTATTGTTACCTCTTCACACAGCTGAGGTCCAGCCACAAATTTGACCCAGCTATTGTCAGGACTAGATGCTTTCATGAGCTTACAAACTGTTAGCCTTACTAACCAAATGTTACTCTCACTCCTTACTACAGTGGCAGATATTATAGCTTTTTTATACCTTTATAAAATTGCTCTCATGCCATTCAAAAAAACATTGTTCTGTGTGGTTGATATCCTTTTATCCACCCTTTCAAGCTCATCTGGGATAAGCACAAAGCATGACTGACCTATGATTACATGGGCCAGACATGCTAAAATACTGGAATAACATTAGGATTTTTTTGATCCTATCAAAACTCTCTATTATTAGAAGCCTTGATGAGCATCTAATCACCATATCACTTGAACCTCTTTGAGTAACCAGGCTACAGTAGTAATTCTTGTTCTGACACACACCCAAATTTCCAAAGTTTGGCGTGCCTTTCCTGAGAGGAAAGCATTAGAGGTATTTAACAAATGACAGCACTGAGCCACCATTGACACAGTAACCACTGAATTCTGGAAAAGCTGTCATGCCTGAAGTGGGATAACTAAATGAGAAGGTCAGGAGAGTATTTGTGACACCTGTACGCTTACTGTTCCCCTGATTTAAAAGAGGTTTGTGGCAAGCTAAAGCCACTTGTAACTTCTTTTCAAACATGAAAATCTTTTATTTTAAGCAAACAATCATTAGAAAGATTATTGTGGGGTTTATTCAATGATTTAGCAATCTCAAAAGAACTATTCAATATGTAAAATTTTGTAAACAAATCTATTCAGCTTCAGCACATCTACAATTGAGAGGCATCAGAGCAGAGAACCAAAACCTTTTGCTCCTCTTCAGCTAACTTTTGTATCCTGCTTTTTTAAACCATTTATGCAGTTCACTCTTATGCTTTTCTCTCCTCCCTGAGGAGCATTATTATTTTTAAATTGCATGCAAGACCACTGTTTTGGAAGGGAAGAAATAATCAAAATAAGGAAAAAAGTCCATAGATTGATACAGTTGTTGGTGAGGATAAAGAACTTTGCCTTTGAATTTCCTTTTAAATTTGGGCTATTGTGTTCTTCTGTTTAAGTCACTTGACTTCTGGAAAGAATATTGACATTTTGTCCACTTCACACTAAGGTTCCAATGAGATGCAGCAAAGCTACCTTTCATTCATCTTGAATATGATTTCCTCAAGCAACACTCTTTCAGGTTCCCTTTTCCACTTTCTTCTCTGCTGCTATCAAATTTCTGCCTATCTCAGCTTGACTGGAGAGGAGTTGGGAATGTCAAAGATATGGAGTGATTAGAATTAGAGCATTGCAAGTCTTAGTACAGAACTAATCATAGGTAGTTAAAACCTGAAGAGTTGCAGTTTAACAGGGCCATTTGAAATTCACACTTTTAAACCGATCTTCATTCATGTCCTTGATCATGAAAACACCAAATAACCCATGAAATCTTAATCTTAGCAAGTAGAAGTAAATTTCTGCCCACTTTATTCAAATCAGATGGAGTTTATCTGCATGCCACCTAGGAAACAAGAAAACAAATATTGTTCCTGACCAAGGGAAAGGAGATCACAAAGACAAGCTCACAATAATGATGAAACCTCTCCCATGCACATTCACAGTCAGAAGCACATGAAAAACTGACATTTGGCTCTTCTGTTTCAGCTTCCCGTTAGATAGATAACATTGCTAAGAATATGTAATTTGGAAATAGGAATGAGCCCCTTCTCTGAACTGGTTCTCAAACCCTTATACATGCAGAGCATTCCAAGCTGCACACAAACCTGCTCCTACCACTCAGTGGCAGTCACATCTCACACTAATATTGTTGACTGGGGACTTCCATCAGCTTTTTATCTCAACTGAACTAAACATGCAACTCAGTACTCACAGAGCTGTTACATGCCTTCTTTAGAAGTTAGTTCCTTCATGGGAATGCACCCAGGATCAAGCAACTAGGCCTAGAGAAAGCTGGAGGTTAAGGGATCTTGAGATGCTGAGAACTGTCCTAAGATAACTGTACAATCCTTTAGACTACAGAAGAAAAAGACAAAATACCTACTTGAAGCTGCTGGTGAGACTGGAAGGGGATGAAGGAGGGAGAGAGAAGAAATCGAGGCAATGACCTTTGAAAGAATTTTTTTCTCATAATTCCTGACACAAGCAATTTGAAAGTCTGTTGATGGGATAAACAATTGCTGACCTAGAAGGAAGATCACAACTTTCCTATCAATGAGTTCTATGCCATCCTGCTTTCCCAAAGGACTTTATGCTATTTTGCTATGTATTTTGGATGGACAGAAGTTGCACGAGAGCATCCTGTAAGCAACACTGAGGTTTGATACCACCTGTCTGACACATACCAGGCCTGCAGTGGGCTGCTGCTCTAAATAGTGCCCACATACCAGGTACTGACAGTCCCCAGCTGTCTAGCCAGGCAGGCTCTCACAGTCTCACTGCCAAATCTTTCCCCTTCAGAAACATTTGGCCTGGTATGATTATCACCTCCTTCTCACCCAAGCCATTCACCCACAGAAGAGCTGTTCTGCTTCCTTCTGCATCAGGACTCTGCAAACTCTCATAATGCCCTAGAACAAACTATGTTCCAGTGACTCAGCCTGTTGGAAATCCCCTTTTCACCTCAGAGAGGGAAAGGCACCACCATTCTGTTCCTTTCCTGCCAGCAATACAATGGCCATGCTCCCTTCCTGGCGTGCACAGCCTTTTGGAGTCCAGCCTCAGGCTCACCAGGCTTATCAGGTGCACAGCTCCCAAACCCTCCAGGTACCCTTCAACCCTTCTCCTGCCCCTCTGCTGTGACACCACCTCACTCTGCACATGAATCCCAGCTCAGGTTAATCAACACCACAACACCACTTTTGGTGTGCATAATATTGTTTTTATTTTTTATTAGCACTTGAGTTTGTTTTTATTGATACTGTGAACTGAGAAAAATCCCAGTGCAACCCAGTGAAATTTAATTCTAACAGTTTTACATACCTCAGTGTGAGTTATGTTTGCTTGTGAAAGCTCCTCAGCTTTGATGTAATACCAAACAGTAACCAGATATGGACTTGTGTTTATAGTTGTTCCACTACCACAGTTATATTAAGACCTTGTTAATGATCTAGTTATCAAATTCTCTAATTATGATTTTGCCTAATTTCTTTTGTGCACATGAAATCACTTATAACTACTGTCTGTGATCCCTGGAACACCTAAAATGAGGTGTAACATCAAAAACTTCTCTTTGGAAGTGAAATTTGTAAATGCATGTACACTTCTTTTATCAATTCTGATCTTATCATATTCTACAGATTTCTCATATACATCAGTTTAGATATATTTATACCATTTTTATGCTTGGAAATATTACAGACATATGAAAGCGAACAGAAATGCACCAGAAAAGTTAAAATCTACCTCTGAGGGCATTATGTGCCACTAACTTCCACGCACCCAAGTCTAAAAGCATTAGAGCAGCCATGAAAGAATATTTATTCCACTTAGGATACAGGGCAAGAGGCAGGAGCACACCTCAGCTTTTCAGCTGGGAATAATTTCATGAGCTAAGTTGTTTTCAGATTTCCACTCCAGTTGCAAGATCAGCTTATATTTTATTAGCACAGTATAAATATTTGTAATATGCCAAGGGGAAGAAAGAGAAAAAACCAAAAATCCTGAAGAAACTCCTAAAAGTAACAGAACTCTGAGCTACTCTCAGGGCAAACTGAGTAACTCTGTCACGACTCCCTTACAAACAGCATGGGGACAAACTGCCGTGCACAGGACACCTTTTCTCCAGGCTCTTTTCTCCAGCCCTGGGGTAGCTCTTTTCTCCAGCCCTGGGGTAGCTGCACTGTTCAGCCATGCCAACACACATGGCAGAAAGTGTGTTATGACACACAGCCTGTTTTTCTTAAGTCTGCTGCAAACATACCTGCTAAATTTCATTACACTATGTCAGTGTGTGACTTTCTACCCAAACTATAAACTCATGTGTATACTTCTACTTCAGCATGTGTTTCAGCTCCAGTTCAGCAGACTCTGCCTGCATCTGCTGAGGCAGGAATTGCACAGGTTTTGGTATTTTGTGCCAAGAGGAGGTGATAGAGTCTGGCTTTGAGGGGCTGGTGAGTGCAGGAAGATGTGTGGGGAAGACAAGAAGCTGTGGTCAGGATGGGACCTGTATGGCTGCTGAGTGTGGCTTTACATGACAAGAAGAGAGCTCCAACTCCACTCACTAGGGCTTTTGCAGAACCTGCATTTGGCTGCTTCTGTGCCAAGTGATCCAGAAGGCACCTATTGCACCAGCACTGACCCAAGCTGACACAGCTGAGTGATATAAGGCTGCCCTGAGGGAAGGTACCAGCTTGGGTCCAGAGGCTGATGAGCCCATCTTGGCTGCCAGGCTTCTGGTGAGGTGGGTATAGAAGAAGCCTTCATGAATCTGAAGCCAACCTAAGTAGGTATAGGGTAAAATATGATCCTGTGGGCCACAGACAGCCCCCTGAGACCACTGCTGCTTCTGAACTCTCACAGCCAGAAGCAAGCAACATTTACCAGTGTGCTTCTCCAGGCTGTTAAGTGCTCTATTTCAATATATATCTTTACAGACAGATTAGGAGAGCTTTGGAGTACAGCTAATAACCTCCTGTTGTTGTCACCTGTTAAAAAAAGAACACAAACTCAAAAAGAAGGCATTGTTTCAGTGCAGAACTATTGGGTTTGTTCAAATTTACTCACACTGTGAAACCCCAGGCTGCCACAGCCTGTATCCCCCATCCTCTGCACTCTCACAAAGTCACAAGAAATTCAAATGGTGAAGGATGCAACAGGACTCAGCTGGAAAGAGTTCTCACCAAGGTCTCAATGAAAGCATTCACAGCTGAAGGAGGCCAAGCACTCCCCTCCGCACATCCATTCACTGGGAACAGAAGCCTCAAGCCCTTGCTGAGGGACCACAGGGGACAGGCACATAATGAGCCCTCACTGCCAAACAGCTCAGTGTTGCTGGCCCCCCATGACACTGATCTACAAGTGTGGGCTGCAAACATGTCCAACCCATTCCCACCACAGCTCACGCTCTGTCCTGATTAAGCTGACTGCTGACAAGCCCAAGAGGGGATCAGCCTCTTGACTTGTGTGGTCTGATGAAGGCTAAGATTACAAATCTTTTTCCAAACAGTCCCCAAGCGAGCCACACACAAAAACAAAATAGGAGAGGGAAAAAACTTCCAGTTGAGGCTGGTAACATTAGCCAGCCTTAAACAAAAATACAATGTACCTCAAGTTACAGTTTCAGATAAAAAGCTCTATAACCAGTGAGGAGCAGTATGGATTTCCAGCTTTTGTAAAGATTAAAAGACAGTGATCATGACTTCAGACTAATACAGGACTTCTTGTGCACCCAGTCACAGCAAAATCAATAGGGAAATGGGAATTATATCTGAATGAACAAAGCTAATAGTTCTAGAAACAATCATTGCCACTATGACACTGCTCTCCTCTCTCCCCAAGGGCACCTCCCAAATTAATCTACAGAGTAACTCTCTAAATCAAGCTCCAGGTTTCCACACTACTGATTCATGTCTTAGATTCAGAAATCAAATCCAATTAAAGAAAATCTAGATATATCTTCTTAAATAAAAATCATTTACAATCAGCAGAGTAACCCAATAGCCTCTTAAAATACTTTCTATGAATTGCAGCAACCACTGATTAAGTAAACACATTTTAAAATCTACATACATGAATAATTCATGCAACCTGGAAAAAAATCTGATTTTTGTTTTTTTATTGACAAACTGACATCTGGATTTGGATTAAAAAAAACAACTAAACAAACAAAGGCAATAGTGTTAACATCATCTGAGAAAGATGCTTCAAGGAAAACAGTGCAGGGAAGGGGGAAACAAGGAGTTATTTTACTGGCTTAAATTTATTTTTGTCTGAATAGATGAAAGCTACAGAAAGAAAACGATTTTGAGAAAACTCTCCTACCACTGCATTACCTTATTTTCATTTCCAGAGCTTGGTTCTCATTTTACTACTAGTCTCTATTTATCTCTCATATAGAACTTCACTCCTCCTGATCCAGGCAGACCCAGACAGTTCCCATCAGAGATTATTCTCTGAAGGAGATGAGGCACAAGCTAAGGAGCATAATGAATTAGCTAAGGAGCATAATTTGAATTAGCATCAAATCCCACTATTTCTATTCCTACTGCTGGAGCAGAAGAGCTGGACTGAGATGGAGATAAGATTGAGAGGGGGCTGAAGGAGCCTGAGCAGGTCAGCAGTGATTAGAGGTTGTCACTGTGGTTTTAGGCCAGATTCCCAAAGCCATGTGAAGAATCTGCAGCCAGGTCCCACAGCAGTGTCTGCACCCCAGACCTTGGTGCCTACAGCCCTTAGATAAACCATGAGGAGCAGCAGGGACTCTTGAGCAGTGACATCCAGCAGGGAAGCAAACAACCTTGCAAAGAAAAGCTGCCAAGCATGAGGTTGTTCACTGCAGTTCTAAGCTCCAGAGCTATTCTGCCAGGCTCATTAGATCCTCCCAGACTGCCAAGGCAGCAGGGCCATTCTCTCCACAGAGCTGCACCTTTTAGGCCACATCACTCAGCACAGAAGCCTTCTGGGGTTTAAAATCTCCATCTCCTCAGAAACTGCATTGTCCACCTTCATGCACGGCAAGATAAGACACAATCTCTATGGTTCTTGCAGGAGGTGTGCTGCTGAGCAGCCATCTCTTGTGGCCCCAAAATCCAGCTAACTGCAGCAGATGGGAAGATAAAAAAAGCAGCCACCAAGTAATTTAAATACTACAAAAATTAAACAGATTGTCCGTTGTCAGCCCTTCTACTCAGGACCTGAGCAAAAGTTAGAGACTGCCCTGCAATAATTCACTCTTAGCTTGTATTTACTTTTTCTTATGAGCAAGTAACACAGGCAGAAGAACCCTAGAAGACTGCAGTACTCAAGCTAGCAGGAACACGAGCTGTGTCCCATAGAAAGAACAAACTGCATTTGCAAGCTGGAAGCTGCATGCAAGGACCTGATCCCTACATGCCAACAGACCACTTTGGAAGCATGCAGTGGCTCCACCTAGTACGTCGTACAGTGGAGTAGATGTTTTGTGACCCATACTTCAGTTCTGCAGGTGGATATATAGTTGCACTGCACAATCAAATTTTTAGACATTTTTAATTACAAACATTTTAGCCATCTTTGCAGCCATTTGTACAGTTTGATATTAATAACCAGAACTGTGGTTCCAGCTCACAATATCTCTTTGAACTTATTTATCATCGACACTACACAAGCTACATATAAGGTCTTCTAGGGTTTTCCAGATGTGATACTACAAGACTGGGATCTTTTTGTTTTATTAATGTTTACAGAGGCCCCATTGAGGACCATTGATTACCAAAGGGACTGGCAGTCTGGAGTTACTGGGAAGTTCATCTCCCCCTCCCTCCCCTAATTTTAAATGCTTTTCATGTTCTCAACTAAACCCTGAATTTAGTATTATAATTTAACTTACTCTCCCAAGTTACCATCCACAGAATGTTTTCTGGCATGCTCACAAAATTTCACCAGAGACCTTTTCTGGCATCCACTTCTGTAGCATTTTCTGAATTTATTATGCAAAACTTAAGGGACACGGAAAAGGGAAGGATTACAGAGACATCAGTTGGTATCCAGTGCAAATATAACTAATGAAATCTGACACGTGTATGTATACATTCAGAGTTTTTATGGCTTTTTTAAAAAATTAACATTGAATACACCACTTGTTAAGTTCATTTTATTTCCAGGGAGAATTATACCTGCGCAGCTAGAACATTCTACTCCATCTTCCACAACAGATGTGAACCTCTCATTCCCCACCCAACCTTCTGCCCCTGTTCCCAGCCAGGCTTTGTACAAAATTGGTTTCACACTTATACTTGGCAGCAATGCCAGACATATCAGACACATAAGGTGTTTGCAGCCCTCCTCCACACAAATAAGCACTCAAATGCCTCTGTCCTGAACTTTGTTGTGGCTAGTTTCCTCATGCCCACGTTGGTGTTTTTAAAAAATCTACACAGAAAAGTGCCTTTGCTATTTAATAGCATATAAAGTCAGCTCTCAGAGGGCAATACAAAAAGAAATCTCAAAGGTTTGAAGACAGCCCAAGTTATTTCTCTCAGTGACATTTAAAAGCGTTTTCAACTTCAAGACACAATCCACAACACAATGAATAAATAATTCTGACCCCTTCTTGCAAAATCAATCCCAAACAGAAATTGCAAAACCATGCACTTCATATCATATCACTTGCCCAGGGCCCCAGTTCTGGCTGATCCAAGAGTACCTGTAGACTCTTCAGTAAGAGAAGCAAAGAAACAGCATCACAGAACAGCTGAGTTTGGAAGGGACCCCTGGAGGTGATCTCCCTGCTCAAGTAGAACCACCTAAAACAGACTGCCAAGGACCAGGTCTGGTCCAAACAGCTTTTGAACATCTCCAATGGGCTCCACAACCTCTTTGGGCACTGACTGGAGTCAGTGTTTCGTCACCTGCATGGTGAAAGTACTTCCTGATGTTCAGATGGAAGCCCCTGACATTTTTCCTCATTTATTTTGGAGCAATTCAGATCTGAGTGGGCTACAGTACCTGGCAGAACAGATGTTCAAGTCGCTGTCTGGGACATGACTTCTAGAGATTCCCCATCTTTGTACAGACATTACACATCACAGCAACCACTTTTCAAAGTCCTTCTCCCTTACTTCCTTAGATGAGGGAATCCTCAGGCTTCCTTGACAGTGACAGAGCAGAAATCACCTACTGTACATGTACAAACTGGGCTCAGAACTTGAATGATCAAATCTACTGTCAAATACATTGTGGCACACTGCAAAGCAGGAGCAAACGTGCAGAAAGTGCCCTGCAGCCTTGGGACATGCTCTGCCTGGGTGGGAAGCAACTATGGTCCTGCTGACAGATTTGGGACACTGCCTTAAGTCTTAAGCCTATTCTTGATGCAATGCATTAAATGTCTTTAGGTTTCATCTCAGGAAAGTGATTCCTGTGTCACATTTCATTTGCAGCTTTAGTACATCACTCATGAGATAAATCCATGAAACAGGTTGCCTAAGTCACTATCAGCAATGTCTAAAACAAAGAATTTTTTAGGGAAAAGTTAGTAGTGTGCAACCCATTGCTTCATGTAGCCAAACAAGGCTGTAAAGGGACTTATTTGAGCCATAATGGCTTTATGAGTGTGCAGTAACTTACAGAAATTTTGTCCCTTTGCCTTCTACAAAGTTCATTTAATTTTAAAACAAGCCTAAAAACAGAAGTAAATAGTATAAGAAACAGCCCAGATGACAATTTTAACTGGTATCACAGCACTCCTATGTGCAGAAAAATCCCATGCGAGGGAAATGTGTGTCACAGCTACCACAGAGCTGTACAAAGGCTTGGCCAACAAACATGGTGTATGCTGCAGACCCACAACACCCTGCTCACAGCTGAGGAGCTCCCTGACTTGGAGCACTGAGCTTTGATGCCAGTACAAAATTCAGTTTTCAGATGTTTGCAGTACCACCCTCTCAATTCTGCCCTTGGAGAGCACAGAGGCACCATGCAGATGAAGAGCTGTGGGTGCTGAATCGACCCCTCTCCCTTCCCTGCCATCCCCCCAACCCTCTCCTGCCCCTTTGAGCCACCCAGGGTTTCCAGCTGCCTGCATCTTTTCAGAAGTCAAGATACCACTGTGATATGTGAGTAGAAAAAATAAAATAGAAACCCTGTAAAGCTAAAAATAAATGTAAACTCTTCTGGTATTGGTTGGGTGGGGCAGATGGGGAAGTAAAACACAGTTACAAACCCAGATATCATGTAACTTACTCCATAGAACATCTTTTCTTGATTATGTTTATTAGAGAGCTCCTATCCAAAACCTCAAATTACCCTAATTTGAAACACATTAGATTTTTTAATGTAAAATACTAACCAAAAGAAACTAAATCTTGCAAGATCAAGAAGGAGTCCAATTTTTTGCCTCTAATGATAAACAACATTTACTGCAGTCAGAAAACAAGAGCAGGTCTTTAGTTCTTTAAAGTGCTGTATATCCTTTAAAACACCCAGGGCCTGGTCTTGCTCACACTAATTCCATTAGTACTGAATTTCAGGACTGCATCTTTCCATTTTCCCTCCACACACAGTCCCAAAGTTTTCCTTTATTCCTCGCTCTACTATAAGTACTGCAGAGATATGCAACAACTTTACTTTCTTTGCAGTCTTTTTTTAATTAAAAAGAAGTCCTTCCATAAAACATAGGATTTCTTTGTATGTGGCACTTCAAACAACTATCAGCAAACAGAGCACTCAGCAGTTACCATTAAGGAAATGCTAGAAGATCACTGCGTGCCGAGAATTTACTCCCTTTTCCACTGCCTCTGAAAAACTGTGAAAATAGTGTTCTCATTTAAAATTACAGAAGCTTAAATAAAGAAAAATTGGGTTATTGGAGCATTTTATTTTCCCCTTTTAAAAGGAGCAAACAGAAAAGCAAGTTTCTGGAACATTGTCTTTGACCATGTTTTCCTTCCATAAGCAACCTTTGACCAAATAGCTGAGCAAATTAATTCCATTGAGTTAGTTGGTTTTTTTCTTCAGTATCCACTTATTCATTAGCTACTTTGAAGATCACCTCTCAACTGAAGCATAATTTGGAAAGGTCTAACTTTGAAAGAGCTACTGCTCAAGATTTTAACTTTTACTAACCAACATCCTGCCAGCTTAGCTGTGCACGTAAAGAAGATTTAACAGATATTTTTAGGTATGGTGGAGAAACATTAGATGGAGAGTGTTGACTGAAGTGAAACACAAACACTAGTGAGCAGACATTATGAAAGTGGATATTTGGACATTTTGCTCTGCCTGAATTCTACTCCACTCACCACTACAGTATGCAATCATCTTTCAGCTCTAAAATTAAACTGTTAGTTTTCATCTTCTCTCCAGATGGAGAAGCAAATAAAATAGAGTATGAACACTTCTTTTGACATGCCAGGTGCTTAGACCAACAGTCGTCGACCACACAAATCACAATATATTCAGCTACAGAAAACCAAATCAACGAAATCACTTCGTATGTGAAACAGGCTACAGGGAGATTTGCAATGAATTCCACTGAGACTCTCCATCAAGCTAGGTGCACAAGGGCTATATTTCAATCAAAAATATGCACTTTTGTAGTTTCACTCTGACTAGCCTCGGATATTCAGTTTCTACTCCAGAATTTTAATTAATAGTTCAGTTATGCTAAGCCCACTCACCGAGCACTCCAAGCTTGGCACTGTTTCACTGGGAGTCATTGCACAGAGGGGAGAGCAGGTTGCATTGCCAAGGAGCTAGGCTTGAGCAGTAGCAGAAATGCATCAGACAGAAGGCTCTGTGCATTGCACAGTTCATCACACATAGCCGTTTCACCTTTTAAGCCTAATTTAAATCTTTAAGGTATACACAAAAACTCCAAGGTACAGATTTATGCCCCCCAGGCTACGTTCCATGCAGTACAGACTAGCTAACAGATACCATTCAAATTCTGCTACTTCCTCTACTGGATTAGCACTCATAATTAAGAAAAAATAAATTTGTTCTCTGCTTTGACCTGACAAACCCACAGATGAGCAAGGGTACACTGCAAGTCCTTCTCCTGTCTGTTACCATACAGATCATCACCATGTTTGACAAGTGACCAAAGCCCAGCCAACAGGGAACAGAGGGAGATGATACCAAACACAAAAGTAGAAGCAGTTACACCCCACTTGAAAGCCAGATCTGCCCAGGTGGCAGATCAGCTAGCACTAGTGTGAGTGGAAGGAGTATATTCTTTTTCCCTACCAAGAGTATATTAATTTCCCTACCAGGAGTATATTAATTCTTTTTCCCCCTACCAAGACTCCTTTAGTGAGCTGATGAAATATCCACTTTTCTCCATCCAACATAAGATTTAGCAGATCTTACAAAGCAGGCTGTTAGCCCAAGACCAAAAACTCAACCTGATGAGAAGTCAGTGCAAATGGAATTTATGCAGGCAGTTGAAACAAATGGAAAAGAAAATCAAAACAGTCAGCAAAGTGAAACTTGATTGACCAAGGAAAGGCTCATTCATCACATAAAAAGTTCAGCATAGAAAACATAGCCTCCCTGACCTGGAATCTCTGATAAGGTCAGGATCCCTCATTTAGGGATCTCTCAATGACAAGTACAACTACTTCAGAGATAAGATTTTATTAGTGCTACTAAAAGACAAATACCTGGAACTGGTTTTGGCTGGTGCAAGCACACTTTTTGCCTTGGGAATCCATGTGGAATCAGAGAACCAGATATTTAAACTACAGGAGTCCACACACTTGGCAGACTTTGAGACACAGTTACAAGTGCAGTTGAATTTTTTGTGACTTTCATAGTTCTGTACCACAACTTCAACCTATTCTGAAAAGCTGACAATTACACATACTTCAAAAAGACAAAACCAAGAGTATTAACAGTTGCTCACTGACACAGCAATATATCCAAAGGCATGAAAAGAGAATATGATGCAAAATATTTCAATTCAGCTCCTATCTGAACAGAATTTGGACAGCATAAGGCCGTATAAAAAGATGGGATACTCTGACATCATTTGAGCCTAAGTACACATTACAGTTAAAGGAGGAAAACAGGTCACCTTTAAGAGTGTCTGAGTTGGTAAAGTCACCTTTTGAGGACTGTGCCTTCCTTCACTGGCTATAAAAATACCCTAAAGACATCAAGTGGTTTGACTAAGCATTATACTGCATGTAGTTTAGCAAGGCTAAAATACTGAAATACAATCCAAGTCATTTTCTCCACTGAAAAAGCAAAATTGTTGCTGGTGATTTATTTACATGGATTCCTAGTACAAACATCCTGAAATTCCCTAAACACAAGGGCAAAGATTTTGCTTTGAGCAGCTTTGCTTGCGTTCTTCCAGAAGTATGGACACTCCATATAAACACTCCAGAGAGTATCTATGCAGAGGGAAGGTTCACAGGTAATACAAGGAAAAGAAAAGTATTCACAAATTGTGAGAAAATGTCACAAAATAATACAACATAAAAGAAGAACTACACTTCTCACTTCCACAGGCAGTTTGAAAAGGAGCATGGATTAGACTTTATGAATCAGCCTACAACCAGATAAACTCCACAGATCATGTCACTTTCTTTGAGTTTGGACTCTTACCTTACAATTTTCAGACCATTTCTTCACTTTGAAAAACATCACCAAGATAAAGGGGCTCTTAGGATCACCACATAAAGCACATGCTTATGTTCTGAAGAATTATACAGTACTGTCAAATACAAATCACAAACAGGCAATTTACTCTCACCTTAAGTACAAAAGAAATCTGATTTCTGCTAGCTCTCATCCTTTAAATCAGCTCAGGCACTAAAGAATAATTCCACTTACTACTCAAAAGAACAAAGGGTAATGGGGTGATTTAGGGCTGGCCTCATGCAGCTCATAAATGACCAGAAGGCTATTCCAAAAAACATGCCTTTAAAAGTGTTTTGGAATAACCAACATGAATAACAGAAGTGCAGCAGCACCCCTGAGATGACAGAAGAACACCACACTTGTAATTTTTTTTTCTCCATTAGCCCACAGATTGAATATCAACCTTGGGCTCCCCTTTGGTAAATATTGGTAACTAAAGCACAGTCAGGCATTCCTGCCCCTCTGGTCTAAGCAATGACAGGTACAGGAAAAAAGCAACATCACTCTAATGAGAGGATGAATCTGTTACTGCTATGGCAGGTGTATTTGTGCCCAAGGAGCATCCAGAGAACACAACCAGGTTAAACTGAGAGCCTCTGCAGAGTCAGTAACCAAATCCATACATTCCAAATCCTGTAAAAGGTATCAATTGTCTTCAGCTAGGTTAGGATGATGTTTTCAAGATTATTCTGCTAATACTGAACAATCAGGGAATTGAATATTTGTTCTTTGTATTTTCCTAATTCACACTAAAGCCATTTAATTTATGAAAGAAATACAGCAAAAACCATAAATATGTTAAAATTAGATATAGATTTCTGAATTCTGAAATGAGCAATACTCTCACACAAATCTGCTTTATGAAGTGATGATGGCTCATTGGGATGTGAAAGCACAATACCAAGCAATATAGATGTTATATAAGAGCATAAAAGAAGAAGAAAATGCAAAGAATACACACAGAGAACAAAAACCCTCACGATAATCAAAAAACAGTAACACAAACAACACTAGTGTATATAAAAACAAACAAAAAAATTACTGTAAAATTGAAAATTTACAGCAATTTCCAGACCAGTGTGGCTAAAACTTCTGCAATAAAGACAGTTCCAACCAACATGGAAGTGGCCTTATCTGCTAGCTGGAGATTGATTCTCTTTGGGCTTATCCTTGAAAGCAATATATCTTCCTGAATGGATCTCTTTCACTCCTGTTCTCAGGAGCAGCAGATTAACAATTTATCAAGGTTCTCCAGCAAAATAAAACTGCTCAGGCTTTAGCATCATTCATAGAATGGGTCCTTAGAATTGTTGGGACTTCAGCACCTACCAACAAAAAGAAGAAAGACTTGTGAATTTCTGATCTGAAATTCACTAATGACCCTCAAAAATGTGTTTCCACAGTGCTGATACAGATTAGCAGAGAGTTTAGAATCATAGAATCATTTAGGTTGGAAAACACCTTTAAGACCACGGAGTCCAACCATTAACCCAGCACTGCCAAGTCCACCAGTGAACCATGTCCTTAGGTGTCATTTTTACACATCTTTTAAACAGCTCCAGGGGCACCAACTCAACTACTTCCCTGAGGAGCCTGTTCCAGTACCTGTCAACCAATACTGTGAATGAGCTTTTCCTAATATCCTGCCTAGACCTCCACTGGCACAGATTGAGGTTATTTCTTCTTGTACTGTCAATTTTTACTAGGAAAGAGAGATCACTGCCAATTTCCTTTCTAGCAGTCGTAAAGGCTGACGAGATCTCTCATGAAGCTCCATTTCTCCAGGCTAAACATCCTCAACTGCTCTTCACAGGACTTGTGCTCCAGACCCTTCACCAGCTCCACTGCCCTTCTCTGGACCCTTTCCAGCACCTCAGTGTCCTTCTTGCAGGGAGGGCCCAGAACTGGACACAGCACTCGAGGTGTGGCCTCACCAGTACAGGGGAACAATCCCTGCCCTGGTCCTGCTGGCCACACCATTGCTGATACAGACCAGGATGCCACCAGCCTCCTTGGTCCCCTGGGCACATGCTGTACAACTGAAGTTTGGCCTACATCTCTTACACATTTTGTTTCTACAGTTCAGGTGTAATTTCTCAGATTATTTGCAGCTCTTCAACAATTCAGCTTCAGAGTAGAATACATTTTGAAAGAGGGGGGAAAAAAAACACATTTCATAAGCATCTTTATACACAGCCTACAACCCAGTGCTGCCTACATCCTGGACAAAGTACAGAAACTGATTTCAGAAACAGTCGGTCTAGGTAATACTCAGATGGGAAAAAACATGGGAATCCTGTATACTGGGATGGGAAAACACCCACATACGCTATTGAATATTGGGTCACCACTGAATATCTGATGAGAAGGAATTAAAACTGAAATTGTCTATATGCAATGGCATATTTAGCTGCAGGGATATGATCACCACACTTTTAGACATGTTACAACCTAAGCCTATCATCTTTGCCATATTGTCAGAGCAGGAATTAAGGAGTAGAAGGGTGACCCATAACAACACTAGGAATAAAGATTGCACTCATCTTCAGGTCTTTATGAACAGAGAGCACAATTTAAAAAGTCAGAAGTTACAAATGTTATCTCCCCCATTTCTTTAAATATAGCACCACGGCAACCTAAATGGTGCTGAGAAGAGAAAAGAGGAGGTACCACAAGTCAGGAAGAACCAACCTGCAACACTTTCCTAAGGGACGCTTTTACTGCCAGCTCAGCATCCAAGGTCTCATAGCCCCCCATTCTTACTTGCAGAGCTTCTATTATTAAGCATCATGATACCTGCAGCCCTGGACCCTTCTCCAACAGAGTTCATCAACCCAACAGGAAAAAAACAAAAAACACAACAAAAAAAAAAAAAAAAAAAAATACCACCACATTCCAGAGGATGGAGTTCAGGAGACATCAAATGGACCCTCAAGATCTTAGCTTAACAATTTAGTTGATTTTGGCCATAGTGGTAGCTCTGCTACTTGAGTACTTGATACACTGTCCCACACACTTAAAAACAAAAGGTTAAAATTAAATAATAAAAATACTTTCAACCAGGCACCTTGCCAGAGAACACTGAACATCATATACCAGGGCAGACAAATACAGAGCTGTAAATCCCACCCAGGTGCATTATCTGTGACAGGTCACATCTCTGAAGTTGCCCTATCCTATATCCCAGCTGCAAGGCTGCAATGCTCACAAGTCCCCTGTCAGCCCTCAGGTGGGGTTTATCCTCTCCCCTCCTCTCTTCCAGCTGCATTTAGCCATCTGTGCTAGAGTGAAATGGCTCCCTGCTTCTGATAGATTGCATTTATGGCTGCCCCTGGAATACACTAGTTGTACCAAAGGGATGCCATTCCAGCATCTCCATCCCTTACAATTTCATTAGCATCTGGCAGCTACTGATAGTCTGTCAACTGCAGGAAAAAACTGGGTACAAAAACACGTCTGTGAAACAAAAAGATGAGCTGTAAAAGGATGTTGGTTTTTGGTTTTTCTAACTAAAAGCTAGTTTCTGAGGTTTCTTCCCATAAATTTAATCAGCAAAAGACTTTCACTTTTAGAAACAGAGGCAACTTTGGGGCAAGTAGGTACTTTACAAGCAGCACTGAGAGACAGCACATGGAATCTGATCGGTACCACATGCAGAACACAGCCCAGCCACCTGCAGAAATGCCTCAGCCTCCAGAGGCAGGGGGCCTTGCCCCAGTTTTTCAGCAACAGGCAGCTGTCAAATCACTGAGAAAACTCAACAAGACTCCCACATTGAAGCTGCAATTTCAACCCTGCCACCACCACTCTGCATCTGCATTTCTGCTTTACATGTTCTGTGCCAGCCCTTTGACTTCTCTCATAACCACAAGAATAGTACAAGAGTAACCAGAGCCAGAGCCAAATCTAGGCTGCTGTGCTTTCCAAAAATGGGACTTCCAAGAGGACACAGCAATTCCAAGTCAGTGATAAATTCACACTGCCGCCAATAACCAAAGAGTTTGATTAACAGTGAAATAATCACCTTACTTATCTGCTGATGTCACCCTTCTTGAAAGCTCTTCTCCCACAACTTCCTGCAGAGAGATTCTGCAATCAGGAACTATAAGGCACCCACCAAAAAAGCCTATCCCAAATGTTTGGAGGACAAATGCAGAGGAGCAGAACTCACAACCCCATTTACTGAGCAGTGGGCTCCACAGAAAATGCATTGCCAAACTACAGCATTTAGCATTTCAGACACCAAAATCTGGTGTGCTGTTGTAGAGAATGTCTTTGTGCCACTGCTAATCAGATGGAATGAGACTATCTCTCCAGATTTTAAGAGTCAGAATACTTTAATTCTTGTTATAAATGCTTATGAAATACAGTATTTTGCTTCTATCTTCTGTGTCCTCACCACACAAAACTCTGGATGTTTGTGTAAGGCATAGGCTGTTTCCTACCATCAAACTCTTATGCAGAATACCACTGTCTCAACCACCAAGCAATATACTCAATTGCCCAGGGAGAAGTTTAATCTCTTCATACGAAATGGTTCTAAAATGACAATCTTTCTCCTGAGTCCTGTGATGACAGCTCTGCCTCACTCAGGCAGATTTGAACCTATGAGTTACAAATACACTCAACCAAATACTCTGACAACACTTTTTTTTTCTCAAGAATCTATTTTTCCACATGTTCCACCTCAGGCTCCAGGAAAACACTTTCCTGGAGGCTGTGCAAGCACTTACCACATCAAGTTTCCTCTGACAATGGCCCTATCCCACAAAAAGTTCATTCAAACTAAAAATCACTTCATATTTCTGACTATATGGGGAAGGGGGAAAGGAAATCAGCAGTTCCCAGGTAGTCATGGGTCAGAGGGGTTGTGCATTGCCAGTTTTCCCTCCAATGGCTACAGAAATAATAGAAATTCTTCCATAATGGACAGCTTGAGGACCAAAGTCAGGAACTACACATTACTGCACAGGCAAGGTTCTTTGCCTGAGCCCACTAACTGTAATGTTCACATGGAGCACATTTACACTCAAATAACATTTGTGGGAAGTCTCTCATGTCTCACCTTCTCTAAGGTTTTTCTTGTTTCGTCTTTGCAAGATGCAATTTTGAATACGCAAGATCCAAGAAACTGCTGATAGGATATTACTCTTTTTTTACCCATTCCCCCATAAGTTAACTCCAAAATGAGAAAACTCAGTTAACTTGATGGAAAAGAACACCATAACAGGATTTGATCTCACTTCCTTTGATATGTGAAACAAATACAGTTACTCCAGGAGACTTTGAGAAACACTTATGGAAAATTACAGGTGATGAATAACCCACAGGAAGACTTACTTTGTTCCCTGAATGCAATACTGAGAATTAAAATAATAAAAAAGAAAGGCTACTAAATCAGATCACATTTTGGTTTCTACCAAAAGCTATATTCATTCCAGTTCCCAAGATATTTCCCATCTGTTTCTCCAAGCTTTGCTTCGTCAAGTACAAAAAAAAACCTGGTGAATCCATAAGCAGGTTAGGTACTGTAACTGGTTTTCTTCAATACCTAAGTATTTATTTCACAAATTCAAAGAACAAATCCAGTTTGCCTGGCTCACAAACATTGTCCTGCTGTTTTCCCTTGGGCTAGCCACACAAACAAAGAAAACTAAAATTTTTCAAGTTGAATATGAAATTAGTATTTTATTCTTGTTTCGTTACATTTTTATAAGTAACTAAGAACCAAAACAGTGCCCCTTCCAAGTCCAGAGCAAAACAACACTACTGGGAAACAGAAAGCAAGGAGCCCAGGATCAGTCCATGTCCTGTTTTTCAGAAGAAATGGATCAATCAGCCTAAAAGGAATTGTGGGGCTTTACAAAAAACAGCTTAAAATACACGGCAAGCATTTTCCTGTCTGACAGTTAAGAACTCCTTCATCAAGAGATTTAAATTAAAATCTTGATTCTAAATTTGAGACATTTTGGCCTTTACTGTTTGTTGCACACTAGTGCATGTGTTTCACATACTTCTGGTGTATCTGTCTATTAAATAATCACGTGAAGGACTGTGCAACAAAATTTCCACTACTAGAGAACAGAAATCCAAGATAAACCTCATCTGACCAAGTCATATATCATCTGCTTGTAACAGATCCAATATACAGCTCTGACAAAGTCATCTGTTACCAAGCTTGTGCTGAAGACTTCAGGGATCACCTTCATCACAGCAGTTAACAGCACAAATAAATCTTGTGATGAAACTCACAGGATTTTTTTTATTATCATTTTTTTAAGAAACGCAAAATGCAGCAGTACAAGGTTTCCAACAGGCTTTCACAGAACAGTGCATGGCTACTGGAAGGAACTTGAAGACACAGTCCCTGCTACCTTCTATTGCACAAAGTGTACATCTCTCCAAGCCATTGTTTTGTGATAGTCCAGAGATGATGGGAACCTCAGATTTACACCAGGCAAGGGCATCACATGTGTGGCTTTCTCCTAGTGTGAGTGACAGCTGGAGACAGTCATTGCCACAGAACCCTACTGCTCCCCTCTAACTACTAACCAGTATGCTGCGAGCCACAGCTCAGAAACCACTGTCAAATTTAAACCTAGCAAACATAAAAATCAAGTGACCAGTTCAGTCTAAGGTAGTCAAAGAAATGCTAAGTTACATTGTGCCTACATCTCCTGACACTACTGATGCCTCTATTCCCAGTTCAGATTTTAACTAACATTGTGCAAAACTATCTCAACAAACCAAAGCTAAAAGAAACCATAAGGGACAGACACAAGGTTAAATTATGGAAATAAATTAGCTTTGCTCAAGCCATTGCAGTTCCATTAGGAGTCCAAAGAAAAAGGTATTCTCTTTAAGTAAGCGTATTTTCAAATTTTTTTTAATCACAAACCCAAACAAACTGTGTTTTGGAGCACCAGACCAGATGGTTTTACCATCTCTCCCTGCTTGAGATCCTGGCCACAGTAAACAGACCACAGAATCATTTTCTTAAAGCAAAACAAAAGCAGGCTGCCATTAAAAGAACAAAGAAGTTGGAGCCCTAGATCTCCCCTCCCTTCAGAGAAAAAATTTATTCCCCAGTTTCACAGGCTCTCCTGCCTGACACCCTGCTGCCAAGTTAGAAGAGTAGAGCACACACTTTACAGTCCCTTTTATTTCAGGGGAAACCACACAACCCCATAGACAAATAGATGGACACAAGGGCTATACAGTTTTACACCAATCTTGGTTTTGTTACGTGGGTTTATACACAATGAGTGAAATCCCACAAAAAATAAAGGCACACTATCCACGGCTATGCACTCTTATAGTGAAAGGCAGCAACCTGAAGAAAATGAGACATCCCTTGAAGCAAAGTTATTTACAAGGTTTGCCATAAAAATATTTTTGTTACAAGTCATTTCTATATTAAAACCTGAAAACACTGAAAACGACTTCTCACATAAAAGCGGGCAAATTCTTCAACAACACATAAAATGGTAAGTCTCCAGACTGGCATTCTTTAGCAAAGCACATTTTAAATCATTCTTCTTATTAATGATTTAAGATCTAAACTGGGAACATCAACCTTGTTTTCTAGCCCTTACTATAATCAGAGTTAAAATTGGTGTCAATAGAGAAAAGATCACCAGTTGCCACTACACTTTAAGAGTATTCCAACAGCGTCTCTCACTTTAGAGCTTAATGCTCTCAAAAGAAGAGTACTGAAGTGAGAGATATCACTCCTAAATGGCAGTGTTACTATAAATTTGCTGTGATTCCATTCAGTACTCCTGGAGAACCCACAGCTCACAGAAAACCTCCACAGAATGAGCCAGAAATCACAGTGCAGAAAGTTGCATAATTGGCTGCATGATTTACTCTCAAATTAGACTTTTACACACCACCTCTAACCAGCTTGAAGCTTCACTGACAGATTTTTGCTTCCCATTCAAGCAAATGGGAATGCTGAGTGCCCGAGTACCAGCCACTGGGATCTCCAACCAGTTCAGCAGAGACTTAATCTAAAAAGGTGAGTTCCCTCAGATGGTTGACAGCTTTTAAGGTGTTTATCTTTCAAATCAGTGCTAGTCCAAACAGCTGCAGGATATGCTGGAAGGCATCTTCTCCACCTGCATGCTGGCAATGCCCAAAACAAACTGAAGAGATGTGTGACCAAGGCCACGATGCCTTGGTTTTGTGAGAAGTAAGAGCAGTGAATATAGCCAAGCATTTGAGAAAAATTTTGTAAGAACTTTAAAGGAAATGCAGCCTTAGTCAAAACCCTGTTTAATTTACTGCAAAATAGTTCCCTTGATTTGTCCATACGCACACACTCCTCCAGTATGGGGTCAGGATTCACAACATGCTGACATCTTTCCAAAGGCAACTGCTTATTACTCAGATGTGGTTTCCAGTTAAGCAAAATCTGATAGCCAAACACAGGCATACATGAAGATTTACTCTCTCACTTGTGCAACATCTTATTATAGGGAGAAACAAAGTTTGACCCTTGGAGTTTCACAGAAATTTTCAAGGCTACAAAAGTAAGAAAACATCTAACAAGTGCTGACTAGCAATAGGTGCAGTATTAAGAAAACAGTATTTAATAGATCAAATATGACATTGCATCAACATGTTTGATCCAGAAAATAGTCTCTAGATACTTTTCTCCTATTAATTCAAGCCAAGACACCAATTCACAACAGATATAATTTGACAAATCTACTTCACATTCCTTCAGTATATATCAACTATGATTCTCTTTTAGAATTTATTCCATAGTGTTTGGTTAAGATTCCTGCTCCACAGAATAATTAGCATGTTGACTATATTTGATGTGCAGAGGCTAATTCTAACCCATGCTGTGTAACAAAGATTGGCTAGAAAAGTCACTTGAAATAGTTTCTGGTATCTGACTGGACTGAATTTTTAAAGCACTTCCAGCATGAGCAATCATGCTTAGTAATTCCAAATAGGATTTCCGAGAACTGCTATGGATGCGATTTTCAAATTAAAGTTGCACTTAAGCAGAGAGCACATTTACTGGATTATTTCAGTGTCCAGAGACAAAGAAACATCAATATCATGAGAATTGTTAAGAGCAAGTTAACTCAATGGAAATTTTGAGTTTTGATTGCATATGTGGAAAGAAATACAAGGAAGAGGAAAGCTTTCTGTATATTCAGCTGCCTCTATTTTTAATTGATAGCTATTTTTTTCAGAGCTTTGGTGAAAAGAGCTGTTTCCAATTGAGAGAAAATCCAAATTCCTTCAGGTTTTTTTCAAACTATTTACATATAGAACTATCTAGTGAAACTATAAACTCATACCACTGTACTGAAGTCGGACTGTTAAAGAAGCTGAACTGCTAATATTGCCTACTGAAACATCACATTTCAGAGTTGAGTATTAAGTGAGCTGAAGTGGAAAAACTCTGTTAGAAGCTTTGCTAACAGTCTACTCCTGCCCAGCAAGACCTACCTCAGACCCCTTGGTCCCACACCACCTGGCCAAAACCTCCAGGTAGGAGTAGCTCAGGAGCTTGGATAGCCATCCATGCTTTCTAGCATCCTCCTCTGGGGTAAAATCCTCAATGATATTTTCCCAGCAGTCCTCTAGCTCTTGTTTCAATTTCCCTCTCAAACATTGGTCACTACCTCTGCTAGTACAACTGAGAACCAGTACTGTAAACTCCAACTGCTTAGTGATAATTTTATAGATCAAAAGGGACATGATTTAAGTTGACTAATTTCCTTACTTTGCATGGTTCTTCCTTACTTAGGAATATGCACCTAAAAGAAGTGAGAAGTAAATCCAAAGGCCATCTTTACCCATCAAGGCTGCTTTGCTCTCCAAGATGGAGACAACAGCAGGAGGAAGAATATTCCAACAGAAAATAGTAAGAACCCCATTAAAAGTTTAACAGCAAAATATATCACAGCAAAGACAAACAATGGAGGCTACCATGTTTAACTTTAGAGAGAATAGTTCATGGAAGCCCTCTCCCACTTGAAAACTCCAACAGTGAAACCTGAGTTTATCAAACGAGCAAAAATTGTTAGTTGCTGAAATTTGAATTATAGTAAGTGTAAAAAGTAAAAGTAAGTAGAAAACCGTTTAGCCTTGTGGGAAGGTACCCGATAGAGGAAAAATAGTAAAATAAAATTAAAATTAACAGTTCACCAAATATTTTGAAATGGTAAACATTTACCAATCAAGTGAATGAAGAAGGAATTCTGGCAACTGAGTCAGAATTTTATTCCAAGGTGCTGAGGGAAAAAGAAGGGAATTATCCCCTCATCTACCAGCCACATCATCTCTAGGAGTGGAGAAACACTGTTCAAGTCTAAAACTGTGCTCTTGACAGTTTTTTTTAAAAATTAATAAATAATTGAACCACTGCATTAAATGGTTACTAAGAAATACAGACAGAGCAGGGAATCTCTCACAAAAGGCTGCTTGAAATACCCCAGTTACACTGCTGTTCCCAAGACATAAGTCCTCTGTCCTATTTATTTCCTCATAACTTTCGTGCCTTCTAAAGCTGACACTACCTTGGCTCCCTTCAGAGGGACTGCCAGGCACAGTTGTGTGCCAGTGCTGGAGAACAAAGCCCAAGGAAAAGGTACAAAGCAGCAACAGCAGCTCCACACCCTGACCCTTCCTCCCACTGAAGCCACTCCAAAAAACAACCATTTGCTTCCCTGGGGGTACATTTGACCACAAAAAAAAAAAAAAAAAAAAAAAAAAAAGAAAAAAAATCCAAGTTTCCAGAGCCTCCATTTGGGCACCATCCACACCTATGTCAAAAGTACAGCATAGTCCTACTCCCTGTAACCCATCAAATGGTAGGATTTTTCAGCAGGACCATTACAGTGACAATCCAACACAATGGTTGGTTGCTCTCTGTGCTGCACAGCAGCTGTACACCACCACCACCAATATTCTTGGGTGTTTCTATAGAAATAGCTGAATGCAGCAGACCCATACCGAGAACCATCCTAGGCAGATGACGCATGACTCTGCAAGAAGCCCCAAAAGACACAAACAAAGTAGAAGGAATAAAATAAACAAGATTTTCTGTGACCCTAAGGATGGGATTATAACATTTTTTTTTTAAGCTTGAGCAGGAAGCCTTTGTAAATTACATTTCTTGGATTTTATTGTATTATCTTCATGGCACAGTTATTACACATTAAAGGTAATGACTCTCTTCTGCAAGTAACCTAATATTGAACATGATTGATAACCCCTATCTGGGCTTTAGAGAATGCTGAATTTCCTAAATGGAAGGAGGGAACTGAGTTGGATGAGGTGAATAGGGAATAGCTTGAGTGGATTATGTGCATGCATATGAAAAACCAACTCCTAGGTTTTCATTAGATCACAGTATTTTCTTGAAAATACCCACTAATGGCGAACAAATGGGAAAAAAATCCCCAGATCTTCCATTTGTGGGTAATTCTGCTCAGACCCTAAAATATATATATTATTATTGTTGTTCTTATCCATTTGATAATTTTGTGAACACACATACAACACAAAGACACACACACACAGTACCTACATGTGTGCACACCAATGCTCACACATTGATGGGAAATTCAGACTCAGAATTTATATTTCAAGGGAAATGTGTCCATTTTGATTTCTCTTGTTCCTTTAAATTGTGTTTGTGGGCTCGAATCACTGAGCAGACTGATGCCTGATTATCTTGAGATGCTCTAAAGCACCAGGTTTGCTCAGGCACTAAAGAAGACATGGGGCAATATGGGGGGCAGCCCAATATGGGAGGGCATGCAGAGACTTCCACAGGCAAGACAGAACAAAGTGTCCACACTCACACAAACACCATTTCTCTCCTAAATCTGTGCTTTTAAGACTGGGTTAACCATCATCTCCAGTGAGGAAGAGGCAAAACCAAATTCATAGTATTCTGACTCTCTAGCTCACCAATTCATTAATGAATCATCTCACTGCTCCAGCAAACCTAGTCAAACTGTCTTGGCTACATTCATTACTTTGCTCTTAACTAGGAGAGGGAGGGGAAAAAAAGCCACAATAAATTTTTTTAAAGTAGCAGTTAAATTAAACCATTTTAATTATAGAACAGAATTGTTTCTTTGTGAAACAAAAATATTACTTGTAGATGTGGGGGTTTTTTGGGGTTTATTTTTTGGGGGTTTTGGGGGGTTTGGGGGTATGTTTCAGTTTGATTTCTAATGGAAGTTAAACCAAAGATCTGATAATCCTTACAAAGCACTATACAATCACTTAATAGCCTCCTAATCATGAAACCAGAGCAAGCCACTGACAAGGAACAGTCTCTACTGTAACTGCAAAACACATCAGTGTTTCCACCTGCTGTCACACTTCTTTGGCAAAGTTGTCCTAGGAGCTTTAAAGCTATTTTATTCATTCAAGCACTCACATTGTTAACTTCACTCTCAAAAAACCACCCCAAAATACAGTACATTAAACACAACAAGACAGTAGAGAAACTTTGACCTGGTGGTACCTGACAGTTTGTTAAAGCTTTGGGAAGTGCATTATTCCCTTCTTGCAGAAGGGGAGAAAATTCCTCTTTTCTGTCCAGCAGAGCAGGTATGGGGGGAAAGAACAGGGAAGATTACCTGGAAATTATTCCCTTCAGCCCTGTCATTTGCCAGAGAAGCCACCAGCTGCTGCTCATCCTTCCCCAGACCTCAGCAAGCTCTGAGAGGGCAGCAGGATCTCGAGAACAGCATTTGTTAGTGCTTGTGTGAGGTCAACATGGTGGCACTACCAGGAGGTGGTAAAGGTTATTTTAGAGACAATGTACCAAACTTCCAGAAATTCTCGACCCATCCCCACTACTCCTCCTCACACAGACACTGATAAACATTTTCAAGGTACACTGTAAAATTAAAGTGTCACATTATGGAAGTTGGTATTTACCATGTCAGCCTCTTGATTTTTTGAAGGCTTGGCAACTCTTGTACTTGACATTATAACAATCAAGTTGTGGAAAGATTTTTTTCTACTTTAAAAGTGCTTCCAGTAACAGTTTCCTGAGATAAGTCTCCATCAATAATAGCCCAAAATATTTCTCCTTTCTTCTTAAACTTGTGTCAGGTACAAGCTGGGGCCTCTATGACATGGGATATTTTCCAGATTCAAGAGCTAATAAACAGAACAACCTCATGTATTCAAATACTAAAGAAGGGAAACAATGAAAAATTAAAAAAAAAACCAAAAGCAACTGCTTGGAACTATGGAGAAGGAAATAAGTCATCAGTTCAACAGCTCTTGACATTATTTATTCTCTCATTCATGTTACAAGGGAGGACACTGCACAAAAGTGGTTGAACAACAACCCATGACCTTCAATAACAAAGTCAGGGAAGAAGTTTTGTCCCATGCAAGTTCTGTAGATTGTCCATTTTCACAGACATGTTTGCCTGTCGATCTTTCAACACAGTAGTTTTGCATCTTTACTGTGCCAATAGTGTCTTAGAACACATCATGCCCGTTTTAAAATAGAAGGGTTCAGAGTTTTTTTCTAAAATATTCTCAGACTTAAAGGCAGGAATTCCCTCTTTTTCTTTTTTAAGCTATGCCCAGAATGAATACTGACTTCAAAACTTCACGTCCCAGTAAGTCCATCAGAGGAAGGCTGAGGTCTGAACCCAAAACACCAAATGCTCTGGGTTTCCCTACAGCAGCCCCCAAGCAGCCAAGTGCTTATCTGTGCAAGCAGATCCACAGAAATCAGTAAAGCACGAAGCATGCAGGAGATATCATGACACATACAGTTTGCAGTTTACCTGTAAGGCTAAGTGGAACTTAAAATGGAATATTTGGAAGTGAATGGAATGAACAGAGAATGTTATCCCATGATAATGAAATTGACTCGGGTGACTGAAAAGCTGCCTACATAAATGATATGCAGACTGCTGGACTAAAATTTATGCACAGTGATTGAAATGCAGTTTGTGCCATAGGTTAAAATTACAGCATTATAATTCTGCAATATTTCATCCTTCGTGCTTTGTTTTTTTTTCCTTGAACTGCTCTTAGAGTCATTTTTCTTGACAGAATTTTTCCTTTTAAACTTGAATAACCTCACTCTTCTTAAAAACTGTCATTCTGAGCTTCTATTCCTATGCATCAAAAGAGCAACACATGATCATAGCAAGTAATTTGCTCGAGCCATACTCTCACTACTCAACTTTGAAACAAATATACTCAGGTATTAGTTTCTAAGAATTTGTTTTCTTCCTACACTGGTTTAAATGTGGTAAACTCTATACAAGCTTCCAGCTTCCCTCTCTGTTAGCTCAGAATCAACCTTATACTACAGTGAAGAACAAAGCAACTCCCAGCTTGCCTCCTTACCAGAGAAGCAAGAAGTGCTCAACTGTGCCTTAACTGTGCCTAACACACACTTAAAATGTACAAAGAAGCAGTGCACGGTATCAGGGAGATCTAAACTAGCCTCTAATATGCTGCTAGAAATTAGTCTGAAAAAGTGCATTTTTGCAGTACTAAAAAGTACTAAAAATGTCAACGTTCAAAAAAACTCCCAAAATATCAAAGCAACAAAACAAAACACCCACCTCCACCCACTTCTGTTCCTTGTGAAGCCCAAGAAGTATTCAGCCCCAAAATAAGAACTATTTTTGAATGCAAGCTTTTCCCAACAAGGGAGAAACAGAGGAAATACGAAAAGTTACATACAATAAATTATTTTTCCTTACTTCAGATGCAAATAACTAACCTACAGCCAACTTCACTGCCTGTAGTGACCAGTGCACAACATTTAATTAGCTGTTGATCCTTACAAGTTATTTCTACTCCTAGATCTATTATTAACTTTGTTTCTGAAGGAATATGTGTTGGGCTTGCAATATCCAAAAAGTACATTCAATGTAGTTTGACATATATTTCATCCATGCTAAGAACTACTGTAACTTTTGAAGTAAGGCAGCATATTGTAAATGACTTGTAATTTTGGGAATAAGGGAAGAAAACTAACCAAAAGGTTGCCAAAATTAGCTTACCTCTCCAAGCTTTCATTTCCCAAAATGATTTAACAAATGCCTCCTTATCATACACAAGCAGCGTGTTTGTGGGCAACTGAAAGTGAGTAGTTGAGCTCTCAGACTGAAACAGAAGTGATGAATGATAAGAAAGATCTTGGAAGGGGGTTAATCTGTCTTTCTGACAGCTGAGTTAAGATAGGGGTCATTGAAGTCTCTCTCAATCCTACAAATTAGCTGTACATTCTCAGACACGAAATTTCAAGGTTAAATCTACCAAACCCATTATAAATAGCAACTCAGTAGAATCCTTTACTGAGGTTTAAGTAGTTTTCCTACCATACACACAGAGCCCATCTACAGGCACCTTCTGCTGAGAATTATTTTGACTCATGGTATCAATCCCCTCTCTCCAGCTTGCTATCCCAGCCAAGGCAGTTCAGATATATCCCCATCAGCTCAATGTATTTCCACTCCCACAAATCAGTTTTGATGCCCAGTCAAGCTGCCCACATGGATATTGAATGAAAAGTAAAGAAAGATTCAAGTAAAAACTCCAACTGGAACTTGTCTGGTACACACAAAAGAGGGATTCAGAGCTTGGAAGGAGGGGTCAAAGCAACCTGGAGACACACACAAGCTGGGAGGCCTGCAATAAATGGTCATTTGTGGACCATCCTTGGACAGGAAAACACAAATACTAAGTAGGGTCAAAGGCTTTGAGCCACTAAAGCAGGAATGACTGAAATCAAATCTTGATAAACATTTCCAGCTATGATTAGAAAACTGCAAAAGAAACCCTGAAAATACTAGTTAAGCAACTTTTTCCAAGTTTACTATTTCTTAACACACTTATGTACAACATCTCTTGCTTGTTACACTTTTCTCAAGAATGTTCTGAACTCTTGAACCTCATAGAAGGAAAACAACATAATTTCAAATAACTGACTTCAAATCAGCTTTTTATTATCCTGTTTCTCACATGCCTGTAGTTATGTTGAGAACAGTTGGTACTGACAAGAACAAAACTGTACTTCATTTTGAAGCAGAAAGCCCCATGTAGGGTATTTGAATTGTCTTTAAAGACAATACAGTCAGAGTGCTCGCTGATTTAAAAAAATATATACCTAAAACTCACAGGTTCAACTCAGGCAAAACCCCAGACCTTTGTATTTTCTTCTACTTTATTCTCAACACTCCTCTTCAAGAGGTTACAAACAGCAATTCTCCCAAGCAAATATGAGTATCTTATGAACTGCCATGAGTCACATTTTTTTTTTAATTAGCTTGATCTTTTCCATGGCACTGCCACCATCTAACAGATATCCCTGAACAACTGTGAGTACATTTAAACCACACAGACTCATTTTATGGCTGCTCAGTGAATCAGATCTCAGATCCCAACACTTCCCTTCAGGAAGTCAAACTTATCTTCAGGCCAAGTTCCAAGTATAGAGTACTTAAAATTGACAGCATTCCTATTCTTTAGTGGTGGAAGAAAATGCATTAAAAACCAGCTCTATCACTGTAATTATGACCTTTTCCTGTATCTAATAATGAAAGCCAAACCACTTCATTTACTCTAGAAAAAGGGAATAGACACATAACTGCTCCAGAGTGATTTGCTTTTTCAAATGCCAATAGGCATTATGGGACAGTAACTAGTTCCTGATGCTCCCCAGTGCTACATCTAGTAACAGTGGATGACTTAGGAAAAAAGATCAGTTGGTTTTTTTTGTTTGGGGTTTTGTTTTGGAGGTTTTTGTTTGGTTTGGGGTTTTGTTTGTTTTGTTGTTTGTTTTTTTTTTTTTTAAATAAAATCATCACATCAAAATAATATTCATGCTTAGTAGTCAATACCAATGTTCCTAACACAGGAGGAGCTAAATCTTTTCCTGTTTTATCAACAGACAACTGATCATTTAGATCTAGATATACTACCAACAGTTCACAATACACTGTATACATTGCTGACAAGAAAATAAATCTATAACCTAGACTTCTGCGGAACCTGTAAGCTTCTGAAAGGTAGAAGGCATGCCAGATTTGCTTCAGAAAAAAGGGCTAAACCCAGCTGTGGTTTGCGCTAATTTGTTTGGCATTTGGTTTTCCCTAAAAAAGGAAAAGCTGACAGGGGAGATTGGAGAGAGGAAGAAAAAAAAAACCACCCGATATGTGAATTGGTGCTGTGGTGGTGCTGGGAGAACAATCTCTCAATGAGTTAGGTAATTAAAAAGTCCAGATAAATCCAATATTTAACGTGGAATGAACTTTACTATGAAGATACTGTGTGTAGTTTAACCTACTGCATGTGCTATTTCCATTCCTTACTAAACAGAATTTGAGGCACAACTTATTTTTATGTGAGGGGCCACTGCAGGTGTGACACATTACACCAGCATTTAGTTCCAGTTTTGATCCTGACTCTGCATGGTGCTATCCATACCTGTTGTAACTTATTGCAGAGATTCCATACTGTTGTCTCCTTATTGCAAAAGTTTCATACCTTCTTGGTGTTTCTCGTGGGCAGCTCCTCAGAGCACTGAAAAGTCAGGCCTGTTCCCAATCTTCAATAATCGGCTCAGCTGCAACTCCTTAGGTGTAAGATTACCTTCTACACTGTCTTTATTTCCTTATATTCTATCCCCCTACATATACCAATTCAGAATATTCTCTGTGTGTATGTTACGAGTGCCATAGCCATTGTGTGACTTTCACAGCACCTGTTCTACCAACAGGCTCATCCTGAGCCTCAGCATGTGGAGGCTGCACTGCACATCTGCCCTGCAGATACCTGAGAGAGGACAGCTAACAAACATGGGAAGGCCTCCTGCTGGCAGTGTCAGCCATGGGGGTCTCCACTCACACAGGAAAACACTCTGCACTGGTTTCCTGGACCCAAGTGTGTGCCATTGCCATTTGTTCTATAGCAGAACGTAGATTACAGGAAAGCCACACATGCCAGTCAGTACAGACCATGCAAGGCCTGTACTAGCATCTATTCAAGCTCCTCACCATGTAAATTGTGAACGAATTGCTAATTATTTCTCGTTTATTTCTAGTTCTAAAAAAACACTGTCAGAAAAGCTTTCTAGTAAAGATTGCTAAACAAAATAAATCACTAAGTATTAAAATATCTTGGATCAGCAAGGAACCAACAGAGAAAAATGAACCAATTATTCAGTACAGCAAAAGATCAGCTGTAAGGTTTGAGGTGTGTTAGCTTATTTTAAAGTATATTTACCTGCAAGTGGATGTCCAGAACCACATTTGCTGAACACTTCTCTTGCCACTTTGAAAACTCAGTTGCTGAACCTATACATCCTGCAGTTTGCTAGCCCAGCATGAAAAAAAGTGAAGCCTAGAAAGAAGCCTGCTGCCAATCAAGCAGACCTGGAATTACGAAAATCAATGTTAATCCTTAGTCACTAACCTGTTTGTTCTTTAGCTATTTAAAACAGAAGAAAAGAGAGCTTTGATCCAGCTCCAATAAAAATATTGTTGTTTACATACAATGTTCAATATGTTTGGCATTATCTGGAATTATTTCAGAGATTGGTGGTCTATTTCACAACTCTTGCTATTAACACTCAAGATTCTTCTGGCTCAGAAATGCTGGACTGACTTTCTTGCAGCTAAAAATTCATTTACCTGTAAGGAAAACAAACTTTAACAGCTGCTGCCATATCTACTGAAAATATTTTTAATAATAACCTCTCCAGAGGCTAAAGAGTGTCAAGACACAACTGGTAGCAATTACTTTTAGAAGGTATTTGACTACCACAGATTAAAAAAGGTAGACTGAGCTTGGTAACTATTGTTTGGATTGGGTTTATTCTTTTTATTTAATTTTATGAAACATTCAATTCAATATGATGGAAACAGATACTTCTTTTAAAAACACTGGAAAGTTGTTAAGAATTTTACTGTATGGTTGGTACCTTGCTGTGGCAGCCTTGAACACACCTTCACTTTGTACAGGAACTGGTGGAAGGCTTGACACCCGTCTGTTATCTATTGGCATTTAGTAGAAGCACAAAGCATTTGTTGTATCAGGAAAAAAATGAAGGGCTGCAAAAGAAAACTATTCTCTTATATATCGCATCTAAACAAAGGCAGATTTCACAGACATTCACTGAAGCAAAATAGTGCTTTCCAAAGATTTGGAAAAAATGCAGTTCTTACCCACACCAGACAACAGATTCTGGTGCAGCCATGGTCTCAGAAATCAGGGTACCCCTCTGGGCAGGGCCTTGCACATTTTCAGCACTTGCCATCCAGTTTCCACAGCAAAACTGAAAATTGCCATCTTGAATCAGGGGACACCAGGCTCTATTTCCTCCCTCACAATGCACTCCTCTGGCAGCTGTAAGACCAGCTTGCACTGGGGCCACTCCTCTGCAGAAACACATCTTCCTTTTTGCCCAGGAATGCTGCCCCTTTCCTCTCCACAGTCCTTAAACACCTGTGTTAAAGCTAAAGAATTGCTTTGTGCCTACAGCCAACTGATGGAAAGCCTAGAAAAATATTTTTAAACTCCCCATCTGAGCACAGGAGATGCATGATGGGTTCACCACTATTCTTTGCTTTTTACAGTTTGCTTATAAGCAGGAAGGAGTTCACAAGATTTAGCCAGACAAAATAAACAAACCAGAAAAAATACACACACTATTTTCCACCTCTTTAATCACATCTAAGAACCTTTTAAGTTCTTAGGTGGAGAACTCCTCCTGTTACTCTGTCTTTCTAAACTCACATAGCAACCATCCTCGGGGATGTACAATCACACAGCATTCAATGCACTCACTTTGACACTAAAATGCATCATAAAGCACATTACAACTCTCCAGCATCCCAAACATATCCACCACCTATCCTGACAGCCACAGACAAAAGCCAAGAAGAGATTATGGTTTAGGTCAGACAATTTTATAAGTATTTTATTTACATTCAGTTTACACAACCATACAATTAAAATTGTAGATAAAACATCTTTGGCTAAGATTTAATACCTTCAGTTAATGCATCCTCTTGCCAGCCTAGATCATACATTTCAAGCTTGCCTTTGATAAGATAGCTCATAAACTCAATATTCCCAACACAAATGAAGAGTACAGACACAGAAGAGAGTAAGACAAATAAAAATTTGTGCTTAAAACCAGAAATAAATCAAAGGCACAAATCCCAATTACTTAAAAGTCACTTTAAAAAAATCATAGAACCATAGAATGGTTGGGTTGTAAGGGGCCTTAAAGATCATCCTGTTCCAATCCTCCTGCATGGACAGGGACACCTTCTACTACACCAGCTTGCTCAGTGCCCCATCCAACCTGGCTTTGAACAACTCCAAGGATGAGGCATCCACAACTTCCCTGGGCAACCTGCAGTGCCTTACTACCCCCTGAAAAAAGAGATTTTTTTTTTTTTCTCCAATGTCTAATTTAACCTACTGCCAGTTGAAAGCCATACCCCTTGTCCTGCTACTATCTGCCCTTTTAAGTAAGACTCTCTTCCCATTTTTCTTGTAGATGCCCTTCAGGTACTAGAAGCCCATAATGGAGTGACCCCTAAGCCTTCTCTTTTCTAGACTGAAAAATCCCAATGCTCCCAGCTGGAGACAGTTGGAGAGCTGCATCCAAATCTGGAAGCATCATTGCAGGTGGGGTCTCACCAGAGCAGAGCAGAGCAGAGGGGCAGAATCCCCTTCCTTGCCCTGCTGGTCCCTCTCTGATGCAGCTCAGGATACAACTGGGTTTCTGGCCTGTGAGTGCTGGGTCGTGTCCAGCCTCTCACCCCCCAGCACCCCCAAGTCCTTCTCCCCATGGCTGCTCTCTCTGTCTGTTCATCCCCCAGCCTGTGCTGACACCAGGAGTTCCCTTGACCCAGGGGCAGCACCTTGCACTTGGTCCTGTTAAACCACACAAAATTCCCATGGACCCACTTGACAAGCTCGTCCCGATCCCTCTGGATGGCATTCCATCCTTCAGGAGTGTCAGCCACACCACTCAGCTGGGTATCATCTGCAAGCCTGCTGGCGGTGCACGTGATCCCTTTTGTGTATTGTAATCTATTCCTTCTAAACACTTGCTCAGGCAAGAACCTGTGCACACTGCCTTGGCAAGGAGACACTGATGCCCTCTCCTTCAACGTCTGTGCCAGTAAACCACTTAAGGTTTTAAGAAAAGCTGCTGAATTTGTGGATTTGACTTTTCAGTTATTTCATAAGATGGAGGTCAACAAGAATTTAAACAATATAATTTAAAAAAAGAAAGGCCATGCTGACCTCTTCTGCTTCTCCAGACAAACACAGGATGTCTGCTGGATTAGCCAAGGGGCATGCTGCTTGTTAAGTACCCAGTGTTTTAACACAACATGCTTTCATTCTCTTATAAACACTTAATAGCAAGCACACATCACGAGACACAGTGGAAGAGCTCCCCTACTGGGCTGATTGCTCACCATTCAAAAGCTTACAAGCCACTTGAATTAACTCCTAAATAAATCTCTATACCTACCCCTTTTCCCCTCCCACAGCACTGTAACCCCCAGTGGCTGGCAACAATCCAAGCCAGAGCTTGTGTTACTGCAGAGCCCAAGAACCTCTTCATACCCATTCCCTCATCACAACTTACAGCTGGCCTGTTTGACTGAGAATATGAAATGTTGTTAAAAATGTAAAAATGATAACTTCCTGCTACTCCAGTCAAGAAAAGGAAACAGGGGGAGTATCTAGAACTAGAAAGCAGTAGGCACAAAGTGTATTTAGAAAACCACAGTTGGTGAAAAACACTTGCCCTTCTTTGTACTTCAACTACCAGGTATTCTCTGACTTTCAGTTAAAAACCATAGCGTGATGCAAAATGGAGAGCCTGTTTGCAAAGTAAATGCCATCTAACAGACCAAAATCATACTGTAAATTGAAGCTGTGTAACATCTCCTCTGCTCTGCATCAGGGTCTTTGGAGTCCCATTGCTTTTTGTACACTTAGTCATGGTGCATAAAACAAAGTAGGTACTAAAGTACATGCAGGATTGAAAGCTAAAATTTCAAAATTATTTTGTCATTTTCTGAGGCCTACTCAGATCTTTCTACAGCCTTCCTTCTGCATTTACGCTAATCTTTGGTACCTTTACCTATAGCATGCCTGGTAGGAATGGAGGCCAAGCCACAACACAACTTGCAGAGGAGCCCAGAGGAAAGAAAAGCTCCCAGGTATGTCACTGAGTTTCCAGATATTCTGCTGGGAGACTGCAGTGTGCAAAAAAAGAAAGGAAAAGCATCAAGGAATATCTCTGGTCTTAGCTTCAACTGTCCCAAGACAGGTGTTATCAGCAATACTTTAAAGAATAACATGGCAGCCAGACAGACAAAACATGGGATTTCAAGACTGAAAGATATCACTTTCTCAGCAGCTCTCATAGACCAATTCCTTAACAAGCATGTTCTTTGGGTAGAGTTTATTTTTAAAATATCACATACTCCCCCATTTATTTGAAATCCTTCTCACACTCTACTTGCCCAGCATGCATAGGATTTTAAAATTTCAGTGATCATTTCTTTGCTAACTGTTGCATATTCAGCCACTCAAAAGGAGGTAAAACACAGCATTAGAAGTACCATGTGAAAAATACTACACCAGAAACACAGCCCAGCTAGAACTTCTGCTCTAATCAACTAACTGTATTATGTCAAGGAAGATGCAAAACACTTCAAATTCAATCTGATGTACAATATACCAGAAGTCACCTTCCCCTTTCTCCAGTGACCAGCCTGTCCCAAAAAATGAGGACCAACATCACATAGCTGATTTCAGAGCATCTTCATCCTGCAGTCACAGTAACAGTTTCTTTCATAGGAAAAGTTAATATTAAAGCAAATAAAGGAGGAATATCTTCAGAGACTGTTTCAGTATTGTATCTTTATATGTTCTGTAACTTATCTGCTACAAGCTCATTGTAAGCTTGCTCTCATTTTTGTTGCCTCTGTGTTTCAGTGGTTAGGAAGAGATCGGCCCAAGAGGGAGCCTTTGGGTCTGGGACACATTCAAAAAGGCACTGGGGACCCAGGGCAAGGCAAGTACTAGGAATGCAAACACAAATCAACAGCTGGGTACAGTTCCACTCTGTTCTTTCAGTTTTTCCCACAAAACCACAAACACTGTGAGATACCCTGTTGCTGGAAACCCCCTTACCAAACCATCTGCAGACAATTAATACATCACTGCAATTTTATCTGTTTCTACATGACAGTAGAAGGAAGCTTCTTATGTCCAATACAAACACAGGCAAGGTTTAACTTCCCCAACAACATGTGAAATCCCATATTCCCAGCGACTGACAACATTCAAATTCAAGACACTGGCTAGCTATCACTTTTTGCAATCAGCAGTAATTAAGAGATTAATATGACATAGTTAACAAAGCTGTAAACAGAAACTCAGTTCTTGCCTGTGAATGCTGATTTAGAACATGAAGAATAATTCTAGTAATACAAAAATAATTGTTTTATCAAAAGTCAGGCCACATTTTGCCTCTCTTTACCAATAGCATGGGCCGAATCCTACTGATGTCCTCAGCTAATTTGGATTTAGCTACATATTACAAGCATGCTGGCAAGCAGCCAGAAGAGATCATCAGCAGATGGCAGAATTGACTACAATCTATTTTGTAGTTAGACCACACGGCTGTGTCTGCACTGAGTGAGGAAATAAGACTTTCAAAAGGGGAGGAGAAAAAATAAATTGGATTCAGAAGACTCTATAGCTTATTGCTCTCCCCCTCTCCCTCCCTCCCAAAAGGAATAAATGAGAAAGATAAAACACATATGTGCTACAGAGAAATATCTTGAATGAAGAGCTAAGCTATAGCCTACTAGTATTCTCTAATGAGTGTGTTCCTGATTTCCACACAGTTGCTGTAGACATATTCCTGGTCAGTCAGATGATTCAGGTGTCATGGGGGATTGCACAGCAAGGCACCCACCCCGCACATCCCAGTCAGCATTCCCAGACTCCAACACAGCACAGCTACAGTGTGAACTTCGGTTCAAGTCCCAGAAAGGTCCTACAACAATCTTTAAGGTGGCTGTACTAGCTGTCAGAAAACAGGGACTTATAAGTATAATCCCTCCATAGAAAATCCTTGTTCCTATTCTAGGACGAAGGGACACAAACCATCATCATCAGTTGTATCACAGTTTAGACAAATTGGTTAAAGCCAGAGGCAGGTGTGCTACATACTTGCTCAAGTGCTCATCAAAAGATCACAGCTTCCTTGGGCTGCTTGCAATTCCTGTGAAACAAGACAGGTAATATTTCATTCCACCATTTTTTTTTCGTTTTTCACAGATGGAGGAAATGAGGCTCAGCATCACTGCAGCTTTCTCAGCTTAACAGCCTGTCAGAGAAGGTTTTACTACTAAATCTCAGTGGCATAGCTCATCACAAAGCCATGCCCAAAACAAATTCAAAGAATCTAGAGGACAGAAACCAAGTCCACAGATGGAATGAAAACCCACGAGTAGTTCCAGCACGCCAAGAGCTACAGTACATGTAACAGTAAGTAATTCTCTCTCAAGAAAAAGAGAGAATGGGAAGATTGGAGGCATCTGGGAGTGGGGAGGAGATACTGTTAGCAATGTTACCACTGGCTTTCCTTAAAGCCTTTCCCAAAAGCCTTAGACATGATTGTCCGAGTTGATGTTTTTCAGATGAGGTAACAAAATCTTGCTAAACTAAGGATCATAAACAGCCTACAACCAGACAGTCAATTTATACCATTATTTGCAGTTTTAAGCTTAATCAGCACCATGTGTCCCCACAAGATGACTGAGTAGCACTGCACAAGGTTAGACCATCTGGAGCTGGGATTTTACTTTCTTTTGATTTTAACTGTTACCACTAATTCTGGTGTGCCCGCTGTTTCCCTGAGCTTTAGCCCCTTCTGCCAGATCAAGATCCTGTGTATAGATATAAATGCTGACACGGAGAACATTTTTGCCTCCCACCTCCACAATAACTCACAAGCACATCATTTCTCAAACACTTCCATGCCTTACAGAATTCCTTTCTTTGTCTTCTCTAGTTTACTCCTTCTCCTCCTCCCCCCCCCATCTCTTCTGACAATTTAAAGAAACAAATGTCAGACCAAGAAACCTCATGTCATGTCTTCCAATGACAGTCCATGTTGACCAGATGACCCTTACTGAGACTACATCAGCAGAATTCAGCATGACCACACCTATTTTCATTCCTCAAAAGAAGATCCAGTGCCTAAGAACCTCAAGTTTTTTCCCTACTCAACATAAGAGCTCCAGTAAAGACAAGTGTGCACATGCTGCTCATGCATCTTGCTCACTCCTGCAAGCAATGCGCTGTCAGTCATCACCACAACTTCTGGAGAGAGGAAGTTTCAAAACAACAAACTGCATATTCTGGAGCAGGACTGATATTTCAACATATTGTCCTTAGTCTAAAACTAAAGACAATTACACTAAATATAAAGCGCCCAATAACAAAGAGCCGTGATAAATCAATTTTGCTTGCCTGCAGTACAATCTGGATTTAGCTACTTAGTACATCTTAATAAACAAGACACCCATTCAAAGCATAATAAATGAAATGTTTTGCCTTGAGGGACGGTTTTACTTAATAGTTTGGTGTTACAATGACAGAACATGTGATCTGTCAGTATGAATATCTTTTGTTCTCGGGAACGTTTTGAAAATGGGTGGTCTGTCTGCTTCACACTAGATCATGCTTGAAACACATAGCACCCTTCACGTCCACAGCAACATGCTTAGCACACAGAAAGCATTTTGCTTTGATAATGAAATCAAACAGAAATCCCAAAATAAACAAACAATGGTTCTCTGGAACATGATTCCCTAGTTTCCAAAGTCTGTGATGTACTTTATACCAAGTCACAGAAAACCCACATACAGAAAAAGCAATTTGGCAATATGATTTAAACAGTCAAAAGAAAAAACAAAGAAATCACCACAGAAACACAAACCAATAAGCAGCTGAAAGACAGTTGGTGCTTTTTCTTGGCATTAGAAAGTTTGATAAAATAATGAACTTCAGAGCAACCTTATGGCTGAAGCTTCCATCCCTATTTGCCATACAGTTAACAAACACAGACATGGGAACAACTGAGTAATCTCAGTTTCTCTCTACTCAAGTGTCTACAGGTACCTACAGTGTCATACAATGGACAATAAGCATGAAGCCAATCCTGCTGGCAAAGGCAGAACAACTGGAAAATGAAAATTACTGCATCTTCAGTTATCTGTCCCCTCACACATGTATTTGCTGTGGATGTATTACATTTATAAGCAATATGAAATGTTACAAGAGTAGATTTAAAATAATTCCTCAAACCTTGAATAAATTCCTCTCCATGGACACCAGCCTCAGAGATACTGAATCTGATCCCATACACAGCTCACATAAATACATAATTCCCTATCAAGGCCAGTTGTAACACTGATGTTTATTATGATTATTTAATCCTTATCCCCAAATTACACACATGTTGACACACAGTGGAAGACGAAATTTTCTTCCCTCTTTCTGACAGACTATACACCAATCTGCCACCTCTCAGGTTATCAGCCAGGCACAGAAATAGCTGTATCTGATCACAGTAATAGTCCATCCATCTCTTCTACACCAATTCATTTAGGGGTTCATTTGTCCCCGATGCATGAGAGTTTCTCTATTTCTAGATATTTAATCTGATTTTGAGTAACATAAACCCTTCTGGTCTCAAGTTTCCTTCAGACTCTAGTCACCCTAGTTTGTCAATTATATCAAAATTAGTGATCACATTTGTAACCCCCTTTGCAACAAATGCCCCTAGTTGCCAGACTAAGCATAAAAGGCATTTTAGATTGAAGTGATTCTGCAACAATGAGTGTGAATGGGGAGGGGAGGACGTGGTGAGCGAGTTTGTGATCCCATAGGAAGTAACTCAGGGAAAAATGAAAAGCTGCTCTTTTCTATAGGAGAATAGCATTAAAAGATCCAACAGCAAAATGTTCTTCTGGGGATGAAAGTCAAGATATATAACAGCAGCTCAGTAAGGCTTCATCAAGAGCCCTTTCAGGACTGTAGAAGTCAAACAGGAGAGGTACAAAGAAACATTATTAGGAGTGAATATAAAGAGACACATACAAGCAGGAGAGATGCAAAAGTCAGAAAGGCTAAGGCCCAGGCACAGCATGAGTCACAACTACCAAGGGAAATAAAAAGTTACAATAAGGAAGTTAGATTAATAAATAGAAGTAGAAAGATAGAGAATAGACAAATCCATTACTGTAGGAAAGTCTTCTAGTAACCAAAAGAGAATGTGAAGAAATACCTGATGGCACAGCTCGGACAATTGTCTTTACCTTGAGCTTTGCACTATTTTTAATAAGAATTAAGAACTAGGATTTTAAGATAGGGGGGAAAAAAAGAAAAAAAGAGCAATTAATTTAAGTAGGTACAGACTATATATTTAGGCTGGCGTTGTGTAAAAAATACTGAAATAATAAAGTCATTTTTAAGAATTCATACATTCAAGGAATTATTTTAAATCTACCCTTGTAGCATTTCATAGATAGAGTTCCAAAAGGACAAACTGAATTACTAGCAGTAGAAAGGGAGAGATTAAAAGGGATGGTCAGTATAGCTTTGATACCCATAGCAACGCTGAAGTGAAAGAAAGCTTAACTCCAAAGCATGTAGGGAATAACAACAGTCAACAGAAAGGTTTTGTTAAACCAATACATGACTTAAATTATGGCAGAAAAAGATTAGATGTACAACTTAACTGCCTGAATATAATTGAGTTATACCACATATTTCATTTGTGGACTACTGAAGTATGGTTTATATCAAATTACAGCTAAAGAAGTACACAGCTGGATGAAAAAAAAAAAAAAAAAAACCAACATGTTTTTGATCAATAGTTCTTGGTAACTCATTATCAAGCTAGGAAAGCATGAAGCATGGCACAATAAGGTTTTCCTCACAGTCCAGTACTACATGATAGCATGAAAGAAAGACTGTCCTCACTTGCAGATTTAGTGGAACTTATCAGTCCAGGAAAAGTACAAGCACCTTAAAGGCCACAGCTAACATGCAACACCATTTCTCTGCTTCCAAATAAAGACATTTCATTATTTCACCAACGAAAAGTGATTGATCCAGTAAATGGAAAAAGAAAGCCCTCGGATTCAAGAAGAGTTACAAGTGTTTGAGCAGTAGTCTTGCAGCACTTCAAGAAGAAAGAGTCCAACACTTTCTATCACTCTCATCCTGCTGTTTTGATGTTGTTCTTCAAGCTGCTGTCTGAGAAGCACAATGTTTGATAGGCTCAGGCTGGGAAATCATTCTGCCAGGCAATAGCAACAATAACCTGATTTAAGTTCTGAGTCACAGTTTATTATAAAAGATTGACTACATAGTTTCACAAAGTTAATAATAGCTGATCCTTGTATTGACAACTAGATTGACAGCCTAGGCCCAAACATATGCTGAGAGAGAGCTGCTATGAGGCAGAACAGAAGTACTCAGACATAAATAGTTCCATCATATTTTTGAAACCATGAGGGTTTCAAGTCTCCAGAGACACCTAGATATTAAGTGTCATGATGTGGTTTAAATTGGCATCAAAACACCTCTGAAGGGCACATAAAAGCACACTGCAAAACCATGTTTCATGTGCTCATTTTCACATGAGCAATAGTGACCTGAGGCAAAGAGGATTACTGCCCAGAGATTAATGACCCCTTGGATTTAACACCCCAAAGTTTCATTTCAAGCATCATCTATGTCTAGATAACACCTAGCACCCCAGAAATGTCTCACTTCTCAGTCATTAGCAAATGTGAACACCCCTGTACCTCACAAAACACATCACTGGCTAGAGGAGATGAGGTAGAATAAAAGGAGGAGTTTTGGAAAGAAGATGGTTGTTGTAACACCCACAGCTCAGGATGGCAAGCTAGCATGCCAGCTGCTGCCAGACAAAAAATCCCAAAATGAAATGTCAGCTTGTACAAAGCTTTTATGAGGATTTCTTTCCTATTACTCTGTCCTCCACATCAGTTACTGCTCCTGAATCAAACAGCAGGGACAAAACCATCAAGCTTCCTTCAGATAAAACATAATTAAGCATAAGAGTTTTGCCTCCCTAAGCAAGATCTGCACATCTTTCTCCCCTCAAGTATATGCTCAAAGTCTTATCTCCCCACCCTCAGTTGTGGAGGGTGAACCATCTGAAGGTCAGGCTCTCCTCCACTCATGTAATCAAATCCCTTTTCCAAGGTCCCATGACTCCCTTGCGGCAGCAAATCAGAGGAACAGGCAGGAAAATGTACTCTGCATATAACCTCATCAGAAAAACAGTTAGCACTGCTTCAATAAGGAAAGGGAGAATGAATTTACTATCAACTGCACTCTACAGATTTAGACTCTTGAAAGACTTGTGATTGAAGATTTTAGAAAAGGGACACATTACCTCGTGGTAGTAACCCCAAGCCTTCACCAAACCTCCAGACTGAGCAAAACCACACACAAAACCTCAACAGTTTATGAAATAATGAAAAAAGCATTGACTATATAGTAAAAAAGTGTGACACAAGCTTTTGGAAATTTAACTCCTGTATATTGTTCAGATAGAGCATTTGAAAACAAAAACCAGCCCAGGATAGAGGCCCCATCAATATGCGCCATTCCAAAAACAGGCTGGTCCCAAGAAATGAGGGAGTTGCAGGATGAGTGATAAGACATCTAGTATGTCATCCATGGCCTGCAGATGCTCTATCTCCTCCTCAGTGCCAAACTTTTAAACTTTTAATTTTTTAGTGTTTCAACAGTTAAAGGCTGTACAATCAGCACACTAATACCAGTAAACAAGCCATCAATTTTTCCCCCAAACAAAATTGTACAGCAGGATTATCTGGCAGAAAATCTTATTTGTAAGAAGTGTATGTGTGAGACAGTACAAAGACTAAGGAGAATTTATTCCCCTGAGTCCCAATGTCCTTTTTTACCTTCCTACTTCACTACAAACTAATACCATCACTGGGACTGGCTTAATTTACAAGTCTGAGGCCCTGAGGAACTGATTTAAATGCTACCCACAGAGACACAAAAAAAGTAACCCATGTACCACAGAATGAGCAGTACACAACTACCCAAATGGAACCTAATTCTCCCTTGTTTGTAATTCATCTTGTGTCCACATCCAACCACAGGCACAGATGAAACTGTCTTACAAATAAGATGTTCTTACCTTTAATAGTGAAATATTTTTCAAGTTTGGCAAGACATTACACACTATGACTAAATGTTATGCTTGGAAACAGAAAAATTAACTTTTCTATAACATATAGACTTATGTTTTACACATCAGTTATGTGTAAAAACAGTTAACTTCTACGTGACAAGCCATTCTGGCCCCACAGACCTCCTGAGAATACTCAGAATTAAAATTTTTGGGGGGAAAAATTGAGAAAAGGGGAGGGGGGTGAGAGTAGGGCATTTAAGGCAAGCAGACACATCTCTGTTTAGGAGTCAAAACTAATTTGAAAAGCTTCAACCCACTTCACACTAAGGTGAGTGCATCACAGCACAGAGGCGCCTTGTGCACAAGAGCATGTACAACAACTGCATCCTCACTATGAATAGCCTTTAATGGCTACAAATAAAAACAATCCACAGCTGGCTTGATGGACAGATATTCCATCCTCTGAATGTCAGCATCTGGCTCTCATTCCCTTCTCAAAAACTGATCAAGACAGACCTCTGCAAAAGGAAACTGAATATGAATAATAAAGTGAACTTGGGGAGAAAAGAAAATACTATGGTTTGTATTTTGTTGGGGGGGAGGGTCTTCTGAATTTTACGGGGTTTGCTTTTATTTTTAATAAAGGATTAATCCCCCTGCTCTCTTGCCCATGTACACCTAATATGCCATTTTCCAGACATCACAGCAGGTTCTAGCCCACCCACAGCTTCAGGGATTAATTAGATATTCCCTGTGTCTGAAAGAGACCATAATTTCTTACCCAGTGATTACTATTTACAGGCCTGTTTGATTACAGGTCTCTTTAATACCATTGTTTCTTCAGAACTGACTGAACCAGCTGAAGTATTTCCAGGGTTGCTACCTGCAAAGTTGAAAGAAATCCTTCATTTTTATGGTTACTGCAGCCTCCTGAAAAAGATGAAGAAAACCATGATTAAATGAGTAAGTTCAGTGTTTGATTAACTAATCCATATAATCAGACTTGCAAGCTTTTTGTGCTTCACTCCATTCTTTCTACCAGTTCAGACCAACATTTTTTCTCATTTAAGATCTATTTGCTCTTGAGATCCTGTTTAAAGAAGAAGGTAAGGGACAAGAGCTGTTAAACTCACCATTGGGAGACCTCCCTAATGAGAAAATCATCAACAAATTTATTCACATACATTCACAAGCAAAAAAAAAAAAAAAAAACTTACAACCAATCTTCTACCATCAGCTTCAGAGATGCTACAACTACACTGAACATTTACTCTGAGCAGTGCATTTCTGAATCCCATATTTCTGCTCCTCCTGAGCAAGTCAGCACAAAGGCAAAGCTAGCAGCAGCAAATGAAGAGTGCAAAGAAAGGGGGGAGAAAAGTATACCTTCCCTTCTTAATTGCACCAGGTAGCATCTGTGGAAACATTCCTGTAATTCATCAGATAAGCAAGAAATTCAGTTGTCAACTAGACTGTGCTGTTCACAAGAGCTGCACAGTGACTATTTGTGCATCATGGAAGGAAGTGAGAAAAAAGAAGATGAATTTCAGAGCATTTCCTCTGAAAAAATATCTTTTAATATAATCATTTATTTGATTAAGCAAAGAGTTGAATTACTTCATATACTACTCCTTATGGTAATATTTAGACATGTATGCTTTGTACAAATATACACAATTTTAGTTACCAAGAGACAAAAATCTGAAGAAGACTCAGGCATCAAGATAGATCCTTGTCAGAAGTTTCCTGCATGCTCCTTCACCATAGAGGGCAATATCAAGTCTGTGGATGGAATTCCACTAGCCCTAGGTAGGCATTTGTTAGCATTAGAATCCACAATAGAATAACTAATTGTTTAATTGAAACACCTCTTCTTTGTCTCCTGCAGTGGGACCAAACATTCTACAACACTTAACACCACCTGCAGGGAACTGGCAGTAATACCTCCCCAGGTATGGCAGCAACTGATGGAAGGGAGACCAACCCAAACTAGGAATCACTCAATCACATGCATTTCTATAAAACCTGTCACAGCTGGGGAGAAAGTCAGCCCCAAACCCTATGTTTACCTTAGCATTTCCTCTATCCCAAAACACAGAGCATTGATGAACAAAGCAAGAAAGAGTTGAATTGTTCATTTTCAACTCATTTTCCTGCAGTAGACTTTAATTTTCTCAAACCTATAATATTTGAAAATACTTATGGGAAGAAATGATGCACATAAAAGCCTCCTCTGTTGCTCTGTTGGAGAACTGATTTTCCTAATGTTTTGATCCCAGATGACTACTAGAGCTTCAACCTAAAACAAACTTGCTAAAGGAATTCTACAAAAGAAGATAAGCATTTCATATAACCTAGCACAGTAATTCCTGTTCCTCAGATTGGAGTCAGCATTGCTGGAACATGGGGGTAAAGCCTGCATTAATCACAGAACAGAATCACAGCATCCCTCAGACTGAAAGGGACCTCAAGAAACCTCAGATCCCATTTCCTTCCCAGAACAGAGCCAGCTGGTAGGAATTGACTCAGGTGAGCTGATTTCAGTACCTGTGAGGAACTCTCATAGTAATTTGGACCAAGCTCACCAAAGATAGTACATGCATAACTTCACTGCAAGGAAGAGAGAAGGGAAGAAAGAGTGGGGGGAGTGCAGATGAGCCCTACTACCCAAAATCAGGACATGTGAAGAATCACCTGACCCTGAAAGTAAACAGTAACATCAAAGTCTGGGGAGAAGTTGGTCATTATATGCAGGAGACACAAGGATATATTTTATTTCTCACCAGATGGGTGGAATTTACATGTCCTTGACTTTGCTCATTGTACCTGTCATTCCTACTTGCTTGTTCCTCCCAGGAGCAGAGCCAAACCACACCATAAATTGACATGACAATTTTGAATTTCTTTCTGCTAAGCTTTGTTTCCTCCTTTTTTTTACTGCACATTCATTATTCATTTTTCTTTATATAGTCCTAATGAAAGCAGGATATAGAAAGTTACAGATGAAAATCTTTGCTGAATCTGGACCAGAAAGATTCCTACAACTTCCCACTTGCTGGGTAAATAAACCCCTTCCCTGTGACCAGCCTTAGCATTTTAATTTTTATTAGAATTATTCTTGGTGCCTGCAGCTAGCCTTCCCAAAATGTAGAGAAACAGATGCATAATAAAAACTCTACTTATACCCTGGATGAGACTAATCAATACAACTCTAAATTGTGTGTTTATTTCCACTTTTTTTTAGGGAAACAGCAACTGAAAAGCAACAACTTGTATCTGGAGGATGGGTAATTATGGACAGCAAGTGTCATTTCAATACAAATAGGGGAAATAAATGTAAATTACACAACACTTAACTCTTACGAATTGGCTGTTAACTGAGACAATAGGCTACAAGATGTTGTTTGCAGTATCTCATTAATAAAATTCAAAATTGTTTTCGGCAATTATGTGCAATCATTGTAATTTTATCACTGGCCAAAAGTAGTCTCTCACTGCATGCTTCAACATATAATTGCACTGCAGATTGCCAAGAAAACCATTCTGTCTGCAGGGGAGATCTGGAGCTCTACCACACCAACACAGAAGTGTCACACACTCGAAAAAGAAAATGCTAGTTCAGAGAAGGGTGTGTACTAGTGAAGACCAATAAATGTTCTTAAGAGACCAAGAACAGCATTTTCAAACAGCAATGGGTCATTTCCCTAAACTAATTCTAGTTGCTCTAGACACGCATCTTTCAGGCCTTGTTTTGAATTAAGATGTTTTTTGTAGCTGAATTTTCACTCTCAAGATTAATCTTCTGATGTTATTTATAATATTAACCATGTCACACATTTGTGAATTACCTCAAGAACCTGCTCTGCAGAAGACAAGTGAGACACTGGTTCTGCAGCAGCACAAGCAGTCCCACCCCACTCCATCCCTGTACTGGCATTTTTGGAGGGACATAAGCAACAAACAGCTCTCCTGCAGCCTTGCCCAGCTACTCACCCAAGAGACAATTACCATTTCCTTGATTACCATGGAGGCCATGCCACAAGCTGTGCTTGTCTGCTTTTACCTGCAGGAAACAGAGCCAGAGCCCAGTCTGGGGGACAGCAGTCTGGGCAGAGGCCAACACAGAACCTGGAGCTGAAAACACCCTACAGCATCTGGATGTCCCCTCTTCCTGTCCCCATACCCCACATCCATACCCAGTGTCTCTCCCACACATCCTACCTCTATGCTTCAAGCTTCCAGGACACCCACATCATAATTCCACCAGTCCCTTCATCCTCCCTGAAGATTCCCACAGCTTATTCTTCCCCTTGACCTTACACACACCTTCACATCCTACCTTGTCCTTGTCTGTTACTGGCACACATCAGAGGCACAAAGTTAGTGACAGCCCAGTTAATTCTGATTTTAATACACTGCAATGTCACAATCTCCTCAGTTGGAGCAGAATTCCAGTCCTTTTTTTTTTTTTTTTTTTTGCAGTGACTTATGCCCACTTAGGCAAAAATAGAAACAACAATAGAAATAAGCATAAACCCAAATCAGAGCAGCTGGCTACTTCACCATCACCTGCATACACATGGGACACAGAGGGGCTTGCCCACATCACTGACAGGAGCTATTCTCAAGTCCCTGTGACATCTGTAGGCTACCTGCAACTTGCCAGAGTGGAAAGATGGAGGTAACTAAGCCTGAAAAGTTTGGGGGATATGTATTTGGGAGCCAAATTTGCCCACAATTTCTGTGTGTGCGTGTCTCGCTGTATCTTTTATTCTTTACAATACAACTGTAAGCAAGGTCCTAGAACACTCAGCAAACATTACCAGAAAATTCACCTCCTGTGTGAATTTCCTGCTTTCATCAGCAGTGAAACTTCCCAGCTTTTGCCACCCATTCCCTCCTCACAGATACAACTTGATGCATAAAAGAATGTAGGGAGTCTTCTTCCACTTCCTCCTTGCTAATTTTCTGAGATAAAAATCTGGTCTTATAAATTTTAACAGTGATGAAAATTTGTTTTTATGAGTTTAAGTACTTTTTAAGAGCCCAACACATTCAACGGGGCTTCTTCAGACTACCAAAAGCATAAAATATACATGTTTTTAAGCAAAAGTATACAGCACTTTTATAAGAGAACTGAGAAAAGTTGAAGATAAAAAAAAATTAACAAAAAAATACTCCCACCAAAAGTCAATCAATGCCTTTCAGAAGGGGCAATTTTGGACAGCTTTAGGCACTGAAATCCAAATCAGCCGTGCTATACCTCCCTAGGGAAGAGGGACAGACCGAAGTAGGAGCAGACAGAATAACTGCCTTGCATGGGGGATAATGACAGGTACCTTGACAAGTACCACAGTGACTTTATAAAATGTTTCACACACACAAATTATGCAATGCAGCTAATGACTCGACAGGGGTGGAAGGAGGCTGGAAAGCAGAGCACCACTCATTCATTCTGATGTCGTGTTGTTCATACATTACAGACACATCCGTCTGTGTTTTGACAACCTGCCAGTCCATCAGTACCTAAAGCACACGACTTGCCGTAGGCAATTTGACCCTTTTCTTCCTTTCCTACGCCCTCTTGCTTATTCTGAAGAATACAGGCTCTCCAGTAATAGCATTTGATGTTTTTAAAGCTAGGCCACAGTTCAGGATTATTTTGCATGCTGAGAAAGCCCACAGGCACTCTCAGTATTTTCTGTGTAATTGCAGCTAGCTCTGTCATGAGGAAGAATGGAAATTATAATTTTGTTATTCAGATTTTTTCAAAGTCAGGACTAAAGTGAGAGTGGATCTAGAACTTCATCCAAAACAGAAGCTTTCAGCACCTTCAGATAACCAATCTAACTTAGTGTGGACTTTGGCCTTGTTCCTTTACTTCTGCTTGTTCACATTGTTTTGGCTATAAAAATAAAATTGTGCCACCAAATATAGAGGTTCAGAAATATAAGGTCCACATGCCTTATTTTTTCCACAAGTTGTGCTACCTGAGTAGATAGACAGATGAAGATACCTGGCTGTACCTATTTCTTCAGTTGCCATCCAACAGCAGGGTTAGAAACGTGATGGGAGCTGCTTGAATTACAAGACTTAAAATAAGGAAAAAGAAAAGGTTAAGTCATAACGTAGTATTTAAAGGAGAGATAAAGTGATGGGCAATACACTTTCCACCTTTACTTTCTGTATAAATCATGCATCTGCAGTCTGTTCCCACAAGAACCCTCGAATATAAAACATTACCCCAAAAGAACCCACTACAACATTTTGTATGGCTTGCTTTTCAGTGTGGAAGTGAGGGGAGATCCTTTTTCTAATTTTTTTTTTCCTTTTTAAACTGTCATTATCTCATCCCCCAAGCATTTCCTCCTTGCTTTTGCCCTTCAATTCTCATCACCATCCTCCTGAGGGGCTTCCAGCTAGGATCAGCCCACCAGTGAGGGGCTTGCTAGGTGGCAGTTCTACTGGTAAGGGAAAATTGAAAGTGGGCTACACCTGCAATTTGAAATCCAGAAAACACCATTTGTTCAGTTTTACCCACATACAGCTGCATTTGAACTAGAAATTTAGCTCATCATTGCACCTGATTAGGCACTGCCTCTCAAATCAACAAACCCTTTTCAAATGCGTGCCTACCCTGATAACAAATTGCTTCTGCCTTCTCCATGCCAAGTACCCCTACAGGAATTTAAGGCAGAATTTAGAAGTGCTCAGTGTCCTGAAAGGTGTTAATATTTAGTCACTCACTCAACACCTGATTAGGGATTCACAGCAAGTCAAGTCAAAACACTCCCTTTTACCCCTTCCTGTAATTCCCTTCTACTACTGCTCACACCATAACAGCAGTAAAGCACTTAATGCTGTTTTACACACAGATGAAGCATTGCACGTGAAATAACCTTTAAAAAAGCAAAGGCAACTCATCCCCAGCTCACATGACCTCTCCAAAGTATTTCTTTTGTACCCATAGCCACTGGACTAAATGCTGATATCCTTATCCAAACAAAACTTACTCTGAATTCAGAATTTCTCCACACTACTTGAGCAGTAGACTAGGTGTTAAGGTCAGCTCAGCACTGACTTCAGGGGGTGAAAAGAAAAAAAAAACAACCTACCACAAGAACAAGACTCAATTTTACAGACATTTGAAAGAAAACAACAGAAAATCTGAATATTAAAATCTGATGTGATCACATGACACCACTGGTGACAATCTACTCAAGTTGAGAGCACCTTGTGCTCTCTGCTGCCTTGCACATCACATTTTCACTAGGATTAGGCTGTGTCAAACAAAATATGGAATAATCATTTCCACCCTTTTACACTCATTTTGCTCTAGCCCAAGTGACCACAGAGAATTAAGAACCAAACTGTGCCCAAGTCTCAACAAAGTGTTCTTATTCACAAATCAAGGATTTCCTCACGCAGCCATCCTACCATGGATTTTAAAAGACTGAAGAGAGTCATGCTCCTATGGCCACAGACTACAGAATTAGCTGAAGTGCCCTGCTCTGGTTCACACAAAGTGAGAAGGAGGAGAGGGGGCTTGTGCATTGGCATCACAGGAGTAACATACACCACGCTCCTTCCTGACATAACAATGACACAGATGCCAGGGCACTGTGCTGCCCCTGAACACAGGGCACCAAGCTGACACACATACCTGAACACAGATCAGCCTCCTGGTGCTTATTGGAAAGCCCACACATTAGAGCTAGCCCACAGCCAGCAAAACTGGCAAAAACTGTGCAATGCTACAAGAGAAGCACACCATGCTGACTGTGCACGTTCAGGCACCACAGCAAGGAAGGAAGAAGGCCAGGTAGAAGTGCTTGCCAGCAGGCCAGGTTGGCACTTGCACTGACAGCAAAAGAACCCTTACCTACACCCAGGAACCCATTACCAACCTTCACGGACACACTGGCACAGAATTACCCTGCCAGTTCAATTGTTTGCAGGATCAGAGCTATAGCCACACACAATGACCATGAAAAATGATCCCCAGAAATGGGCCGTCACCACACAAGCAGAAGAGTTTGATTGTTTTGACAGTTTTAGCTAATCTGAAAGCAAGGTAATAACCTGTAAGAGCATTTCATGATGTTTTATTTCTCAGCCAACAGCTTGTCTCCACCTGTGTCTACAGAAGAAAGCACTAAGCACAGGGTAGGGTGAAAGATGCAAGACCTAGAATTATATGCCATTTACCAAAGTTACCTCCTCTTGCCTTTGGGTAGAAACATCCTAGAAGTTAGAGTGGTATAATGATCCAGGTGTTAAATAACCCTCGCAGGGTAAAACTTCCCTATAGTCATGAAAACTGCTGCCTGGAGGAAAAGAAAAAGAAGAAAATGTTTCTTCAAACATCTCTACTTTCTGTCCAATGCTTTACTCATTGAAAGTTCAGAGACCTGGGGAAGTTTTTATGCATAAAACAACATTTTATCCCTCATTTGCTTCTACAATAAAAACAGAAGAAGCAGCTGTATTTACAGTTTACAGCTTTGAATTAATTTTTTATTACCATATCAAAACATTCATATTAACTTAATCATCAAATCCATTTATGCTATTACAATTGTGGTGATAAGTTAGAGTGATAATACGGTTTAACCACAACACATTAAAATTTTACAACTTTCACCTGAAGATTTCTGTTGAAAACTTACACCAGCTTAAGTTTCCTGTGGCTCTTCCAGAATAGGTTCTTTGCTTGTGGTACTTGCAATGGAACTCAGGCATTGGAATTTGTAGAAAGTTCCATGGGAATTCTGTGAAACTCATTTCCATCCCATTGCCTCAGTCCTAAAATCTTCTACAGGTTTTCCTGCACACTCTGGAAATGTACAGAGACACTGAATTCTAAGCTTGGCAGCCCCTCTTCTGGGCTACACAGCATTTAGAAGTGTTAGAAATCTTTCAGAAGACAAAACTGCCTGGGTGAATAACTGGTAGTGTAACATCATTAAACAGCCCTCCCATGTCACAAGCAAGAGAATACATACTCAGAGCAACTCCCTCAGACAGTCTGCTTAGTTTAAGTGTCTCTGCTATCATCACAGAGCAGGGAGCAGTCCTTTCTTTTGTGTACATAGTGCACACCATTACAGGACTCTGTTTCCCACAGATAGAGTTCAGCATAAGATGCAAATAATGAAATACAACAGCCAACATGATGGAGTCTGCCCAAGAGGCACGAAAAGGTAAAAAAGAGCAGGAGAGAACTCAACCAATACTAATGAAGCAAGCAAGAACATGACACTGTGTACAAACTTTCATAAACAATTTCAATGAGCTGTATTTTTTCTTCCCCTAACCTGCCCTATTATGAACAGGACAATCTCATGTAAGACACTAGATAACATTAAGTTCACCCTTCAAAATACAACAACATTGTTAAGGAGTCTGTCATTTTCCTGTAATTAATGCCCTGCTGCATCTGACAGACATCAAGTGTTCATGGCTCACACCAATGAATTTCAGCTTTAAATGTTGTGTAGGTGTCAGCAAGTACTGATTTTTAATGGCAAAAACAACTGAAAGGAAAAGCATCATTGTAATCAGATGAGTTGTTAAAAGCTCAGGGATGTCTACAGGTTAGGAGGCAGGCAGTGGAAATCTGAATACACATGAGAAAGAACATACCAATTTTGTCAGTGATGCCAATTCAAAAAGAATATTTCAGAAGAAGGTAGGCATAAGTTAATAACCCTGTCTGAATATCATTCCAACATGTACATCTGGCACAAGGTCAAGCACTGTCATGAAAAGTCCTTGGTCCATACTTGACACACTCTGCCACTGAAAATTTCTCATTTGCCCACTTCCACTCAGGGCTAAAATGGGGGTAAACAGCCACCAGCCCTCAGAAGACTCAGTTACAACCCCAACTTTCATATGAACAGTCAAAGTGCAATTTGAACTGCAACTGGTGACTTGGCAACAGCAGAAAGCAGCTGGACTCTTTGAAAGAATTAATGTTGCTAATGCCATAAAACAATAGCAGGTATCAAACAAATATTGTGCAGTGACTCATATGCAGATTGATGATGAAAAATCATCACTTCATCAGAAGGCTTTCTGACTTAATTAACATATAAAGATTACAAGTAATAACAAGGACTAGCTGTCATCTGGATGCCTTTGAACTACTGCACCAAAAAAACTCAGCTGCAACTAAAGTACTCTATCAGCTCAAAAGCTAGAGGAATTTCTCCATTTGAGGTTGACAAATCCTCTGAAGTCTACCAAAAAACCTGCTCATCCTGTTTTACTCCACTACAACTCTCTGCACCAAGTTTAGGAGAATTTACACAGGTTTGTATCTTGGGGTACATTCTATACAATACATCAGCCAGTCTCGTGATTCAAACCCATCTCCTACACACTGCACAGAAGGAAAACAGAATGAGGCTGGGGAAAACTTATCTTGCCAGATAGAAGCAGAGCTGTGTTATTGACCTGCCAACTAGAAAGAGCTCAGAATTTAGCAGGTCCTTCTGCTCAAAGAAACTTGCTACTCAGCTAGATCTGCAGCTAAATAACATATATATGCTATATGTATACATAATACACAAAATATAGACACACACATGTATAATATGCATCTATTAGGTCCCAGTACATGGCAATCTGTTACAGCACACAAAAACAGTAATAAACTCATCAGCCTAAGAAGATAAATAATGACATACCAGCCTTTGACAGCTTGGGATACAACATTATGATTTCATTACAGTTTGATCTTGGCTTCCCTCCCCACATTAAATTTGGGGGGTTTTTGTGGGTTTTTTTTTTTTTTTTTTTGTTTGATTGTTTGGTTTTGGTGTTGTTTTTTTGTTGTTGTTGGGTTTTTTTTGTTTGGTTTTTTTTTTTTTTTGAGAGGAGGTTCATGGATCTGAAGGACTTAGTTTATCAGAAAACCATGTAGATTAAAAAAAAATTGCCCCCATCTTTGGCAACTGGCTGGTTGGGAAGATATATTATTAGTTTTTGGGTTTATTTTTTTTAATTTTCAAAAAATTATAAAACTCCTCTTCCACTAGACAGAGTTAAACTGCAGATATTTAACAAGGAACAGTTGCTATTCTTTTTTCAAAGTACTACTCACACTGAAATGTGGATCCATTTCTCGCCCTCTACATGCCTCTGGATCCTTCCTGTTAGCAGTATAGGCAATATCAGAGTGCTGAAGGATTATAAACAGGTTTGCTCAGTGCCACAGGCCATTCCACTGGAATTAATAATGCTTCCCTGCAAGGTGTATAATTTGCAGGAGGCTGGGCTGCTTAGGAGACAGGCAAGTCTGTGGAGAGTTTTCCACACCTCCTATAACAGGCAGCTGAGACATTTCCAAGTTTTTCAAGTAGCATACAAAGAAACCGTGTTTCTAATACACACACACAGAGCCCACTCATTAGTTATGTTTATTAGTTATTCTTCAAATGGTTTGAAGTTCAAACTTGGATTAACTTTCATTATTGTGATTAGGTACTAGAAAACAACTCCACTCAAATTTGTTGGTATAGAAAAAAACTGCTTTGTTGCTTTTAGACTTGAATAATTTAAAGGTGTTTAGAAGTGTCATCAGCACCAGTTTTCACCAGAAAACAGGAAAAAAAGTTACTCAGTGCTTCCTTCAATGCCTTTTCATCTGAAGACTTTATTCTGCAGTCAGTTACTGTGGACATGGGGAAAAAAACCTGAGACTGGCCTCTTTTGTGTCCACAGACTATCTAGTTACCTCAGATCTATTTCATCTATGTATAAAGTTAAATTTTTCCTGAAATTTTACAGAGCCCTGGAGTGAAAAAAACCCACACTACTAACACAAATAGTGTAGCTTGCATTTATCTGTATTTTAAACACTGTTTTATAATGGTCTTTCCAGTTCACAATGAAGAATATCTCTTACCCAGTGGCATCCAACTCCCAGATAAAAAACACTCAGGAAACAAGAGTTACAGGGCTAGCTCACTTAAATAGCTCAATGAGCAGCTAGACAGATGTGGTTATAATTCCTGCAATTTCTCTGTAAAAAAACAAAAATATTGCAAATCATTTCATTTCTAGGGAACCATCCCAGGGAACCAACACAGCATTCACATTCCTGAGCAATCTGAACAAGCACATGTTCCACTGACTGACGGGCAGCTGGCCCAGGGGAAGGCTCCTGGCTCAGCCCTGCCAGGGGCACAGCAGTGCCACAGCCTAACCTGCAGCCCAGCCCTTCAGAAATATGCTGGCATGAGGATGGCGACCCAGAGAGTGCAGCTGCCCGTCTCAAACACTGTTAAGGCCACAGAAGGACTTTGCCATGAGATAAGCACAGAAGGGAACTTGGACTGCAAGATAAGGCCCCACAGCAGGAACTTGGGATTAAAGGTAGTACTATTGTCTAGGTGTTATCTCAGACCTAAGGGGAGGCTAACAAAGCTGGGGGAGAAGAATGTATGACTGATAATGGACAGAAAAAATGCAGAATTTATGGGCCACAAGGAAAGCCAACTCAGCAACTGTGCTGAATCAGCTCTGACTGCGTAAAATGTAATTCTGTCAGGGGGAGATCACAACCATCAACTCACTCCCACTGACCCTAGAAACCCAGCAACCCAAAAGAAGAGAAAAGCTGAACATGTGGACCAGTTAGCATTACAGAACTGTGTAGCCAATGAGCATTAAATTCCTCTGTTAAAATGTATTAATAGCAAAAAACTTTGCACAACCTCAGGCTCTCCACCACCAAGAGGTCTAGGATGAAAGAGAAGCAACAGGATGCCACTGGATCCTCAGGGGCCGACCATCTTCCACTTGATTGACACCTCTCCCTCTCCCCACCCACCCCATATTTGTTTCTCTCTACCCCACATTCACTGTTAAATAAAATCTTTACTATTGGCTTCAACATTTGGTCTTGTTTGCACCTTAATGCAGGCAAAGGTATCTCTCATTAATTGTATCACAACAATGTTATACGTGCAACATTCCACTGAAGTTTATGAAATTACTGTTGACCATCTTGTACTAAGACATCTTATTATACAGCTGAGGAGGGATGTGCAGGAGTGATAGAACTGCAAAAATTCAGAATTAAATCAACTATATAGCATAGTACTGTCAACTGTATAGCAACCCTGACATGCTGTAATTTACCACCCACAATCTTCTCCCTGTCCCAGCTGTAGATCTTCATGACCAGAAAAAAGCGCTAGATCTTGATTATTTTTTCCAGACTTAAATTCCACTACATTCCCAAGCAAGTTTTTCTCAAGGTGAAGGAAAGAATTAACTATTTCTCACTGTTGTACAGAAGAGTTCAATAGACAAGTGTTGGAGAAGAAATTTCTGCAGAAGTACAATTAGTCTGGTGCTCACAACATATTTCTCTGCAAAGCTACTGAAGATTCCATTGGGATTTCTTTTCTGCATGTAAGATGCTCTGCAGGAGCATCTGCTTTTTAACTTTAGTTTAAAATTACTTAACTAGAACGTACTGCACAACTCATGTCAACATGTATCTATTGGCTTTACACGTATGGAAAACTCATAAAGGCTTTGTAAGATTTTTCCTCAGATTCCTGCAGCAACTGCTGCACTTCATCAGATGTATGAAATGCATAGATGGATGCAGAAAGCAATTTTGTTCCTTGGTCACAAATATTGGCCATTTGAACTGCTCTTCTGGTCTCAAGTTCTTGAGAGGGACTTTAATCTCATCAAGTAGAAACTACAACACTTCAAATGAAATCATTAATGAACCAAAGTCACCTCCTACATCCAAAAGTACAATTTCCCCTATTAGCTCTCTCATTTAAAGAGCCTGAGAACAGCAGCAGTCTTGTAATATTCCTCTCTGAGCTACCTCATCCCTTTTTGTGAGCTTAACAACTATGGTAGGATGTTGACTGGCTTACAACCATCACTCAGAAACTGAACCTTTACCAAAAAGAGTGAAGTGAAAGAGCATAAACTGACAGCAATCGCTGCTAATCAATCCTCTATCCAGCTCTGCCTTGAACTCCAGAGCAAAGCAAAACAGCACAGAGTGAGATATCATAGCTGGGGCAATATGGAGCGGGGCACAGGGCAGTTTATAAAGAACACCAGTCCAATTAGGGATGTTTGAGTGTCAGGATGTTGAATTCCCTATAATTTCCTGGCACCATTGCCTTTAATTAGGCCATGGATTGATTGCTGCCTTTGTTCTCCACTGACCCACCACTGACTCTGACAGGGGTTGTATTTTCCCCTGCTACAATTAGAAGACAAAATTGTGAGTGTCAGCAAGCATTACACAGGCAACCACGCTGCTTAAAACTACAGAGCCCTTAAAGAGAGGAAGTGTTTGTGACATTAACACGTTCTTCTTTCTTTACAGGATACACTAGGGTAGAGTGGATCCTGGTCCAACAGTAAATTACTGTTGAGGTAATTTAAATTTGTCAGCACATTTATATGCAGTGTATCAAAACAAAACAAAAAAACACCAAAAACAAAAAACACAAAACCATACACCACAGAGCAAGAGTAGCTAATTCACATCTACCTGGCTCTTTCATAATTCAGAATAAGAGGTGGGTAAGTGAGAGAGGGTGAAATAGAGCACTGTTTGAGCATTTACTTTTTATAACAGCAGCAACTAGACCAGAGAAAGTAATATTCTATGCAAGCATGTAGAATATAAGGCTTTATGGCAGTCTAAAGCACTATAGACACCCACAGTGCTAAACAGCAATGCAAAAAATACATTAAGAAAAGTAAAACTTGAAATAACACTACACAAAATATCTTTCTACATTTATTTTATGTTTCACATTCTGGTAGCATTTAGAGGCAACAGCTAAAAGCAATAACTAAAAAGTATGAAGATCCCTCATGCCATGCACTGTGCAAGTGAGGTTTTTCCCAATGAGAATTTACATTCTTAGTAGTCACAAAGGAGTCAGGGCAAACAAAGGCAAAAATAACTTGTAGGTAACATAGTTTGTTCAAGGCCATCAGATTTTTCTACGCTACTGTAAATACATTTTCATCTTCCATGCAGAAGTTTAGGAACTATTCACTGCGACACATTGCTTTTTGCCATTAAAACACAGGTCCTGGGAATCACACTATCACACTCTCTGTGACTGTGGCAAGTCATTTCACTCCTCCATGCCTTTGATCTCTAGTCATGTATCCCCCAGGGCAGACAAAAGCCTGCAAGATAATTCATTAATACTTGTGAATTATCTGGGTGCACTTTGAAAACTGAACTAATGTATTTATTACTAGAAGTTGTCCTGATATTTTAAAAGTCTTAATACATTTTGAATAATTAAATTGTCTGAACATGGAAAGGTTCCTATTAAATATGATTTCCATTGCTACAAGGAAGCAGCTCAAAAGACATTAGAAACTGACAGCAATGAATTAAAACGTGGGGTGGATTTTTCTCCTCCTTCTCTGGCCATTTCTTTCTCCATGCTTGCCAGGTCTTAGTGCAAGACATTAGCCACTTGTGAAATCACAACACACCACCAGTCAATTTGGGCAGCAAATGCAGGCAACCAGCCTCTAGAGGATTTGCCCAGGTAAAAAGTGGGTACCTAGCATCCATATTCCTTCACATGTGTGTTTCTGCAGTGGTGGGAGAACCAATACCCACTCAGAGAGGGAAAGCCACTGTCAGGGCTCATTTCTACCTTGCCACTCCCTAGTTACTCTTTTGGCCCAAGAGACAATTGCAGTAAGTGAGCTTTGGTATTTGTGCCTTGAAATAGATCAGGGTAGACAAAGTTCAGAATCATTTGAAGTTAAAAGGATACTTGCTCAGTGTCTGGCAGCCAGGTTAGTCCAATTATCTCTTTAAAATTTGACAATCAGAGGTATGGTTTTACTTTTACCAGGAGGGTTATTCCAAGAAACTTTGGGTCTTTTTGTAAGTTTTAAAAATAGCTCTAATTTGAAAAAAAAAATTAAAAGACAGGAAGCTGAGACAGTTACTGGGTGTGTAGGACAGAAATGCTAACAAAAAGGGAAGTGCAAAGGAATTCAATCAATGTTTACTCTATTCCTAGGATTCCTCCAACTTGATTAAATACCTCTAACAGGGAAAAGCACCTTTGTATTGTACTAAACCCCAAAGTATGATTGGTAGCGACAGCCAAGAGACTTGCACTTAGTTCTTTTTCCCACCACAGCTGAATTATGAGAAAGACAATCAACAGCACAGGGACATGCTCTAGAGGAGCTAAATGTCTCACTGCCTGGGCTGACCAGAAACAGAGAACCTGGACAAGCCCCATGCACCTGCTGCCACACTCCCTCCCAAAGGCAGGCAGAGGCTGTTTAGCCACAGGAAAAGCAGATCAGTGTAAAGACATGTACAACATGCAGATGTGCATGTTGTACAGTTGCAGGAAAGAAGCTTGCTGTGTTGGACTGCCTGGTAAGGACACCAGTACAGCCCAGCACAAACACCTTGGTCTCAGCAGGGTTAAACTCCAACTTTTCAGCCAGTGCAGGGGGAGCTCAGATGTGTCTGTAAGACCCATTTATGGATTTCAAGCACCTTTTTCCTTCTTTTAGACTTTGATTAGATGATAGATAATCCACTGTTTGTCACTGCAAGTGGTCACCCACAACCACACATCAGTAGAGCACGAAACACTACATTTAAACTGCTGCTGTCCATACTGCACTTGTCCATTTACTTGCATTGCCATACAAATTCACTGCCTTCACACCAATTCTGAGGGTAGGCATTGTCATTTAAATTGATTGTCTTTCTATCACCTTAAAAAAAAATAGTAACCCAAGAAAATACCACGAGGAATGCTAACAGAAGTGTAATGATTAAGACTGCAGTTTGTGAAAAGGCTGAGGTTTTCCCCTCTAGTTACACAAGCATTTTTTTCATTGTGTACTCATATACAGTGGGGGAAAAGGAAAAAAAAATTGCTTGCCAGTGGCTCTAAATAGAATCATAGTGCTTATGCATAGTGATATAAGATGGGCAGTTCATGTCTTGATCAGTCAGCTGGGTGTAAATTTGGCTCTAAAAAACACAAATACCTCCAGACTGAAAGAGATTGTAAGTGAAACAAGGTCTGATTTATTAAGCAATATTCAATACATTCAGCTCCCTTTTTGCCAGTACCATGAGTTTAGGGAAGCATTTAATTTTGCCACATTAGCTCCTTAAAAAGGTCACCAAGGGATGAGAAAAGTAAATGCTGGCATGAGACAGGGCAAGAATGTGCACAGGATTGCAAAAGCAAGGGCATCAGGGGTGCAAGAGGCTGTACAATATCTGGCCTTGTAGATGTTCATAATTTCACTGCATGAGCCCCAGAACAAGTTGAATTAACATGGAAGTCCACCCTGCTTTGAAGTGGAGGCTGGACTAAGTAACTGTGAGCTTGGTTTGAATTTTCCATCTGGGCAAAAGAATGATTATAGGGGCTGTGGAGGTACAAAAACAAGTTGTGGGTTTATTAGCCCTGCGTTTGTTTGTAGGCAGATCTACCTCTCATGCAGCCAATTCAGCAGGCTGAGGTTAGCCCTACAAAGATTTAATTGTGCCATGCCACCCCAGTTCAGACAGCTTGTTCACATTATTGCCTCTGATGTTAGTTGAGAGGTGCTCTTTGATAGCACCTGGTGCACAGAGTGAGGCCTGCTTTCAGATACCTACACACACACACTGCTCAATTCCAACATTCAAAGCCCTTGCTTACACATCTGGTGTTAGTTACTCATGTGTGAGCAAGCTTGCTAAAGACAACACCGTATTCCCAAGGCCCTAACTTCACTTAAAACTGGATTTTCATTACTCTATACCACCGAGTGAAAGCCAACACTAAGGCTCTGCCAAACACCACTGCAGAAGCAAGTCTAACATGCAGAAGAAAATACTGTTATGACAGTACTGCCCACTGTAGTTCTCAATTCTTTTAGCACTGTTAAGTAGCCCTGTTTACAGAACAATCAACCCACCGTAGTTTGCTATAAGTTGTAAGAAATTCACAGCAACTCTGAAAAACTAATCAAGTCAAGAGATTTTGGAGTAACTTAGCCAACCTGAAAACAGACAAGATACTTCACAGTAAGCTGCTTTCCTTGAAAAATCAATAATGAGATTAAAATGAAAGTAAAGTGAAGTGTGATCTGTTCTTTTTTACCAGCTCCTGCAGACCCTGGCTGCCAGGCAACACAGCAAGCCATTTCCTTAGGGTTAGAGTTAATTGCTATAATCACAGAGCCAGCAGCAATCCTGTCCAGGTGAGCCATTAGTTAGGGAAAATAAAATTATCAAAAGGGAACAGAAAACGGGGTAGAGAGGTTAAAAAAGCATAGAAGTTTTTAAAAGGGAAGAGGTATACAGTATGTTTCCTGGTTACAGGAAGAGAAACAGCAGTATGTAAAGAAGGGACAGAGCTGCAAGCCAATTAGCAACTCTATGTTTTGGGTGCTGTAACAAAATGCCTGAATGGATCCTCCAAGGGACAATGAGAAAGGGAAGCACCAAGGTCGATACTGCTTTACTCAAGAGAAGGGTGGCCTTTAAAACACTGGAACAACTACAGATGCATTTCACCCTTGTTTTACACCCTGCCATTTCAGAGTCACTACAGCTGACAGAATAAAAACACTGATGGGGTCTGGTGCGGGATGTAGAGTTAACAATGAGCATAATTATTTTCCAGTTGGTTGTACGTGCACTGCAATGTGTTCCCCGTGGATTTTCTCCCTTAATTCCCATGCTGGTCTCCAGCTCTCTCAGAGCGTGCCACTGGAGGTCTGACATAAAAACAGTATTCTAACAGAGCACGCAGGTTGCCACAGATGGTTCAAATTAAAGGCAGCCTAACAAGCCGTTCCACAGACAAAGAGGCAGCACATCAGCACTGCCCACACCGAGCACGGTGTCTCCAAACCCCTCCCAGGGGACACTGCAGCACTGACACCCAGCTCACCCACCAGCCACGGCTGCAGGGCAGGACTTTAAAGGCCAAGCAGGGCCAGCACATACGTGCTAGCCAACACTGGGGAAGGCTTTGGGGAAATTATTCCTCTGCATTCAAGGCAGCCACCATCAGAAGCATCTTAAAAGACCCTCTGCTGCCTAAAGGGATATGCAACATTTTTATAAAGCCCAGCAACACATAGTGGACTCTGGTAGGCACCACAAGAAATGCATGAAGACAGTTTTAAGGAACTCTGGAAAACTTGTGAAAAACAGCTACAAAAGTGAAGGCTGTTAGAGCAGCAACATACTGAAGTTTATCATCCATGATTAAAGACTGTTGGAATGTATTACCCTAAAAAGTTACTATTAACATAACAGCCAGAGGAAAGAAGTCATTAAACAAATAACCCGTGATAGAAAATATTTTTATTTCTTTTCTTAGCATGGTTTTTTTTCTGAGAGATGAAATTGTCAGAAAGAGACAGTGAGATCACTGCATAGAATTGCAATAAAGCATTAACCTGGTTTCCCAGTCACCTGGCAAAACCACAGACAACAGTATTTCAGAGTGTGCTTTTTGCCTACTGTTCTCAGGGTCTCAGCCCAAGGCGCATGGGGGTTACTAACAGCATCTAATAATTATGTCATAAAGATGCTTATGTTTGGATCAGAAAGGACAGAAACAAAAAATGTATAGATGCCTTTTTTTTTGCTTAATGAGTATCATGACAACACCAGTTAAAGCAATACAATCCTCAATGAAGACAGAATTAAAATCCAAAACCTAATATTTTTGCAGTTTAAAACTTGTGACTAATGACAGTGTAAAAGAATGTCTAGGGAAAGAAAACAAGAGATGGAACACATTTGAGATATGTAAACCAATACAAACTGCTACTTGTAAATTCTATACATGTTCTCATGACAAACTTGACAAAAAGTAGAAAAACACTTATGCAAACATTTACTTCTCCACTGAAAAGAAAAACACTGAAGAATCTATTCCAATTAATGTTCTAACTAATTAAATGACAAAGGCCTCCTTTTCTGTTCTTCCCGATGCAGTTTAATAACATTTATATGCTGTCAAGTCTTGCATCATCCATTTGATCTCTGGAAAGGCAGAGAGGCAGGCAGAATACAAAAGAAACATTAACAAACACTACCTGAATACAAAATGCCTAATGCCATTCACACCAGCAAACAGCCAAGGACAATTAAATTATTCATAGACATGAACTGTCCAAGGTAGGAAGAAAGAGAATTAATAAACACACTCTTGAAAAAGAATCACACAAAACACACCTAACCCCATTAGCAACTTTGTTGTTGTTGTTAAACTAGCAGCCAATTTCTGGTACCAGACAAAGAATCAGAAGTCAAGGTCTTTCCAAATAAATTTCTTATACCTGGGTAATTAGTTACAATATATTCAACTGCCATATTCCTATTCCTTTAAGGCTGACAGCTTTGAAATGCATACTACAAGTCCAGAAAAGCAAATAGAACTGCTGGAGAATGGGATGACCAACGTTAGCAAAAAAGGGAAAAGTCTATTAGTCACATCAGCAGGTAAGAACACCGGACATCATTTTATGCAACTAATAATTTCACCACATTGCTCTGTAACTCTTCTCAGCTGTACAAACAGAAGTGGCAAACATTTCACTCAGATGAGATCTATATACTTTCTTTGGTAATGGTTGGTGTGAATACTCGCAGTTGTGTGAAATTCTGTGACTTCTGTGAGCATCTTAATGTTACAAACCCCCTAACTACCTCTAAGAACATCTGTCCTCTTTCACCAAATGATTAAAAAAGGCCTTTACCTATGGAAAATTAGCTGGGCAAAGTCCCATTCCACATCACCAGCAAATATTCAACATTTTTACTGAAAGCCAGCAAGACATACAGAAACAGCCTGAGGGCAAAGGCTAAAACAGCAAGAAGCTAAGGGCTCCAATAATGAAGCAACAATTCAAGAGAGCTCCAGCAGCAGGGTGGAGCAGATAGCAGGAGACAGCCATCAACACCACAGCAGGGTGGTGGGACAGGACATCCATCCTCACCTCAGCTGCACCCAAACTCCCTGCCAGATTTCTGCACCTCACCGTGAAGGAAATTTTGGCTAAGGTGCTTGTTAGTGTAATCCAGTAGCTAAGTTTTGGGTAAGTGCTTAGTCCTTCAGGCCTGACACAGCTGCTGCTGCATCAGAGGTTATCATTTTATATCCTTGCAGGTAAATTCACAGCAGCTTAGAGCCCTGAAGCTTGACATATTGGCCAGAATAAAGAAGAGGGAGGAACTTATCGGGATCTTTATGTGCTGGGAATATATGCTAGCTACAAAAAAATTGTCTTTTTTTCTAGGTTGGCCAGAAATTCTACCCTGATCTCAAGAGACCTTCTACCGAAGCTTAAATTACCCATTTCCATGATAAGTTACCCTAGAAAATCACCTCAAAGACAGAAAAAATTAAAAAACAAGTGTGTTGAAGAAAGGCAAAATGCAAGTCTGATTCTTGTCATGAATCAGTGATGTCCAGTGATAATTGGAAACAAGGAAAAGATGAGGCTTTCCTTCAGTGCAAAATAGATTTGAAAACTATCTCACTGCCTTTTGAAGACAGTAATTATGACCCATCTAAAAAGGAAAACAATCCAAGCTGTTCCCTTTTCCAGCCACTGCAACCTCTACTAAAACAGCCACAAACAAAATACATCAACAAAAACCAAACCATGCTTATCATTTACCTTTAATTATACACGTGTCAAGTCAAAAACCAGAATAAATAAAACACATTTCATTTTGGGTTTTTAGATGTAGAAGACCCATCCTTTACCCTGAAAGCCATTTTATCAATTTCAGAAAGCTGTCTAATCACAGTGAGAGAACACCAGGAATTCTGCAGCCATTGCTGCAGAAAGTGCAGGAAAAGAAATATATAAGCACATACGTACATAAAGAGAGCAAACTCATATGAAAGCTGCACTGAAGCAATGAATCCTATCCTCTCATTTCGTATGGAGGTGGGTAAATAATGGCACAACAGAGATTTCATTCATGCAGAGGTCTAGGGTATGCTGGGAAGTCTCAATGTGACAATTTGCTGCAGATGCCTGCTTAGAGGAGCCATTTATCAGTGTCACCCATGCGCATTACTACACACAGCTTCCTCAGCAGCCTGATTCCACACCAGCTTTCCACACAGCACACTCTAGTCCTTGATATTTCAGGCACAGAAATAACCCTTATCTAGGCCTTAGCAGTGTGTGCTTATTGAAACGATTTGTATTACCCAGAGCACATGGGTTTGGAGTAGCAAAGCTACGAAATTTATTTCCTTGGCTGATAAAAAGAACAGCAAATTAAGAGGAGTCACAACAGTTTCCCTCCTGCTCCCTCTCCTCTTTATAGCCCTGTTTAGCTCATTGCTTATAAACAGCTAACACAAGTATTCCCATCAGTGGTACTGACTCCTGGAGGATACAGGCATCTTGGATGTTTCATCTCTTGTTATACTTAAGTGGAATATTAAACAGGCAAGACAGTAGCAGACCAGGCTAGGAAGAACCAAGTAACTAGGACTGACAAAGAAGGATGGCAATTTAAAGCACTTCAATCTCTAAAGTGCTTCATCAGTGCCAGTGCATTCAGCCTTCATGTACACCCCCCTCACCTTCTGCTGTCCTCTCACACCTCAAGTCTATTCTAGTCTGCTTTTAAAGTATTAACAAGTGCTGCTACTTAATATCATGCCTTAGAGTGTCCAGTACAATAATACTACAGAATTAGTAGGCTTAACACGATAAGAATTCAAATTAATCTGGAAATCAAACATTTTTTGCTTCAGAGGCAGGCACAGGGAAAAGAAAAGCGAGACTGAATTCATTCCTATTGCTGATGCAGTAAAACATACATCATTTATTTGTTATGCTAGGTAAAATTGCTAGTGCAATGAACTGAATTCCTATTTCATACCAAGCCTCAAATTGACATTATGGAACATAGATGTCCTTGTGACTGGTGAAAAGAGAAACAAATCAATTAGATGTAAGAAAGAAAAGCCACTCACATCTTTAGATCACAGGATACACCAGCGCCTTAGCCTTTGGATAAAAAATAACTTTCAGAATGAAAAATACCAAAGTGCATTAAACCAAAGACAACCTTGAGTTAATGCTTTCTACTCTTCTAGCTGCTTGCTAGTTTCTATTTTAAGAAAGAGAAAAACTGAGAGACAATAAATTTTAGCGATAGCTTTTTAAGGAAAAACAGAACACAACCTCCATATGCACTATTTCTGCAAGACACTTTAAAGTGAGTTCAGGCTTTAACAGACCACTGTTTTTTTCACCCATTCCTCCTTGCTTCCCCAGCATGCCACCTGTCCCATGCAAGCACTGTTGCTTTGCTGCCTGGACCAACTTCATTTCCATCTCCACACCTTGTATTCTTCCTCTCATATTTCTCCTTGAGCCCCTTCTATACTCACAGCTGCTCACGTCTTTTAGGACACCAAAATGTATTGGGCAACCTGCCTTAAGGGCCTATCCCACTCCTTGCAACTTTGAAAATTGTTAACAATTATTGTGAAGCCAAACATTGAACAGTTCAACAGTGAGGAAAAAAATACAAATAACAGGAGAGATGTAATCAAATACCTGTAACAATTAAGCTCTTGTCAAGAGCTTACAAGAAGCAGATCCGAAATGTTCATTTAAAAAAAGCACTTCTATGAGGTGCCTGCCCCATCTCTTATCTCTCACCAAACAGCCTCTTTGCCAGAGCAAAGTCATTAAATCCATGACTTTACAAAGATGAACTCTGTAAAATCTTGCTTTGTTTTCAAGGGGATGGAGAAGGCTCCCACAAGCCAGTTTCTTATCTTACCCACCATAACTTCTTTCACCTACCTCTAAATCTAACCCAAAATCCAGAGAATTTTTGTCAAATCCACTATTCAGAAATGGATTTGACACACAGGGAAAAAAATAAAAAGGAAGTCTTATTAGGCATACTAAAAGTACAGCTCTGGATTTAGGCTTACCACCCATGCTGCAGAGCTGCTTACAAAGCCATCATTAATGGCCTTCCAGCTACCCATCATTTCCCCATGTTCAGTCTGCCCAGACAGCTAGCTCTTCCTTTCTAACAAATACCATTTTAATTGCATCTCCCACTTGGTTAGCCTCCTCGACCTCCAGTAAAAGCCATCTATGGTCTAACAATCTCTTAAATCATACAGCACACACAATATGCCTTCCTGCTAGGTTCACACATATTATTGTCAAGAATTTCCATTAGAAATCCAGCAGCAGATGAGATGAACTGACAGCTTTAGGGCTAATGAGGAGAGAAAAGCAAGGAGGGAGTGGAAAGGGAGAGGTAAATAGCAAAGAATATGTTTGTGTATTGTAAATGCCCTTGTCGCCAAAGACTTGATTGTGCCTTTCTGGTGCCAGGGCTTCTCCAGTCCCAACACCTCCCTCTGAGCAACAAATGCCAGCCACACAGCCTCAGCCACTGTTAACTCTTCCTGTGGGAATGCTGCCAGCAATCTCAGCATATTAACCCTGGGAATACTAACATGATTTAGAGGACTAGTTAAATTTTAATGATACCATTAGGAAAGAGGAAAACACACGAGCCACACTCCCCCTTTGGTGCATTTGGCGGCTGGATAGGATATTAATGTTTTTCTTTGCCCATCACTATTAGATGAGCAGTGAAACTAATAGAGAAATGAAGAGTAATGACTTCTATCCTCACTGTTCAGCACCTGCTTAAAGCCAAGGCTGCCTTATTGCCCACTAGGCTTTCTGCTGGAGTCCATCAGGTGGATGGAGTAAAGGAGTAATTCTTTCAGCATTTGGCACTTAACAGGTCAGAGGTTCATTTAGCCAGGAGGCACAGGAAAATAAAACTTTACAACTGAAAGAGTAGCATGCAATCATCCAGACAATCAATTAGCAGACAGAAGTCTGCTCTCCTGAATAACTTCAGCATAATAAAGTCTAAGGTTGGCTTTGGTAAGGTGGGAGTTTGCCCAGACGACTTACAGGAGCCAGGACAGAAAGATGCTGAGGCCAGTTCTGGTTTTAATAATGAGCTCCAAGCAACCACCCTCTTCAGCACTGCAGGACTCTCTCTCATATCTTCAAGTACACCTGTGATAAAAGGAATGGGAAATTCCCACTAGGACAACACAGAGGCCCACAGAAACTGAGGGTTTGTATTCCTGAATCTTCATTCATCTTCAGTCAGTTTTGAGGGTGGTAGAGAAAGAGGGAATGAAGCATGAACAGCTTGGGGGAAATTAACTCCATCCTGAGGCAGGTCTCCTCAGACAGTTCTGAACAAAGTTGAAACCCCCAAACCACTGTGAAATTTCACTTTTTCTTCAGGAAAAGAAAATATTTACTGTGGTAGATATCAAAGTCTCCTTTCATTTGCTTTTCCCCAAACATTCATGTGAGTAGAATTTTGTTCCAGTGCAAATCCATGGAATAGAGAAGCTGTTGTGAATACTCAGGTGCAAGTAAATGATCATGTCAAGCTATATATGATTTAGGGAGCATAGGGAAATAGAGCAGAGGCTTGCTATTAATAGATCATAAGAAATCCACAGGTCAAAACACATTTATAAGGAACAAATGCACATAAAGCAAGTTCCACTTGAAGGTAATTTGGAAGCCAAAACACAGACTATATTCCCAATTTAAAATTTTCCTACAGAAGAGGAAGCTAGCTTTCCTAGAGCTGGATGGATGTTTTACATCAGTCATATTGCACTGGGTACAGATATCCTACATTCAGCATACACAGTTCCTTTGACACATTCCACCAGCAAGAAATTTAAAGTGTTTTCCAGATGCACACTCAGTTGGGTTTGGAATACTTTTTACTAGAATAAAGTAATTTTCAAAGACATTTGATGCTTTTTTCCTAAATCACCAAATCTATTGAATAAGAGCATTGACCAAACACTAACAAAGCAGATATCATGTGGCCTGTAAGTTAATTTCTTTTATTTGGAGAGCAATAAAGTGAGAAGCCTCAGCCCTTCTTTGTTTAATAGGAAGGTATAGCAAATTAAAACACACAATACAAAAATTTTATACTAACAAATGCTTTATCTAGAAGTGTCCAGTTCCTTCTGAAGAAAGGCTTTTGTTTTCATGGTGAATTGCAAACCAAATCCAGCTTAATATCCCATTGGTTTGCTCAGGTCTCCTGAGCAGAATTTCTCTGGCAATTTATTATTTTTAAACCCACAAACACTACCACCAAATAGAGTTTCAGATGAAAGCTGTAAAGAGGAAACCAGTCTGAAGTTTCTTCCAAATTAGTCTTTTCTCCTTTCTCCCAGAAAACAGAAAATGTCTTCTATAAAAAATACAAGATCAACCACATACTAAGTGATTTAATAATACAGATTGAACAGAAGACCCTTATGACAATGTGCTGGTTTCAACTGGGGTAGAGTTAATTTTCTTCCCAGTGGCTGGTGCAGGGGCGTGTTTTGGACAGCAATTTGTGCTGAAGACAAGTGGGGTGATGGTGTTTGTCTTTCTCAGTCACCCTTAGGTGTGATGGGGCCCTGCTCTCCTGGAGATGACTGCCCACAGGAAGTGGGGAATTAATTCCTTGCTCTGTTTTGCTTGTGTGCCTGGCTTTTGCTTTCCCTATTAAACTCTCTTTATCTCAATCCATGAGTTCTCCAGCTTTTACCCTTCCCATTCTCTCCCCAATCCTGCTGGTGTGGGACACAGCAAGCAACTGCCTGGGGTTAAACCATGACAGACAATAAAAATAAACATAATTGAAGACAAAAATAATTTTTAAGAAGTATACCAATGCTGTAAGTAGTTTTTAAGAGCCTTACTATGCAGTATTATTTTAAGTAAAATAAATTTAATTCTGACAACATAGCCATAAATCCAAGCTGCAATTGAACACACCAATTCCTTAAAACTGGTTCTTTTGTATAGCTGGTACCATATTTTCTTTGACTGTCTCTTTTGTAAAGTAATCCCTGAATTCTGTACTCCAGCTACAATGGAGGCTACGGTTGGATGCATTGTGCTGCTCTCATCAGTAGCTTTCTCAGAGATCACTGGCTCCTTGCATCTGCTGTTGTAATAGCACATCCAGTCACTCCTTGACCAAAAGGATCTGAGTTTAGAAGGAGGCATTATTGAATGTGTTTGAACTATCTATCATTTTTATAAGAACTAAGGCAGGGAGCAATCACCGTGTATTCACACAGGAGACCTGCAGTGATGCTAACTTATGACCTTCATATGGAGAGGACAAAGGAAAGGCTCATGGGAAGCCCACAAGGGGCCGGGATGTCTTAGACCTGCTCTGCCAGAGCAGCATGCCTGCTGCTTTGAAGGCACACAAGTATTCCCTGGTTAGAGCCATATCATACATGGAGCTGTAGCCTAAATTAAATCCTACTGCTTTTCCTGAAGTCCAAATGCCCTCCCCTAAGGTCAATTTAATGCAAGTCACTAGACTGACATGGTTCAGATCCAGACTGAAGAAACAGTCATGTTATAGCAGGGAAAGAATTCTCAGATTCTGGTGTGTCTTGCAGAGTGTTTCAGCCCTTGTGACAAGCTCAAAACAGTCCAGTCAAGTCTCCCCTGCTCTATGAAGTGTCTTGTGTTGATCTAATTTTACTTAAAGAAGCTTCAAACACTCAACAAAATATTAAGCTACACTGTAAAATTTTCTGAGCAGGAGAGTGGAGGGAAAAGAAGCATTAGCAGATTCATATCCTGGTTGTAGATTATACAAGATATTATAACTGTACAAAAAAATCTGGTCTGTACCAAGTCTGGTTATATATCTCAGATTTCAAAGCCAGAGAGCAAACACAATTCTTAACAGCTTCACTAGGCTCATAGTTATGAAAAAGAAAAAAGAACAAAACCAAATCTGGTTTAATGTAGGAAGATTGCAAAGAAGGTAATTGAAAATAAAAATGGGCAGCACAAGTTATTGGGCTCTTCTAAACTTTCTGCTCTTAGGATACTACTTTGTTTATCAGGGGATTGTTACAAATTACAGCTTGCTTATCAAATTAAACACACAATCTTCTTTTCTGCAATTGGGATATTTCTTGAACTGCAGCTTCAACAACAGACACTGTGGGCTAGGGATTATTTATTCAGGGGCAGGAGGGGAAGGTGTATGCCTGTTTTCCTCCATTTTAACAACATCAATGCCTCTCAAGCCACAGATGACACTAGTAAGATGTAACCTAGCAATTTAACTTAGAACATCTCTCGTGCTTTTGACACACAGACCTCATGTCACAGAATGCTGCAGTTCTGACTACATCATTATGTAGAGCATGACAGTCAAGTTTATTGTGGTGCTGCAGGTTCAGTGCTTGGAAGCACCCCAATTACACGGTGTCAAAGGCTATGTGCTGCTGATGTGGCAAAACCACCGTGTCTTTCAGCCCTGCAATGTTCTAATAATCTGCTGATGCCGGCGTGACTCCCATTGCATGCCCATGGCCCACGCTGGTAATGTGTGACATTTTTTCAAACACTGTCTAGGGAACTCAGATGGACAATCTTTGTTCCTTTTCCCCTTCCAAAACTATACAAAGTCCTACACTTATTATGCAAGATTTCTGTGGATGGCACAACATTTACTTCTAAGGAAATGTAAGACTATCTGAAGATACAAGGTGATTTTGGACATCAGTCCAAAATCACCTTGTATCTTCATAGCATGCATAAAAATACCTTGAAGACATTTTATCACCCAGCATGAAGAGGCCAATAAAGACTCAGCATTGACTCTGTATTTCTGAACCCAATGTTTTCAGATGCACAGCCAAGTCTTTGTACAAAAAAAGAAAAAATTCTCCTCCCTAGAGATTTACTTCATCAATACTTCCCTCTTCACCCTCAAGAGCTCTGTGGTCTAAAAGTGTTTTCTCTTCTGATAGGAAACACTATAGTTTCAATTCATGAAATATAACCATAAGCCAGTTTCTAATTTCCAATGCACTTAGTAATGACAAGCCTTTTTCATCCCATAGAGAAAGCTGCAGAGCTAATGGCTTTGACAGCTTCCTAAAGAGCAGTCTTTACCACACAGCATCTTCACCCTTACCTCAAAGACATTTGCAAGCTCAAAAGAAATAGTTATGTTATTTCACATGTTGACACTGCGGATTGCAGCAGCACGACTTCCAGCTGCTCCTGGAAAAGGGCTTACACAAATTCATCAGCAGCAAAGGCATATCCATTTGCCTCCTCTAGACCTCTGCAAGCAGCTGTAATTCCAGTGCAAGTGAAGTAGCTCAGCTTCCCAACTTGCCAGGAAGCATACAATTGTAAGAAGATTCACAGATGAGTTATGCTAAATGTTTGGTATTGTGACCTGTGATGCAACACAAAAGAATGGTTGTTGTTGCCTAAACTTTAATGGAGTTAATCCTCCCAAATGCTGACAAATTACGGCCTCAGGCCATTTAAAATCACATTTCTAAGGCAATAATCCTATCTGCATTACAATGAGTTGGGATGAAATGATTAGGTGCCTGAGATTTTTTTGCACAGTGAATTAAGTCACTATACAGACTGGCCTGGCCGTGCTTGTTCACAAATTAAAGGTCTGGACGGAAATGAAATTCCATTATTCTGCCACTTGCTAAGCTTTGAGGAAGGGTTTATTACTGTCCTGTCTCTACTGGGAATGTTTCTAAAGTAGCTACCAGCTAACAGAAACACATTTTTCATTATATCAGCTTCAGGGCTTTCTTCATTATTAATAATTACAAGTCAAGTCTTTGACCACTGAATGAGAAGACTAATTCAACAATACGTAAGCAAAAAAAATCTGATTGTGTCAGTAAACGGGCTAAAACAAAAATCAAAACAAAACTGTACCCTGAATGCCAGTTCTTTCCTTCCCTCTTGTGCTCAGAGGGTTGTAAAAGATTGCTCAGAATTTACCCAATTCTTATTCTCAGAAGCACAGACTTTTTAGGTAAGGGGAAGACCACAATATCCTAAAAAAACCCCACCTAACATCAGTACTATCCATTTATATATCCTTACCATTTATAGTAGACCCTTACTTCCTGACCCAACCACAATATGCCCAGGCAGCAATTCATGTCTATACACTCAAATTAGCTCGGTTTCAGGGCTGTATTCAGGATTGTTGGAACCACATACTAAGAAACTTATAACTGTCCTTGTAAGCATTCTTATTAGCATTCCATGGATTATTAGCACACATTGTAATTTGTCACACATCAATATAGCAACTCTTCAACTGTTAGATGCCTGTGAGGTGCTCATTGAAGACAGGTGATATCACAGGCTTGAATTCAAAGCAAACTTATTTCACAGAAATTTTGATAAATTTGGGAGTATGATGACATAAATTTCTATGCTAGAACTTGGTTTGATGCTCTTCTAAAAATATAGCCTAAGAAAAAGCTTAGCATAAAAAAAAAAAAAAAAACAACCTGTATTAGTAATCGGAGATAATCTTTATCATCATGCAACATAAACCCCACAAACAACAGGCACCAAAATCTCCAAGATGCCCTCAGTCACAAACTGCAGTGGTAACTATATCAAACACCTGTGCTAGTCAATTCCCACAGGCCTGCTTCGCTTGGGGGTTACAATAAGATTTTATTCACATAAAATATAACCCCTCCTATGCATGTAATTGCTGAACGTCATTAAGTCACATCTGTACCACAAGAGGAGGAAAAAGAAACAATAAGCTTTTAGCACTATTCTTTTTGCTATTGGCAAGGAACCTGGCATTTTAAATGGCTAAAATAAATTAATGTGACTATAATTATATATTTTTCACCTTTGTGCCTCACAAAAACAAACCCACAAAGTTTCCATCCTGTTGATGTATTAGGAGAGAATGTTTCTATTTAGAATGGAAAGCTAAACACCTCAGCATTAACAATGGCCTAGTCAGAAGCAGCTTGCTCTAACTTAAGTGTGGCTTTTTCTCAATCAAATGAAAAACTTCAGTACATAGCTTCATGCACAGAGCCAGGTCTGTTTATGCAGCAATTAAGCACACTATTACACTTGACAGATATATACAAACCTTTACATGACTGCACACTGTCAGAAATACCAATGTAGGTTCACATTTGGATAGGTTACTGCAGATTCCAATATCTGCTAGTAGATACACATTAAAACACAGATACTCTCATATTCTGCTTGTTCTGCAACACACACTATCCCAGATGATGAGCATTTCTAAATACAGCATAAATGGGAAACAGGTGCTACAGACGGTACTAATAATACCACAGAATTCATAATACCAGGCTGTCTTCAACAGCAACAACAGAAAATGTCAGATCTGCTTGACTAAAAGATGACAGACATTTTAAATGCCTCATTTAATAGTCCTAATAAAGGAATATCACCAATTAGCTGTGTCCTATGGGCACCAGTGTCTTGAGTTGTAGGATGCTTTGCAAGTTCTGAGGGAATACCCAGAATCAGGAATATGATCTGCTCCTTCTTCCACTTAATTCAAGAGGCAGGATCCATTCCACACTCAAAAAGCCCCTATTTCCATAGCAGCAACCAAGAGCAGACCTCACGGGACCCTGAAAAAATGCCAGCTACATTAACACAGTGTGGTTAGACTTCAGTCTCAATCCAAACCAAAGCCAGTTTTCCCCAGACACAAGCAGGTTTCCACGTTTTTGAGAAACCCTGTACACCTCACCGTCAGAAGGGACTCCCAGAGTGTTACTGTGGCACACAGAGGCAGCTCACAGGCCCTGACTGAACCAGCAGAGCCCATGCCAGCACCTTGCTCTTCTTAAAGCAGACACTGATAAGGCTACCCCTTAAAGCAGACACTGATAAGGCTACCCCATTACACCAGGAAAAACAAACTTTTAAGACCACTACAATGTACCCAATCCAAAGAAGTCAATGGCATCAGCCATGATGTTTGTGTCCCACATCATCCAGCCCACTGTGCTGGACAGCACCTGCTGAAGGCAAAAGTCACAAGCCCAGAAAGTTCTTAGCAGTCACAAGCCAGAAAGGACGAGAGAAAGAGATGCTTCTGCAAACAGTCACAGCCAGCAGCACCCACCAAGAAAGGAGCTGTGTGCCACAACTCAGCAAGACTGAGCCTGCAAGTACTATTGAGCCCAGCAAATAGGGCAGAGGGTCACCCAAGCCCATGGAGGCGACCTTACTTGTGCCTCCTCCCTTGCTCCTAAATGCACAGATTGGACAGCACTTTTGTCAGTGGCACTCCTAGAGAAGTGGAAGGCTTGGAAAGGAGGCATAAGAAGCAAAAAAGAACATAGGTAAGGGGGCTGAAAGACCTCAAGACTGGCCTGTACAACACCATCAGTTAAACTAAGTGAACAGCAGAACAAATAGCTGTAGAAACACAATGGTAACCTCTCAGGAAGGCTAGGATGGTGAATGTCAATCACTATTGCAGTAAAGGAACCCTCTGAAACATTTATGTTACTAAAATCAGTCAATTTCTATTTAACACCATGCCTTGATGTTAGTTTCATCCTCCCCTCCACCCCCAATCTCAGTTATTCTGATGGCTCCCATACCTGTATCAGTAATTTCCCACCTATACCCACAGCTGGTAATTACTGTCAAATCTCACAGCCTGAAATTTGACAAGATTTTGGTACAGGGCCACTTTAAAGTGAATCAACCATGTATTAATGGTTAAATTTACTATTAATTTTGGTGGATCCACCTTTCCCTGTTCATGAATAATTCAGTGAAGTCAGCTCTTGAGACAAGGTAACAACCAGCCCTCGAGTCTTTTGTTCATGAGAGCACCAACTCCCTCTCAAAGAGCACATAAATAAATCATGGAGAGTACAACACAACAGCAATACCAGGGACCCTCTCCCAGCAGTCGGCTCTTTTCCATGATACCTCTTTATTGTAACCACTAATGAAAACTCTTTGAAGTGGAAGAGTAAATATTATCATTTGATAGTACCTGGACCCAACAAGGCAAACAAAATTGCATTGTACTACATTCCAGGAGCTGCAGAACCATTCACAATACAACGCTCACAGGGTTGCTATGGAGGAACCCAGTGCTTACTATTTTAGTAGCATGAGGTCAGCCAAGGGCTGCTGGTCACTCGTTTAGAGCTGTTAGCCTTAATCTCATATACACAACAAAAAGGAAAAATAAAAAACCAATGCCAAACAAAACAAAACCAAGGAATTTCAGAGTATGCTTTTGGAGGTACCAAACACCCCAAGAGAGGCAGAAAGCAGGTTTCCAACTGTATTCAGGATGAGTCAGCTCTTAAAACGTGAGACAAAATGTCAGCAATGCTTACATCCTCTTTCAGCACAGGATTATTCAACCTAACGTTCAGAGTCCAGCAGCTTCAAGTATTTTCAAGTGTTACTGGGAATAGAAAAAAAATCTGGTGCTTCCCTATAAGAGAAGCATGACCAAGTTATCCTTCTGCCTAGAGACACCTGGGAGAACTGGGTTCAATGCCATGGTCTGCCACAGCCTCACTGAGTGACCTTTGGGCTCACACAGCACTTCAGTGCCTCATGTGAACCCGGAGCTACAGAAGGGTTTCTCCCTCTATGGAAGCAGAATCCACTGGCGTCAGACCATACGTACACACCTCACTACTGAGTCGGCTGCCAAGTTTAGGGACGATTTGTAAATCCATACTGTAGGAATCAAAGACAGCAAGAGGGCAAGGGACCAGTAACTCCGATGTAATATTCCCACCCTTACTTTCCCCCACCACACACAAAAAAAAAAAAAAAAAAAAAAAAAAAAAAAAAAAAAAAAAAAAAAAAAAAAAAAAAAAAGCAGCGCTCAGGAAATAGCACAGAATTACTGTCAATACAATGAAAGACGGGAGAGAAGAAGCACGCTGGAAGGACTATCACAGATGCTCCTGAAGGCAGGCAGCCCTCCGGAGACAGAGGCACGCTGCTCCACATGAAGCAGAAGGAGGGGATGGAAAAAGGGAACAAGACCAAGAAGGGGGAGAACACAAATAAGAACACAAATAAACGCAAAGCGCTCGGCGGTGACACCGGCAGAGGGGAGCCCAGGTGGCGGACAGACCCGGCGCAGGGTCCCCCGCCTCCCGCGGCGCCGCGCTCACCTTGCTGCTGACGGGCCCGGGGATGAGGAGCTTCAGCGCCTGCCTCTTCAGCTCCGCCAGGCGGGCGCTGCAGTGCTCGCACCAGACGCCGCGGTCCGAGCCCGGCGAGGAGCCGCCGCCGCTGCCGGAGCCCGGCGAGCCGGTGCCGAAGCCCGGCGAGCCGCCCAGGGAGCCGGGGGAGCTGGTGCCGATGCCGGGCGAGGCGGGTCCCGGGGAGCCGGTGAAGGAGCCCGGCGAGGAGGTGCCGGAGCCGGGGGACGGCGTGCCGGAGGAGCCCAGGGCAGAGCCAGCTCCCTCCGGCGCCGGGCGCCCGCCCGCCCGGGACTCCTCGTACGCCTTCCGGTACCAGCTCTCGGGGGAGAAGGGGGCGGCGGGCTTGGTGGGGGAGCAGGGCTCGGTCACCTGGAGCGGGAGAAGGAGCAGCGGGTCAGCCCGGGAGGCCCGGCAAGTTTCGCTCGGACGCTCCGCGCCCGCGGTGGCCCCCGCGCCGCGCCCGCCCCACCACACCGCGGAAGTTGCGCGGGGCCGGGGCACGATCGCCCGCAGCCGCCGGGAGGGAGGGAGGGAATGAGCCCCATCGCTGTGGCGACCCCCGCTCCGAGCCGCCCCGGCGCCGACAACTTACCCCATATTTTCTGCTCCGCGCCGTGACCGCAATCCTCTCCTTATTTCCAGCCACCGAATTCATGGTGGCTTCTCTGGGCGGCGGGAGAATTTCCTACAGGTTTCCCAGTCCGCATCCGAAGGGAATAGCCGGTCCCGGGAAGTCCCCCGCGGAGCGGGCAGGCTTGCTCCCTCGGCCGCCTCCGACGGGATCGCTCAGCCACAAAACACCCGTCAGTTCTCGGGAAAACGCTTGGGGCTGGGGTTCTCTCCCGGTCGGTTTTTCTTCATTGTCTCCCCTTTCATTCCCTTTCAACCCTTGTTTTCACAAAAACAGCAACATCCAAATCAGGAGCGGTCCCCCCCGATAGGCAGCACAGCTCTCATCCGCAAGTGAGGTGAAGCATCCAAGGTAGCCTCGGGAAGGCGAAAGAAGGAGCGAGAGCCGCGCTCCCCTCAAGCAGAGGCGCTTTCTGCCTCCGCTACAGTGGCAACTTGCTCCCTTTACCAAGGTTTGTAACTGAGTTAGAAGAAATCCTCCAAAAATATCGGGATCCAGGCTCTGGGAGGAGCCTCCGCGCCCCTTGCAGCCAATATCCTCCTGCCCATTTGTGCCTGACAGTTTGGGAAGGGAGGGAAGGAAAGAGCCGGACTGCGGAGCCCCGTGCGCTCCCCGGTCAGCGGCGGAGCTGCAGGGCTGGCGGCGCCCGAGGCTGCCAGCAGAGTGCCAGAGCCTCGCCGCTGCTCTGCGCGATGCCTCGGCTGCCGGGAGGGTCCATTTTATTTTGCAGTATTTCTTGATTGACGTCTGTGATTTCCCCCCGTTCTTGAAAAGGGCGGGTGGGTGCGCGGAGGGGGGAGAACCTTGTTGCTTCCACCGCAGTTATTGGTTAGTTGCCTCTATTCAGGCTTTAATGAACGTGATTTCACAAGTGTTCCCAATCCTCCCTGAATAACTAGGAAAGAAGAGCAAACTGTATTTATGACAGACACTGGCATTTCTTTTCCATGTTGTAGTATTACGTGTATTAATTTAACTTGCAGTCACTGCATAATAAATTGATCTCTTAACAATGAAATTCTACAGACTTGTGTCCCTGTTAATCTTTCCTTTCTAATTACGATTTCCATTTGCTGATCATGTGTATCTGTTACATATCCCTTTTTATTTCAAATCCTGTAGATAGAAAAATCATCTCTAATAAATCTTCCCCCTCAAAACGAGTTGGTAATTTTCTCAGAAATGGAGGCAATAAAAAGCTAAATGCCAGATCCCCTGACAGGCTCATAACATGGATAGGTTGATGCAACTGAGAGGGCAGAACACACAGGGGACTTGCATCCACCTTTCCAACCTCCTATTGTTACTTCCATATAAATGCATCCTTCCAGCATCCCTAGTGTACCTGGGCCACAGCAGCCATGAGGAAACAAAACCAGCCTGCTGAATCGCTGAGCAAGGAATCTCCCAGTGCTTGCAGGTCTTTACAGATACTCTACCAGTAGTAAAGATGTGTAAAATGCTCTGCTGTGTTTTCACTTCGCTATGCTGTCACTCTGAGAGAGGAACGGCCATTCGTGATGTGTTTAGGAAAGCTTTAATCTAAAGCTGACACAAGTGATGCCATCCAAGGTAGCCAGGCTGCATGGTTAGTGCCTTGTGCATTTACATAGGTGACCCCAAAAAGCGGAACGAACGGGCAAACAAAGGAGGTGCACCCCAGCTGCTGTTGCATGTGAATGGGTTTCACATAAATCCGCATGCGGAGATCCCGTGGTTTGTTCCGTAGGCAGACGTGAGAGGGATGACAAGGTAAGGCAGGGAAACGCCGTGCGAGCCCGCGGCGGCACAGAGATGCACAGCCTCCCCTGGCCCGCGGTGCTCACCGGGGGCAGTGCCCACACTGCGCTGTAGAACTGCTCGTTCTCCGGCCTCAGTCCCGGGGCCGAGCTGGCAGACTTCCTTCGTTTTTCGGCAGACCCTGAATTCCCCAGCTCTGACTGCCCTAACCACGTCCGCTGCCGGGGACCGTGGCCCCGGGCGCAGCAGCCGCGGGCAGGGGCGCGCCGGGCCCGGGCGGGACGGGGACGCCGAGCTCTGCCAGCCCCCGCACACGGACCCAGGGCCGGGGCGGCAGCGGCTGGCGGGGCAGGGGCGGCTCCGCAGCCCCCGGCAGCGGGCGGGGGGAGCTCGGGGGGCGGCACCGTCCGGCGGGAGGCGAGGCGGGCTGAGTGCCCGCGCTGCTCCCGGCCCCGGCGGCAGGACCCGGGCTCGGACCGGCGCCGCCCGCTGAGTTGGGAGCCCCCGGCCCGGGGCGGGCGCGGGGCTGAGGCGGGCGGGCCGGGCTGAGGCGGCGTCGGCGGGCGGCGCGCGCCCTCTGCCGGCAGCGCGCGGGAGGGAGCGGCGGGAGCACCGGAACCGGGATCGGGCACTGCCCCTGCTCCCGGGAACCCCCGCCTGCGGCTCCTCCGGGGAACCCCCTCGCCTGCGGCTCCTCCGGGGAACCCCTGCCTGCAGCTCTTCCGGGGAACCCCCGCCTGCAGCTCCTCCGGGCACGGCGGCAAAGCGCTGCGCCTCTCCTCAGGAAAAACTCTTCCCAGGACTCTTAGAGCCCGGCTGGGTGAGGGCTCCGACATCGCCCCAAACGAGATGGGCTCACAGGGCTCCGGTAGCTCACACTCACACCTACCGGGTGAAGGGATGCTGGAGCAGATGGAGTGGCCCAGCAGGACAGAAAGGGATGCCTTCCACATGGCGGGATCTTGAGGAGGATGGCTTTGTCGGTCCGTAGCTCATGGCTGAGTTTGGTTTGAGGTGGAGAAGTAAGGTCGTGTCTGGTGAGAAGGCACAACACCTCCAGCCAGGAAATGAGGACCTCAGGACATGGTGAAATTGAGTTTTTAGCCTGACGAGTCTCAGTAGCAAATTTGCATTTCTTCGTGTCTCACGTTTGTGGGAAATGTTAAGAAGGTGCATTTGGAGAGCACCTCTCACTGATTGCAGGTTTGTAACTTTGTTGGTCAATAGCTCTGTTGCTGTTGCATCAACTCTCCTTGCTGAGAGGTGTCAGTATTTACTGACACTGGTTTTCATGAAAGACTTTATTGAATTGTGAAAAATTTTGGAAGATGAGAGATATTCCAAATTTTCTAGTTTGAGATATTTTGCTGCTAAAATCTTTCCCATTCTTGTTATTTCATGCTGAACCAAATATGGGACACAATAGTATCACTCCAGCAAGAAGCTCTGCTGAGAACCCTTTCTCTAGGCTAACAATTTTCTCTCTGAGAAGCATTGAGGGATGGCTTTCTCTCACTCTCTTTGGGCTCTCTAATGTGGAAGTTGGTTTGGTTTCCTCTTACAAAAACCTTACGCTCCATATGTCACTAATGAAAGATGATTAGCAGGATCACCAACATGCCAATGGCAGGAGCTCCACAGCTCTCGAGTTTATGCATTTCTTCTGTCATTGTAGCCAGTAGTTACGGGAATCTGCCTTAACCTTAGTCCTGGTAAATCATTTGTGCTAGCAGTTCAGAAGTTAGACTGATTGTTGTTCTTAATTTGAGACAGCGATGAAAACATGGGGCTGTTCTGACATTTATGAGTAAATGGGCAAGAGCCAAAGCCCTTGGATGCAGGTTTAAGTGTCAGAGGTTCAAGCTAAAGCTGGTCTCAAATCATTGTGGCTGGATTTTGATCTCAATCTAGGTATGACACATCTGTGGACTGTTATGACCTGTCTTTTAGCAAGTATAAAACCTTCCAGTTTCTCTACCATACTGCAGTGTGTTTGCCATGGTGTACTATTTCTCTGCTGCCTTCAGTAGATTTCTTCTGAGTATTTCTCAGTGTGAGTGCAATTAAATCCGACCTCGAAGTTCAGCTTCATCACTCAAATCTGAGATGCTGGCACAAGCCCAGTTCTATCCACAAACAGCAGTTTATAAGAGCTGGAAAAGTTGGCTGCATCAAAGAGGTGCTTTGAGGTATTCACATTTTTTAAAAATTTCAGGATAAAAAAGGTGACAGCAACTGTAACTTGAAGAGTCATCGCTGCCTGCACAGAAGCTTTATTTCCAGGTTTGGTGCTAATAAGTCTCAGTATCAGGTCTTACTCACAATTTTAAAAAGCTTCCTAGGGGAGATTTGAAATGCATGACAGCTCTGATACTTGCTTAAAGCTGCATATTAATGAGCTGGAGTCCATTGGGGGACAGTGAGGAAATTGAAGGCATTTGTAGTAATGCTGACAAAGAATTAATTGTAAAGATAGAAACAGCTAATTATTAAGAGCTACGAATAAAATCACCAGAACTTTCTCAGTTTGACGTATTTCATCTCTAAAACCATTCCAGTTCTTGCTCTCTTCCCCTTGCCAAACTATAGGACCTTTTCAGTAAAAAGCAAAGTGCTTCAAACACATTAAGTCCCTTTATCCTTTTGTATAGCCCCCAAGTGAGCAAAGCACACATCACCACAGTCTGAGTATTCTGCCAGCTTTATGAATACATGCAGTACAGGAGGAAATCAGCTGGATGGACCAAATTTGTTCTTCTTCCATAGTATCTGGAATATACTATGTGTCTGTAGGGTGTTTCCCTACTTGCTCTTGACAATTGTTGAGCATGATGTCTTGGAGAATGAAGGCTGGGCATTTCCTCAGTATGAGCTGTCTGCTGGGGTGTTTGCTATCCCACAATTTCTAAATCAGTCCCAAGATTTGCCTTGTGTGTCAGGGTAAAAGTAGAGTGACACTGGAAAATAAGTACTTCCCAGTCACTGCTAGAATCCCTAGTTCCAGGTGGTGTAGCATAGACAGGGAACCCTCCAGGTTGTCCTTATTAGAGCTTCTGCTTCCTGCTGTTACCAGCAGCCCCAAATCAGTCCACTTTGGGTAACCTTTTCCTACAGCAAACAACAGCAGGGTCTTCCTGTGCTCCTGACAGGGCTACACCTCCCTGTTTGCTTGGTATAGTCCTTTTGCCTCAGGGTCATTGCACAGATGTTAGCCTCTACTCTTCTTACTCCACTGAAAGCCTCCTTGAATATCTCCATAAAATAAAAGGAAGCCACTTGTGTTCAAATTCAGACAGAGTCTCATTCTGTTTCAAACCAGCTGTCTTTAAAATTCACCTGTGCTTGATACCAGAAGAAATCTATTTTCCACAAAGGACTGTCTATTTGAATTCACTTTGAATGGAATATTTTTTCTGTATTTCAAATGTAAAATATTCCATAGATTTTTTTAGAAACTGCTGTCATAGTTTCTGCCACACAACTCTGCCTTCTTCCATAAATCTTTATGTTCTCAGTAAAAATCAATGTCTGCTTATTAATAAAATATTGATGTGTTTTTCATAAGTAATAAAGGCTACAGTGTCATGCACATATGGAGCAGGGTTGCATGGAGAAGTTTGCAATCATTTTATGCAGTGGGATGCATTGCAATGACAGGCATGCAGCCAATTTTGGTTAAGTTCATAAATTCAAATACTGAAATTTGACAGAATTCCATTTTCTGTTTCTCAGGCACAATAAGTATTCATTGCAACTCCAGAACTAAAGACATGCCTGAAAAATTGGGAGTATCTATAAATTGCAAAGCACCGAGTCTCAGCAATGCAGATATTACATAGAACAGCAACAGAGCAAAAAATCATTGGAGTAACAATAGCCAGTCAGAGTCTATAATGAAGAAAGATACAGGCTGCTTCTTGTCTAGAAACCTTGCTTGACTCTATGGGCCTCCTGAATTGCCAGGAATTGGCTCTGGAACACTGCTAGCAATTCTCACTGAGCACAGAGACATAGGTGAAGATATTAAAGGGCAAAATATTTCTTTTAAATGTTCTTCAAAAACCCTTCTAGCTACCAAGGAAAAACTTGTCTTCCAAAAGAATTGCTTTCAGTAAATATCTTTGCCAGAAAAGGGGAGAAGGTGATATTAATGGTATTAGCAAATAACAGCATTAATAGGAGGAATATAGGCCAGCACGTGCCAAAATAAGAAAGCAGGCAAAGGAGGGTACAAGTGCCAAACCAGCGTGTGTGCCTGCTTCACCCTAGGAGCCAGGACACAGGGCAGATGGTGTGGAAGGGGGTAAGCAGCCACAGCACAGCAAAGTGACCAAGCAGCCCTGAGAAACAAGCAGCAGAGCATTTATATCATCACATTTTTATGCTGCATCCTTTCTTGTTGCAGGACTAATTTATAGCAGTGCAGATCAGCTACAGAACTGGCATCACAGGCACTAGTCTATCATAGTCTTGAAAGTGTAAATGCCTTAAAGGAAAGATGACATAGAAGGCAGCAGGAATTTCTTTCCTGCCCCTCAGCTCATGTGAAGTGAACTAATTCAACTCAGTGCTCAAGCAACAGAGAATTACATTCCTGATAAGCTGCATCAGAGGTCTCACCGCAGTATGTTCCTGAGATTTTTATAACAGGAGGCGCTCCAGATCTCAGAGCATCGGTTTCATCTGAAACTCTTTTTCAGCACCTCTTCAAACATTTCATACACTCCTTTTATCCACAGTTTAGGATTAAAAGTGAGCCCTCTAGCTTGCAGATTTCCAAAAATTTTATTGTTCCATTTTTCTCTTCGCAGTAGATCATTCCACACTGATTATATTCTTTATGAAGCAACTGCAGAGGGCTGATGACTGGCTTATCTGCCTGCCATTTCCCTCAAAACTCTTCGTTACCTGCCTTGAAGGACACAATTTGGTCCCTGTATCCCTCTCTTCATCAGCTCACGTGCATCTGGGGAGGCAGAGCCATGGCTAGACCTTGCATATCCTGTGGCGGCAGATCAGGGGCTAAGAAAGGTACAGAGCTGCTCTGTTTGCCCTTCCCTGTCTATGCAATGAGTTTTTCTCCAGTGCATTCTGCTCTCCTGCTCTGACTGCAGGAGTAACCCAGTGGGGAAATCCAGGAGGATGCATGACTGGACCCAAGAGAGCTGGAAAGGTAAAAGTGAGACAACTCACGCGTTTAGATAAGAACAGTTTAAAAATTGGGAAAAAAAACAATAATACAAAATTGTAATGAAAAGGAAAATAAAAAAGAAAAAAAACTCTTTGCCTGCCTGCACAGTTCCTCACTGCCTTTTTCCAGACCCATCAGGATGTCTCTATGCATCGACAAGGTTCAAGAGTGTTTATAATCACCTACATTTTAATTTGGTTGTTCAGTCTTGTCCATATTAAAGAAATGATCACCAATGCAATAAGCATTATTGAGCATTTTAACCACTGCCAGCCTCACCACTATATCCACTGCATGATGCTTGATCTGTAATAATGCAGCAACATCAATTTACAGTAATGCATTTGTTCCAAATGTCCTAGCACGGGCTGGGTGAGGGCCTGGAAGTGGCTGGTGCTGTAGGAGACCCACAACAACATTCCATGACCAAGGAGTTTTGAGAAGCAGTCAGGTATGTGATAGAAAAATGTGGTGGGCTGCAGTGACAGCTGAGGCTGGTGCTATTTGAAAGTATGAACCAATATTCTGAGATAATCATTGCTAAGTGAAGGCACTTGTTGATAATTTTGATGTTTACTGAGAAGCCTTGAGTGCCAATATGTTCACACAGTTCCTTCTGTAATGAGACTACAAACTGAAGCATGCCTTTGGCCCAAAAGAGCTGGAATCTCTGCCCTGCAAGTGGCAAATCTCTGTGTTTGTGAATGCATTCAGGAGCCATTCCATACTGCTGGGAGAAGCCAGGGCTTCATTGTTCACTAATGGGAACAGAGTGCAGCTGGGGAGGCAACCTGGGATTGGTGATTTTGTGTTATCTGTGTTCTTGTTGGCAGTGAGAGGCTGGTGTTTGCTCCCATGTTATTTACATTTAGTCTGTGCCAGGATCATATCTTTTCTAGGTGGAAGAGATACTGCAATCCTGGGACGTGTGTTCTTTTGTATCTATGTACAAATAAATAAATGAACCAGTACCATTGGGTGGAAGATCTCAAGAGAATTGGAGTGTTTCTGTAGTATGCTAAGTCTACTTAAAACAGAAAAAGCAGTGTATTGACTCTGATATTTTTCCCTAGGAAAAGCTGCATTCTACCTCAGGGTAGTGATGATAGTTGATATAAGGATCACTTGCTAGAGAGGAGTTTGTGTAAGGTTGTATCATTTGAAGAATCTTCATTTTATTTGGGCTTCAAGCTGATGTATTTATCACAGAGAAAACATTTTTGTTGCTAGAAAGTACAAAGAAAGCTCCAGAGGGACCAGTAAGAGTATTGTCAAATTTCTAACAAATTGTTAGAAATTGTTTCTAACAATTGTTGAAATTCTCCTATTAGATGCTGCACAGCACTTGGAGAACCTGTGTGGAGATAGAGCCTATCCTGTCAGTCACCCTCGATTTCACTTGTAAAGGTTGATGTCTCATGAAGGTGGTTCTCAGACTTACCTGGAAAGCAAACATATTTTTCTAAAAAGTGTAGATGACTGACTTACCTCTTTTTCTGCATGTCAGCCTTGTCTAGTTGCTCACATTCTTCCACATGCTTGACTGCAGCAAATTTTCATGGAGTTCAAAAGGAAGGTTAGAATCTTTTAAGGAAGTGTTTTGGAAGGTGCTCAGATGCTAACTAATCAATGAGGGTCCACATGAGTTGCAGAATCTTTGTTGCATGAGTCTCTGAGAAACTAGGCAGACAAAATTGCTGCCCATAATTCAAGTCCTTCTGGAAAAAGAATGGGCAGCCAGTGCCATATGGCAGCTTCAGGATTCGTAATTGCCATGCAAATAGCAATAAAATGAAGGCTGCAATCTTGTATGCTTCTTCAGGGCAAGGTCCTGACAACATTCAGGAGTCTGGCAAAGGGTGAGTGGGTGGCTGGGTGTGGGGTTTGGGGTGGCTTTGTGTTTACCATTTTCTGTGTTTAAAGAAAAACATGCACATCTCCTCCTAAGCTGAACTGTTTACTATAAAGGCTGCCTACCTGCCTTGACACTTGTTGCTCTTTTTGTTTATAGCATACTAGTGACATAAAGCCAGGGTTAATTAGGCATTAGAGCTGTATTCAGACTTACTAAGGAGCTATTAAAACTTTAAGAAGTGAAGCAAGAAATCATTATAGACACTTATTTCACACATGTCATAAGTGTTAACAGTAATGGTCCTCAGTCTTGAATAATGGGCTCACATTCACAGTCCCTTGAGCAAACAGGCCAAGGAGGTATTTTTTTAGTGGATTACATAAATTAAGTTAGTTTGCTAACTAAACCATACATCCTGCATACCCATTACTGCTTTCCAAGATTTAGCCACATGGGATACTGATAACAGCAATCCTTAAAACACAAAAACCTTACAGCTCTTGTCTTAATAAATGAGGATAATTTCCATACATCACAACCACAAGAACTTTTTCTTCCATGGAGCACAAGACTTGTCCTAAAATTCTTCTGTATGGCTTCTCCAAGTAGGTCCTTAAATTTAAACAGGGTCTTCATTCTCTTATTCACAATACCTGCCACACGGCAGGTGCCAGGATGGGGCATCTTAATAGGACTTTTTTGCTGGTGCACTTTGATATCACATCTGTTGTAAGGAAGGTCCCACTCTACCTCTCTGGCCTCTCAGGCTCAATTTCTCTTCACCATCTTGAAGATGTCAGTAAGGGGAATAAATATGAAGAATTTGTCCTAATTAGCTCTGCTTGCAAGGGAACAGCTTCCTTTAACCACAGACCAGATTGGCCATGCAGGAAAGTGGGTCATGGAGCCCAAATTAATGAGTAATTGAATGCCTGTTCTGCAAAAATGGAAACCATTTATAATCTGTGAATGTAGCAGTGTGTGGCCAATCTACAGAGTTCTGAAAGAAGCAGGTATCCAAAGTATGCAGTTGACACCACTAGAGTCCCTGCAGAATGAGGCATTCCCTCCAGGAGGAGGAGGATGGCAGCCAAAGTATGCTCTTGCATGTGAACTTTTGATCCATCCAAGTGCTGCTGAATAAGGCACAGCTCATTACCCAGACTTCCAATGTAGGAAATACTGATGTTCTTCTGATGCATCGGTGTGAGGACAGGTAGAGGATGAGAAAGCAGTTTGGCACTGTTGGTTCCCTAGGGGCACGTGTCTGGAACATTCCAAGAATCAAGACAGGCAAAGAGAACTCAAAGAAAATCCTCCAGGCTGCAGGTTTTAGAGCAATGAGAGATCTACACAGGACCATGAAACTGTGTACGTTAACTATGTTCCCTGGGGCTGCCTTCAGTAAACTGTTTGAGTGAGGCACAGACTTTACAACAACCCATTAGATTAGACCTTGTGGCTGCTGCAATTTACACTTTTCACATTGATGTTGGCTAGACATACAACAACTGAAATGCTATAGGCACTTGTCCTCTATTCCAAAATATACAGATCCCTTTAGCAACAGCCCTAGTCTGCATTCAACAGTACAGGTATTAATGAGCCAGAAAATACTTAATTGTACAAACCAGACTCAGCACACATAGCTTAGCTATACACACCTTTCAAAGACACTGATTTCTTCTCAACCTGCAGGGACCCCACCCTATGGGGACATAACCAGTTGACTAAAGATTTGTGTGAAAATAGAGTCTATGATGTGAACACAGAAGGCACAGAGCTTGCTATTATCTCATTAACTATGAGCTCCTTTGACAAAGACCTGGAAGATGGGAATTTTGGGACCCCTTCCTGACATCTCCAGAGGCATCTCTGTACATCTGTACAAAGTAAATACCCTCAGTGTGAAGGGCAAAGATGATGAAATTTTTACCATCTCTGTAAGATGAACACTTAGTGGATGGTAAAGCTGGACCTTTATGGAGTGTTGTGGGAGATTAATGTTTTCATTGGTAACACCATTGCAGTAATGCAGCAATGAATGTGGAGAGTTGAGTTTATTTTTACAACCCTAAACAAGAAGATTGTGATTCTCAGATTCTCAGCAACCAGACTTGTCATTAATGTAACTTCTTTGATTTGGGGCAGTAATGGGACAGGGCAAGGTTTCCTCCCTAGGTGGGGAATAGCTGTTCAGAGGAACACTTACTGATCAGCAGGGACTGAAGACAGCCACTTCTGAACAAATTTATTTAATCTAGCTACTACCTGAAAAATGCTTGGCAAACAGAATCTTATCTGTTGTTCTTTAACAAATATTGTAAGGTTTTAAGATTTCATCAACAAAGCAAAAATTTAGTGCAGAGTTCTACTTTACAGTTTATATCTGGTTAAGATCATAACAAAAGGAAAGTGAACATACTGGTCTCAGCTGGATACACATGAGTGCTGAACAAACAGAAGGTAATGACAATAGAGAAAGGGGAAGAATGTTCCTCTGTTGCCATTTTTATTGTCCTTGTTATGAATTTTTATTGAAAGGTAAGTTACAGAGTTAAATTTTAGCAGTGGTGAATGCATTGTTTCTTCTGTTGCTCCCTGAGCTTTATTCATTAACTGATGCAGAGAGCTGGTCTTTTCCCTACCATTATTTACCTGTAGTTTCTGACAATGTCCCTCACAGACCTCACTGAGTACAGAAATAAGAGTTGTATTTGAACAGCACTAATACAAACTTGGCTCCTAATAAGGGACAGTACAACACATATCAAATACAAGTTAGAAAGGCATGCTGTAGTCTTCCAGAGCTACTTATTTTAGATGGCTTTTATTGGTTTTGAAGCTATTGAGAGAAGTGAGGAAGACAGATTATTTCTTATTACTTATAAGTGAAAACTGAGAGTTAATTTGTCCAAAAGTTTCTAAAACCAAGGCCCTCATAAATGCAGATATGTGATAACTGTATAAAAGATATTACAAAGCCTTTGCACCAAATAGTTTCCTATAGATGCCAGTAAGAATATTTTTTGTTTAAAAATAAAACCTGTTTGTATTACAAGCATCTCTGGGGAAGGAAGTACATGTATTTTTGCCTCTGACAGTTCTCCAATTACCATTTCTTCTTCTCTTTTCTGAATTTTATTGAAGATGCATTCCTTTCACTGAGGTTTCCATGGTTATTGAGCTCCTGAAGATTTCATATTAGCCCAGGCAGCCACTCTTTCACTCTGACTCTCTGAATGCAGGTGTTGCTGCTTCTTATTTGTAGGAACTTAATCTGGCAAGCCCTCATCACCAAATTGGGCTTTATTTCCCATCTTGATTTGTGTATTTTTTTTCTCTAAATTCAAATGTTTTCCCTGCACTCACCTTTCTGTAAGCATATAATAGCACAGGACTTGATTGACATTATCTATCTCAGGGGTGAACATTGCATGTAAAAGGTGTAAGGATTCAGCACATCTACCTGTAGGTCACTGTTTCTAACTTTATGTCCCAAATGTCTGCACTTTGCTGTTCAGCATTTCCCCTTGTATCTGGATCTCTGTAAAGCCTTTGCTTCCCCTCTGAGAACAGGCAAGGTGTGAGCAATGAAGTTCAACTTCTGTGTTATCCTGAGAAAACAGAACAGACTTTCTCTTCATTTTTTAGCTTCCAGCTGACATTGGCTCCTATGGGAGCAACAGTTTCTGGCAACAGCAGGCCAGCTAGCATGGCTTACATAGGGAATGTGTTCTTCCACAGCTAGGGACAATGTCTGTGGGTATAAAAATTGCTCAGAATTTAAATGGTCCTTTCTCCTCAGCATCAAGTGTCCAGGTTCTGAAATTAGGATGCTACACAGACAGTTTATGGAGCTTGGAGGATTCCCCTGTTAAAATACTGCCATCACATCCAAAAGAAAGGGTTATCATTATTCCCTGTTGTCACTGGAACTCTTCCTCTCACTGGGTACTGCTACATCATCTCTGCTAGAAGAATGTACCCTTGGCAATTAGAAACAAAGAGATTTATCTCTTGGTCTGGGGGGGAGAGGGGGAGTGTAAGCTCTGCAGTATCTGCTACTGTCTCCAGTGTTCATTTAGCTGTTTTGAAGACTAAGTTCTGGTGGCAGATCCCCTACTCCAACTAATCCACTAGTTATGCTGGAGAGGTGGTACATTTTTGAAGAGGAAATCAGAGATATCACCAACAAGTGCATCTCATGTTGTACTACTTTGCCAAAAGATATTGCATCCCTTTGTGGTTTGAAAGATGGAAAAAGAAGTTTCAGTCTTTTACATTATAAAATGCAAACAAAACATTTCAACATGCCACTTTTCTTTGTGGCTACTCAGTTCTACCCCATCAGAGCCACAAGAGTTTTGTGAGAACATTTTCCTGAAATCCCAATGCATGCTGCCAATAGGAAATGAGGGGAAAGGACAAACCACTTTCTTCACATTGGTGCAGTAAAGCCAATGCATACATTCTGTCAGCAGTTTCTTTTACCTCTGTTTCCAGTGCATTTTTACAGATGTTTCCAGGATATGTATTCTGGTGTGACAACAAAAGAAACCTTTCTTGGCAAAAGAGCAACAGAGAAAACTCATGGCTTTTTAATATAAATAGTAAAAAAGCTGTAATTAAATAGCTGTAAAAAGAGTAACTGGCTTTACTCTGTGTGTCCCCTGCTTTTTGTGCTAGATGCTCTTAGACTAAACTGTTGGGGGTTTTCCCCATTTGAGCCTCGGAGCGCTACTGTAATAAAAAGGTCAATGAGAGCAGCATTGCATCATGCCTCCAGATGAGACAAGCAATGGAAACAAACTGCATCCAAACAGCTAAATCTGGGGCTTAAGCCAGTCTCTGTACACTGAATAATAGCTATCCTGAGCAAACAGACATGTCTTATAACATTTCCTGAAAATCAACAAATAGTGACTCTGGAAGAGCTCTTGTATTCTTTCTTTCTTTCTTTCTTTCTTTCTTTCTTTCTTTCTTTCTTTCTTTCTTTCTTTCTTTCTTTCTTTCTTTCTTTCTTTCTTTCTTTCTTTCTTTCTTTCTTTCTTTCTTTCTTTCTTTCTTTCTTTCTTTCTTTCTTTCTTTCTTTCTTTCTTTCTTTCTTTCTTTCTTTCTTTCTTTCTTTCTTTCTTTCTTTCTTTCTTTTTCTTCCTTTCTTCCTTCCTTCCTCTCCTTATTGCCTCCTTTCTTGCCTTCTTTTTGTCTTGAATGGATTGAGTCAGGGGCTCTGTATTTAGAGTGGTCTTCTTCCCACTCCTAGTTATACAACTTCTCAGAAAGTTCTCCCCTCATTATCTCAATGATAGTAAACCATCATATTTAGCAAAACAATCTATCTCTGCAACTTGGACAAAGCACAAAGAACTAGAGACAGATTCTGAGTTTTCCATTAAATCTGAGCTGAATTTCAGTGCACCTCTGTGTTTGTGGGAGCTCTGAAGAATGGCATTTCTTCTCAAGGCAACAGCTTAAGACCACATGAAAACTGGCTATAGTGGGGTGTGTTTAGTTTTGTCCCTGCAATATTGAGTGCAACTTCACCATGCAAATAGGTGTTCCAACAAAGTTGAAACAAAGTCCTTAAAGCTGCACCACTGAGTTTTTCTTGGCTGTGTTGCTATGGATTGAAATTTCAGTCTTTGCTACCAGTTTCCAAATAGACCAAAATATAGCCTTATTTGTAAAATCTATTGCAGTGCATAAAACTTGAATAACTCATCGATGTGGAAGACCTCAGCGAGCTTTAAATTCTTGTATTATCAGCTCAAAACCAAACCTCTAGAAATCCTTAGAACTCCTCTCTGATTATTTTAATCACTAGGGTGGTGTCCAGGGGCAGACATGGCTGCACAACATAAGGCAAATCTTAGGACCTGTTCTGCACTGGGGGATGCTGCTATCTTGGCAAGAAAGAGACTGCTGTTGACAGCAAATATTCAAGGGCTTTCCTCTATTTGAAACATTTTATTTTGAACTATTTTTTTTTGCTACCATTTAGGCAGATATTTGCAACAAGGAAGCCTCTTCTAAAAGGCTTACAGAAAAATAGTGCCCAGAATAAAAGGAATTGGTTTAGTATATGAAAACACAGAAGCAACATGTGTGTGTTTTTAAGGCTGCAATGTCTCCAGGATAATAGCAGGAAAATATAATTTTACATCTCCATGCAGAAGCATGCCTAGTTTCACTTTTTGTGCTCTGAACAATATGGAAAAGTTCTGACTGCTGACTCTTGCTAACTCTTGCTTGCATTACTATAGACAAGAATTAACTACTTACACCCACGGTTTTACAGTTTTGGTCATTTCAATGACATGACTTGCAGCTGGTTGGACACCTCTGTTGGATCTTTGACAGATAAGTCTTCTTTAAAGAGACTAAAAAGTTTTTATAGTGCCTTGTGAGCCAGCGCATCACTATTTCTGAAGCTTTTCTGTAGACAGGATTCCCTTTGAAGTCAATGGGAGTTCTCTCTGAATAAGAGCTTTAGGATTTGGGCCTCAGGACACAAACGCTGTGATCAATCTTTCGAGCATAGTGAGTAACATTTTCTTGGCTTTCAGAACTACACTAAGCCAAACAGTAGCCCCAGGGATTCAAAATAGGTTAAATGAGAGAATCTGCTTTCCTTCAACCTACATCTTTCTTTAGCTTTTAAATCAGCATAGTCCCCGTGCCTAGTACTGACCTGCCAAAAACACCCTCCAACAATAAGAGCAGATGTTTTAATAGTTAGTTTTATAGTCAAACCTATCATGGCATGAGATACTATGAAATAGAGTTGCGTGCAATAAAAAACAAACATACTTGATGTGGAGTGACCTGTTTAGAAGTTGAGACATGAACATACAGTCTGGAACAAAAGACTTGAAGACTGAGAACTTTCTTAATTATGTTACAGGGAGGTCTGCAGGCACTGATTTCAATCAGACCATCATAGTACAAAACACCGTGCAAACATCAGAATTAGTGATACAAAAAGTTGGCAACACAAGTAGGCAAGACTGATATTCCCTGTCTCCTATTCTTTATAATTCCTCTGACTTGGTACATAGAAAGGTCAGGTAGCAAGAGACTGTGTGACCTTCCAACACCTCTCACAAAGTCCAAAATGAAACCTGTCTCTCAACCTCCTGTCACTGTCAAGACTACTCTCCCTCTTTCACACAATTGTAAGTGTATCACTGGACCTAAAACATCCTGACTTCCCATGCCCATCCCAGCCTTGGCTGAACTCCAGCATCCCCAGCCACTTTCCCCCATGAAACTGAAGGCCCAGGCTCTTCCTGTTGCCCGTGATGAAGGCTTTGCCCATGCTGATTTCAGTGGTAACAAGTGATAAATCCCACCCTGATACAGGCAGCTGTCAGAGAGTGCAGCAGTGCATCAGGAGTGTGGGGCAGTGCAAAACTCTCTTGAATTTTCAGTCTTCATAAGATATCACACAACTGTATTAACAAAATTACATGTAAGAGAACCAAGAGAAAAGACCAACTGAAACAAGAGAAAAAGGTAGCAAATTCTTATTTCCTAAACAGAGCTAGGAGCCTGAACATTTTACAGCCTCTTACCTGTGTGATATTATGGATGGAGGTGCACAGATGAACAGCCCAGTTCTTTCCCTGGAGTCCCAGCTCTGATGCTGGCCCATTAGCATTTTGGTGGAGGAAGTCCTGCAACCTCTGTTTCTGCCCACAGCCAGTGGAGAGTCTCAAGGAGCTGTAAATATCATGTTGGTATGCATTGCAGTGGAAAAACATTGAAGTCTTCAGGTATGAATACATATGGGACTATCACTAACAGACAGAAGAGTGTTTTGGAGAAGCAACTTCAAAGATGATGAAGGAAACACAAAAAGCAATGTATTACCTGGAGTAAGAGCAACTGTACTCCCAAGCACAAGCTCAGCAGCTAGAAGAATTCCTCCACAGTATCAATAAGACTGAGGTCTCCACTATACACCAGATATGCCCTGGCACAGCTGAACCTACTTAAAATTTTAAACAAGTAAAGCCTTGTCCAGCCTACAACTCACAGCAGTGATGTAAACAGCCTGCTGATTCAGTTGTACATGTAGATGGTTTCTAGTGTTTGCTTCTTTGATTTCTTCTCTTAATTTTGTTTTCTTTTTTACATCTGGATAATGAGTTCCCTTCCCTCTCCTTCCTTTAGTTAGGTAAAAAAAAACCCTCTAACTTGCCCAGTTTCTTCAATGCCTTGGCTCTATGTTCCTGTGTGAAATCCAGGTGCTACACTGGTTCCTCCCTGGAGATTTCTGGTTTTGTTCCAGTCCCTTACCTTGGTTCCTGATCTTGAGGGAAGAGGCAAAACAGCCAGCAGGGAGAGGCATGTGATAAGAGACAGCTCAAGACCACTCAGCAGTTCAATTTGTTCACCTCAAAGGAGAGGACAAAGTAACAAATTTTCCCTTCAAATTTAGAAACAAAGAGGGGTTTTATTTTCACCACAATGGTTCCCTCAGTCTCCTCTCCCTTTCCCTAGGGTAGCGGTCCCTGCTCATCCCCAGGGAGCACAGAGAAGCAAGGCACTCAGTCACCACCATGGGGAAACGGGTGGCCATGGGCTGGCAAGTCATGAAGGGCACAGGCAAGGGAACAGCCTTGTGTGGCCCCTGCTCAGCCTCCTCTGGGGTGACCCACGGGGCAGCTGCTGCACGAGCCTGTCAGATCACTCTACTTGAGCCCAGCTGGCAGAGTGCACTCAGGTTTTAGCATCCTACAGAGTCTGAGATTGGTTCTTGACAATTCTTTCACCCCTAGTTTGGAAACTCTCTGGGCAATAAAATTTGCTTACTTTTGCCCAAAGAGAAGACTGCATCTTGCTTTTGTCTGTCCTGTTTGCACATATCTTTCTTGAGGATGAGTATAAGAAAATGGAACTGGAAGATCTGCTGTACAATAAATTCTGACACATTCACAATCCCACTTTTTTATTGCCAGAATACCCTCTTTCCTTGCATTTGAGGACTGCAAAATAAAAAATTATATATATTATAAAAGAATGCATGTTAATCTCTTATCTGCACTATGAAAGGTAACAGTGTTGTATGTGGGCATCCTGATTTGACACAGCAACAGCTGAGGCACCCTCTGGGGAAACACCACTAGAAACAAATTGTGCTCTCTCTGGAGCACTGGGAGCTATGAAATGGTATCCTGAAATAAGCATCTTCCTGCTGATATCCAAGATGACACTGACAAGGACTCCAAGACTTCATATGAATGAAACTTGTACTCACACCACCTGCGTCAGAAATCCAGTATAACACACTTCCACATCAACTGGAAGAAAGATTAATCTAGAGAAAATAATTTCAGCTTTGAAAGAGAGACTGAAGAAGACTAATAAAAATGTATTTTCTTAATAGGCTTTTGTTGATCTTGTGTTAATCTTCAAAAACTTGTATCTTCCTCCAGTGTAACACTAATGATAGCCTTTGTTTTTCCCTCTTACTGGCAATGAAGTTGGAACACACAGTAAATGTGTTAACCAGAGTGCATTGCTGAGTCTTAGGAGCAGTGCAACAATGTTTCCCAGATGCAGCTTAGAACTATGCAATTGTTGTCTACCTGCATGAATTCTTCATTGTCTTGCTGTTTAAGCAAGTATCAGTGAAAGACAATTTGGGCTAGAGAAGTAAAAAGTGAATCAAAAAGTGGTCTCTTTCAGACTGCTTCCATCACCCCATTTATATCATGCTAATCTCTTCTTTGTGCAGCACAGCTGGTCACTTTTAGCTGTGCATGAAAACAGTTTGTCTGAACTTCCAGCCCAAAGGAAACAAATGGGTAGGACAAAAGCCCTGATATGAGGAGGGGTCCTAGGATCTGTTCTCAGCACTGCCACTAGAAAGGCATGACAGGGAGCAAGACACTCAGTGCCCCTCTGTGTCAGTCTTCCCTGGATTTCATCAGCTGATGAAGGCTGTGGATGACACAGAGCTGGATTATGCAGATGGAACAAAGGAGAGGTAGAACATAGTACAGGAGGAAAGCAAACTTGATAGAGAGTAGTAAAACAAAAATGGGGTGGAGTACAAACTACAAGATGCTACTCTTGAGGAGCAAAACACAGAATCTCCTACAAGCTGAGACCTCATCAGCTGCTGTTCATGTGTCAGAAGATTATGTACAACAAGAACTCAAAAGGAAAGAACTTCAACTCAAGTTAAAGAACAGCAGTACAGTAACAGAGAATTATCAAAGTAGAAATAAGAAGAGCTGTGAGGTTTGTGGTGGTCTGCTAGCAAGTAAAACTGGGACATCCATTCTACACTAATATCTTTCAAAAAATGGTGCTTCATCAGTTTATGAAAATCAAATTCTCATTCTGTGATCTTAAGTTTTAAAGAGTTGAAATTACTGACTTTTAAACTGGTTATGAAAGTTGAAATTACTGACTTTCAAACTGGTTACTGGTTTGCCTATAGTAACCAAAATGTTCTCAAGGATTAGGTTGACTATGGAAATGGTTGGAGTGTTCCCTGCACATTTAAAATGAAAGCAAAATACCATGTCAGTGGATTAGTAATATAAACTGGAACTAATTGGTCCAGTTCAATTGCTTATGGTAAACAAAACACAAGTACTTGAAAAACACTAAAAATTACAGAAAATTTATTTGATCTATTATATTATTTCAAAAGGTGTAACCTACCTGGTTCCTTATTAGTTAAACACAAAAAAGGACTACAGTTAAATATAAAAGCTTCATCTTACTAGTATTAGTCACCTTAACACATTCACTTACCAGCTTATTACATTTTTATGGGTCTCATTTTCTCTTAGTTTTTCAAAAGCAATCATAAAGTTATTTCTTGATTTTAGCAATCATAAAGTTATTTCATTATTTTTCCTGCTATTTTCCAACAAAATTCCATTATTTCTTGTCCAGACCTTACACAGTATTTCTGTCAAGAGCTCTTTTTCCAGGTGTGAATATATTTTTATATGTATATACACACACACAGAACCCAAGGAAACGTAACTACACAGATTTCATTTTAATTATAAGCACCAAGTCACAAGCTGAGGTTTGTTATACTTTAAAATACAAATTTCAACTATCTGTCAAGCCATGGTGCTGTTACCAAAAGGCATCTCAGCCATTGAAAGGGAAGGTCTTGGTTTAATCTACTACCAGCTTTACACGGTAATCTCTGTAGTGAAGGATGTCTGTTTCTGGATCTAAAGCAACAGCAAGCATGTCCTCCATTTCCTCCTGAGTAAAGGGCTCACCTGAAAGACAGCACAGAATAACATTTTATCTTGGTAAGTGTCCTTTCAAGGCAAATTTCACTGCCTTTCACTTGAAAGGATCTCCTTTTGATTCTCACACAGAGGAGAAAAGGAACAAAACTAGGTATCTTATTCCTTCCCTTTTGCCAAAATAAGTCCTACACACCAAGTGAGCCAGTCTAAAAGGAAGGAGACAGAGGATCTGGATCTATCTGATCTTCTAGTTCACAGGCACCAAAACAGCCTGTTCCTCTCTGCCATGGATTTTGAAACAACTATTTTTGTCAATTTTTCTCCTGTGTACATTAGAATTATTATCTCTCATTTGGCTATCCTTGCACTTGTATTCAAATCATGAAAGAATTCTGGTTTTTCTCTTCAAAGCTGTTGATGGCCTACTTCATCCCTCAGAGAACCAGGTTACCATCTGATGCTAGGTCTTGCACAAAACCTGCACACCCTTTTGAACATGAGGCAGGTGGGCATGAGTCAGCCACACAAGAAAAGCAGGCTCTTCAGGAGATATTGAGGATTACAGAATGTACAACTTAAATCTTGTCTTTGAATCTCTTTGTTTGCATGCGGCTCTAGAAGTAAGATCAAGATAACGTAAGAATGAATGAGCACTGAAACCACTGAAACATCCGGAAATCTAAGCTGCAATTTTACAGGACAGCAAAAGAGTCACATACTTAGTGAGCACAGAGGTGTGCACAGAATCACAAAATATCCAGACATGACTGAATTACAAATAAGAATATGAATAAAAATCTCTATTTTATAATGTCTGCAAGCAGGCAGATAAATGCTCTTTCCCTGCATCAATGACCAGTGAAATGTCCTAGTCTGCAGCCACTCATCACAGCCACAGCACTGTTTGAAGACAATGTATCTACTCCTGCAGGTTTTGGCCTGCTGGGTAAGGACCTGAAGGTGCCATATACATATGTAATGTTTTTTACTTAAATACTGATATTACACAAGTCATGTTACCTCCTTGAGTCAAATGTTTGACCAGGTCGTCTTTAGTAATATATCCACACTTATTCTCATCCAAAGCCTTTAAAGAAAAAGAATAAATCTTGTAGTTTTAAGCTTATTGTATCAAAAAGCAGCAACTTCTTCTAGCAGCAATTAGGTACTTGAATATTTACAGATATACAGACCTCAAATGCATGTAGAATAACATCTTCTGGAATAGGTTGGAATCTGAAACCACAGAATCAGAAAAGTTACTGTTTTCCAGTGTTCTGAAAAAACTAAATATGAGTACTAAGGGAAAGGAAGGCTTATATTCATGAGAATTTACTAAGTTTTGTCTGCCAAACATTTAACTGCAGCCTGACCTTTTGGAACTGTCCATATATTTAACTCTTACATCTTTTGTTGTACTACTGTTTAATTTCCTAGTGCTCAGGAGCCAGATGAATGTTTTCTGCATGTCTGGGCTGGCTTGGTGGGTTAGTAGGAATCAGCAACAGATGAATCATTCTACAAAGCCAATGCACTGAACAGAAATGGACAAACCAAGAAAACAAAGTTTTGTCCAGGTAGGCTGGTAGCTAGGCAACAGATCACCTAGTGGGACTTGGGCAGCCTAATGAACTGATGATGAGCAAAGGAGGCTGGTAGCTATAAAAGGTCTGTCACTAACAATTTCAGAGAGAGGGGAGAACTGAGCACGTTTGTGCATGCATATGCATGCTTGATTTCAGAGCAGAAAAGCAAGCTCAGTGCAGCAATGGAGACTTTCCATATCCCAGCAGGCTCCCACCAAACTCCCAGAATACTAAAGAGAAGCAGCTGAATCCAGGGAGGTTCCAGCTGCTTGACTGTTTTGTCCAGACCCGCCTCAGTCTTTCACTATCTAAAAATCAAATGTGCTAAGAAGAAACCTTGGATTTTATGATCCAAATCTCATGTACCCTTGCTTAAGTGAACTATGGACACAGTGCCCCAAAAGATGAAGTGGGTCTTGACAAGCCTGCACTAGCCTGGGGAAAGAGTGCAGGGGTGTGTGTGTGTGTGTGTGTGTGTGTGTGTGTGTGTGTGTTTGAGTTTGCATGAATGGAGTGTAGAGGAGGAGGAGGAGAGCACAGAGCAGCAAGGCATCATTTTGTGAAAGGGAGAACACCAGTGCAGAGCCACAGCTACTTCATGTGTAGAACACCCTCCTACCAAAGGCCCTCTGTGTGCAAAATAACTTCTCAGGATTGGACAAGACAGAGTTTCTCAAAAGCCTTGATGACCATGTTTAAAATGAAAGCTAAATTGCTTGTAAATGATCTTGCTTTAGTGCAAAATGTCGAAGTAGCACAAGTACCTATGTATGTGCAAAGACTTCTATGCACCTTTGTGACCACTTTTAAGTCAGCAGTCTTTTAGAGTGCTAATTGTATATATTCAGCTGTACCTTCTCAGTAACTGTAACTCATATGTTCAGAGAAAGCAATAGTTATGACCTTAATTTGCATACAAAATATTTCTGAGATACAGAAAGTGTGTTGAATAGCAATTCTGATTCCAATTAGTAATACAAAAGCTACATACTATCACAATTATGATTATAAGCTGGTATTATTTATATCATCAGTACAACATAATTTAATGTAGATGAACTAATTTTGAAACAAAATCTATATAGCTAATGTAAAATGAGTTTAAATGACAATGAAGATATACACTCCTTCCAGTTACATAAAATTTCTGTAGATATGCTTTTCAGAATCAACCCTGTCAATCTGGAATAAACTACAGACACATAAAATTCACTTTCCATTACCTTTTGTCAAGTAGAACTTTTGTCATCACTGGAAGAAAATGTTCCAGATGAACAAATCCACCCGGTTCTTCTACTTCTATCTAAAAATAAAACTTAAGTGTGGCAGGATATATGACTCATTAGCAAACTAACCCAAAAAACAGAATATTGGGGTGATCCCTGCATTAAAATTACAGCATTAGACTTTGAATATTTATATCAGGTCTTTAATATCATATGGCACCATAACATCTGAGTGAAAGGCTTGTGATCAAATAGAAAGAGATTCAAGGAAGAGCTAATATCCCAGGGAAATACAGATCTGCAATTAGACATTTGCAGCAACTCAATATTGCCCTCTTGTGCTTCAAAACCATTCATGCAAAGGAACCAGACACCGAGGAACTGATCTTATCTGCCACAATAACTCAGCAGAGGTTTAAACATTCAGGCTGAAGCCATACTAGTAAAGTCTATCAGGATCTGGAGCATTCCCAAGCAGAGTAACATGAACACTCATTACAGCAAACCATGAGCACGTTCCCTTGGCATGATTTTGAACTGTGCCACCCAACACTTCCCCCAGCAGATCCTGGCTTGGACCTCAAGGACTTTTCCCCAGCAGGATGCTTGGTGCAGCCCCTCTGCATGAAGCATTTACCAGGGTGGGCATGAGCTGCTCTGTGCCTGCTGGCTTCAACACCCAAGGATGTTTCTGGGCATATTTAATTGGCTAGCTTGGATATAGCTCCAGTCAAGTGCACCTCAATGATGGAATTTGTTGCTTTCATGTTTCATGAAAGAAAGTTAAAGAGACTTGTGAGGGGAAGGACCAGAGAGGCAGGCAAACAGAGTCAGGACCAAAACAGCCATAAGGCAGCCTATAAAATGCTACCCAAAAAAGCAAACAAATTAGTTCCAAACCACTGGGGACTTCTAGCAGCATTCTCACTGCATCCCTATACTTCCACAGGAGATAAGCAACATGGTAAAAACCACTCTCTGTCATTGGAGTGCACCCCTTCCCTGAAAATTTTAAGTTTTGCTCCCAAAAGGAGCCCTGTTAATTGAGCTAGCCTATTCCTGTCTGTGTTGAAACTGGATGCATGCCTTGAGGTCTTACATGACAGCAGCAACACCTTGCTAGGCCCCCTGAGACACAGCTGAGATTGAAAGAAAACTCAAACAGGCATTGATTTGAAATCTTCTAAGTGAGCCAGGAAAAACTTAGTAAGGAATCTTCCTCCTGGGAGCTGGGTCAGAGCTGGGGCAGTTCCTGATACATCCAGTTGCTTAAAAGGAAAGCTGCAACTGCTGCTGCATGCTCTTTTCCAGTGTTCGGGAAGGAGGTTGGGTGCTAAGAGAAGACAGCCATCACGTCTTGCTGCTTTAGAGTGGAAACTGACTTGAAAAAACACATTATCCCTTCTATTTGGTGAGCCTAGCAGAAAGGATCTTCAGCAAGAAAATGAAGATATTGCATGCTTCATTCCAAACCAAATGGAAACTTTTACCATCACAGAATCACTTGTTTTGCTGCTTGCTTGATTGAAAAGATTTAACAAAATACCTGGCAAAACCTTGTCCTGGGAGGTAATCAGCAACCTCAGCTTCCTCTGATGTGGAACAAACAGCTTCCATCTCAGAGTCTCTACAGATCTAGTAGCATCTTGAACAGTTAAAATTAATCCTATTTCTAACACTTCTTACTCTTCCTCATGCTCACTCCTTTTCTACACCTCATTTCTCACTGATGGTTTTCTTTTTCCGTATTTCCTCCTCTTTTCACAGTAACAGTATTTCAGACTCTGTGAGTTCCACTCGATTTCTTTCCTTTGGGCACATCCACAGCTCCCATAACAACTGTATTGTAGCACCTGTAATGTTTTGTATATCTCTTCTCCCAGCCATAACATTGAGGTACTTGAAACACAAAGAAACAAAAACATCTTCCAGAGTTACCAGGCAGAGCACTGCACTGAACTCCAAGCATTGTAGTAACCCTTAGTAAGTTTCCACTATCTCTAGATTTAGCATTTAATCTTGTCTTTGTGAGCAGGCCTAGAGATATGATATTAAGTACAGAATTGAGTATAAGGCAATATAAGAAACATTATATGATAATTTATAGAGATAACATAATTATATGAATATTGGTTTTGCAGATATGAATAATGTGATGGGAGCATGTGCTAGTTTAGCAATAAGGCTAATAGGAAGATGAGATGACAGAGACAAAAGCAGTGAGAAACAGAAATGAATCAGTTCACAATGGGCAACAATACTGGGGAAATGGCTTGGTTACAAACTGGCTAACAGACACAATTTTTACCTTATCTAGACTAAGATAAAATGGCCAATTATAGTGGCATCTTACATAAATTATGTTTGTGATTATCATAATATATGAAGGGTTCCACAAGAAGACAGCATTCTTCTGGTACTAAACCTATGCCAAAGTTTCATTTACAGGCCCCATGAAACATTATTCACTATTTATTTTCCAGTGCAGTGTTCTTTAAGGTTAACCATCACTCTGAATGTATTCTTTCTTCTTGCAGTATTTTTGCTTGAATATTCTTACAATCAGCATTTTCATACATGTTACACTGTTGTATCTCAAGAATCTTCTACCTCATGGCTACATTGCCCTGTACTTTTTATGTATTACTTATCTCACATTTTTTGAGTAATATTGAAAATTGGGGGGGGAAAAAGTAAGCCAAATCTCCTCCAGAGGATGAGGCAAGCCTTAAAGTCTCCTGGTTACCCTGGACTTGAACCGGGTTGTCAAAGCATCACCATTTCTCAAATCTGTATCTTCAGTGTGGAGTTGCACTGTTCATTTGCTGTTAAGAAAAGTCACTGTGGGACAATTAAAATATAATCTATATTAAGCACCATAATTTCTCTTTCCACTTTATCTTGTTTGTCAGGGGGAGCTGGGACATTCTGGTTCTGAGAGTACAGAACCAGAGCAGACAGATTGCAGAATCATGTTAAAACAGCTTTCTCCTCTAATGGTTCTCTGCACTTCCTCATCTGAAGCAGCTGCATCATTTTCACAAGACTTAGTGCAAGACTTCTCACACTAAATTCAGATCTACAAGAGGCCAGACAAGCCTAGTGAGGGGAGACTACTACTGCAACTATCCAAATTTTTGTTGGAGCAGGAAGAAAACAGTAGGAGACATAAATTCCCAGTATCCTGACCTACACATGAAAAGGAGAAAAATCCTTGCCCCACCTCTCAGCTTCAGCGCTGTCCTCTCCTTAAAGCAGCATGCCCATTTGCAAAAAGAATGTGAAGTATTTTCCCACTTCTTTGTCCCATTTATTAATCACACCATGCCAAGGCACCAGCACACCATTGTTCTATTACAAGCATGATGTAAGGAGACAAAAAATTAGTGTAGGAAAAGACTGTGGAGAAATGTATTTAATTTCTTTACCTTACCACTGCCTATTACTGGGAGAATGAGAGGACCACTAGGTCTTGTGATGTTTTATGTCCTGAAGCCTGATTTACAAGCTTAAGCAATCAAGTAAGAAAAGATTCTCACCTATAACTCAGAAATCTCAAGGCTGAGAAAGACCTCATGAAGGACAGAATGTTGAAAGGTCTGGCTATAAGATAGCAATAACAGGACCTCGATCAAAAAGCGGCAGGCTTTCCCTCTGGGTGTTTTTGGAATGTGATGTATAATTTTAACACCTGCTCAAGAACTCATTTTTACTACCTAACCCTGCAACGTGTTTCCATGGCGTGTCCAGAAGAGTGAGATTATTAGAGTTTGGATATCTGACTGAGGTTTAGGACATTTTTTTTCATCAGTCAGTTTTTTCTCCATTTTCTGTAAATGTCCCTCCACCTTGGCACAGTGTCACAGTCCCCCTTTGGATAAAAAAGAGTCCAAGACTCCTCATTTTAACCCATCAACATTGTTACCTCATCAGCCTAAAGATTTGCTTCAGGGCAACCTACAAGACTGTCCATCTGCTGGAAACATTTCCATGACACTTCCAACATCTTGGAAAAGAGTTTAGGTTTCCCGTTCAGCAAGGCAGAAGGGCCAAACTTATGTGAGTTGAAGACTGAAAAAAATACAACAGATCAGAACATTTACCTGTTCAAGCAGTTTCTGTACTTCTGCCTCAGTTGGGAAGCAACCCAGTGCTCTGACAATGCAACCAATCTCCCTGAAGGAGAAGAGAAAGAAAAGAAAGAAAGAAAGAAAGAAAGAAAGAAAGAAAGAAAGAAAGAAAGAAAGAAAGAAAGAAAGAAAGAAAGAAAGAAAGAAAGAAAGAAAGAAAGAAAGAAAGAAAGAAAGAAAGAAAGAAAGAAAGAAAGAAAGAAAGAAAGAAAGAAAGAAAGAAAGAAAGAAAGAAAGAAAGAGAAAAAACATCTTTGTTAATAAGTCTGCAACACAAGACTGTTGACAATACAGATACCAATTCAGAGATTGCATACAGGAGTGTGCACATAAAAGCACACAAGAAAATCTATGTGGAATTTTAAGATGATGTCTCAATAAGCAATGTCTACTTTTTCAGACATAAAATATTCTGAAGCTTCTTGAAATTGTTCTTTCAATTTCCCAAAAAAAAATCTTTACTATTGTGTTGCACTGTACTGTGTGCAAGTTACTTTTCCATTGCTGCTCTCTAACTGTAATGCTTATTTTCAGTAAAGTCTATATAGATGTAGTTAACAAATCACTTGGAAATCTACTGAAATGCAAAGTAACAAACAAAACACATACTTCCATTAAATGCTATAAAGCTAGAAATTCTAACTGCATTAAAGAACAATTACAAAAGGTGAGGAAGAAGGCAGCCCTGCTATGTCCACGCTGTGCTCTCAGAGAGTCAAACAGAGCAACAAAGTGGCTTATCACCACTCTGTTTATGCTGTAAATATATTCACAGCTTGCATTTACTGCTGAACCTGGTGCAGCTGTTCTGAGGCTCTAAATAAAATTCTGACCAAACTAGCAATGCCTCAAAGATGAAAAAAAGTCTGAGATGAACAACGTCACAGACTAGAAACAAAATTATTGTAAGGTTGTAATAAAGCTTTAATTATGGTATGATTAAAAACAAAATAACAGAAGCATTAATATAGTTTATGATTTACAATTCAATTCAACAACACAGAAATATAAGCACATTTGAATATCTATTCACAGTACTGGTGGTTCCCATGATCCAAACCTCTGTGGCTCTTTCCTCTTGATCGGTGGTAAATTTTTCCAATTTATGCAAAAATCAGATTTTTTTGAATGATCAAAGGAGGAATGATCTTTGTAAAATCTTCTTAGAACAGTAAGGTCCTGAATGCAGCACACCAAGCATATGCAAAATTATATGTATAATCTATGACCTCCTCAGACAGGTCCCAAGGAGTTCCCATTCTGACTGAAAACATGTGAGAAGCACTACAACAGACAAAAGAGATAAAAAGGCTGGCTGCACAAAACTAGCTACAGAGCAAAACCCAATCCCACACATTCATGTGTTCTGAAATGAAACCATCTACTCAAATGCCCCTGCCCCTGTGGGTGTGAATGGCCAATGGCCTCAGGGAGGTCACTCACTTAGACATAATCCTTGTCCATGCATCCTACTTCTAGTATGTATAATATTGCATTTGTTGTTCTCACTCCGGCACTCCCTCATATTTTCCAGCTACTTGTAACTATTCCCTGCCTCCACCAGGGCCACATCCAACACAAATCCTGCCTCCTTGTTGTCCCACACTATTTCTGCTCTCACAGACTGCCAGGGATGGGAATGCTGCCATCATCCTCCTGCCTCACTTCACTCACACCCAGCAGAACTGTGATGTGACTGAGGTAAGTCAGACCCTAGAAGAGTCTGCAAAATCTGGCACTGCTGGATGCTCAGTCTGGCACTCTGCCTGCATGCCAGCACGAGGATGCTGCTTGAAGTGCTTCTGGTAAAAAACCTCAGGACCCATTTGGTAATAACATGGAGTTTAAAGGACCTGATAGGAAACTATTTTGTTCCAAGTCCCTTCCTCTCGCTTAGTTCAGCAGCTGCAGTTTCTGCTGTGTAGTTACTAGAATACAAAAATTATCATTAAAATCAAGGTTATGATCATACAAGTTTTGTAACACATATGCAATGAAAATTTTGGGTCATGGTTTTCACTTTGCATATAACACTTTCAATGACAAGATTTGCAATATCACAAAAGTCCTTGACTGAGGGACATGAAATATACACGAAAAAATACCATCTTCCTCATGCCTAATTTCTACTAATTTGTACTAGGAGTCATGGAATACCAATGTTGGCCTGTCAAACCAGTATAATTTTTCATTCTTCATGGATATCTGATATTTCAGGCACTAATACTGATACAGCTACAATTGTGGTTAAGAATTGTGCTGTGCTGCCACCTTCTGATACAAGATAATCAGCCATTAATAATCCCATTTGTGATACAGCCCTGCAATATGAACCTGGAAATTATTAGACAATAAGTTTTTGTTCATTGTCTGTATCTGTACTATAAAAAATTAATGCAAAATTGTGCATTTATTACATTAAATAGACTTTTGGATGTCCCCTGTCTGAATGAATACATTTTTAAAAGAGTCTACTTGTATAATTTAATTGTTGTAACATGCTCCCAAGCTGTATATCCATGTATAACGGAGTGAGAAGTGGAGAAAGTTCTAGAGCTGTTTAGCCAAGACTGCAGATGTACCTGGCAAACAAACAAGCAGTGAGCATGCCATGGTGCAGGGAGGGCTGGGGGTGGAACTGATGGGAGCTCTGCCCCGGGCTGGGCAGCCAGGGCAATCCTACAGCCCAGCCAGGAGCAGGCACCAGGGGGCACCGGGACAGCCCCGGGCACCAGGCTCCTCCCTGGGCACGGACCAGGAGATTTAAGAGACCACTCTCCCTACAGAGCCCTACACACAAGGGAACAGCAACTCTACTGAGGGTGGAGACACATCCTGATATTCTCCCCATCGGGTACAGCTGAAAAACCATTACTTCTATGAAACACCTGCAATTTCTTAAAGTTAGAGTCATTAGTAAGCATGCATTGCTACAAGCATCGCATAAGTATTTTGCACTTCCCTTTCCTCTCTGTAATGTAGAAAAGCTGTTTGGAACACTTAAATATGTTTCTCAATTTGTCTTCAAACAGAATGTCTAATGACAACAATTTCACCAGTTCCCACTGAGAAATGCTCCATTGTAGCATTTCTACTCAATAACTGATTTATAATTAAAAGGATATTCTTTTGAAAATAATAATTGTAAATATGAAAAACTACTCCAGTAAACTTTCATGACAACAGCTTATAACCTCAGAATCTGCTCCCTGAGACATAAACATGTGGTTTGTGCATTTTATAACAAAAGTTATACAAGTATGAGTGTTTATATTAAAATTAAGTTCAAGTAGCGCTGTCAAATATTCAAACTTTAAAAATATCAGAATTAAAAACATCCAGGAATTTTTAGGCATCCATCCACCCACTACAAACATACTTGTCCAAACAGGGCCAAAAGAACTGTTTCTATTACATTTTCTGGTAAAGCAGATGCCAGTTTAGGAGCTGTTTATCTCTATTGAGACTCTGTAATATATTTGTGAATATATGTACAAACCTGACATCCACAGTTTTATTGGATTCACGGTCAAACACCTCAAAAGTTTCTGTAATCTTTTTCTCAATTTCAGCTACTAGGGCATCTGCAAAAAGAAACATAAGAAAAAGAATGATTCACTGAGCTGTTACAACTAATATATTTCCATTTTGAGACTTATGACAGCAGAAACACCAAAACTGATAAAGAGCAGACATGAAAGGTACTTTGAAAAAGCAGAAGTTATGGAAAACCTCCACTCTAAATGCAGGATCTGTCATTTATATTAGTAATATTGCCTTGCTATGGCTCTGCAGCTACATCAAGTCTTCAGGCAATGGTTTGCCTCAGCTGCAGGAACACACAGCTCAGGTGTGCACCCTGCCCAGAATGTGCCACAGCTCACTCTGGACCACAAGCCTGAGCCCTCCCTGGCTGCCACTGGGCCAGAGGAAAGAGCAAAGCAAACATTGGCCCATACTTGCCCTGAGATGGGGCTGAGTCACCTCATCCAGGCTCCTGCATCCAGGAAAACATAAGTGCTCTCATGTCTGCTCAGTCAGTCATAATGTATGAAAAGCTGAGAACCAGGGATAAGGAGATAAGATGTATAAGGTCTGTGCACAGTGAATATGGCTCATGGTAAATAATTCATAGCAAGAGTTTGGAAAGGGAGGACAATCTCAGCAAAGGAGAAGGAGTAATTTGCTGCATTTGCTTTTTATATCTCTATCTCAAAGAATGGGGAAAGCAGAACCACAAGTTATCACAGATATATCTCACATAAGCCAGAAATTGCATTCTTGGGGCAAGCTAAGAACCAGGAAATAAGTTCTGAAGAAAAAAATATAAGGAGGAGAATGGGTCTATCTCAAAAGGAAATCTCCCTGGCAAGAAAGCCAGGGTAAAAAAATAGTGAACCTGTAGTCCATTTATTAGTTTGACTCCAAATGACAGAATATAGGAAGCAAAGTGACATGAAGTTGACTTCTTGGTCCCTGTGGCTAAATACATCCCCAAACTCTGTTTTGCAAACCAGCTCCCAGAAGGCAGCATTTCTTAAGCTAGCCCCCAAGCCTCCAAACATATTCCAGAGGGAAAACCTGAATGACAGCCAAATTGAGATTGGTATGAGGGACACTTGTTTTCTCATTTTCATACTTGTCTTCCGTATTTTCAATAGAATAAGTAAAACAAAGCTCTCCTCTAGTAGAAAATACATTTCCTTCTTTAGCTGATGTGGTGTTAAGTGCTGTTGAGCAGCTCGGGCCAACATTAAGCCACCAGATCTGTTTTCTACAGGCATAACAATTCATACCTAGTTTTCGACAATGCCAATAGTTTGGGAACCCCTGGGTCTGTAGTGTGCATTCATTTTTTCATTTGCTTTCTTGCCCTCATGACAGAAATATCATTTTGCTGACAAAGGGTATCAGAACTGAACATAGCTGAATGATACACTGGCTTTGTGATCTCCCTCTCTTTATCTTGACCCATGAGTTTTTTCATTGTGTTTTTTCCTCCTGTGCAGTTGAGGAGGGCAGAGAGAGGCTGCACAGGATGCCTGGCAGCTGGCCAAGGTCAGCCCATTGCAGGCTACAAGCACTTCAATACAGCAGTGGATTGACCCAGATAAAAGGAACCTCTTCTGCAAATAGAAGAGAGGTGCATCCCCTCATAGAGCTACAGCTGCCTGCTGCTTTCCATCTGTACTTGGTACTGAAGTCCCCAGAGGATACACAAAGAGAAGACAATTAGGAACATATCCCATATTCCTCTCCCTGACATTATGCCCCTGGTGGAAGCATGGGCAGGTATGGGTGTGATGGATTGGAGACTGGAGCTCACTGAGGATGAGGAGCCCCATGCAGTCCCCAGGCACAGGACAAACTGTATTCTTTTCACAGCCTGACAATAATGCCTACCTCTTCTCTGCCTATGTGCCAGTAAAATCCACATTCAATTACTAAAACAAAAAACAAACCCCATAGTTAAATCTAAGTGGACCTGATTCCTTGTGGAAAAGTCCTTAAAGACTCTCAAAGTACTAAATTTGATGGGGTTTTGTTCACTGGTTATTTCAAAGAGTCTTGCATCATGTCTCCCATGTAGACTCAAATTTAGTTCTTGACATCAGGCACTTCAATTGTACACTACAACTTGCAATAGAGAAACATTGAAGGAATATTTATAGCTGTATATTCTTGGCATGATGTATGAGGCTTCCATAGAAATAAAAATTAGCCAAGAGAAGGCAGGGAGAGATTTTAAGTGCGGGTACTCTGTAGGCATCCAGTCTTTGCAAGCTCTTTTCCATAAAGACAGTACACTTTAATCTTACCTTCTCAAGAGGCCTGATAAAGAAAAGTCCTGAAATGAGATGAACGTGATTTAACCTAGGTACCAGATAACCTATATCTCTTCCAAGAACTGAGAGGAAGTTGTGACTAAGAGCCATATCCCTGGAAGATACTGTTGTCCTCTCAAAGACACTCTGTGAGATGAGTAAACACGTAATAAGCTATTGGCTAAATTTGTTGTCTTCCCTCCAGGAATGAAAGCCAAAGATGTTCAACATAATTCAGGCTGGTAAAGCTGTTTATCTGAAAAATTCTACAATTGACTCTAAACCTCTCTTTGTGAGGGAAAAGTATGCAGATTCCAGCTCTAGGACAAAAAAGGGGTAAAGTTTTAAAATTATCTATTCATGAGGGGCATCAAGAGATCAGACACACAGTTAACTCAGTGGATGTGATGCTTTAATGTACTGAAATCGTTCTGTACAAGGAGACTCTCCACCATGGATAAATCAATGAAAGTTTCATGGACAATGTTCTAGCAGTTTTTCAGAACAGAAATACCTACATTCTGACAGAAAAAGATTTCACTCACTTATTCTACTAACTAGAAAAACAACATGCAGTGTCAATGATGGAATTATCTCACTTCCTGTAATGGTTTAAATAAATAAACATTGAAATATAGCATGCCAAAAAGGATTCCAACAGCTACATCTATTTATTCCCTCAAAGAAATCCTGCAGGTATGATGTATTATTTCCATTTTTATGCTCTTAAAATGCTTGAGATACTTATCAATGTTGTCCCATCCTAATTTATTTTCCTACCACATATGCAATAAGAAGAAAAAATGTCTTAAAATCTATTTCTCAGATACATTAACTGAAAATGCATTCACTATCAAGTTTTCTTTCGTATACCATCCTTTGCTGCTTTCCCATTTTGTTTAGTGTGAACTAGATAAACCTCTCGATACTGCCAGTTAAGTAAGACTGACAGAGAGCTGGGACTCCCAAGTCAATTCTGATGGTTCTTGCAGAGTGAATTGTCCCTCCTCAGCTTGTCCAGACTGTTCCCCAGCATTCTGAGGCCCATTTGAAGCCAGCCCTTAAGCAGAATATCTGCTTCAGTTGTGACATTTTTTCTCCAAAAAACACATTTTCAGCCTTTGTAGGGAACAGAAACCACTTAGCTAGATGAGGCTCTGCCAGACTCTAGAGTAATGAGAATTTTAGAAAGGGATTTCTAGTTGATACAATTTGCTAGATTCTACCATTCACTTAATGTATTAGCTTGCTTTCTTTCCTTCCTAGAGGCCAGTTGCTCTGATGGTTCAGAAAGCCAACCCTTTCTTTCACTAAAGAGAAAAAATGAGCTATCATAAGAGATAGTCCAGCATTAAACACCTACTAAAATGCTGAGGAGCAGCATGTGTCTGTTACATAGTCCCAATGCATCCTGATGAACTATTTACACTATGAAATACCTTTAAACTCTTTTTATGTTACTTAGAAGAGTAAAATTAAGGCTTGATTTGTAGAAGTACTGGTGGACTTAATTTTATTACTTCATGTTACTACACACACCTGGAACATTAGTCTTTACAAACATTAATTTAGGTGTGTTTTAATAAATATTGTCAATTTTATATTTAAGCTGCCATATGCATGTGGATATCTTATCAATTATTAATTACTCCATCCTCTTTCCATAGTACTACGCTGTGGCTACAGGCAGGTGTGAGGAAACCCCTGAGGTCTCTGCCAACAGGAACCCTGTCTCATGTGGGCCTGCCTTGTGGAACTTGTCAGTCTGAAGGGACAAGGGACACAACCAGGCAACCCCAACTCAGTGACAGTTTCAGAATCATTTACATGTTGTTATTCCAGTGCTATTTAAAGTGCTGTTATCAACAGCTCTTTGGTAGATTTCCCCATTCAGTAACTAGGGCTTATCAGCTGAAAGTACAGAATCTTATCAGTGGCTTTATACCCCAGCACCATTCCTTCTCTTTTCCACTAGCCATTATTTCAACCAAAAAAGTAGACAGCAACCTTGGTCCTGTCAGCTGAACTGAGAAAGAGATACAAAGACTGCCCATGAAGAAAAAGGAACATTTGAAGAAGGTAATGGAGAGGATGTGATTGTGCAGGTAGCCACATGAAAAAAACGCGCACCTTTAAATCCACTGCAATCAGCACTCAACTTCTGTCAGCATTCTATTTCTGCTCACAGATACAACTTATTGTTTTTAACCACTCTCTTTACTCTACTCCAACACTTCCATAAGACTCCTATGACCACTCTTGGCATGCTTTTAGGATGAAGAGAGGAACTAAAAACCAAAACAGATTTGCCTTTGATGTTTGCAGACACTGTTTCACATGACCTCTCCCAAAATCCTTCCCAAAACCACAAACGGAAATAGGGGCATAAGAATTGGGGGGAGGGTGGGGGTGGGGGGCAGGGGGGGAGGGAGGGATGGTGGGAACAAAACCAAAAACAAACAAACAAACACATCCAAAACTAACAGTAGTTCTAATGAGAAGAAAGGTACCGTGTATGTTTGCTCAAATATAAAGAATAAAAACAGCAAGAGACTTAAGAGACTTCACAGTGAAAACTCTGGGAGGTTATCAATGAGCTCTTATGAGATCTAATCAGGCTTTTAACCAAGTTCTAACTGGACCATCACCTCGGTCAAGATACTCAAAAGCTGTCACAATACTCAACATCACCTGTACAGGTGAATTCTCAAACACTCTCAAATAAGCTCATCAGTTTTATCAAGGCATTGTGTCTCCAGAATAAAAAGGGAAAGCCAGTGGTCTCATAACATGAATTATTTTTGATAATACCATCATTCTGCCACAAACATTTGGGTTGAATTCATGGGAAGTGTGGGGAGCTTGGCTGACATAAAAATAACTCAGAAATCTTGACCCACCCCAAAGAAGAAAACCTTACAGCATTTAACTAATCCTATTTTAAGGAAATCACTGAGGAGCAGGACCATGGAGAAAACCATCCTAAGGCCACTTGAATCTGACTTATTGGCAAGATCCTTCTGGTCTGTGAAAGGAAAAGGCATGCATTAAGTTTTTTCCTACTGACCTTCTCAATTCCTTCTCAGAGGAAGCTAAATGTACAGTCAGCCTAATATGCTGAACCAGCAATTGTATGCCATGCTCTAAAAATATCAAGGTAAGAGAAATATTGTCTTCTCTACTCTGTACCTGCAGTAGCATGTATGATTTTAATATATTAGGCATCAGAAAAGAAAGGAACAATAGGATTAAGCTGCAAGCTTGCAGAATACACAATGTTGTTTCATTGTGTCTTGTGATACATAATTAAGAAATGTTATCATTGAAGAGTCTGCATTCTAGTAAGACAGATCAAGAAGATTTTGAGGAAAAACAAGAGGTTTATGGAGCTTGATTCCTCCAAAGAAAGGGTAAACCAATTCCTGAATGGCAATCTAAAGAAAACAGATTGATGCAAAGTATTGATGACACCAATGGGAAATGTGTCACCTGAGTTTAGACATTCAGATTATGTGAAGAGATAATATACACAGCTTTGTGAAATTTCATAAACATCAGTTCCCAAGAATTGACCAAGCTGATGTCTTCACTGCCTGTATCACCTACTCCAGCTTGGGGATGCAAGCTATGGCCTGCAGACTCAGGACAGGGAAATTCCTTTTCTCCTACACAAGAAGCATCCCATGTTATCACAGATTATACTCAGGCAATCTGAATTTTAGTCTGTGTGAAAAAAAAAAAAAAAGGCTTAACTGGTTTACAGGGAGGTCACTTTGAAGCATTCCTAAAAATGCAAAGGAGCAGAAATGAAACCTCAAGAACAGCAAAAGCTTTTTCTTTCATGTTTTTCGAAACTGTTGAGAACTAGCCAGGTCATTTCTCCCCATTGCTTATGTTTGTCACAGCACACACCATGAGGTACCCAGATGAGAAGCAAAGACCATCACCAGCATGAATCAACAAAACCAAAATCCCACACCCATCATTGTGAATGCGAGCAACCTTGGATGGAGAGCATCACCTCACGCTGTTGTCACACCTCTTCCCCTAATGGCAGAACAAGTGAGAGCTGAAGTTACCTGCTTGTTTCCACCACAGTAACTGCCTTATGGAAAACTAACAGAGAAAAACAATAAAGGGACTACATTCAAAAATTGATAGAACATAGTCTTCAGAATGGAGCAGTCAGAATGATCTTTGCACAGCCCCATGGCAACTAGTGTGAACTACAATAAAAAAAACCTCCAACAGCAAATAGACTTTCAAAAAAATCAGGTAAATTATTTGATGTCTGATATTAAAATACAGGCTGTCAGTTTGATGAAGGCTGTGGAAAAAGTTAACTGCAAAAGCTACTTCATATTCTGAGAGAAAACATTAAACACAATTTTTCCTTTCATAAGATAATTTTTCCTTTACATAAGATAATTGTAACGTGGGCAAAATAGTGATGTAAAAAGAAAGTACTATTTGACTCCAGTTTTGGCTACAAAAATGAAATTATTTTATAGAATTCTGATCGCAAAAAAAAAGAAGAGTTCAGATCAAGTTCAATGGAAATATCTTTACTTCCTTTAGAAGTATACAAATCCATTAAAGCATTATAAAGCAGCTGCGCATTTCAACCTTGACATTTAAAAATGTAATAAACCATCAATTTGTAAAATATATCTAGTTTGTGTTAGTAAGCTGGCAGCCACTACTGAAGTTACAAGTTGCTAGTCAGTAACTTTTTTACCTAATGAAACAAGATATTCTGTGTATTACCCTGGGTTTTCACTGTTCAGCAGATAGCATTTTAAATGCCACAGCATTCTAATCTACCACAGATTCAGATGTTTCAATACAAGTGGGAACCAAAACGAACAAAATTAATGGGGCAATTAACAACTCATTCAACTGCTGAGAAACAAAGTGTAGAAACTATTGCTGCCTTGATAAGCAGTCAAGCTTCTACTTGCTCAAAAAATTCTTAAACTACTTGACACTGTAATATAGAACAAAAGACGACATGAAGAATGCCACATCAAGCACGGAAAGAAGCCATAGTCAGCATCTTCCATCACCTAGAATTTCTAAAGGTGTTTAAACTCATAGTTCACACTACCCCTGAACACAGATCATACTAAAATGTCACTGATTGGAAAGGGAATATCCACCATTGACAAAGTTCTTGTCCCAGTTATCTCTCCCCAAAGGTGCTGGAGTCATGGACAATCCTGTTACTGCTCTCCCTTCTGAATCAGACATGACTGTTCATCAGCAGGAAAAATATTTCCCTCCCTCATGGTACACGTTCCTGTTAGTTATCAAGCCCACTTTAATGATGTCACTTCTGGCTGCTCCTGCAAGATGCCATTATTTTCCCTGGTCTGTGCTGGGCAGACTGGGCCCATTGCAGCCTCAGCCCTTGATCATTGATACCTGTCTGCCCTGAGTCATTATGATATAACACCTTCAACAGCTGCTCCATTAAACTTGACTCCCACGTCCTGACCAGGATCCTGTTTGTTTCCTCTGTCCTCAGTCTGCATTTCTCAATTCTGTGTTTCTTGAAACCAGGAGATGCAGATGGCAAAGTATGTCAGCATGAAGCCCCAGTGGTACTACAACCACTGCCTGGGCTTTCTACAGGTAATGTGTTTGCCTATGAGAATAGAAAAGGGCAAAATATGAGGGATACCCTTGCTAGCTCTGCAAATTCCTCAAGAGATGCTTGCTCCAAAACAAAATTGTCTGCATATTGGAGAGGACCAAAAAAACATAATTTTCTGTATCTTTGGCTCTCTTCATGTGCCTGCCCCACAGGCAATGGGAAGAAAATCCTTTCTTCCTGCTGCTCAAAGAGTTCCTGAGCACCTCGTTGGTGAGGGCAAGCTCAATCTACACAGTCCTGGGAACTACACTACCGGGAAAAACCATTCCCCTGTAGGCAGCTAGTCTGAGTGATGCACCACAGGTATATATCAATCCATGCACCTCATGTATCCCAGGAAAAGCTCAGCAAAATATGCCCTGGTGTTTCATTGTACACAATCTGTGTAGACATGCTATATCTGCATATGTATCTATAGATACTGAGCCATCATTCTTCAGAAGCATCAGCACAGAAGCCTGCAATCCTGGGACATGATCAAGGAATACTACCTGCCTGAACTGTGATGGAGTTCAGTCTTCTCAAACCTGAAGCACTGAGGTTTGATGAATGAGTGATTTCTTTTCTTTCTTTTCTTTTCTTTTCTTTTCTTTTCTTTTCTTTTCTTTTCTTTTCTTTTCTTTTCTTTTCTTTTCTTTTCTTTTCTTTTCTTTTCTTTTCTTTTCTTTTCTTTTCTTTTCTTTTCTTTTCTTTTCTTTTCTTTTTTCTTTTCTTTTCTTTTCTTTTCTTTTTTCTTTTCTTTTCTTTTCTTTTCTTTTTTCTTTTCTTTTCTTTTCCAGGTGGGTATTCTTTGTTAAGGGTTGTTTGATTTGGTTTGGTTTGGTTTGGTTTTGGTTATGTTTGTTTGGTAGGATGATATGGAAGGCATCCCTACTTGCACTTCACAGAATGAATTTGTGATTTGATCCCCATCTGCCAAAGAGGAGAAATGGAGGTGCAGTGGCTGGCTCATTGGTATGACCATGCATTTGGGATGCAGCGTGCATCATGTTCCAGGTCAAAGCAATTCAGATGAGACAGACTTTGGTGGGGATTCCTTAGCTGCCACAAGCCCAGGCAGTGGCCCATAGCAGCACCTAGCTGAGTTGGGCTAGCCCAGGTCTTGAAAATTTGTAGGCTGGGGCCAGAACTTGGCTACAGCTCCAGATTCTCCTGCTGATTAAGTGTTCTGGACCTACCAGCATGTCCAGGGAAAAAAAAATCAGAAAAGTTGGCCCATTGGCAGTTAAAACTGCAAAACATTTTGACACATTTTCTAATGAGTAATTTTTAAGCCATTCTAGAGTATTCCTTTTACATCTACAAGGAAAATGTTCCAGTGGAGGTCATCATCTACTACCTTGCTGGTGATAGTGGCCAGAAACCTTTCCACCAGAAAATGCAATGCAAGTTGGATTCCCACATATGCAGCTGCAGAGGAAGGTTTTCTGCTCTCTGTTTTGACCAGCCAGGATGGCACTGGGCAGGGAGATTATTGTGATTACCTCCTTTAAGCAGCAAGGAAGCGCACAAGCAAATACCCAGCCCTTCTCCAGCTCCAATTTACTGCAATTTACTGTTGCTCTGCTCCTGCTCCATGGTGCTGCAGAGCTGAGGTCCTCCTGCCATGCCCCATGGTCCCTTGCTGGGGGTACCACAGCTCGTGCCCAGTGACAAACACTTGCTGTGTCACTTCATAGCTCAGTCTTGCACCTTTCCCTGTAGCTACAGCTTAAAGACTTTTATCACCATGAGTACAAAATCTTTCTGAGCTCTGAAATACTCAACAGTGAGAGCTAATGCTCTGACCTGATCTTCTTAAGCACCTTATTCCTTGTGTCCTGACCCACTGTCACCTCACTCCCGTTGTAAATAGTGCAGGGTCATGCTGTGAACTGTAACATACATCTTATTGTCTATACCCTCTGGAGAATACATAACACTGGCAAATAGAAGGAATGTGTGTAGTGGCTGCTCTGTGTAAGCTCAAACCTCAAATAAAAATTAGGGATAATCTCTTAGAGCTTGAATGAATCTGGAGTCATCATTACTTACAGCAGAAGCACTTGGCAGCCCTCCTGAGCATCTTTCATAATACAGCAGCACCTACCCTTGCCCTGGGGATTTCTCTCTTCCCAGATTTCACACAAGCCTGCTTGCCCACACTTTCTGCATTTGTTGTTGCAGAGACCTTGCAGAAAAGCCAGTTTCTTCTTTTTTCACCCTAGTATTTGGTCAAATGTTGAAACAGATTCTTTTTTCCTCAAGCCCATTTAGCCTTTTTGCACTTTTTGGAAGAAAGTTTGATGACATAGGCCTTAAGACCTTTGAATGGGAAAGTTACAGTGGTATTACAGGACAGAAAAAGCTAGTGACTCATGGATTACAGAGACACATATTTTCATTTGATAAGCTGTCAAACATTTTATGCCAGAAGTAGCTGTAACATTTTTAAAGCAACAATAGAGGCATAGCATGAAATGTTCCACCGCAGCTCTCAGGACCTGGCCCTGCCTGTCTTCTCTTCCCAAGCAGTCAGACATAGCCACAGTACTTGTTTCACAGGCCCCACAACTGTTGCAGATTATTACTTTGGAAGCAGCACACAATAAAGACTCTTAAAAAGAACCACGTATTCAAATTGGACCTAATTGGTCTCAATTATGACCAGAATTTCAGCCAGCAAAGCACAGCCTCATTTTGCAGCAAGTCAGCTAGGGGCAAAGTCTGACTTGACAAAACGTGGGGTCATTTGCACAGGTCCAGCTCTAACTGCAAAGCTCTCCTGCTCCCCGGTGTCCACAGACAAGTGGCCAAACAGTTGCTATTGCATGCAGCCAACACTGAGGGCAGTGAAACAACATGCTTTGTCACACTAACTTGCAGAATGATGGGGGAAATCCTTTTAATACAAAAGATCTTCTCTTGAAGAGATGTGAAGCAGATGATGTGATGTGATGTGATGTGATGACTGGAGAATCGTCCAAAGAAAGCAAGGAAGTCCATTCTATGCAGAGATCTGGATTGCTTTCTGCACACCTGTGATTCATAGGTAATATGCAGTGATTATCTTATACTTCATGATGTTGTCCTTCCTTCAGTGAAGTGAAAGAAATGTCAGTACTTGACATTAGTTAGCCTGCAAAGAATAACAGTGATACTTTTTTAAAGTCAATACCAGCTGCATGCAGTGTCCCTTTTCACAAGGCAGAGATAAATTCAGCATAAATCTCCATTAGGAATGTCTCACACATCCCTGAAATCGCAACTCTGGCAGTTGCACCAGCCAGCACTCTTGTGGCAGCTCAGAGCTGGCAAAAACAGTAATCTCATTGCAATTTGTTCTATATCCCTCATCTCAGGCACACCTGGGATGCAATGAAAGAGCTATGTCTAGCCCATACTTACATCCTCTTTCATCCCCAACACCAACCTACCCTGTGAGGATATATAGCTCTCCTGGTGATGCTGAGTCTTGCTGTATCTGCAGCTGCAAATGAAAAGAAGCAGCTTCCACAGGCTGTGACACTGGCAGAGCACAGGTCTGCTGCTGTGCTGTGCAGTCACAGAAGGCATCTGTCATCTGTCTCCATTTCTCCTGCACTCTCCACAGTGCTGGCCCCACAAGCAGATGGCAGAGCTGCAAAGAACAATTCTGACACCCACATATGCACCAGACCAAGTTCCACCAAAATGTGGCGATGCACACGCTGCTGTGGGACCCACTAAAGCAGCTCACTCTGCCAAGCATGTCCCTGTGGGACAGTCCCAACAGGGAACCCTGTCGCTTGTCACTGACAATGCACGCTTGATCATATGTGTGGCAGCAGCAAATACCTCGTAAATTGAATATTCCTCCTGAACTGCCTCTGTACACTGCTCAAGTGGTCCAGAACCAGGCACCAGAATCAACTGGATCTGAGAAGTAATTTATTTTAAACATCAGACATTATGAAGTTTAACGGCAGTACTACAGTATTGCACTAGAACAGAGCAGTATGTAAATGTTCTTCTTTTGAATCTGCAACATAATGGTAGAATGAGGGGTTTAAGTATGACTTAATACAGGCTGTTATTATGTAATATCTCAGAAACCCTTCAATTTGGTGTCTTAAATGAGTTTAAACAATTAGTTTCTAGACTGGTTGCAATTCTATCTGCAGTACTCTGTCTTTGCCCAAGCAAAGGAAGACTGTTAGAGTGAAACAAAATGGCAGGAAGTACAGGGGTTTGCTGCTGCAGCTGCTTGGCTTTTAAGGCACTGCCTTGAAAGTATCGCTTACAGTGCTAAATCACTTCCTTTACATACCATGAATGAATACAAACCTCCAATTTTCTTTCTGTTTACCTAAGAGTAATATTCTGAATTTAAACAGCATTTCAGCTGACAACTGACATATACATTTAACATCAATAGGGAATAAGACACTTCTGGCATTCATCATTTCAGGCAGGCTAAGCTAAAGGAAAAAGTTAGCAAACTCGGAAAAGAAGTCCACAAGCCGTTCAAAAATGAACTTCAGAACTCATTTCTAATTTTCCTGACTATCCAGAACCAGAACCTCCTGTGAGCTTACACCAGTGACACAATAATCCTTACCATTTTTAAGATGGTACTTGGAGAGCTTTTGAAGGTTATGCCTCTGTACAGCCCTAGGCTGGGTTCAAGAATATCCCTTCCAATGTCACATTCATAAGTCTGTCACATCCTACCCACACCTTGAACAGCATTGAACAGCAACACTGAACAGCAAAGACTATACATTTCCAAAAAGTTGGGAGTCTGTATTTTCTTAAAGTTGGGCATTGACAATTCAAGGCCATTCATAAAAATGGCTTTAGGTATTTTTACCCATCAGGTAGCACACAGTCCTGAGGTTGGTGTGGGACCTCCAGCCCCTCCCTGTGCCAAGAGCTTTCACCAACACCCCTGTCTGCATGGCCACCTCCCAGCTGGGGGCTAAACACTGGCTCTGACAACAGGGTCATGTCACATTTCTGTTATCCAAAAAAACATTTTCCTTCCACAATCTTTTGCCCAACACATTTTACTAACAATAGCAACAAAGCATTATCTGTTCACGCAAAATACAGGTACTGCTAAGCTGAAAAAAACCTCCCAACCCCTCAGATCTCAGAGTAATTAGTATGTAGACATGGAAATTCTTAATAACATGTTAACTATTGTTGGAAAGATAATTTGTGGGAGTTCTCAAGCTCACTGGTTGGCATTGTTAAAAAGACAAAAAAGTTTAAAGCCTTTCTTTGCACACCATCCAATTTTTTATGCACTAAATCAGCTAGAAGTAGAACCAAACTAAAAAATTTCTGCCATTTAATGCACCACGGAAACAAGAAACCTGTCAATCTGCAATTACCTATTCTACATCCATTTGAGATCAATTTCTGCTGTGGGAGTATAGCCAACAGGTTCAGATCTACAACCTGTGTTTGTCAAGGGAGATTGACATAGTTTCTTTTTTGTTTCATTCTCAAATAAGTACAAATATTAAAACATGAATCAGATTGATGTCAGGGTGCATGTCAAGGTGCATTACAGTCTAATAAAGACTATAAACTTTTCTTCTCATGTAATTTCTTACAGCAATGTCAACAAGAGAATATAAAAATATTCAAAGTGTTCATCTATAAATTCCACTGTGATAAAACTGCACACTGATTTCCTAAGTAATCTTATATATTCAGATTTTCTTCTAAAGCTGAAATACTTCTTGCTTGAGCCCTATGAAAGCTAGTTATTTTTAACAGCTCATACTAATTTTGATTTTTTTCCTCATAAATTAAACACAGCCACTTTTTAAACTAGAGATATTTTTTCTGATGGACTACTTTAGCCTGAAGGTTTATTGTGTTTAATTCAGAGCTTTTGTACCTTTGAAATGCTGGTGCTCATTTGTGAAACTCTCAAAAATACATTTTAAAATCCTCAGTATTAGATGTTCTTAAAGAACTCTCATGCTTCAGCATCATGTGCATCATCCCTTTCAGTGGGATTCCCCTAAGTCGTGCACAGCTTAAGTGCTTTTCTGTGTTGGGTTTGAAACTTTCATGTTAATTAAGAGTGCTCCAAGCAGAATTAATGGTTATGACTGCCTACAGTGCTCACAGCAGCTACAAGGCTCTCTCAGCTTTGACTCAAAGCATTAAAACAGAATGAGCTGTGATAGCACATTTTCAGTATCTCCAGCAATACAAAAGGCAGGCAAAGCCAGGTGAGGTGATGTGGACAGGAAGGTTTAGATCCTCCTTCCAGGCAGGAGGAGATTCAGCAGGGCAGGGGATACAGGTGTAACTGCTGCTTTGAAAGAGGGGAGTGCTCAAATGCATAACTAGTTCTCCCCAAATTTGTCACCTCCAGTATCTCTGATTTCACCAGTATGCCAGGCAGCACACTGGGCCAGGCTAAGAGCAGACATGTATGTATGACTGAACACACTGTTACTGTATTTACATACTAAAACAGGAGTGAAAACTCTTTCCCAAGATCCACATGACGGTGTGTCTTCATCCGTGGCACGGAGAGGTTTTGTGAGGCCTGATTACAAATTGCTACCTAGAACAACTACTAATCATTTACCAGAGAAAAACATCCTTGCAGAACTGTTACTCTCCATAGGTCTTCACAGCAGAGCCAAACAACTGTCTGGGGACACCTCTTATCCACAACCAGGCATTTGGTTCCATACAGGTGTAAGTGGGTGAAGTAGCAGCTCAGATACTACTCAATATCCTTCCCTTTGGATTAAAATTCATGACTTATTAATGGCATTTTAAATATGCCCTATCTGGCACAAAGAATGTGGTCTTTGAAAAACTCTAATACTGATCAATTACATAACATTTCCATAATGATACAGGAACACTGAAGCGTTTTCTCCTTTATGTACTTTCATGTGATTTCTTAAATCCCAGATGGAGAATAATTTGTCTTCAGTCTAGTTGTACTTGAGGCACTACCAGTCTGACATTTTGCTTTCAGGTTCTAGCAACATCAGTACTGAGATCAGAAGTATTAAAACTTAGAAAATCTGACATGTTATGTCAAATTACAAAGACAGTATCTGAGAGCAAATGGAAGAACAGACAGATTGAATTAAGCAGCAGAAAAGGGGAAAGAAACCAAATTATAGGAGGGAAGATAGAGACAAACGTACAAAAGTGAAATATTAAACAAATATTCTAGAGTAATCAGATGGGTGTGAAGAAAAAACATTAAACATTGTTGAAAGCACAAACGTAGGGATATAAATTCAGACATAAAACATGTAGCTACATACAGTATGGGCATGGTCCCATTAACACTTATGCACATACAAGATTCTATTTGCAACATTTGCATAAACTGGAGGGAATACTCATGTGAGTAACACGTACAAGAGGTAGCAGGATTTGGCCTCCCACTGTTTTTCCTTGTGTACATCATGTATATCTGTAAAACATTTAAGCAGGCATTTCAACTTCGAAGAAGACTGAACTTGGAAATAACAGGGCCTAAGGGAAACCTTTCCAGGAAAGCTGGTGGAATTACAGTTCTGCAAAGCACCAAGAGGAATACCCTAAGGACTAATTATTTGACAATACAACTAATGGTATTACTTTGAAACATAATAAAGTTAAACCTGCAGCTTGCATAGATGTGGAGTACTTGCTGGAGGGAAGAACAATGGATGTGTGAATCCAGAATCAGGGAATCCTAATTAACCCTCTAACTGCTATCAGCAGGAAGGCTAATAGCAACTCTGAAGTGGTCTAAATGACTTAATCCTAAGGGATTGCCTCTGTTAATGAGACACTGAGTGTTAGCTGTCCTCAGCCATGTTTTCAGTAATGAGGCACCTTTATAAGGCAATAAACAACTGGTTTGCCTAATAGCAGGCTGGGATTCTCCTGAGGGACAGAAGCTACTGTCCCAGTGACGCGAGTTATCCTCCTCATCCTACAGATAAGAAACTGAAGTCCAGCATGTCACTTCCCATGATCCACTGGTCAGGCCAGAGATGGAGTTTATGGGTCAAGGTCGTTTAGGATGACACTACAATTCTCCTCTAGAAGATGACATCTAAAACGCTACTGGGAATAGTGTTTTATAGGATGTTAAAAACCATGAAGCATAAAAAAACTGAGAGTCTGTCTTTAGTAATACAATAATTAAACTTCTCTAAAAGTATTCTCATTTTGAAACTATAAAAAGAAAGGCCTTAAAAGGCTTTAATCAAGCAATCAAAAACCCATGACCTTCCTTCTCCAAGAGTTTCTGGCTGTGGCTTGTCAATACAGCACAAAATCTCAATATTATTCATATGGGTACCCAAAATATATGGAACCAGGCTTCCCAATACTACTTCCCTCATCTCAGATGGTTTGGCAGACTTCTAGGCTATTATCCTATCATTTCTGTCCACCTCTGCTACTGTGCCTCAGCTTCATTTGCACCACTAGAAAGATGCAAAACATAGGCTTCCACAAGACTAAACAAAAATTAAAACCAATATTAAAAAAAAAAAAAAAACAAAACACTTTAAGAGCAATCCTCAAGGAAGCTACATCTTACTGTTTAGTTTCTTCAAGATATCTATGTTGCAAAGTGCAGCTAGAAATACTTCTACAAAAATGAAATTAGTCATTTAGCACCATCCACAGCAACCACTTAGACAAGACTTTTCTGCAGCAGACATTGTTTCCTAGAAAATATTAAATAATACATTGATTATATTGTCTCAACTACAGTGTTGAGACTTTGCAAACTATTGCAACACACACAAGTTTAGTTACAGAAAGGATGGATTTCAGAAGTCACAATATTGTGGCCTTTACAGAAAATATGTTTTCCTTGAAATGATACTGAGATATCCTTGAAGAAGGAATTACCTCTAGCCTATAAAATAGAATTTCTGGCAACACTCCATAAAGTAGAGCACAGTGGCCTCTAAAAATAAGCCATGGTGCTATCAGGAGCACAGATTACTTTTTTTCTGGCAGAGAGAGCCCAATGCATCCAGAAACGACTGCGAGGGGCCACAATGAGCCAACAACAGCTGCCCTGGTAGCCACCCCATGCCATGACAGGGGGGGTCAGCCTTGTCACCATCCAGCCTGGGCATACCCTGTGTGCTGGCAGCACCACCGTATGGCTGCCAGCACCAACAGGAGGCTGGTGGCACCCCCTGTGGCAGGGAGTGCTGCAGAGCAGCCCCTGCCCTGCGGGAGAGGCAGCGGTGTGGCTGCCGTGAAGGGGATGGGCAGTCCGTGGGTGTATTTCTGTTCGTGTAAATATGCACGCGTGTATATTTCATATACACACATCCATGCACAATGTGCACGAACAGCTTTGTGCACGTACATATCTAAAATCACAGAACAAGCTGAGCAGGAAGGGATGACAAGGATCACTGAGTCCAACTCCCGGCCCTGCACAGGATCACGCCAAGGGCCTGAGAGCACTGTCCCAACACTTCCTGAGCTCTGCCAGGCTGTGCTGTGACCCCTTCCTGGGGAGCTGTTCCAGCGCCCAACCACCCTCTGGGTGAAGAACCTTCTCCTGATACACAACTGAAACCTTCTCTGGCACAGCTTCAGGCCTTTCCCTCGGGACTTGTCACTGGACACCAGAGGAACGATACCAGCGTCTTCCCCTTGGGAGGATGTCAAAGGCTGCAATACACACACACGCACACACACAAACGCGTGTGTGTGTGTCTGTATATGTATGTATGTATGTATGTATGTATGTATGTATGCACTTCAGTATGTATATATGTGCGTCTGTGTCCCCCGGTGCGTGTCCGTGCGTCTCTGCCCCGGCACCAGCCCCGGCCAAGGCTGCCCGCGCCGCCGCCGCCCCTCCCGCCGCCCGAGGCCTGAGGCGGGCGGGCCTCACTCGGTGGCGCCCGGCCCCCGGCCCGGCCCCCGGCCCGTCCGCACACCGCGCCAGAGCTGAGGGGAGCCCCGGCCCCGGCCTTACCCTCGCCCTTCTCCTCCCTCTCCGCCATGGCCGCAGCGCCGCGCTGTCGCCATGGCGACGCGGGCCTGTCGGGCCCTGTCCTCACAGCGCCGGGGGTCGGGCGCTCCCCGCCGGGCTCGGGGTGTCCGAGCCCCTGGTACGGCCCCACTGCGCCCCTCCGCCCTTCCAGGCAGCCGTCGAGTGAACCCCTTCAACCTGCCTCTGCAAAGGACTCTGTGTCTCTTCAAAATGCAGCTTTCCCCAGCAATTGCAGAGATTTACATGTGTCTGAGCTTTAGAAAGTGAAAGAACATTTTATTCTAAATGCCATCACGCCAGAACAGCTAAAATATTCTGTCTTAGTGATATTAAACAAAACTGTGCGGTTTAAATTTAGCTGTGAGTTTTAGCAGACAGGCTTGCGATGCCTGGGTCTTCTGACTCTAAAACAACTGTGAAAGTAGAAAAAAACACAAATATTAATATTCTGGCAAGATGCAACCATATATTCCTAGAAAATAAATATTTATGAAATTCCTAGAGCTAAAACCTTGTCCTCACTACAGCAGGTGCCTGTTTGTCAGATGTTCAGTTTTGCAAAGCCCGCGTGGATGACTCCTCCTCACACACTCAATTCCATCTCTCAAACAAACAGTTAATGATGTTCTCAGTATTCATGGAAGCAAAGCCTGAAATTTAAAAAACACATGGAGCACAAACAGAGCTTCTTTGCTTATGGCCCTAAAAATGTCACTTTTTTAGAACATTTTAAAATTTGCTATTTGCCTTTCAGCCACTTATTTTTGCATTTTTTATTGAACATGGTTCAGAGTAAAGAGGGTATAACAGATACCCAAGAGAATACATCTTTACTCTGTTGGGAAAACAGCTGATTATGCTCTCTAACAAAGCTGATCCATCTGAAAGGTTATCTACTGACTTGAGCAGTTTATTAAAGTAACTAAATATTTCAAACTACATGTTTGACTACAGGAGTACAGATTTGTTTCCTCTCAAATTGCTAACAGAAATTTTGGTGAGAATAGCATGGCAGATGAATTTAGAGAATGCAGCAGCAGAAGAAAAAACCTTTATCTTTCAGTCTTACAGGGGTCCTATTTCTTATTCCCTTAACCCCTCCACATAGAAAACCTGTCTTTCCTGATTTGAGGTCTATGGTGGTGGGTCAGTCACATGTTTGAAGCTGGAGAAAAGTGCAAAATACATTGTTTTGGCAAGGATGCACCTCTCTTACCTCTTCTCTCCCCTACCCCAAATGTAGAATTTAATGTTTTTAAATACTGTGCCCAGCATTAGATTTCTTATATAATTTTCCACATCATACATCATAGGACACTTATAGCTCTTCTACAAATGCTACACTAATTCAAAGTATTTACTACATATTCCTAAAAAAACCTTAATAAAATCCTGTTCTAGTTACTTGGGTTTTCATGACAAATCCATGCCCAAAATATTAACAACTCTTAGTTTTAAAATAAATACAAGTATTGCATATTGTGCATATTTATTGAGATTATTGCATGTTCATAGTAGATTTTGAAAGGAAGTGAGTCACTGCAACTGTGACGTGGTAAGACAATAACTCCACTTGGGCATCCTCCTCTAACATCTTCCCAGCAATTTCTCCAGGACTTGCACTTGGCTTTCCTCATTGACAGGCACTAATCTTTGTGTCCTCCAAGAGAGATGGTAAAAAAAGCAGTGTGCTGATGCTGATGAAGGAAGGGGAAATTGTGAAGTGTACCACAGCTGTGAGATGTCATTTATACCACAACATCTACATGCTGTGGTAGCTTCTGGCTCTGGCCCTCGTGAGCTGCTGGAAGAGCTCCTTGGGGAAAGTGTTGTTGTGAGTTTATAAAGGCCTTGCTCAAATCCTGGATGTTCGTATCAAACTTGTTAAGTTTGATAACTTTAGCCTAGCTACAGAATTTTCACTGACTCAGAGCTCATACAAATTTCAGCAAACAGCATTTTGCACTGTCCTGCCTGTGCTGTTGAGATTCCACTCGGGACAATTACTGTAAATCAAAGTGCTTCGTTTGCATTGTCCACTCTAGCCTAGAGTTTCCTTTTGCTTTCAGCAGCATGCAGCCAAGTATCCTTATTCCCCCAATTCATAACACATCAGGCTTTGGTGTCTTGCCTGTCTCCAGGAGCAGAACAAAATACTGAAAGAGAAAGCATTTCAAAATGAGAACTCACTGCTTTAAAATTTCCTGGCAATGTATCTTGAAAAATCTGTGTAGGGAAAAAAATGTTAACAATTATAATGCAGATCAAATACCTGATATGGACCTCAACCATATAGCTGTTTCCCTTTTAACTTAATGCACAGATACCTCAAACCAAGGGTATGAGTGGGCTGAAACAACTAATCACATTTTGGCACAGACAAGTACAAAAGGAAACCCAGAACTACTAATTCAACAGCTTGAAATATCAGCTGCTGCATGCAAGATCTTTACAGAGCTCCTCTGAAGAGAACATACCCTTTTAAAATTGTGATTTTTCATTTTAAAAATGTCAGAAGATATCTCAGGAAAATTATAAAAGAATCCAGCATCATTGATATAAAGCGTGAATCCACTGAAGTCTCATAGACATAAGGTTCCCTTACCTCCACTCCTAATTTCATCACATATATTCCTCTCAGTTATCAGGGTCCTATCACACATTTTGCATATTCTCCATGCATATGTTCAGAAATGTTATTCAGCAATAAAAACAGGTCTAAACTGGGAGAAGTGATGTAAGAGAGAGAAGTTCAAGGAGGTTTAATAACATCCTACAAAGCTGTGTCCCCCCATGGCTTCAGGACTGCAAGCATCTCAACACATCTTTGCTCCAAACATTTGCCAAAGACCTTCACTCCCTCTGTGGGTCCTTGGTGACCATATAATTGAAGGCACAAAGAAGCCTATTCATTTGTCCTTCACAGAGAAAGAAGGTGGATAACTATGATTTTGTGACAGGGCTCTTAGCTATAGCTCCTCTGCAGCGAAACGGGTACAGCTGTGCTGTTTAGCAGGTGTTTCCATGTCACTGTACCCTTTTTTACCAGTGTGACATGAATGACCCAAGTGTACCTTCATTCCACTCTTCCTCTGGGATCAGCAGCTGATTTCAATGACTCAGAAACAGACTCTTCAAAACAGAGTATTATCTAAATATTAGCTGTTCACCAAATGTTACACAGTAACCAGATAAAAACGAGAAAAAGACTCTGTCGTTCCTTGCCTATACTGTATCTTTCCCTACAGAATTTAGGTAAATTGCACTTGAGAGCAGCTACCTCTTTCCTTCATGTGTAGGAGGGGAAGACAGCTTCTCCTCTGACTTGTTCTCTTTGTAACTGCAGGCTTTGATCCTGTGCTTGGAGTAGATGAAGAGAAGCCTAACAGAGTAGGCAGAGACAGACATACAGGCATGCCCTCCATTATTTCCTCTACCACTGACCTCTTCCAGGCTGCTGTTATATTTGGATTAACCTTACCTGTAATAATTTTGCTTTCTTTAAAAAAATTAATTCTTCCTGTTCTCACCTACAAAACAGCAAAAAGTACATAAATTATACATAAAAGTGCATAAATTGGCTTAATTTTTAAATATAAATAATAAACCTAGAAGCCCAAAATATGACCTCTTAAATAAAATGTCAGCATATGATTCCTTCACACATATGGAGTTCATCAGTGCTGAAAGGAGAAGATCCAAGTCTTCTCCTTCCTCCCTTCTCTCCTGCTGGCTGCATATCTTCCTTCCACCTTGTGCTGGCTCTGCCATTCACTGAGAGCAAATATGAGTCACAGAGGTAGGGAAAATACAATCCATCAAAAAGTGAATAGTGTTCGGCCCTATTAAGAAACTCAAAAAAGCATCTCAATCAGCACATCCAAGAAGTTGGACCCTGCAATTAGAAGAAAGAAGTAGAGGGGAAGGCAGGAAGGGTGAGATGTTCTTTTGGATGGAAAAAGCTCAGTGGCTGTCTGAGTCCATAAGTAAAAGACTGAAGGAAGAAAGGGGGAAAATCAAGTTTGAAGGCTGATGATGATAGCAGCATCTCAAACCCTTCTCAGTCCATGGGATGGCTTTGGAACTGTCCTGGCAAATATCTCTTACTGCTCGCGTACAGCTACTATCTTATGGATCTTTAGCTCCTTCTGTCCAGCTTCAACAAAGCTGCATTTGAGGAAAAGTAACTGAACATACATTAAAAATGAATTGCTAGGAAAAAGGAAGCATTTCTTTACTGCAGCAATATTCCTCAATGTCAAGGAGCTGCTGGCAGTGCTCAGCCTCTGGGACTATGCCTAAAGAGCTGCACCAGAAAAAAGCTCTTTCTTTTATATGTAAGTTCCAGGATACTTCTCCCCATCCCACCCAGGCACAGAAATGGCCCTAGAGATCCATATATTTTAACCTTCAGACTTTATTACCATTAATTATATCTGGAAGTGAAGCCAGGATCCCCAAGAACACGGCAGCAGGAACAAAACACAATCATCCATCTGCCTAGCAACATGGGTTGCCATGAGTACTTCTCCCTGTGCTCCACAGGCAGCAGGGGCTCACCACTGAAAGCTGAGCCAAGCTCAAGAGCCCCTTGAAAAAGGGCAAAGAGAGTCTGCTTCCTCAGAAGAAGACATTCCATCTCCAAGACCATCCTCTGGAGCCTAGAATGTGTCAGCCAGCAGACTGAAATTGGGAAATGAGGGATTTCTGGAGTACTAAAAAAAATTCCAGTGGAATTGCTCTCACAAGAAGCAAAAGCAATGACGTTGGGAACATCAATGCTGTTAAAACTCCATTCTTTTCTTCTCTGTTCTGTTGAGAAAGTTCTTTCCATGTTTTAATACCATGCCAAAAAAATCCCCAATAGCATACTATCAAATCACTGACTTTTCACACTTACGAAGAAAAGAAGAAAAACCTGTGAGTGGTACTGAAGACATGGAATTACTTTATAACATCCCTACCTCAGGAGATCTTTGAATCACCAACCATTTGTAGGAGGCTCAGAGACAGTATTTAAGATAGTCATTTGTGTGGTTCTCCACTGGGAATGCTTTAGACCTCATTAGAAGAAAGGATACTCAAAGAGACAGGTTTTGACATGTCCCAGAAGGTTCATTTTGCCGATCTTAGAAAAAGCAAAAGATTACTTGATAATTATTTAATATTTAAGGGAGCCGCCCTCATAATGTGGTTATCTAGAAGCTATTTAAAAATAGAGATTTGTGAGGAAAACAAATTCAAGGTTTCAAACTGACATTTCAACAATTGTAATTGAATGGGACTCTTGAATAATGGAATTATATTCATGTTACCAATATTGTGGAGCTAACCTTTAAAAAATAGCTCTTACTTTGTTGTTTGCATTATCGTAACATGCAATTTAAGAGTATAAAGGCCATGGCAGAGATAAATAAGCCCAAAGTGCATTTTACAAAGATGTCAACCATGACACAGAAGTAGTTAACCTTGGGATGAGAGAAGGAACTATAGGTTATACATCTGAATGATCATATAGGGCCCTTAATCAGTTGAGGCATGATATAGTACTTTTTAATACTTAGAAAAATCTTCCTAGCTCATGAGTAGCACAACTACTTCCTTTTCTATCACCTGTCAAGATTATTTGGGCATGAAAATGTTGCTGTACTCACTAAGTTAGTAATAATCAAAAACAAAATGAACCTGGGTATAGAAAATCTAAGCACTTCTGATCATTCTACTTTCTTCAAAATGCAAATCTTCATTTATTAAAAAAAATTTTAGACCATCTGCTTGTGAAGATTATGTTTGCATAACTGATGTAACACTATCCTTTTAAATTTTCAGTAGGATAGTAAGGGAGAAAATCATCTTCCATAACAAGACCCGTTACCATGTTCAGGATTTTACTTTACAAGTCTGACCCCACTACCTGCTTAGGTTAACTTCAGAATTTCAGTGGGAATAAAGTTAAGGTCTGGGAGACTGATCTTAATTCACAATTTATTCATCTCCACTAAGACAAAGGGCACAGGATTAAGCCTAGTGTTATAGCATAAGCACCACCTTAATTCTCATTCATCTCAGTGGTATTTTATTCAAAAGACTAATTGTATGGCTAGCTTGTTTTTCCAGGTTCATGAATTTCATTTATTACTTAAATATAAGCTTTAACTTTGCAGATATCAAATGTATTTCCATATTTAAACAGTTAACTCTGATCTAACTAGAGATACTGCACAGAGTATGTTTTGTAGACTTCCAATACAGACTTACTATTGTAAAATGAAAGTTGCTTTGAAATAAAATACTTTAAAATACTTTGTTATCTTAAGAGTGGGAAAAAGAAACAGAACTAAGACACATCCCAGAGATATTTTCTATACCTTCAGAATAAGAAAGAAATTGAACTCCTATTTGATTCCCTCATGAGGGATAGGGAACTTTGATGCACTGTGGCAAGAAGACATATAGCTGTATTAATGAAAATCTAATCTGTGCTCAGAGACTTTGCATGTTGGCTATAAATGTAAAATATTCATACCACAATAGCCTGTTAGACTGTCAAAAGCTGAAGTTCAGCCAATTTTACCAGAAAGAGTTGACATTTTGCTATATTCTTCATTCTAGGGAGCTGAGAAAATAAGCTATCAAAACCACTCCTCCACTTGTAAATTTTGCCAGTGCAACTATTTAGATGTGGCATAAATCTAGAAATAGGAAGTGTTTGTCTACTGCACCATTTAGACACAGTAACTCAAACTAAGAGCAATAACAAATGCTTGAGATTGGTGAGTTTTGTGTCACTGTGTCAGGATAAGCAGAGACAGCACCTCCTTTTGTATCACCTTCTCTACCATGACCCAAGGAACAGCCATGAAAAGATCTGAGGAGAAAACTGATTCAGCTAGAGAATACTTTTGTTTTGTGGTTGTGGTTACCAGGTTGTGAGCTGGGCCAGTGTGGCAGAAAAAAGAGTGTAAGAACAACTGTCAGGGGCAGAGGAAACACAGACCTGCCACTGAGGAGCAGCCTGACACTTTCAGTGCAATCTCCAAAAAGGGGCCTGTGTTCTGGCACTGGCTTTGCCTTCTCCCAACTCAGATGGCTGCTGAACTATCTTCCAGTCATGCTCCATTCACATAAAGGTGCACCAAGGAAGCAAAAGCAGGGCTTGGAAAAAGAAACATCATCATTTATTAGACTAGCTGACAGAGCTGAGAGGATAAAAAATCCCAAAACAACAACACAATGGTTTTTGACATATAATCCCTTTTTCGGCTCTGAGAAGAAACTGCAGCCCTTCAACAGAGTGCATTGGTCATCATTTCCAAATAACTGTAGCTTTATTATGTTACCTTATTTGGATTGTTGGAGTGAAATGGCTAGGTGGGAGCAGCAAGGTGGAAGCAGTGTTTGCAAAGGAATACATGGTAAGGACATTAGCCTTGGGGGACTAAAAGACAAGCAGTTATCACATGCAGAGCCCTAAGGAGCAGGGAGAACTGCAACGTGCTAAGTGCTAAACTGATTCTAACAGACACCGCAGATAGCTGCAAATAAAGGAAACTTAACAGGAAGAGGCACTTAAGCATCCTGATAAAGCCATTTAAATTGTCTTTGGTTTGGACATTCAGAGCTATATCACTTAAGAATTTATGAAACCGTGCAATGAACCACACCAGGGAAATGACAAACAACCTGGAAAATAACCCAGGAAATACAAATTTGGCCTCAAAGTACTAAGGGGTTATTACTGTGTGAGATGAGTTCTCATTTGCTGAATAGCCACCTAAAGACATGCACAGTGTAATGCAGGGAGCAACAACTGCTTAAGCCGTGGCTGCTGATGAGACAGTTGCTTGTCAGGCACTCTGATCACACACAGGTCAGTGAGTAAGATTATTCCAACATATAAAGATTTAAAGCATAGGAAAGCTGTGATCAATGACCTCCTCACTTAAGGAAGTTATGTCTAAGACTACACAGGATAGTAAAAATGGACTATTTCATATATACATACCTGCTAACTGAACTTTACAAAGTGAAAATACAAGTTTAATAATCCATCTGAAACTCTGGATCTGTAAACCCTAGATAGGTAAATTCTTCCCAGTTCTATTTCATTAGCACCATGGTTTGCCCTCAGGAGCAGGATGGCTATGGAAATAAACCTAAAAGTGGTGCCACTTGCAGTGCAAGATAATGACTTTTTTCTAATTGCTCATTGAAATATATATTAAAACAGAGCACAGTTTTTATCTGGTTTTATATATACTTGCATGATACAACAGTATTTATTGGCATTGCTGTATATATCAGTGACACCTTGAAAGCTGGAGTTATTTTCAGTTCAGATTAACTCAACCAGACAGAGTCCATTTTTTAACTAAATCACAAATTCTGGAAACCTGAAGACCAAACCTTGCTGCAGTGGTTTGAGGCAATAATGTCTCTTAGTGACCTTACCTTCCACTACCAGCTCACATCTCTCACTCTGTAATGGAAGAACTCGTTAACAGTGGGTGTGGAATGTCCTGGTATGTCTCCTTCCATCCCCCTTCCTCCCACCTTGGCTGTTCAACACAGCACAACATATTTAATAATTTAAATTGATAAACATAGCTGTGACCCAGGGAGTGGTCACACATTCCATTTTGTCACTTCTCAAAACAGTGCATCTGCTGGGACAGTAAAATCTTAAACCACTGCAGCTAAACTAGAGCCAATCTGCCATTGAAATTGATAAGTGTGGGTTCTCTGTTGCCAGACCTCAACTGGGAGCCTGGATAAGTTTTTCAACTTCCATTTGTCCAAGACCAAGACATGTAAGTGAATGTTCATGTGCAGTTGTTCACCAGATTAAGAACCAGCCTCCAAGAGCTCAGGATGCCCCATCTGAAAAGCATTGTATCCTATTTCTGTTGCTTGTAAACTGAATATCAGTGTTGGGTATTTTAGGCTACCTTTAAGATACTGTTTCTCTCTCTCCATTCCCTTTGCAAGTAGTTTGTCTTTTATGTGCAGTGTGGAGCACCCAAGATGTGTTGAAGGTACAGATGGTGTACCCAAGTGCGGAGAATTCTGAAGAGGTTCTCCTTTTGTGTCCTGTGTGCCTCTTTAAACACCTAAAGCAGACACAATACTTGAAGCTTTCCTTTCAGTGGCACCACCACTCTTCCTCCTCCCATGGTGAAATACCTGCATGCTAGAAGTTGAGGTTTCACAGAACTATAGTCTGACCCAGGATCACCAGATCCCAAGACACTAAACTGACCACACTGTTGATCTCTGGCCCTGACACCAGCAAGTCTAGCAGGATCAAATAACAAGGGGGTGCAGTAACATGTTTTCCCTTCTAACTCCTGGTCAAATATTTACAGGCTGGAAGGGACCACAGATGGGGTCATTTGGTCCAGCCTCTCTTAGTCTCCCCAGCAAGCCTGCATGGCCACAGTAGTATTTTCATTAAGCAGTTTATCTATGAGACCTTCCAAAATGGCTACCAGAAATCTGCCAGGATGCTCATGAGCTGATCTGGTAGCCATGGAGATACACATGATCCTTCTAATCTAAAATTTCAGAAGTCTGAGAACCTCTTGTTCTCCTAAACAACTCTAGCAGCCAATTTTTTAGTATATTTTCAGGAGTCCCATTCCCAGAGTGACTGAAGAGCTCCTCAGTAAATACATCACAATCCCAGAAAAGACTAAAAGAGATTTTTAGTCTTTGTGAATTACTTGCATTCGGTAGTAGAAGCAAGAAGCTGATTTTCAGATCTCTGTTTTTATCACTTTCCAACCTATATTCATTGACATAAAATATAAATGCATAAAGTTATCAGCCTAGAGCTATTGGCTTCCCTATAGATTTGAGAAATGAGAAACACAAAGGAGAATGTCTGATTTGAGACTTCCAAAGAAATAAATACCCAAGTCTTTTCTCAGTAGGAGCAATCTTCAGTAATATCAGAGTTTGAAAGGAGTTGGAGGTGGGGGGATCTCCACAATCACAGATCACACAAAGCTCCTGGCCTGGCATCTTATCTGCATAAGGCGTGGCTGGTTTTGAAGGGGCCAGTGCCATTAGCAGCAGTTCAGTGGTTGGAAGGATATCTTTTGTTTTGAAGAGAACCATTACCAAATCCTTTTCTCCATCCTCCCCACATCTTTCAATAGCCTGGTGAATTGCAGCAGATAAGAGTTGGGTTTATATTAAGCATAAAGTTTCACAGACCAATCTAGCTTGTAAGAGCCCTTTTTTTAGTCAACTTTGTGATCACAAATAATTGCACGGAATTAATCACTTATATTGTCACTTGGAAATCAAGAATAAAAGTGCTAATTTCTGGAAGCTGGAGAGAGCATACGTGCTATGTGCTGAGAAAAACTGATGGAAATATGCACTGGGAAGAAAAAGATCTGTGAGGTATTACTGTTGGAAGAATTAGAATGAAACCTAAATGGGAGGATTTAAAAATAGAACAAAAATTAAGAACAGAAGTGAAAAAAACCACAATCAAATGCTTGAAACAGAAGCATCAGGGAAAAATGAAAAAAAAAAAAAAAAAAAAAAAAAGAAAGTAAAACTCCATATAGATAGGTAGAAAAATTGTATGTGGCACAGTAATGTATAAAGAAGCTTTAAGTTCGAGGGGGGAGGTGGGATCAAAACAAAAATCCAAGCCAAAAAACAAAACATGAATATAGGATGATCTACTGATACAAAATATCAGCAGACCTGAATGGCTAATGGAAAAATCCCAGCCTTGAGGCACATACTCATACTCCATCCCAATCATAAGGCAAATATATATGCTTAGCTTTACCTCACACAACACCAGTGAGTTCAGCAGTAAGCTCCACCAGTGTAAATCACACTTCTCCCTCTCTTACACCCCCAGTTTCAGCAGATGCAGCCACAGTAAAGACTGGGAGAAAAAAAAAGAAGACAGGAATGAAATGCAATTTCCAAGTCAGACTGTTAAAAGCACTGAAAGAAAATACTTCTTTATCCTTACAAATGTGGTTCCAAAAAGACCTAAAGGGTAGAAGGGGAAAAGCCAACATACTGTTACCCAGCTTTAAACTTTTTAATTTTGAAAAAGGGGCTGATAGAGTTTTAAGAGATCCCGGTACCCTGCAATAAGCAACCTTACTGCTAATTGGAACACTGTTTCCTAAATTTTCTTTTCTTACTTCTAAGGAGTTTTCTGTTTTCATCTTCTCTAGAAATAACAGAATCTCTGAAGTAATTTCACAAGGGAAAAGTAATAAGTTAGTTTAATAAACTTGACCAAAGAAGGAAAGTAAATTTCAATTTTCAACAAAAATGCTTCAAATCCAGAACACATTCTAGAAGAGCACAGTGTTTACCACTGGTATTTATTAAATGCTTTTTTTAAACTTTGCTTTATTCAAACTTCTTCTGGATACTACCCAAGAATAAACCCTGTCAGCATGAGGCAGCTGAAGCCCGGCCGTGTGTGTGTGTGCAGGCAGGCTCCTTGCTGCTGCACCAGCCCTCCTCCTGTAGCCCATATAGGGGGGGCTGCTCCAGCTCCTGCACCTCATTCTCTGCCCTCCTGCCCTCTGAAAGCCACAGACTCCCAGGAAAGCCATGGTACACATCCCAACCAAATTCTTCCCCTTCTCCTGTCAGGCTGCAGACTTGTTCCTTGGCTCAGAGGTACCTTGGGTCTCCAGGTGCCTATTCCCGAGCAGATGGGCCCCAAGCGCTGCTGGCTGTGGGTGATGAATGCATCCCAGCTCTTGGCTCCTGCAGGGCTTCATTTGGCTGCCTTGCAAAGGGAAGTGCTCTGTCCCTGGGTCTGAAAGTGCAAGCCTCCACTGTGGTCCCCCATCACACCAGTAACAGTTTGCGTGCTGGGGAGAGGAGGAGGAAGGCATCAGAGAAGGAGGGGTATTTTCACAAATTTTTCTGCTGAGTATCCAAATGGGTTTCTTTGGATTTGTTACCTGTTCACAGCAAAGAAAGTGAAAAGTGACTCAGCACCCATGTTTATTCACTTCCTTCCCAGGCTGCCAGTTTGGGGGTTATCTGGGGTAGAGTTCTCCAAAGCAGCCCTCGTTCACTTGGAAGCAGATTTTCAGCTCATTTCATGTGGGCTGCTGCAAGCTGCAATCCGCTGCCAGCACAGGTCAGGTTCAAGCCAGATTTCTCAATGTTCCAGCAAAGTTCTGCATCATTATGATAAAGTATTTCAAGTACATGAAAGCATTTGAGATACATACAAATGGATGAAGAATATAGGGAAAGCTATAAATCAGCAATTGAGAAGTACAAAAGAACAAAAGGAAATATTACCAGAAATATTTCCTCATAATAAGCGTGCTTCAAATATACACTGGACTTAAAACTTTCTTCTGATTTATTGCTGTTTGCAAAACCATGGCATTAGGTAGAAACTTATCTTGTTAAGCCTAAGAACTTGAACAGGGATGGATAGAGTTAGTTACTATGGAGTTTTAAAAAAAATGTTGGCTTTTGTGATGAGACCAGCTTCAGAGAAGAAAGAGAGGATAAAGGAAAAGAAGCTGGGTTTAAGCATTCATTTAAAGATTTGCCATCTGAATGCTCTGCATTAATTTCCTTTAATTCTGATCAGTTATAAGAGCTTTTCTTCATGTAATTACTTATTTTTCAAGTGTTTTGTGGTTATTTTGTTATTGTTGTAGTTGTTGTTTTTAAACTAGAGTATCTGAGACTTTCCTATGTGGAACATACTGGTGATAAAAAAATCTGCCTCTTCTCTGTTTTGAAGGTGTGAGATTTGTGCTTGAAGTGCATGTCTGTTTTCACTCCTTTATAATGATACTTTTGGTTGTAAATTTTTCAAGTATGTAAATGATAGACAAGCACACTGTTGTCACACAGATCTTAGTTCAGAAACACTGCCCTGCCTATGATAATAGGATTGTTGAAACAGTTATTTGTTAAGACAGGCATGCTGTGTTCACCTTGCTTCTTACTTTCTTAACTTTTGCTGTTGAGGATCTCTTATTTTGCTGGTATGTGAAGCAGGAGAAATGTGCAGATGCCTTTTCTCATAGAGGAACTGCCAGGCAGTTCTATTTTCTTTTGTATGAAAAAGAAGTCATAAAATCCAGAATCTAATTGAGGCCCTGACCCCGTAATGAACTCAGCAGTCACATGGTCTGGGGACACAGGGAACGCTATAGGAGAGAAAGCCTTGGATTGCAAATACTGACAATTAAGGATGCTGCTCAAAACACATTGGCCTGATGTTATTTGAAAGGATAGCTTTATGTTCCTATCAGAAAATCTTAGTTGGATAGTTTAGGAGCTTGTTAACTCTTGGATTAGCTACTTTACAGCAGAAAGCCCTTAGAAAATTTTTTACCCTCCTCCTTCCTGACTTTACTGGCACTGTTCCTTCAGAACAGCGTGACCTGATGGGATACCTGGTTGTGATTCACAAGACATGCTGGAAGGCCTGCCTGCCTTCTGGCCAGGGTGCACTCCCAGAAATATTCTTAGCCTATGGATGTGGAACAGCAAGGTTACATGTCAGTGCTTTACTTCTGCTGTTTATTGTCAAATAATTGTTCTCAGAGAGTTTGTAGGAGACTCACTGAGGTTTTTTATGCTTTCCTAGGAAATTACCTGTAGTGATTTGCTAGCAGTTGCTTTAGTGTGTTGTCAGAAGAGTTTCTGTTGCTAAGTCTTTTATATGAAATTATGCTGGTTTCCCTCAGCCTGAAAAAAAAAAAAAAAAAAGGCTGAGCAGAGTTGCTCCAGCAGAGTGGGTTAAAGAGCAGTTTATGACAAAATGGCTTTCTTTCCAGAGAGCATTCTACGGTGAAGTTAATTCAACTAATGCAGTTTCCTAAAATGAATCAACTGACCAAACCTCTGACCTAATTTCTTTATCCTCCTTTTAAAAATTATATAGGGTTCAATCTTAAAGTTAAGTTTTCCTTTTCATTTTTGAGCTGGCTTCATTTGGGGCTAAAAGAAAAGCAGCTGGACTTGGATACTGCTTCCAAAGGTAAAAGCCAAGAGATCTGCAACCAAGACTGTGAGGAAAGGCAGTTTTGTACTCTCCAAGATAGTTTTTGGTGCTTTGGAGTCTGCTTAGCAGACCTCAGGATTTTGTAACAGCTGCCTTGTAGGATTGCCAGGGTAGTGCCTAAACAGGGAAAGCTGCTTGGGGTCTATCTATCTATCTGGGCTCCAGCTGTGTGTCACACAGAAGAGGCCATCTTGAAAGCATTCTAACATGTATTAATGAATATTTAAAAATAGTTCACTTAGTCAGCTTTACCTATCACAGATTTAAGGCATGCCATGGTAGTACCTTTAGTTGCCATAAAATATTCTTTAAAATTCTAGGTTTATATGGATTTTTTAGCATGGCCTTCCCAATCTGTAGAAGCCACTTTTTGTGTACTGAGTAGACAGAGGAGATGGTCTAAGAGCTAGCACACAAAAAGTGTGCCACAAAAAGTGTGTGGTGACTTTTCTTTTTTGGCAAGAGCATCATATGATGTTTATGAGGGAAAGGAGAAAGATGTATTGAAGAAGCTTAAAGAGTAAAATCCCTTAAGTGTAAAATTACGATAGGCATGTATTGTGTGTACTACAAAGAGCGTTAAGTACCAGGAGAGGAAACCAGCCCCAGAAGGTGGTTATCTGGACATCAGTGGGGGCTGTATTTTCAAAGTCAGGTTGAACAGAAAAGTTGCATTAAGCAAGAGCTGGTCTGTGGCTGCCAGTTGTGAATTGTCCTGTCTCCATGATTGGGTTTAGTTACATATCTTGACCATTTGTGTCTTCATATGTGAGCAGAAATGTACACAGAAACTGATAGTCAACTTTAAAACCTACTTATGATTGTTGTAATAGAGCCTTAGAGAGATTAATTGATACTCCCTTGAAATGGTTCTTCCACATTGTTTTCTCACAGGAGAACCATATTTTTGGAAGCTGATTTACAATGCTATCTCCTCTTCCACAGACTGACTGCTGTGCAGAGGGGTTTAGTCTATCTAAATTTCCAGAGTTCACAGCTCCACTCTAGTGAATGTGTATATGTGGCAAGTTACCAAAAAAATCTCCAGGAACTGCAGATGTCTGATTTGTGGAGCTAAGTATCTTCTTATTAATTAGTTCACATATAGGACTTGAGACATGTATAGTGAATAAACTTCTGTATGGCTCTGAATAAAGCCAAAATGAATCCTGGTTTTAATGTTGGAGAATGCAGCCTTTTTTCCCAAGGCCAGGCTTAGAAACTGTGAGTCATTGAATGCTCTGAACCAAGAAACTGTTTCTCAGAAACTCATGGGCTTGGGTTTTGGATTTTTTTGTTAAGCAAAGCACATTACTCCTTGGAAATGGGAAAAGGGGTATTCTTTTTGTTATGGGGTAGTGAGGGTGACAAACACAGGTCATGGCTGACATGTGATGTCCCAGTGTAGCCTTCCAGTGCTTCCTTCTGCTTGGTGGGATTACTCAGCTACATCATCCAGCACAGAGGAAAAGCAAAAGAGCATAAGTCTCTTAAAAATTACTTGTTTACCAACTCTGAAGTGACAGTCACCTACAGGCCTAAAGCTGGCAGAAAGTGTAATAAAACAAAGATGCTTCTGAGGAGAACTGGCTAACCAAACCAGTGCCAGAAACCTGAATTCAGTCCCTTGAACCTTGACAGATCTACTTGTAATTAGACACTAACTACCCCTTAGGTCCTGAGGATGCTGTCAGACCTAACTAATCTGGTTCCTATGGAATTAATAGGCTTTATTTTGGCATATGACCACCTCATTTCTGAGACTGAACTCCCCTGATATTAAAATGCCATGGAGAGATTATAGATAGTACAAGGCAAGGTCAGTATAGTTCAGCATCCTGACTGTGATGGTGAGCAGTAGTGCGTGTCGGGGAATGAGGAGCACAGTGCTATTACTCCAAAACAAACTCCTGGCCTCCTAGCAGACAGATCCTAAGATAGACCCACCTATGGAGATAGATAGATAGATAGATAGATAGATAGATAGATAGATAGATAGATAGATAGATAGATAGATAGATAGATAGATAGATAGATAGATAGATAGATAGATAGATGATAGAGGCTAAGAAATCATCAGAACTGCCTGTTAGTTGTGCAACGTCACTTGGGACAAATCAGCATTTTAAAAATGCCTGAAAATCTCTCATTGAGTCTAGTAATGATTAATGAGTATTTCATGAGCAGTGATGAAAAGGGAGAAAGAAAAAGACTCGCTCCACACACTGCCTGCTAGCATAAAAGGCAGCAGAGTATTTCAATAATGATATTCTCTTTTAAAGTAATGGTGTGTTGAAAGTGGAAATCTGGAGGCAATATTAATTGAGGGCAGATGGATTAAGGAAGAAGACGCCAGGAACATACTTTGATGGTCAGATGTAGGGTAAAGCACAACAAAAGGAGCCAGAACAGGGCAGACAAGGCTCTAAGAGAGCAGAACAGGAAAACACAAATGCCTGGGTTCGTTCTCCTGCAACACTGAAGATGTGTGGAAAGGTTCAAAGCCCAGGTGGGATTGGACTCTTGTGATTGTTCAATGCCCTCCTAAAAGCTTCCTCTTCCTTTTGTTACCTCTTTGTCACTGCTCTTGGTAAACAGAAAAAGGAGAGAGATTTGGAAGAACTAAGGGTGAATAATGGAAAGAACATTATACGAGAGCAGAGCAACTAATTGAAGTCTAAGGGAGAACAAACAAAAATGAGGGAAACCAGAAACTGATCTGCTGAAGGGCCAAGTTCCAGAGGACTTGGAAATTACTTTTGAGAGGGAAGACTGGTTTTAGGTTAGGAAGTAACACAGGTAGGAGAAAAATGCTATATGACTGATAAAAAGTGCATAGGATTGTATCTTTTATATATGGGGGCATGTCACTTCTCATTTAAATAGAAAGGAAGATTATGTTTCAATATATTTTGAGACCAAAAAAAGGCAATTTTAATAGAGTATTGTGACTACTAGCAATCATGTTTTGTTTTTCATATGGCCATCATCATACAAGTAGCAGCTTTGCACATTAAAGCTTAAAGTGCTTTACTTTAGTGTTATCCTGTTTCAGGAGGTTGCATTACCAAACACTCATTTGGTATATGGCTGGCATCTATCTATCTGCATGTTCTAAGAAAAGCAGAGTTGAAGGATTTACTAAGTATCTGAGCTAAGAGGGTATGGCAAAGAGGAGAGCATCATCCTTAACCCATTTTTGTCCTTCAAAGTATGAATAAGGGAAAGGCACTCTTGAAAGGACTCAAAGAGGACAGGGGAGTATCTTAAGAGAGACTTTTCCCAGGGACAGATATGCAATAAATATGTATTTAACTTACATATAGAAAAAGAACTTTTTTAACACTGAGCAGCAGTCATTAAAGTTACACATCTATTTCAGTCATGTGTGTGTTTTATTTACTTAGCTTTATGATTATTTACAACTATTTATTTATTATTTACAATTGAATCACCTGACATCTGGAAATTAACTGGGATTTCTCACTTCTGTAATAACAGGTAACATAACTGTAGTCTGAGAAGTCTTGCTACACCTGTTTGGTAGTGTAATTAAGTGTGTGGTTAGATAGTAAGCATTACCCTTATTATGATGGTATGAGTTAATCTCCTTTAAAAATAATAAGTTCATCCTTCTAAGTGGTTTAATAAATAGACAGCTGTAGTAACTTTAAAAGCCTCAATTTAATAGTGCTAAATTTCAAGGGAGGGAGGGGAAGGGAAATGTTTTTTACTTCATCTACTTGTGCCTTTATATACAGGCTTGGATCCTTTAGGGTAAGGATCTCTCCATGAGCCTCAAAGCTGTTAGCTGTTTTGTTTCTCCATGGTAACAGGAGTACAAAGCAGTATGAGCATGTTACTGAAGTGGGGAGACATGACATCCTTTAGGAATGGCATTACATGTGAGGACTACAGCTCTCAGGCGATTCTGAATGAGGGTGTGTTCTAGCACAGAGGCACTGTCAATATGTGCAGATGTGCTCGTTTAAGGCAAGGCTTAGGGATACAAAGATGGCCTAAAAGAATCTATCAATCCATAAAGTTTGCAGTAGTAGATTATCAGACATTGGGGTTGATTAAACTCTTCCAGAAATATGACTCAACATGTGAAAAACCCTGTGCAAGATCATGGTCTAAACACAGGGCTCTGACTGAAGTTCAGATAATACAGAGTTATTGATATATTTTCAGTTTAAATTTGTTTACACACCAAAAAAAAAAAACCAAAAAACAAACAAAAAACCCCCCAAAACCATGAGGGTTGGATAGGCAAATGCTATCTAAATGAATGCAGAATTATCTGTAAGTTTCAGTCAGTAATCTTGCAATATTAACTAGCTTAATTTTGTTGTCACTTTGGCAGAACAGTGTATGTCAGGAGTCCCTCAGCAGAGTAGCTAAGATTGTTCTTTGATGAAGAAATGGATGAAGGCAATGATTTGGAGTGGTACAGCTTAATCACACACTGACCTCTCCTTTGCGTTGATGTACTCTTACCCTTTTCTTCTGCTATTGAGGTGACTCTGACTTACTGGACTGAAATAAAATTTTCTAGCTTGACCTTAGAGAAAGTTCTGGCAACTTTTTTCTCATCTGTACATATTGCATCTCTTCCTGAATTGGTTCCAACAAGCTGTTGTGTGGTGCTGGGTTCAGCTAACCTTGCCAACCAAGTCGAGTTTTCTCCAAGTAGATGTAGCCTGCCTGAGGACAGAGCAGTGTGCGTGCACGTGTGTGAAAGAGACTTTTCCTTGCACACTTAGAACAGGATGACTTTCTTGTCTCTCTCCCCTTCCTCTGGGGCAGGTAAATGTAATTTGTTCTGGTTCAGGAGGCCACACAATCTGTACCAACACAAGGCAACTTCGTGGCAAACCCACCTTCCCTTCTGTTGCGCTCCATACTGATCCTCTGGTGGTTTGACTTGCATTTCTTTTCCTGCAATTGAAAATTAGTTCTTTATCTGGGCTCCCTAAGGAAGCCAACTTGTAGATCTGTGCTGCCTTTCTGCTCACGTGAAATCCTCTCCGCTCTGTTTTCACCTTACTTTTGACTGAATTGGAGAAATCCAAAATTCGATGCCTGTGCAACTCGTGTGGCTGGGGAGAGCCCCACGCACAGAAGGGAGAGGCAGGGGGAAGAAGAGGGAAAGCTGCGCAGTTTCGGTGAGCGGATTAGCCCCGTGCCGAGCTCCAGATTAGGAGTCCGTGCTCTGGAGAACCTTTGTTATCGCCGGCTGTGGCTGAGGCTCAGCCCCGTGCCTGCCTCCCGGTGCTGCGGAACGGGGCAGCCCCGCTCCCGCCCTTACATAACCGCGTTAGCAGGGCTGTGCCAGGGACCCGCTCCGAGCAGCAAGGCCCCTTTCCTAAGCCCATACGCAACAAAGCGTGCGGGGCCAGGCCCGACGTGGGCGCAGAGGAGCCAGGGGGATGAGGACAGGGTGCTGCTGCGAGGCTGTGGCAGGAATGTGCGTCCCTGGTGGAGGGGGGGCATTTCGGTGGGGCTGTCGCCTCAGGCGGGCGGGAGCTGGCACGGGGGTGGCTGGCAGCGGGCTCATTGTGCCGGAGCGCTGTATCTATCGGCCGCTTGGCCGCCGCCGAAGAAGCCGGCGGGCCAGGGGCGGCGGGGAGCGCTGCGCTCGGGCGGGTATTTACGGTAATGCGGGCGTTACGGTAGCGCGGGAGGGCCTACGTGCGCGGGGGCGGGGCGGCGCGCGCGCGGCGCCGGTGCGTGCGCGGCCCCGCGAGGCGCGTCTCCCTCGCGAGCTCGCGGTGAAAGGATTTGGCGCCAGGCGGGTCCGGCTCCGCAGCTCCCGCAGCCGCACGAACCCCCCGCGCCTCCCGCCCGCACCCACCGCCCGCCGGGGCACTGACACACCGCACGCACAGCCAGAGCCGCCCGTCTGTCCCTGCTCGCCGCCGCCCGCGCGCCGCCCAGGGACCGAGCCGCCAGTGCCGCCGCCGCCGCCATGAGCTGCTCGCCCGTGAACGTGAAGAAGCTGAAGGTGTCGGAGCTGAAGGAGGAGCTGAAGAAGCGGCGCCTCTCCGACAAGGGCCTCAAGGCTGAGCTCATGGAGCGGCTCCAGGCCGCGCTAGACCAGGAGGAGGCCGGCGGGGGCGGCCCCGCCAGCGGCGCGGCCGAGCCCGGCAACGGCAGCGTGGAGGGGGAGGCGGCCGAGAGCGGCGGGGGCGCCGCGCAGCTCCGCCAGGGGGGAGGCCCCGGCCAGGCCGCGGCCTCCGCCATGGAGGACGACGACGAGGAAGGGCTGGAGGCCGCCGATGGCGACGCCATGGAGCTGGGCGAGGAGAACGGCGAGCGGGCCGGGGGCGGCCCCATGGAGGAGGAGGCGGGCGGCGAGGAGGAAGAAGAGGAGGAGGAGGAGGATGAGAACGGCGACGACCAGGGTTTCCAAGAGGGGGAGGACGAGTTGGCCGACGAGGAGGAGGCCGCGGCCGGAGACGCCAACGGCCACGGTGACCAGCAGCCGCCGCAGCCCCAGCAGCCGCAGCAGCCCCCTCCGCTCCTCCCGCCGCGCAGCGCCGCTGCCGCCAAGGAGGCTCCCGGCAAGAGCGCCGGGGGCGCCTCGGGGCCCGCCGCTGCTTCTGGCCCAGCGGGCCCCGCCAAGCAGCAGCAGCAGCAGCAGAAGAAAGCGGAAGGCGGCGGCGGAGGCGGCCGCCCCGGGGCGCAGGGCGCCGGGGGTGAGTGAGCGTGGCGGCGGGAACCGGGGTGGGGGCTCATTAATCCCAGCCCCCCCGCCATGACGGGGGTTGCCCGGCCGGGGGGGGGCGGGGGTGTGGGGGTGGTTTCCGGGGCGCGCGCGGGAGGACGTTGGCGGCCCCGCGCCTCGTGCTGGCCCAGCGGGGGGGGGGGGAGGGGCGCGGGAGGAGGGGCGGCCGAGGGGCCGCTGGGGCGCGCTGTGCATTGTGCGCGCGGGGCGCGCCTGACGTCACTTCCGGGCTGGGCCGCCGCCGCACGGGATGGCGCTGGGAAGGCCTGGCGGTACAATGGAGGCGGGAGCAGGAGGAGGAATCCCTTCCCTGGGGCTCCCGCCCGCGGCCCGCCGGGAGGAGGCGCAGTCGTGCGCATCGCACGGTGCCCTTGCGAGCGGCTGGCTATGTCCCGCTGCCTCCGTGGTGGGCGGGTGGTGATGGTGTTGCGGGTTTGGAGGCGCGGCGGGTCAGGAGGGTTTTTTTATCATTTTAGTTTTTTCTTTTTTTCTTTTCTTTTTTGTTTTTTTTTTGTGATGGTTTAAGTGGGGCTCATAACATTGAGGGCCGTATTGGCTGCTGCGTGGTGTATTGGCGACTTCCGTTTGCTAAATCTTTTCTGATTGGCGACTAGTTTTGAGTCTCCCGTGAAAATTCAACATACTGGGCTTTACCTTAATAACATAGTAAAATTCCTTTCTAAGATGTTACTGCTTATCTCATGCTGTAGCTTGCTGCAGTGTGCAAAGTCGAAACCGTTATATCGATTTTATTTCCAATTAAAATAAAACTTACAGTAATGTAAATTATTCATTGCTTCTGTTACAGGAGATGGTAAAACGGAGCAAAAGCCTGGTGAGAAGAAGAGGGGAGTAAAGAGACCACGTGAAGACCATGGCCGAGGATACTTTGAATACATTGAGGAAAACAAGTATAGCAGGTAAACAGAATTGGTGCTGGGCAGCATTTTGTGATGAGGGGGAATAGAGTACAGAAGTGTTGTTGTAACTTCGTGAAAATACATGTAGCCTTATTATGTTTTGTTTGGTTTTGTTTTCTCAGGGCCAAGTCCCCTCAACCACCTGTTGAAGAAGAAGATGAACATTTTGACGACACAGTGGTTTGTCTTGATACTTGTGAGTAAACACACTTTCCTTTGCTCTGGAAAGGTGTGGTGTTAAGGCTTCTAATCTTAATGCCACACTTTCTGAGACAGGGAGGATAACATTTGTTGATTTTCATTACAGGTAACTTTAAAAAAAAACCAAGAAAAATACTGTATTTCCATCCATTTTTAGCAAACAAAAGAACAGAAGGCTATGAGTATGTTAGCAGTAATAAGCTTGTTTTTCCTATGAATTCTGTAGTGATAGACAGTTCTGTGAAGAAATCTTAACCAAAACCCTAATCTGGTGTGGAAGCTTAGGTGGGTAAGTGTAGAGTGCACATAGAACACCCTGCAGACAGCTCGATGGGACAGCTGTCCAGCACTACTGCCCAGAAAGCTGAGAGACAGCAGCATAAGTGCTTACAAAATACACTTGGGGAAGGGAGCTTCCTGCATAACTACCCCTATTTAGTGGAGTGCTCTTTCTATCTTTTAATAAATTTAACAAAATCTAATAATGCCTCCTCAGAAATGACCCATTCATGTAACCTGTGGGTGTGTGGGCTTTGGGTGGTGGTTTGTGCAAGTGGGATGGCTAAGAGACTTGGTCAGCAGAGCATAGAAGTTGAGAAGTGTCTGCAAACGGGGGGTTTTTTTGAGGCAGATTATAAACATCATTATTACTGTAACATTCCATTATGGCAGAGTTAACATATGTATTCTTGGGGGTAAGTATAAGGACTCAGCACAATATTAGAAAACTTGAAGTAATGCTTGAACTTGTTGGATTCTTACAGTGCCATGGAAGGAAAGCTTAACTTTTGGCATTGTCTGGTATATTTGTTAGAAGTTTCAGGTGGTTTTATTCCACAAGAAATGGTTTGAAATGGAAGGAGGTATTAGTTTACAGTCACGTAAATTACTGGATATGCCATCCCTGACATTTTGCTAACTAAGTCTCAAGTTTCTAGCTGCTAACCTGGTGAGTAGCCACTCCTGTGGGAGCTTTGGATTTTTCCAATAGCTGAGTAAATAACTGCTTTTCATTATTACTGTTTCTAGTAATAATAGCATTTTCTAGCGGAAAATCTTGTTACTGGACAAGTTCTGATTTAAGGTGTTGGCAGACTCTCTAGAGATAAGATTTAAACAAAGCTGTAAGGCTGAATTGTGTAATGAATTGGCACTGTCTTCTGGATAGTGATCCAGACATGTAAGAGGTTTAGCCACTCTTAAGTGCCTTTTATTGCCTGTGTCTTACAAAGAAGCTGTAACTTCAAATTCTGTTTCTCATCTCCCATTCTAAAGGTAGCCTGCAAAGGTGGGTTTCTTCTCTATGATTTTATCTGTTTTTTAACAAATAAGAGTTAGCAGTACTAATGAGAAGACACTTGGATCACTAATAGTATATTTGAGTTTGGGGATGGCTGTATGCAAACAAAACAAAATCTTGTGCAGAAGAGTTGCCAGTAGTACAGAGCAAGCTGCATTTTAGTGTATTCTGGCATCCTGCAGGTTTTATACCAGAACAGAATTCCTCACTGTTTTGCTCATTTTGCTCCTTTCTTGTAACCATCAGGTAGGTTTGGAGCTGCTTCTGTGGATTCCTTGCTCTGGGGAATTCAAGTGTTGCATGCTGCACCTCTTGTTACCATTTGGCATTGTTTTTCTGAAACCTACTGGGAGATTCATTTGCAATTTCATGGTGTGCAGCTCTGAAGATGCTTGTAAAACCAAGGTTCTGCTTAGGTTCTTGGGGTGATAGGTGAATTCAGCGTGTAGGTCGTGTTTCTGGACTGAAGTAGGTTCTCTTAGCACACTCTGTGTACTTAGCATATCTGCATCTGACTTAACTGCCGTTATTTTAATAGACATAATCTAATTTGACTTGCTAATCGACTGTATTAACCAAAGACTACATTCAGTACTTAGATAAAAACATTAGTGTTCACATTTACTTCTTAGCAGCCCTTGGGCTTGAGCAGTGAGACTGCTTCAGAGTCTGCTCTCTAGAGGGTACTGGAGAGCACAATGCCGATGGCTCGGTGTGGTGGAGAGAGGTAACTGACAGAGGGTTCAAACAGATGCAGATGGAAAAAATAGAGGGAATTTGTGTGACAGAAGTGAAGATGGGTTAGCTAGCTTTTCCTAAGATTCTGGCTGATCTTCAGTCTGCAGTTCCATCTAGGCATGTTGCTTCTCTGAAAGATCCTGGGTACTTGCTGACAGTTTGTCTTTAAAATCACTCTTAAAAGCTGGCATTATCTTTAATGCATAAAATTGGACACCTGTGCTTAATTTTGTAATCAGAGTAAACAGAATAATTTTTGTGTTAACAGATAACTGTGACCTGCATTTTAAAATCTCAAGAGACCGGTTTAGTGCTTCCTCTCTGACCATGGAAAGCTTTGCTTTCCTTTGGGCTGGAGGGAGAGCCTCCTATGGAGTTTCTAAAGGCAAAGTCTGCTTTGAGATGAAGGTGAGTTAATGTTTATAGGAGACTTTTGCATACTTAAATGTAGTATTTATACTTGTCACAATTTTTGGACTTGGTTGAAACAAACTGATGTGAACAGGACTCTTGAACGGCCTTCTCTTAAAAGAAGATGGCTCAGTTTGCAAAACTATTTTCTCTTTTATAATAACTTTGATTTAACAAACAAACAAAAAACAGAAATTTTAAAACAACCCACAAAACACTACATTTGTTCTGAATATGAGACTATTGGTCTTATATTTTAATCATTAGTTCTATTTGTCATCTCATGCATCAACACTGGAAGTATTTTTATACTCTCTACTCAGAAGTTTGCTTGTGCTTTCTGAAAATTACTGAAAGCTTGACTTATTTTTTTTTTAAGAAATACAAATTATCCCGACGGCCCTTTCTGGTTCTGCCTAGTCTTTTAGTTTGATCTGCTCTAGGCATGGATTTGTGCTGGATGACCTCTAGAGGTCCCTTTCAACATCATTAACTCTGACGTGATGCATTGAATGTGAGTATTTAGCACTTAGTTGAATTTTGAGAACAAGAGTTCTCCTGAAGAGTAAGAAAGGCAAAGAACAATCAGCCTTCTAATAAACTGATTTCTCCAGCTTGTTAATGGAAGAGGAGCAAAACCACAAGGCTTGAATTTATTTTTCTTCTTCCTTTTTGACTTAGCAGTGTTAAAGGCTTCTTTGCATATGATGGGCCTGTGTATATTAATCTGTTCTCTTCCCTAGTGCTCTCAAATGTAGCTGTTACCATGAGAATTGGGTAGTGATCCCATTATGCTACCTTTTGCATGCAGTGATTTCTGTATCTGTTGATACCTGTAACTTTAGAAGGCCAGTGAAGTGAAGTTTATGTCGCTGTTTATTGTCCTGTTTGCTTTAAAACGAGTTTCAGCTCAGTCACCTGACTGGAATAGTTCCAGAGATTGATAGGATACTGATGGGCTTTCCATTTTACTTTTAGTAAAGTTTCTAAAGACAGTTAAAAAACAGCTGGCTGCATGTGGATTACAGTGCATTTAGGTGGTTTGCTGGGGTTTCTGGGGTGTTTTTGTTTGTTGCCTTTTTTTTTAAATCTGGTTATGTTGTTTGGAAGCTGGCAGCTTGCCCAGGAAGTCTGCTCACAGAGAAAAGGGATAGTGTAATACTTTCCCTCTAAGAAGCAGGTTTTTTAATACAATGCACATTTTCTTAGCTAAGTAATACACTGTTAGTCCCAGCTTCATGGCAACTCTGTTTTTTAATAAATATTTGTATTGATTGTGATTTTAATACAATGTCAATAGGACTTAAGGCTTTTGACCACTGACAAGGGACTGCTGTGACAAAGTGATGAAGATTTATGGTATCTTCATTGCTAAGTCAGGAGGTAGAACTGTTTAGTCACTAGCTGCAGTTTGATATTCTTGGTCATGTTTTGTTTTTGCTGAAGGTGATCACTTAAACTTTGCAGAGATTTAACCAAAGTGTGAAGGTTCAAAATGTTACCTTTTGTTCTTCCATCTTGTTAGTGTATAATAAATACTGCTTACCTTTTACTGAATAATTTAAAAATAGGTTACAGAAAAGATTCCTGTTAAACACCTGTATACAAAAGACATTGACATACATGAAGTGCGAGTTGGCTGGTCACTGAACACAAGTGGAATGTTGCTTGGTAAGACTTAAATACTTAAATGTTTAATTGCTTTTGTGTTTATGTGGCTGAAGTTTAAATTGTTTTTTCCTGAAGCAGGGGGAACAAGCTTAGTGACTGTAATCTATATGTTGTGAAAAGTGGTCTTAATTTGAGTCATTCTCTGAATGTGGTATGAGAAAGTTCATTACTAGGACCAAATAAAGTCATTAAATATTCAGGCATGTAAGGGTTAGGACCATAATTTCAGAATTAATTCTCCCAATGATTATGTATGGGTTATGGAGAATATTGTTAAGTACTTGACAAGATAAAAAATTTGTCTTTTTCATGTAGTGTCAAAAGTAGAAGAGGGGAGTTGCCCTTCCCTCCACTTCTAAAGGGTAGTGCATGGTATAAAATTTAACCCATGGTAATTGCATTATCTTTTTTCTTGCTTGGTGGGAAAATCCTTATTTCTGAAAATAGCTGGAAAGAAAGAAGTACAACTTCATTATATATGAAAAATGATGATGATAATATTTATAACTTGTTGCTGAAACACATATTTGGGGGAAATATTGGTGAGTTGGTGTGTTCTGACCTCAGCAACAGCTTTCTACTTAAGTCACACCTGAGTCCTTGTGTTTGACACTTCCTGTTAGCTTGTTCCTTGCAGCTTCATCCTCAGCTGTTGCATAGGCTGACTGCTAAACTCCCTTTAAAATGGGAGGGGTAAGTGCTCCTGGAGACTAACTTCAGAAAGCCTTTCTGACTACGTTACAGCAAGTATACCAGTGCGTAATCAGGTCTTCACAGTTTAAAATACTTGTTCGTATTTTATCTGACAGTTCAGCTTTTATTGAGAGCATAAATCTGGAACCAGCAGCGTAAAGCTTTTGAACAGGGATGAGGAAACGCTGCTGTTCTATCTCAAGTGAAAGTATTGAATAGAAGAATGAGCTTGTATAGCTATTGGGGGGTGTCATAGATGTTTTGGCATTAATAAAAATACTCTGAACAGCAGCTTATTTGAGTAGTTGTAAGGTGATTTATGTCTAAAAGGAAAAGCCTTTTTGTAATTAGTTTAAATTGTTCCTTCAGGTGAAGAAGAATTTTCTTACGGTTATTCTCTAAAAGGAATAAAGACATGCAATTGTGAGACTGAAGACTTTGGTGAGAAGTTTGATGAAAATGATGTGATTGCATGTTTTGCTGTAAGTTTTCACTTATATTTTCTTTTGAGGGGAAACATCCTTGAATTTTTAGACTGTTTTGATGTTAGAAGCAGTAAAGCAAATACATAAAATTATGGGAGCAAGACAAGTTGTTTAACATAGGCAGGCAGTAGAAACGGCAGCTATTACTAACAGTGACTGTTGGCAACATAGTTTCGTATTCGTGGACAAATGTCTTTTAAGGCCTTTTAACAAAAAATCAGATCTTGAACAAAATTATCATTGATAATGACTCATTAGAAGAGAAAATTTGTTGTTGTTCCTTTATGAAACAACAGTGTTACAGAAGTTGAGTGAACATAGCCAGTAGAGTGAAGTGATTAATTAACTGTATAAAGTGAGCTAATTTTATCCAAAATAATGCTTTGTCTGGAAACAGAATTTTGATGGTGATGAAGTGGAGCTCTCATATTCCAAGAATGGACAAGAGCTTGGTGTTGCATTCAAAATAAGCAAGGAAGTTCTTGATGGGCGACCACTCTTTCCACATGTTCTCTGCCATAACTGTGCGGTTGAGTTTAACTTTGGTCAGAAGGAGGAACCCTACTTCCCAGTACCTGAGGAGTACACCTTCATCCAGAAGGTCCCCCTGGAGGATAGGGTCCGAGGACCAAAGGGACCTGAGCAAAAGAAGGATTGTGAAGTAAGTTTCTTCTGATGATCTCAAAAGTTGTTAAAGCACATGGATGGAAATGGTTAGAGTTCAGGAGACTGTTCCATCTCACTCTGACATTTTTGTTTGCTTTAATACTTAGTGTCTTGTGACCTACTCACTACCACTACCTTCCCCACCCCCACAACCCCCTCAGCATGCATTAGGCTTTCTGGGCTAAGTTGTATATTAAAGAATATCTTTGAACTAGTATCTCAAATACAGAACATTTTGTCATAGGTGGTGATGATGATTGGCTTGCCCGGAGCTGGCAAGACTACATGGGTTACCAAACATGCAGCAGCAAATCCTGGAAAATACAATATTCTTGGGACAAATACTATTATGGACAAAATGATGGTAAGTGATAATACATTTTTATTTCTTGATATATTGAAAACTTGCTGTAAATGCAGGGTCTTTGGCTGCCATAGGGTTCTTTGGTATCAAAGAAGCTGGCTATTAGTTAGGTAGTGAGCATTGGTATTGAAGAAAAGACTGGCTTTGGCACTTGGTGCATGGTCTGGTTGACAAGAGTGGTGTTAGTTGGACTCGGTGATCTCAAAGGTCTTTCCCAACCTAATGGTTCTGAGTAAAGATTTTATTACCTTGCTGAGATGGGAATTCACACATTGCTGGATTCAGAAGCTTTTTTGTGGTCAAATGTAAGAAATAGTCAGCTGTTGTTGACTACTGAATGAATTTCTACTTCTCTATATATCACTGTTCTCAGAGCTGGAATTAGTATTGTGAGGAGTATACCTTGAACTGAACAGTACCGATTCTTGTGGAGTCTTTGTTTACAAATCTCTTACGTTCTGTGGAGAGTTGAGAATTTCAGTGATGAATTTGCAGCAGCTGTGGCCTTGAATTGAACAACCCTTGAAGTGTGTGGAAAGCATTTAGCAAAGAATGTCAGCCGTATGTGTCAGGACTACACTGACTAACTCTGGGAAATTCTCCATAGGTTGCAGGTTTTAAGCGGCAGATGGCAGACACTGGAAAACTTAACACACTGCTGCAGAGAGCTCCACAGTGTCTTGGAAAGTTCATTGAGATCGCAGCTCGCAAGAAGCGGAATTTCATTTTGGATCAGGTAGAAGCTTCAGTGAAAAACGGTTAAGGAAATTTTCTATAGGCTGTTTTGTAGTAATTAATTGGGATTAAAGTTATATTGTAATAGCAGTTGTTTCAGTTACTGACTTACTACTCATTCAGGGGCCACAAAGTTGAGATATTACTACAAATGCTTGTCTGAACTTCTCTAGATTTATGGGATGTGGGAGGAAGTTGTAACACATTGATACGAGCTCGTAACTTTGCATTATGCAGCATCTTTATGTCCAGTTATTTGTAAACTTCATTGCAAGCTCTTGTAGAGGTGAAGTCTATACACCATAAGTTGACTTCCTTAACTCTTACAATGACAGCTACGTGTAGTAAGTTACTGCATTTTTTTCAGACAAATGTGTCTGCAGCTGCGCAGAGGAGAAAAATGTGCCTGTTTGCAGGCTTCCAGCGCAAAGCAGTTGTTGTTTGCCCAAAAGATGAAGACTACAAGCAAAGAACACAAAAGAAGGCAGAGGTGGAGGGAAAAGATCTTCCAGAGCATGCAGTTCTCAAAATGAAAGGCATGGAACATAATCCTATACTGTGTTTTAGGATGCTGAGTATCTGTTTAACGGATTAAGTAAACGTGAAGTCTAAAAAACCACTTTATCTTAAACAGTTGTACTTATACAAAACTGGAAGACTATTGTAACTTGGTAGGATAACACTATATTGTGTTCCCTCTGCTGCAGTCCTTAACACTACTCAGTTACGGTGATACGCTTCATGCAGATGCACAAAGCTGTCTTGGCATAAAGTGCCCTATATACGTGATATATTTGGCAGAAACTGGTGTTCTGAGTGGAGGCTTATAAAAGAAAAAAAAAAGATAGGCAGAATGTTTTCGAGGTTTGGAACAGTACTGGCAACTCCATGAAGACCTGTTTATTTCCTTTGTCACTGTTATATTTCCTAAATGCTCAGATTATGTAATTTTGTCCCTGTGCTGGGGGGATGCAGCGGGTGGGAGGAAGAATAGGGGATAGGTGGTTTAATTGCGGCTTTGCTTATATCTGAATGTAGATGCTGAATACTCAGTGTTTTTGCAATTATAGGGAACTTCACACTGCCAGAGGTAGCAGAATGTTTTGATGAAATAATCTATGTAGAGTTGCAAAAAGAAGAAGCTCAGAAGCTTTTGGAACAGTATAAAGAAGAAAGTAAGAAAGCTCTTCCGCCAGAAAAGAAGCAGAACACTGGCTCAAAGAAGAACAAGAAGAGCAATAAAAATCAGTTTAATAGGGGTCAGAGAGGACGTGGAGGATTCAACATGAGGGGCAACTTCAGAGGAGGAGGTGAGCCTGGAAATAAATATGTGACTTCTGGAGGTTGCTGCTGCTGGGGAAAAGGTTGTAGTACTTGCATTGCAGTTATTATGTAGAGGGAGCCTTGATCTCAATTTCATTAAGTTTAACATTTTAGTACAAAGTTAATGGTCCATCCTAAATGAGAGGCTTTTCAGACCTTGGATTGCACTGTTCATCTTGGTGTAGGAAATCTGTAAGACCTAACAATTACTTGATTGAAGTAACTCTCTCCCTTGCAGTCCCTGGCAATCGTGGTGGATACAACAGGAGGGGAGGCAACATGCCTCAGCGTGGCGGTGGAGGTGGCGGCGGTGGCGGTGGCAGCAGCGGAGCAATTGGCTACCCCTATCCTCGCGGCCCTGTCTTTCCAAGCAGAGGTGGCTACTCAAACAGAGGAAACTATAACAGAGGTGGAATGCCCAACAGGGGAAACTACAACCAGGTGATGCTTTGAGGGGGGACTGACTAGTTGAACTGCAGTACTTTGGATGTTGTTGACAGCTCTGGTGCCTGTGAGGAGTCACAGACTTGGTTGTGGTGCTACACTGATGGCATGCTGCAAGGCCTTTCTAGTTTAATGCATGTGCCCAGGGCTCTGAGTGTTGTGTAACAACTGCTGATGCACGAGGTTCATGTTAGGGCTGTACCTCTGTCCTGTTACAATTGAAGATTTTTACCACATGTGTGTGAAGGCTGGTCTCTGGGTTTTTGTGTGTTTCTTCCCCTTCCCCAACTGTTGTTTGGCCTGAGGGTCATAGTGTATCTTTATCAAACACGTAGAGAACTTTCTGAAAATAGCTCTGCACACAGAGTCTTTGTTTTGGTGTCTGGTGTCAAACGTGACTAATAAAGACACACTAGCTAGCTCTTACCTGATGGAATATCGGTGGAATTACTGGAAAAACAAAATTGGGATTACTGAAGAGCCAGCAGATGGAGCCCAAGCCAGTAAACACGGCTCAGGTTTGCCTAATATTGACAAACAGGGGAAAAGCAAAATTTTATCTACTTGTATCAATGTCCCTTTGTTGTACCTTAAGTTCTGTTGAAGTTTTGTGGGCTAGCTTGTCTATTTTCAGTTGTGTGACCCATATCCTTTTGTCTGATCAGATAACATATCCTTGTAGCAACTACAGCCTTTCCTAACTAAAAATAGACAAGCTCTTGTATTTTTAGTTGTCCTGGTGCATTTAGCAGCTGGAAATAGGGTGAGTCAAAACTGGATTAGCCAGCTTTCCAGACCAGGCAACAACAGTTGGAGCTGATTTATTAATTCTGAGGTTCTTGCCCCTGTGCTTAAAAAGCAGTTGCTTAGAGGGGAGGAAAGGAGGCTTTTGGTATTCTAGTGTTTTTGGTGGTGTGTTTTTCTATTAACCTGGGGCTGGTACTTCTATATGGTGTGCGATGTTTTGGTGGTAATAAAGATCAGTATTAGGACACTGCTAAAAATGCATCTAGATAAAGTAGTTAAAAACTGTTCTCCTCTTGCAGAACTTCAGAGGAAGGGGAAATAATCGTGGCTACAAAAACCAATCTCAGGGCTACAACCAGTGGCAGCAGGGTGTAAGTAGTCCCAACTTTACCTTTTTACTGATTGTTAACTTGAATGTTGTAAAATGCTGACTAAAATAAAGAGATGCATAGTCAAAAGTGGATAGCAAAATCTTCTAATGCTAGGTAATATCACTATAAATAGCTTCCTGTGCAAAACTTAATCTGCCTTGATGGTCTTGATATATCAAATACCAGCTGTGGCTTAATGTTCTTAATGGTATGTAGTACTTGGCTTCACATTACTGCTGTGAAGTGAACTTTTAACTGCCTTCAGTTGTTCAGGAGCTTGCTGCTGTTGGAGAGGACTTTAATCTTCTCAAGTTCCAGGGGAACTAGACATTTGCTAAATGCTTTTTTTCCCCCCCAAAGTAAGAAACTTAACCATTATGTGATTGCAGGTTAAAGCTAACTATTTATTAATCTGTTGCAGCAATTCTGGGGTCAGAAGCCATGGAGTCAGCATTATCACCAAGGATATTATTGAATACCCAAATAAATGAACTGATACATATTTCTCCAAAACCTTCACAAGAAGTCGACTGTTTTCTTTAGTAGGCTAACTTTTTAAACATTCCACAAGAGGAAGTGCCTGCGGGTTCCTTTTTTAGAAGCTTTGTGGGTTGATTTTTTCTTTTCTTTTTTTGTACATTTTTAATTGCAGTTTTAAAGTGATTCGTAAGAGAACCTCAGCATTGTGCACGAAAAGAGAATGTGTCAGTATTTCAGGGTTCTACATTTTATTCTGTAAAATGTGACTTTTTTTTTACCACAACAAAAGTAAAACGTTGCTTTGTACCTGGTGTCTTTTTATTAAAGAATTTTCTCCTTTTTCCCCATCCCCCAATTTCTAAGAAACAGTCGTGAGTCATGTCACAATATGATAGAAATGTTAGCAACCAGATTAGTATGGAGGCATCTTAGTAGCCCTCAAATACCATGAGATTATGTAAAGCTCCCTATTACACTCCATCCTCTCTATGAAGCTCTTGGGTGGGGAGGGGAGGAGGGGGAGGCAAAAGTTTCTGGCAATAACTAGGACTTTTTTGTAACATTTGGAACTCAATAAGATGTTGGGGGCAAAGAGGAAACCTGGGGCTAAATAGTGATGGTGGAGTGTATGTAGAAGCTCTTAAAGTTGTAAAACTCGGTTGCTTTATTTGTGGAGGCTCAAACTTGTGAAGGTACAACACCATAATTTTTTTTCCATTTGTTCTGCATTTTGATTCTGAAAAGAAGCTGGCTTTGCCCATTTCTTATTAAACAAAACTTGTTGTAAATCCAGTTGTCTAATGGGATCTATATGAAGTTAGCTGTGTGTCTGTATAACTCTTTCCCCACAAAATACTGTATACCTAGTGTGCTTGTAGTAGTTACCTCCACCATTTTGTAAGCTAATGAAACTGTGAGTCACCCATTTTATATCTTAATTTTTAATCATGTCAATTCTCAAATGGGTGTATCTCCTTAGCCTGCTGATTCCTTTTCTCTTTAAAGAAAGTGGGTGGAGAAGTTTAACTCTAGACGTTTGTTTGCAATAAAATAAATTCATTTTACTCTTGTTTGGGATTGTCGCCATCAAGGTCTAAAATCCCGTTAATGCTATAAAGAGGAAGAGAATGTACGAAAGCAACAATGTTGGACAGTTAAACTCATTACTGTACATGCTGAAATACTTGTGTTTCTTTAAAAAACTGGTGGTTGCTCTGTTAGAGATCTATCACATGTATAATTCACAGTTTAACATGGTTGTGTGTATAGGGCAAAAGTCTTTGAGTTGCGCTTGCATCATGTAAATCCACTTAACCTCTTTATTGTAAAATAGCCATTAGGGAAGGAGCAGGAGGAGGATTTGGACAGGGAGTAGGACGGGAGGAAGGATTGTCATGGAGTTTAACAGAGCTTCAGTTTGTTTTAACTGTTATTTTGTTCAGCTTTATGCTTCTGTAAAATTGTAGTGGCAATGTTAGCTGCTAACTTGCGTTCTAATGCCGTAAGACAGGGAAGAGATGTACCCATTGTGAGAGGGACACGGGGTACACGTGAGAGCACGTGGCACTGCTGCCATCAGGGCCCTGGAGGGTGCTGGCAGTCCCCGTGGCAGTGTATGGACAAGCAGAGGCTTCCTGGCAGCAGCCTAGAGCTCGTGTGCTGTGCTTGAAACCTTTCTCCAGTGTTAGTCAATTTCTAGTAGTCTTCAGAAGTAAAGATAAGCTTGTGTTGCTCTTCTAGCCTTTATAGCAGATGCCATTGCATATTGACATTAAACATTAACAGCACCACCTCCTTGTTAATAGTGCTTTAAATCATCCCTTTTACTTTGAATGAGAAAAATGTAAATTGTCTTAAAAGAAACATTATTTAATGAAATTTGGGGAATTGAAACCCAAATATGTTTTGCTGAAATGGAGTTTTCTTTAGACTTGCAAAAAAAAGTTTAGTGTAATTAAAATCCATTTCCCTTCTACCCTCCTCACAAGAACTAACACTTTGTATGGAGTGCTGATCCTTTGCTTATTTTGGTACTCTATAAAATGATATAGTCTTAAACTAAAATATAAGAGCCTACACTTACTATGTGGTTGTAAAGCCTGTATTTCAATTCAAAAGTCTGGGATGTTTTGTTTTCAGTTTCTTTGCTGTATGGTGTTTAAAAAAAACCCCAACAAAACAGCCACACGTGAGATGCTTCAACTCTCACACTCAAAAAGGAGTATCCTGTTTCTATTAAAAATACTCCTCCCCAACAAAAGCTGTTTTGGTTAGTTCAGCACTATCTGAGGAACAGAATTCAGGAAAGCTTCAGCACATGCTCTACCTGGGACACGTGTAGCTCAGAGAGGGGGTGGAAAAGTCCACGTACATCCTGCTCGTGATTTGTCACAGTTGAGTGGAGAGCAGCGCTTGCGTGGAGCCGTGTATGCAGCCTGGGTCCGCCCACACACTCACTCTCAACGTAGCTCTGTCTATTCCTAGAGAAGGGATTTATTTTGCCATGTGAAAATGGCTTTTAAAGAGAAGCAGTTGCCTAAAGAGTCACTAACACTAAAATACCCACAGTTTGCATTTAGAAGGGACAATATGAAACTTAGCTGGTGGCTATAGAAGGGTAAGGAGGGCACGGCAGTACATGGCCAAAAGGAGAGGGCTGAGCCATCTGTCACATTCAGTGATTCCTTGCAGCTTACAAGGGTTTGTTTACATGCAGCAGAGTACTTGGATTAGAGCGGCCCGTGCTGCTGGTGGCGGTGGCACAGACAGTGGCCTGCAACACTGAGGTTTGGGTTCATGTTTTGGGGTGCTTTTCCTTTTGGAGTGCAAACTGGCTTTGGCTTTTTCTACCTGAGATGGGGTTTTTCCCTTGCAAGAGTACAAACCTGGGTAGCTTCGGGCTTAGCTCTGCCAGCGGGACCATGGCCCGTGGTGCCTGTGCAGCTGTTGGCAGCAGTGCCGGTGCCGGTGGGGCTCTCCTGCAGCCCTGTGGGATGCAGCCGCTGCCACCTCACCCAGCCATCCTTCAGCGGGGGCCGTCCGGCCGGGCTGCAGGCTCAAGGCCGGGCTGCGCTGCGTGTCCCGGGAGGAAGCGCCCGCTTAACAACCAAACAAACTCCGGCTGTATTGCTGCCTCTGCTGGTTACAGTCGCTAGGATACGCGCTGTGTACCTGGAGGTGCTTCCCCGACACGCCGCGCTCTTGGCGAGGGCGGTGTCCTGCGTGAGAGGACTTTGTAAACAGCTGCGGGACATCAGGGCCAGGCTTTGGTTCTGGGGTGGCTTTTGGGATCCCTGTCCCCACGCCCGCGCTGCTGTCGGGAGCCGGCCTTTCCAGCCGCTGGGCTGCTTCCCCTGCTGCCCCGGGAGGAGCCGGCAGTGCTGCCGCCTGTGTGCGGTGCTCGGTGTGAGTGGCACCTGCACGGGAGCTCCTTTCAGTGCCTACCGCAGGACAGCCCAGCAGCGAGGAGAGTTTTAGACGCTGTGCCCACTTTTTGTGATAGTGGAATGAATTAAATCAGTCTTCTGGCTACGTCCTTGCAGTCCAAGCCACTTGCATTGAAAGAAAAATTCTTACTCATGATGTAAGCCACTATTTTCTTTTTCCTTGCAACACTCCAAGCACTGCTTTTAATAGAAATAGGTGATTAAGTCATATTTTAAGATTAGGAAGTTTCTTTGTCCGTGACCTTTTGAAAAACTAGGCCAGTGCTTTCTAACAGGGCAACCTCAGGCAAAGCCACAAGAAATCAAACTGAGCTGCAGAGACATGAAATACTTTGACACTTCTGCAGATGTTAGCTGCCAGGGGCTGGGCTTTCCCAAGCAGAGAAGCGTGCACACACTGTATTTGTGAACTAGCAAGGGAGGAGTAAGTACAGCTGGAGACAACTTGGCCCAAAGCACTGTGGATGGGGAAAGCTCCAGGGTGTCAGAAAAAGCTGCTGAGGAGCAAGTGAAACCCAGAGGAGCAGCTTTGTAACTCAGATGTGTAACAGCCTGGCCGTGGTGAAGTTAGAGCAGCGCGTCTCTCATGCACATCCTCATCCCAGGCAAAGCCCCCATGCAGGTGGAGAGGGGAGGAGGCCTTCTCTTTGAACAATGACAGAGCAGTGGTTAGTTTTGCGCAGCTTTTCTGCTTTGCTAGGCACCAGCCATCTCCTCCAGCACAGAAGGCCTCTCCAGAGCCAGCCCTTACAGGGAACTGGCTGAAATCAGGACTTGGCCAGCAATTCATTATTTTGGATGTTACTCTTGCCTTAGTTTGTCTTTCTGCCAGTACTGGGAGTGGCAGGAGGATTCAGCTATGTTGGTTGCTATGTAAACTTAGCTGTAGCTTAAAAGAGATGCTCAATGTTTAACATGTTGTCAACATCAATAGCAAAAAACAAAGGCAAGTGTAAAAAACCTAGAAATATAATTACTTGTGGGTGACTTGACATGCAAGTGTTACTTTAGAACAAGTTTTTGTTATCTCTTCTGGTTTAGTAGACAATCTTTGATCTACAGAGTACTTTTGGTCCTAGAACTGTGGGTAAGACATAGAGATGGGGGAAAGAATGAGTAAGTCTTGAAGGAGGTATTTACTTGTAATATCTTTTCCTGAAAGAAGTGACACTTGGGGTTTGCTCACATTTGGAGTTTGCTGAGAAACAAGAGTGAGGAAAGTTGAGCTACCAGAGGTGAGTCCACATGCAGCATCACGTGCAAGTTGTGAACAGCAGGGCTGTGTACCCAAAGCCTGGCACCTCCACACGCTGCACACTTTGTCTTCTCTGCTAAGTGCTCCCTGCTGCTGCCACAGCACCTGCAGTGCTGTGGGGCCTCCCACCCAGCCTTGGAGCACTGCATTGGAGAGAACAATTCCTGAAGGCAAAAAGGGATGCTCTTCAAAAAGGCTGTCCTCTGCATGGCACTGGGCTTTTCCTGCCTTGGGTTTTGCAGATTCTCTGTGTCTCTGTAGGTTGCAGAATCATAGAGATTTGCTTCTGGACATGGAGTCCATCCTCCCACTTGTGACAGGACTGGCATCTGTGCTCAGGTCAGCTGGGGCTTTGTCTAGAGATGCCTGAAAACCTGCAAAGGGTCGAAATTACCTGGCGTCTCTGGGCTGCCCCATGCACTGCCCTCAGAGCAAACCAGGCCTGTCCTCCTGCCTGGCCTGGAGCCCCCAGGCTGGAGTTTTGGCCATTGCCCCTGCCCCATCCCTGCAGCTACCAGGAGATGTTTGGCTCCATCTTTGTAACTGTCCTGCAGGTAATACTTGGCTCTTATTAGTTCACCCCACAGACTAAATCCAGCTCCTTCCACTGTCTTTCCACAGGGCAGGCCTTGAGCTCCATTGACATCTTAGGAGCCCATCACTGGAGTCTCCACATTTTTTTGACATCCTTGTTGAGCAAGAAGCCCAAAGCTGGGCAGCAATATTAGATGCACTGCTCAGCAGTGTCAGTGCTGGTGGGTAAATGCGCCTCTGCATTCACTGACCACATATTTCGTGATGGAGCCCAGACTGCAGGCTGACTTATGTGCAGAGAGAGCACTCTCCTGGCCCACATTCAACTTGGCAGCCACTCTAAGTCCCATCCTGTTCAGCAGGGCTGTGATTCAGCTAACTGCTTCCCAGCTTCTAGTGGACACCCCAACAGGCAAGCAGCTGCCCTATAAAAAAACAACAATAATAAAATCTAATCTATTGTTAAATAGTGAGACAAGCACCTCAAAAAGAAACATTAGTTGTAAATTACTTGTGCAAATTAAATGTCTTGTGTGTTTGCCCTGTTTAGTCTGAGAGACCTTGCAGAAAGCAGCTGCTATAGTTGAGTTCACTAAGAATTGCTTCAATACTTAAGTATCAGTGAACACAACATTTAAATGTCACCATCTGGGCATTTGGATCCCAGACCTAGGATATTCCATCAATCACACCTTTCGCATGAACTTGCCTGCCCCGTTGTTACAAGGAGAAGACTCTCCTGTGTGGAGCAGAGCCCACCAAGCATCACCAGCTGCCAAAGCTCGAGATGACTGCCTGCTTCCCGTATGTGGCTGCAAGAGGAGCTGCTTCCTCCGAAGGAAAGGAGGGGGGAGCAATCACTGGGATCCAGTGCTCCAGTCCGCAGGGCTGCACGCCCAGCCCAGCCCCGCTCGGCACGGAGGAAACTCCACAGTCCGCTCGGCGGTGGAGAAGCTGGTGGAGGCCGGGAGACACTTCCTGACAATCAGCGGCTCCCGGACATTCCTGGGAGGAGGAGGAGGAGGAGGGGGGGGCGGCGGCGGCTGCTGCTGCTGCTGCTGCTTCGGCGGCTGCGTTGGCACAGCCCCAGGATATTTATGTGCCTCCACAGCCTGGCAGCCGGCCAGCCCCTTTTCATTTTTTTTCCTCTAAGGAAACACCCGCAGAAGCGAAATGAGAGACTCCAACCGTTTCTTTCAGCAGATTCTCAGCAGACAATGAAGGAAAGTTTTCAGGAATGATCTTGTTTTTATAGGTACTTACTGCCTTGAAAGGTCCATTATTTACCAAGTCCAAGTATCCTTCTGTAGTTCCAGAACAATCCAGGGAAGATTACAGTGCTGGAAGCAACTGAAGGGCTGGTGGGGGAAGGGAGGGAGTGCATGGGCTCCTCCTGGGATGGTGGCTGTGTTCCAATTAGCATGGATCCCACAGGAGGCCGTCAGTAGAGGGACCGTGCTGCTGCTGTATCATTACCTAAACCCCTCTGAATTTTTTCCGGTTTGGTGCCATACCAGGAGTGTGTGACTTCACACCGAGCTGTGGTTTGTGGCATCTCAGAGCACTCCCGAGGCGTGTGGCTGCACGTGTGTGTGCACAGAGCCGTGTGCGGGGGCATCCCTGGCTCTGCTGGGACCAGCGGTGCTCCGAGGGAGCGGCTGCCCGGCCGTCTGCTCGGGGGCCGCTCTGTGACCCACTTAGGTGCTCTTAGATAAGGCTCCCTTTGGGTGACAGAGATGTACAGGCTGAGGGATGGTGTCCCCAGCAGAAGGATGAATGGTGACAGAGAAATTTCTGAGTAGAAATTAATGCTGACTGACTTTTGGGAAGGAGAGGGCTGTTGTTCTTGTTAGTGGGTGTAAGAAGCCCTCTGTGATTCTGCTTCAAGGGGACCTTGTGAGGTTTAGGTCTCACGAAGAAGAATGTGACACTGGGATGCTATCAGAGCTAAGAAACCGAGTCAAACAAGTTCTGTCATGGCCTCCCAGTGCTGCCTCAGGACAGCCCTCAAGGGCTTTAAATATTGGATGAAAGCTTTATCAGCACGGCATGTAACAATCACTGGTAGCTCCAGATTTCTTTGGGGGGGTCTGAACAGGGTACTTTTCCCTGTGTTTTGGGGAGCAGGCTGTTACAATTTATTTTTTTTTTTTTGCTCTGTATTTGCTCTGTGAAGGACTCCTGCAACAGGCATTTGTGGAAATGTATCAGTCCAGTAATAACCCTGTTAATGGCTTTTCATCTTCAGAGATATTGCCACTATCTCAGCCAGAGCCTGAACGTTTCCTGAAAGGGAGGGGTATTAGCTTCCCTTTAATTGCTTAAGTAACACAACAAAGAGGAATGGCAGGTGGGCTGCATCTCCCATCCTGTTTCCACAGCATCTGTGCAGTGTCACAGCGATGACATGGTGGAGAAAGATCTCTCACTGTGGCCACCTGGCAAAGGTAAAGGTGGTAAGAACTCTTGACCTGGATGACAGTAAGCATGAATGTCAGCCAGAGCTGTAAAGCTTGTAAGTGAACTCCAAAGGCCTGCCATGCATGTATATGCAGGACTGAAGGCCAAGATGTGTCATGGATAAAAGCTCACTGTGAGCACCAGAGTTATCACAAGCCATTTGCTATCAATAGGAGAGATGAGGATCTGTTGTCTAGGGAGAAAACTCACATTGGCTGAGAGCACACCTGCTGCTCTTTGTTACAGCATTTGACAAAATAAACAAGGAGTTTAAAAAAATATGCAAAGCATGTGCTTCCTTCTCTCCAGAGCAGGAAAAGGGGAAATCTTTGTTTCTGTTCACCAGATCAGCACTCTATACAATCTGGGTATTTCTGGCCAGTCTAAAGAGAATAATCCATGGTACATTTTAGGTACTGTCAGAGGGCCCCTGGCATGTTCAGGAGAGTTGAGGGTTTTGACGCACTCTTGCCCATGACAGATGACAGAAGCTGGCAGGATTAAAATAGCCTCAGAACAAACTGCTCTTAATCTTGAAAACAAGCAGACATAAGGATGCCGTGACCTATTCCTGCAGGAACAGGCAGACCGACCCCCTGCTGGATGGCTCTCAGGCAAACTATGAACTCAAGCAGGAAAAAACCAAAGGAGTGTGTGAAAAAGAGGGGACCTATCCTTAGTCAGGGTGCTGTTAGCCATGAACAAAAGTCTGAGTTCTCCTCAAACTGTCATCCAAGGTTCCACCGCTCACTACCCTCCTCCTCCACCACCCTTTGAAGGTTTAGCAGCTGTACGTGCTTAATGTAATACTTTCATTTTAAATGTAATAAAATTATCTGTTCCAAGGCCTTGAGTCACATTGACTAAAACTCAGTTCCACTTCTGATATGGAATTAGTTCTTACTTCTTCACTTATGGGAAAAAAACAATCAAAAATCATCTTCTTGAGCATCTGAATATACTGTAAAAGTTTGTTTTGATGAGTTTTCCAAGGCAAGAACAATGTATTTGTTTCAAGAGTTAAATGGAGGAAGCAAACAACTTTCATTGGTAACCACTGAGCTCTTGAGCTAAATGTCTGGATAGGAACAAGAGAAGTATGGGAATTAGTCTACTAAGCTGGAGAAAATATTTTGCTTGGGAGCTCATTAGAGCTGAATTCACACAGTACTTCATTGTTACCTGGATTGCTTATACCAGAAATAACAAATGTACTTCCTCCAAACCCAAATTAAAAACCCCTACCAAAAGCCAGGCTCAGTGACAAGAGATGACCTTTACTTTGCAGCACTCAAGGACGTGGGGTGGGCGGTGACACACACAGAGTCTGGAAGCCGGCAAAATGCAGAGGGCCAACATCTCCCTAAAATCTCTGCTTGGGTAAAGGGACAAGTTTGGGATGGCAGCTGTAATTGCCTGTGCTGTCACCTTCAGAAAAGTTCCTGGGTTTTGAGCCTGTTGCATCTGCCAGTGGCTGAAGGACATTTGCACCTGCGAGAGGCACCCACGGCACCTGATCACACACAGCTCTGGGAATGGGGCTGGCAATGAACCTTGGATCTCCAGGTGCCTCCCACAGTGCCTGCCCTTCCCGAAGGACCCGGAGGACACACCTTGCACAAGTGGCCGCTGCTGCAGTGCCAGGCGTGCGCTCCTGCTGGAGGAGGCTGCAAACGCCTTTTCCCAGAGTTCCGCTACTGCGGGGAACAGGAACAGAAAGCTCTGGAGGAGCAATGGGGCCATAAACCCAGCTCCCTGTTTTGCTGGTGGTTTAGGTTGCTTTAAGGAAGGATTTCCCTAACTTCAGGGATAAAAACTGCTTGTCAGTCACTGCTCAGTGACCAAGTAACATAACTGTCGGTGAAATAAACAGGGTTTTAACAACTTAGGGTTTCAAGTTGCTATACTTCATTCTCCCCCTGTTTATGGTTTATTCTGAGGGGGCTGAAAACCAAACATCTTAGAAATTATTTTTTTCTTTTCCATCCTAGTAACTGTCTGCTAAGTTTTCATTTAGGCAAAGCAAAGCAAACACTATCATATCTGTCATTAGCTGCAATTGTTTTACATTTCAAGTCTGATAATAAAATATAGAGGTGTGCTACACATTTCCACCAATGACTTAGGATTTATGAAATTAGCAGTAACAGATAAATAGGGATACAACTCACTAATTTAAAAAATATAGTTATGTTGTTGTTTTTAAACGTCAGAGTTACTTAAATAACAAAAATTTTTGTTTTCTTGTCAATGTATCCTAATTTATGACAACCAACAGCTTTGAGATTTTTTTGTTTTATCCTGTCTCTCGCTCTTTAATTGGGCTAACCCATCAGTCACTTTCAATTCACTCTCCATAGCTGGCACGGAAGCAGCTGCAGCCAGCACTTCGAGGAATTATGCCAGACTTTCCCCTGCATGTTTGACCATGAGCATTCTCCCCTCTGCTGTTGCAGCCCCCCTTTCACACCAACAGAGTCCTGCTCACTGCTTCCTTGTCTTATATCCCCGCCCTGCCCTATTTGGAAAAGGCCTTGACTTTCAGTTAATTCCACCTCTAGTTTTAATAAACACTGAAGCTCCAGTGTGCTGGCCAGGCTGCCTGCACATTGCATCTTCCCCAGTTTTTCTGTGAACATCTGGCACGCTCATTTGACACTCTGCACAGTGAAGCAAAAGTATTAGATGAGTTATCTATGCAATGCAGATACATCTAGCATTTCAGAGTTATTGCTGAAACTGTGGTTAGGCTGCTATTGGGCTAATATCCTTAAATACAGTAAATTATATGACACAAATTAACACCAGACAGGTTTTAATGCTGCAACTTTCCCCAGATTTTTTTTACTTACACAGTATCATAATGCTGCTTTTACTTTCTCACCAGTCACAGTATGTGTGTTTTGAAGGATGCCATTATGCACATGCTAACTTCTTTCCATTAGCACAAAACACTCTTCACTTCTCTCTCTACAGCTGCTCTTTGCCAAAGAGTAAATTTTCATCCCTGTGCTTTTGTTGCCCAAACCCCCAGCTGACCTATGACCTCGCAGCCAAAAGACCCCCTGCTTAGGCTGCACTTTCTTTTCTTAGGTCAGATAGGAGAGAACTCAGCCACGTACTAAAACAGGAGCTGGTTAAGACCAGCTTCATGGCTCGCTCAGTTTCCCACTGCTGCTCCAGGGGCTTTACGAAGCAGCAGCTTCCACCCCACGGAGAAGCCTCCCACAGCCCCTTGGCCCCCCAGCCAGCACAGAACCAGGGGAAACATTTTTCTCTTCTGAGTTAGCTACCAATTAACTTCTCAGTTTGGCATTTGCAGTGAGGACAGAAAGTGTTTCATTGCATTAATTCTTCTAAAGACTTTTTATATAAAATACTGAAGGCAATGACCTCAATAAAATTTATCTTTGTTTCTCTCAGAACAAACATGAGGAATAGAGGGGCAAAAAGGAATCAGAGTATATAGGTTTGTTTTCTTCTTATAAGAAGCTAATCCACAGAGGGTAAAAGTTTAATTTTCTCAGTGTAAATAGCATGTTTGTTTAGTGCTCTAAAGTATATTTCCAAATAAATAAGTGGAGCAATACTGCTGTTTGCATCTGGATTTTCAAACCTCCCTGCACCAATGTGAGTTAACAACAGATCACAAACTCTCTCAGACTAAGCAGAGGCTGGGGGAAAAGGACTGTTTTTGCTTGGCGACATGCCTTTAGACCAGAAAGTGCTTACAGCATAATAGACCATAAATCATTATATGTAAAAATAAACACATTGTGTCACTCGTGCAGGCAGAAGCAAGCAAGTGATGTCATCACTCATCTTTTTACCAATATGCTATTAGACCTAACACTGTATTTCCAAATAAGATGGTTTCCTTGACATTATGTACTGATATTTCTTTTAACTGAAAAATCACTGTAGAACATGCCTTTAAAGAAAAAAATGAAAGAAAAAACAAGCATTGCTACTTACAAATAATGTACATTATGATTCCACAAACAGCAGAGAAGTGTCTTAAGTAGTGAGATTTTTAATGAAGTAAAAAAAATTATTTAATTACAAAGTTTAGACTGCTCTGAAGTGTGATTTTATTCCTGGTTTCAAACAGAACAAAGATGGAAATCCTTCAGCTCCACAATGTATGTAAGTTATCTGGTTATCCTGCAGCTGAAATCTTACAAAGGCTGCTGACTATCACCCACTTTGCACAAGCAAAGCCTTCTCCTCCTGTTCAAACACTCCTGTTTCACAAACAGCACTGTTAATAATAGCACTGAAGGCTCAACAGGTGATGGAAATGTTTTCCTGTATTTGAATGAGATGTAATTACAACTTTGCTAAAACAAACCAGGCTCTGTTTATAATGGAAGTTAAAGCAGTCCCAAATCACTGTCCTGCATCCTCTGAGATGCTGAAGAGAACACAGCAGCTCCCAGATGTTTGACAGGACGTCATTGCAAATGTCTGCAGTCACACACATACATACAGGAAACAAAGCAAGGCTTGTACCGACTTAACAGATTCACTATGAATTTCCTGCTCAGATTTGCTGGGAAAACCATGATTTACCAGTTTTAGACACCTCACAGGTTTACAGTGTAGACTGACTTTTTTCTGGACCACCTTTTCCCAAAGATGTATTAAACCACAACTCTTCCGGAGCAACCTATGAATCGCTTCTTTCACTGCCACTTTGTTTCTTTTCTGGATCAAGATAACTGCCTTCAAATAAAATCCTGTTTTTCATTCCTTCTTTAAGCATTCTTTGCCGGATCCTTTGCTGGGCCAAGTTGTACCTGCAGTAAAACCTAGGGGAGGGGATGAAAAGGAAACACAATTCCCTGCTTTATATGAGTGGAAGGATCAAACCAGAGTCATTCAGGCAGCTGAAAAGTTGCAACCACATTGCTAGTAAAATTAAGCATGCTGCCTTTGGAATTAGGACAAGGATGGGGTATGAAAAGGAAAAAATAATTAAGAAAAATGGAAATAAGTGGGGGAATTGATAGCTTAGAATTCAAGAAACAATAGGAAGCATTTTAAATATATATAAACATTCAAACACAGTGAAATGTTTTCCTTTAAAGAAGATAAGTATTTTGGGGAGAAGGAAGAGGATGCTTTGCTAGGCAGTTTTTTAAATGTGGTTTCAAAACCACCATGAAACACTGTTTCTGAAAACTGAAACACAGGGATCATGTTGTACCATTCAGTCAACATAGGCCTATCAAAATTGAAGAAGAATTTTACATACCAGTATCCTAACATTGTGCAAATATAGCTACCAACTGCAACATCACAAGATCTTTTAACTCTACCTGAAAGAAAAACAAAAAATCTTATGAAAAGTTAGAAAAAACAACTTGTATGACTTCCCATTATTAATAACACCTAACAACAAATAGAAGATCTTTTTCTTGCAAATAAATATATAAAACCCAAAAGGAGTAAGTACTTACTAGTTGCTAAAAAATGTCCAAGACCCATAACTAAAGCCCCCAAGGAGCCATAGAGCACTGATTCTCGCGCACATGGGATATTTTTAACATCGAGAAATCCAAAGAGTTTAAAGGACTGTAAGACAAAACAAACAAACAAAAAAACCCATAAATTTAAAAAATCACTTCTGTAGAAGTCTATGATGCCAACTCAACTGTAAAACTGACTTGTTATCTTAATAGTCAAGCATAACTAGTTGAGAACTTACTGTGTCTAGGGTTATAGATGACCAAAAGTGAACAGGTACAGATACATCAGGGATGTTTTTGGAAGAGTTAACTATTAATTTATATAATATAGTTTTGCACAAAACTGTTGATCCATCCTTTTCACTGAATATTACAAATTAACTACTTAATTTCTTACCTTTACATTCCCCCCAAAAAGAAGAGAGAAGACTCTTAAGAATCCAGGATTTTTGTTACATTGCAACAAAGAAGGAAGGCTACAATCAAATATGCAGTTAGTCATGACATGTAAGTTTAGTACCTGAAGCGAGCAAATGTGCTTGGAAAAAGTTAACTTACTGGAGAATGAGCATGTAGTAGAGAACCTAATACTGAATAAACATATTTAGAAACCTAACTAATTTATGACTTAACCCTATGTCTAGGCAGGGGCTGGGCACATGGGTCAGGGTCAAGGCGGCTGCCCCTCAGTAAGCCCTGAACATTTTTCTGCTGCCAATCCTTTGGTCAGGGATGGTGTAAAAACACATTTCAGTCTATTGTGCTTAAACCATTAGAGCATGAAGAATCATGTGTGCAATTGTAGCAAAATTCATCAAAAGTGAATGCTTTATTTTGTTGTGAAGGTATTCCACTTGGTCAAAGTAGATTTTGAAGATGGAGTACTACAATGCTCAACTGCTTGTGGAGAGCTCACAACTCTGTGGGAGAAATCATTGTGTCACTGTGGTAATGGGGATGGCAGGCATGGAAATCCCCAGCGTTAGTTTTATCCATATTCCCTCGGGACAGCCATCAGCTGTCCCTGTGTACAGGCGAGACAGAAAGGATGTGGTCTATGTTGGTCGAACCTCCTAATGAGTAATTTCAAGCGCTCTCCCATGGAAGAAGTCACTTGATATGTCGCTGTTGTTGGCTAAGAAGGTATTCCTGCTACATCCATGCAGCGTGATGCATCCTTTCAAAATAGCGTCTCACCTGCTGCCAGGCTGGGCATCATTTGTTATGTCTCTGACCACTGCTGACCAGCGGCCTCACGGACCCTCCGGCCCCACCACCACGAGAAAGCCCCGGCGGGACCCGGGGGACCCAGCGCACACCCAAACGCCGCCCGCGCCCGTGGCCCGGCAGAGCACCAGCTGTGCCGCGCGTTTCCGTGAATTGTTCCCCAGCTATTTCCTCGGGCGCTGCAACAGCGGGGCGGGGCGGTGGGGGCACGGTCGCTGCTGCTCTGCAATGACCTCCCGTGTCCCCAGCGCGGGGCTGCGGCGGCCAGCTCCTCCTCATCCTCCTCCTCGTCCTCCTCCTCGTGATCATCCTCATTCTCCGGCTGGCCCCTCGCCGCCCCCCCGCCCTCCATTACCTTCCCCGGCTCAGAGTCGCCCTCGCCCGCCATGCCGCGGCAGCGCCGTCCCGCCCGCACCAGCGAGCCGGGGCTGCGCCCGCGTACAGAGCGGCGCCGAGGGGAGGCCGCTCCGCCCGCCCCGTCTCTATGGCGCCCGCGGAAGGGGCGGGGGCGGGGGCGGGCGCGCCGCCGCCATTTTAGGTCCCGGCGCCGAGCGAGATTCCAGCGCGAATCCTTTGTTCGGCGAAATGGGTCACGGCGCGGGGGGCGCGCGCGCGGGCACGCGGCAGGGGGGGCGGGGCTCCGGCCCTCGCCCCGCCCCGCCCCCGCCTCGCGCCGCCCGCCCCCTCCTCGCCGCGGGCGCGCGCCCGGGCCGGACGGGGCTGAGGGCGGCACCGGGAATCCGCACGGATCTCGGGAATCCGCACGGATGCCGGCGGGAACACGCGGCCGAGCCACGCTCCGGCATACCGGACGCCATAGGGGCCCTGCCGCGGTCGGGCTGAGCTCAGCTGTTCAAAGCTAAAAGAGAAAGGACGGGGCTGGGAGGTGCAAAGGCGCTCAGTGGGTAGCGCCTAGTGGGAGAAGGAGGTTACGGGATCCTTGGCGCACCGTGGCCAGCCTGGTGGATGCGGGGATATGTATCCCGAGAGCTGATTGCCAGGGGGAGCCTGCCAGGGTGCTGGAAGGGGCCGAGGAAAAGATGATTTGGATACATGGGCGAAATTCCCCGGGTGGCAGCGAGAATTAGGAGATGGAGGAGGAATTGATTCAGAAGTGCTCTGGAAAATGGCCTCCGGTGAGGAGGCCGTGCGGAGCGGCGTCGGACGCAACCGCAGCAGGTTCAGCCTGATTTAGCGGGATAAGCCTGTGCTAAATCACTTGGACCTGCTGGAAATCACCCCTTAGGTGTGTTACTGTACCTGCCGTAAGGATGAGAAAAGGTAAATAGTGCTAGGTGACTTAGGACAGAGGTACAGCTCTCCAGGATACTGTAAAGATATATTTTGCTGCAAGAAGACATGGCTCTAAGTAGCGAATTACAGGGCAGATTCAATTTAGAACCTTTTCTATCTTAGCAATGAAGTATAACAAGGATGAGAGATGTGCAATACTGCTCTTTGATCTAAAAAATAGCATGTCCTGACTTATGAGGCGTGAGATATCTTCAGACCTTGTTAAATATTATTATATTATTATGTGTTTCGCTTTTTTAATCCTGTGCTGAATAAAATGATCTTTTTCACGCACTGAAATTTATGTTCATGCGGATTTTCTCTTAGTACTTTTTGTCTTTCCTGTGTTTGTGGGATTTTGGAAACAAAGTACTTTCACACAACCAATTTTCATGTTTCACCAGCTGAAAAGTGCTGCTGCACATTTTCATGAGCTCTTTTAAACTGAGATTAGAAGCAAATCTCAATCCTTACCCAAGTCCCAATCCATCACTGTTTTGTCATCTAAGCAGACCTTGCAGGCAGACCTCTGAATTCATGGAACACTGATTCAACATTTGCTACCCATTTGAGAAAGGTCAGTAGAAATCCCTCATATTGTGAGTAGTTTGGCCTTTTTAAAATTAATGTACATTATGTATGTAGAGATGCAAACATAGGACATTTGCTAGATGGTGTGAAAACCAAATTACTGACACAATCTGTCCTTGGAAAAGTTTGTAATGTCCAGTTTTATTTTTGTTGGTTTAAAAATTAAGCAGTGACAAATACTGAGGAATGTAGCAAGAAATCCCAAGAGAATGCTGACATGCCTGAGATTAAGAAGGGCACAGTGGTGAAAAAAGAGACACTGCTTTTACTGCTAATGAAATGAGGTGGCCTGGCCTGCAGCAGCTCCTATTTTGAAGGAAAAGAATGGATGGATCTTTTTTGCTTTGAAAGAATTAAGACGGTGGAGAGCAAACTACACAAATAGAACCTCTTCTGTCTGATAGTCAAGAATAGGCTAAGGAGAAGTACATGGTTTTCCCTATGTGTCATTTATCCTTTTCCCAAATACCCAGATCACACAAATTGCACTGCAATAAACAATACCATTGTGTGGTTTTTTTCTCCCTCTCCTTGGTCCTTGGTCATTACTCTGCTTTACTGCTGCACCTCACAGCTCTGCTTCTTGTCCTTCAGAAGCTGCCCCAAAATGAATCGCTGTTACACTTTGTGGGTTAGAAGTACACAGGGCTGCTTGTCAGTGCTTCAGGTGAGTGAAGATGCTGGAGCTGGAGCCTGCTTAGCTTAAGGAAGAGGGACACTTGGGATGGCCTGAAGCATGCACCCATCTTTCCCTCGTGTCCCTTAGGGATGCCAGGGTGTGCAGAGGGCACGGGGTGATGTCCTCCAGCACTTGAGGGGGCAGGGTTCTTGAAGTGTGGGCCTCGTACTTCTGCTGCTTTTATCCTCGTGTGCTCTGAAGGCTCTAGGACTAGGGTCTTCTTTTTCACATCCTGGGCTCAAATAAAAATGAGGCTGGCTCCTTCTGGCTCACTGAAATGCAGGTTTTAGCCTGTAAGTTGATCAAGGAGGTTGAGGCTCTGTGGGCATGTGGTGCTTTGTAAGGGTGATCACACAGGGAATGTAAGAGCTGCTGCAATATGCCCACTGCCTTGCCAGTGTGACTTGCTGCAAGAGCTGGACCAACTTTTATTTAAACCCTTGGTTCACCTGGCCCAGCAGAGGCACATCCGAGAGCATCTTCCACTGTGTTCTGCCAGTGTGCATACAGGGAAGGGGGTACAGCAAAAGCCCCTGTGTGCATGCCTCTCTCCATTAGCAGGGACACTGTGCTGTTTCTGGAAGCCAGGCATCTTGTATGTGCAACTTTGGAACTGCTGCCTTGAATTTCTGACCCTAAAGGACACAACTGAGACATCTAAACGTTCTTGTTTCCTTAATGACATTGACTGGAGCTGGAGACCCTTGGCAGACCTGCCTGTGCATGGTCAGTTCTATCCATCGTGGTGTGCTGATTGCCACTTGCTCTTAGCTGTTTGAACTTTTCCTATATTTATGCAGTTCTTACTTTTATTAGCACTGATCAATAAAGTGTAGCATCCTTAGCTGTATGCCTCTCCAACCTGAAATTGACAGCTGGTCAATGGTTTGGATTGGTCTTTGACAGCATCTTTGTTCTCTCACCCTTCACCTCTGCGTTTAAAAGTTAGACCAGGCAAACTCTTGTCAGTCCAGGAGCAGGGAAGAGGCCACTGTGTACAGGACATGAAGCAGCAGACAGGCAGTGCTCACGTCACAACAGTGCAGACAGGAACCTGGCTCACTGACTTCTCCAGTGCTTATTCCTTCATCAGAAGACTTCACAATTTTGGGCTGTATTCCCTAGAAGGAGGAGGGAACCATCATACAAGGGTGGAATTTCCTACCTTTAGCACCTCTTGGCCATGTAAGTTGTTCCTATACTGTGGGGTGTTTATGTAGGTTTGTGGAAAAGCAACTGCCTGCAAAAGCTGTGACAGCCTGTCCTAAGAAATAGAAATACATTTATTAGAGGGTGACAACCCCTTTAGGCTGATGGCCACCATGGACAGATAACTAAACCTCCTGGTGAATTCAGCATCTCCCAAGGGCTGCATGCTCTGCCCTGGGTGTTTGCAAAGGCTCTGCTGGTCTGTCCATAACATAAGTTGTTACTGGCAAGCAGAGGCTGTTCTGCCTGTTCATATCCATAGATACCAGCTTAAACTGCTCTCTGACACCAGAGGTGGCCCAGGCCTTCCTCCTCTTTGCTGTGCAATCCTGCCTTCTCTGTGTCACCAGCTGTGCCACCTGATGCAGCTGAAAGTTAGCCTTACACAAAAGCTGCTTCGTGGCCAGGATGAGGCTGCTTTTTTGAGAGCAGTGCTGATTTACATCAAGGGCCTCAAGAAGTTGCTCTGTTGAAGATGTTTGGAAGGTAGCAGGCCATTGGGTTCCTGGGCTAGTAGCTGAATCACGCCTTAAGGCAAATTCTGGAGATGTCCAGCAGTGCTTTGTCTTCACGGTCATCCTGAAGCTACTTAAATAGCAGTGAAGCATTTGCTTGTGGTAACCATGTGCCATTTTGTAAGCCATGAAATCAAGAGGTACTTAGAATTGCCACAAGTCATGAAGAGGATGATTATTCCACTCATGTCCTCAGTTGCCTTGAGTGTATTTGTCCTTCCAGAGAAGAACATTATGTTACTGAATGCAAGTGTGTAGGAATAATGTGTTCTGGGGTTACGTATTTCTGAGCTGCACTTGCAGCCCAGAAAGCCAACTGCATCCTGGACTGTATCAAAAGAAGAGTGGCCAGTAGGTTGAATTCTAATCTACTCTGGTCTTGTGACAGACACCCCAGCTGCAGTGCTGCATCCAGCTCTGGGGTCCTCAGCACAGGAGAGGCATGGATCTGTTGGAGTGAGCCTAAGGGAGAGCCACAAAGATACTCAGAAGGCTGGAGCACCTCTGTGGAGACACCCTGTGGGAGCTGGGGTTTTCTGCCTGAAGAAGAGGAGGCTCTGGGCATATCTTATAGCAGCCTTCCAGTACCTAAAGGGAGCCTGCAAAAGAGCTGGAAGGGAACCTTCTGGCAGGACCTGTTGTGATAGGACAAGGAGTGATGACTTTAGACTGAATGAGGGTAGATTTAGATTGGATATTAGGAAGAAATTATGCCCTATGAGAGTGGTGAGGCACTGGAACAAGTTGCCCAGAGAGGTGGTGGATGCCCCATCCCTGAAAACATTCAAGGTCAGACTGGATGGGGCTCTGAGCAACCTGATCTAATTGAAGACGCTCCTGCTCATTGCAAGGGGGTTGGATTACATGATCTTTAGTAATCCTTCCAACCCAAGGTACCCTATGATTCTGGGATGCTATGATGGTTTTTGGGGGTAAATTGTTATTATGATGGCTGCAGAGATACTGTGCTGTAGGTTATGTCAGAGTAACCCTTGTGGGCTCAGGGCAGGCACGAGGAATGTGTGCAGGCTGCTTGTTGCCAAGGCAGTCAGCAACCATGTTCGTGCCATTGAATTTTTAAAAAACCCTTTTTTCCCCCTAAGCATTAATGTTAATGCAAATTAACTTTCAACTGCATGACAGTTTTATTCTGGGTAAGCTTTGCTGATTGTTTCTGGAGGTTGACTTTGCCTAACTTATTCCTACCTGCTGGTACAAATGATCTTTTCGTCTGCAACACATAAGAGATTTTAATTCAATGTACTCCTCTGAAAGCCTAGGAAATAAGGGCAGGCTTCTAATAGCTTTATTTTTTTCTGCCAGATCTTTTAATGTCTTTATGTTATTTAGGCACTTGATTCAAAAAAGAAGAGGGTTTTATATTAAAAAGGCAGCTTATATAAAACATAAGGGTTATAATTGCAGCTATACTGTTAGATGTAGAGCTAGATTTAAAATTTCCTGACTCACTAGTATAAATTGGACTAAAGGATGCTTCTGACTAAAAATAGAGCAGTTTTCCTTAAATAATCTTTTTTTTTCATATAATGTAAATTACTTCATCTATAAAGCATGTCTTTAATGTATTACTGGTAAATACTAACAGACACTTAAGTTTTCTTGTATGTCACTGTAATCCACTTCAAGCAGATGATGATACTATTTATTTCTGCATGTTTGGTCTTTTTTTCTTAATCTGCAATTCGGTAAGTTGTAGAACTTGTTGGTTTTTTTTTTTTTTTTTTTTTTTTTTGAAACTGAAGATATTGGGAGATATAAACTGCTTCTGACACAAATTTGAGTGGTGACCTCGTAACCACAGGGTCATAGGCACAAGACTGTGGAAGGGACTCCTTTCTTGCCTCAGAGCTGCCTTCCTTTGGCTCTGTTACATTGCTAAGGCGTTCATCTAACCTTACTTCAAAACTTCCCCTTCCATTTCACATCTTCATTTTTCAAAACACAGTGGCTGCCCTGAGGTTTCCATCATGAAGAGAGTGGAGGGTGGTTATTATGAACTCTGTGCCTCGTGTTCCACGTCTGTCATGTCAATGTGTCAGGCTTAATCTTTATTAATTCCTGAGGGAAAACTGAAGACTAGAGCTAATAAGGTATTTGTATGGTAATTGTTCCTTTTGGGATGTGGTTTCTGAGAATTCATAACAAACTGGAAAGAGTTGCACAAGTATGAAATTTATTTAGAAATAAGCTGTTTAAATAGCACAACAAAATTTGAAAATTCATAGGGGAAAAAATATATTGAAGCTTATTAAATGCTCAGGCACCCTCTCAGACATAAGAATTCCCTCAGCACAAGTCACTGGAAGCTGTAAGGGTATTCTGAGGAGTTATCATGGTATGCTTCTTCTGTCCTTACACTTTTCCCTATATATCCAATACTAGATAAATTAAATTTTTGCATGACTCACTGGTGCTCTTGCATTTCTGCCAAGATTAGACTAAAGCCCAGAGAAGGGAAAGTGATACAACACAGACAGTGACATCACTGAAGGCTATGAGAGGAAAGAGATGGTGTGCCAGGAGCCTCTTTGGCGATGTGTTTTGCATGCAGTCTGCTGTTCAAGTGGACGTGTAATTAGCAGTGTACAGGGAGAGAGGAGTCACATTCAAGGAGCAGAGCATCTCAAAGTAGACACTCAAACCAGACAACTGGAGAGGATGTTCAGAAGCCATGCCATGTATCAACTTCAAAAAAATTATGATGTATCAGGTAGATCTTGTTATATCTTGTTGAGATTTTTTCCCTTTTGTTTTTGCTCTTTAGCAGTTAGGGAGGGCAAGGAGTTTGTGAGTTTTATTTTAGTTTTGTAATCAAGTTTAAAGTGTATTTCACTGGCTTATCCCCACCCCACATTGTCTGGTGACATGACTCTCTGCTAGCACCCTGCAACATGTAAGGTGTTTTGTTCCACTGGAAGTTACAGTATATTCCTGAGACAGCTGCCATCCAAAATACATGGAGAATTCAGAGAAGTCAGTGTGTTGTTTCATCATGCTACAAAGGCTGGTTTCAGTCTGCTAGGGCAGGATCTCCCACACAAAATAACACACCTTTGGCAAGGGGTAAAGGAAAAAAATTGCACATGGGTTCAGAAGGATCTCACAAGAAACAGGCAGTCTGCAAGGATGAGATTTGAGAGTTCAAAGTCAAACACAATGTATTATTTCCAAACAGTTGTTCCAGATTTTCAGGCACCTTAGGTGTCCTGCTGTGGTGTCCAGATTCCCTGGCAAGGATTCAAGGTTTTTCTTGTTCGTGGCAGGAATGACTTCATGTCTTGCACACTGAGAGTGTTAATTTAGCATATAAATATTTCTCTACCTGGTGTGGTTTCTGCTGCTTTCTGGGAAACAGCAGAGATTAAAAATACCTCATATCTTGTTGCTTGGTGTTTTCAGATCCAATATTTTGCTCTTTTCCTGATGCCTCACTGTGACCTGGCTGAAGGCTGAGTCAGTCTGTTGGTGGCTGCCTACCGAGGGCTACAGCCTTCTGTCACGTTTTGATTGTGGAGGATCCTGGTTTCCTGCCTAAAGCATCGGGTGCTGGGCTGAAGTTATTGACTCTAGAGAGCACCTGATGCAAGGCAGCCATCAGAATTTGGTGGGAGAGGGGACAGCATGTGCAGTGCAGAAGCTGAGCTCTGAGGTTTTGCGAAGCAGTGGGACAACTGGAGCTCTTTGAGTTGCTGGGGAAACTGCTCCCAGATGGACATGGGATCTGGGGTGTGTGTGCACTCTCTGCTCTCAGCTGTTGCCATTCCCCTCCATGTGCCAGGCGGTGCTGCTGGGGAAGCCTTCCAGAGTCTCCCTAGGGTAGGGCCTGGGGCTGTGCCCTCACCAGTGACACAACTACCTCCTCCCTAAACTGAGCTTCAGACCTCCTGAGCACAGGCATCTGTTCAGGAGCCACTGAATTATGCACAAGGGGTTTTTCCCTTATACTGCTGGGTTTATTTTCCCATACATTTTCCCCTGCTGATAGTTCTATTTTCCCAGCATGTCTGACTTGTGCCTTCTCAGTACCTCTGCAGGAACAAGAGCAGAAGCTAAACATGCTTAATTGCCTCACAAACTGTTTAAAATTCTTAGATAATTGATGTCTGATAGATTGGTTTTTCTTGTCTGCTCAAGCTAAATTAGGCTAACAGCAGCCAGAGGTGGCTGGTGAGTTGTTCTTCCAGTCCTGGGAAAGTCTCTGTTGGCAGAATATTCAACAACCATCACCGAATCCTGTGCTTCAGGAAGGGGCCACTTCTCAGGTGAGGAAGAGAAAGGTGAATTTATTGTGATGAATGATCCTTCAGAGCACTAACATGGGCTTCTGGCAGTATAACTCTGAATAATGGTGTTGCTTCCTCCTGATTCTCATCTCAGGCTTGTGCTTGGGAGCAGTAAGTGCATTCCCCTACTTTGTGGTTTCCTTTTTACATTTGTTTGCCTTTAAACTCATCACTCAAGATGATCATTGCAATACAGCAGTTTGTCTTAAATTCCCCATCTTTCTCAAATGCTCATCACGAATACTAAAAAACTAATGTTGTACAAAGTTCTGGATTTTTTTCCCAACTTAACTACAAGCAAGTCTCAGATTTTAAACATGTTAGAGATCTCTTTAAAATCTTATCTATAACTGACATAATTATCTGCTCAGACAAGTTGTGGCAAAAGGCCAATCGCTAAGAAGAATCTCAGGCACTATGCTCTTATTTTTAAGTTAAATCAAGGAATGATGCCCAAACCCTCACCATTTCATTTATTAGGTCTTTCTCAAAAAAAAAAAAAAAAAAAAAGAAAAGCAGAGCTGCTGTGCATTCAGAGAAGCAGAATTTGAGCTCTTGTTTTTATTTAAGCCTCAGAAACCATCAGCTCCTTAGTAACCAGAGGTGTGTCTGCTAAGAACAATCTGTCACCTGTCACAGGGCTTTTAAGTGACTGATTTCACATCCAGAGCTAAGACAGATAATTGACAAAATCATGCAGACTTCAGCTGAGGAAAGTGATAATTTTTTTTAGCATTATGCACAAAAGGCTGCTTTTTCAGTTAATTTCATATTCTTAGACAATTTCAAACTGTAGTTACAAAAAATGTCATGTGAATTGATTGTAGCTTATTTGTAAAGCTCTGTCAGATACAAGTAGTCCAAAGTCTGCAGATTTATGTAAGTGTTGGTTAAATGTAATTTTTTCATAATTAAACCAGTTAAGTTTCTGAAAAGTTTCCAGAATCCCCTTTAACACGTATTCACTGATATTTTAGCAAAACACTAACCTCCCAAAGTCTTTAAGCCTACTGATAATTTCAAATTTATTAAAATTGTTAGTATAATTCTTGGGGAAAAAACAAGTCGTAGAGAATCTTGAAAATGGCTCTGTAGGCAACAGCCACAGATGGAAAATTTGATAAAGGTTAGAGAGGTCAGAGATGAAGCTGGTGGCTTCTGTGCTGAAGGGTTTGAAGGAACCTTCTCAGCAAGGAAACTTCCTCCTGCTCCTGCATGGTTAATACCTTTCTGGCTCTGCCCCAGTTACTGACCAAGGAACTTCCATCTGGGGAAAAATTCTGCTAGTTACTGGAAGTGAAGTTCTCACATACATATTGCCCTCAGACAGAGAAACCAAATGCATGAGACAGTTAAAAAAAACAACCCAAAACCTGTGCTGTTTTAGCACTGATCAGGATACACAGATTTCATATATGGCATTTGCTGGACTCACCTGCAGCAGTTCTGGGTGTGTATCTGCCAGCCCTGGTTTCTCCTCCTGGTGCTGAGGATGCTGAGTCTCAGTGCTGGGGCACAGCAGCGGCAGGACAGCAGCAGGGAGCTGAAGGAACTCCTTGGTTTGCAAGACAAAGCTACAGAGGAATTATTCAGTGACACTATCAAAAGGCCCCTCTGTTGTGATCTGAGATAGAGTTCACTTATCACTGTGTGATCAAATTGCATTTGTCAGATTCTCAGATAACAATTTGCACAGGGCTGTTGGGTGATTTTCCCAAACTTTGTGTGCTGCTGTGGGAAAGGGACACTGGGAACCAACTTTGAAACTTACTCCACTGCTGTCACAACTGTGGGTCAGACAAATTCTAGACTGATTTGAAAGTTGATGTGTTTGGCTGAATAAAAAGGGACCAGTTGAACAATCTGGGAGTCAGATGTGAGCACTCATCCCCTGACTGGAGAGTTTGGTTGTCTCAGGGGCAGCCTGAGGCTTTGAGAGCAGAGGGAGGGATGGACTGGCATCCCTGAGCTGGCAGGGTTGCTGTCTCTGCTGGGCTGGGTGAGTCACCCAGGGTGCTGAGCTGAACTGACTGTGTGCTGCTGTTCTCCACCTTTTATCACACTGCTGTCCAAGGCTGTTTTGTTAGAACAGAAAAGGAGTTAACACTGACAACACAACTCTCTAAATAACACTGTAAGATAGAATAAAGATTTTGAAAACAAATCTATCCTTTACTCCCTGGGTTCCTACAAGGCATACAGTCTTTCTTCTACAGGTTCCTTGAATTCCTCTCTTCTGTCCAGGCTCTTGCCTTGTCTTCTGAACATCTCCTTATCTTCTGACCAAGCTTAGCCTGAGTCGGATACAGAACCTGGCTCCTCTGGTTGCTTTGTGGGACCTGTGGGACCCATCTCCTGGCTCTGTTCTGGCCCCAACCACTTAGGCAGCACCATGGCTCTGTGCTTTTCCTAGAACTCCTGAGTGCTAAGCCATGGCTGGACCAGCTGGAGCACAAAGCCAAGCACTTTGCAAACTCATCAGAAAACTACTGAGCTGTTCTGTCAGGGAATGCTGCCCGTCTGGGTGAGAGGTGTTCAGAGGAGGTGGAGTGCTTTGAGACAAATTGCTCATCCAGGAAGAAAGGCAGTAGGCTGGAAAGCTGATTCCCTCACATCAGCCTCTACCCTCTCTGGCAAGGCTCCAAGGAACATCTGAGCCTTTTCTGACATGAGCTGGGAGGAAGGTTCTGAAGCAAACCTGGGAAAGGCTACATGATGGCAAGCTTACTCAATCCTGAAAACTCCATCCATGCCAAACAAGCTCCTTTGAGGTATGAGTGTTTTGTTACCCCCATGACAGATTTAAATCAGGTGGGAAAGCACCTTATGTACTAAATCAAGAGGCAGCCAATGCCAGTGTGTAGGTAACTGAATCATGCCCTGCCTGTCCAGCAGCTTGAGTCCAGCGAGCCCCAGCAGAGCTCCCCTCTCTGTACATTTAACCTCTACCATATATATATATTATATATGCATTATTCTTTTGCTGTCCTCTTCCATGGAGTGACACTATGTTCTTTTAAGCACTTTATTGATCACCTAAACTTATAAGTAAAAGCAGATCTTTGGCAAATCATGTGTCTGTTCATGCTGTGTGTCTTTGACACTGCAGTTACTGGCATTCGTGAGCTGCACACTTCTCCTATAAAACACCAATCTGTCTTCTGTGCAGCATTGTTGCTCCTTTGAAGGATTACAGACCATCAAGTTCTGCCTCTAAATTAAGAGGTATCTAATTGCTTGTTAGTTGTACTGTAAAGTTCTTTATGACTTCAGTAATTAGTGTTTATACTCCTCAGGCCTGTGTAGATGCACTTTAACATTGCATAAGGAGATTAAACACTCCACAACAGAGTATGCATTGCTCCCAGGATTTCCAGTTTTATATCCTCAAGTTTTGTGGAGCCTTGCTGAGTGAGCCTCCCCATAAATTGGGTCATGGGTAACCTGGTGTAGTCATTTTGATTGGATTTTGCAGCAGAGATGAAGAAAAATATTCACAGGAAGATACCAGGATTGTGTAGCTCTCACTCCACCAATGAACTTTTCAACTACAAACACTTGTTTTTTAGTGCTATGATCAACTGTCATTGTAGGACTTAAAAAAAAAAGTTTGATGTCTGATTTGGCTGCCTTCAGCATTTCTGTGTTATTGACAACATTTTTGTAAAATGTTGGATCAACTTCTAGAAACATCAAAATTCATGCTAGAAATTAATTCCACCCTACTGGCATCTGCTTCCAAATACCCTTTGTGATTGCCTGATCATTATTCAAGGCTGTTTTCTGCTGAAGGTATTACCTGCAGGTGCAAGCACTGCACTAAGCTGAACAGGCACAAGGCTGTAGACATCTATCCTGCCTCCTTCCAAGGGAGACGTGAGTCACTGCTGTGGTGGGCACAGCTGAGCTTCACACCACCGGTGCTGATCATCGACCACAGGCCTCCACCACACTGCCTCACCTGGGCTGTGGAGTTTCTCTTGTTAGATTAAATACCTCTTTATACTTTCATGGACTCCTTCCAAATGAAACTCAGTTGAGTAATTAATAATATGGAGGGAGAGTTAAGCTTTTTAAGTTCTGCATGCTTTTGTGCCAATTATTCCATCAAAGACTGGCTCGCTTTGTTGCTACAGAGCTTCTCAGCGAGCCATGACCTTGGTTTATTAAATAATACATGTATTTCTGAGAGCAACTTATGTAAGAGTAGGCCTGTCCAACAAGTCTGATGTTTGACCACTCAGTGTATGAAAGCAAACCCTGAATAAAGAGTGCCCTGCTCAGCACCTGGGTAAGAGGGACAGGCAGCCTCACAGTGCTGCACTTGTCTCTAAGCCACCATTGCTGCCTTTACTATTTGCACTCAAGGTGCTGCAGCACAGTCTCCTTGCAGCCTCTTGGATGTCTCACCACATGCTCCACACATGGATCAGATCTGGTGCATCTGCTGGCTCGATGCTGGCCTGGACTCTGTAGGGCAAACAATAAATTTCTGCCCCCAGAGATGGCAACAGCGCTGCCTCTTGTGTTGGTGTGAGCCGTACCCACCAGTAAGGAGCTAAGGGGATCTGAAGTTTCTGCTCCTTCCTCCTCCACCTCCTCCTCCTCTCCTGGCTGGGGTTTGGGGCTGCACAGGCTGTCAGTGGCACAGGGCAGGTGGTGCAGGCTGTCCTGGGGTACCTGCAACTTCTCCAAAACTGCTTTCACACCACAGGCAGGGCAATACAGCGATGAGTCTCTCTGCTCCTGTTAGAGCAAAGCAAATCTGTTAGCTTTAAATCTTAGAAGTCATTTTCATAACATCATTTCTGCAGCAGCCAGTTTCCATGGAAACCAAGAAACGACTGGCAGCATGCATAGGAAAGAAGACAGCTGACCTGACTGTCCTTCCCTGGCCCCTGTGGATGGGCTTCCCTCAGCCTGCACATGCACATCCTTTGCTCATTGCTGTGAGATGGACACGCCCAGACTCAGAGGCTTCAGCTCATTCACTGGCAGCAGCCTGAGAGCAGTGTCTCTCCTGTGCAGTGCACATCCTCCTCATCCCACCCCATCCTGCCTCTCAGGGCAGCTTCTCCTGCACCCAGGGGAGAAGGGCAGGGGGAGGAAGGGTCTTTAGATGTTTTCACCCCCCTTCTCACCTCTGTATCATCCTAGCAGGCCTCAGGAGTGATGGAAGGACTTGTGGTTAGCTTTGAATGTGCATGTGTCTCTTTCTTTTTGACCCCCCAACCCACTTATTTCACATACTTTGTTCACTTATTCCACTGCTGCCAGAATACTACTAGAGGTCAACTTGTTGAAGATGCATATTTATAATAAAGCCCTATATGCATTGCCTTAAAATTACAAATGTTCTTGGAATTCTTCCTAACTACTACCAGAAATACCTGCTCTCCAGGTGAAGGTCCTCTTCCCTGTGGTGCTCCTTGAGAAGACACAAACCTATGGCACAGTCTTCAAGAACTGGCAGTTTTGTCTGTGTGTTTGGGCAGAGAGAGAGAGCACTTGTCTGACTCGGGCTCAGCTGCAGCTTTTGGTTGCATTTCTTCAAACTGCAGTCTCAGTAAACCTCCCCAGATGATAAGGAAGAACTGTAGATCAGCTCATGACACAGTCAGGGAAGAGTGTTATGACCAATAGGATTACCTGGTCTGCAGGTAAAAAGCAAATCCTCAGAGACCAATTAGGAAGTTGAACATCTGCAAGGGACAGACTGAGGGAGAAAAAGTTGATTCTCAGGAGCTGACTGCTCTGGAAGTGCTGTACAGATAGGTTATGCCACAGGCCAGGACCAGGAAGATGTGTAGTCAAGCTGTGAACAAATTCCATTTTACACTTAGTTTAATTCTGCAGTATTAGTTTATTATCAATAAATAATGACATATCTGCTTATTTAGTAAAAAAGCCTTTTTTTTCTTTTGTCTCATTTGGAGACAGCAATATTAGCAGCAATAATCACAGCAATATTAGCACCAGTCAATACACCTTTGAAGCTCAGTGCCAGCTGGAGAGGTGCTGGGGGCTGCCTGCCTGCCTGCCTGCCTGAAGGATGCATTGCAGGTTCCCATGCCATGCTCATCCCTACTCTCCAGAGGCATGGGCAGAGCATGGCAATCCTGGGTGTGCATGCCATGGTGTGGCATTTCACTGGGGGAGCGTTTGCGCAGGGAGCCCCAGGCAGAGGCAGCGCTCTAGGCCATGGAGTCTCTCCTTCCTTTAAACCCCTTAAAATGCACAGAAGCCACGAGGCTCCTGGAAGGGCAAAGCAGCTTAAAGAAGGTAATTGCAGAGATGAGAGCATCCACAAAAGCTGGGCACTTCCTGAGGTGTTTCTCTGCCCTCGACTCCAGAGTGCTGGAGGGAAGAGCAAGCCTGCACAGCCTCCACAGGGCTTCTACTAAACTTTCCAAGTCTCTCTGACATAAGAAATAATTGACCTTTACAGTTGCATTTGAGCCAGCTACGCTGCCATCAGCTCTAGCTAGTCCTCATTGCTCAGTTCATGTTTGCTTAATGGCATGTGAATTAATTTGTTGGAAGCTGACACTGCTGCAAGATTAGTTAGTGACACTAACATCGGGCTGGTGCATGAAATTCAAGATGTAGAGCATCTTTTTTGTGGTAAAAAACCCCAAAACAAAACAAAGGAGGTAAATGCCAATGCTTTTGGAAATCTTCACTTTTAGGATGCTATGACTGAGTAATGAATGAGATGAAGTACAGAGGAAAAATAAACCCAATCCCAGCTATTTAAAGGCTCAGCAATTCCTTCCAGGCAAAAAAACAAGCAGCTATTGTGTGCTGGCACTGGGAGGGCTGGGGGAAGGCAGCGTTTCCCACAGGCAAATTAGGAATGGGAAAACCAGGACAAAACCCACAAGCCTCTGCAGCCTGAGTAGGGAGCACAAGACATTTTCTGTTCAACATGATTTGTGTTGTCATTAGGTGGGTTTAATAGGGCTTTCTACTTATTCTGGGAGGAAAGCCTTGGCTCTGCTTGAGCTAACAGTAATGACCATTCCAACTTGGGAAACGAGGGAGCATTTGCCACATCACTCAGGCACTCACTGGGAACAGAGGGTCTCCTCTGCCCCCATCCCTTCCTGGTGAGGGAGTTTGGTTTCTCTGGAGCCTGATAAAAACCTGTCTGTGCCCTGTTTGGCCAGGAGGTGTCTGAAGCACATCATTTGTGTCCCTGTAAAGGAGGACCCACACTGACCATCAGTCACACTGGGACCAGAGCAGAACCCCACAAGGGGTGCATTTGAAAATCCCCACACTTCTGTCCCACAGCTGCCTGGGGCAGCAGACAGGGCTGGCATCATGGATGTGGGAAAGGCTGCTCTCATCCACAATGGCTTGTACCCCTTCCTATCTCTCCTCCCAAGCTGTTGTGAGCCCCAGCAGGAACAGTTCAGCAACACAGCCCCAGCTTCCTGAAGTTCTGTATCTAGGTGCCTTGTTTCAGGCTGTGTAAATAGGATAGAGAAGTAAAAACAGCTCCCTAAAAAGAAACCATGAGTTAAAGCCCATGAAGAACAGCTCCTTCAGGCACACATGAAGCCCCTCCTTCACCTTTGCTTCATTCAGGAGACATTAAGAGTGATTTCTCTCTTTCCCCACAAACACAGGGTCTGCAAGCAGCACAGCAGGTAACCAGCAGGTGCAGCAGGCTTGCTGCTTTGAGGATTCCAGGACCAACAACTTTCAAAAGACCAGGAGAACTGCTGACCACCCATCTATAACATGCAGAAGGAGTGGTGGTCCCTTAGTTCTATGTGTCCCAGGCTGCTGCTCAGAGATGGATGGGGTGGAGAGCCACTCTAGTATGAGCAATGTCCTTTTCTATGGAGACCCAGACACAGCCTCTGTCATGCCCAAAGCATCAGTGAAAGATCTTGAATTTCTTTATGGCTAGATTCTGGTTTAGTCCATTATATGCTAATTTTAATGGACCAAATCATGTGAAAAATACAGGATCCCTACTCTAGCCCAGCAGGAATGAGAGCTGCCAGTGGAGCACAGCTACTTTTCCAAAGAACTGTCATGGCTTCCCTGACATGTTGTTACTTGACAAGTTTGAAGGTTTTTTATGACCTTATTTAGATGAAAGCACAGGATTCCAGAGAAAGTCAGGAACTGTCCAATAGCCATTTCCATTGCAATGTAGGAAGCACTGAGAAAGAATGCATTTATTCTGGGGGTTGACAGGACTAAGCTGCTATAGCCATAAAAAACCTCTGCCTGTGGCAAAGCTGTTCTCATGACAAATCTGTCATATACTTCTGCATGGCCGAAGACTTTCAGAAAATAAAATTTCATTTGGAACATTTATCTTTCCTTCAAGAGCGGCTCCACTGAATGCAGCCACTCACCCACTAGCAAACAATGCAGTAAGACTCCTGTGTACTGATCAGCTTCCTAGAAGCTGACGGGCACTCCTGGCCATTGGATGCCAGAAGTGAGCTCCTCTGGAACTCACATTTGTTTTAACTGATGAACTATTGTCAAGTTTCCTTTCAGTAGGCTGCAAGTTGCTCAAACTCTCTTGTAGGTTTACTGGTGATTAGAGAAACACAGAAAAGGGAACACATCTGTGTCTGGACAAGTCATGCCCTAGCCAATGTTCATTAGCAGTGCACACAGACACGTCCTGCTCAGCATGCACAACATGGCAAAACACATCCCCTTCCCAGCTGTGGGAGATGGGCAGGGACAGAACCAGCTCGGACAGCCACAGGACAGCACTCCCACATCAGTGTCCTCAACTTCCAGAGAAGTCTCTCTGCTGTTAAACACATGGACTCATCTGCCTTTGCAAATTCCAGTGCCAACACCTTTCAGTGCTGGCAAAGCATGTCCTCAAGGGCTGCTGCAACTCTGTGCCAGAGCTGGGGATGTTTGGGGCAGATGCCTCACACAAACCAAACTGCAGTGCCTGATGCCCATGTCAGCCTAAAGCTTAACTACAGGAAACCCTTGGGTAGTCTCACTGTCCTTCAAAACCATCACTCAGAACCAAACATCAACTTGGGTGGCACGGCCAAAACAAGCTGTAGGTACAAGGGGAGTAACACACAGAGCCAACTTTTTTTTTATAAAAGTATTTTTAATAAACTGATGGATTTAAGTTTAAGATGCTAGACAACTTGTTGCCATGTACAGGTAACAAAAGTCAAAATTCTTTGAATTTTATACAAATACTATGTAGTAAACTTGAATACAAGTTTACAAAAAATGCATCAGTGAATATTCAGCTTGTAACCAACTTCCAACAGTGAAAATTATCATCTATCAATAGTGATCAGAATTGCATTGCAAATTTTAGAAGTAATGCAACTATGTTTTTTTTTTTTTACCAAGCCACTCCGAAGTTACTGGTGCACACTGACAGTACATTGGATTTTTTTGGCTTGCTGAACAGAAAATGGCATTTAAATAAAATGACTGAGATAAACAACGTAATACATATCAAAAGTACTATCTCACAGAAAATTAAACAAGAATGAGAAAGTAAACAGAGCAGAACCCTGAAGTGGTGATATTTTTCTACCCGTTTTGATGGAAAAGATTCCACAGGTGTCCAGCTTTCTCACAGCATTCTGAAGTGTTCTAGTCCTAGCACAGTGTGGTCATTAGTAGGCTAAAGTAATCCCTGCTTGGCAGTAATGCTGGTGAAAGGTAACTTGCTCTATTGCTAACAAATGGGAGTAACCACTGGCAGGGTGACTTGCAGGCATCCAGCAGAGGCTGAGCTGACAGCACACGGTTGGAATTACAGTACTGCTTGCTTTGATTCAATACCCAACAACCTTCAGGGTTCAAGTGTCAGTTTCCTTACGGAATTTACAAATGGATGGTTTCAAAACAAACAGAAAAAAGTTGTTATGGAGCGTAAGACAGTATTTTCATCTGTACAGCTAACAATAAAATGAATGTTTTTGTTACAAACTTTCCAGTCTGCTTTATAAAAAATAGTCTTAGTTTTACTTCTAAATAAAAACTGTGCTGTGATCTGTCATGTTCTTGCATTGTACATGCTGTAATTGTGTGTGTTAATGAAGGTGTAGAGATTTGTGACCTAGCGCTCTGGATGTATCAGAAGCCTAAAAAGCTGATTTTGGTACATAAAAGGTAGCAATGAAAAGTCATTCTATTTATTTTTCCTAAAGCCTAGGAAAAGCTACAGTACGTTGCTAGATCAGTGGCCTCAACCCTGAGCTGAAATAAAGGACCTGCCCTGGCCAAGAGACTTAGTCACTACTACCACAGCTGCACAGCAGAGACAAAACAACCTGTCTGCAGCCTGTTGTCTGAGCTGTGAGTAGTGCGAGATCCAGTTCTGTAATGCTTGAGAGTTGACTGGAGACCACCATATTCATTTTCACTACAGGGAAAAGAAGGAAGGGAGAACTCAAATTCAGAGCGGAAAGCACTCAACAGGGAGGGTCAGTATATCCAGCTTCTGGAGATCAAACAGAGAATGAAGTTAGTGGCAGACTCACCAGCCTTAAGCATTTCCCACTTGATAGAAGAGATTATTAAAACACGCACCAAAATACAGTTATGGAGACATTTACTATTATCTCGCTCTTTCCAGAAAGAGTCTCACTTGATTTTCCCCCCCAGAACTGAGCATATCTCTCTCTGTACTACACTGCATCACAGAAGATAAGTGAAAAGCTAAAGTCTGTCTGATGAAGGATTCAACCCAGGTGGCAGCAGCAAAACTTCCACTTGTTTCTAACACAAGTTGGAGCTGGCAACCATAAGAATTCTTACTATGATACAGCTACTGCACCTTTCCATAGGATTCAATGGCACCACTACCCACAGACAGGAGCATTCATAACATGAAGCATTTTGCCTTCCAAGAGGACTTTTTTTTTGCTTTTAAACAGCAGAAACTGCAGAGTCAGTATTTCATTCAACAGAAAAACTAAACCCAGCAAAAGACTGTAAATTAAGCTCGTAAGAATCATCCGTATTTTGAGTAATGCACACTTCTTTGTGAGCTGATCCTGTTTAGGGATGGTATGTTTTTTGTTAGTTTAAGGCAGCAAGTCTTACAAAATACTCAAGCTCACCTCTCTCATGTTTGTGCTACTGTAGCCTTATGTGCACAATAGAACCTCACTAATTTACACTAATGATTGGAAGAACAATTAATTCTCTTGGTAAGTGAACAAGAATAAGGCATTACATTATATATTCTGATCACTAATTATAATTTAGCTCTAATTATAATCTACCAGCAAACATACTTCTGTATTTTAGAAAATAATATCTCTTACCTTCAGATATAATTATGTGTGCAGATTAGTGGGTTCTGCTGTGTAAACACGCAGGTGCATAAGCAATTTTCAGGTTTTTCTTCATTACATCTGATAAGAAAGTTAATGCCACAGATAGAGACTGTGGGAAAATAAATTAGGATTTCTCTATCATTTGTGCGGATATGCACAACTGGGCAGTAATTTATAGCTCAAAAAAAGAAGGACATTAATGTTTACAAACTCAAATGAAGCAAAATCAGCAGCAGGAAGCAAAGGCCATTCCCCAACCACAAATGGCTTGTTTTACAGGATTCCAAACTATATGAAAGAAACAAATACAAAAGGAATACAAGTACTAACTTGTATATACAAGTTTGAAATCAAGTAAAGCAAAGAAGTGAAAAATTTGTTGATGCTTCTAGCAGATGATATTGACACGTTTAAATCCTGAAGTAAACTGCAAGTAAAGACACAAGACAGGATGAAAACTAAATGGCTGAACTGAAAAAAAAAAGAAAGAAATGGATTGATGTGCATTGCAATGAGATAGAAATTTCCCTTCATATGTGCAAAAATCCACAGTTTCATTAATGTAGAGGTCATACTTCTAGGAATTGATTTTAGACCAAACCAGTCTCCCTACATCCTGGAATCTACCTGTTTACATCAGCCACTTTAAGAGCACAGTACCCTGTTCACATATATAGTATTCAGCAGTTTCTGGCATTCCTCAATTTAGTGTTCTCCTGCCTTAAATCTTGAAAACAAAGGGGAAAGTTCATCCAGGGCATCATACCACTGCTTTTGATTTATACCAACACTTAAATCAAACCCAAATTCTTTCTTCTTCCATGGTAGCAGGAGTCCTTACAGGACTTGTAAACAGCAGTACACAATACTGTAAACAAATAATTTAAGTTCTGCTTTATGCAAGATGTTAACTCAGGTCTACCAAACAGGTGAAAATGAAAAGGGTGGCTTCACACAAAATCCTTCCCTTTTCTCCCAGCAATTCTTTTCACTACGTCAATAATCCTGAGCTGAAACAGGGGTTGATGAGAGCTTTATTTTTGCATATAAAAACAATGTTCTAGAGCTGGCTCTCATGTTCTGTCAGGAAGTCAATTGCTGCAGAGATCAAACTGAAGTATTTCAAAAGTATTTCGGAAGTATTTGCTACTTTGGAGGAGGACTTATAATTTGGTGTGGCGTCCAGTTCTAGACCCAGATGCTGAGCTTGCCAAGGAAGCTGATGCTGCTGCATCCTCAGCTTCCTCCAGCTCATCGTGTAGCTCCTGGCTAACACTGGACTGGAGGGCTGCAGGAGTCAGCCACTCCTTTGGCAGGCAGCTCTGGAGGAAGGGAATACAAGAGCTGAAGTAGGCAAGGCGATTCACCCATCGTGGAATCTCTTTTCCACAGAGAATCTATGGGGGAAGGAAAAACAAAGGGTTAATTTGTTTTCTGGATTCAGCAGTAACAAAACTGCAGTACTGTAAATAAGAAGCAAAAGCTGCAGCAGCCTTGCAGTTTACAAATGCCAGTCAAGAAGCACCCAAGTTAGCTGCACTATGACCTTTTCCATCGATAAATGCAGCATTTTAAGTCCCAAAAAGACACCTATATTCCATTGTGAAAGTTGGACACGTGGTTGGTTCTATGATTTTCTTAGAAGTCCTGAAAAGCCTAAGCACCTCACTCTTTTAAAATAACTTTTCTAAAAGGCACAGAAATTAGTTAAGCTATGGTTTCTATTCAGTGCTAATTCCTCAGAAACAGAAACTGCAGGAGAAACCCCAATGTTACAAAAAAGCACCCTGAAATCAAGTGGCCAGCGTCAGTACTATAACTGTATAGAGTTACACACACAGCTGAGGCTCCTTACTGTGGTGGCTTCTGACAACTTCCACAAGACATCACTATCCTACAACACAGGTCAAGCACACACTTTGGTTCACTGCAACTATACAATGCACAGCTGGGTTCAACTCCTCAAAAATGTATAAAGTTGCATTAAGTACTTATTTTTACCTCACATCAATCATTAAATAATTTTGTTGTCACTATTCAAGGAGTGAGTTACTTTATTTAACCACCTCCATATTAATTTCTGGTATCACAGTGCAAATCTGGAGAAGATGGGCACTACTCTGCTGTAACTGAGCAGCATTTAACTTGCAATTATACCCACTTTTATAGCCAATTTGAACACTAAATAGGACAAGACCTAAAACAGAAACAATATGACCATACAGCTGAAGAGTATGGCAAAATCCTGGCCATATAGGCCAGATTTCACACCAACTGCAGCTTTGTCAGTGTCTCACCCTACTTACTTGTACCAGCATTGCACATGAATCATCATCTCTACAAAATTTTCCACTACCACTGGAAGATCAGTCTACATAAAACACAGGCTATACAGCAAGTATGCATTAACTGTTTTGGAAAAAAAACCTAAATAAATTCTGTGAAACTTCACATGGGAAAATCAGCCATCCTTGTTTTGGAGTGTTTCAATGAAACACTGGAATAAATTTTGTCAAGCAGAGATTGCCAACTATCAATGAAAACCAAAGTTTCCATTCCCCTCTTTGACCTGGGTTACTTGTTCCTGGCCCTTTCCCATGTGTGGATACACATGTGAATGATCAGGCATTCAATCATATTGGCAAACTGATCGTGTTACACAACAAATCCGAAGGGGAAAAAGCAAAGCCTGTTCCACTCCTCGGTCAGATACTCTGCATGACCATCAAGGATCTAGATGACCAGATCACAGGTGCTGGCAGAGCAATAACTTGACAAAAGCCTCTCAAGCAGAAGATTAACATTATCTGGGGAACTTTAATGCCTTTGCTATTCTTTAACACTAGGTCATAACTTTGTAAATTATTTACAGTGTGATGGTTCTGTGGGGAAATACAAATAATGTGAGAAAAATAACAAGTAGTTCTCTCTTCAGTAGCAATCCCTGAAACAACTAAAATTATTTCTAAATCTTCTTAATACTTTATTTACTAGGTATCTCTTTAGGAATGCACCTGTGCTCTAACACAAACTATGTACAACAATAATATTTAGCAGCAAAATCTGGTGCTTTGGACATACGCACAAATGCAACCTGAAAAATGATGATATTTGCCCAAGGCAACAGAGATAGGAAGTGAGAAATGAAGCCAAACGTTCCAAAGGACTGGAAGGATATGATGCTCTGTAACCACCTGTGAAACACCTTTCCATAGACCTTTAAGTTTGTTTACCTCAGATAAAGCTGAAGAAAAGTGATTGCAGTTTTTGTGCATTAGGTGATAAGCATTTCCTTTGAATTCCTTTCCAAGCTCTTCTACTATTTTTTCTATATCATCTTCCATAAAGTCAGTACTGCCTAGAACCACAGCCTCTCTAGAAGAGAAACAGAGAGTAGAAGGTGATTTGGCTCCCATGATACATGTGGGATACTGTTCACACATTGCTCAAAAGTCACTCCACTGTGGGTAGCAAGATCTTTCTGTTCTCCAAGAATAATGAAAGTTCTTTCTATTCCATTTTATGGCACCACTTTCATCTTTATCATGAGAGATGATGTTTTCTTGCTGATTATGAAAAAGTTACTGCATTGCTTATGCTGTGTAAGCAATAAAAGTTAGCTACAAGTCCACAAAATTTGTATGCATTTCAGGAAGTTAATGGTATGCTAAAAAAAAGATCTTTGCTGTAGACACTTCATTGTCTCATCACCTCTGTTTTTCATTTCTATGCAAACACATGAATTTCTCAGAAAGCTAGAAATCCTTTACAATTCAATACATCTATCCTCAAAAATAAATGCAACAAATTGTCTTTTTCATATGCTTTTTCAAAGAGCAGGAAAATAGGTAATCTTTCTTACTTAAATTTAAATGTTTCTCCTAGCTCAGAAGCATTTCCTGGTGAAATCTCAAATATTCCAGAAAAAGGGTATGGATGACCACCATAGGCAAATTCTGAAAGAGAAAGCTCAGATTTAACAAAAGCAGCATCTGATGACAGTAAAAAACAGCAGAGATTACTGACTGGAAGGTGACTTCACAAGGATCTAAAGTTAGCAACCAGACGTTATTTACATGGAGAGCAAATTAAATGAACTGGAAATTAATACTTTTGTCAGTTACTACTCAGCCTAAGTAAAAACTAACAGGAAATTTCCTACATCAGTGCACAGGTTTAACTTGAATAACTTTGCAGAAAGTACATACTGTTCTCATTGTATAAGTGAGCATTTACAAGTTAAATTGTACATCTTTATACATACTTGTCTTTAGAATTCCACTTACATATGTCTATGAAAGTGGATAGTACTTTGGGGATTCAAAGTACTGCATCCTCAGAGGTCTGATGGCATTTCTATTCAGCATACACCACAGTCCTCTGTGGCAGTGCTTAGTGGCCTAATAGGTTCTTTAAATTTCTTGATTTGCAAGAGTTCAATTCTTTACAGGTTCACAAGTTCTCTACTAGAGCAAGAAAGTAAACCAGTGCATGCATCTCAAGCACATAGCACCTGCTGGCTTAAGCACTCACACTACATGAAAGCATCATGGTGTGCTGCAGCTTCCGTCTGTGTCTGTAAGATAACAGAGCACGCCACAGCCAGAGTGTAATAAAAAGCTTTAAGCATGACTTCACACTTCCTTTCCTCAAAACCCATAACACATCACCCATGTCTAGCACTCAGTTTTGTGGATAATCTTTTTTACAACAGGTTAATGAATAAAAGGTTTGATGTGCCTGGAAAAATGCAAGTCATTGTTCTAGCAGGGGCATGATCTGCTGTATGAGAAAGCTGCTATAATCCCAACAGGAAGGGAGGCACATGTATTTGGCACAGCTCAAAAACTGGGTTTCAGGCACAGCACTATTAAGAGTCAGGTCTTTCTGGGTCAGATTAAAAAAATTCCCCAAAAAAGTTTTAACAATAAGCATTGTATTTTGTCAATTTGTTGCTCTGGTAACACTTGCAAAATCAGATACAATGTGACCACTACAGTAGCTGAAACATAGTTTAAGATAACTTTGGGCAGTGCGGTCTTTGGAGCGCATACCCTGCCTTTTGCTCCTTCCCCTCACCTCCCAACATATTCCAAAAAAAAACCACCACAGCAGTAGATTTTCCTTCTTTAACTGGACTACTTTCAGCAGCACCATCACCTCGGAGTGTCATTATGCTTTGGGCAGAAACACCTCAGAGCTGAGCCCGTGCTATGGTGTGCACAAACACCTTCTGGCTGCAATGCAGGTTCAAAGTGGCCTGAACAGACCAGGAGGCTGCAGCACCCAAGCACAACCTATTTAGCAAAACTGAAAAGCATTGCTGTTATTTATCACAAGGAGCACGAATGGGATGCCTTTGAAAGAAATGGTCTCTAAAACAAACCAACCTACTAAAATGGAATAGACCTTTGCCTGAGCATCATGCACTTTCAGGTGTCTCTCTGCAACAGATTATTGTTCCTGTAGTTAAAAATTAACTCCTTGCAGTAAGTGCTGACAGAAAACTGAGGAATGGATTCAACCATCCTTTATACAAAGCACACATTTGTTTTATATAGGTTTCTTTAAGTATTTCCAAACCTAAAATAAAGATTTCTATGCCTGAAGAAGTTGTATAGCTTTATACAAAAGAATGCACAGTGGCTACCAGGTTATTCATGTCCAAGGTTTTTTTCCAGAGGCAGAATAGATGAGAAAAGAGATGAACAAGTTTCAGGAGCTAGGCTCCCCTCACTATCTGAAAAATGCTTTTTAAATAACAGTATTACTGAAGGAAAAAGTAAGTTATGCTTTTCTTGTACATACCTCGGCCATACACCTCTATACCTGAATGGAACACTCCAATTCCAAGGGAAGAAGTATATTCATTCATCCAATACTAAAAGAAAAGAAGAAAAAAACCAAACGCAAAACTTAAGTTAGTTTGCAGTACAGATTTATCTTTTCAGAGCAGACATGTGTCCCCCCACATCAAAAGCATTAAACCCTATCACAAAGTATTAAACCTTATCACAAAGTGTAAACAATACATTTTACAGGAACAGAATGTCCCTAAAATTCCCAAACTGCACGCAGTGAATTAATTCCATTAGGTTCTATTCCAGTTTTTTAGTGCTGTCAAAGTTTGTCAGCCAAGGAGTCTGAACCTGGGAGAAATCCAGATCAACCTCCCATTTGTCAACAAGCTGCAGGCTGCTAAGTTTGCCATTAGGTGGAACACATTCTGGAATCAATTGCTGTAATTTTAAGGAGCACATTTTTTCTTCAAGGTCCATCAGAATGTGGGATTGTGAGATACACACACCAACTGTCATTAATAGCAATGACCACACCTGCTTTTGAACAGATGAGCACAAGACATACTCAGAGATGAACCGAAATTACCTTCATATATTTTGTCTTTGAACACTCAATTAGAGGTCACCATGCAAGAGACAAAGCTCTCTCCAGGCTGCTGATGCATGGGGTTCTAAACATGAGGTTTAAGTCCTTTGCAAAGGTCTGACACTTGTTTCCAATATATCACTTGTATTGTACCCAACAGAAAACAGATGCATTTCAAAAGGAATCAGAAGTGAATTTTTTTTAGAAAATGGAAAAAATAGTAAAGAAAGGAAACTTCTCTTAATGCTTTCCCTTTTCTTTTATGAAAGTGCAGCAGCAGCAAGTGTCTATCAGAAGCTAACTGTGACCCTGAAGACCTCAAAGATGCAGAACTCTGATAAAGGAAAACCTCAAAGTACTCTTCCCCTGTCTGCATCACCACTCTCAAAGTATCAGTCTCCAAGCATTAAAAGATTTCAAGTGACACACAATTTGAGAAGGAACCTGAAACAAAGCTTTAAAAAAAACAGCCTCAGTTGTCCTTAAAACTGAAATTGGCTAGCAGGAAAATCCTCAGGAAAATACAAGGAAACCACTATTTTGTCAGTTACTCCAGTAACGGGATTTTTTTCTTCCCAGAGCTTCTCTGTGAGCTTTTACAAAGCAGACTTCAAAAAGTCAGCTGGCAGCAGGATTCAGGCTGAGGCAGTACCCCCAGTAAATTAATACTGGTTTAGCAAGCAGGCAGAAAGCATCAAGCCATCTTCTTCACACAACCTGTTGACATAATCAGTGTTTTCTGATGCAAAGCCACTGTGCAGCACAACCAGTGTTAAAAACATAAAAGGCTGCAGGTGTCACACTTGAAGATGTGCTGGCTGGAGTCAGTGTGTAATTTACAGCACCACTGCAAACATTACAGCATGTAGGCTTTTTGTCTCCCAATAAAAATGATACACTAAACCTCAGGTTGACAGGCTATTAATAAAAACGAAAACAGCTAAATGGCAAAAAGAGCACACCTTGCCAATAGTTACAAACAGACAAACCAGCTGTGGGAAATTTTGTCAATATGAATTAAGAGAAGGCAGATTTTGCACCTTATGTTTACTTAAAGCTCAACTGTGATCAATGGATAAATTTTGCTTAAGATTAAACTTTATCATTGGCTTTAATTTCTGGCTTTGTCAGTGTAGTGCTATGTTAGCTAGTGGGGTATGGATGACTACACTAAATCATCACCTTAGTCTATTTAAAAGGCTTAGCAGCTCTTTCCTTCCATCCCCCAGAAAAGAGCAGAGAGCAAGTCTCTATGAACAAGCTACATCCAGAAATACACTGCATTAATTTACTCTGTATAGGAAGACATATATCAGGGAGAATACAAAGAGGGAAAGAAAGGAGAAGGATGTGAAGACTACTCATCTTAGTGGGCTTGTGAGCATAAAAAAAGAATTCTGCCTACAAGGTGAAATCAAAGTCCCCATGAAAACAGAAGAGCTACTGTAACATAAATGTGTTCCGGTTCTGAGGCCCTTCCTATCCCACGGTTTACTAGCTCACCATTTCAAAATAGTTTCAGGTTTATATTTATAGTCAAAACCGTAGGCACAGTCAAGGTACAGTTTGTCATCACTGGAATAAAGCACGTTGGCCTAATGGGAAGGTGTATCCAAATGAACCTTATCTAGAACTGAGCTAGACAGGGTCTCTGGTGCTCTAGTCTGTCCCTCTCCTGGGCACTTGTGGCCAGAAAACTCAGAACCTGGCTGCTGAATTCCAAACAACCTACATATCATGTACCCATTGGATCTGTTAATGCCAAGCAAGGTTATGGCTGCTTTCTGAAAAACAGAACAAAACTTACACAAGATACCCCACATGCAGTGGGACAGAATAAAGCCTAGCTGGTTATTTCACAGAAAAAAACAAAGAGAAAAAGTATTCACAGTACTCCCCAGCCACAACTCCATGAAACCAAACAAAGTATAGGGGAGAGAGAAAGTGAGTCACCAAGCCTTGTCGCTGATCCGCAGAGATGCGGATGAAGGGGATGGAAAGCTGATCCAACAGGGTACTGAGCACAGCCTGCCCCTATCCAAGCACACACTCCTCCCTACTGGTGCCACCTCAACACTCAGGGCTTGCTACACTGCACAAAGCGAGCACTGGTGGCAGATAAAATCAAAGTTAGCAGCTTTGGAAGAAGTGCCTGAAGGAAGCTGGCACTTTGCTTCATACTTCCAGTAAGAACAGAATAGGTTAATTGAAGATAAAAGAATTTCAATGAGGCAGAATTACTTTCCCCCTAGGAAAGTAATTATATCTAATTATTACTTAATCTGGATGAGCTATTGGAAGGTTGGTCCCATTTACTCACTGAACAAAATGCCTTATCTCACTGACGAAATGCAGGACAAATGCAACAAAGAGTGCTGAATTTGGCAGCAGCTGAAAAGATTATATACAACTTACAAAATAAGGACTGTAAATTAAATTACATCTTATAGCTTACTGGATCAGTAACATGCCCAAACTGATCCCACATGCTACATCCTTGTTTCCATTACACAAACTGGATTCCCTTTAGTCTTGATATGGATTTTGCCATAGTAGTATGGTGCAATCCCATATCCTCAATATTTTGCAAAATGTCAGTCTTCTAAAACAGGATTTCAAGTTTAATCTATCATAAGGAAAATATTAGAGAAGAATTTTTCTATGCGCACAATAAAGTCATGTCACTGCAATGAAAGAAAAACACTAATCCCAGTGCATCAAAATACCTTCAGAGTTTTCATTTACATTAATACTTTAGCTTGCTATTGCCTTATTTGACAAGGGAAGAAATAGGATACTACTTGGGCACAAAAAAAGTAGACTCCTAAAAATAGCAGTTAGTTAAAATGAAGCTATAAAGTACTCCAGTTCTCAAAACACAATATATCAAAGCCTTCACCCTACCCTTTTAATGATCATAGAAGATGTTCAAAGGCATGAACTGTACCACGTAAATATGCCCTTAAGCTTCTCTCCCTCCATAAAGTTACCAGTCCTTGAAAGTCGACTTTCTTCTACAACACACACATCCCCCTCACACTCTGGTTGTATCGAAGATTTTTGCTTTTTCAAGCACTAAGGACATTGGAAGGGTATACCCTCCAAAAGCAACCAACTCACTCCTGTAAGGAGTTCCAACAGCAGCAAGGTCACTTAGCACTCCCCTGCATACCTAAGCAGCTGCCTGGGAAACGAAGCCACAGTTTGTGTTCAGGTTAAAATAAAGCTGTTTGTTCATTACAGTAACATTGGTTCTGTCAACCAGGTGAATAACAATGGTCTTTTGTTCCAAAAGAGAAACAAAAAAACCCAGTCCCAAACCTTAACTACAGAACAGCCCCAAACCCATTTCCAAGTGACATGGAATGTCAGAAGCAAACAGCAAACCTGCTAATGTCTCAAATACACAGCTGGCATGGTTTGGTGAATAAACAGAACTTCAAAACTGCTATTACAGAGGACTCCTCCCTTCTTCCACCCACTCCCAGTGTCCCCAAATAAAGCAGTACCATTGACTTCAGCAGGCTGTTGTACAAGCAGTAAAAACTGCTATGCAACATGGAAGTGAGGCTTTGGTCCCAAACAAGTTTCAAATGGACTGAGATGTGGTTTAGCAGAGCAGTTTGATACTGTGGTATTTTCCAGACATCACACAAACCTGTGTTTTTCTCACCAGTTTGAAGGAAAACTGCTTCTCTAATGGTCAAATAAAGTAGATATTGCTACAAAACAACAAACAGGACTGAAAAGGGAAGCAGAAATATTCTCCTTAGTGGTATGTATAATCTCCTTATGTATAATCTGTGGTGATGTGCAGCTTCAACCATTAAAGTCACCCCTACATGTAATCAAGCACCTGCAAATAAATGTGCTTGGCTGCTTCTTCTGGAGAGCAAGTTCCTTCCATGGATGGTGGCTTCAGAGACTCTGTGAATTCTCGATGGAGGCAGAATCCCAGTAATAACAACAGGATAACCAACAGCCCCCCAACACGTCCTTAGGAAAAATATGACACGAGCTTTTAGGAGCACACCCTTCCTGTTGCTTTTTTTCCTCACTTCCCTCATGTCAACTGCCAGCCTTCCTAGGATGGCTGGAGTAAAACTGATCACAGCAATTCAGCTCTGGAGGAAAAAGAAAGGATGATGGGAATGAAGGAGTGGACTATCACAAGAGAAAAAGAGACAGCATGCTGAAGTCACACCCCACCAGTGCTACCATCAGAGGGAGAACGGAGTTTCTTAGAGGCCATGGCAGGCATTTACACAGGAGTCAGTCCACTCTGTTAAGGTTTCACAGCCTGCCTGTGAACTGGGCTCACTCAGCACAATTAAGCAAGTCTTCATGAGAGCAGTGGGTCTTCCATTTTGGTGAGTCAGAAGTGCGTCAAGCCTTGACTTCAAAGATATTCTTATGTAAGAGTCACGAAGCTGAAGTCCTACTTCTTTCTCTGTACAAATATTTATAGTTAATATATGTAAAACCATCTTTTTATGCTAAAAGATATTCCCCAATATATATATTTGCACTGTAGTCCAGAGAAGTCATATATATGCATGTGACAGGGCAGCCTTCCCTCCTCAGGTCTAGTGTAAATAAAGCACACTGTGACTTTTTACCATACTAGCATCACATATGAGCTCAACCAGGTGAGCAAAGACCCTTACTTTTTTCCTCCCATCTCTGAGAAAAATCACAGTGAACAGACTGTTCCTGTCTCCAGTCTCCCCTCCCCGTCTATAATGAAGGAAACCAAAGTCAAGGTAACAGGCTATATTCACTAGAGAGAGAGCTAAAACACAGGTGTGGGCAAAAAATCCCCCCAAAAAGGGACATTGATTTCTGAGGTAAGTATTAGAGTGAAAGAAAATAATGACAAAAATCAGGCTAGTTGCTATGATATTGTAAATATATTTGATTTCAAGCCAGATAGATCCCTACTGATTGCTATTAAACATTTTAGGATTTGAATGTGACTGTTCCCAAGCAAAACAAGCTGTATTTTCTCACTTCCAGCAGTCACTGGCACTACACTATACACCTTCACCCCTTCAAAACAGCGAAGGTTCACTTTAAAATGGTGGTGGTGGTAGAAAAGCCCATCCAAAATAAGCTAAGCAACACAACCACTGTCACCTGAAGCTAGTTCTCCATCTTACCGTCCCTCTATCAGCAGACTTAAAACTTGGTCACAGAAATACTGCCACTCGTTCTAATTTCCAGCGATTGAAACGCATTAATGGATAATATTTTCTTATTACTTATCCAAGCCTACTGTTCCATGCAGGTACTTACACCTCATTTGTTACCATGGCATTTGAGCAGCTTCCAGCTGAACATAAGACAATACCACAGCTGCTGTAGGTGCCACATAAAGATTATCCAGGAGGGAGGGAAGGTGAGCTCATACGGCTGCAAATCAAGCTGGAGCGACTCCCTTATTTCTACCAGGTCGCAGCCACAACAAAACTATTCAAAATTACGGTCTAGCAAACAAATCACCTTACTGACACTGGGCTAAAAAGCTCTTATCCTTACAGCGACAGAGGTTATCCTGAACTACCATCCTCTTGGAAAACTGGTTTTCGTGAGCAGAAAGGCAGGGCCTCTCTGCTGCTGAGCTTCGGGGCAGTAGCGGAGGGAGCAGCACAGCACAGGGACGCTCACGGCAGGGAAAGTTTCCCCCGCGACAGGGAGCGGATCCACCTGTCACTGGAAGACCCGACCCGGCAAACTTTTGTCGCAGGTCACAGAGGGGCTGTAGGAATCCGTCAGACCTCCCAAATCACCGCCCCCGCCCTCCCCTCCCCTGCCCGGGCTCGTTCTTTCTCCCGCTCCGCCGCCCCCGGCTCCAGCTCCCGCGGGGACGGCCACGGCAAGGGCAGGCAAAGTTTCGCAGCCGCGCTGGCCCCCGCAGGGCAGGCCACTCCCCGCCGCCGCCCTGCCGGGAGGGCCCGAGACCCCCGCCCAGAGCCGTGCCGGTGGCTCACCATGTCGTAGACGTTCAGGATCACCAGCTGGTTCGCCATCGCCGGCGGCCCGCGGGCGCCCCCCGCCCGCTCGGTCGCTCCCGCTGCGGCGGCGGCGCCGCTCAGGCCGGCGGCGGGGCGGTGCGGACCCCCGGCGGCCGCTTCCTCCTCGTCCTGCCTGTTGCTGCGGGGCGGCGGGGGGCGGCGGGCACCATGGAGCCGCCGCCGCGGAGGGACGGGGCCGCGCCCCCGGGAGACGCGCTCAGCCCGCGGCCGGCAGCAGGGGCCGGGCGGCGCGGGGGGCAGCGGCCGCGGGCCCCACCCCGGTGGCGGCGGCGGTGCCGGTGGCGGGCGGGGAGGAGTGAAGGGAGGAAGAGGGAAGGGAGAAGCGCCGGGGCGGGCCGCGCCCTGCCTGGCGCCAGGCCGGGCCGCGGGACGGCCGGGCAGCCCCGCCGACGGGCGTAAAATGGAGCCGCTCCAGCCCGCCCCCAGCGCCCGAGCCGAGCGGCACGGCCGCGACTACAGCTCCCGGCGCGCCGCGCGGGAACGCGGGCGGGAATGCGGCTCCCGGCGTGCCCGGCGCCGCCCCGCGGCCTCGCTCGGAGCGCGGGGCCCTGCCCGGGCCGTGGTGGCTCGTCCTGCCGCGTCCCAGCCGCCTCCCGTCCTGGGGAATTGTCCCGGGCGGCCGCAGAGCGCTGCTGTGGCTCCCTCGGGCCTCCGGGGACCCGACCCGGCGCGGCTGCCCGGCTGTGCCCGCCTGCCCTGCCCCGTCCCGTCCCGTCCCGTCCCGTGCCTGCCACTCGTGCGCCTGAAATGGTTGGTTCCCAGAAGAGAATTAGTTAGTTCCCGGTCCGTGTGGTGGCCGCACAACTGTTAGTTAGTTCCGTGTCCGTGTGATGGTTCACAGCATCCCCCGGCACCGCCATTTCACGTCTGAGTTCAGGGAAGAAGGGGAATTTGAAGTGGCTCGGCAGAAAGGACGTGCGAGCCGTGCGGACCTGCGGATAACCCACATGTGGGTGCTGCTGAAGGCAGGCCGCTCCTAAGGCAGCGCTCACCTTCCAAGAGTAACCTGGCCATGTACGCTTCCTCTACAGTCTTGTCAAGCGACAGCAAAATGAAAAGCCTTTTGTTAAAAGCTGGAGAGAAGCAGGAGAAAAAAAAATTGCATTCTCTCTTCCAGCACACTCAATTTTATAAAGACAAGCAATGGCCCTTCATAGCAGTTTAAAAAAAGATGCTGCTCACAGCAGGCTGTGGATGTGCCCGTGGGACAAAGGTGCTGCAGGAGGGAGAATGTTCCCACCCCAGGGGTATCCTGAATTCTACTATAATTTCTGGCTGCAGACATTTAGATGTTTAGCCCCTCTTAGCTAAAATTCCAGTTGGTTGCTGAGCTCCATTTTGTGTGCAGAATAGCTTTGTCCCTCGAGTACCTCAGCATAGCTGATGCGGGCAGTTAAAAAAGCAATTCCTGGTTTCAGGAGTGAGCTTTGGTTAGAGGAAGCGAGTACTGTAGCAAAAACTTAAAACACATCTGGCTCCTGATTGTCAGAATACATAATTCAGGCACCTGAGGGACCTGCGTGTGACCCTGAGGTTGGAAGTAATGCCTTACTTTGCCAGTAAAATATGTGGACAGATCCATATGTCCATTGGGTAATGTTCTTTGCTCCTTTGGCTAAAAGCTAGGAAACTTGTGGTTATTAAACTGAAAACTTTTGTGGGAAATAGTTGCTTCCATGTTGAGGAATACCGAGGAAAATATTGTTTCTTAAATCTGCAGAGGTCAAAAACCTCACCTGAAAAGACAGAGGCTCCATTTCCAACTAACAGTATGCCTTAACTGGAAGAAACAGAGTTGTAACAAATGACTTGTAACAAATCACTTAGTCTTCATTGTCTCTTGTTTGGTTTCTGTCTATAAGATGCATTGTGAAGCAGAAGGAGAGGAAAACATAACTTGTAGCCTGTAGTGACAGGAGAGAGAAATTTCATTTTCTGTGAAGAGTAAATCCCAAGTGTAATTTATTTGACTTAAAAATTGAATTTTGCCATTTAAATACTAGACTTTATCGATAGAGGAGTAAGACAGTATCACAGCTCTGACTTCCTCAGTGATGCAGCTTATCTTTTCCTCCAGTTATCTGCAAAAGGCAAGAAAATCCTTCTTTTAAGCCAAAAGACTGATTTGGTAGTTGTGAGAAGCAATGTTAAGCATGAGTGAATACTGCAGAAAGCTGTGCCGTGTATAGTGTATGTTGCAGGGGTTTGCATTTATGGGAGTATTTGGGAGAGTGTGGAAGTATGGTATGGGGACACTCCAGGATGCTCACAGAGATCAGTTGTGAGCACTGTCACCACAAAAGAAGCACAGTGTGTGAACCCAGGGACTTCTGCACTGTAAAACTGAAAAACAAGGTGCTTGAGCCCTTAATTGAAATACAGAAAATCTCAGAGAAGAACACAAACCAAATTCATTGTTCATCAATCTTTGCTGCATTTACTTTATGCAGTGACATGTTTCTATTCTTGTATTGGAGCAATACACTCAAAGAGCAGTCTAGTTTCTTTGTCTTTATGGCAAATGCTATTTTCTATTTAAATTTCAAAGGTGGAGAAATAGTCAAGATTAGCAAAGCACCAATTTTCAGCCATAAATGAGAAGTTAGAGAAACCCAAGGTGCCTTAGATTCACAGAGAGGTGCAGTTTCTGGAAATTTTCTTAAAAGATTATAAAAATGTAGAAATCTGGCACAAAGAATACATGAGCATTTAAAATCATCTGTTATTGATTGCCTTTCCCCCCTTGATCATCACAGCTGTTCAAGGACAATGAAGAGTGGCCTTGAAGTGGCATCTGCCAGGGATCTCAGCAGTCACAAAGGTATCCTGTCTCATCCTGTGAATTGTGCCTGTCCAGCTTACCTAAGGAGTCCCTTTTGGATCCACTGATACTGTAAGTAGTAACTCCACAAAATTTAATGTTAATGGAGACCTGGAAAAACTGAAAACAGAATGTATCAATGAAGACTGAGGGAAGGAAGGAGGCACGAAGTATTTGAGTCTTCTCTTTATCCCTTAGTTAGTAGATCTCCAGCCTGACCTAGCAGTCGGTTCACCTTTTCCATTTTCTACCTTATGCTATTGATGAACCCACAAACCCATCCTCTGTTACCCTTCATGTTCCTTGCTAGTTTCAATTCCAACCAAGCTTGGATTTTCCCAGTTCTGTCCCTACATACCCTTGTTAGCTTGCCCTGCTTCCATCTCCTGAATAATTTGATTTTGCATTTGAGCTCAGTCATTATCTCATGTAAGGTATGTTGCTGGACCTGATTTTGAGTCATGCAGATCTGTTTATAGCTACAGTATATTAAAGTGCACTTCTATTTTAAACATCCTACAGTCTAACAAGAAAAAAAGGTCAAAGGCTCAGCTTGTCTTCCCATTTGGACAGAGAATTCTCTTGCCTATGCCAGGGGTAGTAACACAAGACTTTTGTGGCTCAGCCAGGGAAGCTGCAGTTGCCTTGTGGCAGAAACCCTCCTAACAAAGAACACTGGAAGATTGATTAATGGGTTTCTTTCTCATGGTTCTTGCTGAATCAACATGGAAATGGTAGAGTCAGGTGGAGTCTTCTGTGAGCCCTGATTTCTGTTTAAAAATGATCAACAAGAAAATTACTTCAGTGCCTTGACATCCTCTCATGGCACTGTCAGTATGCCATTTTATGGTACCTAGAGGTTATTAGCAGAAATATTTATCAAGTCCTTTTATGAAAATACTCTTGGCAATACCCTTGGTCTGGCTGCCTGCAGTGTGCACTGGTTGGGCTGGCAGATCTGCCCCACTCTGCCTGACTGCTTCTTGTTCTTTGCAGTCCTCAGCTGCTGCTCCATGCACAGCCATCAGCAGGCTGCCTTGCTGGGATCCACCTCTGTGTCACATGAAATGGATCAGTAGATAAGAATGAGTGCCCAGTAAGCCTGATAGCTTCATCTTACAAGCCTTGTTCCAATGGATAGTTATTGTGGCCTTGGAACTGGCTAGTTTTGTCTGAGAGATTTTTTCCATATGGTCCTGCACCGTCTGAAAGGTTTTTGAATAGCACAGCAGCTCAAAATTGTAGAGTAAGATCTGTCAAGTTTCATGAACAATTTTGTGGGACATGGCTGTGGTGATGTCCAGAAGTGGTCCCCTGAACTTCATAGAGATGGACTGAGATTGGTCTTTTGTACAGTTACCAGGTGACTCAAGTAGCCAAAAAAACTCCATACCATTGCCTGTTGAGGGAATGGCATCTGCTGATTTTCCTATAATAGCCAAGTAAAGAGGAGCAACTACCGTGGGAAAAGACTTAGGAGGTTTCCTTAGGCTAGAATAATGAATAAAAGGACTTTTCTTAGTAAGAGTTGTGTTGCACTTAGGAATTCCATGTATCTTTGGTCTGATGCTGTGATAGTAATCCAAAAGCCAGTGCCTTACAATGACAGAAAACTGCAAAATAGTCTCTTTTTGATGTACTGAAAAGTTATCATGCTATTTTAGTCACCTTCTCTTGGCAAAAATCAAAGTTATTATGCCATTTAACTTCTAGTCAAACAGAATAGGACAGAAATAATCTAATTATCTTCTTGTAACAAGTGCTAAGGCTGAAGACCAGGATTTTCTTATTAGAATCATATGGATATGATATCCATATAATATGGATGCAGGCTTACCATATCTGAAGAATAAATAGCTCTAGTTTGCTAACTCTTTTCATGGTGTATCTGTTAATCTAAAAATAAAAATTTTCAGTCTTAACAGGGCAATAAAATGCTCTGTTATTTTATAAATTTAATATAAATTTCTGCTGCTGTCATTTTAAAAGATCAAATGTTCTTCAGTGATCTCCTACCTGGAATTTCTATTACTTTGCCACTTAATTAAAAAAAAAAAAAAAAACAAAACTACTCTAAAATATTATTTACTTAACTGAGAGTAATCTGGTGAGAATAGTGATCCCATGAAGAATTCCTGATAGAGAAGATTTTGATCCAAATACTTGGCAATATGCATTAGGAGTGCTGTTTTATAAGTGTAGTAAATGCATCATCCCACAGCAGCCCAAAAGATATTGCATTTATGCATGTCATCCTCATAACAGACCTGCAAGGAACGGGCAAGTAAAAATTTTTTAACCCCCAAAATTATTTGTTTTCATTATAATCTGGAAAAAAAAAAAAGAAAAATGGAGGAGCTGCAGCCACTGTAGATCAGCAATAACATAAATTTAGATGGGACTGAGTCATAGGTAACAAGCTCTCTAGATAAAGAAGCAGCATTTTGGAAATTCGAGAACTTCATTCAGTTTGCTGTATCTCCTATTTTGTTAAATGTTTCATTATATCCAAGAAGGTGTCCATGCTGCCAAGTACTTGTTTTCCACTCTGTAGGAGAAATGACACAGTTATTAGGTAAATATAACATATCTTAAAGTTTGTATCAAGGATGTACGTTAAGAAATCAAGATGGTTTGGGATACATTTTCAGCTAATGTAATTGGAAGAGCTTCACTGAAATGCATTTACAAATTTAAGCTGTGACCCTAAAAATGATTTCATATGGCTGCATGAGCTCATGCAGTGAGAACCAGAGACAGTGTGCTGACCTTATGTCAAAATGTTCTTTAAATAAACTGGTTGCTGTCTGGTCATTTTTAATTCCAAAACCAGCATTACATCAATGGAAAGTAGATCTAAAATAGATTCATCCAGACATTTAATGAACACCATCCACATCTTTAATGTCAAATGAGAGCTAGATAACCTACCTGCACTGGATAGACAGATCAACACCAGAATCTTGAGCATATTCCAGTTATTTCACTTTCGGGAAGCTTGTGTTTTACTCCTTAGCTTCTCACTTCTCAAGTACCACTTCTTAAAAATTTGATTCACTTATCTGTTAAGTCACATCAGTTACATTGTTATTTAGGCCTTGGGTTAAAGCACCTGACAATGTACTTTTATTTCTGTGTAAGTTCTGAATCCATCCTTTATATAAGGAAGTTCCAACATTTAAAAAACCCCTGTTGTTGGGAAGCATAGAGATGGCTTAATGGAAAGACTGTTTTGTGGGGAACAGAGGGAGATACAATTTTCATGGCTAGGGAATAATTTTTTGGACCTTGGAATGATATAAGAAATATCTAAAATAAAACAATCCTGAAGTACTGTTTGCTTTCCATGCCTTTTTCCTGTCATTTCATCAGATACTGCAGGTCCATTGAGTGTTCATAATCTGGAAATTGAACAAACAGCACGTAAACAAAGAAACTGCAAAGTTGGAAACCTGAGTTAATTGAACTGACTGAAAAACATTCAGCTACATGATTACTGTCACATTCGTGGAAGAACTGCACATTCAGTGGTACACAACTATTTTCAAATTATGTTATAATTCCATAAGACAGATGATGAAATAAAATCAAGGAGAAAAGTAACAAAATTTTCCTGCACCTGGACTTTAACTGCTAAGCTTACCAAACCATGCATATCCATATTCCAGTGCTGTCTGAAAACTAAACCTGACTGAGGGACTTGGCTGAATAAGATTGTAACACCATGGAATAATGCAGCTATCACTATTACTGAGGACACTTTCTCCCTGCCTTTCCCACAGCCTCCTCCAAGCTACTAGCAGTGTGTAGAAGGAGGCATCTTAAGGAGAGCTAATAGCAAACCATGTTGAGGCATACACCAGGCAGGTGATGCAAGAGTTCTGCAAGAGTTGTGTTGATAAGCAGTAAAAGAAAATGGGACTTACAAGAGACAACCTCTGTGTAAGAACAGGCTTATTATAAATCATGTGGGCTAGCAAACTTGAAAACAGGAGTTTCTAAATCTTTAGAAGAAAAGTTCTTAGTTTCTTACACATTGTCTGTGTGTGTATCACACTGACAGTTACCCATGCATCCCTAATGCACTGCAAGCAGAAAATGTCAGTATGCTTGCTAAACAACTAACTTAGAGAATCCTATGAAAGTAACAAATCACTTTATGTAATTCTGTATCCTTATATGCTTCACTTGGCCATGCTGGATGTATTTTCTACATTATTAATGAATTCTACTAAAGCATTCATTGATGGGTTCCTTATAGAGATCAATGGTTTGTGCCATCCCCCCAGTTACAGGTACAAAGCATACTGCCACTTTATTTGGATCTATATGGATATGAACATGGCTCTGCTAGCTCAAATACATCAAGTCTGGAGTGAGTTTGAAACCTATGAGGTTTCCTTGAAAACATTCCAAAGAAAAAGAGAATGTGGATAATGAAAGTTAATTAACAGCCTTCCAATATTGCTTCCTTAATTTCAGTTGGCAGAATACGACTCATTAAATACATGGGATAATAATGGATCTGGCTACAAAATACCATCATCTCTGAAGCAGATGACTTGTTCAAATATCAAGGCCCAAGCAATTCTGTTTCAATACATCAGAATGCAGCAGGGCTAACAAAAACTCAAAAGTCAAACAATTCAGCTCAGTATGAAGCTTTCTAATTATGGCTTCAGGAATAAACATGATGCAAGACAGAACCTATTCTTACTCTAACAAACTATTTTGAGTTTCCTGAGAAGCTGAGTTTCAGAGAAGACTTAAGAAGCCTAAAACTAACTGTTACTAACATAAATACTGAGCAAAACTGTTGAGTCTGTTTAAGGTTCCAAAAGCAGAAACACTTGGTAGCTCAGTTAAGATTGGTCTTGTCTCTTTTTCTCTCATTTCACTGGAAAATGTATCTCCAGAGGAACTGAGCTTGAAATTTCAGTTTTCATGCCTTATCTAGTGATAATCTTCCTGTCCAGTCTGACTAAAACTTGAATTAATCTATGGGCTCAGTGCTCTCAAGAGGAATGGTAAGGCATCTCTTGCATATGATTAATGGATTCAAGTTGCTTCACCCCAAACTTACTTCAGGTGTTTCTGCCATATATTAACTTGCAGACTTATCTCAATAAATGAAATATTTGCAAAGTCAAAAATTATGCAAATTCTGCTCTTCTAGATGTGAACATATGTGCCACTGGCTTCAATTTAAGGTGTTTCCACAAAATAACCAAATATTTCTGAGATAATTCAGATGAATCAATGGATTCTCCTCCTTCCAATAGATTTGGTAGGAGAAAAAAGACTCTAAATACAGCAGTTTTATTTTCTCTGACCTAATTATTCTGCAGTTCAGTTGCATAAGGAAAGTAGCAGTTAGTAAGTAATGCTAGAACTCACACTGTTAAGGAGCAATTTACTGAAATTGCCAGAATGCCTAAGTTCCCATTTCAAGGGGGGAAATGAATTATTGATGCCCTGCTGTGAAAAACGGGATAGGAAAAGCCCATTTCTGGTTATCGGGACTTTTGATCTGGAGTTGTGCTATGTTGCCATCTAGTGATAAAATAGAAAGGTACAAGAGATGGCAGCCGAGGGAGGGGAAACCAAACCTACATAAACGGCACTGTTTATCCTAGTAAAGATCATACCCGTTTCTTGCAGTATAATAAATATCAATAATTACATGCTGAGAGTAAAATCGTTAATAAAAAGAAGGTAAAACCACAGAAATAGACGTGGATATTTTATAATTGGCATTAAGAGAGCTGGTAAGGGTCAGATGGCGAATATGCTTCAGGAAACATTTGCAGTTGAGAGCCCCTTGTAAAATACACATTCAGAATCATCCTCACTACCCCATGAAAAAATTAGATTTGATAGATTTGGATTAGTTTTGGATTAGGAAGGCCTGTGATGTATAAAATTTTGCAGATCATAAAACTTTTGTCAAATACTTTTGCTACATGTAAGTCCTTGTATGTTCCCATTGCTGTTCGTTACTGCTTTGTTCTATTTTCTTATAAACTCTTAATCAAGTAAAAACTGTGAGTTTTTGATCTTGCTTTCTTCTTACTCCATTAGCTTCTATTCAAAGAAAGTAGAACAATGACATGCAGTGAGTTTTTTAGGACTGACAGAAAGGCTTACTTAAGTTTAGGTACTGTGGTGAATGAAACAAAGGGCAGCTGTATGTGCAGATGACAGCTCATCATCTACTGTCTTTAACCTGTCTTCAAAGAAAAAGAAAAATTATTGATTTTGAATTATTGAATTTTGAATTATTGAATTGAATAAAATATTATTTAAGCACAAAGCTATCTCAAAGTAAAATAAAGAGACCCAGACATGGGCATTTCATCAAGAGCTTTCTTTCATCAGGGTCCTACTCATCATTGGCTGCTTGTAGAGTTGCAAGTGTAACAATTTTAAGTAGCGCTCAACAAATAAAAACAAACCAAAATTATTCTGTATCCTAATTTTGGTTGCTTCTGAGAATAATACTTCTGTTTTTCAAATAGGTATGAACAATAGATACCTGTCTCAAATTCCAAAAAAGTTTGCACAGTCTCTGAGAACACTGTTTAAGTAGAATAAAGTTTATTATTAATTACATTTTAGTCCACCTAGGATAAGGCTGTTTATTACATCATTTTGTTTTTGAAATTCTTAGAAAATGGTATTATAAAATAAATTTTCAAACAATGGCATACCATTAAAATGATATTTACTCAGTCTAATAATTTCAGAATATACAACACTCAGTTTTCACTACATTCTTTCCATAGCAGCAGACAGAAAACAAAAGCAGTTTCCTAACATCTAGTTTTCTAACAGCAAAAACATCTTCACAATACAAGTAATATTGCTATCTTTTTTTCCTCTTTCATTTTAATTTTGAAGATACTAAAAAATGTTAAACAAATCAGAAAAGATATAATGATGGCAACCTAAGAATAAAGAAAAAATCAAAATGAATTATGATGCCATGGATGCATATCTTGTGCCAGATAGTGTGCTAAATACTAATTACTTTCCACTAATTGTTTAGGTCAGAAACCCATTCCTAACAAAATTTATCAGACATATTAATCCCTACGACTAATCCATGTGAGATAATCTCTTAAATGAATCTCCATTCAGTTCAGATATCAATCTGAAGAGAATAGCTTGTACAATAGGTAGTCACATTTTATGTCTCAATTAAACAAGTAAATTGGCATTCCTGTTGTTGACATATCATGACTTCCACAGCGCTTTTGCCTAAACCTTTTTCTGACAGTTTGCCAAACCAGGTGTATGAGGAACTCTGAGATGAGTCTTTGGTTTGACTGTCATGTTACTGCCAGTTAAAATGTCTGAATAAAATTTTCACAAAACCTGAAAATTCACTGAATCACTAAAACTTACTAATTATTTTGTCTCTATGAAATAGATAACAGGCTTCACCTTTCTTATTATACCTGTGTTGGTCCTGCACTATTGTCAGGAAAGAAACCCCTGCAAATTTATTTTTCCTAGCACAGTTAAAGCAAATAAATAAAGATGTATACAAGCAGAATATTTCAATAAGACATTTTCATTTTCAAGTGGTAAATTGTCACATGATATGCATTTAATTTTTTCTAAGTAGCATAATTTCAGCTTGTGATGGAATAATTGCAGTGAGATCTATTTGGAAGGATCTGCACTTTCAGGATCATACAGCCACAAAAATAACTTGTAATAAGTAAAAGAGAGACACATTGATAGTTTTTTAACAGATACTAATTTATCACCACAATAGCATTTCTTCATGTGACAGCACACAAGATAATGTAACAATATTAAATAAGGCAAGTGCTGTAAGGTAATCTCTTACTCTGTTTCTTTTTTGATTTGCACAGGCAACAACAATCAACTCAATCCCTGGAAAGGTCGTGGAGGCCCTCATTTTGGAGGTCATCTCTATTCACATGGATGACAAGAAGGTGATCAGGAGTAGTCAGCATGGATTCACTAGAGGCAGGTCATGTTTGACTAACCTGATTGCCTTTTAGTGAGGCCTTCAACAAGGTCTCTCAGAATATCCTCACAGACAAAGTCAGGAATTGTGAACTGGGAAGGTGGACAGTGAGGTGCATTGAGACCTGGCTGAAGAGCAGATCCCAGAGGGCTGTAATCAGTGGCACAGGATCTAGTTGGAAGCCTGTCACCAGTGGTGTCCCCAAGGTTCAGTACTGAGCCCAGTATTGTTTCACAAGTTCATAAGGGACTTGGATGAAGGAGCAGATGCCTCCTCAGCAGGTTCACTGACAACACAAAGCTGGGAGGAGTGGCTGATACCCCAGAGGGCTGCACAGCCCTTGAGAAGGACCTGGACAGGCTGGAGAGATGGGCAGAGGGGAACTGTCTGAAATTCAGCAAGGGCAAATGCAGGGTCCTGCACCTGTGGAGGAATAACCCCAGGCACCAGCACAGGCTGGGGGCCAACGTGCTGAGGAGCAGCTCTGTGGAGAAGGACCTGGGGATCCTGGTGGACAACAAAGTGTCCATGAGCCAGCAGTGAGCCCCTGTGGCCAAGGAGGCCAATGGAATCCTGGGGTGCATTAGGAGGGCAGTGCCAGCAGGTAAAGGGAGCTGATCCTGCCCCTCTGCCCAGCCCTGGTGAGGTGCACTTGGAATGCTGTGTCCAGTTCTGGGCTCCTCAGGACAAGAGAAATGAGTAAGGACTGGGGCATCTCTAATGAGGAAAGGCTGAGGGGGCTGGGCCTGTTCAGCCTGGAGAAGAGGCCCTGAGAGGGGACATCATCAATGTCTGTGTGTCTGAAGGAGGGGTGCTAAGAGGATGGAGCCAGGTTTTGCTCAGTGGTGCCGAGCAATAGGACAGGAGAATGGCAGAAACTGATGCACAGCAAGTTCCACCTGAGCATGAGGAAGAGCTTCTTTACTGTGTGGGTGACTGAGCACTGGAACAGATTGTCCAGAGAGGTTGTGAAGTCTCTGATGCAATCCTGTGGTCTAGGATGATCCTGCTTGAGTAGGGAGCTTGGACCAGATGACCCACTGTGGTTCCTTTCAACCTGCCCCATTCTGGGGATTCTGTGAGGGAAGCAGCACCTCCTGTCTCAGAAATAAAGGGGAAAAGGATAAAACTTCACACAGAAGAGTTTTTTGTCCTCTCATGACATCACACTTCTATCAGGAGCCCTTTCTCAGTCTCTCCATGTTCTTGTGTGCTGTGCAGGTATATACAGCCTGTTCTGCTGCAGCAAAGGAAGAGGAGTTACTCACTGCTGAATTTGTCAAGGCAATGTTACAGAGCTGTTATTTCCCTGTGTATCACATATGTTTTCATGACTGGCACATTGCTGACATACTTCTGTGTCAGTCATGAAGACTAACACCTGGTATTTCCATCCCATGGTATATGCAAGAGGAATAAACATTCAGTGGGACGGACTCACCACCTTCCCCACGAAGTCTGGCAGTGTAGGGATGTGCACAGAGGCAGTTTTTATAAAACAGCTGACATGCTGCAAGTTTACATCCTACAGTTTGCATCCTGCAGTTTCCTATTCATCTGCTCAAATCAAAATGCCGAGTCTTGCAATCCATCCTTAGAATAGGGCAAGCTGAGTAATCATACAGCTGCTTGCTCAGAGGTGGCTGAGTAGGAGAACTTGCACAGGAAGAATATAAGCTTGCCTCCACAGCTGTGAAGTTCAATAAATTTAGCAGACTGCAAACTACTTATGAATTCAATTTGTTAGCAAGGACACTTTTTTTTTTTTACTATTGAAGGCTTTCATATTTTCCCACATGATCACAAGTTCTTAAAGAGGGGTTGAGGTAAGAAATAATGTATGTTATCAATTCTTTATATTGAATTTGGCAGATGCCATGAAATAAGGAATTTTATAAATAAGATGATATTAATTTACTGTACCAATAGAATGTTTAATCAGAGTCATTGTATGCCACACACATTTTAAAAATTTCAAACAAGTACAGAAATTCAAAGGCATTAATAACGGGTTGGTCTGCCAAAGTCTGCCATAATCAGCCTGAATTTGTGTCAAAATTGTTTTCCATAAAAATGAGGAAAAAAATGGAAAAGCTAAATTAAGATATAAGGCCAAAGAATATATTCAAATTCAAATTTACCTTGCTTTCACTGATGGAGAGTGGATCAGTTCTACAAAAATAGTAAATTTTGTATTACTTTAAATTATCATTAAAAAGATTGCTGTTGAGTATTTTACACAATTTAAATCAGTCTGCTTGTATGAGATGTATATACAGTGTCTAAAATAATGTTCTTAACATACTGGATTTGGTTGTTTTCACTGCATAAATATTCTAATACTTAAAGAGGGACCCTTATTTGCTGATGTTTCTGATTTTTAAACACACTCTAGGCATTTTTCATAGGTTTTTTTCTAACATAGCTTCTCTCTTACCAAAAATGTGTACTATTTAAAGAAAGCATGACTTCTGAAAATGTTGCTTTATTTAAAGTTATCAGATTAAAAAGATCAGTTTTCAAGGAAGTTTATCTGTTGCATCAGAGTGCTCAATGGAGACCATGTGTTGTGTCCTGGATGAGGAGAAGACTCACTTCTCAAACAGAGGAGACACATCCTGTAACATGATGGAGCAAAGTGCTGCTTGTATTAAAATTAGAGCCTCAAAGTTTTCTGCAGCCTTACTGCAGCTGGAATGAACAAAGTCCAAGGGTGAGGGAAAGGCAGGGGAAACTGTTGTATCTTGGACATCAGAAATACAATAGAATTAGGTTTGCATGAAATCAAAATGTGAAATTAAGATTTAATTTAAATAAATAAAATTGAATTTACATTAAAAATGTTTAATCTGATTAAGTCAATGGTACATCATCCACTGCCTTCAAAAGAGGTCAAGAATTCATCCATCAGTTAAAGTGGAAAAAAGAGGTTGTAGACAATAATCAGAGTTTAAAATGTGGAAGCATGTTTTAATCACCCCTCCAGTACAATGCTAAACAACCGTGGCAGAGCTCAGGGGTGATCAGCAGAGTAGAATCCAGCTGGAGGTGTGGAGTCACTGGCATTCCCCAGGGATCAATACTGGGCCCATTCTTATCCAGCTTGTTTATCAGTGGCATAGAGGCCCCCTCAGCCAGTTTGCTGATGGCACTGAACTGGAGGAGTGTCATGGATCACCTGAAGGCTCTGCTGCCATTCCATGAGACCTGGATGGGCTGGAGAATTGGGCAGAGCACACAATGGGGCACAGCAAGGGCAAACCCTCCTGCAGGTGGGGAGGAACCCCCAGTGCCAGCACAGACTGGGGACTGACCTACTGGAGAGAGCTCTGTGGAGAAGGACCTGGGGTTCCTGTGGATGACAAGCTGTCCATGAGCCAGCAGTGCCCTTGTGGCCAGGAGGGCCAATGGTGTCCTGGGGAGCATCAGAAAGAGTGGCCAGCAGGTTAAGGGAGATGATTCAGCCCTGGTGAGGCCACCTCTGGACTACTGTGTCCAGTTCTGGGCTCCTCAGCACAAGAAACAAAAGGAGATATTGGAGAGGGTCCAGTGGATGCCACAAAAAGGATGAGGAGTCTGGAGCATCTCCTGTGAGGAGAGACTGCAGGAGCTGGGCCTGTTCAGTCTGGAGAAGATTCAGAGGGAATCTCATTAATGCATTTAAACCTCTCAAAGGAGGGTGCCAAGAGGATGATGCCAGACTCTTCTCTGTGGTGCCCAGCGACAGGAGGAGCCATAAAATAAAACACAACAAGTTCCACCTCAACATGAGGAACAACTTCTTTCCATTGAAGGTAGCAGAGCATTGGAACAGGCTGCTCAGGAAGGTTGTGGGGTCTCCCTCTCTGGAAACATTTAAAACCCACCTGGATAAGTTCCTGCTCTTGGTGACCTTGACTTGACAGCAGGGTTGGAATGGATGATCTCAAGAGGTCCCTTCGAGCCCTAAGGATTCTGTGACCCTGTAACTACAGATTATCTTCAAATTTGCTGAAAAAAACCTCTATGACTACAAAACTAAATTTGTAGTTATCAAGCAAACACATAAGTAATTTTAATTACTGTGTCTGAAGTGGAAGAAGTTGATCTTTGTTTCTTCTAGGATGAGAGATTGCTTCTATTAAGGTTGGTTTTGGCTTCTTGTCAATCATATTTTGTTAAAGTTTGGTAACTATGTTCAGCGGATTCCTTCCAGCAAATAAAATTTAAAAGAGCAATTAAGTATTCATTTCTACAGTAGTATCTGGGAAATTTAGGAAGACATTCTCAGAAAATATTAACAGTAATCAAACAGTGAAAGAATAAGCAAATGCATGAAAGATTACCCTAGAGTTGACAGAAAAAAATCCAAGTAAAAACCTTACTATCCTACTGTACAAATAAACAGCAGTTGCATGGCTTTGAGGGCAAGCACATCATGCTTTAGATTCACAGGAATTATCACAAGGGTTCAAAACTCTTGAGAAATAAATGTACTGCTATTTATTTCTATTATGTTTAGAGAAACAGGACTTTGTATACATATTTTGTAAGCAAATTCAATTAAAATACTCCTGACTAGTATTACAGATGTTTTCCTCCTCACTAAACAAAGCAAGCCAGATACTAGCAAACCCCATGAATGATAGGAGCAGACTACAAGTTCCTGTTTTCAACTAAAAGCTAATGGGTTTATTCAGAAAGTCTACAGAGCTTTTTTCAGTAGTCTCACAACCATTAGACTTTTCCTTTCCTTTTTCCTAATGCTTCCAAGTACAAGGTGATCATAACTCTGGTAGGGCTTCCTAGACTGATAACTGCCAGGGCTCCTGTCAGGTCCTGCTATGCTACAATACGTGCTCTTATGTTTCACTGCTCATTTTTCCTGGCTTCTCTAGCTCAAGAGCATTCTCTCTCCCTCCACACCAGTGGCATCCTCTCTTCAGTTATTTTTAATTCCTACTTTGAGCAGATGTTTTTTAGCTGCAACTTTATTCTCTCAAGTTTGTCTCCTCTTTGTAATCTATTGCTTATGAGCTGCCTTCTGCAATTCTGTCTTGAAATGCTGATTTACCTCAGGCAATGGGTAGCTGTGGATTTGTTCAGTGCTACATCTGAATTCACATGTTAATATCCTTCATTTTTAGACATATTTGAAGTACAGAATTTTTAATGGATTTTAATTCAAAATGCAAACAAAGGAGTTCTCAATTTGACCTGAATATAGATATACATTATCTGAAAATCATAGATTCCAAAAGGATAGATTTTTATTTTATTTACATCAGATAATTAAATACTATGTGTTATTTTCTACAGAAAATGATACTATTACATGTTTATAAAAATATTTACACAGAAAAATACTTAAACTTTCTGTTTGTGAAGCTGCCATCACTTACCACAGGAAAAAATTAGAATGATCAGGAGTACATTTTGCTTTGATACACTGTTCTTCCTAGCCCTATTAGGTTATGGTTTGCTTGTAACAATATATACATCTGCTTGTATCGATATATACATCTATATCATTACTTGTAGAAAAAGCTTTGATTCATGGATAGTCCAGTTGTGTTCCCTGAGACTATTTACAAACACATGGGCATGCTTGGAAACTCAGAGAGAGTTAGTGAACACAAACAGGCATCAATTAGTTTTGATGTTCATTAGTTAAGTTTCAGCAATCTAATCTGGCAAGAGAAAATATTAAATTAAGAGATGTTCCTTACATATTTTGTATTCATTGTTACTTAATAATGTCTGCATGATGGTTTTTTATCTTACCATTTTTTATCTTACTATTTAATGTAAGATTAAAATTTGGTAACATTCTTTTTAAGCTTTAATCATACTGCAGAATACAGAAAGAGGTACAAAACCACTCAGTGGTCATTGCAAAACCTGAGGGGTTTTGCAGCTGCACATGAGAACCAGCTGCCTTTTGTCCCCAGAGAAAGTATGGGATGCCACTAGGTCTGTAAAGCAAACAGAGTAGCTGGATGCTAAAGGAATGCATGTAAAATATTTAATATGGATATAAAATAGACAAGGCTATCAGAAATCTTAGATACATTGATTCATCAAACCATCTCTGCACTAATGAAACTCTGTTCTTACTTGGCAGTTTTCCACCACAATCTTTTAGCAATAAAGATGGGTTATTTTGTAAACAGCATGTCCAATTCTGGAGCTCCATTTCACTATAGACTATGGTGCTGTGAGAGACACCTGCATCACATACACAAGTATGAAATGATCAGATCACAAATTTATTTACACAGACTTTATTTTTGTTTTACTCTGTAAGTTCCAGCAAATGGACAATTCAACCAAATAGTTGGTTTTGGTGAAATAAAATTATTTTAAAAATAACACACAAATGCTTGACCTTCGTTAGCATGAGCTAAGGACAACTAAGAATGCATTTATATTAAACCTTGAAAACTTATGATTTCAGGATCCTCTAAGAAAAAACTCATATTTCTTTTAAACTGAGAATTCATCTACAGTTCAGCAGTCCAATGACAGATAATCTACACCTCTGAGACTGAAGGATTATAGCATTATTTATAAGCACACTAGACCAAATGTAAAAAATAAAAAGAGAGAAAAAGAAAAAAAAATTGAGAGAAACTTGAGCATAAAAGCATGTAAAATATTCATAAAGCTTTTGGCTCAAGTTTTTCTTACATGTATGTGAGACAACCTGGCTACTGTGCAGTATCAGTGACACTTTGGGGACCTTCAAGATGACTGTGCCTCAACAGCTCCACAAACAAGTCCCTGAGTGAAGGCAGCTGGCAGGGCACATTTCCCAGCCCCAGCTCTCTGAGAATGCCGAATGGGTGACACATCTTCATCACCTGCCTATAAGGTCACACTTTGCCCTATTCACCTGCTTAGTCTCATACTATCACGGCCCAAAACATCAGATAGGATTAGTAGCAGAAGAAATTCAGGGTTTTCAAGTCTTGGGTATATGGGTTTCAGGTTAACAAAGACAAAACTTTATTCTAACCTGCATTTAACAACCAAACTGAATTTCTGTTGATGCAGTAGCTCTTGCCCACAGCCCTAGTTGCACTTTCAAGAGATTGTGAACTCAGGGTGCTGTTCTCAAACAGATTAAGCCTGTGTAAACTCGGGCTACCGTGTTCCCCTCCCTTGAGCTGACACTTTTGCAATGACTAAGATAAGGGAACTATTCTAAAAAAAAACAACAGACATAGGAACACTTGCTAGTGCATCCAAATATATAATTTGTGATAACATACAAAAGCAGGACTTTGTAATGTTCTTTATCTCATTTTTATCATGAGGAAAAAAGATTAATGAATGCAACAAAAACAAGGGAAATTTTAAATGGAAAAACTAATTTTAAAATAGTAATAACAGGCAACAAGCAGGGATCAATTACATTAGCACACTGTTCAAATAAAATTATGTATGTCCTGACTGTGTAATGATTTCTTTTCCTCCTAAGCTGAGCTGACAGCATCCTGAAGAGCCTGAAATACTACAGATGCCAGCTGTGTCTGGCACAGTGATTCTTAGGCTTTTTTTGACTTTGACATTTTCAACACCTAATATTTTTTGTGAGCCACTGTACATCTTAACATCAACTTACAATAAGAAAATGCTCTCAAGATGCTGTAAATAATCAGGAAGTAAAACTAACTTTAATGAGATTAGTGAAAAATTTCAAAATTTTATTCTTTAACACTGTTCTGTATGACACATGCAGATTAGATAACCATGGCCCACATGGCCCACAGAATACTTTTCTGCAACCACTGTTTTAATGTAGATAAGACCTCCCTGTAAAATATCTGTGTATTATATCATTGTCACAGGCAGAACCAATTTTAACAGAAAACTCCTACCATAGGCCATATGCACTGATGTTTTCATTGCCAAGGGTCATTTCTTCCATCTGTATCTTTCCTGAGAGTCAGAAATTGCTTACAGTAGGAGAAACCATATCAGAAAAGTATTAACATCACTCAGGAGTCCTTCAACACAATTAAGAAGTATCATTAAGGAGAAAGAAGTAGCACACTCTGACCCATGAGCCAAAAGTCCAGCTGGCCTTCTTCCTTGTTACAGCACTTACCCTCCATTCATGCACACTCTTGATTTTCTGAACTACTGGAGTTCTTACCCAAATTCTCCTCTAAACTACTTGGTATGTCATTTTATAAACACATAATCAGAATATGTGGGATACTTCATTAGTATAATTGAAAATACAGAGATGTAACAATTTCACATATATCATTAAAACATCTGAATGAAATGGAGATCTCACATTGCTTCTGTTTAGTGTTTATCAAAAATTTCTGAGTCTCTTGCATTTATTGGGAGGCAGGAAATGGAGTTCAGATGAAAAGCCTGAATGTACCCAAAAGAGTGTGAAATTTGTGATAAATGTAACTGCCTCAGTTCATTGTATCCAGTCAATAACACTGTAAACAATTCAGAAGTTGATACAACCCCAGCTTTACCAGAGTACACTTTTCCCATGGCTTCAGTTTTACAAAGGCAATCCCACATACCATCTTGCTCATGCCAAAAAAGGCAGTCACATTCCTTCACTCCTTTAACATAAACTCTTGCTGTTTGGTGACACCTCTAAATACCCACCTAACCTCTCCCAGAGCAGGCTCAGCTTGACCAAGGCAGGCAAAAAGCAAATACAGTCCATGTGTGTTTGAGGAAAAACCCAGCACAGTAGCATTTCATACTGTTACTGGTTTTCTTGCTTACACCAGATGAGCCACAACAAATGCAGTGCCTGTTTTTGATAAAGGGCATTACACACCAGTTGTGTTTGTGCTTTGGTCAAAAGTTACCAAGTTTTAGAACTATAAATACAGTTAGTGAATCGTGCCAATAAGGAATATTTAATATCTTTAAGTATTGGAATGAAAGCCTCCATTTAGTTTGCAAAGAAGAGGGCACAGATGATAATACCCACAAAATACCATGTATTACATAAAAATTCTAAACCTTGCAGTACCAGCCACTATTGATTAAATTGATCTTTATTAAATATTTACAGGTTTTCCAGAAGTGAAGTGTCTATCATTTTCCTCCCTAACAACAAACCATACCAAAACATAATCTCAGAGCTCTCCTGCACCAAATACAAATAGCAGAACAACAGATTCCTGTGTCTGAGAGTCTTTGGAAAGTGACATTACACTTACATCCCATTACTAGAACACTATGAACTCAAATATATTTTGAGATCCAAGGTAATATTTGCTTTGGCAAGAATGAAGTGTTCATATGATTCAGCTATACTGGAAAATCATATCCTGAAACAATCTTTACCAATGCTTGAAGAGTCATGAGATGATCTCTGGCCTCAGAAGTAACTGTACTAGAGCAAAGTTTGCCATTGTGTCAAGAAGACTGGAGAAAAATCACTTCAGCAGCTCTATATGCCTTTTAGTGACTTCCCACAAGCTCTGTGCAGGGATACAGAAGTCATGACTGTGTATATATACATATATATATATATATACACATACATATACATACATATATATATATATATTAGCAAAAGGAGACAAAATATGGGCTATAAGGTTTCTTTAAGGAATTATGCTCCTTGAATTGTATACACACAATTACCTCCCATCATTTGCAGTTGCTCAGTGTCTTCGTTCCAAATTGACTACTTTGTCATAGCATCTGTTAGCACTGACATTCGGGATTTATGTATTTCCAGTCAAAAAAAAAAAAGGCTGTCAATATTGTATTTAATTATGTGCTACATACCTCTCTAGCTTTACAAGACACAATTAAACTTTTCTCCAGTGGCCTTTATAGATCCTCAACTTCTTGGCTGGAATAAATCTGAAAGAGCTGAGAAGCAACTAAAATCAAAGACTACAGCCTCCCAGACAGCTGCTGTGACTGCTCAGTGACTCAGGTCTTTGAGTAACTGTCTTGGCAATAATTATTACATCGTTCCCATTTTTATGCCTTTCTAATAGCCACTTTAGAGGAAAAAAAAAAAAAAAGGGAAAAAAATCTTCCCTCGGGGTTGTTGGTTCTATGAAGGAGGAAGGAAGGAAAACAGCCACTGAGACATCAGTTCCACTTCTGAGTGTGCATGGTGAAGGCGTTTCTCTGCTATGGTTTTTTCCATTATTGTTTTATTTCCTCATGAATAAGCCTGGGGCTATGTTCCGGTGTCTCTGGAGACAATGGCCTCTAATATTGAGCCTTCGTTCCCCAAACTTTAATTTATAGCCCTGCGATCATTGATGCAGCGAGCCCAAGCGCGCAGGCAGTGCTGCGACACACTGCCCACACGCGTGCAGCTCTGACACCCGCGGCAGGAGCCGCAGCTACCGCGGCAGCTGCAACCCAGGGGGAGAGGGAGCCGCAGCCACCTCTGCGCCACGGGCACGCCATCGCCGCCCTGGCGCCCTCTCCCCACGGCCGCCGGGCACAGGCGCCATCCCGGCCCCGCCATGGCCGGCCCGCCCCGTGCCTCGGCCTCCCGCCGCCGCGGGGCCGCCTGGGGCAACCGCCGAGGCGCCGTCCTGCCGCAGGTGCGGCCGCGGGGACTACGCGCCCCAGCATGCTCCGCGCCCGGCTCCCCGCCGCGCCTCGCGTGGGGGGGCCGCGCGGCGCGCTGGGTAACGTAGTCGGAACTGGGAGGCGTAGTGGTGGAGCGCAGGGAAAAGAGAGGCCGGGAACGGCGGTGGCCGCTTCGGTTTTCCACGCGAACGAGCGGCGAGCTCCGGCTGAGGGCAGGGGTCGGGCTGGCGGGGACTGGCGGGGCAGGTCAGGCCGATAGGCGGCGGCACCTGGACGCGCCAGTGGCGGCACCGCCCGCCCGCCTGGCGGGGAGGGGAAGGAGGAGGCGGAGGCGGGGGGAACGGAGCGGCTGCCGCGCGCTGCCGCATGTGCCTGGAGCGGCGCCGGAGCGGGCAGCGCGAGCCATGGCGGAGCACGGCGGCCCCGGCATCCCCAACGGCGAGTGCGCCGCCCGCCGCCCCGGCAACAGGGTCACCGTCGTGCTGGGCGCCCAGTGGGGCGACGAGGGTAAAGGCAAGGTGGTGGATCTGCTAGCTCAGGACGCCGACATCGTCTGCAGGTGCCAGGTAAGGAGGAGGAGGAGGAGGAGGAGGAGGGAGGCGGCCGGAGCGCGGGGGAGGCCGCGAGTGTCACCTTGAGGCGGGCGGCCCCGCTACCGGCCCCGCCGGGCGCTTCTAACCGCGCCGGTTGTACCCCGAGCGCCCGGGGACGGCAGGGCCGGGGGCGGCGGGGTTTGCGGGGCAGCGGAGCCTTCCCTGGCGAGAGCCCCGTGCCGGGCTCCGCAGCCCTCCCGCGCCTCCTTTGTCCCGGCGCCGGGGGAAGAGGAGGAAGAGGAAGGCGCCCTCCTCGCCGCCCGGAGCTGGCCCCCGGCAACAGGAATGCGCCTGGGGTCGCGTCCTCCCTCCCCCTCAGGCCTCCCACTCTTTGTGTCCGGGGGGCGCCGGGAAGGGGCCGCGCTCGGCGGCTCCGGCAGCATCGCCGCGGGGCCGGGATCCCGCCCGGAGCCCTCCCGGGCCCAGCGGCGGCAGCGGCGCGAAACCGCCCGCGAGTTGTAGGATGCACGTGGGGGATTCGCGTAGTCCGCCACTACTCGGGCGTCTTCAGCTAAAACTGGCTGGAAAATGATTCGCCTGCCCTCGCTCCGAGATCGGTGTTGTGTCAATGGGATCCCACATTTACCTGCTTAGATATTTGTGGATTTTTTCCCTCTCTACGGAGGCCTTATTCCAGCCAAAAAAGCAAAAAAAAAAAAAAAAACCACCCAAAAACGTCTCTAGCCTGCAAGCAAAATACTCTTAATGCCTGATTTAAAACAACACAGATCTCAGGTGTTTTTCTTAGCATCTCTAGTATAGTAATTCTGGAGAGCACAGCACAGTGAACTGAAGCTGCGCACGGTTTTTTCTTAAAGTTGAGAGATACAGCAGCATAAAATGCCTGTAGTATGTGCAGGTTTCACGTAAGTGTTGTTATCTGTGTGCTTTTGTTGACTGCGCAAATCAAATTTGCTCTTAAATAAACATATTTTGGAAGTGCGTACCATTCCCCAAAGAGTCCAAACGCTGAACTGTTGTTGTCCAATGAGAAGTGCACATAAACTGGTGTTTTCAAAAACAAGTCAGTTGCAAAGCTGACAAGTCAATACCTTGAACTTCAGGGAATTAAATTTTGAAGTAAACAAATATATTCTTAAATGGCTGTTTTCACAAATGAATTATTTTTTCCACTTCTCTGTTTTTTGGTTTGGTATTTTCTTTTTTTTTTTTTTTAATAATAATAAAATCTGATGGTGCTGTGGTATGACTGCGTGGCTTTGTGGGTCATAGAACAGAGTGACTCAGTTCGTCCTTTACGACTTTGTTCTTGAAACTTGAAGGGCGCCTAGGTGAATGTGTGTGTTTAATACTGAGTTTTGGAGGAGAGACAAGAGAGGCAAACAGTGAATTTCTGTGTGCACATGTTTTCATGTGCTTGTTACTTGCTTTGACTCAGCTGGGTAAAGGATGAAGAAAAGGGAAAAATTCTGATGTTATCTCAAGCTAGAATTTCGTGGCCATATCGCAAGCCATGAACTTCTGCCATTTTTAACAGCTCGTTGCTCCTGATGAAGGAAGTTTTTCTTCCTCCTTTCTTCCCTCCCTATAAATGGCTGTGCCCCTCGAGTCTCCACCCACGCACTAGCTCTGGCAATTGAAGACCTAAGTTGATTTAATTCATCAGAGTGGCAGGAAACTATTTGTTAGATTTGCTTTCTACTGTTCTAGTAAATAAAACTGGGTTTTATTGGTTCTAAGGACCTTGGTGATAAGAGAGGTCCAGAACAGGGTAAGCAGAAGGAATGATTTCTCAGAATGAGAGGAGAAAATAGGAATATTCTCCTTCAGTGGCACTGATAAAATAAAATAATTTATTATTATTGAGTATTCTTTCTATGTATACAAGCATATTTGTGAACTTTTTGTTAGTGCTGGTAAATCAGTCTGACCCTTGTGCTCTTTGTAATGGTACCAGTCCAGCAAGAAAGAGAGTCACACCCTGGTCTGGTGCTTGCTAATATCAGCTTTCTGTAATTGGAGCTTCTGATCCTTATTTCACCGTTATACTCTTACTTATTCCAGGATGGTTCCTTCTGTTCATCATGCCACAGAGTTGCTAGAATGCCTGTGGATGACGTCAAATATTTCCAGAGCGCTCTTGTGGAAAATTTATTAGTTACAAGTGTTGGAGCCTGGGAAAGTTGATGTAGCAGGTCTGAGATGTCTTGGAAACTCGTGTGGTACTTGCAGTGAGACACTCCAGGGTTCTTCTCGCTGGCCTTTGTTCTGGGCAGATGCAGAGCATGAACATGGTCCTGTCCCAGAAGTGAGAGTGACTTATCACTCAGTTTTACAGTGCCTGTAGAGGCACTGTGAGAAGTTGTGCTCTGAAGTCTGTGGTCTTCTTGTCTCCTAAGCAGCGTGCGTGCTGATGACTCCAGTTTGATCGACCAACTGTGGCATTTGGGACCAGGTGCTTACTTGGGTTTCATTCAGCAGTTAGCTGAATGAGTATGTCAGGAAATAAGTTGCATTATGACTCTACTTCTAAATAGCACCCTCTAGAGTATTTTATCGTAGGTTTAGAGGTTGTGAAAAGCAGTCTTGTGCTCATGGGAAGAGAATGGTATTTTCAGAGGACAGCTTCAGAATTTAACAATTTAATTTATTATGGTTTCAAAAACAACTGTTAGAAGAAGCTAAGCTAAAATTAAGATATGTCCAGGGGCTGCAAGCATGTAGTTGAAACTGCACTGGCAACTATGATAGTTTTGTGAAGATACTGCTCAGAGTTCATGTACAATTAATACAAATGTGTCTATATGACAGGTTAAGTGTGTCGTTGTTCTTTCACTGTAAAATCAGAATTGTTCATTGTTCTTGATTTACCTCTTGGGGATTTCTGGTAAAATGGTTCTGTTGATAAAACAAATACGTTGATGAGACTTTGCACTTAAACCTGTATCTTTTCTTCAGTGTATTAAAGAACAAAGTCTGTCCACATGCTATCCCATAAATCATAGTTCAGACAGTAAAATAAAGCAAGAGTTGATTTGGGATTCAGGATTAATTGCCAGAAAAACTTTGGTTTCGTATGATTTGATTGATATAATTTTCTCTTAGTAAGCAGTTAGCCTTGATGCCAGCAAACCTGACAATTTTTAGGTTACATTGTGTTTTGTAAATTCCACAGATAATGTAAAGTTAAAGGAAAACATTTCTTGTTCTGATTAAGGACTTCCTACCATTACAGAGTGCAGTCAAGTTAAAGAATGAATTATCAGAGCTTCATTTGTTAGTGGAAGTGATGGAAATGGGAAATTAATGCAAGCAAGTTATTTTAGATAATATTTTCTTCAAAACAAATGCAGTACTAAAAGATGCTGTGAATGTCTTATATTAACAGCACTCCTCCACCCAATCTACCAGTGGTTACCATACAGCAAAAAATGTAATATTTGCAATGATTCTGTTCTCTTTCACTTATTTCATCAGGAAGTTTTGGTCACTTCCTTTTCTTACTGTTGGAGGTGGTTGATTTAGTCAGAGAATTAATTCACAGAAAGAAGATTTCTAAGCTTTCACTTATTTTTTATCCCATATTCCTCATGCTAAAGAATTCCATTTTGTGGCTTCTTTAGTTCTGTCCTACAGTTGTTGCAACTTTGAAGCAGAATTGCAGCTTCTTGCCAGATCCTCTCGTCTGGTTTCAGTGTGATGTGCCTGCTGTGGGATTCGACTCCTGAGCTACTAATGCAAGGGAATTGCAGTGTGTGGAGGCTTCATAGTCCCTTTTCCTCTTCTGGCAACAGCAGTGTGTGCAGCAATGCCACTGCTAATGGCTTGATAATGTGGCAACTGTAGTGCAACATCTAGAGGAGTTTTCAGTGCCCAGATCCTTGGGGTTAAGCAGTCACCATCAATCAGCTGATAAGCGGTTGATAATGGTTTCCATCGATCAGCTGCCGACTGAAGTCCTCACACTAATGCTGCCTGATACCTTCACTAATCTTTATATGGCTACTTTTTTTTTTAAAATGGGAATAATAAAAAAAAAATCTTCCATTTGCCAAGCCCACTGTTTTTTTCTGACTATTCTCATTTGAAAAATATTTGACTCTAGAGCCTATGCAAGCCATGCAGAACTAGGAATACCAGAATCAATAGCTATAGTTGTTGGTGCTCATTTTTTAGCTGCTCCGGCATTCAGTAAGTGATGCCTAGCTAGAGCTTTCTTTTGGTGCTGGGTGCACCGCTGGACCTTGTGGTGGTTGGCAGCGTGCCAGTGGTGTGCTCTGGTGAGGAAAGAGTCACTGAAGTTCTGTCTTTGGCATCCCCCATCAGTGACCCTGTGCGTACAGACCTGCTTTAAAGCATCACCGGCTGGTGATCTCTCATTACTGTAAACAATCACACAATGTCTACGTTATTTTAAACAGAAGAACAGTTTAAATGTGATTTTCCAACTCATAAAGTTTGCACTATTAACAAAGAAGGCCTTAAAAGCACTAAAGAGCAAATTATATCTTGATCTACTGATTTCTTAGTGCACTTTCCATCTTACTGTTACCTGTTGCTACAGAAGCTTAATGTATGTGTTTGGTGACTGAGGTGCAATACTCTGCTGCAGTTCATTAAGATTTCAAATGCGTTTTTTTATTTCTACTGTGCTACTTCATGCATTTGGAACGTGTTTCTGTAAGTGTTCCCAAAGTAACTTTTTGTTTTTCATGTCCTTTCTTGAATATTGTTGTGACTGTAGCACACATTGGTGGGGTTTTGTGCATTGAAGCAATGCATTGCTGGACATATCTGTGCTTTGAATGTTTTTCTTGTTCCTTATCTGCCTGCCTCACTTGATCTCTTATCTCTTAGAGATAGATTGGTCTTTATTCCGGACTTCAATAATAACTCCTGTTTCCTGCCTGGCATATATAGGCATTGCCACACAATAAAATTTTGCAGGTCGGATAAAACAAAGTCAGAACCATCTCTAAAGAGTCTTTCTGAATAACTCCTTTCTGTAGTAGTCCTCAGAGTTAATTCTGTCAGTATAGAGAAGTGGATGGAGTTCCAGAAGATTAATGGACTTCAGAAAAGGTAATGTTTTATTTGTTAGGAGAAAACAGGTGAATGTGTAAAACACAGTGTTCTTTTTTTGTTATATTCTGCCTCAAACTACATTCTTAACGCAACAACGCTTGTACTACACATTCAGAAATTTCTGAAGTCTAGCCAAAGTTTGGGAAACCTTTATAAAGTGTGTAACATGATGGCTCCTTGAACTAGGTTTAGATCTTGCAAACATGAATGGATTTGTAAACGAAGAAAATGGCTAACTGCTGGCTGCTGCTTATACTGAGATTCAGTGGTAGGTTATGCACTAGGGTTTGTTAGCTGTTTATTCAGTGGGGATGGAGAGAGAGAGAGAGAAACTAATCACAAAATAGATGAGAATATGAGAAAATGAATTAATATCCAAACCTTGTGGCTTTTAAAATTGTTTATGCATTTTTAAAGGGGGATGGTTTGCATTCTTAAGGTCAAAATAAATTTTTGACAATATGTCTTGAAATGAGAAGTGAGTAGCGTAGCAGTTGCAAAGCTGTGCCTACTTGGGGATGCATCATGGGGTTCAGATGTGTCTCATTAGACTGATGAATTTTTGAAAGGTGTGCTCAACATTCCCAGAATCTGATTGTAGCAAGAAGCAGCCTTTCACATGTTTCTTGTACGTGATGGTAGTATCCAGCTTTCTTGGTATATTTTTTTACTTTTCATCTAAGAGTTAAATGAAAATGTTTACAAGCATATGATGCCAAAGCAACATTGACTTGCTTCTTGCCCAACTTGGCAGTCACTTGGATAGCTAGCTCAGAAACAACAGTGGTTGCCCTGAGCTAAAAATGAATGCTGGAATGTGGTAGCAATAAAAGTAAACTGTAGAAAAAATTATGCACACACACATCTGATGGAGGGAGTTGAAAGGAGTGTATGGCTTCTTCCTTAACATTGCATGAGATAACATCTCTTTAAAGTAGACAACTAATTTTTATTCTAGAGGAAATAACTTGAAAGACTTCTTTGCTCTTCCCTGAGGCATCATATTTTTGAGATAGACAACTTGGCATGATCATGTCGTAAGAAAAGGCAGTGATTGTCATCATAGACTTTTTGGGTAGATGGTTCTCTTAAATGCACATGTCAGTATTTCAAAGCTGCTCTGAATACTCTTGTATTTAGTACCAGTTTAGAGAGCCATTTCACAATATGCTGTTAATTGCAATTTCAATCTGCTTTCCTCCAGTCTTTTTTCTCCTAAGCACCTCCACTGCTAAGTAAAGTTGTAGTAATGCAGACCAGTCTTAGCAGCTATGGTGGGACTGCTGTAGGCAGGGGGAGTTGAACTGTTTTTATGTGTTCAGAAGGGATTTAACTGTGCTGGTGTTTATGCTAACATCTGGTCTGCTCTTGACTAACAGACATGGGCTCTGGAAAAAAAAAAATTTTCAGCATACATAGGTCTAAAATGGAGAAAGATATGCTGTTGTTCCTCTGTCGTAATTTTACATGCACTATGTTTGTGTTCTTGCAGTGATTTCTTACTTGCATCTTCTATTTACATATGTGCATATGTAATATTTGGGTACCACACATGGCACACATTCATTCTTGCTCTTTGTGCTCTACACAAAGGTTTTCCAGAACAAGAAAAGCTTTGCTGGGTTTTTTTCTGCTTATAATGAGGAGATATATTTTTTGCTTTCAGTTTATGTACAAAAATTCTGCTTTCCTTTTTGGTTTTGCTGAATATCTAAATTGGTCCATTCATGTTTGTTTCCTATTCGATTGTTGTCACTTTTTTTGCAAAAAAAAAAAAAAAAAAAAAAAAAAGGAAGGAAGGGAAACCTCCAAAGTTTTAAGCTAGAATGAATTTAAAACTGAAAGGGACTGTCTTTCAGTGAATGATGGATATACTAAGTATATCCGTCATTCACTGAAAGAGTTCCCTGTGCCAGGAAGATGATGGAAGAACTGCAAATTCTTATCCCTTAAACTGGAAGGACAAGCAGTGATGTCCCTTGCATGCATTTTTAGTGAACCAGTGAGATTGGCCACAAACTGAGGAGCAAGGAACTTCTCTGATCAAACTCACCAGAGAAAAAGTGTTCTGGTTCAGGAGGATGCCTCTGTAAGCATTTGAGTAGGGTTTTGTATAATTTTTAGTCTTTTTGGGAAGTGAGATTCCATGTTTCCCGAGTTGTTGGCTTCATTCAGCTTCACATGAGCTCCTAAGTTAAGAGGCATTCCACATAAAATATACCAGAGCTTGTAACATCCACTTCGATAAACTGAGTTTTGGTAATGGCTGGTTATGCACTGGAAACTTGAAGTCTTAGCTGATAAATTTCCTTGTGCTATTTTAATTCATTTAAAAAATAATCTTTTGGTTTAAAAAGAGCATCTCTCTTTAATCCTGGGAGTTGAGATTATGTTGCAAAAATATTGATTAAATAGTCATCAGTTCACCTTTCTGAAGACCAGCATAGGTCATTACTATTTTGTCAAATTAACTTTATTAAATTATCAAGACTCCTACGGAACTCCAGTAAAAAGCCTGGTTCTTATTTGTCCAGTGAATCAGCTTAATATTATGAACCTTCCTTGGGGGCTTTTCACTTGTACAGCAAGGCAATTCAGGAAAAAAATTGCTGTTAAGTATTATTATCAATGCTGCTTCTCCATGCTGTATATATGATTAGAAAGCTATTATGCATGGACAGAATGTAGCAATCTAAAGAGCTTTGGCAAGGTTCAAAGTGAGAAGACTTATCCTTAAAGTTGCTCATATATCCTTAGGAGTTTACCAGCATGGGTCCAAAGTATGACTCTGTAGTAGTTATATGTCTAAAAATTTTTTCAGTCTTCAGAGCTATAAGGAAAAAATTGTAAAATTGCAGTCAGGTGCTTGCATTAATATTTTTACTAGTTTTGTTCTGTTCTTTACTCAAAATGTTGGCAATTATGGTATTTAAAAGCTATAGAAAGCAAAAGAAAGTAAGTAATTTTGCATAGCCAGAAAAATTACCACAGATGTCCTATTAGAAGCACTGTTCAATCAGTGTGTTTAAAGTGTGTCCTCTGATACTGTTCATTAGTCTTCAGTGGTTTTTCCAGTGATGCTGTCTGGGCAAGGGCACAGGGTTGTGTAACTGCTGTGTTTGTGTCAGGTGCACAAGTGCAGTGTTTGTGGTGAGTGTTGCTTTCTGGTGCTTTGATAGGGGCTTTTGGCTAGCAGAAGTCACTTGTTTGATTTATTGATGTTTCAAGCTTGTTTCTAGTAAAATGTCAGCTAGCAGATAATGACTTTTTCTCCTTTCAAATTAGTATTTTCAGGTGCTCAACACTCTTGTGAAAAGGGTGTTTTCAAAGAATGTTTATCAAACAGCTCCCAGAAGAGCAATGCTTGCAGCTGCCTTTGCTATCTTATGACCCCTCTGTGTGCATGTCACTGATTCTGTTCCTGTTTGCCAGGATAGGTATGTTTTAGAATGGTATCTTGTTTTGTGTCTAGTACTGACCAACCTATCTGAATTGACTATGCAGATTCTTGGGTGTGGTGCTTACACTGAGAAGGATTTTTGGACTAATTGATCTTTAACAAGCTGTAGTAAAGAAAAAAACTGTGGGGTTTTTTTTTGGTTTACTTTAAGAAAATGTCTCTGCACAGCTTGCCAGTGTAAAGTATTAAAAAATAGTGTTTTGTAGGGAATATTTTATGGAACTATGTTTGTAGATGGTAGGTATGAGGCTTTGTTACAAGGATCCCTATCAGTCTTAACAGTAGTAGTGTGATAATTTGTGTATTAGTGGGCACCTTTCTGTCTCCTGTAAATGTAGCTCTTCTACATGTTGAATAACTTGGATATTTCAAGATTACTAGCTACTGGTCAGGGATCATATGCTTTTTCAAGAAAGTCATTTAAGCATACTGCAATAGTAAAACTGGAATAATGCCTTGTAAGAGTTTATATGTTCAGTTATCCTACACAGGTTTTGTTTAAATATTACAGATTAAGTAATGATCACGTACCTGATCTTACTTTCCCTATTGCCCTTGAAATACTTTAAAATAATCCTGTAATTTAATAGTGTCAAGATTATGCAAGAAGGAAAAAAGCTACTATCTCTTAATAGGATTGTAAATTGTTCATCCATCAAACTAAGTCCTTAGATTAAATCCTCATACTGAAATCACAGAATTGTGGAATGGTTTTAGTTGGAAGGTGCTTCGAATATCCCTTAGCTCCAGAGCTCCAGCCCCCTTCTGCTATGGGTGGGAACACCTTTCATTAGACTGAGTTGCTCAGAGCACCATCCAGCCCTGCTTTAGGTACTCTAAGGGAGGGATGGGGTATCCACCACTTCTCTGGACAGCCTGTTGCAGTGTCTCACCACCCCCAGAGTAAAGAATTTCTTCCTAATATACTAATCTCAGCCTGCCTTCTCTCTGTTAAAAGCCATTCCCCCTTTTCCTGTCACTGCACACTCTTGTAAAAAGTCCCTCTCCAAACCTCTTATAGGTCCCTTGGGTACTGGAAGGCTGCAGTAAAGTTGCACCAGAGCCTTCTCTTTGCCAGGCTGAACAATTCCAGCTCTCTCAACCTGTTTTCACAGAAGAAATGCTCCAGCCCTCATCTTCTTCATGGCCCTCCTCTGAACCTGCTTCAGCAGCTCATGTCATGTTGGGACACACAGCAAAGGTTCATGCTTATTATTCGTGATGGTTTTCATGCTGTGTCTCCCAATAAATGGAAGGAAATGTATTCATTCCAATCCAACTGGCACCCTTTTGAGCTGGATTTTACATTGTAATTTGATAAAGCTGTGGGCTGCTGAAAGTGCTGATTCTTTGATCGCTGAAAATCATTTGGGAGCAGAGAGAGAACTGTTCCAAGTACAAGGAGAAAAAATAATGGAAGGAAGGAAGACAAACGAACCAAATGCTTTTAGCTTAATTTAGTGCTAAGCAGGTTGCTGACTTCTGAAAATCCAATTTTAGAAACCTTAAAGTCTGCTTAGACTGCAATGCTATGTCTTGATAGAGATGTCGAAGTAAATGGCGCTGTTATGTAAGAGAAGTATGCCTGGGACTCCAGGTGTAGTCCTGAGTGAGCCCCTTGACACGAGCATGGTGTTACTGGTTGTTGCTGGTTCTTACTGCTCTTTGTTTTGGGTTGCTGTTTTGTTGCCAGAGAATTGTAGAATTGGTTTTATGTTCTTTGTTCTGTTCGTATATACACATTTTTCTGTGATGAAAAAGGCTTCCTCTGCTGCTGTTCTGCAGAATGGGAAGAAAGCATGCCAGTGAAGAAGTTCTTTGTTCAGAGTGCTGCTGGGGTCTTACCTCTCTCATGTATGAGAAGTGATCTTTCAGCCCCATCAGTCCTTTAGTGCACTCGATCTGTTTGTAGGCAAATCCAGAGTTGCCTTGCCCTCAGGGCTGAGTATCTTGGCCATGGCACACTTGTTGGCTCAGCCAAAGGAAATGTTGTGTAGGGAGAAAGGCAAAGGAAGCCAGTGCTACGTGTGTGTGGTGTATTCCAGACTAAGCAAGAGCATCCTGAGGTCCTGCTGCACATTTGTCCACTGCCTGTGTTGGCACACACGTGTTTGTTTTCACACGTATGGGAGAGAAGTCCTGTTTGGGTACTTAGAAGATTACTGAGATGTGGTAAACTGATTTTTTATTTAGTTAGCTAGGGAGTATTGCCAGCCTTAATGACTGTATATTTTGACTGAAATGACTTGTATATCTTAATTTCCCTTTGGCAAAAGCTTTATGTAAGGTATTGAATATCATTTGAACATGAACTTTGTTTAACTAGTAGTGAAAATAATTTCCACAGTTAGTTCTCCATTATTAATGTTTAAACATGTGAATCAGAGGGAGTGTTAGTTTGAATGACCTAGCTTATCCCATTTGGTTTAGTTGGAAGAGGGAGGAGGAGTGAGAAATCCAGATGGAAAGCACAGAAGCCAGGAGTGACTTCATCAGTTTAAAGCTTAAATTATGCTCAGAGGCAGTAGTTGCCTGCATTAACATCAATATCTGGAGAAGGGAAAAAACAACCCAAAACAAATTCAAACCCCATAACCTAAAAACAACCCTCCCCTTCACCTCACCACCACTAGAACGCTGAGTTCGGATTTCTGTAATTAGAATTGTTTACCAAACCTGTGTTGAGCAATGTCTGAGCACACAACATGTGTACACTTCACTGCAAGTTCACTGTAAAGTGTACAGTGTAAACCATTATTTTAAAATATTACTACTCGTACTGTGTAACCACATGCTTGCACTTCTGCAGTTAGGGTAGAGCTTACCTGTAAATAAGCAGAAGAATTTTGAAAATTGAATTCATGACATGCTGTTACTTTAATGCTCTCTTAAAATAGGGTTTGAAATTAAAAATACTTTTCAAAATGACTAATTTTGACAGAATGACATCAAGAGCAGTTTGGGGACTGACTTAATATTCTAGCACACAGCTTCCATCAATAACACTTTTGGGATTGCATCTTTTCACATTGTGGGCATCATAATATTATAGTCAGTAATTTCTGAGATTTCAAATTTGAGTCTAATCTGAAAATACTCTTTTGAAAACCTTGAAGTATTCATATGGCTTAAGATAATGAATTGTGACACGTTTTCTACTTTAGTCTCTACTCTGGCAAAATTCCTTAAAGTGGAGCTGCTCACAGTAAACATGCAGAAATACAATAAATACCAGTAGTTTGCTTCTAGGTGTAGCATGAGCTCTGTTGCATGAACAGTCAAGGTTTAGAAAGTAAAATGCCATTTTTATTCTGTCAGCCATGGGGTATTTTTCAGTAAGCATGGAACCAGCACCCCTGGCGTCACTCAGCAGTGCAAAGATGAAATCTTGTCACCGCCTGAAGTCAGCAGTTCCACTCTTGTGACCAGCAGAGTCAGAGGCTGTGCGCTGCACACCTTGTTCAGGCACATGTGACTGCTGAACTTCAGGTTGCCATGTCTGAATGGCACCAGTAACTTGGCAGACTTTAGGACACTAAGAATTTATTGTTGATCATGATCTGATTTCTAGAGTGGCCAGGTTTTCTTTCTTTTTTTTTTTTTTTTTTTTTTTTTTTTTCTATTCATGACATAAGAGAACCTTTATATTTTTTTAAAATAATTTGAGAAGCAAAACATGAAATTAACTTGTCCAGCTAGTAGAGGACAGTCATTCACTAATACTAGTGTTATTTATGAGTTAGTCCAGTTTATTTATGCTGCTATGGGACACTTTGGACTTGTCTTCCCATTTGTAAATTACTAATACCTCAGTACTTCAGTGTTGTTCTTAGACCTGTCTATTGAATTTTCATGTAAAGTGCCTCCGTGCTCATGTTAAAGTCTAGACTGATACTAGCAGTGAATCTGATAGAAATGAATAATTTGAAGGAATCTGATATGGAAGAAGGTAACTGCCACTTTCAGCACAAGTACTTGACTATAAATCATACTTTAGTGCATAACTGTGCTGGTTTGCTTAGCTTCTCAAATATTAAGTAGAAAACTAATGTCTTTTATTGCAAAAAATACCTAGTGCATTTTATATAAGTATATAACTTTATAGTTCTTAAAATATTGTCTACTTTTGGAGTAACTTGCAGTAGCTCAGGAGTATCAGCATTTCATTTGAAAAATAATTATAAATTATCTATCTGCTAATGTAGTTAACATCCTTTTAAATCAGAGACACAATTGTGGAGTGGTAGACTGCTAAATAACCTTCCTTAAAGCTGTTGAGTAGAAAGAATGCAAACAGGAAGTTTATTCCTGAGCATTTATTACTTTTTTAAAAGAGTAAATTTGAAAAGCCTGCTTTATGTCTCGGTTCAATATGTTTCATTTGTTGTGAATTGAAAATTTATCATTGTCTGATTGAGTCAGATCACTTGCAAAGAAAATCTGCATCCAAAAATCTTTACAGCTACTTCAAGGTAATGTTCAGTTTGTGGAAAAATTCTGCAGTATGTTATTTAAATAATTTAAACTTGTATTAAACTCAGATATTTCCTTTGTTGGGTGAAGGTTTTTGAGTTTTCTCTCTTTTCTGAGGAGGTGAAGTGGTCACAAGTCCTCAAATAAATAATGCTAAAATTACAAAATTTTCATTGCTAACTTCAATGAGATTAGGCTTGTTCCTGTGGCATGTGTGTCTGTGTACTGGCACAAATGTTTGATATCTACAACTACTCTTTATTTGTATTGTCAGATACAGCTTTATATATTGGATTCATGCTTCATGAATGTTACAGAAGTAGTGAGTAGCTGTTGAGTCCCTTGCTTAGAAAAGTCCATTTGTGATACAATCTTCTGAAATGTTTCAGATTTATAATTCCATGGATTAATAATGTTTATAGTTTATTTTCATATAATGCCTTTCTTCAGTTTGTCTTGTGCTGAAAGGTGTGTCGGCTTAAAAGTCTTTGTTTAAGGTTTTCTTTCTGTGAAGCAGTTTGTTTAACTTCGGGTGTGAGGAGCCTTTAAAGGATGTTCCTGTGGTTATGACAAACAGAACCATTTTGTATGTAACCTTGTCTTGCACAAATGACTTGGTCACAAGAGAATATAAGCTTATTTTCAAAAGTACAGCAAACAAGAACTGGGGATATTTGGTAACTGTTTTGTAATCTTTTTAGTTTCATAAGCCTTTCTTGACCGTCTTTAAGATTTGGTCACAAGCTTCTTTTAGTATTTTAGATGGATTTCAGAGTTTAATGAATCTCTTAATGCTCTCTTTGTTGTAATGAAAAGTGCTAGAAATGTTTAAAGTGTTAGTTTGATGTAAAGGGTTTCTGGTAACTTAGGAAAACGCAGTTGTTTCACTTGTTTTTAGATTCACCCCTTAAAAGCATGTTTAACATAACATGCATTTAACATAAATGACTTGTACTCTTACATAACTTCTCTTATCAGGAAGGAATAGAATGAACTAGGTAGTTTCACTGGTTACTATTCATAGAAAAGCACTCAAAGGTCTGAACCCAAAATTCAGAACAGCAAGCCTGTGTGTTGCCAGATGATGACACTTACCTATCCCAATAGCTGTATGGTTTTATACTCCCAGTTTAACTGGGGATTTGGTTTTTTTTTTTTTACTTTGCTAAGGTTGCAGTTCCACTCTTAATACTTTACTTTCCATAACTGTGCCAGAAAACTAATAAAATTGATGATGGCTTTTAGAAATGTTTGCATGTTCTAGAATATTTATATATGATGATTTTAGAAATATTTTAATCTCATTCCACAATTTTGTACCTTTGATGAACCAAAACACTGTCCAAAGTCTATATGGCAGAAAATACTGATGTTGAAATTGTCCAGTTTGACAGAACAAGTTTGGCTGATTTTCTGGGAAGTCTCTGAATGCTCTTTTGTCAGTAACAGAAATGAAAACTGTGTAACCAATTTACTTGATCTCTATACTGTGTGTTCATTTGTCTTTAGTGTCAAAATCTGTTAACACTTTTTTCCTCCCTCTCCCCCCCCCCACTCAGGGAGGCAACAATGCAGGGCATACAGTTGTTGTGGATGCTGTGGAATATGACTTTCATCTTCTGCCAAGTGGGATCATCAATCCAAAAGTCACTGCCTTCATTGGTAAGTGGGACATCTAAAAAACAGACAGGACTGTAGTTACAGACTTGTGACACATTAAAATAACAAAATATATCTGAGAACATACAGTATCAAGAGTCTTTTTCTTCAGTTTTTCATAGGCCTAGATTGTTGACTGTCTTCTTGATACTGCCCTTACTCATTTGTGAAGTTGGGATTACAGAATTTTTTTTTTGTCTTGGATAGTTCACCTTTGTTCTTGTCTATCCTACCAATGTTAGCAGCTAGCTGCCCAGTGTATCTTCATTTTCCCATTCTCTTTTATTTTTTCTACCATTTATATCTCTTATTCTCAGAATACCCCACTCTTATTTGATCTTTAGCCCTGTTAAGTACTTACCATTTACTTTTTGAACCATAGTTCTTCCCTCCCTTTTCCGTTGGATTGTGAAATGAATCCTTAACTCCAAAAGACTTCCACACTCTTGAGTTCTTTCCAAGAAGTCCTTTTAGGAGAGTACATGGGAAGGTTTAGGGCACTGGCAGCACTAGGTGATACCAGGATCTGTGATCTGTTTGCTTTGTGAAGAGGGGATTAGGCTATCTAGTCTGTTGTCCCTAAAAAACTACTTTTACCCCCGTTCCACTCTCCCTTGGACTCCTGTTTCCAATCCTACATGGTTGGTGTTTTTTTCTTTGCATTGCTTGGATGGCCAACCTACTTAATAATGTGGTGTAGCCCATAGAATTTCCTTCTAAAAATGAAGGTAAACATAAAACATATGTACACACCATTATACTATGTTTGTGCTTGAGTGCTGATTCACCAAACAGGTTGGGTCTCTGGTCACTAAAGGCAATGACTTAGCAACACTTCCATGTTGCTCCTTTGATACCCTGGTCAGGATTCTGTTGCCTTGCCTTTCCTGTCACTTCTTCCTGCATCTCATTGCTTTGCAGTCTTGCCTTTCAGTTTGGTATCTATGCCAAGAGCAAGTGGTCACTGACAGTTTGCTAAAGAGCAGCTGAAGAGCCTCTGTCACGAGTTACTTGATTCATAAACAGTCCAGCTGGTAGTGACTGTATACTCTGTCAGCAGTAAATCTGTACTTGATGGGATTTGGTGGTTAATTGCCCCTTTTCGGCTGTTACATTGTGACTTGATAATGGGATAGTTATGGATCAACTTGTCCTGCCTAATACTTCTACAGAAATGGAGCCAGTGGGCATGGAAATAGATTCCTGTTGATGATGGGAAGTTTGGGATATTAACTGTTCCTAGTTTTGAGGGCTGAGGCAGATGATTCTACTTCTGTTCTCTTTTGATGTTACTGTACTGTGTTTCTTAAGGTTATCACTTGAAAACAGTAAAAAAAGGATGCCCATTTGCCTTGTGTTCTTGGGCAGACTTGGTTGAATAGGAAGGCCCCCATCCTTTAACAATACAGTAGTTGGGACAGAACTTTTTACAAATCCTCTTGCCTCTATATTCTGTCTTTTGGTCTTGCCTGTTCTGAAGCTTTTTCTAGATCCTTTTAAGAAAGGGTAAGGGCAAAGTGATTGAGTATTAAAGTAGAGTATTCCTATTGTTTAGGACTACATCATGAAGGTAATAGTGAAAAAAATCTTAAAATACTTCGTGTAGAATGCTTTTATCTATGTGAAATTAGGTGATATGCAAATAGTTTTGGATGGCAGATCCCTTCTTCAGCTAGATGTTCTACTGGTGGCTTTGAATGTACTGAGTTTGGAATGACCTTAAGATGGTTCAGTTTTGCTGTGAGAATGCTCCTTCTTAGGCACTCAGTGATGCTGGTTAATTGTATCAACTAGCAGTCTTTTTCTGAGCAGTGTGACAACTGTAGGAAGGTGAGCTTGCTTTTGATAGGGCTTTTTCCTCTGTTGTTTTTGCTGGTCTCTTAACAGTCCCACCTCTTTGTACAAAATATTTTATGTCTGTTTACACCAAAAAAGTGCCTGCAAGGATACTAGTGTTTATAATGTACCAAGCTTTCAGAAAGCAATAAGTTTATTAAAGTGAAGTACAAAGAGGGAAGTTAATTTTAGATATGAGAAAGAGGAAGTTGGATTTCAGACTGTTCTACAATTCTGTTCCTGTTTGTACTGGTCTAAATTGAAAGTTGCATTTATTAGGAAGATTCAATGCATGTAGGTAGAAAGGCATGCTTTAGGAGCAAATCTGGCTTAGACAAATTCCTTAGAATCAAAATTGCAGTGTGTTAAAGAACTTAAAATACTTTGCACACACTATATGAAGTGTCTTTGAACTGTTTGAAATGTTTTTTCCCTTGCTCAACATAATTAATTAAATTTTATATAATGATTTTCTTCAGGAAATGGTGTTGTAATTCATTTGCCAGGACTCTTTGAAGAAGCTGAAAAAAACTTAAAGAAAGGAAAAGGTGAGAATTTGAAGATAGTACTTTCAAAATAGTTTGTGGCACACTACTCAAATTATTTAGATGGAGGATACCTCTGTAGAGGTTACATACAATGTATTTTTCCACAACTCCTTTTAGCTGTTGCTTTCTGACAGTAGTCTTGCTGTAAGTGCCAGAGCCCTCATGGGAAGGCAGATAAAAGGAATCTCTGTACAGTTTCAGAATATAATCTAAATCAGAATTGTCTGCAGACATTTTTCTTTGCTTAAAAAAGTGAATTTAAGAAGTGAAATGGCTTTTTAAGTGTGTTAACCTGTTCAAAGTAATTTTACTTCTTAGAATATTGGTGTACGCTGTGACCATGTTAATGTAAAGAGGTGCTCTGGTAATCACTTCTTGATTCAGAACTCAGTTTTTGGATACTTCATGTTATGTCTGTAGCTATGCTTGGCAGCAGGCTCCTAGAAATGGGAAAAAACAATGGTCTAGATTATTCAGAACCAAAAGAGCTACTAATTGTTTGCTAAAATTGAAGAGCTAGTAGCTTGAATTCTTCTTCAGAATAAGTCTGATTTTCTCAGCTTAATAGGTTGATGCCAAGTTTTAATTACTGAAATTACTTCTTTTTTCTCTGTAATGTGATTGCTCAGTCTTAAAATAGATTGACTGAGGTCTAAGCATGAAAAGTATTTATACTTTATACATCAGAAGACAAAAATGCTATACAAAACATAATTTAAACTATTTCATTTTGCCTTTAAAGGACTAGAAGGCTGGGAAAAGAGACTAATAATTTCTGACAGGGCTCATATTGGTAAGTTCCTGTTTGTGGTTTGTTTTTGGTGGAGTTTTTTTGTGGGTTTTTTGTTTGATTTTTGTTTTTGTGCATTTTTGCTTTTTATGGACTTTTTGTGGCAGTAAAAGTGTGATAATTTTTAGCCATCTCCTTATATAGGTACTTTTCTTTGGATTAGGTCTCCCTGGCTTGCTTTGATTTATTGAAGGTCCTAGAAAAAAAATTCACTCAGGGTCCTCTCAGGTTTATGTCCTAGTGATTTTTTTATTTTTAATCCTAATCCATAAACATCACCTAGGCAGGAAAGAGGTTCACTTTCCAAGTCAGATGAGAAGCACAGAGCAGTCAGAAAGCATTGAGAGTGACTTGACTCAGGATTCATTCCCCTTTTGGTGTAAAAGTGATGCTGCTCACAGTAACCGTTCTGCTGGGAAAAGAGGTGACCCGGTGTGACTTGAAGCTCATGATCTCCCTACCCCTCTCCTTGCCACTTGCTTCCTAGAGGAGGTTTTGTGGGAAGGACTCTCTAGGGATGAAGAGAATGCCTGCCCTCCTTGAGAGGAGCTCATTATTCTGCACTGAATCTAGCCTATGCTTGAGACAGCACTGCAGTTCAGAGCCTGAAGTGAAATAGTATTGAGTCCAATCCACCAACACAGAGCTTCAGAAACTCTTCTTGTACCACTCCTACTACATCTTTATGGCATAAATTCATCCTTTAGATTAGCTCTTTAGATATTATAACATTACTGCTGCCTCTGGTGTAATTTTCTGAAGATGCAAACTGTTTAGGACTTGTTTTTCCCCTGTGTTACAAGCTTTTATAAAACTAGTTTTGCTTTTGGTTTCGCTTTCTTTGGTTTTGCTTGTTTTGTTTTTTACACCAATCTGGAATAGCTTAGTGAGTTATATAATACTCTGAAATAAATGTCAATGAACTTATTGACATTTATTTCAGAGTAAATATGTTTTTAGTTTGGAGTAACTAATGAGATTGAAATAGTTGAGTAATTGTTTTTAAGTTACCAGTATCTTTTCTGATAATTCTCTAGGTGAATTATTTGGAAATTGCTCAATTACTAGAAAAACTGTTCTGTGGTGATTATATTGCAATGGTAGTGCTGTGAATTTTTCATAATTAAACAGATTGTGAGTAAAAAGGACCAGTCGCTGTCACTCATAATCATTCAACCTCCTCACAGAAATGAGCTTTCATAATGCCTCTATTTAGAAAGTTTTGATGACAATTTGAAAGTCTTTTACCATGATAAAAATGTCTTCTCTAAAATGGGTATTGATCTATGAATAGTCTCTAACAACAGATCAGCTAAAGGTAGGTTCACACTGCTGGCCATGATGTAATTCTTTAAAATGTGGGAGTGCCTGGAAATAAACACAAAGCCAAATTGGTAAGGCAAACAGGAAAACCACTCTTTGTTCTGGAGAGATTAACATACTTATTACATGGCTCTTTCCTGTGCAGTGTTTTTAACTTTCAGGAAATAGTGCTTAAGAAAACCAGTTGAATTAATTCTGCTATCTTATAAGCTGTGCACCAGCCCACCAATCTTTGTATTTGACATGAGTCTTGTAAGATTTTTGGCATGTGGGGGAGTGGGGGCGTGGACGTTTGCATGTCTTTTGAGTTTTGTTGTTCTGTTTTGGTTTTTTCTTTCTTTTATGGTAGACACAGTATTGATACAAGGGATACTCTGCATAATCTTTATAATTAATAACAATATAATGCTTAAAAACAATCGGGGCGTATGAAGTTGACTTCTGTTGTCATAGCAGACATTGGTAGGGGCTTCTCTATTTTCAAATGTGTTTTAATTGATGTTGCCTGAAATTGTTTAAGAAATATGTAAAATAGGTGAGAATGTTAACTTTCAGGTCTCACCTGAATTTTAGCAGTATGACCTTTTTTTTTACTGTATTCTATTTCCAGGATTTTTTTCTAACTACATTTTTTCTTCGTTTATCCATACATTCTTTGAGGCCACTACAAAGCCAAAATGGCTTAGTTATTCTGTGGGACATGCATACTCACTTTGCAAATATGCTACAAAATAAACACTTTTTTAAAAGTCTCTGAAAAAACTTAGAACTCTTCCCTGTGAAAAATGTGAAAGGGAAGAAAAAACTCCTCTAGTTTTATTTGTCTTTCTTAAGGGTGTATATTTATTTTCCACATTGGTAAACAGAGTTGGTCTGAAGAAATCATTGCTGTTATAATTTGTTTCACACAAATTTTCAACTTAAGTTATTTTATTTTCTTAGTGTTTGATTTTCACCAAGCTGCTGATGGCATCCAAGAACAACAGAGGCAAGAACAAGCAGGAAAGAAGTAGGTAGTTTTATTTTGTCAAACATGGATGACTTTGTACCAACAGGACTTAATTCATTGAATCTCTGTTTTGCTTGGTCAGTAGGTTAAAAAAAAAAAATCCATGTGACTCTTGAATGTGGACTATGCAGGGATTATTTCTTACACTTTTATCTTCCAGTGAAAGATTACATGCTTAATTAAAGGGGTCTGTCTTTATAGTCTGCCTTATGAAAAGGTTTCTAGTTGTTAATTTGCTAGTTTCTGCTTCCAGTGTTTTGTTTACTGGAGGTATTTGTTTCTGTATAAATATATTTCTCTTTATGAATATTGAAGAACCCCTTTGACATCTCCAAATAACTGAAAGTCAGAGGTGCATGTAGATGTTGACATTGTCTTCTACAGAATGCTACTCACTTTCTGAAGCTTTCAAAACTTTTAGAAACTATCTTGCTATTTTTAACTTGTGCTTTCCTAGTAGCTCACTAGTTCTTGGGGCTGGGGAAAAAGCTGGCAGAATTAACAGTGACCTGTCTAAAGCTGGGAAGCACTGTAGTGCTATGGGCTTCTCAGATAACAGTAAACTTAGAAGACCTTCCAAAAAGAGAGATTACATGGATGAAAAGTAATTGAGACATACTCATCTGAAAAATGTTTGATCCATGATAATAAGCTTGAAGAGAGTGTCTGATTTGGGTGTATCTTCACAGAGGTTGCCATAGAGGGATAATTTGTCAGTGATTTTTACAAGGAGTCGTTTTCACACTTGTCTGAGCTGTACCAGCTCTCTTGTTACCTGCTGGTTTAGGATTTAAAAAGCAAACAGAACATATAGATAAATATGGAAGAATGTTCTTATTTTAATGAGCCATTATTAGCTAGTATCACTGTGTATCAGCTGTTCTTCAATATTTATGGAGCATAAGCTAAAATTGCTATATGACAATATTTACAGTTAAAAACACTGTCATTCAAATCAGTTACTTTGAGAGAAGGCACCACTCTATATTGGTAAAAGATTGTTAGGGAAAACCCAAATAATTTGCTTTTAAAAAACTCAGGAAAATATTTATGTTCAAAGCAAAATAACTAAAGTCACTCTTGAAAATGCTGAATTTCTTCTTTCTGTGGAGTTCTTGATCTACAACTTACAGTTTTCAAGCTTGTTAAAATTACCCTATTTCCTCCTAAATTTTAAGGCTGAATAACTGTAATGGGGAGAGTAGTACTACAGGCTGGCTAAGAACAGGCTGTCATGGATTATCAAAAGATGGTTTCTTGTTTGTTGGAGGCAAGGAATTTATGAAATAGCATGTCTTACTGCAGATTGACTACATGCCATGGTTGGTGTTAAAATTCTTTTGTGCCTAAGACTTTGAACTATTACCATTAAAATTACCATTCTAAACGGTAAGTTTATTTTTTATTTTAATTGAATGCTTTTGCCTGGTCAAATGTAGCTCAGAAACCTTCACCAGTAAGGCTCATCATGTAGCTTCCCTTGCAGAAAGGTTATAGAAAAGCCTAATACAATCTAGTCTAAAAATCTAATACAGTGCATTCTGCTTATACAGTTGTTTTAGCTTCTGTAAGTACAGTCTTCTGACAATTTTTTTTATTGATTGGTATGTCTTAATGAAACAAAATAAATGGAAACCAACCCTTCTCTGTGAAGTGTGTGAATTGGGGTGGATGCTGGAGGCTAGAGTCTGTTGTTTATGCCACAGTGTCCTGGTCTGGTTAAAGGATACAGTGTGGTGCAAAGTTCATTATAATGTTTTTTTTTTTGCTGGACTGGAGGTAAATATCACTCCCTGAGATTACTTGGTATTGAGTCTAATTGGAAGAATTCAAGTTTTGTTCCAAGGTATTTTTGAATCTAATCCAAACTGCTACGGAGTTATATACTAGTATGATCTGTATTTCTGTTCACCCACATATCAAGTGATACTCAATAACATAAAGTTTTGATATGACCTGTGCCTCCTCCTACTTTACCTGGAGGCCCTCTTGAACTGAGTTATGGTATGGTGCCTTCAAGGCAGTTTGAAGAACTATGGGACACTCTGCATATGCAAAATTTATAACTGAAGAAGAGTCTGTGTCTGATTGAGGGGGGTAAGAGCCCAAACCCTTTAAAACTAACTGCACAATTAAGCTTAACAACATGTAGCACACTTCTGAAAATTTTGCAGACCTGTTCACTTCTCCTTAAAAAGTTACTTGATGTATTGAGCATGATGGGGAAGGTATTTGATAATCTGCCTGTGATGAGTACAGTTTGGCTCCATTTTGATAGCTACTTAACATGACTGAAGTAGCTGTACTTCTCTCACAGTAAAGTCAGTGCAAGCAAATTTTATATTATATCATCAGGACTTAAGCTGGAAAAGGCTTTTCAGGGAGAGTGGGCAGGTAAGGGTAAGAAAAAGAATTCAGTTTTTCAGAATCAGCTACAGTGGAAAACCCATGTCTGAACTCAACATAGAGAGCATTTTGAGTGTCTTGGTCACTTTTGAATGTTTGGCAGTGTCTTCTGTTTTCCTGACTCCAGCTGAGGTATTTAGAATGAAATGAAATATTTCTTATACACAAACATAAAATCCGTACTCTTTGTGCTGTTGCTTTAGGGAGGACTTTCTTTAGGTTTTCAGGACAGTGTTTTAGGAAGATATTTAGTTTCGGTTCATAATACTGAAGGATGTTTTCTTGACATTTGGTTCCTTAAGTATAAATTTTAGAATTGTGTACAAATAAATATGTAAGCATTCACTAAAGTACAAAAAACTATTGGTTTAAAAACAGAAGTATGTAGAAGATGAACATATTTGCTTGTTTAAGCAGTGATATTCTGACACTAGATTGCATCCTAAAAATATCTTTTGTTTTAAATGCTTGAAACAAGGTTACATGCTCACAATTAATGGCATTTCATTTTATGCTAAGGATGGAGTAGCTTTAGAGAAAAAACACCTTTATATCAATAACTCTTTATTATTATCTTTTCAAAGTCTGGGAACTACCAAAAAAGGAATTGGTCCAGTATATTCTTCAAAGGCAGCTCGAAGTGGACTCAGAATGTGCGATCTTGTTTCTGATTTTGATGACTTTTCTGAGAGGTAATTACTGTACACAGTTGTAAGTGTAGTTTTCAGTTTCTGGATAGTACCCTGTGTAAGCAATTATGTCTGGTTCCAGTTAATTTTCTTAGTTAAAAGTTCTTCTAAAATAAAAAATTATGTATAATTTTATTAAATTATACAATCGTGATTATTATAATAATTCATTGTTTGAAATGGTTAAATTACCAAATAACTGCAGATACGTAACCGGTAAAAATCAAGGGTTGGTGGGAAGAAAACAAACAAATCTCAGTCAAGCATTTTTGCCTTTCAGGTTCAAAGTGTTAGCCAATCAGTACAAAGCAATATATCCTACCTTAAAAATAGATATTGAAGGGGAATTGGAAAAGCTGAAGGTAAGCCTGCTTCTGTCTTTCTGGTTATCTAATCACTGTGTGCAGTTACTGATACGTGTATCCCTTGGTGTGACTGATGCTTGTGCTTGTGTGAGGAGTTAGACTGTGTCATGGGAAACCATGTGTATCAGTGCTGCAGAGTCTGCTGCTATCCTTAAGGACGCTCTTGGCCCTGTTTTATGTTTCAAAACTTACTTTCAAGGGAGATACTTGAATTTTAAGAAAAAGGGTTGTATGGGGTTAGTTCTTCTTGACTTACTTCTACTCAAGCATACAGTCTAGGAGAAAAACCAGGATTGTAGTTGGGGGAAGTATGTTTCATTGTAAAGCAGAATGTTAAGCCCTTGTCTCAGAAAGTTAAGAATTGAAGTAAATAGTTTTTCTAAGTAATAACTCGTAAAACTAAATACTGTCTAGCAACACAGAAAAATGGAAATTAATAGCAGCAGAGCTAATGAAGCCTGATTGCCAGCGAACTAGTCTTATGGTTAATAATGAATTCTGATTTGATCTTTTCCCTGAGGTTGGGACAGTTGAGAGTTTCCTCTCTGGCATTAGGTTTTATTTGCACAGCATCCAAGTTATATGAAAATCTTGTGAGGTGTCTTACTGTTCTACCCAACCTTTTTATTCATGCTTCTTGTAGAAACCTGTGTGAGATTTTTTTTAACCCTTAAAATGTCAACCAAATATGACACTGTTTAAAACCACTGAGGTGTGTGGGGAGCAGGGAGGGCACACACAATTACATGATAGTTCTTTAAGAAAATCAGGCCAAAGAAATCATCCTTTCTCTGCCTTTAATTTTTACAGCTCTATAGTAGAATATATGGGAGTTCTTAGCACTTCTGTTTGTTTTACTTTAAGTAAAGCCAGTTGTACGTATGTTGTTGTATTTTGATTAGTTTGTAGGTCTAGAAACCAGTTACAGTTGATTACTTCATAATGCTGTATAGTTTACTTAAAGCAATTCAGGATTATGGACTATCTGAAACTCCTTGTTAAGGTGGAAACACCACACATTTGTAGCTTGAAGAAAATTACTTGTCTTATGCTGATGCACTTGATTCCACTCTGCAAGGCAAAGTGTTACATTTCACATGGAGTAAATTGTTAAATTGAGAACTTCCATGTGTTCTCATGGAGAAAGGCTGTGTACCAAGTGATAATCTGAACATTATTGGCTTCTTGCATCCAGCTACTCAATGGCATTCAGGCATTTGATGCTGAATTCCAATAAAAAACTTCACTTCTACTTAAAAATTATAGCTCACAGTTGTGTGCATTTGTTAGCTGCAGATGGCCAGAAACTGAACTCCCTACATGCACGTTTTGGGGAGACATTTCGAACACTTGGAAATGAAAGACCGAATATAATACAGTGATAATACTCATGCTTTGAGTGTTTCTAAAGCTTTCAGAAGTTTGGATTTTTCTTTTCTCTTCATCCTTCCCCCTTTTTTTCCTTCATCTTAGGGAGAGTGTGCATATCTGTTGTGTAAATCTGAATTTCACATTCTTCCTCCCTTTGTTCACGTTGTGGCATATGTAACATTTCTTTGTTTGCTTTTCTTCTTCAAAAGGAGTATGAGTATTTTTATGAGGGAACAATAGCAATTCTACTCTGGCTGCCTTTATCATAATGAAATTATACTATACAATAGTCTTTTGTGTTATTCAGGGCTACATGGAAAAAGTAAAACCAATGGTAAGGGATGGTGTTTATTTCATGTATGAGGCTTTACATGGACCACCAAAGAAGATCTTAGTTGAAGGTGCAAATGCAGCACTGCTGGACATAGATTTTGGTAGGTATGGTCTTTTTGAGACACATGTTGATATACACTTGCATTGTAAAAAAGGAACATTAAATATAAACTCTCCTGTGATAAGCTGTTCTCATGGCAGAAGTTGTTTTTGTTTTGGAAGAACAGCACTCTCTATGACTAGGAAATAATACAGGGGTGGGTGAGTGGGTTGTTAATTAAATGATTTCAAAAAGCTGTAGATTCTCCCAAGAGTAATAATTTGAATGGCATTAAAGATCAAGTAGCTCCTCTTAGATTGTAGCTATTGCTTCAGCATCTCTAAGTTGTAAATGAAATCGCTCACTGTTTTTTACATCTGTGGAAATCACTTGAGAATAAAAATGGAGAGCTTTGAGAGGCAAAGCATATATGCAAAATACTTCTTGACTTTTGAAAAATCAGCTTGCTTTTTGAAGACGGTCTTTAGATAACACTCAGTTTTCCATTGTTTCACATTGTTGGGAAAAGTGTTGGTAATCTGGATTGCTAATGAGGAAAGACTGAAAAGATTACCCCAATCTATTTGATATTAAAAATTATGCAGGTTTTCTTAAAACACTGTAAGTTTGCTAATAAATTAGAAGATTCTAGGTAGTAGAAGCAGCTTTTTTTAATGGGAGGATTGTTTGGTTATTACGTTGTAACGACAGATAATCTGCCACTCTGTGAGCCTGTGTGATTGGCTCCTGCATTTTGTCACATTTTTCTTCAGTCTCGCTGGCCTTGTAACAGCATCATCTTTATTGTTAGGAAGATGCTGACACCTGAAATGGAAGCCTATAAGGACTTCTGTAAAACAATTATGAAACTGGCATGCACTCAGCTTTCAACAAATATGAGTTGTGGTATTGGGCATTTTCAAACATACTCAGTCTGAAAGCCTCTTATTTTAAGAGTAAGATGTGTCTTAGGTTACTCTCTCTAAGTACAAGCATCAAACTCTCATAATTGAATATTGGAAGACACATCCTTTTTTACAAGACAAAAAAAAGAGGAAAGAAGTCTTCAGATATACTTTTCACAGGGAAATCTTTGATGTAAAACTGAGATATTTGCAAAAAAGTTTATGAAGGGGGTTGTTTTCTTGTAAATGATGAGTATTTTTGATTTCATGTAAATAGAAGGTGCAGGCAGTCTTCAACACATTAGGTATATCTATAATACATACAGAGTTGTTCAGATTAGTTTGATTTTTTTCCTGCCTCTGCTGTGAGACTCAAACACACGAGAAAATCTGCTCTCCACAGGTAGATACCATCAGGTAGATTGGGCACTTGTGTTAACACTAGACAAGCCCTAGTCAAAAGGTTTGGCACTGCCAGTTTGATTATTTATCATTCTGAATGAGGCTGTTGTCTGTGCTTTGTTGCATAGAAATCTTAATATTGAAGTGAGTTTTGTGAATGTGTGTCTGTTGGCTGTGAGGATAGTAAATCTCCAGGCTTGCAATCCATCCCACTTTCCTGCAGCCTGTAATGAAGCTTATGTATGCATTTGTCTGGGAATGGGGGGGCAGGTTTGGGGGTGTGTGGTCTTCTGTGTTTTTAAGCACAGAGTAATGACAAAGCAATGTAAATATATCAGACTGGGAGGTGAAAGTGAGTAACAACTGTTTATTGACTCTGGTTTTGACATCCACTGGCTATATTCACCTGTCAGTACTAAGAAAAGTTTTACTACTGTGTTCTAAGATTAAAAACTGATTAATGCTTGAAAACTGCTGTTACGTATCACCTGTAAGCCTGGGTCTGTCTCTGGAGTGGTTTGAGATACCTGAAGCTAATCTGTGAAATCTCACTGATCAGTCTGAAGGATTTTTGACTTTGTACAGATGTCTATATTGCTGAAAGAACTGTATCGCTTTTAGTTCCTTTTGTCTTGGTTGTTCCTCTCTTACCTATTGCTGATTCATATCAAAAGACATACAAAATAGTCTGACACAACAGGTAGAAGTATCTTGCTTATGTGCAGTTATAGTGAGGCTGAAGTATTTGTTCACAATTCAGCTGGGGACTGGCATGGTCAGTTTCATTTGCCATACTTAATAAAAAAAGGTATAAACCTAAGGATTTTGAGATAGTCAGGTCTCTTCTTTGCAGTCCAATGACAGCTGAATATCTAACTAGAGACAGACCTGTACTACTAGTCTGTATTCCATTTGTCTTCTTTTTTTAATGATCTTTTTTCATTTGATTATGCAAACAAAGTTGTTCTTTCCAGAACTCTGCATTTCATTGCAATTTCTTATCCTTATAGTGTGCTGATTGGTTTGTAGAGTTTGCATTTTATTTTTCCTCTAAAAATTAAAAATAGTAAATCTCCATTCTCTAACCTTTTAATACTGTTTTCTTAAGAATCTCCCTTCAAATTTTTGCATTGTTCAATTAGTGATTTTATTTAGTGTAAGAAAGCAAGGCATGTTTTTCTGGTGTCTTACTCCAGTTTTTTACCTGTACCATCATTCAGAATTGTTATGTAGTACATTTTTACCAGTTGAAGTAGTAAGATTTCTACCTTTTCAAATGAAGGTGGATCAGACAATATACTTACAAAACTAAGAGCTTACTTAATGTGTTCTTGACTGTAACATACATTTGTTGTGTGTTATGATTTTGAGTGTTGTAAAATCTAGGTAAGTGCAGTGCAAGTACTGTCTCTCACCAGGTTAGACTTTTTTGAAAAAACGGCTTAAACCCAGTGTTTTAATAATTTCCTAAACCAAATGTTTTGGTTTTTAATAGGCACATATCCTTTTGTGACTTCATCAAACTGCACAGTTGGAGGTGTGTGCACAGGACTGGGCATGCCGCCGCAGAACGTTGGGGAAGTGTACGGAGTGGTGAAAGCCTACACAACCAGGGTTGGAATTGGTGCCTTTCCTACAGAACAGGATAATGTGAGTATTGCAGCCTCAGGTGTGACCTGCTGGGTGAAATAATTTGGTGTGTCTTGTCTGAATTTTATTAAGTCAGTGTTAGCAATGGTTAAGTGCTGATATGTAAGTGACAATGTGTTTGCATGTCTCAATCTTCTGATTCTAGACTGAGCTTACAGGACTGCCAAACATGATTGCAATTTTCTTAAATAGTGCTGTGGAATAGAAGGTTAGAGCAGGAACAAATTTTGCAAAGTTTGCCTAAAAATTGTTCTCTTGAATTAGAAAGAACATTTTCTATTGCTGTCTTCATCCAAGTGGACAGCATTGTGAAAAATTGGGGGAAGGACTTTAAAGGTAATTTACAATGTAAATTGTAATTTGTGTATTGTAAAATGTTAAGTAAAGACCTGCATCATGTGTTGCAACTCAAAGAAACCCACATGCTGATGCGTCTTACTCTTTGTTAGGAAATTGGAGAATTGCTGCAACAGAGAGGCAAAGAGTTTGGTGTTACCACTGGTAGGAAGAGAAGATGTGGCTGGCTGGACCTTGTCTCACTCCGATACGTCTATATGATTAATGGATTTACTGCGTGAGTTGTTTGCTGAGCTTTGCTGGCAGCTTGACAGAAAATGATGAAATGCTGTAGATTACTGTAAATTGTGCATATACCAGTTAGTAACATTTGCACTGTTAATATTGCTGTGTTGATTGTTTTGATATTTTGATAAATTAGCTGTTCCTTGTTTTTCCTATCATGAAGTATTTTTACATTTGATATTTTTATAGATGTAGATTTTTCTGTCCTTTCTTTATGGAGATTTCTTCTGTTAGTTTGTCTTCAAAATAACATAGATGGGAAACCATCAGTATCTCTAGTGGTATGTGTAAGTATTAAAAACAAAGATATGTCTTTGGGATGTTAATCAAAATGAAAGATGGGTGCCTGAAACAAACTGGTATAGAATTTCTAGCAGATCAAATAGTGTAAATACATATTTTATTTAAATACTTCTGGTTTTTTTGTTCTTTATGGGTTTTGTTTTAAATAAGTTGTAGCCAGGTATTTGTAGAGACAGTGTTAGATTATTTTTTGTCTTCGCTGTAGGACAGGAACATTTGGAGAGGACAGGAGCAGACACCAACAGGCATTATGCAATGAAATGGTCATCTTAAATGGCTATACCTTAGATGGTTTGGTATCTTGGCAGCACCCTCACCAATTAAAATTATAACACTTAAAGCCATAGACAAATTCATTCAATTGGAGAAGGCTTGTTCTTTGATTTTTTTGGGCATCTTCATTCTAGTACTAGATTGAAGGATGCAAGTAAAACTGTGTTTATCCTTTTTTGTTGCCATTGTCTTGTTTCAGAGATTGTTTGTTTTTGGTTTGGGGTGGCTTTTTTAAGTCAGACCAGCTAACAGATTAGTCCCATATGAGATATTTTCTTAAAGAAATAAAAGTAGTTGCAGGAGTCAATTTTGTTTGATTTTTTTAAACAATGTGATAAGATTCAAGGGTTTTTGAACTTGTTTAACCAGAGTAATGTTTCTTTATAGATTGGCACTTACCAAATTGGACATCTTGGATGTATTTCCAGAAATCAAAGTTGGTGTTGCATACAAACTAGATGGTGAAAGCATACCTCATTTTCCTGGTAAGACTGCTTATTTAAAAATTTTAGATTTTGGTGAAATGTAATGTGGAACTTTTGAATGCATTTGGCTTCTACTTGTAAAACTTACAAGAGCAATATCTTACTTCAGCATCAAGCTATTAATGTCTTCCAGATGCACCAGACATATCTTTTACCATACCAGTACCTGCCCCTAAAAGATACCTGTACCAAATACTGAATTTTGTCTACTAGAAGGATTCAAACAGCTGTATATGTTACTACTTGTCCTTTTTATTTTATACAGCCTGCATCACCTTCAAGCTAAATTGGAAGCTTGTTTCATACTCTAAACTGTTACCTTGTTCCACTACTGTATTGATTCCCATTGTTAGCAGGCCAGCTCTTCATTTAAGCATGCAATGACCCCCATAAGAGAAAAGTTCCGTTGAAAAGCCAAGTTTTTCTTTCCTTCTGTTACATTTCTAACAGTTCACTTCCCTTTAAATGATTCATGGAACAGCCAAAAACCTACAAAAGCTACACAGTGTAAAAGAGGGACAAGGGGTGGGGCAAGAAACTGACAACTAGTTTAGGTAAAAGCAAGAGTATTTTCTAATGCATGACCAATGTACATTAGTGTAGCATAATAGAAGCTGTAGTTCCTGAGGAGGACAGTGATTGTTTTTACTTGAAGAGTGTACCTACATTTTAAAATATTCAAATATCACAAGCCAGTGTTTTTGTAGATAATGTGTCAGGTTCAGTTTGTGATAGTTAGGCATACTGCAGAAGAAAAGGAAGAACATAAAACAGTACTAAAGATTGGGCTTTTTGATTTTCATAATGTGCACATATATGCCTGTTTTCATTCTAATTGGTACTTGAGCGTTAGAGGCTGGTCACAGGTTACAATTTTTCATGTGATATCATCATCATCCAGAGAACTTCTTGTGGGTGAGGAGATAAACTATAATAATTGGATACAAGGCACAGCAGGATTTATGTAGTACAAAGATGTAATTATGTGTAAAGGAATAAATGATGATGTGCCACTAGTCCTTGAAAAGAGCACATATCTGTTAAGAGTAATTCATTAGGAATTTAAAAAATTCTTTTGTTTCTCCGTGTGCTTGCGGGAGTTTTCTAACTGATTTGCTGTCCAGAATCTTCAAACAAAAGTGCCACTTCCAGTCTGAATGCATGCTGAATGACTTCGATTCAGGAAATGTAGTACTCGTCTTGCATTAAACCAGGGAATGCTTTTTCCCTTTTAAGACTCAGATATTACCTGGTTGATACTCATATCAAAACATTAGGGACATTTGTATTTACCTGAAATGGCCTTTGAACATAATGGAGGTTGCATGTTTGAATTGGGAACTACTCAGTAAATGCTTTTGCTGTAGCCTGTTGTATGATGTCGTGCTCAAGCCAAGAAAATCTTTTCTGGCAGTCCATCCTTAAAGATGACATAAGCAGGTGGCCATGTTGTACAGTACTAAGATGTCAGTAATTTGTGGGGTTTTTTTCATTCATTGTATGTCTCAGGGCCAGAATCTTTTTACATACAACTCTTGAGGGAGCAGACTTTGTTCCCTGTATACCCCTAGGTAACAGCTGACCTTTGGTCATAGGAGCACAATGTGGCTCTCAGGCCTGTATTTTTCTTTACTGTATGAACAATTAAGAATTCTGGTAGAACTTCAGTAGAAGCTGTTGACATGCTGTCTTCCTTAAAGCGTCAGGAAGGAGTTTGAGCTGAGCTTCTGGTAAGCGGGAAGATGCTGTCTCTCACAGTGCCTCTGTGTTCCACACTTCTCTTTGCTATACTCCTCAACATTTGGCAGCATTTTCAGCACACATGCTGCAGTTAACCCCTGCCCCTGGCATAAAAAACAAAAGGTAACTTTATTCCCACTTTGTGTTTTGCAGACCATTAGACTGTTTCTGATGTCTGCATTTCTGCATGCTGTGTGCTTGTATATTTTTTTTTTTCAAACGTGCCACTGACATTGAAATTTAATTTAGAAGAAAACTAGTCTGGGAAGCTCTCACTGGCAGACTTTTTCTTTCTCTCTCCCCTTCCTACCCTCCCACTGTCTTGGAGATGTTCATGATTTACCCTTCTTGTGAAATGTCTGTCTCTAAATTAGAATCACACACAGTACCCACCATCTCAGGAAAAGCATGCCGTGTTTCATATTTTGTTCCTTTTTCCACCTGGATTGGAGAATCATACGAGTCTCACTCAGAGTTTTTTAGCTTAGCTTTGTGCATTTCATAATTGCCTCTTAAGCAGGAACCTAAAATATCTTGTGAATTTATGGCTGCCTTCAGTTGGTGTTACTGAGGCTGTAGTCTTTTGCTGGCCAGTGGTAGGAGTTTATGGAAGACAGAACTTCCTTCTAGCTTTGAGCCAGTCAGTTAAAAAAGAATGTGAGAGCTATTGTCTAGTTCTCTAATGCCTCCTGTCCGAGTTCAGACATCAGTTGATTTCAGGACAGAGGGACATAACTTCTAGCTTAGGAGGTTTGAAAACACAGATGCTTAGGAAAATTGGGAGATTACTTTAAACAAGCTTTACTTTCATGCTTGCTCTTTTTTTTTTTTTTTTTTTTTTTTCTCTTACAATTTTCCCTGGCCATTTGCTGTAGGTTAAAGAGCTGGCACACTATTCTGGATATACCTTTGGTCTGATCTACATGACTGTTTTGATGTTCAGTTTCTGGAAATTGCTGGAGGATCTTTCTCTTACAAAGGTTCCAAGGTCCCAAATCCGAGATATTTTTTCTGAGTTGGAAGTAGCATCACACAGCACTCTTCAAATTATGATATCATTGTATTTACTCTGTCTATTGTATAGTTAAGCAGTTAAGGAATATTCTGGAAACCCTAAAACCCACTGAGGGGAAAGCTCAGTGAAAAGCTGAGAGAAATCTAGATGGTGACTAGATCTGGTACTACACTGAGCTCAGTTTGTGGCTTGTCTTTACCACACATCATCTTGATCACACCTGCTGGGACAAAATTAAAGTATGATTTGAAACATCAAGTGATGCGTTCCTTCTTTTTCTTCTCTCTTAGGGGGAGGTAAGGAATACAGGCTAATGGAAGATTGTAGTCAATATTAGACTGTTCAATACCAAATGCTTTCAGCTGTCTCCCTCTGACCTCAGCAAAGAGGCTTCAAAGGCCTGTGGACATCCAAGATGAGGTGTTCATTCACTCTGCCTCTTCAGAAAGAGGGAGGCTAGGAACTATCTGCACTGCCTGGAGATCACTTTGTGGTTGTGCACTTTGAGTGCCTCTGTTCTGTTGTACAGATACCTGCACAGCAGACAACACCTCAGTTGTTACTTCTGACAGTAAAGTGCTTATCCTTGGCTTCTGCTACCAGACATCCTTAATGTGCCTGTCTGTTCTCATTGCCATGAGTATTGGTTCAGGATTCCTTTAACCTGGGAACACCTGTGTCCAAAACTTTGCACAATTCTCTGCCATTATAGATTTTAAAGAGAGCAGAGCAGTCTTCTTTCAGCCTTTCTCAAAATGCCTAGTCCATTAAGGCTGTCCTTACAGCACTGCTGCTGTTGAACTGTTGTCTGCATCAGGACAAATCATTCAATGTGCTGAGCTTGAGTTTGTTGGCTGCACACATGCTGGAGGGGATTAGTGTGTGGTTTTGTATTTGCACCTCCACTGTACCTCTTGCACCTCAAACCCTTTCCTAGGCTGACTAGCTGTCCTGGCAGGAGTGACTTGAACTGAGACACAGAGCCTACATAAATTAATTACTATGCCCTCATCCTCCAGAAGGCAAGAAGGAATGCCTGACTCCTCCCATTTTTAAATCAATATATTTTTATCATTTTCAGACTTAAGCCCTTTGTTTTGCTGTCCTGTGTCATTCCAAGACTTAATGTTCAGATAATTACTGGAGTGATTTAGTTCCAGAACAGTATGCTTAGCATGTTTTTCAGAACTAAAAATCATCACAGGATTCATAGTTAAAGGACAACATTGCAGCAAGTTACTAAATGAAGGACAAAATACTGCTTCTCTTCTGAGAAGTAGTGGGAACAGTTACTGTTCATGCATTCTGTGGGACTCCACACTGGTTGATAAATTCATTGCAGGTATGGGGCAAAGGGTCTGTGGGTATCCGAGGTCTGTTAATTCTTAACTACATCTTACGACTGTGTTTAGTAAAAGGTACACTCCTATGCCATTTTAAAATATGTTTTAGCTGCTTGATACTTACAAGCTGGTTTCACAATTCCCTTATGAAGAGGGATCTGGTTCTCAGTATTTGTTCAGGAAAAAAAAAAGAACATTTTGGGGAATTATTTCCCTGAAAAGTTGTTTTCTGAACTGAAAAGATTGTGGTTTCAGCAAAATATATGCATGTGACTGAGCACTGGAATTCCTTAAAGTCTTGAGTCCTGATATTTACTGGACTTTTTTCCCCTTATGCTTATATTAACAAAACCCCCAACACTTTAGTGGCTGCAGTGCTTGTATTATTACCTTATGAGCAAACCTCTTTGTGTAAGAGGTAACACCTCATTAGTGTCTCATGGTGGAGAATATCCATGGACATAAAATTTTTGTTTCTGTTTGCTTCTCAGCCAGCCATGAAGTCTTAAACAAAGTAGAGGTTCAGTATAAGACACTCCCAGGATGGGTTACAGACATATCAAATGCCAGGACGTTTGATGATCTGCCTGTGAATGCACAAAACTACGTTCGTTTTATAGAAACGGAGTTGGGTGTTCCTGGTGAGTAGAACAGATTTTCTTCTTGTCTGCGTTATTCCTGCTCCATGAAACCTGTTTGGTATTTTGTATTAATGAAGACTCAAAATACTGAAAACTAGGTTCTTACTGCTTATTGTGATGTACCCGGTGCCACTGGTGATTATGGTATTACTACTTTTTATTTAGTTGCTGAACTCACAATTTTCAGAAGTTTTAATATACGTTCCTTCTCTGGGTTACACTATAGCTGTTGTTCAGTTAAGTTTTTTTTTCATAACTTGCTTAAGTGTCTTTTAGACTTATTATAATTGGGGTTTAGTTTTGCTATGATCATAAAGTCAGTGGCACTATGGGTTATTAATTAGTATGATGAATTATATATGAAAGTGTATTTATATATGTATAAATATATATGAGTATGTATGAGAGTATATATTGATAATTCAATTATATGTGAGAGTGTATATATATGTTCCTGAACTGATAAATTTCTCCATGCTCCCTAACAAAGGTGATCCTGTGGTTTCATCCAAAGCTGGGAGTTAGGAGATATGCAGATTTTTACTTATCTGATAGTTTGTAACTATCCTTTATCTTATAATCTGTGAAAGTGATTAATTTATTATTACAGTTTCAAGAATACCTGCTTTTTGAAGTTGTCAGTGTATTTTTTGAGAACGACAGACAAAGTTATCATTTCTTAGTGTGTGAATAGTATATGCTGTGTTTTTCTTCAAAATGTGGTGCTTAAGAAGCTGAGTTTGTATCTTAAGATACACTCTTGCTTTGTATTACTTACAACAGAAGTTTGCTTTTTCTCTCTTGCAGTTAAATGGATTGGAGTAGGGAAATCCAGGGAATCAATGATCCAGCTGTTTTAAAGATTTCAGATGCATGGAAGAAAGCACACTCCTCAAAAGACTGCTCATTCTTAAATGCATTAGTAGCCCGCAAAGCAAAGATGTTGGAAAGATAGATTTTTGCATGGGAAGAAATGCTAGAGTTGATACCCCCAGATCAATTGCTACTCCTGAAAGAGACTCTTAATATGAACCTGTATCAATTCCTGTTCAACTGCAATTACCAGGACACTTCTCATTGTTGTTCAAGGTGCCATCAGATTTTTTTTCTTTACCTACTATTTACTTCATAATGTAATTCCTGTTTGAAAGTCTAAGGTAGCATTGCTTTCACGACTGTTTGTCTTTGTTATCCTCTCTCTGCTTTTGGCGGTGTTACTTCCCTGAAATTTTAGACAGTAAAAATAATGCAGTTTTGCACAAATAGTTTTACATCCTCATTATTTGTATTCCTAAAGCTGTTGTATTCTTAATGACTGGTCTTGTGAGTGATTAAAGAGGGGGAGTCTGATTTTATAATGCTATAAATGCTGTCTAAATTATTGTGTGATCTCTTTTTTAAAAGAAGATGTGATGCCAAGTTGTTATGAATGTCCAGGTTTTTTTAGCTGTATAACACAGGAAACTTGTTCTTTGTAACTCACAGAGGATACTCAAGTGTTTACCAGGAAGTGTGCCCAGAAAGTTAGAAAACTGATATTGTAAAAAAGTTCATTTGCAATTATTAAAGAACCGTTCTGATTTTGAGTTAAATGTTTTATAATGTTACTCTTTCTTTTCCTGGCATTTTAAGCTCTGTGCTTCTCCGCTTCCAAGGCGCGTATCTTAAACTCTTCTCCTAATTATATGGGGTTATATTTATATTTTGTGAGAAGTCTAACATTTTGATGCCCTTTTAAATTCCTTTCTTCAGAGTCAATTGAAGATCTTTCTCTGGAGGATTGCCAAAGTGCAGACACTTCTGTATTTATAAGTTGAAGTTGCTGTAGAAATAACATTTAATGTATTCCATGTATTTGCTTTGGGTGTGGGGTAAATAACAAGTGTTCACCTCAAGACATCTGACATATTTTGGATGGGAAATGTGGAAATGTTCCAGAAGTATTTAAATTTATAACCATTATTATCTATTCCAAAGAATCTGATTTCTTTTTGCAACAACCCAGTAATATATTTTCCCTTTGCAGATTACTGAGAATGACTCTGTTTTTACACACTGTGCTGTGGTTTTCATGTGCTTCTTTTTCACTTCAAATAAAACTTACTTTGTTTCCTAAACCCAAGTTTGTATCAGGGCGGGGCAGCAGTTTTAGATTTAGTTTAGTAGATTTTGGCTGCATATAAGAGTATGTGACTGAATATAAGGAAATTCTAATGCAAAATAAAAAATACGAGGCCTTTTTGTTTGTCTTGAGTTACCACATGTTACCTGAAATGGAATAATTTGTTGGACTGTGCTGCTGCTGAGGTGGTTAGCACAATTTTTATATTCTAAATTGACACAATATAAAATTGCTTGTAGTAAGAGGAGAGACAGGAGGTTTGAAGGATAAAACTACTGATTTTTAAGGAGCATTTTCTGTTGAATTTCTTGCATGTGACAGAGCAGTTACTGAGGTCTGTATTTTACTCGCATAATGTGAGGAAAGAGGTGGATATCACAGAATGCTGTAAAATTGGCAAATACAGTGAGAAACCTTTGTTATCAGCATTGCATGTAAAGATCATTCTCATCAGCATTAAAAAGAAAGCTGATCTTGCTTTTAATTTTTTTTTTTTCCTGGAGAAGATGAAGCTTTAGTTTTGCTGTCAGCCTTGCAGTCCAGGAGAGAGCCATACCATCCCTTCCTAGCTAAAGGACATCTTGAATTGAAAATGTTTTCCTAGTTCCCAGATGGAGAGAAGGAGGGCTAGAACTGTGAAATGTAAATTCCAGTGTTTATTTAGAAGGAAAAAAAGTTACTCTTTTCTAGGCAATAGAGGGAATTGATGTTGCAGTGTGAACAATAGGTAATAATTACTAAGTATTCTTGTTCCCTTATAGCTGTAGGAGGCACCAAGGTGATTTGTGCTGTGAAGCTACCAGCCAAAGACTGTGGGCCTAGCTGGTTCAAGAAGTGACTAAAAAAATAAATGAGGGCATGTTTCCTGCTACAGTCAATGAATAAATAAGACACATCAATGGAGCTGTGTTTCACTTATGCCAAGCAGAGACCTTCAAGGTTTCAGTTTTTTTCACTGTTGTAACCCCACTGTACAAACTACCATTGTTTTTCAGTGGAGGAATTAGTATTCCTAGATGCAGCAGTATTTCTGAGCAATACAGCAGTAGTCAAAAATGATGCAAAGTATTTGTGCAGTATTTTGAAAGAAACAAAATGGAATTGCCTTGGGTGCAATACTGATTTTTATTCTTTTGCAGTCTTTTAAATTCAGCTGAGATTTTTCTTTGAGCCTTCCATTCAAGGGCAGGCCTGGAAAGCTGTGAACATTCTCCTACCAGTACTGGTCCAGGATTTATTTGGTCTAGGATCTATTGGTGTCTATTTATTCCCATGACCTGGAACAAAGAATTTCTCAGTTTCAGGTGGTTAAACTTGGCATCTGTAAAGTATTTTATGTTGTCCCTCCATGCTAGTTTTGCCTAAGTTTTTCTGGTTGAATTCTTAGACTGGTGCACACTTTCCTTGTGTCAAAGAATGGTTATACCCTACCAAATTTTCCCCTCCTCCAGTGCTACCTTTTCTCCCCCTTATTTCAGTTGTACAGGTGGAGAAATAGATGGGATGTTATCACAACCTGAGTGTGGTGGGAACAAATACTGTAAGTTACAGGGATTTTTTTCAAAATTCATGTTCACAAGAAGGAAGAAGAGAACAGCAGCCTAATACTTTACCTTCAGCTCTCTGTCCAGTAGGGGCAAAGGTAAATGGCTTTGAAGACATACATAGGTTTTTAGCTCTAGATAAAATTCTGTGTTCTGCCTCCCCACTATTTCATTAGTCAAGAAAGGAATTGAAGTAATTCTCAAAGGAATTGCCCCACTCATTGGTAAAAAGCTTTTTGTTGTCTGTCACAGGCTAGTAGTAAGCTGTGGTAAAAAGAAAAACCTTCATACTTTGACAAGCATCTATTTCTGGGGCTCTTTCTCTGTGCTTTCTCTCTGAAGGCTCTTCATTTGCTGCCGTGTAAGGGGAGGGGATGGCAGCATAGGATAGTAGTTGAAATTGATTCTCCTCCAAGTGTCCCCTCCTGCTAATGGGATGTTTACAGGAGGCACAGATACCTGTTAGACCAGACAAGGCTGATGACAGACAGGGTATTTTGATCTCACTCTGTTCTTGCTGCCACTGAAATATTTATGAGGCTCAGTCTCCCAGGCTTGTGCTGTACTGCAGCATTAATAGCCCTTATGTCCCTACAGATTAGTGAGCCTCCTTTACTAACTAAGTAAGGGAAAGTGAGGGACACTTCTGCTGCTTAGCCTTTCCATTTGCGTTCCACATGTAATTGGGTTTTGACATGCAGCTAATGGACAAAAGCTTCAGATGAAGGGGCAGATGTGATGTTGATGTCATGGTGCTTTCGTCTACCATCACCCTGGAAATCTGCTTTCTGATAAAAGATTATAGTTCCTTTTGCTGTCACAGCCAGCTCTCTTACTGAAACATAATCAAAGGTGTGACTGGTTTAGAAAAAGTAAAGGGCAAAATAGCTGGGAAGGAAAGACAATGCAATCAGGTCAGTTTTTTCTCCTGCCCATACAGTTAGTAGTCTCTGAAACAGTGAAACTTAAAAAACCTGGTGGTACAGTAATCAACACACTTACTTTTGGTGTTTGGCAGCTTTACATACTGAAGGTAAGGTATAGACTGCCATGCATGCCTGTGTACACACAGATGATGGATTATTGACTTAAAATTTTACACCATTTTTTGTTGATCAGAGTGTAACAACTCATTTGACATTTTTAAAATACCTTGCAATGTACACATTCAAATATCTTCTATTCAGCTTCCGACAGAAAACACTGTGTTAAATCCCAGCGTCCTTCCCTGCCACTTTGGAACCACTAGTCAACAATATCAAAGCAATTTTCTTATACTCCACTAGATTTTTTCACTGATTAATCTATTTGTTCATGCATCCAGGTACTTTTTAGCTGTTTTGATGAATACTGCTGAAATTATCAATAGTGTGAGTAACTATTCTTGGATAACAATTGCCCAAGTACAGATGGTTTTCTTTGTCTTGTTCCCTGGTTGACAATTATTGTCTGGTTCTTACAGAAGGAACTAGGGTACCTCAGTGTTGGTAGTTGGCTCTTTTTTTTCCAAAACATGAAATGGCTATTCACTTTTTTTTTCCCTGCATGCAACTTAGGACTAGCTTGTTAATAGTGAAGCACACCTCCCTAGTTCATCTGTGTCGCTCTGACAGGAAAACCAGCATGGATCACTCTGTTGTGTTGAGAAAAGAGCGAGTCAATTGTTGCTTTGAATGAAGCGTGATTGTACCAATCACTGGTTGTCTTTTCCTGAGAGCTGAGTTGTCAGAGTCAGGATGGAAGGGCGTTTCAGCCTTGTTGTTTACTACAAAGCCAGTTGCAGTTTACCAAAAGGTCTGGGAAAAAGCATAAATCATTCCGTAATCTCATGCTGACATATGGTATGTAAATACCATGATCCACCCAAAGGGTAGCCAGAATTATAAATGTGCTTTCTAATCTCCTGCTGAAATGAGCACTCAGTATAATGCAGCTGTAATCTAATAGATATTAACAGCCTGAGAATGTACAGTAAGACCTTAATAATTCAGTATTGTTCAATTGGCTCCATCTGACTTGTAATTACCCCGATAAGGGTTGTGCCTTCTGCAGTCAAGCAACTGACTGGATTATCAGTTCAGCATCAAAAGAATTTTCAAAGCCTTGGCTACCCAATATAAATGGCCTACAACATTTTACTTTTTTTTTCTCATCTAACAATTAGAAGTCAATGTGCAATACAACAAATTTTCATAGGGGAGAAGAAAAATCCAGATTTTTTTACAGCAATTTCCATTCTGGATTCTCAAATATATGATAAATTCAGGCCATTCAGCACTCCTGGTACAGCCAAAAACTTTTGAATGTAGCTTTGGTTTCCTCTGCCTGGGTTCTCCTGTTCCTTTTGTAGATCAAAGTAATAAAAAAAAAACAACCTAGAAGTTGTTGCAACATTGACCACAATAAGCATAAAAGGGGGAAGGCTTATTCCATGGGTCTCATGGGTTTACTTTGATGCACAAACTTACCCTGGAGCTCCTCTGGATGCATGTGACTTGTGGAGCCATCCTAGCTGCCCGTGACAGAAACCAGACATCCTTTCCAGGATGAACAGCTGAGCTGATGAAACAAGCAAATAGAGGATAGTGAAGTGAAGGTACAAGCAGCCGACTAGAGAGCAAGAAGTCCACCCAAGCTGTGGTGAAAGGTGATTTTTTTTTTTTATAACAGTCATGGAAAAGAAGTATTTTTGTCCCAGTACAGAATTTAAAAATTAATAAGGGGATGACATTGATAACAAGGCAAAATCTTGCCTCTGTGGAAAAAAATGTGAGTTTATGCAGATGAATGCATTTTTTTTCATATAAGAAATAAAAGCTGGGCAGACTTTTTTTTTTTTTCCTCTCAAAAAAGTACTGCTCTGAACTACTAAGAATCTTCAGTGGATTTTTTTATGCAACTAACTGACAGCCTGACCTGTGCACATACTGTGTGCTCTGTGGTTTAGGAGGCTGGTGGCAAGATTGGGGCAGAATCTGCTAAACTCCCTTAGCTTTTGCAGAGTGTAACATGCCAAATGTAATAAGTTTGTGTTATGTTTTGAAAACAGATGTCCTGATTGAAAAATCTGTAGTTACCCTCCCGTGTTATTAATATTATTATTAATTTCTCCCTTTTTTCATCAGTTATTTCTTAACTCACCTGACTTTTTCTTGTTCACTTCTATGTTATTTTTGGATAAGAAAAATAGATAGAATGAGAGGAAGACAAGCATTGGTGTAAAATATTTGGGTGTTTTGTTTGTTTGTGCTTTTGTTCAGGAGCTGCTGCTGAGTCTAAAATAATTTGCTTATGTGGCTTGATTGTTATAATCTCCATTTTGATGGTAAAATTCACTGTGGGATAGCATGCCTATTAGGAATCCCCCAGGAAGAAAAGCAGTGTTTGCATGTAATAGTAGAAATTCTACAAAAGGAGAAATTTTGCAGAGCTATGGGAATTTCTAGAATGAGTTGCTCGGTATTAGTGGCAGGTCTTAGAGTAGAAACTACTGCAGGAACCAGCTGACTTACTTAAAGAGTGTTTTATTTCAGGACAAAAATGTGCTGGTCTGTGACTCAAGGCAGAATTTCTTCACAGACTGATTCATTATATCATGGTCTGATATGGTCTGCTTGTTTGTCACAATTAAGTAATAATTTATTCTACCTCCTGAGGAGTGAAATTTGGCTGCTGTGTGTAAAACACTGACTCACCAGTATTTGGAAAACAAAGTAGATGTTTTCTGTGTTTTGTTGCCCGTCAAAGTCAGTGAATTATGTTTTGGCTATTCCATGGCAACTACTTCACTGGAGTGTGAATTAATATTGCAGCTCCAGGAGTTTGATGTTAAAATCGGTTCTCACCAGAGATCTTAAGTAGGAGTATTGTTTTGAATAGTATCATGACACAACCATCTTAGAAACTCCTTGAACATATCCACAGTTCATTTTTTTTTTCTGAAACTAAGACCACTGCATCTTCCACTTAGTTGCAGAGCACGATGTAAAAACTCCTTATCCAATCCAGTCTACAAAAGAATGTATTTTCATGCTTTAGATAATTTCAGTCAATCTTGGAAAATGTAGCTATACAACATACAAAAGTGACAACTCCAACACTCACACACAATATGAGCTGTTGAGAATCACTGTTATATTTACCAACATTTCCATATCCCTGTCAGCCAGTTCTGCACAACTGTTGTCCTCATCATAGTCAGCAGCACCAACAGAGATTCCTCTCCTCTCCCCAGCTCGTCCCCGGGGGTGATTCTTCTCCAGTTTTACCCTGGCGTGGCTTCAGCGGGAAGCATTCCTCATCCCTCATCTTTGGGAAGAGGGGGAGGTTGCATCTTCCTTCCTCCAGCTGGAGTCATGTATTCAGGTTGCCAGCCCAGCTACCTGAGAGGATGCCAGTAGTGACTGTATCTACTATAGAATCTACAAGGTTTCTTCCAAACTTTGGGTTGCTTGCCTGTCTCCTGGTGTGCAATTCAAGGGCTCAGAATTTATCTTCCACCCTGGATATACATCCAGAAATAGTTTTAAAATTTGCCATTAGAATGCTTGGGATACATGTTTCTCTTGTAACTTTGCACATAGAACTTTAGTTACAAGTCTCAGGAGCTTTTCAAACCGGCTGTATTAAAAATCCTCATCATGCTGTGAGCCAGAGTGGCTCCAATGTTAACAGACAGCCCCACTGGAGGAGAGGAACCTTAGGCAGAGGTTAAATACTTTGTGTAGGGACCTGCAGGGAGCATGTGCACTCAAGGGGAAGCAGTAGGTCCAAATGCCAGAGCCACACAATTAAAATTACAGGACCATCTGTAATCTATTTGCTGTGCTTAATAACAGTAAACCACTAAAAAACAGCCCAATCTTGGTTTTGAACTTTAAAGAACTTAACATGCTGAATAGGAATTCTTTTTCCAGGATGAAGTCTCTACTGCTTTTGAGAACCAGGGAAGGCCATACCAGTAAAGTTTTTTCAGTAGGTGGTATTTCTGCTTACACACTGGGCAAAGACTGGGGCTGCAGCTTACCAGGTAAGGTGAGCTTACCTTTCCTGGTCCATGCAGTGATGTTACAGGCTTAGATAAATAACAGAATGATGATCAGGAAAGGCAAATCTTGCAGGTACAAGCACGGGTGCTGTCAGCTTGGATTCCCTTTGCCTTGCTGAGCTGGTGGGAGCGAGACCCTCTGCCTGACTAGGCCTGGCTTTGTGATAGCTCCTCTTTTCCTTACTGCTTTTCAAGGGGCAGGGGGAGCAGCCTCACAGGTGTCAGCCTTGTGAGTGCATTTTGGGGTGCTGTTTGAGCCAGGTTACTACAATGCTGCACTTGACTGTATTCACAACAAAATGGAGTGGTGTCTTGGGGGACTAAGAGCTGGACAGGGGAGAGGATCTGTCAGCAAACCACTTGGAAACTTGTGCCCCTGCACACCTGAGCCACCATCCTGAGTGCTGCTGCACTTTGCTAAATTAGACTGAGGACCTGCTGGTCCTCAGGTTGCATTCTCCTCAAGTTACTCATAGATCTGAGTATAGGAACATCTCCTAACTGGTGAAGTTTAGAGAAAGTCAAAGGGTGAGAAAATAAAAAAAGATCTGACATGGGAGAGAGCCTAGGGTTGGGTCTTAAAGGGTAAATATTTTTCTGATGTCTTACTGGACATACTCTGCGGGGCATCTTACTAGCTGTAGACAGAAAGTAAAGCTTTCTTTAACCTTTCTGGAATTAGAAGCATAGGTGTAATTTGAGTCTGGATTTTTTTATGCACCCTTCTGTCATACGAGCTACGACCTACATCTCAGCACTGGAATAAGGAGACCTTAGGAAACACAAGATGGGGCAGGGAAGAAGGAAGAGCTTTGCTTTCTTCTGACACAGAGAGTCCTGGAGCCAGAAGAGACCATGAGGTTCTGGGATAGGAGGAGGATTTCTGCCTTTAGTGACAGAGACCTAACCTCTTACCCTGAGACCTCATAGGCCTCTGTGTTAATCTTCTCCAGTGTTTCACCCTTGGAGGGTTTCTCCTACCAGCCATTTAGATCTCTCCTCAGCAAGTTTAGGCTTTGCTGTTCTCTGGGCTGTTTGCTATGGATAGGGAGGACAGGTTATTGCTTTTTTCCCTGCAGGACTCTTTTGAGTATTTGCTATGTCCCAGTTTTTTCCTCAGCCTAATCAATTCTCTGAGGCTGTGCTTGGAGGTCACTTTTAGAGATGTCCAAGGCAGCATGTTTGGTTTATTTTTTTCTGTCCCTGGGGAGTTGGGATCTGAAAATGGTCACAGTGTGTTCACTGATGTTTGCATGTGAGTGTAAGGTATGGATGACATCAAGTATCTTGTATCAGGAAATCTAATTATGGATTGTGGTATGATGTTTTCCAGCTTTTCAATGTCATAGCTTTGCTGATTCATATTCTAGTCCATTTTGCATTTGCTTTATTGATTTTTTTTTTTTTTTTTTGCTTACACATAGAAACTTGCCCACAGCCCTACTGCATTAAGGCTTATTTTTCTCAGACCATTTCTCTGATTTGTTAAAATCATTTGGAACTCTTACCCTGTTTTCTAATGTACTTTTAGCTCCTTTCAGCTTTGCATCACCTGCACATTTACTAAGGACACTCTTTTTACCATTGCTGACTTCACTGACAAAAAATGTGAATTGTATGAAAACAGGACCCATGAATTTCTTGTCCGAAGGTGAATCACTTTCTAGGTATGATTTGTTTGTTTGTTCCCTGACCAACTCTGCACCTACTCCAAAGCAGTTTCATCTAACCACATTCCTTTGTTGGCTTATGAAAACATCCTACAAGTCTGAATATGTCACCATTTGAGCTGATACCAACAGCTTTGCCAATGCTGTCAAAAAAATATCCCAATCTTTGCTTTGTGGCTGCTGAGCCTTGTGCCAAACCAGTTTGCTTTGCTCATCTAAAGGTGGTGCTTGCTGCTTCCCATGAGGGGGAAGGTTGGGCTTGCCTGTTGGATGAAGAATTGGGAGGCAAATAAACAATATTTTCATTAATTTCTAGCCAATCATAGCTAACTACTAAGTCTAGGATGATTTTAGATAATTGGCTGTAGTTAGATTATTTTTTCCTTTTTGTGTGCAAGCACTCTGAACATACTTGTTCAGTCAACCACACTTCATTAATTAATATGGATGACAGCTCTGTGTACTGAATCACTAAACAGAAATTCCAAAAGGGACATACATCTCATGGGCACCAAGCAGCCTCCAGAGCAGGAAGGAAAGGGCTCTCTTCACACTGGCTCCGGGCTCTGGCCATTCCTGCGGGAGCCCAGTTCAGCTCTCATCCAGAAACAGGTGATGATGGGCAGATTCAGCCCTGGCATTTAGCAATCCTTCTGTGCTCCTGATATCTCCTTTCAGACAAAATCATACCAACGTGGTAATCCTGGTGCAGGTGGAGTCTTGTCCCTGCAAGAGCAGCGTGCCAGCTGTGGGGCTGCACAGGATGTGACAGCCAGAAACTGCCAGGGACAGAGGGCATGTGCTTGAGCTGGCCCTGGACTTGGTGAGCTAGGAGAGCAATTCGCAAATTCAGCACAGTCAGTAAGGAAGGAAAATAGACACAGTAAATAAAGAAATAGGCAGAGGGGTTTTTTGTAGTCACTCTTGGGGGCAGAGCTGGAATTTAGAAGGTTGTGACAGCCGTGGTCTGTGCCCAGCAGGAGGTGAGAGGGAGATTCCAGGAATCCAACTCATTTCCATTATCTTGTTCTTTCTTAAATAAAGAAAAAGAAAGAATCGAGAAAATTTGCCCATCCTGCCAACTTAGCCGCCCTGCCCCTGAAGTTTCCCAGCACGGCGCTTGCCCTGGATGTCAGGCCCAGCATTTCCCTCCCCGCTGCCCCATGCAGGGGCAGTTCGGGGGCGGCTGCAGCCCCGGCAGAGCTGGGCCCCGCTGGCACCGGGGCCGGCGGACAAAGGGAGCCGCATCTGAGCCCCGCCGAGCCTGCGCCTGCCGGAAGAAACCTAACAATTCTTATTTACCAAATTGACAAAATCCTATCATTGCAATTAAGGGGATATGTAATTAACTGTGTCTTAATTACAGCAGCTGCCACTTCATCTGAATGCAGCAATTTGCGGAGAAACCGGGGGAGATGCTTTAAATTCGTGTGTGTAAACAGCGGGAGCGCAAACAGAGCGACGTGCGCGGCTCCCGGGGCCGCGGTGCCTGTCCCGGGGCACGGGCGAAGGCCGAGGCTCCCCGGCTGCCAGCCCGCCTGGCGCTGGAGGCCTCTGGAAATCCCTCGGAAGGCAGAGAGCTCCAGGCAGCCCTGCCGCAAACGCAGGCTTGCACCTCGAGCTGGAGGGCTGGGCCCGGCGCCGCAAACCCTCGGGAAGGCTTTGAGGAAGGCTTTGAAGAGCCTCTCCTGACTCCCGGCCTCTGTGGGAGCAGCAGCCCCCGGTGCCTGTGCTGGGTGAGTTTCTCTTGGTCTCTCTCGCCGTGCACCTTCCTGGCTTCATCGCTGTGGGCCGGCCCGAGCCCCTCTGCCAGCCCGTGTCCCCTCTGTCCCCTCCGGCTGCTCAGCCGGGCTGACCCCATCCAGCTCCCGCAGGTCTGAGGTGTTTTAAAGGCCTCTGCATCCTTTGCTCTGCAGCCTCCCGTGGCATACGTGGGTCAGTTCCTGGGAGCTGCTCTGGACTTCCCAGTGTGGCAGAGTCTCCCTGCTGAGGTACCCAGAAGGTCAGGGTGTTTGTGGGCTCACTTGGGTCTCACAAACTACTTGGGTTTTGCCACCTTCCCAGCCCACCTCAGTGGTTGCCGGCTCCTGCTTCCTGCCTGTAACCAGAGCTTGGTGACTGGCTGTGCTGGCTTAGGGTGGGGAGCTGTGACACAGTGGATGTGGTTTTGCATGTGGTTTTCCATATGTGGAGATGCAGCATGGATTTCCCTGCACTTCCCAGGAAAGAGCCACAGGTGCTCAGGAGGTCGGAAGAGAGTGGTGCCCTGCTGGGATTGCTTCCCAGCTCTGCTCCCCAGATGTGACTGCTCCTGGGCATCAGGAGGAGAGGCCATGGTATCCCTCCATGCCTCAGTTTACTCCTGTCAGCACAGAGCATCTGTGCCTCAGGTATGGCTCACAAATACTGAGCTAAGCCCCGAAGCATTAATTGCTGAGCTGGAGCTTGAAAAGAGCCTTCCTTGCACACCCCCTCTGCCACTGCTAATAAACAGATTGATGTGACAAAGGCTGAGGGCTGCGCCTGCTCAAGTTGGCAGACATCACTGGGGCTTCATAACTCAGCTGCATTGATTTGTCCTGTATATTCCACATGTGAAACACAGCCTCTCTCTGTGTGCTGTCAAGTCAGCACAGGAAGGACATCCTGCCTGGTGCTAGCAACATCCCTCTGCTTTCCTAACTGAAACCTAGACTCTTTCCTTAGTGTTTCAGTAATGGGCATCATCACAGAGACTGGATTATTAATACATGCATCAAGAATTTGAAAACATGGGATGACATCCTGTCACTGTTTAAATGAAGGAACAACCTCCATGGCTGCTGCTGGTGTAACCAGGATTTCACTGGCTGGTGCTACTCAGCTGTCACAAACTCTCTTCACATCGCTCTGGGAGCCTCTGCGTTGCAGTCAATGGCACTTGGAGAAAAACACAATTAAACTTGTTAAAACTTGTCCATGTTAATCCTACTAATGTTTCTCTTTCTGTCTTCTGTGGGATGGAGCACGCACACGGTGTTTTTAATACCAGTTACATTTGCATGGATACGCCACTTTTGTTTCATCAACCTTCATGTTTTGCTGCCCACCTTTGCAAAGGTAAAAGGATATTCTCATTCAATTACTTCCTTGGGACTTGTCTGTGGTTGTGATTTGGGTACAGCCTTGGCAGGAGAAGTTAAAAAAAATAGGAGAAAACAAAGCAGCCTTTCAATTTTTTTTTTTTTTTTAACAAAGGTGGAGTGCCCAGGCAGGAGTGATGTAATTTTCACAGCTGTGGACAACTTCAGCTTTCACTGATGTATTTTGTGGGCTCCAATATGGGTGCCAGCAGTCTGGCTTTTGGTAGCAGGATTTGGAAATGCCACCCAAAGGTTCCATTGTCATCCAAGTGACCTTAGCAATGATCACAAAAGTAATGCAGAAAACCAGACACCAGAAAAATATCTTTTCTCCATGTTCCCTGTTTGATAGGTGCATGGTTTCATCCCACCCTGCTAACACTACCACCTTCATTAGATGCATAAAAACTGTCAGCACAGGCACCTCCTGAAGGCTTCCCTCGAGCCTGCCAAAGGCTAAGTGAATTATGTTCACTCTCCCATGTGTAAACCTGGAGAGACAAACCTGTGCTTGGTCACACTTAGGCTCTTCATATTTGAGCACCAGTCACGCAGTTAAAAATCTTTTTTTTAGCATCAAGGTGTTTGTCAACAGTGCATGTCCCACACCCAGGAAGTGGCAACACTGTGGATCTGTGAAAGCCCTCCCTACCCCTGTCCCTGTTGTGCCAGTAGCTGAGATCCCTGGATCAGAGGGACTTGCTGGTTTTTGCTACTGCACCTGCCCCATCCCACACCATCTCTGCTCCCCAAAGGCTGGTCCCTCTCTGCAGGAGGCAGGCAGGGGCTGCTGGCTCTATCAAACCACAGAGTGTGAACAAAGGACTGTGAGGAGCTGGAATGAGATCACCAAATCCATTTGATTTATTTGGGATTTGAGCCTAGGTCTTCTGGGTGAAAGTGAGTGCATTAACCCACTGTGGGAGTTAATTCCTTGCCTAGTCATTATTCAGGCATCATTAAGGTATGCATTGTGCTGGAGGTCAAATCAGATTACTCTAAAGAATTTGGAATGGAAAAAATGCTGGGGTTTTTTCATCAGCCTAAGTGTTTGGTTATCTCAGTGTTTAGCAATTTATATTGTGCCTGTCACTGTGGCATGTCACTCTATAAACAGAGGGATGCTCCAAATCTCTTATTATTTTAATGGCATTAATATTCTTCATCTGGGAAAAAAAAATTCCCTCTGGAAGATAACAAAGTGGTTTAACATAAACAGTGGCTCTGGGAAAACTGCTCTCCGAGGCTCACTCAGGCAGAATGTGCCAGAGCTCTGCAGTGGGACAGTCCCCCAGGCACACCTGGAGATGCTCTGGCTCCCCCACTATTGCAGGGAGGGCGAAGGAGGGTGCCAGCCTGGCTCTGAGCCTCCCAGAGAGGAAGAGGAGCAGCGCTGTGTGGCTCTCAGCTCTCGTGCTCGAGCGTGACTTTGGTGCAGAGCTCTCCTCGGGAGGTGTGAGGTGGGTGCCTCGTTCAGATCACACACTCTGGCACCAGGGAGGAGAAGCAGCACCCGGGCTGGAGCAGGAGTGCTCTTTTCTTGGCTATTCCTGAAGATACAGCTTGGATCTTTGATGCAGATATGCAATCCAGACATATGCTGCCCTTAGCCCAGAATGGAAAGATGCTGGGATAGTAGCTCCATCAGTGAGGCAGAAGCAGGAGCAAAGGAAGGGTGCAAGAAGTCAGCTCCCAGCCCAGAGCACCCTGTCTGGCTTTCTGGCTGTGGCAGCAAGGGGAAAGGACCCAGGAACTGGAAGAAACTTGAAAACCAGGTCGAACTAGTCTGTTACTGTAAAATAAGATGATGGTCCCCTGGGACACACAGTGGCTGGGAAGGAAGTCTAAACATTGAGGCTATTTTAGTGCCGAAAGACACAGGTCATAGTCTTGGTGTCTGGCACACTCCTGTGAGGAGGAGAGGAAGGGTGAGAGCACCAGCTGGCTGTATTTGGGATGGCAGGCAAAGGATTCTTCTAAGGCTGAAAGAGGCTTCCATAAATTTGTATCTGCAGGGCTTTTATTTAACCTTGTTTTGTGTGGAAACAAGGCCAAGACAATAATCCTGTTAGCTCCCTCCAGAGGAATCCCAAACTTTCTGCCCAGTTTGAGGAAGGCGATGTTCTCAAAGATGTTCAGTCCCTGCATTTCAGTTCCTTTGTCCAAATGGGTACCTGAGAAGAAAACAGAAACCCAGACCTGCAGGACCTCAGAGGCAGCATTAGCAGGTGCCATGAAGGAAAGGAGATTTACAAGCACTGAAGCAGCAGATATCTGCCTTCTGCAGCACAGAATGGAGAAATTGCTAAAGGGAGCATATTAGACACAAGGTAACCCAGGAGCAGGACATGAAGCTGCAGATCCAACCTGCAGAATTTCATCTGCCCAGCAGCATTTGTTTGTAACTAGTTTCAAACTGAATCTGAAATTGTCATCAGTTTCTCCAACCAGGGACTGAAACACGTCTGTGTACTTTGACATTGACAGGATGGAGTTTAGGGGCCGTGAGGACATGTCCTGAACTGCACTGAATGGCAGTGCCCAGTCAGCATGGGAGAGCAGGTGGAAAGGTGTGCAAACCTGAAAGTGGGGCTGAAAATGTGTGAGGGGCTCAGAGAGGCTGAAAATCCTCTTCAGGTACTTCCAGTCCCACTGGCTATGAATCAGACACAGAGGTGAAACAGCATATACCCAAAATGTCCAAAATATCTTGTTTCCTGACCAGTAGCACTGGGAGAAGAGTTCATTAAATGCCTGATGAGGATCCAAACCACGTAATTTGTGTTTCAATCTAGCACGAAGGCTTTGTTCATTAATGGAGTGATACAAATTGCTGCCTTTGTTTCTAAATATCCTGGTGCAGGCCTTGACTTTGCCCTGCAGCAAGAGGTCCTGGAAGCACAAAGTAAGATCAGCTTGCTAAGGAAGAAATTACTTGGTGCATTGAGTCCCAGTGGTGAAAAGCACTTTGTGCTGTGTCAGGGATGGTCCTTCTCTAGCATGCTTTTGGATTTCACCCAAGGCAGATCTGTGCCCTCATTGGGAACAAGATCCATCTATCACCTGTGTATTTCTGTACATTGAAACATGGGGGACAGTTTTAGTGTCAGCCATTCAGGTAGTGGGGCAACCTGGAAAAATGCCCCTATGGCTGCTTTTACCTTCTCCCCCATATATGAGGAACCTGGACCAGTTCCTCACTGCCTACACCTTTACTGACCTAGTGGCCTAATACCTCCAGCACAACACTTGCAGGATAATGGCTGGAGTCTCCAGACCTAGCAACTTCTTCCTTGTGGCATGTGATGGCATTTGGGACTGACCTTCCATAGGTGCTGGGACAGGAGGCTTGTGAGCCAAGGCCCCTCTTTGGGGCAGGACCCCGACACACAAATTCCTGCTGATCAGCACAGCTTTGTTCTTGCCGTAGCAAGGATTCGTTTTACAAGATGAACTGGGATGACTGCACTGCTCCATTGCTGGGCCTGCCTGCTCCAGTCTGGCAGCTTGGCAGGGGCCTGGATTTGGCAATAGTCAGCCTGTAGTGACTGCGGGAGGGTGGGAATGGGAGACCATGCCCCATCCTTCCGTAGGGATGAGGCTGCCTGGGATGGACCTAAATACTCTTGATAGTAACTGGGTGGAGCAGTGGGTATGTGAAAGCAGAAACCTGCTGCCAGTGTGTCCTGAACCACTGAACCACTGGACTGTTTTTGTTTTCAGTGTTAAAGAAATGTTACAAAGACACTGCACTGGGGATGGGTAATTTAACCCTTGAGGGAGCCCATTTAACACCTTGTTGGATGACTCTGATGTTTACCTCTAATTCTGCAGTGGTAGCAGTATCCTCTGATATCTTTTCAAAGACAACTGGGGCAGAAGTGATGCTTATGCTGTGAAATAGGTCAGACGTGATGCGACACCTTATCTGTTTAGCTGCAAACCCCACCATTGCTCCTCAGCCTCTGTATTGATTATCTGGTGGGTTTAAAATGCTGCTGAAACCTCTGCCTGTCGCCTCATATCACTGCATCAAGGAGCAGGCACGGCCCTGTGTCCTTTCAGCTCAAAGGATCTAATTATTGTATCTCATTTCTGTAACCCAGAGAAAGAGAGAGGGCCATCTTAACGCACAGATGGCCTGTGATTTATGTCAGGAGCCCTGGGATTAGGGACTGTCCCGGCAGAGAAAGCTCACTGGCCTTTCTTTTATTGAACTGTCTGCAAATGATGTGGAGTCAGAATCCCGGCCACCTGTGGCCACTAAACATCCAGTGGTGTTTTTTACAGGACTAACAACCACATCCTGAGCACATTCAGGGTGTGGGTGTGTGTGTGTGTATGTGTGTGTGTGTGCAGGTGGAAATACACTCCAGCTTCCTAAATCCCACCGCCTGACTACATTGCAAGAAAGAGGTATTATCTCCTTCCTGCCCTGAGTTTTCCAATAGTGTTACTAAACTGTAGGGAATCAACCAATTTCTTCATGTTGTCCCAGAGCTGGGAATTTTTCCACAGTGAATTCAGAAGATCCAAATGTGTCATTCTGGTTTGTGAAGTGCCTGGGAACAGCGCTTACCACCTTGAGAAGAAATCTTTAGTTCTGCAGGCATTTTAATGAGGTTGTAAAATGTCCTAAGTGTATGCTAAAGACCAAAAGATTAGCCAAAAAAAAAAATAAATTAATGCACTTCTAGGTTTCACCTCAAATAATTTGATTCATATGAGAGACTAAAACATCCATGTAGGAGCTGAGCTGCTGGGGGAGGAGGCTTGGTTCTGACAGCAGCAATGATGCAGCCCTGTCATGAGTAGGTGCTTCGTGGTACAGGGTGGAAATGGCTGGAAGAGATACCACACTCAGGCTTGTTCTTCCCCTAATTGCCTGACTTTTATCGAGGAATAGACAAAACGAGCACTTAAAATTAGACTCTGAGAGCTCTTGCTTAAATGAAGAGACTGTCAATATTTGCAGAGCAATGCTTCGGCTCACCCAGACGGGATCTGAGTACGTGGCACTTGAATGGCTGAATACATGGAGCACTCTCTTCCCTTTCTCTGTTTAATGAAACAACAAAATAGGGAGAGCCTGATTTTGCTTTTCAGGTTCATTGTGTTCATGATTTTTCCAGATTCTCACCAACTTGGTCTTAACTTCTGAGAAGCTACTTCAAACAGCACACTCAACACAATGGTACACACAGGACTAATACTATATGAAACACAAAACAAAAGGGGGGAAAAAAGACTCTTTCTCCCCGCCTAAATGCTGTAGGTTTCTGCTTCTCTAATCTCCTGTTTTCTCTGGATTGTCAAATGAAATACTCAGAGCAGACATTGACTGGTTCTGGAAGCAGAGCGGGAGAGCATTGCCTGAAGGCTGAATTGAATTGTAACACAGCGTGATCTTGCCAGGATGGCTAGGTAAAGCATCCCACACAACACCCTCGTTTCTTGAACTTTTATCACTAAGAAATCATCATTTTGAAGCTGATGGGCATTTAGATCCCAGATGTCTGGCATCTCTTTGTGAATTTTTTATTTTACTTTGCTAGAATAGCAAAGGTATCTCTTTGTGAATTTTTTATTTTACTTTGCTAGAATATCAAGACCCTGGTCTGGAGCAATTTCATGCTTCTCAGGTAGGGCCAGACTCTGTAGGATCTGTATTGTTACAAGCTCAAAGCATCCACAATGAAGGCTTCTGCCCTCTCATCTTTGTGTGCTGAAAGCATTTCTCATCCATCTCTGACCTCTGATCTTCTTGTACCTCTGGCTTTTGCAGGCAGTCAGTTGTCCTCCCTTGCAGAACCTTCCCTGTCTCTGTCTCCCAGTGACATGGGGCTGATCCCACAGCAGGGGACAGAAAGTCTTGTGTGTCTGCTTCCCTGCCCCAGTGCATCTGTCACCCTGCATGGGCATTGCTGGGTCCCTGTGCTGGGGAGCAGCATGGGTGTTGTTCATGCAACAGCACTGCCCACCTCTTCCATCTAGACCTACATTTAATAAATGTCTTGTAAGCCTCTGAGTACTTTATAAAGAAGGCTGAATGTTTTTATCTTCCCTCTACAGCTCAGGTGCTTGCTAAAAGCCCCAGCACATGAGGACCTCATTATCAGTTTTCCTGAACTGATGTCCTGGCCATGGCACCATGATGCAGTCACCAGTTAGACCCCACAGCAGGTCCCTGAAAGTGAGAAGATGTTCTCCATCCTGGGAGTACTCGCTGACCTATCCCTGAGGTCAGGGCACACAATTCCAACCCTGATTTCCTGGAACAAACCATCCATATAAGCAGAAGTATCTGATAAATTTGGTCTGGCACAGGCTGTTCATTGCAAATCTTAATGCAAATAAGAAAAATGTCAGTGCTAAAAGAAAGAGAGTATTTAGGAAAAAAAATCTTGCGCTGTTTTGTGGCATTTGTGCATAAAATAATGAGGCCAAATATATCACCATTGGATTTGAGCCAGATAAGTTCATAACGTCTAATCCAGCTGGTGGATCATGACTCCCTTCATTATTTAAAGCAATGCTGTGGGAAAAGACACACAGCAAAGCTAACAAGATGGTGCTTGAGCTGCCATATTCCTGGCAGCCGGACAAATGCAGCGTGCGTTTTCTCACACCAGCAGGGAGAGGAGAGGAAAACGTGGAGCTAACAAGGAGCCCAGCACTCCCTCACGACGCAGGCTGAGCCTCACCCACTGCTGTCTCCCAGCAGGCTGCCTCTGTTCATCTCCAGGGATGGCATTTCCCTGCTCCTCCCTGACCATGCTGAGGTGCTGTGCTGCCCAGGCAGAGCAGGCTGTGCTGGAGCAGAGTGGTCCATGCAGCTCTCCATGCTGTCCCCCCATACCAGGAGACAGGTGCCAAGCACCTACCTTGCAATGCTTCCCCTGTGCCCACTGCTTGGCAGCTCAGGGATGGAGCCACGCTTGGTAACTTTGCACGGGTTGGCCCTTCAGTGACTTATTTTTTTTTTCTGCTAATTCACCCAGTCTCCCATGCAAACTTTCTGGGTCATGTGTTGGTGTGGAGATCATGTCTTGGTTGCATTCTCTGGTCTGCAGTACCCTCAGCCATCTCCTCCTCTCCTGGATTCCTGCACTCATCTCCTTGCCTGAGCCTATCCTCCCAGACTGGCAGTTTTTGGCACTGCTGATTTGGGAATGGTCCATAGGCTCCACCACAGGTCTGTCCCTGCTTGTGGTCTCTCTGCTTGTCCCCTGCTGATCCTGAGGGGCCACCCTGCAGGAGCTGGTGGGCATTGCCTCAGGGTGGCTGACAGGTCCCTGTCCCCAGAGAGCCTCCAGCAAGTGTCAGCCCCAGGAGGTGTCTTGCTGCCTTGTGTTTAGGATGATGCTTTTCAGGCCATGAACACACTGGGACCAGCACAGCTTCCACAGCAGGGAGGACACAAGGGCTGTGCATAACTCAGGATGCACTTGGCACAGAGGCAGCCACGTGTGTGTGTGTGTCTGCATCGTTCTGTATAACTGTGGGAAGATTGATTGGTGTGCAATGGCATTGGCATGCACAATTCTGCTTCTCCTCCTCCATACTTGGGTCTTTCAGTTCTTCTTTGCCTGTTTTAGAGACAGCTTTCTTGTGGAAAAAAAATAAAGGGACACCTTTGCTTCATTGCTCATGATATATGGTTATGAGGGCAAAGCATTTTTTATTTTTTTGGATAAATTTTAAAACAGTGTCCCAGTCACAACATTTGTTTTCCTTTTGAGGTTCATTTTCCAGGAACATTGATTATTGTCTTGGAAAGCTCACTGGGCACCTCAGAGACCATGGCACTTGTCACTGTGGTCCTTAAGTGATGCATCAACAGGACTGCCATGTATCTCTAGCATCTCCCAAATATATGAGAATATGCAGATATAAACAAAAGCTTGAGGCACAATGAAAAGTACAAAAATATGATTAAGGAACTTGCCTGCAAATCAATTTTCACCTGATTTTTTCCTCTTCTGTCTCAATCTGACAAGCTCCTCTGTCATCCATTCAGGCTTCCAAGAAAAAAAGCAGGGCAAGGCAGACATTACCTTGTATGGTGGAAAACCAGATCCCTCTTTGTATTGTAGGTGATTTTCCCAGTTCTCTTTCACATAAAAAAGGAATACAACATTGTTATGTGTTTGTACATCAGCATCTGAGTCCTGGTAGACTCAAACAAGAGGAGACACAGAGCAGGAATCAGAAATAGCTTTATTGTAGTGCTGGCTGTTTCAGCAGAGGAAGGACAAAAGAGGTAGAAGAGCTCATAAACACCCAGAAATAGGTGTGGTGATTTCACAGTGCACTCAACGCCTGCTTGGGCACAACTTCCTTGGAGGGCAAACATTGCCTGCCTGTGGGCTGAGCTCAGGAGGCAATCATTTGGGGCAAAGAGAGTTTGGGCAAAGGGAACAGGGGCTGGGTCTGGACTATGGGAGAGTGGAAGGGGCAGAGACACTGAGTGGCAGAGCCCAGAGGCTCAGGATGCTGAACATCTGCCTGTGCACCAGCTCTGGCATTTGCTGCTGGTTCTGCAGGTCTGCTGGATGTTTTGTGGAACCAGCTGGGGACTCTTGCCAGGCTGCTGCTTTCCTCAGGTTCCCAAATCTCAAGATGCACACACCTTGAGGTCCCTCAAGACAACACTAAACCCCCTTGCTTGCTTGTTCAGGAGCCATCCATGGATGTGTGGGTGCCCAAACACTGCTGCTGATCCTTGTGCAAGGCAGGGAAACCTCCACAGAGAGCACCTGCACATTTGCCCCCCAGGTCTCGTTTAAAAGCCCTTTCCCAGAAAAAGGGTGAGCACAGCAAATGCCTGCTTGCTGAACCAAGAAGCAGCACCTCTCTGGGTGACACCCTCCCTTGCAGATGTCTGTGAGTGCCACTTCCCTCTCTGTTCCCAGCCAGCATGAAAAACTGCCTCTGTCTTTCTTCATTACTTTGTCCTCCCTCCGTCTTCTCATTTCTAGAGCGAAGAAATGCAGTGCCTTGACCATTCCTGACAAGTGGTGGCTGCTTGCTGCTGAAGGCTCTGTGGGAGGTGGTATCAGTTCAGTATCAGTGGTATCACGCCAAGGCTGGCTGTGGCTGGGTTTTTGGAAAAGTGAGGTGCTTGTGCCTGCATGGTGGGGTGATGAATGTGCCAGAGAGAGGGAATGGGATGGTCCCCACAGCATCACCTCTGCAGTTTGTGTGCAGAGTTATACTCTTTACACTTTACTCTTTCTGCTCTTTAAGGCCACTTTTGGGTTTTCCTTGAGGGAAACCCATCAGGTTTTGCTCTTCTGCTGCTTTGCACATAGCCCTGCGGGCATGGGATGAGGCAGGGAGGGGGATGCAGCAGGGAGCAGGGGCAGGGGCAGGCAAAGGGCCAGGGAAGCCCATGAGCACGTGAAATGATATTGAACTGCAGAGGGAAAAAGCCAAGAGGCCTCCAAAGCTGCCCCTATACAAAAGTATGTTTTATATTTATGTATAATATTTATCTATAATATATATTTATTTGTACATACACATACAAAAGTATGTTTTGTAGTTTTTTGGACACGAGCTGAATGTTATAAAGTTTTGCAAAGTAACAGTAGCTGCCCAAACACCAACTCTGCGGCTGCCCCTGCAGAGAAAAGCACGGTCCGACACAAGCTCGGGCATCCCTGCGCCCTCCGCACCCCGGGAAAGAGCTGGGTGCGGGCTGCCCTTGCCCGAGGGGGGCTCTGGGAGAAAATAAGAGAACCCCTGGGCTCCCGATTGCTGTGCCAGACCCCTCTGGAGCGCTGGGTGCTGCCGGGACATCCCCGGGGGGCTGACACGGGAACCCGGCCACACCTATTGTTTGCTTTATTTGTCCTTTCCCGTCCGAGGCCAGGGACCAACTCGAGGGGGGTCCCCGCAGCCCATCCCAGGGACGCGAGGGCTCTCCCCGCTCTCGGGGCCGGGCGGGGGTCGCGGCGCGGCGCGGGCGGAGCGGGCGCGGCCGCCAGGGGTCCCTCGCCGCTCACGGTTGCGGCGGCGGCGGCGGGACCGCGGCGGGCGGGAGCGGGCGGGGGCCGAGGGACGGCAGCCCCGGGGCCCCGCCGCCGCCTTCCCCTTCCCCGCCGCCCCCGGGGCAGAGGCTCCGCTCCCCCGGCCCCGGGCAGCGCCCGCTGCCGCCGCGCCCAGCGCTCCGCTCGGAGCCTCCGCCGGAGCGGGGCAGCGGGCACCGGGCGGAGGGAGCGGGGGTGAACGGGGCTCCCAAAGCAAGTCAGCACCCCGGGCATTAGCGAGCCTTCGTATTTTTATTTCTTGTTGTTTCCCACCGTGTCGTGCCGGTGGTTCCGCCGGCGCGCCGTGCCGAGCGGGCACAGAACGGCGGCGGCGGTCCCGGGACGCGGGGCTGCCCCGGCTCCCGGAGGGCCCGGCCGCGCTCGGCCTTTGTTAGCGCCGCGCACGCCCTGCCCGCGCTGCCAGGGGCTCGCAGCTCCCAAGGGAAAAAGAATTAAAGCCGTGGCCGGATCAAAAGGGGGCTTCGCTGAGCGATTTTAGGGCTGCGACGAGACCAAACTATAAAACCCGACTGAGAACTGAACCACAATCGAAAGTGCTGGAGGTGGAATTTTTTTTTCCTTCCCGCAGAGACTCTGGGTTTTGTTTCAGAAACTTCATAGGCGTAGGAGCTGGCTGCAAAGGTTGAACCAGATCTATTCCAAGTTTTATCTGCCTCACAAAAGTCATTTTGGCAGCCAAGGAACCGACAAGACCTGAATCCAAAACCAAGCAGAAGTTCCCTGTTAGAAACTTTAGAGCAGGAAAATGTCTAGCACTTCAAAACAATGTAGGCTTTCATGTGAAGCTCTTTGCAAACTTACAAAACAGTAAGAAGTTCTTGGATAAAACCCTGTTTATTTGCGCTGTGCACCAACAGCAAGTCCAGGTTCCTGTCCCAGAGGTGAAGGGCCTGCAAGAGCGTGCAAAAATTGGCTCTAAATGCATGGTTGTGTATGGCTCCAGCACAAAAAAGCTGTGACAAGCAACTGAATGAAGTAAATGCTTTTCCTACCAGAGTAGTGCAGCGAGTGCATCTGAGGCCATTTCTCTTCTCCTTCCTAGTTTGACATTTTCCTGGCCTCGTATGCTAATGGAAACCGTCCTAAACTAGCAGGTATCACCTGCCCCTGCAGGGAAGCAGCATCTCCCTCTCATAGTACTTGCCACAAGTGAAAATTTCTGGAAACAAGTGAGAAAGCTGAGTTAAAAGGCTTTATCTTGCACATGTAACACTGCTGCAGAATGCGACACAGACCGTCGAGAATCTGAGCCTGTTACAAAACTGCCATTCAGCACAGAGGCAAGTTTCTTGAGCATGTCAGTGTGTCCCCACATTGCCCTTCTGAGGTCCTCAACATGAGGTCTTCCTCCTGCCGAAGACCTCACAGATGGGGCAGCAATTGCTGCGGGAATAAACTGCAGCCAAGGAAAGTGGAATTAGGCATCGTGCAGCCAGGGCTTGTGTGTCACTGTTTCCCCTTGAAAAATTCACTCATTTTACTTGTGATTTGAATTGCAGCTGCAGTCTGAATTGCAGGACCCTCTGCGCTGTGCCATGCACAACTGCATAATTACAGGACGGCATGTTCTCCACTTGATTGCGATCTGAGCAGGGTGCTTCCTCCCACCCCGCCAAAATGGCCCCCAGCCAGAGCCCATCAGCCTGCTGGGGGAGGGAAACCCGCTCTGCTGGGAGTGCAGGGCACAGTTTGCAGGGAGACGAGCAGGAAGAAGCGCTCCCAGGTTGTGGAAAACGGGAGGGTATCACAGAAAGCTGCAGAACCAAAAAGGCAGCTGGGTAATGCTGCAGATCACAGGAGTGGAAGGGGTTGGCTCTGTGTTGACTGCTCGCAGCCTCCCAGACCGAGGGTGTGTGGGCGCCATCAGCAAGAAGACTCTGGCTGTGTTGGGACATCAGGACTTTGGGGGATGACACCTGGAAGCTATTTGGCTTCATACAAACAGTTCTCCAAGCTGCTCCAGGAAAACGGATCACTAAAAACAACATTAACCTTCAGCACACATACTCTATGACTGTCTTGACATGGCAGCTTTTAGAAGAACACTCTTGATCTTAACATCTTTTACCTGGGAATCAAAACATCCAACACATGACCTCGTGGTGAATGGGATAGCAGGGGTTTTGTGCAAGCAGGGATCTCCCAGCTCTGTGTATGAGCAAGTCACATTCCAGTGTTTTTTCTAATGATGCATTTACCTTCTTCTGTGTGCCGGGTAAAGTGCACTGAGACATTTTAATCAGCATTGTCAGGAGATGTTTCTTGTCTTGGCTTCAGAAGCCTTGTCTGCATCCTGTTTCACTGTCCAGCTCTTCCTGTCTAATAGTTGTTATGCTACAGAATTTAGATTTGGAAGCAGGAAAACTGCATGGACAGATGACCCCGAAACTTTCTGGAAGCACGATCAAGGCAGACACGTAACTTCTTTAATTACTTTTTATATTTAAGTGCTTTCCTCCTCTGCTTTATTTCTGGGTTCATGTCAACAGAGCTTTCTTCTTTATCTACTTCAAACATGATGTCTCCTACCAGGGCTGCTATTTAATTATTTTCCTGTAATACGCATCTGGAAGCATTGAAGATTTTTCCCTCTGTATTACAGTGCACGTGATTTGTTTTCTTCCTATGCAGCTGGATCGTGCTTTTTTATAGATGAAGATTTACTAAAGTGAGAATCTTTTCTCCAATTAAATACTCTCAGTTTAAGAAATCATTCTCATTTTACGTGGAAAGGGTGTGTCTTGAAGCCTATCCAGGCAATACAAGGTAATTGATGTTTCCTCCTTTGTGAGGTGTTTTTTTCTTCTCAAGTTGTTTATGCTTTATTAGGGAGAGAGCCCTGTGCAGTCAAAAGGTTATTCATAAATAATGAGCACACAGAAGTCTTTCCCTCAGCTGAAGGGAAAATGGAGAGAGAGCAAACCCACAGCTCCTCCTGAGGCCAGGTGTCACCATCAACATCTGCCCCAAAGTACCGGCACTCATGATGGATTTGCCCTTTCCAGGAAAGGTGCTCCTGGCCGTGGCAACTTCAGACACACGTGGGGTGATGCTCTGACCACTGCAAAAGGCAGAGCTCAGTTTTAAGGCAAGAAATCCCTTTAGTACAGTCTTCTGGGGAGATGTCACAAATTTCTGGGTGCTGGAGCCACTCTTTATAAATTGAAGATTTTCTTTGAGACCTCTACCTGGACAGCGTGTGCTGTAGAGGAAATGTCAACTCAATCATTCTTCAGTGAGGTGTTGTTGCATTTTTTTTTCCTAAAGATACATTTAAAGGGCAACTCATTTGCATAAGATTTTCATATCCTTGGTCTTAAAAAGGCTTAAGGAGCCAGGACTGTGATCTGAAATCTAATATTCTTACCTTTTGCAATGGCAGAGGACAGGGGGAGTTGTCATTAAAAAATGATTTTGTTCTCTTTGTAAAGGAGTATCGTATAAACTGTGAAAGATATGGTTAAAATAGTAAATAGTGTTACAGTTTTGGATTTTTATTGCTTTACCCCAGGCTTTACTGTGGGTTCTCTATGTGAAATGTGATGGAATTATTGTGAGGATGCATTGTTTAAATATTAAACATTAATGTTCTTCTTTTGATGGTGAAACCAGTATTAAACCTGTTAATTTTTCATTAAAGCACCTAAAGCCAAATTTGTTTAAGCTCTCAGTTTGCTGTCATCTTCATAATAGAGAACACCAAGTAAAAGACACACAGATGTGAAAATAAACAGGAGTGAAATGTGGGAGCCAGCTCCAGGCTTCCTCACAAGGTGGAGGGGAGCTGGAGGGGAAGAGAGAAGCAGCAGGAGGAGAAGGAAGAAGAAAAGCAGCTCAGGGAAGAGAGGATGAGGGAGGAAAACATAAGAATCTACAGAGCAAGAGCAAAAGGGTTTGTAAGTATGAAACACAGGGCACGGGAAAGGGCTGATCCATGGGAAGCAACTCCCACTTGGCAAAGGGCATCAGGGGGTGCAGGGCTGGGGACAGGTCAGTGCTGGGGATGGCACGTGCCACTGTGGGATGGGGCCTTTCTGAGCCCCAGCCAGCGCCCTCACAGCATTCCCAGCAGGAACTGGAGGCAGGGATCCTTCACGGCCGAGTTTGGCCCCAGGTGCTTTATTTGATCTCGGTGTGATGCGAGAAGTGTGAGCCAGCTCCTGCTCACCATTCCCAACATCAAGGGCTGCACCTGTAAAATTGCATCCAGATGGGAGCATGTGCCATCACTGTTGTTTTGTGATCGCCAGCAAGAAAAATAACTTGCAGGAGGTGTTTGTGTGCGATCCTTTTGAGCATAAATGATTTTAAGCTGTGGTTGGCGGGTATGGTAGTGGCTGGGCAGGGAGATGGAGTAGGAAGCGCTGGATGAGGCTGCATTTGCCAAGCAAGGAGAAGGATTTTACAGTAATTGAGATGTGAAATGCTGAGAGTCTTGACAAGAGTTTTAGCTGTACAGATGGGTAAGGAAGGCCATATCTCAGAGATGTTATGCAGAAGGAATCTGCAAGCAGCAGAGAGAGAGTTTGGATGTGAGCCCGGGGGAGGCACCCACAGGAGTCGCTGCCCAGGTGACTCTGGAGAGGCAGTGAGGAGTGAGGGATGGAAGCATGAATGGAGGGAGACATGGAGGGGTGGGTGGGTGTCTGGGGGAAGGGATGGGGCTGTGCAGAGCTCTCAGGATCAGGGATCCATCTGCAAAAGGGTGAGGCAAAAGATGGGAAGCTGTGTTTTACCCTTGCTGTGTGCAAGCTGATTTCTGCTTGTCCACATAAAGATGAGACTTCAGATTTTCATCTGGGTAGGAGACAAGTCTCCAGCAATGCACTAGAAGTAGCAGAAAAAATATATTCATGGCTAACAAAGGACTAACACCTTCCCTTTCATCCAGCTATAAAGACCAAAAAGAAATATAATAATACTTAATATAAGTTATTTTATTAGAAATAATAGGGGGAGAAGGCCCATATTTAACTTTGGTTATTAGAATTTTTTTTTAAATACCACTTTTCTGTTGTTTTAACCAATCCAATTAACCCTGTTAGAAAAGTCCCATCCTATTTAATAAGGATAATATTGACAAGGACTTACAGACATGCTATAGAATGACTGCAAAATCTGAGGGGCCCTGATACAAGAGAGGCCTAAACTGAGCTGTTGGCACACAAGCACTGAAGGAAGCAGGGCGATCAGGGATGCTGAGGCCATGGGATATGGTCCAGCCAACTCACAGGGCAGCAAGCAGCACAAGCAGCACTGTATTCCATTGGATTGTGTATAGCAGCCCAAAAACTTTCATCACTGCTGCTGGTCATATTTTTCACCTGAATTATTTAAGCTCTTTTCTGCAAGGGCAGTCTCTGTGTATTCCTCTCCTTCACTCTGTCCTTCTCTTTCTCCTTGTTTTTCTTCCCTCTCTGCCTGATGTGACCAGCTCATTCGCAACGTTTCTGCTGCAATCCTGCCGAGATTAATTTTCACTTTTTTATTGAAAAATCAAAATCTTTGGAATTAAAAGCTCCCAATATTGAATTTTCAATACAGGTGAAAATTATGCTCTGCATGACAATGAGGAGAAGGATGTGCTGAGCTGGGAACACGATGACGTAGGAACCAGTGAGTTCATGTCTGACCCACACGAGACAACTGGGGCAAGTATTTAAAGAAAAGCAAGAAAGCAAAAGACATTTGGGAAGTGCAGCAGTGAACATGGGGGAAGGAACTTTTCCATTCAGGGCAGGGGTGGTAGGAGGAGAAATTTTCCTGCCTTTCGATTGCAAAGCAAAAGCAGGAGCAGGATGCAGAATTTTTGGGTGGTGGATGAGTTTGTGGACAAGCCTTGGAGACTTGAGGATTCCAGTCAGGGGAGAAGCAGGTTCTTAAGTGCTGCTCTGGCTGCTCCCACCTGTCCATTTCAGGGACCTTGTGCCTGCAAACGCTAGGCTGTGCCCCAGTGTGGGGTGTGCGATGGGATGGGGGGTCGTGGCAGGGAGGGGTGAACCCCTCTGCTGCAGCAAATGCAGTGAGGAAGCTGAGGGTGTTTTCTTTGTTAAATCTTCCACTGAACTGATGCAGATCAGCAGCAACATCACCAGCTTCACTGGCACCCAGCATCCCTTTAATTGCCATCCAGCCTGGCTCCGAGAGGGGTTAAGCAAGGCCATGGTGACACTGCCAGTACACGCTGTGACTGCTTGCCTGGCTCGCACCAAGTTATCCACATCTTGCACTTTCCTGCAGTATCCTCCTTTCCCTGCTAGGCCCTTTGTAGTTGCCTGGGCCTGTGCCCAAGTGAGAGGTGCACATTCAGAGAGTGACCACCCTGGGAGGGACATGCCAAGAGAGAGTCCTTGTGCATGCCAGGTGGTGGGTCAGAGATCCTCAATACAGTCACAAAAATCTTTTCCATCAAATGTCTAAGAGCACACTACTGCTCGAGCACTGTTTCATTTCCTGTGAGTCTTTGAAGATGAGGAAAATCACGTAGGTCTCAGTTTCCAGTGAATGTGAGACTCCAAAATTAATTCAGAGCAATCCTCTACTTCTCTCATGCTGCCCATCCACAGCCCTGAGCCTACAGCTGTCCCTTGCAAAGTCAGGGGAAGTTTTGCTGCTGGCATTGACTGTCCTGGGAATAAAGCAGGGCAAGGCGGGGAAAGCAAAACACATGGTGAGTCCCTGGAGTGCCTGAGCCATGCAAAGTGTTGGGTAGCTGCATCAGGGATCTCATCCATATTATCTGTATGGGAAACCCTTGCTGACCTGGAAGGAGCCACCAGGAATGTTCCACGACACAGCCCCAGGCCCTGGAGCGAGCAGCTAGCACCACCTGGCCCCATTGGGCTCGGCACCCTCGGGTCACAGTAGCTGTGAGTCCTGCCCCGTGCAAAGAGACAACAGGAGGAAATCAATTTGGATGCAAAGCACTGTTATAAATATTCACTGTTGCTCCCTCCCTCCCACCGACCCCGTCTCCCCTCCCAGCTGGCCCCAGGGAAAGAAACTGGCAGCAGCAGTGAGAAGTGCTGCAGATGGATGGTGTGTCATGGGCACAGCTGGACAGATCTGGCACCCAGGTGTCAGTCCAGTGCCTGCCAGCTGCCCAGCAGCCCCCAGATATTTGTGGCCGAGGGATTGAAGCGGAGAGGAGTCACCCTCCTCACTTGGAGCAGCCTTGCTGGGGGAGTTGGTGCAAGGCAGCAAAGCTTTCCCACCAGGATCCTCAGGGCCAGGTTGCTCTGCCAGGGAGGGCATGGAGAGTCCAAGGGCTGGACATGGTGGCTGCTGCCTTGCAGAGCAGGTGAGTGCTGGCAGCCCCACAGACACTGCTGACCTGGTGTGGCCACGGCTGAGCATGACTGAGGGCAGGGAAGCCTCTGCAGGTCCTCTCCTGGAATGCCTGTGGTGGAGGTGGGCGGTCTGGACACTGGAAGAGACCATCTCCGAAGTCAGATGAGGTGGCCCTGCTGCTCCCAGAGGAGTCCTGCACTGGATGCCATCCTGAGAGATGGAGAAATGAATAATGGAAATAAAAGCTGGCAGTTGGTTAGGTACCAGATGATCATGACCTCATTTTTTTTGGTGCAAAAAGAAAAGTTAAAACCCAGTACTAATTAGGGACATTTGGTGCTTACATTGATAGAGATTATGGGCTGAATAGCCTGGCAGAGAAAACAAGAAATATGTTAATTGTTGTTGCTGAAAGATATTTTCTTAAATGTGCAAATCCCTAAGCTCAAAGGATTGAGAGGTTATGCCCAACCCAATTAAAAAGGAACAAAACTGAAGTTATGTGTACATATTTCTAAAGAAATATGTTTGTGAGGGTTATGTGTGAAGTGTGCTTACATATGAATGTCTGCACACACACATAAGTGAAGATGGGGACCAACTAATAAGGAGCAAGATGCTGTGGAGTCTTCCCTGGACACTGGATGTCAGCATGAGTGATCTTCAGGAATGGCCAACAGGAGAGATGGGTTGCATGGTTTCCTTCCCACTTTAATCACTCCCACACTGATCATGATGTGTCTGGGAATGTCGGTGTTTGTGTTACATGGACTTACATACATCAGCAGAAGAATGGGAAATGAGTTGCAATGAATGTTGTCAAGAGGGAAGGAACAGCACAGAATTGGTAAAATAAAAAATAATGGATCAAAATGATACAAAGTTATAGTTAAAGACAATTAATGTGGGGATTTTAAAAGCATATTAGTAGCTCAGGCAATCTGAATAACAAATAACACTGTATCATTCAACAGGAATTATAAACTGTCAGTCAAACATTGTACAAAAAGGGCTTTGCAACCAGTAAATATTCTCTTTTGTGCATTTGGGAATGAACATACGCGATATTTGCATCCCAAGAAGATGACCATGATGAGGATGTCTGATTTTCCAGCTCCATGTTGGCTCCATCTCTGCCGGGCTCCAGGGTGCTGCAGAGTTCCACAGGGTGATGAAGGCTTTGGCCAAAGACCTCCCTGGCAGCTGCTGCTGTGATCACACATCTCCAGGCCTGATCACTGCGATGGCCTTCCAGAAACATGCACTCCCCATCCTGCTTCGTGTGTTTTGTCAGGCCAGGCTTGCAGAGTCCTGCTGGAGGGGGTTCCTGGTGACAGCAGAGGGTCTGTGCTTTGGAGGGCTGTCCATCCTGCTCCCCTCTGACTCTTGCCTGGACAGGACCCACCAGAGCTTCCACAATGGGACAGATTTCCCCAGGCCAGCTGAACCCAAAGATGGCGAGGCTGCCCTCACCAGCCTGGAGCTGGACATCATTTAGAGGCTGCCCTTTGAGAGCTGTTTTTACCATGAGTCATTGTATTCATGGGACTCAGAGTGCAGGGTTTTTTTCTGAAGTGCAACTTTTACAATAAACAGTTACAACAGAGATTTCAATAGCTCCTGCTACAGACTCAACTTTAACCAACATCTGGGGGAATCTCTCAAGATGATTATTATCTGTTTTCTGCTCAAGACGATGCTCAATTGGCTTCCACTGACTCAGCAAGCAAAGGCATATTTTTCTGGACTGGTCTAATTTGTAATTGTCTTGGTTACTCCTTCTCTTTTTAAAGAGGCTCTTGAAGATTTTTGATTTCTCATAAGCCATTAATGGAAATTCGAAGGGAACTTTTAAGTTTAGTTAGTTGGCTTCTAACCATTAGATGAAATTAACTTGCTTTATCTGTGAACCCCCTGCAACTTCTGCAGGATGGCCATGCTCTCTTGACATCCTCATCCTGCATACTGGATGATGGATAAAGGATCCAGCCTTTCAGCCTGGATACATAGGAAGATTCTGAGCCAAGCACTTACACATTGTCTGTCCATCACTCTGCCCAGCCTGTGCTGTTCATGTGTTATCCATTCCCATCACACCACCTCCTGCACTTCAGAAAGTTTGGAGATGTTTGGTACCTGATAGCCTGCAATTAAGGGTTCTGCCAGGCTACGTAGTGATAGTGCTTTGCCCTTCCTGAAGGATGCAGACTGCCTTACTTCAAAAGGGCTGTGTGACTCATTCAAATTGCTTTTGTTTGTTTTTCTTTATGAAGCAAGTTCTTTTTAATTGCTAAGCCTTCCTTTCTGTCCCACTGGAAGCTGGACTAAGGCAAGTTACTACAGAGTTTAGCCTCAGAGGTGCTGTTCTGTTTAGTTCATAGATTTACTGCTGATTATCAAAGTGAAATAAGACAATAAAGCATCATTTTCTTGCCTTGCCTGGCCTCCCCAGAAAGCACAGGACAGACATGGGTAGTCCAGGAATACTGATTCCCACAGTAAGTGCAACCTGGGGACATTAAGCTGAGATCATTGAAGTGACTGGGCAGAAACATGTGGGAAGGCTTTCCCAGCGCCACGGTAAGAGCAGCAAGGCTGGAGGGAGGCCCTGCAGGGGTGTTTGGGGCAGGGGTTCCCCCGCTGTCTTTGGCACCCCATGGAAGGGAGCTCTCTCTGCTCTGTCTGGGGACAGGGTGAAAGTCAGCACGCTGCACCAGCACCTTGGCAGGCATTGAGGTGAATCTTGGGCCACGTGTGCAGGGGTAAAGGGGTGCACATGGCTTCATTGCAGCACAGCTTCCCATTTTAGCAGGATGCTTTGCCCTGAAAAAGCTGATCTGCTTGGCCTGGAATCTGGTCAGTAGAAAAGGCAATGCAAGCTCTCTATGGGGAGCTACCGTGGTGCCATAGTGGTATTTTTGGTGCTGAATATGCCAAAAGGCCAGCCTGGCTTACCAGCTTCAAATACACATCTGCCCCTTTGAAGTGAGACTTCACAGATAAGCTGCTAAACTGACCTGGAGGCCTATGACTGGCAGCCAGCTTCTTTAGGCTATACAAGTCCAGTCTACTTTCATACAAGTTAGATTCTTCCACATCCTTTTCTTGAAGTGGGAAGTGTGGAGTTTCTCCCATGGGTTTTGGGACACCTCTTCGTGGTTCCTTCTCAGGGATTGAGAGAAAGAGGAAGAAGTACTCCACAAAGAGAAGTGTGGTGAGATACATCAACCTCAACTTAATGTTTCTCTTGCTAGATTTAATATAATTGCTTTAATTGCACTATACCATTTATGTTACACCACAGTTGCCTAGCTTTTATGCTGTGTAGTAAGTAACTCTAATTAAGATCTTTGAACTGTTCATTTGTCTTAATCAATGACTCATCTTTTATAAATACATCTGATTTGCCACCATTAAAAGTTGTGGGGCAAAGTTATAAAGTTTAAACTATTGACAGTCTGAGGCTAAAATCAGACCTAGCTGTCCCTAGGCTCCTCTCTCTGAGAGGGAGTTTAGAAAGCAAGGAGGTCCTCTTGGCCCCTTGTGATTCAGCAGCAGGGCTTCTTTAATTAAACTTTGTCTGAAGCTCCCACTCCACCTGTGACACCCATGGACTGTCTAAAAACATTGGGACACACGCTAACAGGCAGGCCCATGGAGCGTGGATGTGGCCAAAGCCACCATTTCACATGTAGCTGGGGAATCGTGGTGATGGTGCTAGAAAAAACCAGATGCTTTGCTGAGGGGAGGTAAGGATCACATCAGATGGAAAAGGCAGATTTTACCCATGCTAGGACAGGGAGGCTGAACTGATCTCCTGCCCCTCCAGCAGGGAAGCCATCAATGCCTTGGATGTGCCTCAAGCCAGCTCCAACTCCTGTGGTCAGATCAGCAGCACCTGATCTTAAAATTTTAAACATCTGTGCATGCAGGTGGGTACAGCCTGCTCTGAGATAATACCTCTTTTGCACAAGGAGTCCTTCCCTCTGAAAATCACTCACATGGGCTGTTTCCATCTTGCTCAGGGTCAAGGGCTTCTATGGGGTCACTTCTCTGGGGGCTCCTCCCCAGCTCCTGAAGCTGCTGTGATGTAGCCCAGATGTGGGTTGTCCCCATGCAGGGTTGGAGCTACCACAGCACTGTGGCACCCATGGCAGGCCCTTTGCCTCCCTGGCTGGGGTGCCAGAAAGCCCATGGTTTCCCACTCCATAGGCCAGACCCTGTTGTCCTTGCACAAAGCACAGGGCTCAGACCACTCTGCAGGAATAAGCAGAGGGCTCGGCAGGAGGGCCCAGTGCCTTGTACCTGTTTTGCTCTTGAATGAGTTTGGGATGCAGTGGGGGGTTGTTGCATCCCTTCCCTCAGGAATTTCCTTGGGATGGCAGCCAAGGTGCAGGGACAGCATCTAGAACTTAGTTACTTCATTTACAAAATTCACACTTTGCTAAATGCAGTTCAATGCCAGTGTAGAATGGGGTTAAAAATGAAAACCTACACAATTACAGCAATTGCACAACCATGGTATTGGAGCCCCCATGGCTATGAAGGCTGAGCCCCAGGGAGGGCTGGCCTCAGCTGTGGCCTACAGGGCTGCAGGGTGCTCCCTCTGTGGGTGCCTGGGGGCTGTGGCCTCCGTCACTCCTGCCCTGAATGAGAACTTTCATTGGCCCTGAGTGCTTCTGCCAAAGGGAAGGGACAGATGCTTCTTGTGCTTGAGCCTGGTGCAGGTGATGAAGGGGAGAGGGGTCCAAGTGCCGTGGGGCCACCTGGTAGTGCAGAGCTTCTAACCTGCTCTTGTTGGGAATGCTGGGATGACACCCTCACTGGCTGCATCCACTTTGACACTGTCCACGGGATGGCTGGGCACACCTGTGTCTCCTATGAGCTCTCACCATGTAGGCAGGCGATTAGGGGAGAAACTGCAAACTAAAGATGGCATGAGAAGTTAGGCTTCACTGTGCCATCCTTGCTTTCCCTGGTAAGAGAGTGAGCACTGAGCTGCCCAGCTCTGGAGCCAGGGACAAGTGGATTTCCTGCTTATTTGTAATGTCACTGCTATGTTGATAGTGGCAATTTGTTGGGGTTAATAAATAGGGCTTCTTCATGAAGCTTGCTGGGAAAGGGTTCTCTGCAGAGAGGACTCTCCCCTCTCCCTCCCCAGCTCTGAGGGGTGTCCCTGCTGGATCTGGGAGAGGCAGATACTGGGGGATTAGCGCGCGCTGCAAGGGCTGCAGCCGGAGGGAAGGCTTGGCACCGCCGCCTGGATGAGAGCTCGCAACAATGGCGAGCTGCAGCCTGCCAAATCTCAACACAGCAGGCAAGGCTAGGCTCAGCTCTAGCTAAACGGGAGCCGTGTAGGACCCTCCATTTTGGAAGAGCGCTAGCAAGGTCTGGCACTTGGAATTCTTGGCATCCACAAGTGTCTTCGCTCTTTCTTATCCCCTCCTGTTCCCAGTAGATTTTGCATCCTTTACAATGGATAAATTATACATGCAGAGTTTACTCTCCTACCCGAGCTTCGAGAATACCCCAGTGCCAGCCAAGGGAGCTGGTGCATGGGGGAATAGCCAGGAATGTTTAAAATAGTCTGGCCATGTGACTTTGGGGATTGGAAAAGGAAAAAAAAAAAAAAAGAAAGAAAGAAAAAAAATCCTTTCCCCTAACACTTTAAATGCAAACCAACTTTTTTTTTTTTTTTTTTTTTTCACGGGAGAGAGTCATGAACTGGTGATCTGTGCGCCAGTCACGAGCCAGCAGCTCTGGTTTCCCTCCTGGATGCAGAAGCGGCTGTCTGGGCCCTGGGGCGAGGCGCTCGGAGCCAGAGCCTGCACGGTGGGTGGCTGGATCCAACCTGGGCCGAGGTGGAGGCGGCTGCCATAGGGAGAGCGGGAAGGTGGCAGAGCCTTCCTGTCCCTCCCACTTTGGCTGGCGCTGAATGATTAAAACTAAGGGCGGGTGTACCTGCACTTGTACATACAGCTTGTTCTGTGTCAGCTCTTTGTCGGGAGAAAAACCAGCCGTGGAAAGGGACACTCGGGAGATATGGATCCCAGTTTGGACATGGAGCCTTCTGGGAAAAGTGGGGTGCTCAGCCCCACATACACCTCCCTGTTCAGCTGCCCACGCACACCCTGTTCTTCTGTCCCTGCGTCTCCCTGGCTGTGGTGGCACCCACTGCATCCATCTCCCTGTGTCTGGTCATAGGAACACCCCTGTACCCCCAGGGATAGTGACAGGGATAGTGTTCCCCAATATTTCAGCACTGCCTCATGCCCAGGGTCGACTGCTGCTGCTCACCCTACTGCTGGGGGGCAGAGGGGAGGCAGCATTAATGAAGATTTTAATGATGGCTACTGGCTTGTACTACAGGCATCTGAGTCTCATTTGAATTCAGGCAACTTTAAGCTCTCTTGGCAGTATAAAAGGGCCTGAAAGTGGATTCCAGTCACATGTGCATTTGCTTTTAGACTCCAGTGCAGTGCCAGCGTGATGTAAAGGGGCCTCCACGAGCCGGAGAATCAGGCCCTGCATATTTTACACTCTTATATAGCTTACTGTGACTCTGCTTATCTCTAACAGTTAAAAAACGAGTGCCAATGGTCTACACGCTGGATACGTATCATGCAAAACCAAATATAGCACGGCTCAAGAACACTCTTTGCATAATGTACATATGTATTTCATTTATTTTTGTAAAAATTCTGCTTAAGCATATGGAAGGGAAGGAGTGATAACACTGCCTAGAGGCAGATATAATGTGGTCAGGCAATGTGCAAGCTTCCTCACACAGCTCGAGGAATGTGCCTGAGTTTGAAGTTGTTACATGAGTCCTGGACAATTCCTTAGCGGCGAGAAGCAAGTAGGTCATACAGATGACTTTGTGACAGGGGTCTTCATTCACATCAGATGGCAGAGATCCTCCAAATGCACTTCACCTGGGGCTTATGTTTTCTAACCCAGAACTATGGATGTGCAAGACTCTGGCTGAAAATAACCATGTAGATCCATATTTAGGAGCCTGCATGCATGAATTTTTCTTCAAACTTTTGGCTTGCCACATCAACGCTGTCCTACCAGTAATTCTACAAACCCTCTGGCTTATATTGCATAGCACAACCACAAATGCCAGTTGCAAAAATTTTAAAAAAGAAAAGGTAAGCCATTAAGAGAAAAAAGAAATTCACCATATTTAATAAAATTTAAAGCTCCTTGTCCTTCCCTGGCAGGGACAGCCAGACAGGACTGACCCCAGTGTCAGGCCTGAGCGATGCTGGGCTCCTGCTAGTGCTCCAAACAGGAACTCTGCTTTGTTCATCCTAAAGGGTGCCTCTCTTCATGCTGCTTTTCCCTACTTTCCTTGTATGAAGACAAAATTCTATTTTTAAAAATCAGAGTGGCTTCTGCTACAGATTGGGGTAAACCACATGTCAGCTTTAACTTGGGCATTCATCACCTCTCAGCCACAGTGGGAGTCACCGGGGCCTGTTAGACACTGCATCACACGCACCAGCTCCTGGTATGTGTGGCCAAGCCAACCCTGAGCCTTCTGGGGCCCTTGGCCAAACCTGGTGGCCTTGCTGTGCTGAGGGGATCTCCCAGTCCTGCTGCAGCTCCCAGTAAGCAGGAAAGCTGGGAGCACTGAACTGGCCAGCATCTCACTTCCCCTTAACAGTCTCTCCTGGATTTACCCCTGACTTTTACAGGTGCAAATGAGAGGCAAATGAAATACTTTATCACTGGCTGATGTTTGCAGATCCAGCAGTGTGTGAGGTACTTGGAAGCTGCCATGCAGAAGGCATCTGCCTGTACTGGGGTACCCAAAATTTAAAGGCTGATTTTCCAAAGAGCTTTCTCCTTGGGTGGGAAAGATTGTCAGTCATAAGCTTGATTTCATGTTTAAGTTCATTTTGTTCAGGAAAACACCAAAGCATGTATTTATCTATAAGTGGATAATTTAGTGTAATTCTGGATAATTTAGTGTAGCTCATCGAAAAGGGGTGCTTTGCTAAACAGGGACTGTGAGAACACAAGCTAAACTGAAGTCAATGGGCTTCACTTCTGAGTATCATGACCTAGTGTCTGAAGCATTGGGATCAAGATCTAAAGGGCTTGATGGAGAAGGGACGTATGAAGAAATAGAGATTACAGTGACACCAATGTGGTTACTCATGGACACAAGCACAGGACAAGCATTTTACCAATGGATTTGTGTAGATTTTGACTAACAAGCTTTGTTTTAGCAATTGGGGGATCCGTGGTCACGGTGTTTTCTTACTGGCTTGCAAACACTTTCTGCTGAGAGGCTGTTTTGCAGAAGCAATTAGACTGGTCTGAGAGAGACAAGATTGGAGCAGAGGTGTTTTAACAGGACAAAGAGCTATCAGGTTATGGACATAACAGAGGCAGTAACATCCAAGAAGATACCTTTTTCTGTGTCATGCTCTCCCTTTCTACCCTGAGCCAAAGCTTAATCTAATTTTTTTAACTGGTATAAAGTGGTTTGCTTAATATAGTCTTATGCAGCTGTAACTGAGAATAAAATTAGATCTCGGTGTGCTAATTGGGGCCCTGACCCAGAGGAGCAGTTAAACATACGCTTAGCGTGAAGCAGGAGAGCCACTCCACCTGAGTCAGTAAGGCTGTGCCTAAGCTTGAGGTTAAGCATCGTTTCAAGTATTTGGAGCACACAGTTCACAAGAGTTGGTTTCCAACCTCCTCCCATTTCTGCCTGGATACCTCAAAGGTCCAAACATTTTCATCTTAAAATAGCGAGTGTTTCACAGGGAACTATTATCATTTTCCTACCTTCCTTGGAGGAAAATTGCCCTCAAAATTAAGGGGTGAATTTCATTTTAGGAGAACTGCAAGACTAGAGACAAAGGCATCTCTCCTTTACTGACCTTCATTTTGCTAGCAGTGGGAGTTCCTGGTTGCTCCTTCAGTGGAGGAATTAGAAAGAGGTGTTTGTAGGTGTTTGTTCCAACTATTAATTGGAAGGAAGCAATAAAACATAAAAGATTTACTTGCCTACAAACCTCTGAAATGTCTTCTATTTTTAGAATTCTCTGCAAATGCTTTTCATGCAAATGTACACTCCCATAGACATACGTATGTATATCTCTGTTATGTAAATCAACTCTTGATTTCTTATTCACTGTGTTAAGGAGCTTCAAAAAGGCTTTGGCATTTCTTTTACTGTGATGTGATTTTTATTTTTAAAGAAATAGTTAAAGTTTAAAGAAACCTGCATACCATAAAGGTACTTTTAAAGCAGCCTGACTCTGATAGTTGTATTCAAGCTAAATATGATCTGGTTGTGCCAGTCCTCTGAAGTACTTCCCTAAATACTGTCAAACTTTTAACTGCTTGCTTAAAGCTGATGCTGAAGTATCTGGCTGAACTGAGCCTTATCCATTGATCCAGGTTGTTTGCTCAGCACCTGGAGAGCCAGGGACTTGAGGTGGGACAGACAAAGTACAAGGAGTTGGCTTAACCAACTGGCCTGCCAAAAAACCACATATCAGGCCCATGGAGCCATGGGAAGCCTTTATCTGCAATGCAGGGTCCCACTGAGTCTTGGGTCCTCCGCCCACGGGTCCAGTGATGGCACTGGGCAGGCAGCTCTGGGTGTGTGTCTATTGGAATAAAACTTCTATTCTTTAAGTCATCATGAGTCTCCATCCTGCTGGCAGTGAGTCAGGAGATGACTACCATGGACCTCCTCAGTGCAACAACACCTTTTATAAAGTCATCAAAATCCAGAGGGAAGCCAAGAATTCCTGAGGCTGGATTGCATCGCAGTGTGCCCAGTAAGTAAAGATGTACATTACATGTATGCCTAAAAAGGAAACACGAGCTTGCTTCAAAGGCAGCAGCCAGCAGATTCTCTCTGGAGCCCAAATGCTCGTCCCAGCAGACAGCTCTGCTGGCTGAGAACAAAGGTGAGGAGAGGCAGGCCCCAGCCCGCAGGTGCTGCAGAGCAGCAGCCAGATCTGCTGCAGGATATCTGCAAATAAAGTGGTTGTATCCCACCACATCTGTAAGAGGATTAAAACATTCAGCAATCAGAAAATATCTTGGCAAATATTTTTTTCCCCTGTAAGTAGAAGGATGTTTCCTAGTAGCAGCTTCTGCCTGTGCCCGCTGTCAGCTGCTTTGCGTGACTTCCCTTTTCACTTTAAGCTGTCTGTACCGAACACCAAAGGAAATGATGTGGGATTATTTTACACCCAAGTTGTATATCCCATAAAAAAGGGAGCACCCTGCTGTGGCAGGCAGTGGCTTCCATACAGTGGCAATGCATAGAAAACAGACACCGACTTTGAAAAGTAAAACACTCCAGGGAGTCACTGCTCTCCCTGAGGAAATAACGTTTACAGTGCACCAGCTCCATTTGTTCCAGGGATGTTTCTAACCTGTTGTCTGGATTTTAATGCAGTTCAGGCCGTCACATCACACCAAGTTATGAGATGCCTTTAGTGAATAAGAACAATGGGCTCAAAGGATTGGGTTTTGTTGGTTGTAAATATTGTTTATTGATGAAGATTAATGAAGGAAGAGCCAGTGCAGAGCAATCAGGTAATGGAGGCAAAGCAGTGATGTCCCTTTGTCACCAATTACCCCTCTAGGGCAGGAGGACCAACTGCCCCTCAGTCTTGATTTCCACTGTGGTCTCAGTGCTGAGCTCCAGCCAGAGAGGTGAGACTGAGCAATTTCCATATTGCCTGCATTCCCTGAATATTCATTCCTCTTGCTCAAAAAGGAAAAGAAAAAAATAAAGGAAAGAAGAAAGCAAGCCTCACATTTTCTGTGGCATCTCAAGCTGGGGGGAAAGGCCAAGATAAATGGATACTTTCAAGGTCATTAGCTTGTGGAGCTCACAGTTTGTATTGCCCTGCCAGAGCCTGGCTTGGAGAGGTTATAAATGCTTTTCGTCTGGAGCAGGGAGCTCATTGTTGGAGTTTGGATCCTCTGCTTGGCTGACAGTGAAAAATCCAAACTCTGGTGGAGCAGGGCCCCCCTGTCTGCCCAGGAGGTCTTTTGTCTATTCATCTATAGCAGAACACTCAGGGAATTAGATGTGAGTTTGAAGATACTGCAATGCCTCACCGCTATGATTGCCACCACCAAAAATGTCGCTGGGCAGCTGACCTTCCTGGCTGCCCACCAAGAGAGGAACAAGGTCAAGTGCTGTTTGCTCTCCAAGAAAATTACATCGAAATGATGGCCAGTCTGCTCCAGCCTCACCAGCCAGCAGCCCCATGGTCTGTGGAGAAGAGACAGGGGAAGGGCCAGAGTCAGATAACAAGGGTGTAGGGCAAAGCACCATCTGCTGATTGCCTGTTTTGGGGGTACTCTGAGCCAAGGCAGTGATGTGCCTTTTGCAGCTGCAGCAAGCACAGCACTGCAGCAGCTGAGCCCACCTGCTGACATGCAGGTGTCTTCTCCTCACTGCTGCTCCCAGGCCTGCCCAGAGTCACGGCTTTTGTTTGTCTGAGCGAATAACCCCTGCACCTGGCTCCCTTCTGTACTGCTCAGGGCCCCTGCGAGGTTTGGAGGGGCAGGGGCACAGCCACAGTGGCCATGACACCCAGCCTCTGAGGGGGAACTGCTGTCACCCTGCCTGGCCATCTACTTCCTTCCTGCCTTTTCCCATTGCTTTGCCATCCAGCAGGGACCCGCTGCGGGGAGGGTGTGTGCAAGGGCAGACATCCTTCAATCTCACTGACCTGCCTTGAAGGCTGCTGCATTATGCTATGTAATACTGGAGTTCTTCCTTCAAAATCAGGTTTCTCCATTCTCCCAGGCGTGGACTGGGTTTGCTCCATGGATCAAGCTTCCCCCAGCATCTCAGTCCCCACGGCTTCCAGGGGACTCATAAATGGTACAGATAAATTGTTGCTTGGGGTCAATGCCACCGACTGAAATGGCTAGAAAATTCCAGCTATTTGGTGCACAGTCAGGCCAGATGTTTTATAGCCTCTGGTGGAATATCAGTAGAAGTATTTCACAGTGGTAAAGGTCAAACATGGACTCTAAAATAAGCAGAGCTAGCATTTTTGATGGCTCTCCAATTAGAGGACTATTTATTGGCAGATAATATCTGCAGAACAAAAACTTCTCACTCAGAAACAAGAGAAGAGTTTTAGCAGTGGCCTCTGAGAGCCATCAGGCCTCCCAGACCTCATGATGGCACAGGGATCTACAAGGATTTTGTTATCTTCTTCCAGGCCATGAAAGCCCCTTACACATGCAGTCAAGCCCTCTGCCTCTTGACTGTGCACTGCTGAAGAGGCTCCCTTGGTGGTTAACCACAGGGATTTCTGTTCATCAGTTCCAGGTCTTGACACTGAAGCAGTGTTTGGCATCTCCATTGCTTCTCTTCCCTTGCCCCACCAAGCCCACAGGTCTGGCTTGCCTGCTACCTACACTGGTTGAGGAGCAGTGGGAGACATTTTTCCAAGCCCTTTCTCCTCACTGCCTCCAAAAAAACTGCCTCAGCACAGAACAACTAAGATTTTTTCCTACTTAGCTGCAGCAGGATCTGCAGGACAGATGGACTGAGCTGAGATTTAAGTGCCAGGTGCAAGTCCATTTTCCTACTGAATTTATGCCCAAGATAATATCCAGTGGAAGTTTTAGTTTATATAAAGATCCATCTCCAAGCATATATAAACTAGAATCTGAAATAATACTATTTGAAAGTAGGCAGGGCATGAATTAGCAGTGCTCTTCCAAAGATATTTCTGAAATGGCACACAGAAATACTGAGAGCAGATGTCAGATTGCTTTTGGAGGACAAAAATGGGTCAGACCTTATAGCAGAGTTTCTAACCACCGTGTAGTCTCTGTTGTCCTATATTTCTCAGGATGAGAGTGAGGAACACTAATGCTCCAGCTCCAGGTGTCCCAAACTGCTGGAACTGAGGCAGTGCTGGTATGTGTGAGAGGAAGGTCTGCCTTTCTGCCTGTCATCTTCAGAAAAATAAACTCTCTCCATATCTGAATCAGGCAAAAGCAGAATGGTCAGCCTAGATGTTGCTGCCCTAAGAATGAGAGTTTGGGGAGCAGACAGATCCCAGGAAGCATGGGATGAAGCCCAAGCAGCTGCAAGTGCTCTGGTTGTGGCGTTACCCTGTGGCCAGGGGCTGGAAGGAAAGGAGGAAGACTCATGAGACCTGTTCAGCACTGGGCATGGAGCACAGACCTGGCAGCTGGGGCAGGAGCCGTGCTGGGGCTGGAAACCAGGGACCAAGTGGCAGGTGTGCCTGCAGCCTGGGCAGGGCTGACCTTGGCTGAGGTGGAACGGATGGATAGCCATGAGGCACTGGCAGGACCTCCCTGACAGACAGACCAGCCTGAAACATGAGGCCTCTGGATGGGAGCCAAATCATTTGCCTTCACCTTGTCAGTGTCCTGGGATGACCTGGACACTGAACCACTTCAGGCTGACTTAGTGTCTGGAGAGCCTGTAGCTCCTGGGACAAACAGCTTACCATCGCCTTCACCTGTTTGGTTTTGTGAGCAGAAAGGCAGCAAACAATTATGTGGTTTTGTTTTTTTTAAAAGGTTTGCTGTTTTTTCAAGATGTGATTTCCTGTTATAGAAGGTCTTCCTGATGAATTGCCTTCAAGTCATCTGATGCTTGTTGGAAAGGGAGGCTTCCCTATGTAGCAGTGGTTAAAAGACAGAGTCATGTTCCCTGCGTATTGCCAAGGTCTGTATCGCTCTGTGCTGGCTGCCGGCAGCAGCAAGTTTGGCTGTAGCAGCAGGAGAGTTACAGGAGAGGAAAATGTAAGCACAGGTACATGTAATCATGTACCTGTGATTCCTGCTAGCAGGTGCCCAGGATAGCAGAAAGCAGGCAGTGCCACTTTAACTGAAAACACCAGCAGAAGTGCCACCACCCTGCCTCCCTACACAGCCCAGGCTTTGGCTTCAGTATTCCTGTCACAAAAGCAACTGGGACAGGAGGGCTGTGCTTCACAGGCATGGCAGAAATCCCAGATCAGGTCTAAGAGAAAGGACACCCATTTCCCTGAGTGCCTGCAATGCCGGGACAGGGCTGCGGGAATGGCCGGAGCTGGCAGGGCTCTGCCAGGCTCTGGGGTCACAGCCCCACGGCTCCCGGCAGCGTTGCAGACTAACAAGGACGAGCCTGAGGGACCAGCATCTCCAGAGCAACCAGGGGGACAATGGCAGGAACGCTCCCTGGCCCTCACCAAGTAGACTGTAAGTCAAAACAGGCTATCACACCCAAAATCATGTCAGGGGATTTGTTAGTGCCAGGGGAAGGCTTACTGGGTTTCATCCTTTAGATATATGGACCTAAAATATCCTACCAGGATACCAGTCACAAAAATGCCAAAAACCAGCCAAAATCTTACCAAGGCAGCCACTAATGCAAAATAATTCAGCCATTCAAAACCATTTGTTTTTCACATCAATCCTTGATTAATAGGCACTTAAGTTTTGTTTGTTTGTTTATTTGTTTTTTCTTCTGGGATTAGCTGTTTCACTTTGAAAGAACACAAGACCCTCAAAAGATAAATGGAGGTGACATGCTGCAAATGTTCACCCAGCCCTTGCTTTTTTTTGAAAGGCTTAGATAACTTCTGACTCTCCCTCTGGGTTTCAGCCTGCCCAAGATGCGAAACAGGAACATGGTGGGTGCGCAAGGTGGCAACGGGTCACAGCTGGGCTGGGCTGCAGTGAGGGCATTGCCACAGCTGGGCTTTGGAGACTCACAATGGAGCAGGAGGAGGTTTTGGGTTTTCCCCTTACCCTAAGACAACATCCCAGGGGCGTGACACCAGGTTCTGAAGGCTCTGGTGGAACAAAGGTTGGATGTTCTCCCCATCTCAGTGAGAGGAACAGAAATTAAACTTCATGAGCTTGAACAAAAGACTAATTTCTGTGAGGAGAGAGGGGAGGGACAGAGAGAGGAACTGCAGACAATTAGTACTCTACAGGCTCTCACAGAGTCATTAATGAGGGATAATATCCAATTAAGGAGGAGGATGGGAAATCTGGGGAATGCCTGCATATATTCCAGTAAATTGCTCATGGCTCCTCCTTATTCCCCTCCCCAACTTTGATGATTGTCTAAACAGGAAAGAGATGTTCAAGTGAAATATAGTTCATGGAAATATTTGGAGCCCACAGGTAGGTGGCTTGCTGCCCAGATGTCCTGGGAGCATGTCTCTGCTCACATGCCTCATCAGAGATGCACACATTGAAGTGTGTGCAAGAGGGAGCCTAAAAGGTTCTGGCAATGATTTAACTCAATTAAGTCTGTGGGAGGGTTCAGCTTCACATCATGAAGCAAACACAGGATGAGTAACTGATATAAAACTGAAAGGCACTTTACTTGTGTCTTTTGTCTTTAGGGTGGCAGAAGAGGGATAATATTCCTCCACTGACAGAGTAAGGCTGGAGTTGGGCAGACTATTGTAAAGCACTACAGATTTTTTGTTGTTGTCTAAAAGGTCATCAACAGCAGAAATGCAGATTTCATTCCAGCAGGAAGTATTATTTTTTTTTTAAAGCCCAACTTTCTATCCATCTCAGCATTTCTTTAAATGGAACTGTTAGTACTGTTGATGTGACCTAAATCAGCAATGTCCTGCATAAGAAAGAGAAATAACTCACAGTCCTCAGTGCCTCAGAAACACTTGACTGGATTGACAGAGTGAGAGTCTGTTTCCAGAGAGTCTCCTATAAAAATAGCTGGCAGTAGTTTTCACAAGTTTGAATTGTCTGGGTTTGAGGGGGTTTGTGGGGTTTTTGGGGGATATGAGATTTTTGAATAATTTTATTTTTAAGGCAACCCCTCCCAAACATTAATTGTGCCAGCAGTGTTTTAGCACCTCCCTTAAAGGGATTCCCAAAGTAGTTTGGGGAGTAAAGCTTAATTTGTTTAAGTCTTTGCATGTGCTGAATAGGGTGAGAGCTGGAAGAACTCCTAAGACTTTTCCAGACCTTTAGAGCTTTTTGAAAACAAGTAAGTCGCTTGTCTGCTCAAGCTTTATGACTAAATTCTCTCCCCAAGGTTATTGCAAGGAACAGAGACCTTAACACATCTGCATTTACAAATGGGTTCTGAACAGCATAAGCTTTGAAGAATGGACATAGCTTACTCTTGCTGTTGCTCCTTTTCTCCATAAATATATATTTACACACGATTATATATAAAATCCCTCTCAACCCCATTGTATGCAATCAGTGGCTATTGCATCAGCAAGTGTTACAGATCCCATTTTTCCCAGGGCAGGGAGGGCCCTTAGTGTGCACAAAGGCACAATGCAGGGAAGATTAATATCAGCTTCTGCTTTGCCATTCCAAGCCCTTGCTAACTGTAAATAATATTCTAGCAAAGATCTTGATGCATCATGATGTATTGTGTTGCAGTGATGATGCTGCTTGTTATGTCTTTAGCAGTGATTTATCATCCTCTGCAATGACACAAATCATGGATGGCTCATGACACTTCAGGATGTATGATCTCTTAGTGGTGGCAGTGATGAATCCTGTGCTTAGATCATAACATTTTGAAACCTGGGATGTGGAGCTGATCCTTTGCTTTTTACTTCTAGAAGCTACCTAAAGCAATGAAACCCTCTCTTTGTTATCAATATGTCAAGTAATGCATCTCCCCTTTTCACAACATCTCGATGTGGTTAAATCTGGCTAAGGCTCCAAGGGTTATCAGACAACTCCAAATTACTCACTCCTTTTGCTTTTCCCCTACTACCTCCTAACCTTTAATGTCCTCCTCCTGCATTCTGGTCCCAGGGACATATTTTGAAATTCTGCTGCATGTATAATGAGTATAAAATGTTCCTCTAGGAGCTGGAGAAAGCTCAGATGTTTGGGTACAGTAGGCCCATTCCGACACAACAAGCCTACGCTCAAGCTGTGATCCCAACAGAGAAGAAAGCGTTTCAGGTCTGAGCTGCTCTCATCCAGTGAGCTACTGCCATATCAGCTCTGCTCCGAGGAAGTGGAAGTACTTGCTTTTATTTATTTTTATCCTGTGGCATCAAAACGCCCCTGGGTAACAGAGGACAGAATGAGGAGGGAGGATGATGAAGGTTCTTACTCTTCACTGCTGGGTTCCTGCTCTGAGGCAATGTGCATTTCTTTCAGGCAACATGTAGATTACTGTGAGAATACAGGTTTGCGAGTTGGTAAAATAGACATGAATGTCAAAGGAACAAAAAAAAAAAAAAAAAAAAAAAAAGGAAGAGAAGAAGGAAAAAAAAAAAAAAAGAAAGAAAATTCCAAACAGATGACGGGAGGCCAAATGCTGCCCTTAGTGATGAGCACCTTAAGCACCTGACAAGCTGCTCTGGCTGTAGCAGAGGGGCCCTGCAGGCTGCTTTCACCTTGGACACAGCTGGAAACCTGGGGCCTGGGATCACTCCAGCAGCCAACACTCCCCGCTGGGCTCAGACTGAACGGAAGGGGCCCCTCCTGCCCTCGGCTCTTGTCGCTCTTCTCACCCCAGAAGCGACAAAAAAACCGGCTCGTCACCCCAGGGAGCGCTTGGTCAGGCAGCTGGTCAGACAAAAAGCCGGGGCTGTAAGGCAGCGATGCTGTCCTGCAGTCAGAGAGGTGCTGGAGCTTCAAGCCCCCCGTTTCTGGAGGGGCTGACGGCTGCACAGTGGGGCTTTGTGCGCTCCCGGCTCTCTGGTACCCGGGCAAGAGCTGGGGCATCTGCTGTGGGGGCTGCAGGAAACTCAGGCAGCCCCCACAGGCAGGACACCCTGTGGCCCTCGGCTTCACTCTCAAAGCCTGGAGGCTCCAAGATGGCTCGTCACCACTGGATGGAGCAAAAGAGGTGGGCGAAGACAGCCGAGGAAGCCTCCCGGGATGCTGGGCTGGCTGGCTGCCTGCCCTGGCCGCGGCCCCGGCTCGGCTTCCAGGGAAGCTGTTAATAACTCGGAGCCTGCTCTCCCCTCTGCTCGCGGGGCCGGGGCCCCCCGGGTGCCCCCCGCCGCTCGCTGCGCGGCCTGCTGGCTCGGCAGCCCCGCTCTGCCACAGCTGCTGCCGCCGGCCGCCAGCTCTCCAGGTGCTCCACCGGCTGGAGACACCCCCACGGCCAAGAAGGCCTCGGCGGAGGGACCAGAGCCGGCACCCGGCACGCTCGCTGTGCCCGAGCAGCAGACTGCCTCACGCAGGGCTGGGGACCGGCTCCACAGCCGGCACCACCGCCCCGCAACTTCCCCCGGCCGCGGGAGCCGGGCACGGTGTGTTCCCTGAGTCCCGGGCACGGTGTGTTCCCTGAGCCCCGGCACGGTGCTGTTCCCTGAGCCCCGGGCACGGTGCTGTTCCCTGAGCCCCGGGCACGGTGTTGTCCCCTGAGCCCCGGGCACGACAGGTCCGTGCCGCGGTCCGGGCAGATGGAGGAGCGCAGGGGAGCTCGTCCTGAAGGCCGCGTTCGACGGTAGCACCCAGAGGAAGATGGTTCCCTATGGTTTCAATGTAGTGCTGAAGCCTGGGGGGTGACTCCCGCTCTCCAGGTTGGAAGGGCAGGTGTTGCAGGCAGCAGCAGGGCCCCGGGGAACCAAAGGTGAGGGAGCGGGAGCTGGGGACACCAGCCCAGAGCGAGGTCTGTGCACAGGATTTCGGGACTTCGGCACTCCATCTCTGCGGGACAAGAGCAACCTGATTGCTTCTTCAAGGCTGACACACCATGCTGGTATCAAATCTCAGAGAACTGATATTTTTTCCTGTTTCTTCCATCAAAGAATTTGTAAGCCAGTCAATTAATGTAAGAACTCATTTCACAGGAGAACAGGGCACTATTTAAGAAAGGAGCTTCTTCTTTTTTTTTTTTTTTTTGGTAAAACTTAGCAAAACAAGAGCTGTAATTATCAGCCTGAGACAGCCAAGCATCATGGAAAATTTTACCTCAAATGGTGAATGTTCAGCCAAGTCGGAATATAACAAAGGAAGATTTTAGAATAGAAAATCTCGGGCAATGCTGCTTACAGTCTTCAGTACTCATTAGTGCCTGTGTTTTCTGTAATGCTGTAATTCATTCTATAATATCATACCACGATTATGACACTGCTTCAGTAGGCAGTGCTGTCCTCTAAGAAAAGAGTTGTACTCAGCATGAAGCAAATGTGTCATAAGAGTTTTTAGGCCACATACACAGGTATAAAAACACACAGCAGCTTTTCAAACCAAAGCCTTCCTTATTACTAGTCTTAAATATTTATCTCGCTCCAGAAAAGAAAACATCTCCCAGTGGTGTGCAAAGGTGAGAGAAACCATTTGAGCTGCACCTTGTCATGGTAGCACATTTCTTCAGTTCCCAGTGTATAAACATGGATGGCAGTGAAATTTGTAACAGCTGGGATTCTACACATAAAATAAATTTAGCACATATAATGCTCTGTAAATATAAATATGTATTTGGAACTTAGATGCACCAAGAATAACCTTATATCGTTTAGTATGTAACACTTTACGATATATTTCTCACTATCTTGAATTCTTTGTTTACAATAATCATATTTCCATACCTCATATTTCACCATGTTTTTAACTTAACCTGTTGAAAATGTGTAAGAAGGTTTGTGCATCTGTTGAATGTTTTTATTGAATGTGTTTTTTGAAAGTATGAATAATTGGATTTGATAAAGAATTAAAATTAGTTAGACTGAACCAAAACAGACAAGAATTTAAAAAAAAATATAAAAGTGATATGAATGAGGTAAAGAAAATGACACATCTTCCTAAGCTAAAACAATTACAATAAAAGGATTTCAATAAAAATATTAATTAATAGTAAGGGATGTAAAAGATGGGAAGACAGAATGGGAGAGAAGCGAGCCAGTATCACAGCAGCCAGAACAGTTTTGTTAACGTGGAGGACTCATGTTTAATATCCAATATTTTCCCATGCCCAGAAAAGATGCGAAGCCACATCACAGCCCTGCTCAGACAACACCCTGATGTGGGAAATGTGAAACCCTACAGGTTTCATTGAAACTGAATCTCCTTGTCCTCAGTGACAGCTCTAACCACTGTGCTATTGAACAAAAGGGGATCCCTTGTCCTTGATTTTGTAGGAAGCCTCCTATTTTTTTAACAGGTGCCTGAATCTTTTGACTATGCTAAACCAGCTAACAATGAAAATTATGGGACTAGTTTGTCTAACACGTTCTGATGCATTTCTTTCAGCTGAAAGTCTCTGGCAAAAATGACTTGAATTTGTAAATATGTTTGAGATGCCCTGAAACATAATTTGTGGAAGCACCTGCTATTTTCCAAAATATGATTTGATGATCATGATAAGAGTAATGATAACAGCTGTTATTGTTCAGGTAACTATGAGTATTTTTTATTTCTTCTTTTACATCACTTTTATACTGCTTCCTATTTCTTTACCTGCCTTCAGTATAATTTTTTACATATATTTTCTTATTTATTTTGCTTCCTCCTCTCCACTGGAATTTTTGATGGTGCCCTCATGGGTCTATATGTCCTCAGGTGCACAGGTACACAACTCATGACTTCTTTTTATATTGCCTGGGCCAAATCTCCTCCAGTTTTTCCTCAGGTGTGATGCCAATGGAATCAAGTTACATCAACAGACTTGTGCAACTAAAGAAAAAGCAGAGCCCTTATCACTTTGGTGCCTTGATATATTTTTTCTTTCATAATGTCTTTCTCAGCACATATCTTTATTTACAGTTTCCTTTATTATTTCTCTGCACCTCGTTTTACAATCCTGGCTTCTTTACATTCAGTAGCCATCATTGTGGTCTATCTGATCTAGACAGCTGTGCCGAGACAGGGGATTTTGGAATATTACTGTAAAAAACTGGAAGCTTTTTGCCACACTTGTATTCATTTTAGTGGTTATCACTGTAACAGTTAACAAAAGACACAAAGACATCCATACCCAAAACAGCATATGAAGATTTAATTTTTTTTTTAAATGGCACATACATTTAAATAGCTCCTACTTTTCCCATTTGGCAAGGCCATTGTTGTGGCTAATGTATGTATTTCTGAAAACAATGATACATTTCCAGTAGTATCTTCCACAATTTTTTTTCAATGAGCAATAAAAGAGGTTGAGGTGGGATGTGTTTTATCCCACCACATTATATCATTCCTCTTTTTCCTCTTTGTTGGATGGCAATCAGGAACCCTCATGCCAAGCTTGGGAAGCAACAGCATCTGGTTCCTTGGCAGATTCTGCAGGCGGTCTTGTTGCCAGCCTTTAAGCTGTGTCTGGGTCTGCTGCATGGTTTGGCTGCAGATGGGCTCTCTGGGTTGCCTTGTGCTTATGGGTGCCAGTTTTGGCTTACCTTTGATTCTGAGGACTTTACTCATTTTTATTCATTTGTGAATAAGGACCCATCCAAATGCTTCATGAAACCAATATCAGAGTGTACCAATATTTAAAATGAAAAGGGAAGGAGGCCGTTTCCCTTCCCCCTCCCCTCCCCAGGATGAAACATTATAATAGCATCTGCAAATGGATCTGGATCTATCAGTATTTCCATTATAAATCAGAGGCTTAGAGCTTAGCCATGAATATTCCTCCCAGAATGAAATGCAATGCGGCCACTTGTATCAAAACAACACTGAACGTTTTTTCAGACCATCTAGGCATTCCCACACTCACTTCCCCTTCTTTCCAGAGGGATAATTTTGAAGACACAACAGTCTTACATCAAGCATATGTCCAAAAACCTCTGTATGGACAAAAAAACCCTGTATGGAAAAAAAACCAAAACTTCTTGTTGTCTCTGGGTGCTGAGGTTCAATGCTGTTTTGGAGCCACGTACAAGAACAGTAGCTAGGCCTGAAAGAAAAGCCTTGAAATCAGACTTGGTGGATGCTGAGGGAGCTTTGGCTGTGAACACAGCCCTCCTGCCTCACTGACCCACAGATCCCCAAAGCCTGGGAGGGTGCAGCAGGAAAGTGATGTTTCTGCCTCCTGTATTTGCTATCAGCTCCTGCCGTGACCCTGTCTGGCCACCCTTTGGACTGGATTTGCGCACCCAAACACCCTCTTGGCAAGAGCTGCCTCCCCTGGAGAGTATGGGGGGATAGCAGGGTGTGGGGAGGCTGTGCTCCCTAATCGGAGGTGTAAGGCTGTTGTCAGGGGGGAGCCAAGTGCCTCTGCCCAGCCAGGGAGTGCAGATCCTGCTCAGCACAGATGGCCAGGGGGGTATGCCCAATTACCAAATTAAGCCTTCAAAACATGATGTGACTTAGCATTTTGGAAGGAACCTTCCTGGACCCCGGACTTCAGTGCCTGTACCTCCTCATGCAGAGCTGGTCCTGCTGCTTTCAGTCATCCTGGGATGAGTGCATTTGGGGCAGCTTGATTCTCTCAGCAAGCCACAATTCCATGGAGCGAGGAGTTATGCAGGGACCAGTATCCCAGAGAAGTGGGTGGGACGGGGTTGGAGGGAGCAGGGGAGCTTGTTGGCACCCTATCAGAGTGTGCATATGGTGATACAGGTGACAGTGCCTGGGGAACAGAGCATTTCCCCGCATACAACGGGGCCCTTTCAGTGATGCCAGATACTGGGCAATGCTGGGTCACAGCTGTCTGTGCTGATTCCCAACATGACCCTGTTTCCCTGCTGAGTGCTTCTAAGCAAGCTCTGAGCAGCCAGCCAGGCACTGGGGACAATGCACAGCAAAACCTCTCCTAATTACAACAGGATCCACAGGCAGAAGTTCCAGTACTGATAATGACAAAAGAAAATTAAAGTAAAAAAACCAGCAACACTTTTTCAAAAGGGTATTCCTATTTTTCTCTTTGCTATTCTCAATGTAAAGTACCAGTGCACAAAATTTTATGCCTATGAATATATGCTGAAGGAGTCATGTCAGTGACACATAGTGTTACACGAAATCCAGCTAAACGTAACATAAGATTCAAAGCAGCAGTGTTTCTGGTGTCCCTTGCTTCCATTTTTAAACCTGTCTTTTCTGTACTTAGGAAGAAGGATTGTTGCCTTTCCATGTTACTCTGCAGTCTACAGACAGTCTCTGCACATGATTTACAGCAGTCTTTCTTGAGAAGTCTCTTCCAAGATTCATCTTTTCACAATCCTTTGTAACAGTCTTATGTTCTTGCAGCCTTTCTTAAATGGATCAAGGCAGAATGTAAAAAAGTTAAATCACAACAAAATTGTTACAGATTCTCTTTTGCAGGTTATTTGAGGAAGGGAAGCAATTCACCTTTAAAATGAGTGATACTCCCAGTCTGGTGAAAGGCTTAAGCATCTGTGCAGTTCCAAATATGGGAGGAAGCTACCTGCATTTGATGAAATAACTTGCCTTTTAAATTAAAGTGCTTAATAAGTTTCAAATGTCAGGTCTCATTCTGACATGTAGGTCTTGCCCTTGTGTAAAGTTAATTTCTGTTTTAGGCTGTTAAAAGCATAAATTACAGATCAAATAATAACCAAATAATCAGTTAGTCTCCTTAATGGGAACCTCTCCCCTCTTCTGCATGAGTAGTAATAGAATTCTTAAGGAAATCACCCACAAGCATTAAAAATACAAGCTAATATTATCTCCAAGAAAGACTCCAACACGACCAAAGACAGAAGGTCCAAATAACAGAGCAGCTTAAGTGCTGAAAAACAGGACTGGTGAATATTTGTTTAAATGCTATTTGAATTCTTATTTCTTGCTGTGTTTTCTGGTTGTTTCCTTAAGGAAGTGAGCGTTGACTATTGTCGGAGTGGTTGGTTGCTCTTTGTAATGTTCTTATTGACATAAAACCCACAAATGTTTATGAGTTTGTGGTATTTCCTTGTTTACTGTTCTCTTTGACAAGTTTCACCTACCCAGAGACAAGGTACTGAGTGTTTTAGGTGATCAGCTCAGTGAGGGGTGAGTAGCAAATAGGAGACTGTCAACCCAAACAGCTCATAAATAAGGCACAGCATGAAACTCATGAGTCTAAACCATTGACAGCCAAAAGTAAAAATATACCAAAAACTTAATGAATATGCTCAATGCAGTTCCAGCTTGTCCATCAATCATCCACCAACAAAAGTTCTACAACCATGGCAAATAATATTTCAACAATAGTATTACTATTGTTAGCTCTGCTGGGCATGGCCTCTGTCTCACAGAGGAGGGTCTGGCAGGCACGTCCTGCCCTGAGTTTAGAGCATATTAGAGATGCTCCTCAGAGATGGGTGTCCACAGCCACCTTTCCCATCTCAGCTCTTTGCTATATAAGCAAACAAGTAGAGGATTCAGTTATTGCTGCTGGTGGCTTGCTGTGGATCGAGGCACAGCATTTGAGCAAGGCATCTTTATTGCTGTCTCACTGTCCAGTTTCTAGTGGGCCAAAGAGCACAGTACAAAAGCTGTCATCCCACTTGGCTCTCATTGCTTTCATTTTTGGCACCAGTAGCTGAGGCCAAGGGCTGAATGAGCACAGGGGATGAATCCTGCTTTGAAAGCTTGCAGATCAGAACTGAGCCATGTTGGAAGAGCAACGTGAGATGCCTGCACACTTCTTTCTTGCATGTTCCTATTCTCTAGCTAACAAAGGAAATTGTGATCCTGTAGGGCCAAGATGACTCCTCTAACATTCTGGCATTCTTGCTAATGGTGTGAGAAAGTGGCCAGGTATAAAAAATACATTCCAGGAAGAGGAACTTCTGGAGAAAATTGGTCTATCCCCTTGATTTCTTGTCCACAGACAGTTTTTTGTTTGGGAAGATTTGCAGAAAACCCATGTCAGGTTTTTTATTCTTTCTTTAGTTTGGCTTGCAAGCCATGCTTTGCCATGCTTTGAAGACATCTATAGAACGTTTAATGCCCTCCTTACATTTATAGCCTATCTTATTAATTTCCCTTCCATAGCATTTCACCTGCAAACTTAAGGCTCTTGCCATTTGACAGGAAATATCCTCAACTCCTCACTGGGCAGCAACAGATGCACACATGAGCAGCAGCTGCTCCTTTATGTGCCTGGAACAAGCAGAGCTTGGAAAGTGGGGAGAGCTGTGTAGTGCAGCCCGATGTATGCAGAACAGGGTATGTGCTGCACAGCCATGTACACACTGGCCCTGCAAAATGGCAGAAGCCCTGCGTGCCTTCTACGCCTGCCCACTTTACTCTGCCCTCCAGCTAGGGCAAGGCAGCCTAGCATGTGTCAGGGCTCTGCTGTGCCCCTGGCCATCCTGCCTGAGGAAGGGAGGGAGGGAGGCAGGGGACAAATTCTCTGCTCTGGCCCCGGTTCCTGAAGCAGAGGAGCCACCAGCCAAGAGCACAAGTAAAACAATTGAAGTAAATCTTAAGGTTTCACTAGTTTGTTTGGGTTTTTTTGTTGTTTTCTTTTCCCCTTTTCTACTGTGTAAGCTGTCTCTTGTTTTGGTTTTTCACAGGTTTGGCAAGCATTTTGCTTTTACAGCTCAAGCTTTGCCCAGTCACAGAACTGCATATAGGCTTTGCTTAGCTTTTGTCTTGCATATTAAACAAGAATTAGGAAATAAAAGAGATATTATTAGGGTTTGGACTTTCTGATTTTGGAGTCAATAGGAGCTTTGTTCTGCACTTCTGGCAGAGGAGAAGGGAGGGCAGACTGCCTCCTGTTAACATTGTAACCCAGGGAGTTTGCTCTTGAACCCCAAACCAGGTATGTGCCGCCCATCTGACCTCTTCCACAACCCTGCTTTCAGTCCCTGGCAAGAAAAACCTTTCTGTTAGGTCCTCAGAAGCAGGATAAGGTCCAGGATGTTTAAATCCTCAATATATTCTGTTATTTCCTGACAATACCCAATTCATTGGTCCAAGATTTGAATACACATCTTCCTCGCACCATTTCACAAAAGGCTTGGACCCCAAGAATAGAAGAAACCACTGCAATACAACAAGGACATATAAATATGAATGTCAAACTGCCCCGTCAATGAAATGCTTTAAAATGCAGGGAGTGCCATGGTGCAGTGGGCCACAGAAACACAATGAAATGATAATGAGGACAAACGGAGATGAAGACCACCCACCAGTAGTTTTATGACTGTGACTTGGAACGACAGTTCTCAGCGGGGCCATTGCCACTGGACGCCATTGTCATTTTTAGCACATGCTAAAGTAGCAATTGTGCACAGACATTTCAACTGTTGCCTCTGACAAACAGCAGCCAGACTATTTATGAACAACCCCCAACCCCATTCTTGTGCGTTTGGCTGTGTCTGTAGGTAGGAGAGAGTGGAAGGCTGCTACTTTGTTCTGACAGGTTTTCCCATAGTCACTGTCTGCTACTCCTTGCATATGCTTAATTTTCTGAGGATTTATGCAGGCCCCTTCCTAGACAGCTCTCCAGCATTAATCTTCCTTACCCAAGCTTCTACCCCACTTACGCTGTAGTCTCCTTCCTGCTGTATTGTGTTTGCCCTCCTTTCCTAGAGAAAAAAACAACATTCAGAATTAGGGTATCAGAGCAAACTTTTCTAGGGCTTGGTTGTGCACATAAGACAAAACTTGGGTTTTGGAGGAATGAAGAAGACAAGGGAAAGACAAGGCATGAGTCTGTTCCTGATATGTTTGTTCACCCTGCCAGGGAGGTGCATGTGCTGGATCAGAGCACCTCCCAGGTGTCCTGGCGTAGGTTTCTGCCTCTCTATCCCCAAATGCTGCCACTCATTTTCTTGGCAACTCTCACCAACACCTCATCTCCAGCGCAGGGCACAGGGGGTGCAAACAGGGTGCAGGAGAATTTTCTCCCACCCAACTTCCATGCCAGAAACTGTTTGGCTCAAGATTTAGGTAAGCAACAAGTCTTCAAAACAATGATCCAAATGCAAATCTTTTCTGTTTTGTAACTCTGCTAGAAAAATACCAAATCGCATTCAAGAAATGCAGCCTTTTAGGTTTGTTCACTGTTTCATAAATAGCTGTAGATTACACAGCACTCTACCAGCTTGCCTTCAAATTTTATTGTATTAAGAAACTCATCCAAAAAGCATTTGATACCTAATACATTCTTAATCCGTCACTCTTCAGATCCTGTCATAAAATGTGTAACTGAGAGAAGCTGTTCACATTACCACCATATCAGGTCATCACTCCCAAAGCGTTCATTATGGGATGTTGTTGAAAGGCGACATCTTCACAGCCAAGATATGCCCAATTTATCCATTAGGCATTCCTTCAGTAGTCATTTAAAGTGAGCACGATTGGGTTTTTTAACTGTCTGTGCTTTACCAAGAAGACAGCTATAGCATGGCTCAGAAAATAAGCACTCATGTTATTCTCGATGGGCTGTGCAGAAAAAAATGTTTAATTTGCATGCGCATGATGGTAGAGGAAGCTGACTCAGAACAAGCTGTGGGTGCCTCTGGATGGTCAGAGTTAAGGGACTATAGGAGCAGTGAGAGGTCTCCAGCATGGAATGGGGAACACTGTGTGTGTGGGTGTTGTTCTCTGTGTTGTATAACCCCTAAAAATGGGGAGTTATGCATTCATCCCTCAAGGAAGGGATAAAAAGAAAAGGAGATAGAGAGGAAGGAGGGGAAGAGTGATCCACAGCATACAGAAATACATAACTGGAGGTGCAAGAAGACAAGGCACAGCATCCCCAGCTTATTAACCATTGTGGGGAGCATTGCATATTCAGGTCTGCTTTTATCTTACCAAAGCTTTGGGAGGAGGCCTGAGACACCTCCCTGAGACACACCTTAGGTAACCCACGAAGGCAATGGACAGATGGACTGGAGGGCAGAAATTTCATAAGACAGTTCAGTAAGCCTCAGATAAGAGAGTTTCCTGGAGCTATCTATCACTTTCTGTACAGCTTGAAAAGTGGGGTCCATCACTGTCACAAAAGCACCGATATGGAGCAGACAGCCAACTTCCCTGGCTCAGAAAGCTTCCTATCAAAATCTCCACAAGATGGAATCACAAAATACATAGTAGGAGCTGAGTGGGCCAAGAGCTCCTGGATCATATCATAGGCAGGTGGTTGGTGACCCTGGCTCTGCAGGAGGGGTGTGCTCTGACTCTGTGACTCCTCTGCACAGGTCCTGTGCTGGGCCAACAGCTCAGGACTGGCAGCAGAGCTCTTGAGCCAGAGGACTGTCTGTGTAATCCAGACTTCTGCTTCTAGAAGTAAGATAGCTAGAAAGGCCACCATGGAGTTATAAAGACTGACTGCATGCCCAATCCAATCCCATCTATTTATGGAGCAGAGGGGTTCCTGGTCAGCATATTTATCTTCTGTCTGGGCACCTCATTGTTATCTCAGCTTTCCAATGCACAAGGTAGGAAGGTAGTGCCCAGTGATTCTCTGCCATGAATGAAATTCTAGCTTATAGATGCTGGGTAGGAAACTCAGCCTTTCAGTGCAACATAACTATCCAGCTATAAAGCCACTGGATCTACAATGTCTGCTAGAGTGATTGAGAATAGTACAGGACACTGGAATTTTCCCTTGAATTCACTCCTTGTATTATCACATGACTTCTCTAAAATTTTAGTTTGTGAGTACTTTGCAGTGGAAATCTGGTGCGGGTAAATAGCAGTCATCTTTCACACCTCATGGGACGTTTGCTGTTGTGTAGAAACAAGGGTCACCTTACAGAGAGTTCAGCAGGATAGGCTTGGCAATAGCACTGGCACTCTTTGCCAGGCATGAATCCTCAGACTGATGTTTCACAGCCTCTGCTTCCTTTTCAGCCTGGTTGGTTAAAAGCTTGTCTATGGTGCTAGCCTAAGTGGGATCTCAGAAACTCTCAAATATGCATCAAGACACTCACCAAGACCTGGTAGTGTGGGCTGTCAGGTTTCATAATTTGATAGATTTCCCAACTGAGGCACATGTTGGTGAAGTGGCATATCCAACATTGAGCAGGAACATTTCTGGTGGAACTGAGAAAGGAAGTCAGCTTGAAGTTCTCTGCCATAACCCTCACTCCTTCCTCTTCATCCCTTCTCCCTGAATCCCCATTCTTAATGCCTCAACACAGAGATTAAATAGACCTTATGACAAAGAGGACAGTTAGTTGGACAACACTATGTTTTAAATTCAGCATAGCTGTGAGAACAGGCAACAAGAAATGGGATTACAAACAGTCAAGCAAGTTCACACATGTTAGTTATGTCCAAAGAGAGTTGCTCTCCTTTGTTGCAGTGTGCTTCACTCATCTGTGCAGCTGTGCATCTGGCCTTTTGTTTCTCTACCTATTCTCATAGGTGACTGTTGTAATGAGGAATGACAGAGATGGGGACCTGACAGGCAGAAACTTCCCGGATTGGGTGAAGCATGGACTCACATGAATAAAGCACTTGAAGCAAAGGAATCTGGAAAAGATATTCAAATATATACAAAACCATAAATACTACAAGTAACACTACCATTATGTCAGTTTTGCTTTCCAGCAGACCTCTGTATGCACTCAGCCTCACACTGGACTCTGTAGCAAATCTCTCCTGTTTATTCTGTCTGTGTTCAGATACCGTGGTGGAGACTACACAATTGCTCTGTTGAAGCACCTGATCACAAGTGTATAGCTGGTCCCTCCTCTGGACTGTGCTGAGCTTCCCCAAGTCCAGCCCAGCTTATTCACTGTGCCAAACACAGACCAAGTCACCTAGAGCGGCATTTTTCAAATTTTGCCTCTGATTTTTAAATGGTGGCTTTGGTACTTTGTAGGGGAGATTGATGCCTGGCTGCCAAGAAATGTTTATTCTTGTGTTCTTGCCTAATCATTGTCACAGATGATTCAGCAAGAGCAGAACTGCCACTCTGCCTGAAAAAAAAAAAATCTGCTGGGGCTTGTTCTTGTTCATTTTGGAGTATTATGAACAAAAATACATAAAAAGCCATCCTTGTGTTCCCAGAGGGTATTTGTTTTTGCATTTTGAGGAAGAAATATTGGGCTAAAATTAGAGAAACTGCACAGGTAGAAACATTATTAACATAATTAATGGCTTATGTAAACAAGGAAGAATGTTTTCTGGGAGATGTTTTGCTGTCTGCAAAAACCCAGAGACCTAATATTGTTTAGCCAATTTTCCTCTGCCATGAGGAGGTCAACAGTCACGTACCCTCTGTGTTGGACACTGTCAAGCCTTGTTTACTGCCATTAGAAGGTCCCAGGAGAAAGCTGGTGAGTTTTTGGCAGTTTGTGGCAGAAGAGAGAGCTACAGCTGCAGAGCAGTTGTTGTCATAACACCTATTCATCATTATCCCTCCCATCATGAATCACCTACTGATAACCAACCCCTCTTTGTTTACATTTATCACATCTAGAAAGCCTGTGCTTGCTACCAGGAACCACATCTCTACCTGGGAAAACTGGCAGCTTTTGTGCCAGTATTTCTCCTCCAAACCCAGAAAATTCTCGAAATCTCCCTGCTGAGAGAACAGGGACAGCTTTTCAAATGTTTTGTTCACTTCCACTTAAAATTCAACCGGAGTATCTAAATTAGGAATGCTGCTACATTCCAGCTCAGAGAGCTGCAGTGCTCTGTTACAAAGAGGGGCTCCATCTCCTCCTCGTCATCCAGAACCCTGTCTTTCTGGATCGGCTGCTCCATTTGCCTAGGTGGAAAGCTTGGTAGGGGGCCCATGTTGTACCCTTCCTTCTGTGTCTGGTACAGCATGGAGCACCATGTCAGCGATGCACTAATACACAAGAATAATCAGCTCATCAAATCAGCTTCATTAGTTGGAGCTCGAGAGCACAGCTCTGCTGCCCAGCCCTGCAGACACGCAGCCTGCCTCACCACTCCATCTGCTGCAGCCGAGCAGGAGGGGTCTGCCCATTCGGCTGTTCACGCACAAGTGCAAAAGCCCGGGACACTGGGGGTACTCCGAGCATGTGCCATGTTCCTGCCTGACACATGTCACCAGGGGACCACTGCTCCTCCCCTGTCTCTCATATGGAGACCAAATCCAGCTCCCGAGTGCCAGGAATGAAGCCGCTAGAGCGAGGTTTTAGGCCACTAATGATTTTCCTGGGTTTTGGGGGGAGGGGAGCGGAGTCTGGTCCAAGAGGTCTGCCTCACATCCTCATCACAACGTGGGCTCCTGGAGGCCACCGCACGCTGCTGGTGGGTGGCTGAGCACTGGGGACCCTCTCTGTGTGACAGGAGAGGTGAGAGGTGGCAGTGCAGAGGCTGCTGGAAGGTGGCTCATCTCCACAGCAGGCTCAGGGCTCTGCGGTCCCTGTATGTCGCTAGCAGAGGAGCAGAGCATCAGCAGGTCACGAGTTTCACAGATTTGTTCACTGCTTGGAATTTCTGAGTGAGAGTATTTATGGATAGCTCTGGAGTTATTTTTATGGGAATGGCTCTGTAACTAAGCACTTCAGAAAAAAAATCAGGCCACCATGTAGATGAAAAGGCAGGTGAAGGGGGCTTCACTTGAGTGTATCCAGCTTGGAAAAGGATGGGTGTCAGCCCCTTGCAGGGACTTGCTATGAAAACCCCTAGGGCTGGTTGTCTTCACAAAAGCTCTTCCTCAAACAATGATGAATAATAAACACATGTGTAAATGTCTCGGTCTTTGGAATTGCCAAGGGTCTGTGCAGAAGTATCTGTTGCTTACACTGAAGTTCTCTCTCTCTTTCTCTGTGTATTTTTAGCATGGATGGAGATACAGTCTCAGAAAATGTAATGACATGTGACATGCAGGATTCATATGTATCTAGGCAGTATGGGAATGTACCATGTAGGAGGAGATATAACATACTGCTTGGCTTCTAATACCCATTACTTAAGCACAATAAGGCGCCTTATGGAAGCAGATAAGGGGGCTCCCCATGGAGCCTAAGCATTAGAAGACATATGTTTATCCCATACCTGTGTTCTCTCTTTGCTGTATGTCATTACATTTAAGTTCCTTCATGCAATATTGGCTGACGGTTTTTACTAGATTGTCAGAAATGCTCTGGGCGTTCACCTTTAGAAGATGATCAGTTTTCACAAGAAAACAACTATCAGCTCAATTCCACCTCTCCCATGTCACTAAAAAATATCTGCTAATGAGTCCAGCCTGATACCAATGCAATCCTATGGCAAATCATCTAAAGTTCAAGAGAATTTCTCTACTGATTTTAGGAGAAATTCTCCTAAAGTCAAAAGGCATTGTTCTGTCCTGGAGTTACCTCTGTAACTTTAACAAGATGAGACAGTGAAGTTTTGCCTTTTAAGTGGTTCTAACAAAATGGGTTTTTTACCAAAAAATAGCATGTTTAAGGAAGCATTAAATGTCCACAGAATCTCTGCCACTGAGAGGAGTGTCTCAAGCAGAAGGGATCAGCCTCTTGCCTCCCTTGTTTTCACACTGCAACCTAGTTTTAACAGGAGCTGTATCCTGCAAATAGATACAGAAAAGGACTGCTAAAGGATCTTAATATCATAGTTCAAGCAGAACTGCCTATTTTCCTAACTAAGGTTTGAATTGCATTGTAAAGATAGACACTGGAACGGTTGACAGCTTTAACAAGAAAACTGTGACTGCAATCCTAGTGCAAACCATACATCTTGTGAGATCAAGTGGAATGCTCTGTACAGATGCCAAAAGGAGCTGAATGTTTAAAGCCTGGGGTTTTTTTATTAGTAGTTAATGGTGTATATTTAGCACTGAAAAGATCATTTGACAGCACATCAGTCTTGCCAGATACATGAGTAAAAGGAAACTCAAAAACCCCACATTTGTGTGGGGTCTTTTGGTCTGAAATTTTGGGAGGAAACAACCTGCTGACTGCGAACTCTGCTGAACTAGATGGAGAGACTGCCATTGATTTCCATGGACTTTAGATCAACCAGAAGGAGGGAAAGCAAAATGCATGCTAGGATGTTTCCTTGGTTATTTGCCTGTCCTTTTAAATGCTATATGTGACATTTTAAAGTTCAGGTGTTAAAAAAAGGAATGATAGCTTCATGAAGGGTTTGTCAGTGAACTGCAGAGTTTAGAAGGCTGTTAAAAATATGAATATAAATGTCTCTGTGCATATACACTACAGGGACAGAATTTAATTTAGCTGGAGCTGGTGGTACCTGACACTTTCTGCTATGAGAGCCTGTTTTCAGTTTTCTATAACTTTGCCAAGTTTTAACCATTCAGTGTCTACCTCACACTGAATATTTTGCATCTCTTGATTCCACCAGCAAGGTGATGAAAAGCTACCCAGTACTGCAGAATGGAGAAGGCAATCAGGGGATCTGGCCACAAGGGAGAGAGAGTAAGTGACAGCAGGAGAAGCATGCACATGGACAAAGGAGGGGACAAAGTGAAGTGGAAGGTAAATCAGATGGGGGCAGCCAGACATAAGAGAGAGTGATGGGATGGGGTTAAGGGCTAAGCCAGCAGGAGAGGCAGCCTGGGAGAGAAACACAGGAAAGGTTGAGGAATAAAAGACCCCCAAAGCAATCTGAGCAGTAAATCCTTGAATCATGCATTCATCTTCTTTAGGTTTTTGGGTTTTTTTTCTTTTTCCCCCAGGCTAAAGAAAATGATTTATGCAGCACCAAGCATAAGGGGGCCCCATTCTCCACTGGCTGGTAAGCATTGCTGTGAGGAACACAACGGCAGCAACAGCAAAAGCAAAAGCAGGAGAAGCCTGTTGTCATTTCAAAAGCCCTGAGAATGACTCACTGGTCAGACTGCTCCCAAGAAGAAGAGTTGCTTATTGCAACTGTTTGCTTTCTTTTCCTGTCGAGATTGCAGTTTTATATTCATTTTCCAATAGGAAGAGGCTACAGGACTACAGAAGTAGGCAGAAAAGCTGAGAATGAGAGGGCAAGGGCAGGGAGTTATGAACAAAGGCACACAGTGAGGAGGGAGACAAAGCACAGATGAGGAATGAGAGCAAGTGAGGAGGTGCAGAGAAGGGCAGAACCACCAGATGGGGGACAAAAAGCCACATAAAACCTCTCAGCATTTCTAACTCTTCCCTAATGTATGTGTATGATCCTTGTGCAAACACTTCCTCCCAGAGGTGCTTCATCTTCTGGGCACAGGGATGGATGCAGAGTTAGTAGGCAGGACAGCTGGAGAAGTAGATGATTAGACACTGGTATGTCAAAAGCTGTTCTCTGGTACACCACATCAGTAGAAATGCTTGAAGAAAGTCTTAGCTCCTGTGTTCTCTCTCACTGCTTGGTTTAAAGCTTGATGTCCAGAAAGGCAGCACAGATTTCCTTGTCCTCTGACCCTGGGACCAGAAGCCAGCCCCACCTGAGGCATGATTAAAGCTCCCCTTGTTCCCATGTTCCACTGGCACATTGCACATCATTTCTGTGGAGCTGTTTACACGAGGTCCTGCTAACATGCACTCTCAATCTTGAGCAGCCTGTGCCTGTGTGTGTCCCTGATCCATGGATTAATGGTAAGATTATGCTTGTGGTAGCTGCCAGGTTGCACTGCTGCCGGGAGACAGCGTGTCGGCAAGGAGGTGTCCCTCTTGCTCCAACTGCATGTACCCATTGCAGGCATTTCTGTAAGGGAGGTTATTTTGGAAGTGCAAGCAATCACATGATTCCAGAACAAATGTCTCCAGGAGATGTTGCTCTTCCCACATCTCTTCCAAAGGGAAAAAAAAAAAAAAGGAAAAGGTAGAGGGAGACTTCCAGCCAGTCCCACTAGCTTTTGCAGGTGAATTCTCTTAACAAATGAAGTCTTCTCACCGCATCAATTTTGCACACAGGTTACACCAGATTTTTGGGCATGCCCCTGTTCATAGCTGCCTGGCAAGGAATTTGGGAAAAAAAGAGAACCATGTGAAAATGCTACCCTGTACCTGCTACTAAATGGGTTATTTGAAGTTTTGACTAATCAGTTTGTGTGATGGATGTCACTCAATCTTAATGGCATTACCTCTGTGCATGCCACAGTATAGAAAAAAAATGTTTTGTTCTATTTTTTTCCTGTTTCACACATAGTCCCTAAACATTTGATGGGTCTTGGAGTGGGAGGGTTTTTCAAAGGGCTGCAGAAGCCCTTCTGAGGCTAATTTATCCATGTGAATATTTACTTCCTATAAATGTCCCCATCCCCCCGATGGATGCAATCATCTGTGGCAGTCAGGCTGCTTTGCAGGACAGGACCCTAAGTGATGACTGAGAGGAGAGGAAAGGAGAACACAAGGATGCAGGAGTGGAGTGGGACAAGGGAGCCAAGCCAAGCCAAGCAGGTGACTGCTGTGGTTTAAACACCCCCCAGTAGTGAAGAGGTTATGGCTTCTCCTGTTGTCTCACTCTTCCTTTCACACACAGTCTGGTGACTACCACCACCAGCACCACCTTGGGAAGTAAATAAGGTCGAAAACACCAGCAGAGGGAATCAGTAGTTTTTATTCACTAAAATATGTGCCGCTTAAAAGAAGAAAAAAGCAAAAAAAAAGCAAAAAAAAAAAAAAAAAAAAAAAAAAAAAAAAAAGCTGTAGTCACACAGCTGTAGTCTGGTCTCCCACGTTTCAGCTGTTCCCTCTGTCCACAGGCAGAAGTAATGCGTCACTTTCTGAATTGTTTCTTTAAAGAAAAAACAACAACCCAAATCAGTTAATCAACAGCAGCAGTGCTGCCGACTGGGATCGGTGGGCTCTGCTCCAGCCGGGAGGCACAGCATGGCCCCTAGGGACGGCCGCAGGTAGGAGCCGCGAAGCTCAGGCTGTTTGGAGCCCCGGAGGGAGTGTCTGTCCTGCCCAGCCGGCTCCGGGCGCTGGGCCGCCCTGCTGGGTGCGGGAGAGGCTGCGAGCCCGGCAGGTTGGAGCAGTCTGCGCAGCCCCGGCGCCACAGCCCGGCCACGGACGGGGCAGGAAAATGCTGCGTTCCCCGGCAAGACGCACAGGATTTCCTGCAGCGGGTCAAGAAAACATACCTTCCCATTGTCCCCGCCATGTCACGGGGAGTCCTTGTGCTCCGCTGGGGACAATGTCAACTCCTACCCTGGCAACCAAGGAAAACAAGGACGGTTGTTTGGCATTTTACGCGAAGCTGCCGCCCGCCTCCCTCAGCAGCCAGGCCTGGCACGGGCAGGGACGGCCGCCCTCATGGCCACTAATGAGCCGCCCTCCCTGGCCGTTGGTTGGCCTCGGAGGTGGAAAATCTGTGGCAGCCCCAGGGAAAAAAAAAATCTCAAGACAAACAACTGTTTGTGGGGGAGGCGGCGAGGAGCGGGCGCCATCCAGCCCTTCCGAGCGCGGTGCTGGTTCCTGCCCTCGGCCAGAGCTGGGCTGGGCAGCCAGCTAAAGCCTGGGCAGTGTTTGGGCCGGGGCCGTGCCCAGCTGTGCCCGGAGCGGTGCCCAGAGGCACAGGGCTGGTGCAGGAGGCCGTGTCGCACCCTGCAGCGTGCCCGGGGCGGCCTCAGCGCCCACTCCTCTGCCAGCCCCGGTAAACTGCAGGGTAAGCTTCCTACTGCCCTGCCCTGGTGCTCAGTGTATTCACTGTTACTCCTTTTGCCTCCTCTGAAAATCACTTTATCGTTCAAATATCAGCCACAGGGAGGAAACGGCAGCCTTACGTTCATGCAAAGCCCAGGACTCAGTCTTTTCACGGGCACTGGATGCAGAGAAACACGACATGCCATGCTGGGTGCCCGGGAGGTGGCACGGCCCGGCCAGCAGCCGTGCCCCAGGCACTCCGAGTCCAGGCCCGTCACTGCAGCCTGGCTCCTGACCGCCTCACAGCCCGGGAACAGAGGTCAGGGAAGGCTCAACTTTGATACTACTGGGCTGGCACAGCTCCAGGGTTAAAGGCACTATTTGCTTCCTGTAATGCTTTCGTGAACCTGCATTTGCTTTTGTCGTACCACCAAGCTAGCAAGTGCAGGATGAGACAGAGCGCCCTGGAAGGCAGTGGCAAGGATTATAAGAAACTGAACATTTTATAGGAACTTAAAGGAAAGAAATTACTACTCTGACACTTCAAAATAAGGTAATCTTAAAGTACACAAGGAAAATGTGTAAATCAGCTTAGTGTTAACAGCAACACGAATACACACAACACAGTATGTAGGACTTTACCTCTGGGCTCAAGACGGTATTTCAGTTTCTAGCAAAATACAGATTTTCCCTCTCTTTTCAAAAAGTCAGTTTGTCCTATGTTTCAGTGCCCCCTAGAATTAGTTGTTTGACTAATACTAGTTATTTGCTTGGGTAAGGATTATTAATAAACTCCAGCATAACAGAAAGGTGAAAATACTTAAAATAAAGCCCTAGAGATAGAAGCACATATAAACCAGGCTCCTAGGCTTCAGAAGTGCCCCTGCCACTAAGCCAGGTGCACACCCAAAGTGCCATGGAATAGAGCTGTGTCCAGAGCCAGTGTTACTGTGTGGCAAGATCCACAGGGGGGTATCACATCGAAGGCTGCCCGTTTCAAAGAAGCTGAAAAAGACATCTGTAAAGAGATTTTACTGTTAGAGTAAAAAACCCCCCAACAGCTGAAAAGTGTTTGTCCAGGAAGGGGGAACATGTGTCTTTAAATTTATCATAGATAAATGGGCAGAGGGAATAGCAGCCAAGATTTTCTTGTCTGAAAGGCTGAAGCTAATACTGTCATCTGTGGTTAAGACCCATTTGTCAAACAGACTATGCTGAGAATAAGGAAAATCAAGTCTGCCTTCCCTTTTTAATTTGATTTAATTAGCCATAATTCCCCTTACTGAAATAAAGGCATTTTCAATTGCGGGACACATTTCTGTGTCTTTACTTCTACTAACGCAAGTACATAGCTCTGCATGCAGGGAAAGCAAAAGCCAGACAAATGTGCTGCAAAAACAAGATGCTCCACTACACTCACCTCCTTCCTTGGGAGAGGAGGACAGAACAAACAACACGTGGCAGATGTTAGCCACACAGTTCAGTGCCCTACTGGGAGGCATGCAAATACTATCGTGATACACACGCTGGGAGAAGATACATAGGAGAAAACAGGGCACTTGTTGTATGTATGTCAGATTTGCCCCTCCATAGCTAGGAGGAGGCATGCACTCATAGCACGGCACAGAGTACATAATGCAATTATAATTGGGTGCAATATGTTCACAGCGCTTAAAAAAACGCTGTCTTAAAAAACTGAGTGCCACGTTCAGATGGCTTAAATTCCCCAAGAGCCCCTGTGCCTACTGCTTCCTACTGGCTGCTTCTGGTCCTTCAGCGGTGCCCAGCCAAGAGGAAACTTCAGGGCACAGATGGAGTTCAGGCTAGACAGTCCATAACCTTCACTGGATCCCGCTGGCATCCTGTGGTGCGAAACCTGCATCCCAGAATTACTTGGAGCACTTGTCCTCCCGAACCCGATGAGCACACTTGCTTAAAATAGGCACTTGCAAAGGTGTGGCGGGGCCAGCCTTAGGGCTCGCAGGATTGCTGAGGGGGACTGTGAGCCTCAGAATATCCTTGCAATTCATCTGTAATGTTAAACTTTAAATAACTGTCTTCCTCTTTCATTCCTTTCTACCTCGGCTAAGAAATGCGACACGCACTGTGTAAAGGGACTGTCACCAGCTGTTAATAAGAAAGCAGCTTTAGCTTCTCTCCGCTTCTCTTGTTCACACGTAGACAGTGTTGGAAATCAGTGAAAACGGGTGTAGCCCCTCTGCTACCGCCACCACCACCTCCCACAAAGAGAGCAAGTGAGAAAGGGAAGAGGAAAGGTTGAAGAAACGGGCTGACCTACTTAGGTACTGCGAAGGACGAGCATGCAGGCTCTGAGTGCTGGGATGGCTGCGCGCGTTTGTTCTGGGCACCTACTGTTACCCTGGCATTCCTCCAAACAAATGGCTTTACACCCAATTCCAAAACAGCTCCTTCCTCCTCCTCTTCAAAATATGCCCTCCCCACCGTGCATGCTCTCCCTGTGATCCTTGCTGCCTTGGTTTTAAAACGGCCGCTTCCCTGAGCAGGCAGCCAGCCCCTGTCTTCTCACCCACCTGTTAATACCTGGCCTCCTGTTTGTCACATGGCAGCTCTGGGCTCTGGACCAGGAACCCCCCCTTGCTCCTGTGCCGCAGCCACTGCTTCCGGCATGGGCCACCTGTCCCTCCTGTCTCAGCTGAGAAAGGACAGGACCTAACTGCAGGGTAGGTGGCTGTCAGTGAGCGGACCCGGCTTGCGAGGAGTGGTTTCCAGAAGCAGGAAGGTGAGAGGAGGCAGGTCTCCTTGCTCTCAGGAGCCCTGACTCAGACCCCTTCCTGTGTGTTGCATGCCCCCCCCTCTGCTCCGCTGGCTCTGAGCCCCTGAGTGGCATCACTCGAACCCTGCGAGTTAGCCAGCCTGAAAATTATACCCGCTGGGATCTGGCCAGTTTGCAAAGCCTAATATCAGTGATTGCAAGGTGGGATCAACACATTCGGGCAACACAAAGATTGCATTATAAACCCTTTTGGATTTAGATGGCAAATGATCCTTTTGCTCTTCAGACAGTATTTCTGGCAATTCAGAGCAGTCACAATTGCTCGTCAGAACAACCAAAAGTGCTTCCCTGGCAGCACGGCATATCTTACTGAGAGACTGGAAGAACCTTCTTTGGTTTCTATATAAAACACACTTATGACTCATATAGGACTCAGAAATTGTCTTAGTTAGAGATAAATGGGAAGATACACTGCAGATCTGGAGAATGGTGCTTGAGTCACAAAGCTAGAACTGTGATCAAAAGGCAAAATTCCCCAAAGTTTGGGGTCTTAGGGAGACAAAAAGGGGTTTGTTTGCATTTTCACACAAGCATTGCGTTTGGCATTTCTTCTTTCTTTTTTTTCCTTCCCACTTCTCACTGAATGTGTTCTGGAGTATTAGAGGTCTTGCAATTCCTTTTGTCTACTCCTGCTAGCACCCTGTCTTTCTTCATTCCAGTAATGTCTCAGAAGCAATTAAAAGCAGTTCCTCTGAGAGCCACAATGCCACATCAGCTTCAGTCCTTTACCAAAGACTATGTAATGACATTATAAAAACCACAGCAAAAGATCATTACTAGGGTGACAAAATCAACACCGAGAAACTAGAAAAAGCCACTACCAAGCTGGCTTCTGGAGGTGCAGTTTGGCCCCTTTGTACTTACACATGTTGCAGCAGTCTTCAATTACATGAGCATGATCCTGCACCGTTTGTCCCACAGAACCCCTGCCTCATCCAGCTCATGGAGCAGGCGGTGCTCAATTAACAAACAGCTATTTATATTGGGTCTGTGCTCAGTACAAGACTCTATGCCTTGTTCACTGAACACTGCTCAGACCCCAGTGAGATGCAGCAATTCACTTTCCTGAAGGCTCTGCTGTCCTATGAAGACAGGCTGAGAGAGCTGGGTCTGCTCAGCCTGGAGAAGAGCAGGTCTGACAGACCTAATAACATCCTTCCAGTACCTACAAGAAAGTTGGAGAGGAACATTTTACAAGGGTATGTAGTGATAGGAGAGAGGAGAATGGCTTTGAACTGAAGGAGAGTAAGTTTAAATCAGATATTAGGAAGAAAATCTTTACTCTGAGGGTGATGAGGCACTGAAACAAATTGCCCCAAGAGATTGTGGATGCCCCACCCTGGAAGTGTTAATGGCCAGGTTGGACAGGGCTTTGAGCAACGTGGTCCAGTGGAAGGTGTCCCTGGACACTTGGAACTGAGGGATCTTTAAGGTCCTTTCCAACCCAGACCATTTTGTGATTCTAGTGTACTTACCAGTGTTGTGTCAGTGGACTGTTGGGATTTTAGCTGACTAGAGAATTGGAAAAGTACAAGGCTGTGGCTAGTTCTAAGTCTTGCACTTGCAAGATAGCGTGTCCTTGGGCCTAGCTGTAGTATGATAACAGGTAGTGAAGGAGACATGAGAAAAGAGAGATGTAACTCTTGAGGAATGGGGAAGAGCTGATGTTGTGGTGTGGCTAATAGACAGTGTAAATTACAAAATATTCCTGAGCTTATTACTTGCTGTATTAAGTGTCTGATGCTCTCTTCAATAAACAGAACTTGCTGATGACTCATATTGAGCCCCGAGTTTTCCCTGTACCCGACAAATAGCTCATCCCCATCAAGTAGCTCATTCTGCAACAGTGGCCTTCATTTCAATAACCTTTCAATAACATTTCAATAACCTTTTGGAGACGAGAAGGTGGAATTTGTCCCATGTATAGATGGTGGATTATACAGGGACATTAGAAGGTTCCAGTTCTTCAGGGTGACCCCTGTGGGGTTCCCGGGCTTTCTGTGCTTCACACACAGGCTCCCACCTGCATGTGAAAGCTTGGTACTTCTACACAAAAGGCTGCAGTAGGCACTTTTATCGTCTATTCACTGTGGAAAGTTTGCTTTCAAAGATTTGCCTTATATAATGTAGGATGTTCTGGAGCTTTCTGGGATTTCCTTCGTATACAAATATTTGCCAAAAATAGTAGTGACAAAGAGATTCTCTCAGCAATTTTTTTACAACTCTTGCATGCTAGTTTCTAGAACAGCTGATTTTAAAATATTAATCTCTTCAGGAGTCATTTAGTATACCCTTCAGTTATTTGTACATTGAAAAGACCTTTCATATCTTCATTTGGTACTGATATGTTGCTGTACTCTTTCCCAAGTAGAATGAAAATACTCATTGTTTCTGCATTATTAACAAGGTTGGCATCTCCCTCTCTTCCCCAATAACAGACTGATGCAAATTTCTTTTGCTTCCACTATATTAAATAAAATGCTCTTGAACTCTGTATGCTGTTTCTCCTGCTCTTTGAATCTACTTTGGTTTTTTTTAAGTTTGTTAGGTTATACTGCTGCTTGTTTGGTCTCTCTTGCCCTTCCATTTCCCCCCCAAGTTGTGACTCCTCTCTGCCTTGCAAACAGAGTGAGTTGTCAGGCAAATCTGCCTTCTTTTTCTTAATTGTGAAAGCTTGACCACTTGACCATATAATGACCTCTGTATTCTTACACACCTTCTTGGTGTCTTTGCAAATTTTTACTTCTAGCTTTCCTCACGTTTCTTATCACCCTGAGGTATTAGCCCTTCTCAAATGTCAAGTACATGTACTACTGGAGATACTGTCTCTGGTGTAGTGAGTGCATTCAGGTAATGAAAAACGTCCCTAAGGAACCGCCAACTTCCAGTCCATCAATCTGCACACACCATGAGGAAATCCAAACTGGAATTCCCTCATGCTGGCTACCATGTCTCTCATATCAAGAAAGCCTCATTGACAGTGTTCTCCTGAGAACACAGTCTTCCAAAATGGAATCCATTGGGATCCTCCATAACAATACAATTCTTTTCATATGTTGTGAGAAAGTCACTAAGAAGTGCCCTTTGCTGCTTGTTGGTTGGTCTGCACATTCCTCTTCATGCTTTGGCCTGTTTGGGCTCCTGCCCTCAAAATGATTTATGCTCCAGCCTCTCTGCTCCCTATTTGTGCCTTCTAGGCTTTAAGTTTATTTAGCTCCTTACCTCACTAGATCCAGTCTCTCCCTGACAGCTTGCTCTGTGTTTTGTGGTCTACACCTTTTTTCTCATACTGGCAAACAGGCCTAGTTAAGCATTCCTGAGCATTCTGTCTAGTTCTGGTGCCCCTATCCAGCTCCACTTTGGCACTTTTAGTTCTTGTTCCCAGACCATCCTCTGTAATCACTTCACCAAATTTATCTTCCTTCCCTGGCTGTGTTCTCCACTTCCACTAGTCTCATAATTTCCTAAGATCCAGCCTTCCCTGTGCCTCAGCAACACAGGTGATCCCATTGTCTGTCCGCAGTTTGTCTCCAGTGCTCGCTCTCTTCCTGCCCCTGGCTCCTGTTCCCAGCCTACTTGTGCAGCTAATCCCAACCCTAGTTGTTCTTGCTCTCCCAGCTCTCTAGGTCAACAGATCCCTTGTTTCAGTTTTTCCATCCCTTTTGCCATCTTCATTCCAGTTGCTGTCTTCTCTGAATTTGAAGCCTCCTACTTAAACAAAACCTACTAGGAGTGTCACTGAGGCAATAAGTTAACTGAGCAGAAAGTGCTCAAGGTTTTGTCTTTACAGTCCCAATTCCCCAGTTAACTGCATCATAGACCTTGGCAGAGCCTCTGCCCACCCCTCTGGAAGCCAGTCAAGTGGTAACCTGATGAATACCCATCCACCTACAAGAAGCTGGACATATTTGCTAGTCCACCAGTTTAAGCTGTTATAGGGATAAAGTTCTGTACATTACAGATATGGCCCCTCTTCTCAGTGCTGGCTCTAACTCAGCCTAGAAGAGTTATTAGAGGAGAAAACTGGCTTCTGCTCCTGCACCACTGGCCTCAGACATGCTCTGCTATTTCATGGAGAAGCACATGTTCAGCCTCTGTTGTCTCTTGGAGATAATGGTGAGATGGAACATGCACCATGACAGTGGCATTCTTGGGGTCTTTATCTGTTTGACATTTAGAGAGTATCTGCTGAGCAGCTATGAAGTGAGATTTTTGGTTTTCTCTCAAAAGCATGTGTTGGCCAAATTAGGTGGATTTTTCAGAAATGTGATACAAGGCATATCCTGAAGTCAAGGCCAAACCCCTGCCAGATTTCAAGCCCTGCTTCAAAGCATGGGAATGATGCAGTGGTTCCAAGAAAAAGTTGCCAGAACATTTAAATTTGGGCAAAACAACATATTTTCCCAAACCTTGTTCTTGGAAAAGCCAGAGCTGACGGATCAGAAATTTTCCCAAAAAAATAAATCAATCAACCTGAACAGTATGGCAAATTTAACTTCAAATCATTAATGTTTGGCATAGCTGTAAGATGCCAAACCCATGACTTTGTAATGCAAAGATGTGAGCAGTTTTTATAATAAAAAGCAGGCCAAAACCACTTGCAATCATTATTATCCCCTCTTTAATTTTTAGTATGCTTCTGTCTTCCCCTGTTGTTTACAAGTTAAAGCAGATTTTCATGCATCCTAAAAGATCTTTTAAGGTCAACACTTCACATTAAAATATGCAAAAAAAAAAAATAAATTAGAAACTGTGCTTTTGCTTTCAAAAACAAAAATCAAAATTACAAAACAAAAAATAGGACTGGGAGTTTGCTGGTCTTTATTCCCCAAACACACCTCACAAATGTCAGATTTCTTAGCTGTGCAATCAATAAGTGAGGTGTAGAAAATCACTAAATATTTTTCATCCTGTTCTGAGTAAACACACAAAAAGTGACTTATTTTCATGGAAATGCATGGGTATGTCTCTTTGGCTCAAAAATTATTTGCTGCATCCACACCAGCTAAAATTGTAAACATTTGAATATGAAAAAGTTCTATGGGAACCAGTTTTGTGCAGACAACTGAGGGCCCGTTATCACTCAATGTAGGTGTCCAGTTGCTAAAATTTGAAGTATCACCAATGACAGCATTACAACTCTGTGGCAGTATCTTTCCTTTCATGATACACTGTGTTATTGCTTGGTGCCTTGCTGCAGATATTGTTTAGCCAAAACTTCATTTACTTGAAAGTGCCTTTTTCTGCCTTTTCTTTTTCTGCCTTTTTCTTTTTCAGAGAACTGAATTTTAATTTCTGATTTACCAGCTGCAGTTTTTTTGCTCTTGTGTCAGTGACCTTATTTCCTCAGTACAAAGTGTGGATTCAGATGTCTTTTAGGAGTTGTCTCCTCTGGTTTCCCCAAGACAGCAGAAGCTCTTATTTCCCTTCACAAGACCTCTGAGTTCCGTTTATTAATGGAACTTACTAAATCCATTATTAAATGGTTTTATAAGCAACATGAAATAATGTAGAAGTCATCTGTGGAAAATTGCAAAGTGTGGAAACGATGTCATCATATATTAGCAATGCTCAAAAATAAAATAAATAGCTCCACAGGGCTTTTCCAATATTTGTGGAGTGGCACACCTCCAAAGCACACTCGGAGAGGACAGGGTGCTTTTGGAAAGCTTATTTGCATGCACCCAGGCATGCAAGTGCACACAAACACACACACACATGGACTGCAGGCACAAAGCTATTCTATTTTGCTGGCTGGGAACAAGTCAAGTGTTGGAGGACACTAGTCAGTGCTGCCTGCTGCCAGGCTGAATAGGGTTTGCCTGTTTTTCTGTTCTGGGGGTGCAGCACAACTGGGAAGAGCAGCCCTGCCCTGCCTCTCCCCAGCAGGGCAAGAATGGGCAGGACCGGCATCCCCCGTGGAGGACAATGCACAGGAAGGTGCCAGCAGTGCACTGGGTGTTGTGCTGGCCTCCAGGAGGGGAGAGTGGCAGCTGGCATGAACTCATGCCCCAGGCCAAAACTGGTTGGGGAGAACTTTAATCAAAGGATAATATTCACAGAAATTCAGAAAGCTGGGTATAATACCTAGCAGAGGCATCCCTCCATTTCGAGGCACAGTGCTTACTGATGACAATCTCCATACATAAATCTGTGTGCCCTGCTTGCCTCTCTCATTAAGCATATTAGACCTTCATGAGGAAGGTTGCTGTTGTAGCCAGCTTAGTTACTCATTTTCTCTCTGTCCCCCTTAGCACAAGTGATGAGCATGCTGAGGCTCTAAAACAGATAGACAAAAGATGATAGCACTTCCTGAGATTCATATGACACATAAATATTTAGCATTTGATTTATGCTGTGTTGATGCTATTCATCAATTGCCTTATTAAGACCTAGAAACTTTGAGAGAACTTTGTAGATGGGAGAAAGGAAAGTCATCCCTCTGATGCTACAAATATGGAAGAGTCAGAGGTCTACATGTTGTGGGAAGAGAGAACTGCTCTGTTGTGTCTGATCACTGTGGAAACTGCTGCTCTGCTTTGGGTTCACAGCCTGAGGGAGCAGCAAGGATCAGCTCCTTTCAATAGGCAGATAGAGCTGTATTAAACCCCTCCACATAAAACTGGGTAGAACAGGAGTTGCGCTTCGTTTTCCTCCCCCGTCCCCAATTTAGAGACAACAGAGCTGTGAGGACATTGATGTGCCAGGGTAGGCAAGGGTGAGCTCAGTTGTGCATCATTTGCCAAATGCGTGAAAGTGTGTGCGTGCATGGGGCTGAGTCAGGGCCAGGGCATCTTCTGCCAGGTCCTGGGGGAGCAGAGGAGAGAGACCAGCAAGACTGCAGCCCCAGAAACTTTGTGCTGCTTTTGTAGTCAGTAGCCACTGCACCAGTCCTCTCTGCATATTTTAAAAATGACAGGCAGTTTGGGCATCTGCTTACATCAATATTCTGTAAATACAAGGATAAATTGGTAGCCCAAAACAGTGAGAAAGCTTTGCATAGGTTCTGTTTTGAATGCTATTTATTACACAGCATGATATACACAGCACTCTTATTCATGTCAGTGGGAGTTTTATGCAAACATGGAAAGCAGAATGTGGCTCAAAATTGTAACTTGATTTGCTGTAGACAGGCCTTTCTGCATGCAAAGCTGTGAAGGCAAGTTCTCCTCTTCACACAAAAAAGGTGCAAACCCAGTGCAATACAGAGTCTGTGGTAAAGTGCAGAAAGGTCCTGCTGCCTGGTGTGGTTTTACACCAAGTCTTCCATCACCAGGAATAAAGAGAAAAAGGGAAGGGAGCAATCCTGGGAAATATGCATAGATAAAATGTTTCCCTACAGCATTTGGTTATATTCAAATTTACAACTGATTGTTTTTAAGGAATAAGTGTACTTGTAGAGATGGGACATTATTATGAGGAGCTGGTAAAGTCTGTGTAGATAACAATGTACTTATATTGCTGGAAAAAAGGGCAATTGCTATCATCCTAGCATAATCTAACCTTAAATGACTGGCCTTAATAATCATAGGTTTATGAATATATAAATTTGCTCTTTTAATAGGTATTTTGCTTTATTTTTAAAAAATGTGTTGAAAAGACCTGTCTTCCTGACAGCAGGCAGGTTTAAAAAGTAAAGATTTTTTTTCCCCTGATACTTATCTAAGTTTTTCTTGCCCTAAGAATTAGAAGTGTTCTTATTTATAGTGGCCTTAGCACTCTGACTTCTGGGTGGTACTGTAGTGACATTGAAATTTTAAATTTCAGGGAGGTGTATACCTTAAGTATGCCTTAAAGTCACCAAATTTTATTGCATATTGAAACAAGTGGCCACAGGGTTTGTGTAATTTGGAGTTCACAGATGAAGAAACACCGCCCATGGGAAAATCCAGATGCTTTGACAATAGAGCGTTATTACTGTGTAGCATTACAGCACTGATAAAGATCTGCCACTGAAGGCTTGGACATATTTATCACCCAGAACTCCTTCTGTGATTGTTACTGCCACAAATAAACTCCTGCAGAGCACATAAGCTTTTCACAGAACAGACTTTTCCCCCCTTATTTTTTTGCTTAGAATAAAGATGATCTCCCTTCACAAGCAAGATTTACCCAAGACCATTTTGAAGAAAATGTAGCGAAAGGAATCCCTAAAAAATTGTATTTCAAAAGCTTAATTAACACACTTAGGCTGTAAATGCAGATATGTACTACAAGGAAAAAAATAGTCTCCTATGTTGAGTCTATTTCATATTCAGTTTGGAAATTCTAAACTAAGACAAAGTTTTCAAGATATTTCAAAATATACTTGAAAGATCTGGTCTTAGAGCTCTGGGAACCTTAATTCTGACCACTACTGATGGCAGAGTCCCTATGTATCACTACAGAGAGCAGCATACCCTGCACATCTACTGCTGAGGACATTGCCTAGTCAAGGTGTCACAGCACATTGTAACTGAGAAAACCCTTCTAAGCACAGCAAACTGCCTCCTAGAGTTGCTAAAATTCCATGTGTTTCAAACACGGACCACTGGCTGGACAGGAGCTTTGCAGGAAAGAACCTGGGGCACCTGATGGATTCCCAGTTCAACAGTAGCAGGTGCCTGTGGCAGAGATGGATGGCAATATCCTGGGCTGCACTGGGAGGAGAATTGCCCTGAGGCTGGGGGAAATGATCCTTCCTCTCCTCAGCGCTGGTGAGACCACAGCTGGAGTTGTGTGTCCAGGTCCGTGCTCCCCAGTGTAATAGAAAGATGGAGTTACCAAAGATGATGTAGCCAAGGGCCATAAGGATGATTAAGGGTCTGGAGAAAAGGCTGAAAAGCTGTGACAGTTCAGTCCAGAGAAGAGAAGGCCCAGAGGAAGTTCTTATCAATATATACAAATATGTCATGGGAGGATGTAAAGAAGATGGAGCCAGGCTATTTCCAGTGGTGTCTAGTTACAAGACCATGAGCAATGGGCACAAACGGGAACACAGGAGGTTTTGTCTGAACATCAGGAAACACTTTACTGTGCAGCTGGCTGAGCACTGGCATAGGTTCCCCAGAGAGGTGGTAGAATCTCCATCCTTGGAGATACTCAAAAACCAACTGGACATGGTCCAGGGAAACTAGCTCTAGATGATCCTGCTGGAAAAGGGGAATTGGACAAGGTGATCTCCAGAGGTCCTTTCAACCTCACCCATATGGTGATTCTGTGATACTACAAAACATGTTAAGCAGGAAATCTAGCCCCTACTGACTAGAGGTATCTTTTCCACATATTCCTTCCTCATGTCTGTCCAGAAACATCTGGGCAACCAAAAGCAACTTGTCTGTCAAGTATGCTACCTTGCAACCAAAGCATTGCCCTGGTTTTAACCTTTAAATAAGTACTGACCAAGCAGTCTAGCATCTGTAAACTTCCAAAGCAATTTAAAAGATTTTGGGCTTTCATACTGTGAAGAGCGTATGTGCAGGCTACAAGGACACCTATCGTAACACCCTTGATGGAATCAGCTTTGATCACAGAGATGTCTTTTATTATAGTAGAATATAGGGGGAAAGTTAGTGTGTGTAGGCTCATCCATTTTTAAAAATGTCTACCGCTTGCTTTTTTAAAACCTTTACTTTCCATTTCAGAATCTCGACTTGAAAAAAAGTCCTAATTTAAAATGTCAGGATGTTTTTTTTTCTGTATTTGATTTGGTTTTGCTAATTCGTCTTCATTTTCTGACCAGAAATAACTAATTTAACTAGTACTGCTATTTATTTTGGTAACTGATTTAGAACTGGTACAACCTGGTGGGGCTGCTTGTGCCAACGGCATGACGGCTACGTCTGCAGCAGAAAACCTGGCATCATTGCTTGTCCTGAGGAGTAAGGAATCCAGTTTGGAAATCGTAGCTTTTCTAACCCCCACCCACAAATCCAGCCTCGTGCACGTATTAAATCCTGTCTGTTTGAGATATGACCTGGATGTGTGCCAGTCCTGTCCCTGCAGCACCACGTGTACCAGCAGTTCCGACCTGCAGAAGAATTTGCTGGGGAAGCATTGAGTGGCTGCTGAGAAGAGAGAAATGGAGAAACCAGGATGGGACAAGCATCCCAAGGATGGGGAAAAGGGGTCATGAGTGGAGCACTGTGAAGAGGGGAAGCTCCCTCTGTGCACCAGCCAAGATTTCACCTTTGTGTGCATGTGTCCTGTAAGTGATATTTGGTGCACGTAGCATTCCTCATTCAAATCCCTCACTGAGGCAAGTCATTGCCAAAAAGACCGCCCCCCCCCACCCCCCAGGAGACTTCAGTCCTTCCTCACATCATATATTAGCACCTCAGATCTCCTGCATTACTGCTCAGACTAAATGTGCATTTAAAAAGAAAGGAAAAAAAACCCCACACATTGCAATCTTCCTGTGAAAAAGAATTACAAACATGAGGATAACACCCCAGTCCTGGCTGTTGGGAAACAGTCTCTGTTTGGGGGGGGTTGCTAACTCGTCCTCTCCGTGGTGGCCGAGCCACCTCAGTGCACAGGCAGTGTAGCGTGTGGAGCCCACGGCGGAGCACGTCCCTTCTCCTGGGGTCGTCACTGCCATAAACATCTCGTTAAATAACTGCAGCAGTGGAGATACATGGAGTGCTTGGTGACCCTTATAATTTCTCATTTCCTCCCTCAGATGAGGTGGTCGGCAAGTTGTGCTTCTGGTGGTAGTCTGAAAAATGCAGGAGCTCTTGGATGATCTCTGCAAGATGTGCTTTCACTTATCCATGTGCATCTCTTTGTTTCTGAATTTAAAATGTGGTACATCTGAGTGAAGAAAACTAGGTTTCTATGCAGACTGCCTCTTTTCCAGCTCAGAAGTAAAAGATGTCAAAATATGCTTTTTGAACAAACCTGCTTAGAGGCAGAAGGCTTTCTCTATTGATCAGAAAAGCTCAGAGTGACCAAACTGAAGTGAAAATCCCAGAATGGTGTGGAGGAGGGTATCATTATTTTTTGCAGATGGCATGTCTGGGCAGCATTTGGCTTTGGTTCCTGCACTAATGCAGCATGTTCTCGCTGCTGGTAAATCCAGTCTACTAGAGATGTGGGTGCTGCAAGACATTCCTAAAGGTTTCCCAAGATCATTCCACCCCTGCCTCATTTGTCGCCTTCAGTCCCTTTCTCAGTCTTCAAATCTGCAAGTGTCAAAGTTCATAGAAAATGCCAAAGGGGGAATTGAAGAAAATCTGAAAGCTTTTCTGTGGGAATGCTGAGCAGGAATCCCAGAAGTGTACAAAAGAGTTTTTAGTCTGAGCACCCTGAGCACCCGTGTCACTTAGGCATTATTGAAAGTTTTATCTGCACCTTTCCTGATCAAGGGATGGTCCCTGGCAATGCAGTTGTGAGATTAATTTTCTTTCTTTTTTTCTTTTTTTTTTGAGGTATTTGTGTGCCTTCCTCTCTTGAGGATTCCCCACTGCAAACATCTAGCAGAGTGCGTAGCCCAAGACATGTGAGCAGAAAGAACTCTGCATATTTTGTGATTTTGTTGAGCGGCAGTGCAACCCGGGTGATGTAAGAGCGTCTCTGATTTCCAACTCTGGTACTTCTTTCTTGGAGAAACCACTAACCTTCTCAGATCCATGGTTTATTTGTCTGCACACTGACAGTGGTGATATGTACTTGCCGTCCTCTATAAAGGGACCCCAGCGGAGTTGGGGAAAGTTCCAAAATCAGCAAACTTTTTCATCATCTTGGAGCTGCACAAAGAGGAGCAGAGAGTTTGTGGGTGCTGAAAAGGCTCAGTATGTCTGTCACAGCTTGCTTTTCTCCCCAGATAGCAGCTATAGAGTACTGAAAGCTCAAATGACTCAGAAGGGGAAGGGGAACCTGTGAAGTCAATGCTACCAAACCCAGCAACTAAGTGGTGAGGGAGAGACTTCCTCACTTTTGTGTCTGTGAGTAGGACAAAACATTCCTGGTGCCAGCCTGGAGCCAAGTAACCCACAGCAAGCTGTTCTGGGGGCAGTGCCAGCGATGAATGAGCTGAAGTACTGCAGCCAGGTAAACAGCCACGCACGCTTCTCCGCAGACCCAGACTGCTCATTTGGTTGCTGTCTAGACAGCACTGCCCTGGCATCTCCTACCCTCTGCCTCCCTGCCCTTCTTGCACACACTTGCTTGTGGGCTTCCCCATTGCACGGGACTGCAGTGCTGCTCACTCCTTGCCTGCTGCCCATGTAGGCAGCCAGGCTTCGTGTGCCCCTGAGGACACCAGCTCAAACATCAGCTGGAGGGAGGAACTCGACATGAGGAGAGAAAATGAGCACTTTCTCCAGACACTCCTTAAAGACGGTCTCAGCAATTTTTATGTGCCGCCTGGTGAAATGCAAGTTAGCTGTTAGGTTGGCAAGGGAAACTTTTATGGACTGTTCACGCCCTTTGGGCACGACCCTGGCCCCGTGTCTAAGCTCTCTCACACATGTGGGAAGCAGAAGTGCTATAGCAGGCAGCACAGTCACACACGCTGAAGTGAGATGAGAACCAGACTCGCCTGTTTAGTAGCCTCTAAATGCTGCTGTATCCAAATGAACCCTTTCATTGGATGGGTGTGCAGAGCAAATCTGGGGGGCAAACACACGAGATTGACTCGTAAGGCAGAGGTCGAGCCATCACAAGAAAGATATTATGTGTTGGTGTAGGCATCAGGCACCCCAAATATCCCCTGGCAATGTTCTCTGGAAAATGTGAACCCTAAAATTGCAGGTCAGCATCTTCTGGAAGGGACTGCCCCCCCTGCCCACCCCCTCGCCCCCCCAGCTCAGCAGTTTCCATTTCAGTTTTTGAATTATTAAAAGATCAAATGTTGGAATGCTGGATAGCCTGAATTCATTTGTCAGATCACGAAGTACTCATAACATTTCTCAGCCTTAATAACACATCTGCTCTTAAAATGTGGTCTCTTGATAATAGCTGGCTGAAAGTGTCTGAATTTAGGGATTATTTGAGACAACAGATTTCCTTCTATTTGGAATTGAATGAGGCATCTGCTCCCTCACCGTCAGCTTTGTGGGATATTCTCAAGGCAATCATAAAAGGGCAGATCATTTTGTACATTATGAGAAGGAAAAAGACCTCTGTTGGCAATTAAGAGACTTGGAAGGGTGAATTAGAGACCCGCAAAGGTACCACTTCATGTCTAAAAATTCTAGCTACACCATCCATTCTCCCCTCTGTCTAGGGTGGGACACAGATTTGTCTGATGAGTGGAGAGGGAGGGGGCAATTCTCCCATCAAAGGCAATGTTGGCAAAAAGGAAAGAGAAAGAAAATTAATCAGGAAAGGATATGCGCACTCCATCTTGGATAACTGACCCAACAACATATTAGAGAGATTAGGACTCAGGATGGAGAGCAAGGCATGGATCCCTTGGAGGATTAAAGGAAATTTTGCCAATATTTATGCCAGTTTGGTACATCGGAAAACCAGGACAAAAAAATGAATGCTTGCAAATTATTTAACACATATTCATCATCAGAATCTTCTCCCACATATAAGCGGAAGATGATTAATAAAGAAGTAAAAACAAAAGCAACTGGAGCTGAGAGAAGGCGCTGCTTTGCACTTTGCAGGTATATAATTCATTCCTGGATGTGACACATGACAGGCAGGGCCCAGATGATGCCATTTGCTAGGGTAGGGCAGGATGCGTGCTCTGGACCACCTGTCCTGGCCAGCACACAGGTGAAGGCAGACAAATAAACAAGGCAGACAAATAAATATATGCATAAACACACACAATTGCATACATGTAGATCTGCATGTATCCATATATAGCACACGTATATACTCACATGTGTGCACACATCTATACATATAGATGTATAGATAAGTATATTTAGCTTTTTAGTCAAGTGACGCAGACTGCTGCAGCTGGAAATAACACTGTCTGCTCATGAAAAGACAGGCGTGTACTTAGACTTATTTATGTGGTAGAAAATGTGTTGGAGGGATGTGAGCTGCCTCAAAGCCTTTGCCAGAGCAGAGGGGAGCAACCTGTGAGACACCTTGGATGCGTTTGCATCTGGGAATAATTATTTACTGTAAGACTGATCCCACCATGAAATACCTGGAGGAGGATCTCCTGCTTCAGGACGGGATTCTGGCAGGTGGGAATGTGTGCCCCATGGCCTCACTGTGATGCACAGGAGTCCCCAGTGTGTGGTGGGGAAGACTTTTCTGGTTGGTAGGAGGTGAGCTGCTCTGTTTGACCTGAGACAGGCAGAGGAAGGCACCTGACGCTGGATGCTGGCATGCAGGCATATTTATGAAAATGTGTAGCCTGAGTTTGGGAAGGCGACTGAACCTTAAGGGTGTTGTTAATTATTTTGTGTTTTCTAATACCTGTCTAGAGTCCAATAACTGACTTTTGTGAAGGTCCTTTTCTGAAAATGATGGCCCTTCATTTTGAATGACTGAAACCATAGGGGAAAAGTCTAGGACTTCACAGCTCTTCAGCTCTGCACCAGTGCCTTAGACATTGCAACTGCCTCTGTAAAATGGGATGAGGCAGAGGATGGATTGTGCTTTGCCACCTCAGAGAGTGTGTGGTACCTCGGCACAGTACAATGTACATAGGACCCTCCCAGAGAGGGAGCAGCAGTGGCTGAGCTGTCTGCTCTGGGCCAGTGGCATTGCTGTTGGATCAGGGCAGGTATTTGGCTCACAGCTGACTCGGGGAGAAGGAGCAAATGCAAATGCTCTGCATAATACATAATATACCCACAGGTCAGTGAGCATCGCACACCGTGCTCTACGGCTGCGCTGCAAAGTGGGAGTCTGCTCCTGTTCCCAGCCCAGGAGACTTGCTCTTTAGCGAAAGCCGTGGGGGCTTACGCTGAGAAGGTCTGCGGTGCAATCCCCGGCCTTGGCAGCGCCGCCCGGAGCCGCCCGGAGCCGCCCCGAGCGCTCCGAGCTGCGGCGGAGCCCGGCCGGGGCCGGCGGGATGGATCCCGTGCGGGGCGCCCGCCGGGGCTGGGCGTTCGCGCTGATCCTCGGGCTGAGGGCAGGGTCTCACCTACCGGGCTTTCATTCGGGGATGCCTTGGTTTCAAAGGCAGCTTTTTAGCACTTTGATCGAGGCTCACATCAATTCTTCATGTTCTGTATTAGATATTGCAATTTATATTACGAGAGGTGTTTGAAGTTTCTGAATTTCCCCTCGGCCACCTTTAAATCTAATTTCTAATGCCTTAGCCACTCTAATGAAGTTCTCAGTAGTTTACATTGTTATTAAACCTCTGTTTGGGGAATATAGCTTTAATCCTCATTATATACCAAATATGGGTATCGAATATTCATTGTGTAATTGCAATTAAAAAATACAACCCCCAAAGGATCTTTTATATTAATTTAAATTATCCTGCACTTATATTATCGTTCGAAATAACCTATATTGCTGCAATGTCTTTATTGAAGACATTTCAATGTCTGTAGTTATACTTAGAACTCCTCCTTTTTTCAGTTAAATCCTGTTCTATGACACTGTAGTCATGTAGATATAGACTTACAGCAGTATTATATTTGAACCTTTTTTTTTCACCCTCTTTGTATTTTAAAGAAACAGTTGAAATCACTAATTTTGCATTCAGTGTTAGCAAAAGTAGAGTAATTAATCCAGGCAGCTTTTTCATGCATTTGACAAAGCTTCATGTCACATGAGCTGTTTTCTCTTTATAAGCAGAGACAGATTCTCTACTCCTTGCAAGTATCAAGAAAATCATCAAGATAAATCTCCAAATAACACATTGAAGGACTTTAAAATGCAAAATTTACCGTTTACAACTTAAATATGAAAAAAACCCAATTTATAATCTTCTGCATATAGATAGCATGGTTTGGGATACATTTGCAGTGGATTTCAATAAAGTAAACTGCTAGCAATTTACAAGATTATTCTTTTAAACTAATGTTTGTAGATAATAATACCATCTTATCTTTAATGTATCTCTCTTGATTCTTACACTGAACATCCTTTACAAGGAAAAAAAAGGGATTTTGATGTCGTTAGATGACAAATGCTATATTTACAGATGATGATCTCTGTGTTTGAAAGCTGTGTTAGCTCGCATCATCTCCAAGGTAGAGCCAAGCTTACTGCTGTGTAGCAGCTCAGTTACAAAGACGGGACTCCAGCTGTGGCCTCTGGGAGTCACTACTTGGAGCAGACCCACCAAGACCCATCACAGGCTTGCAGTATGCATAGATATGATTGAATATTTTTATTTAAACATTATGGGAGAAAGCCTAAAAGGTCACATTTCTGCCTGCCACACAGCCCTTTTTTGTTTTTACAGCCATTGTAAGTATTAAATGGAGAAGCTCTCAGGCTAAAATAGAATTAGCATTAAAACAAATTCTGAAATCTGAGAAATTTGGTGGAAATCCATATATTTCTGATGCCCACCCTCACTTTTTTTTGACTGACAAATGGGAGGGCCAGGGGCAAGTTTCATACTTGCTTCCCTGTTTTAAGCACGATCACCAAATGTGAGGGATGGGAAAGAGGACAGGAATGGGAAGATTTGGGACAGCGGAGGAACTGGTACGTTCCTCACTCTTTCTGTGCAATAGCCTGCTGCCTGCAGTCACTCAGGAGAGAAAAGTGTCCCAGCAGTGTCTCCAGAGAGCACAAGCACTCACTTACATGGTGTGAGCTAATGGCTTTTGGAGGCTGAGTACTCCTCTCAAGAAGATATAACCGGGGGCTCTTTGGAGTGGCAGCTGCTACCAAAACCATGGTGGGATTATTTGAACAACAGTGGGAGAGACTTTCTTCTGTTGCAGTTGAAGGAAGCAGGAGAAGGAAGGAAAGTTAAAAGGAGTTCTGACATGAAAGCCATCTCCATGGCTCCTTGTTCCCTATAAAGACTGATCTGGCAGCATTCCAGCTAAAAAGGTGTTTCAAGCCTCTTGTGATCCTCTGGACTTTCTGGACATCATCTGTGTTAGAACTGGGCCCTCCCAGTCTTGTGGTTGAACCTGTCACAGCACATGGACAGCAGGGACTCCACTCCAATGCTTCATGTCCAGGAAGTCTTATTGCCCTTCCTGTTTTATCTCCTGTCTTTCTACTGTGTGCAGCCTGTGCATCACCTGTCCTTAACGCACAGCTTGATTCCCCGGCCACCCACACGGCAGCTGGAGCCAGGAGGCCCCTCCTTTTCCTGGAGTCTTGGTAAGCAAAGCCAGGTGGTGCAGGGGAGTGAAACCCAGCTCTTGCAGGTAGGGCCTGGGCTATCAAGCTCCCCACCTATGAGGTGATTCTCATCAAGATTACCAGGTAGGAAAGCTGGATGCTCTTGGCCCATTCCATTGCTGCCAGAGGATTGGAGCAGCTTGCAGGTACAAGTAGCCCCTCTAATTGAGGAAGGGGAGCAGGCTGTTGGCCTCTCTACTCTTCATGTGGATCAAGACTGTAAGTGCAATGGGATGAGTCAAAGCTCTTGATAAGAGAAGACTTCACCTTGCCTGTGCCTCCCTGTCCTTCCACAGCCCTGACTGAAGATGGAACCACAGTGGTTCTGGTGCCAATGACCCCACATGACTGGCAATTTAATGTTGAGGTTGTCCTTGGGTGTCCTCTTGGGAAGGCTCTTTCCAGGCTGGTTTCTGTGAGCTCCCTGTCTGCAGGAGTTACTTCATGGAGGTTAGGCAGAGCTAGGTTTATGGCAACAGCCCTGGGGAGCATTTTTCCAGCAAGCTCAGGGGTATGGGAATGTTTTTTAATTGCCAAATTTGGCATCACTTCCTCAGGGGCTGGGTCTCAACCTTTAAGTAATGAGCACTCCAGGTTCACTGTCCAAAATTGTACCCACATTTCTTTTACCTGCAGTTATCTTATCTCCATCCCCATCACTGATTCCATGCATAGGCAAGCATTGTTAGTACTGTAAGAATTAATCACATACTGTTTGAAAAAAAAAATTGACATTTGCATTTCAAAACTCTCACCAATTCTAAACATTTATTCTACAAAACTTGGAAAGATTGTAGTTCTGTTTCAAATTATTCCAGCACCGTGGGCATTGCCACAGAATGTAAAATTACAGAACATATGAGACTGAAACCTGACACCCGTTCTTCCCTGTTGTGAAGTGTCGTTGATGAAAAATACACAAGTTTGAAGAAAAAAAATTATGTAGGAGCATGACCTATTCCCAAAGCAGCTAGCCAAATTCACTCATGTTTCAGAGACAGCTGCATATGTAAATAGAGTAGGGGACACTTCTTCAAATACAATCAAATTGGTTTAAAATAGTAAGAAAACATGAAATATCTCCTACAGAATAATCTCCTGATGCTACTGCAAGGAAGTTCAAAGTGTTAGCAGAGAAAAGAAAGGACATGATACTGTTTGAAAGTGTACCTTTTCTGTAATCAAAACAACACAGAATTTAGTGAAATTAGTCCTTATTGCTATTAAAATTCTCCTTCCTTTAAACATTTTTCAACTAGACATTTTTAAGTTTTGTACTCAAAGAGATGACTTTTGCATGAAATGAATAATCTACTCAGACATTTTAGTCCTTTAAAATGATCTAGAAAAAATGGTGACACATAGGTTGAAAGGAGCATTTATACGGAGGTGACATGAGTGAAACTGGAATTGAATATAAATACAATTGTATTAAATGCAAGTATAAATATTAATATAAATATTCAATACATGTAATTTAAAGATCCCCCTCATCTGTGTATTTGCACATATATGTGTGTATATTTTGCTGCACACACAGACACACACATGCTGATGTATCTATGCAATGCTTTCATTTGAAGACTCCAAAATGCTTCAGCAAGTTGAGTATTGTGCTTAGCTGCTCTCCTGTTACAGATGGGGATGTTAAAGTGCAGGGATGTTACATGTGCAAAGCACATTGCTTTCTTGGATGTAATAACCAGTAAATGAGTTCCCAGCTAGCAGAGGAACTGCCTCTGTCACCTTCAGCAAGCCACCTGTTGCTTTTGAATGGAGAATTAGCCATTTTGGTCCAACATTTCATCTTCCCATTCCAGCTGCTAGTTTTCATCCTACCTGAAGCAAGCAAAAACCACAAAGTTCTGACATTTTTCAAACAGAGTAGTCCATTCTTTAAAAAACAAGCCTAACCTCCCATAGTACACACCGTTAATTTCCCAGATCTGGGCCTGCTTCTCACCCGTGCAGCATTTAATTCCTTTCTTAATCTCTTCTTTATCCATAAGTAAGTAGGAGTGTTATTTGAGTAAGGAATGAGCAAGAGCTGTAGGCTTTAGCCTTTGAGTTACAGAGATGAAATAGTTTACACTCACAATATGTTGTATTATTTGAAACAGGCAGATAATATTTTTCAGTGAAAATTAAATTTAAAACATATGTCGACGATCATCCACATCTTTCACAAAACATTGCATGTTCCTGAAGGTCCCTATTTCACAAAGGTTGGACAATTTTAACTTGATTCCCTGAACTGTTCATTTACTCTTCTTTTTCTGATTTGTTTTGCCTCTTGCTCTCTTTTATCAAATCACCTGGAGAGGTAAAAAGGAACTGTCCCACGTAGATGGGCCAGTTCTGGAGCACAAATATCAAGAAGCCCTCCAAAATCCCAGGGCTGCAGAGGTGGCATCCCCTCCCACCCCAGCTTTTATACTGATCTGCTCACTGGTCCACCAAGGAGTCCAATTTTAAGACATAAGTTTGAACATTCTTTGCCAGCAGTGTCTGGGAAACAGCAATAAAGGAAAATCTCTCCACTACCCATATGGGCTGCCTTTGCTGTAGAACACGAAACCCTGGCAGACCCCCCCATCTCCTTACTCCTTCCTCTTTCACACCAAAAATGCTCTTGGAGGAATTTAATTTTAACTGTTTCTTCATCACATTGTAAAGCAAGCATTGCTACGGGTTTCTGTGCTGGATGATCTACTGCTCACAGCAGCCCAGCTTCACTTCCCTCCCATTTGGGGAGGCTGGGGCAGAGCAGAGGTGCACACTCAGGTCTGTGGTGGACCTCAAGGTCTGCTGAGGACCAAACTAAAGTCTCAGTTCCCCTGAGCCTGACCCCTATAGCCCTTGACCCTGTTCCACTCTCAGGTGTTTGCTTCTAGGGGCTTCAACCTGGGCTGCTAACCCCATTGCCTCCTGTTAACCCCAGTTCTCCACCACTTTTTATTCACTGCTGCCCATTCTTGCTTTCCAGGCTCCTTCTCCCAGTCAGCCCTGCTTCCTTCTGGCTCCCAGCCCACCTGTCTTGAGCCATGTCCACATCTGGGATGAACATGGCTGGGGCCTTGGAAATAAGGAGCAGCTAAAGGGGCCTGCCTTATGGGTAAGTGGGGAAAAAATGTTCCAAGGGCTGGGTGGTAGTGGGGTCAGGGGGGACAGAAAAGAGGAATGAACTTCACCTCAAATCTGGTGGCAATCAGAAGGACCTCGATACTAGAGGTACTAGAGTCAAAACTGTGGCAAGATAAAGGTTTTAATAGTGCTCATTCCCAGTATTTAAGGTGGTGGATCTGCAACAAATGCTGTATTAACTCCAAATATATTTGTAAAACACTTTGGTTTCATCCCCTTTATAATAGTTACACTGAGATTTTGCTGAATAGTATGCTCCTCAGTATTGCCTGATTCAGAGCCAGGTTTATAAAGACATTTAGGTGCTCCTTCCCACTGATTAAGGAAGTAAAAAGCCTAAATTGGTTTAAAAATCTACCCTTGAGAGCTGCCACGTGTGTCTGGGCACTCGGAGCACTTTAAGATTTATGGCATATAAAGACCCAGTGAAGATCAGAGAAATTCTTTGCCAAACACAAATGGCAATGAGATGTACTTTGAACCATCAGTACTGCCTTTAATTTTCTTCTCTAAAGATCAGTGTCAGAGAAGGATATAGTGAGTCTGTGTTTGGGGGCCAGTTCTTCAAACTGGGTCTGATGCTGCTGCCATGAGACTGTTGTCCTCAGCAGAAGCCAGACCAGATCTAAACAACTTACTCAGTGACACATGGCAGTGACTTACCTGACACAGATCTCCTCTGGTTTCCATGGGCTCAGGGGAGAAGGGAAACCTCATGCCCACAGAGCAGCAGAGAGCTGGATTGCAGCTGGGCTGCAGGCACTGTGTGCCAGCCAGTGTGCTCACCAGCACTTGTTCAGCTCTTGGCTCTAACTGGAAACTTGGGCTTCTCCTGCCTAGATGGTAATGCCAGGCTCTCTGAGGTACACCCATTTATCTATATCAAATGGGAAGGTGGAAACAAAAGATGCTTCAAGATGCCCGAGTGATGTTTTCTGTTTGATCTGATTAAACGTATTAGAATATGTTACAAGCAAAAAATGGCTTTTTCAAACACATTCAATTTCTTTCAGTCCATTGGGCTTACAAGACTAAATAAACCCTCTCTTATTGCTTCATAATATCAATAATACCCCTGAAATCATTCTGCACTTAATGAGCAATTTAAGAGCATTAAATGCTGTGAACAATCAATTTGCTGGGTATTATTGTGCTTCTGTTTATAAATGTCTAATTATATAGGTCAGACTTGCTCGTAGCCCATTACCTTTGGTAGCCAGTTGCAGACCTCTGACTCAGCACAGTGAAAAACAATTCCTTTATAAACCTCTCCCAGAAACAACAGCAAGACCAGAGTACCCATACAACTCTCTAGTTTTTGCTTTGCCATCAGCATGTGGCCCCCCATTCGTGTCCCCACCACCCCGTCCCTGTGCATGGCAGCCCCTCCACAGGCAGGTAATGAGGAAGGCAGAGCTGTGCTGGAGAGGGGAGCACCACACGCCTTGGCAAAGGTTTCCCATAAAGATCTGTCCTCTAGCTGCGGATGCAAACTCAAGCTGGTCGTGCACACAACTCCAGCATGCCGAGCCCACTACCCCTCGGCACAGCCAAATGTTTCAGCAGCTGCCCTTTTGTCCTGTTTCTTAAATAAACAAAGAACAGATACAAATTAATGACCTAAATTTATGGCAAAACACACTGCCTTCCCAGAGCAAATAGCCTTAAAAGAACAGATGTTAAAATAGCATTTTGTACTCAGAGAGAGAAAACGGCTACCGTGCAAATGGAAAAGCTCAGGACGTGTAGAAAAGAGAAGCTAAAGCATCTAATTGTGCCACGCCGCCTCCCGCTACACCACAAACCCTGTAACCCTCTGATGGTGCCTTGCACAGAATAATTATCCTCCCTGGGGCATTCCCCATCCCTTCTTGCCTTTTCTTACAATCCCAGTAAACTTTCTCCTTTTATTCCTTTATATTCCTTTTGGAGATGAAAAGAGCAAAATGATCATTTTGCCAGCACATTAAACAGCGACTGGCAATCCGGTGCTGTAATCCTCAATGTAATTTAGCCCGGAAGAATTGTGCTCCCGCAACGCACCGTCTCAACAAACCATTCCTTTGAATTACCTCATTGTTTTACCCCAAAGGGTGCATTCATCATGCAGGAGAGATTATTACTCACTAATTTTTCTGCTGAGAATTATCTTGCCAACGCCTATATTTAAGCATTGTTAATGATATCCATGCACCAAAAAAATAAAAAAGTAATTAAGATGGATAGAGAGCTTTGCAGAGCGAGTTGTTATTTTGTTATTTATTTATTATTTTTGCACAAAAGCAGGGGGAGACACAATCATGCACAGGAGGTGAACGTGCCTTTCGGGCAGCAAGCAGTCTCTGCCATCCAGTGCCGGCAAAGGCAGGAACAAGCGGCACCGGGTCATGGCGAGAGGAATTAGAAGGCATCTCTGTTTTCCTGCCCAGTAAGTGCATTCTGTTTATACTACACCACATTGTATTTCTAGTCTTACTCAACATTTTAATATACATTTTCTTGTCAGGCGTCTTGGCAATCGGGTACACGACTTGCAAGATGGACTGAGAATTCCACAGGTGGACTGATTAGTGGGTGGCATTTCTGAGCTCCAGCAAGCTGTTAGCATTATGTCTGTTTGCTTTAGGTACAGATGTGAAATGATTTGACAGTCAATCTCAAAGTGTGTGTGAGTACTTGGGCTTTTTTATGCTTTTTTTTTTTTTTTTCCCTTCTTGGTATGTCAAACTCTTCTTATAATACAATCCTCATCCGTCTGGTTGTCCATTGAAAAAGCATCCCCCCCGTACCCCCCTCCTGTAGCCAATCTGGATGAGTCATGCATTATTCAGGAGATATAATTTGTAAGTGTCAGAAGTGGCTTTGGTTTTTTTTCCTGTTCGCTCATTTGAGGACCACAGCTGTCGCGACCAGGAGTCCTTGCCGGGCACGAGGGTTATCCCACCGCAAAGGCGAATTGTTTCCTTCGGGTAACTTGTCCGAATGCAAGTTCCCTTAACAAAGCCGTAGTCGTAAGCAAATGGTGTTTGACAAGTGGAATTTTCTGTTGACTTGCTCATTTCATTTCCTTCTTTTGGCAGAAACATTTGGAACTTGATTTTCTTGCAGTTACTATGAGCCCAGAATAATAACTCCTAAATCAACACTGAGGAGGTGGAAAGGTACAACAACACAAACACTCAGTAACAGTCAGGACAGCGACATGGAAATATGAGTTGACATGCAGAATAACCACAAGTGGTGCATAATTTATTGATTGCACCTTGTCATGGGAATGATGAGCTCTCAGCTAGAGGAATTATATTTTATATATTTCACAACTTTGGGGAAAAATATAAATATTATATATACAAACTGCATATACACTAACTAATGGATAGAGCAAGATTCCTATTTCCAGTTAGTGAAAAAATTATGTGCATCACAAGGCAATGTTTTCTGGAGCTGGGTAAGCCCAGGAGAGGAGATGCAGGAGGGTGGTGAAGGGGGATACAGTTCTGTAGCATTACTACTTGGGTGTTCAGGTGGACATGGTAAGGTTAGAGCCACTCCACTTTAGTCTTAAAATTCCCCTAATGCTGGAAACCAGCTGTATTGTATTGGAAACATTAAGTATAAAATTGCTTTAGGTTTCAATACAGTATTTCAGTTGTGTAGTATTATATACATGAACTTGTAAGAAAAGTGCAGATTGAACTCGTGTGTGGAGACCAGCAAACTACCCTGGAGAAGCAGGGTGAAAGGTCTGAGAAGTGTCCATTTCTTATCAACTTTCAAGCTTTCAACCAGGCGGGTACTCGAGCCTCCCTGGCTAGGTACAACCCAGCAGCTCCTTTCTCCTCTCCACATTCTATTCGTTTTCAGCACCAGGAGAGCTGCTTTGCTCCCAGGCTGGGGCTGCCCCCCTCTCAAAGCTGTTGCTGTTTCCTCCTTGTTTTACTCCCTGGGTAAGCAGGGCACCAACTGAAGCAGACTGTTCCCTGTCTCTGGCAATCACACAGCCAGAAGAGGAGGCACAGACACAGCACTGTTTGCTGAAGGACGGTGGCTCGGGCTCAGGGTGGGCAGTCCACAGGCACACACATGAGGACCAGCGGCTGCTCCACCAGCAGTACCGACTCGACTGAATGGTTGAAACCCACAAATAAATGAGAAATCCAAGTGTTCACCCCACACAGTTTTCTTCCAACAGGTTAACCAACTGAAAAATCAGCTTCCACTACTTAAAATAAATTGATTTTTCCTCTTTCTACATTGGAAAAAACTGTAAGTGCTTTGATTTCTGCTGATTACCTACTACAGCACTTGAGTTACAACCCTGGAGTCAAAGCTTTCTCCAAGTAGAAAAGCTGTTTCTCCAAGTGCTTCTTTTTCAGTGCTATGAAGAAACATGTCAGAGGAGGCATGGCAATGCACTCCAAATGAGAAGCAGGGGCTCAGCTCAGTACTTGCTGGTATCAGCAACAGATTTGTCTATATCACCTTCTGCAGCTAGGAAAGTTGCTGCCGTGCATTTGCCATTTAAGTTGTGAGCTGGTTTCGTGCTGCTTAAGGAACAGCTTAAGTTGGAATAAAAGCAGCTTCATGGGAAGAAAGCAGTAACAAAGCCTTGGGTACCACAAAATCACAGCAGAAAGGTATTCCTCAGTGTAGCTAAAATGAAAGAGCCTTCAGCAGAAAGCTGGTGGTCCTGCTCTAGAGAACAGCAGCTGCTGCCTGGGTGACATGCACCTTGGTTTCAATGTGCTCAGGGTCCACACAGACTGTGACACACATTTTGCTTTATTTTCTCCCTCCAGACCCAGAAATGTTTATCACCCTGCTCCAGACAATACATATCTCACAATTTCCCATGATTTACAATTAAATCTTGTCTCACAAGTGGAAATAATTTCTGAACTGTTTATAATGCGAATGTGATGGAGACCTATGACTAAATATCTCGTTTATTATTTTGCATTAGTCCTCTGACTTTTTATGAGGTCTCTCTATGTTAAAAATAGAGAGCGCTTCTGTTAAACACATATTTCGGGTGACCTTCTCAGAATAAGAAATTACCAGGCTGAATGCACCCAGATGTGAATCACAAGGAGTATGTGGAGGGCTGCAGGAATAAGCAAAGGCCAGTGTGCAGATGCGGCTGAGGGCTGCAGGGAGGGAAGCAGGGTGGGAGGACACAGCTCCCCCCGCTGCGCTCCACGGCCGCTCCACAGGCACCCGACGAGCAGCCAGCAGCAGCTGACTCACCTCGGCGGCTGCCAGGGGTCTCTCTGGCACAGATAAACTCCCTGTGAATTTAACCGGGTCTGCCTTCCTTAAGGCAGAATTATTGAGTTGCTGGGTAGGAAGATGCATCGAGTGGGTCCCCAGGAAGGCAGGTAGAAGGCAGCAGGGCTTTGTTAAATGCCCAGGCTTCACCCCGCTGAGCCCGTGGCGTCCCTGGCGTGTGGCTGGAGCCCAGCTCCCTCTGCTCAGCGCAGTTGTCTCTTGCTGTGCTGCTTATTCACACATCCCAGCTCGCTCCGTCTAGCTGCCTGGGTACCGATGCCAGGGAAGCTGAAACACCACAGGCTCTGCAAGCCCACCCAGACCATAGACTCCAAAGTGCATACTGCTGCCTCTTCCTCTGAAATTAATATCTCAACTCGCTAAATTAAAGCAAGCAGGGTTTCACCCAGGCATGTTGTGATCACACCTCCAACTTGCAATATAGATTTACCATGTAAACTGCTAAGCAAGGTACAGTGCTCTCCCAGCAGGAGAAGACAATGTCTGCCTGCAAGGAAGAGGGTGAGAGAGCCAGGGTGCAGAGCCCTTCTCCAAACAGCTCCAGGGCACCTGGCTGCACCAGCACAGGAGACCTGGTACACAGACAGGGGCTACATGAGGAAAGAGGTTTCTCACTTGGAGAGCACTGAAGTCAGAGGCACAGAACATGTCTTATAAAGAAAGCAGAAGCCACCACAGCTGAACAAGGTGAGGCACACAGAGGTTGACCACAGAGCAGGCCACTGCCATGGCTGAGTCCTGACTTGCAAGCCCACTGCTGCCGAGGAGAGTGTCCCAGTATATCCCAGCAAGCGGAGTATTTTAGGAATGTTGCACATCTGCGCAGAGCTTAGCGTTTGCAGGTGGGTCATTTCTTCTGCCCAGCCCCTTGCTGCGCCTCTGCTGAGTGCTCTTCGACGCAGCTTTGTCTGCACCCAACGCACTGCTGAGGCTGTTGGGTTTTTATTCTTTGCTTTTAAATCAGTAGACTTGTTACCATCTTTTAAAAGTGTGAATAGCTGCAACAGAAGCCATCAATTAGCACAAGCAAACAGGGCCAAAGTCCTTCCTTCCTCCTCCCCCACAGCATATTGTGAGGAGAGCTGTGCTCTTCTACTTGGGAGGCTGCTGGAGAGGCTCTGAAGTTGAGCGGTCCCAGTGCCGCCTTTGCATCTGCTCTAGGACGGACAGTACGCTCCGTGCGAGGGAGGCAGGATGGGCTTTCGGCACTGGCACCACGACAACGGGAGCGAGACCAGCTCAACAGCAGCAGCAAAGGAAGGCAATTTTTTTTCTCTTTCTGTTCCAGGGAGCCTTCCAGGGCTGAGGGAGGTTGCCAGAGGTTGCCTGGGTTTTTTCAGTGCCATTCCTCCTTCCCAGTGTTCAAGAAGCTACGGGGGGAAGCCCCTCCAGCAGCTTTGCTTAATTACTCTGATCTATGGAGAGGCTAGAAAAGCCTCTCTGCTGAATAGTTTGCAAACTGGACCGTGTGTGCCAGAAGATTTCTGTTGATTAGATGATGCAGAGTATTAATTAGAATATAGATTATATGCAGGGGCTTTACCATAAGTTTTCTGCCATTTGGTCTGGGCATGTACATTTCTTGCCACATTGCTTTTTCTCCCAGAAAAGCAGTCTCATGGAGCGAGCCTGGCTCCTAACACGGCTCCCATCCAGAAAGGAGGAGGCTGATTGCATTCTCGGTTGTGAGTGAGAGTGCTATTCCCTACCAGCCTGGTGAAGGATGCAAAGAATTACTGTTACATTGACCAAACCCCGCAGAAATGCATAGCTTGTGGGTGAGCTGCACCCCTCCTGCCCGGCCCCTCAGCCACTGCCACCGTGCCACAGTCACTCGGGTCCCCAGCCAAACCAGACATGGGAAGCGCAGTCAAGTGGCCACTGATCGGAGTGCCAGCCTACGCTTGGCATGGGCTGCCCCCGCTCCCTTCTCGAGCCACACCAAATGCGACCTCCAGGGCAGGAGGGTTATTCCAGCCACTGATTACTTAGTGTTTGCTGGGGCCTGGGATTCACTTATCCAGTTCTCTTGGGCCACATTTAGAGTGGCTCTTTCCAAGTGCAGAGGGACATCTGGGATGCAGTTACTGCTGAAAAAAAAAGTAGTACTTTTTCAGATAACAGGGCAGATCAATGACCTGTCTCACCTGCTGCTTGTGCTGGCAGCCACGGGTCCTTGAGAGCAAGGTACAAGAATTCCATTTGGGGCATTTTTGGGAAATATGTGACTCACAGGGGACATTTTTTCCCAAGCTTTAGTTGGCTTACTTACTAAAGCATGATTTATAGCTTATTATCTATATAAATACATATTTTTTCTAGATTCTGTAACCTTTATATGCTCTTCCAAGAATAGGGACCTTGTGGCACACTGGTATACTACCTGTGTTTGGTAAAAATTTTCTAGTGCTTATGTGTCAGTGAGTAGAAATTACAGACTCACAGAGAGTGGACAGAAGCACTGGCTTATCTCTGCTGTGCTATTCACTGTCTTATATACCTCTAATGTGCCCTCTTCCTTATCCTATTTCTAAATTAAACAGTCATTCTGCTTTTTACATCCCTCATTATATATAGAGGTCTTTCCATATGTCTAACATTTGTTTGAGTCTCAATACATCAGACCATGTAACATGCTGATTCACAGAAATCTCACATTCTGTAATGACCCAGTCTTTGAAATCTGCCTGCATTTTAAAAAAATCTGGATCAGATTTTGACTTATCAAATTTTATCTGACCACCTCTTAATCAGAGATTGCTAGGATTGCTTTCAAGTAAGATTTGACCTCAAGCTTTCTCATTTGATTCAAACTCAAGTTTATAAAAACCAGTAACTTTGTTTAGTTCTTTAAAAGGAAGATAAACACTGATGTGTTTGCAGCTTGGAAATGTCTTGCCATTTCCCTTGATCACAGCTCACTTAAAAGCAGGCAAACTGGCCACTGCCCTTGCAAAATACCACCTTCATATTCTAGAGCTGCTTTGCCTTCAAATGTTTCCAAAGATTCTTCAGCCTCACAGACCTCACACTTCTGCAGTGCAAAGTAGTTGCCTTGTGGTGTTAGAAGAGCTCTTGCTGGCCCCTCTCTGGGTGGTGTGGGAGATGCTGAGGTTGGCAGCTGTGTGTCCCTGCTGCTGCTGGGTCCACTAACTCCAGTGTAGCTGCAGGCAAGGCATTTCTGGTCCCATGCACAAACTCGGCTCTCTGGAAAACTGGCCATACAAAATGGCATCTGGCCGGCTTGGTGCTTGCAACTGGAGATACTCAAAGCCATCTGGATCTGGTTCTGCACAGACTGCTCTAGGGAGCCCTGCTTGAGCAGGGGGTTGGACCAGCTGAATTCCAGAGGCCCCTTCCAACTTCAACCCTCCTGTGATCTCTGACACTGTGGTAGCACATCAGACTCCCCTCCTTGGCTGGTCACAGCAGCTTAATCATCAAGCAGCACTGTAGAGCGATGGGTGCTGCAGAGCCAGCATACTCTGCAGTACAGGTTCCTGCAGGGAGGAGAGCTGTGGCCTGGGTCCTGCTGTGGGCTCAGGCTCTGCCCCAGCTGGGCACCTCTGGCCCCTCAGGATTTCCTGCAGGTCAGCACATCTGGGCCAGAAACAACACATCTGTCACATCCTCAGCTGAAAATCAGCTCTTGCTGAACCTGACGCATTTCAGAGTTGCACACAGGTGAACAAGTTGGACTGCTCTAAGTGTAGCTTTGCCTGCGTGCACACATAATGCAGTGCCATGGTCAGACACTGATCGCACTGGGGCCACAGCGGCATTTCAGTGACACATTCCTGCTCACGATACTGAGTTTCCCCATCTCATTCAGGGTGTTGGAGTTGTAGAGGGCACTGACTCACAGGCCACTCCCATTTTTTCATCCCGCAATTCATTGCAAAATGTTACATCTAACTACCTTTGCTTGTAACATCAACTGTGAGGGGTTGTTCCTTCTCTGCCCTGAGGTCCCTGCACATTCATCACCCTCTGTTGGTTCCCTGTGACCCCAGTGTTCAGATCTGTATATGACCAAAACTATCCAAACCTAGGAGTTTTTCTATGTGCTAGTCTTCCAGCTACTCTACAGTGCAACCCACCTTGACTTCCATGCTGCTTTGATGTAAAATGTGCCTTGGATCATTCCATCCTTGGTACCCTCTACCTGTTGGCTCTTTTTACATTTCGTACATGTATGGATTTATTTGCTTGCCTTGGCCCAACATCCTACTCATATAAATTATTTCAGTCTTCCCCACACAGCAGTTCTTCAGCTCCATCTTAGAAACATAGTTGCTCTTTTAGAGAAAAGAATTCTCTATTAATTGAAATAAGTTGCTTTCACTTTTACTGGCTTCAGCTTGCCACAGTCATGAGCTTAGGTTCATCTTCATGCTCAGACAACAGATTTGTATGGTATTGAAAGGTTTTGATCCCTTTCCTGGGGGGCTGATCATTGAGCTCTAACACAAAGCTCTGGTTCAGCACCATCCCTTTACTGTTTTTCAACAGAGCTAGGACTAGAGACAGGACGGTTCAGTGCTTGGGACACCGAGAGGCAACGCAAGGGACTGTGCTGCAATCTCTTTCCTGGCACCGGCTTCCCACAAGGCTTGGAATGATCACTTGATCTCTTTGGCTCTGAGTGCCCCAGCGAGGGCTCGCCAGCGCAGTTCCACCCCCCAAACACAGTCACAGCCCACTGCAGCAGGCAGCGGCTTTTTCTCGGACACCCTTAAAAAGCACCCTGCTTCCCGAGTGTAGTGATCTAACCCAAGGCAGGAGTGTTATATCCCTCTAAATGCAGCCCCCATTAGGCTGCGATCAGCAGAGGTACTGTGACAAGGGACGCAAACTATTTCAAACCTTTCCTACTGCTGTGGCTTGCCAGGTTTGCACAGAGAAGTTTTGCTGGCGTAGCCTGGGCCAATGCATCTCCGAACCTTATGGACGGGGGACAATAGGCAATCCAGGCCTCACAGACTATTTAAGAATAAACTCCAGACTGTGAGCTGCTCAGACATCTTGGTTGTCGACTGCATATAGGTGCCATCCTAAAACTGTGAAACTGAATACCCTTAATTTAAAAATTCATGCCCAGATCTGTGCTTTGCCCTTCATCCTTGCATTTACAGAAGGCTAAATTGAGATCCCAGATTTTACATCCAAACGCCGAAATGTTCACAATTCAGGCTCCTGCGAAGGCTTACAGACAAGCACATTTTAGAACTGCATCGTGTAAACTGTTTATGTGCTGAAAGAAAGCCAGGGATTTTGCTAATGACAAAGAAATTGTTCTCTCCTCTGATAGCTGAAAGAATTCCTCTAATGACAATAAACCCCCTCTTTTGCAAATTTGCTTTGGGTAGATGGCAAGATTAAAGAACAAGCAGCCCAGCTATGATTTTTCAGATTGCATAAGTACCTTAAAAAGATGTTCATTATCTAAAGTGACGCCTCTTCCCTAATTGCAATGCCACTATTATGTGAGATTCATTTTTTTTTTCCCCAAGCCCTCGTAGACAGTAAAACCACGTTTTAGCCTCAGGAGTGAGCCTTGCTTGGAGAGGTAGTGCTTGCTAACGGAGATGGGGGCAGGTGTGGGTCCCCCCCGACGGCTGCCTGTGCTGTGCTGCGAGGACCGCTCTGCTCCTGTCCTCACCTCACCCCGTCACATCCAATCTGCTGCCCCAAATCACAAATGGGAATAAAAAGAAGTGCAAAACCCTCGACTGGGAGGCGGTTGCAGAAAAAGCTGAGGCTGACACTGAAAACCAACATCTCCGACAACTTGCACACACCAAGAAATATTTGTTTGTTTGCTTCGCCTCCCGCTCCTCCTGCTCATTCAGCCCCTGGTGCGGCGCCAGGGCCTGGCCACATGTCCCATCCCGGTGGGATAGGGCACCCCGCCGGAGGGGAGCAGCCGCGGCTCCTGCCGTGGGTCACGGGCTGGGAAAGCGGGGAGCTCTGCGGTCCCCGTGAGGAGCTCGGCGCAAGGGAGGCTGGCAGCATCCCTGCCCAGCCACCGCGGGAGGCAGGGCAGCCGCCTGCCTGCGCCGAGGCTTTTCTTCCTGCGCGGAGAAAGGTGGAGACAAAGCGTCTTTCATGCCCGGCTGCACCGGGCGGAATTGTTGCCGGGGCCGAAAGGGCACCCATCAAATCGCGGCGAGCAGGGTGCCCGCAGCGCCCCGGGGCTGCTCCCGTCTCCGCGGGGCAATACGCGGCACAGCCCCCGACAGCGTTTGTGCCTGCCCTTGCCCAGGCTCCCGGCTGCCACCACCACCAGCAAATCGGCTCTTTGGTGCCCCACAACTCGCCCACATTTGCAAGTGTCCCTCAGCGCTCAAAAAGGGCTCTGGAAAGAGACGGTAACCCCCTGCTATCAGCTTTTAGAGAATCGGTGTTATTGGGGCAGGAATTTATTAAGGTTTCTGTTTCTCTTTGAAATACCTAAGTATAACATATGCATCCATATGTACACTTGAAATTGCTGGGAACTCTGTAAACCTTGTCATTTTAATCCTGTTAGATGGTTTATATTTAATTGGTTGCTAGTGAGAGATGAAAATTTCACAGATCTCCTAAAGGAATGAATATTGTTAATCAGCTCATTTAGCAAGGGAGAAGGATACATGTCCTCTCTCTAAACCAGCATTTCACAGCACTGCATGGGTTCCAGTTACTGCAGGAGTCAGCTACCCCTCAAAAAAAAAAGTTGAAAATTAATCCAAAGCTAAATCAATGACATGATTGTATTCCCATTACATTCCACTTAAATGCATATGTTTACAATATCCTTTAATAATAATAATTATTAAACATAGTAAAATACTTCCAAACTTGGCTCATGGCATCGTTGTACTTCTAGTGGAAAAAAAATTATCTGAAGCCCTGTCAATATGCCACTTCCTCCTCCCCCATCTTTTAACAGAAGCAGCCTCCAGTGAAATAATCCAAGCTGTGTTCAAGAAGTTGGCAAGTGGGTCCAATTAAATGTGGTTTTAGTGTATTCTGGCATTTGCATATCTAGTTTGCCAAGAAGTAATGTTTTAGAAAAAAAAAAAAAAAAAACACACCACAAAAAAACCACACAAAAAACCCCAGCGTTGGTCCAGACAGAGAGTGGATGATGTGATGCATCAATGAACTTTGTCCCATGAATCACAGTGGTTTAAATGAATAAATAAATAAATAATTTTGGTCTCATCTATTGCCCCTTTTTGGCTAACAGGCTTTACAATAATCTGAATGCCCTGTAAAAGACAACACACAGAGGGAATATTAGAAAATTAATGCAGCAGAAGAAAAACCAGCTTTAATATTTAGTGAGTCATTAAAAAACTTAAATCACAATGACCTTTATTTAACGGAAATATTTAATGCCTTAGCGGAGCCGTTCTGCAGATAAACAGTGATTAAATAAAGCAGTCCATCAAAACAGCGCCTGTTCCCCAGGACGCAGAGCTGGGAAGTCAATCGGCGTTCGCGAGCGATCGCTCACCGCTGCTGCGAGCGGCGCCTCGGTTGTTGTGGCTCCTTGTCCTCCCGTCAGGAGCACAACTGCAGGCACCTCCTGGCACCCCAGCCCCTCCGTTCCCTCTGCCCGTGGGTGCTGTGCAGACCCCCGGGCGTGGGAGCTCGGACGTCCCACTGCCCCCAGGCCACACCTCTGCCATCATTGTGCGGTGCCAGCGAGAGGCCACAGGTGCAATCCCTCACCTTATTCATCGCTACAACCCAGAGAAAAACCCCAGCAGAGGAAGGATATTTGGAAAACAAAAAAACCCGCCCCAAACCCCTCGCGAACCCTAATTCTCCACAAGGCTAAGCGTAAAATGATGTTTAATGTATACTGGCCATTCCTTTCACTCATTTATTCCATAGCCAGGACAACCTCGCTACAAAGCAAGGAGAGTTAATTAATAAAACGAGGCAGCGTGGGGTTATATGGAATCTTTAAAGCCTTTATCAGTTTGCCAGTCCATTAGCGGGGCTGCATTCTCCGCAAACTCCCTGCTCCAATATGTGCAGCAGAGCAGTTAATTTCTTTTGGACTCAGTCTATGGCACCAAGCTGCTTTTTTTTTTTTCCATCTTTATCCAAACAAACTATTAAATAATCAACAAATAAGAATATTTAACCCAAAATAATGAGAGGAATGATCGCTCGCCTAAAAACTATAAATTAAAGCTATCCAGTCACAAAAGAAAGTTGAGTCATCCATTAAGCAACAAAGGAGAAGGAAAAAATAGATCTCACTCGGATGTTTTTGTGGCATTGGTTGGCTTGCAAATGTGCCCAAGCCGAGGCCCCTGGAGGATGGACGGCTGGAGACTGGAATAGCTCCGAGACCATCATCAGGCAAGAGTTTCCAAAATATTAGAGTATGACCCAAAAACCAAGTAAACAAAAAGATGAAGGCCACTGTGTCCCTCACTCTGACCAAAGTGTAGGGTAGGGCCTGTCGTTTGGAGCTGGCTGTGGATGGGGAGCCCTCATCCAAGAGCAGCACACGGCCTGGAGAAACGCACTGTGCAGTGTGATATGGCAAAGCCCAGCTGCACTGAGGGGTCAGGCCACCCTGCACTGGTGTCACAGCGTCCTCACACTTCACCAAAAGGCTGGGGAGGGGGTGATGAAGGGACCTCCCTGCATTGCTGCCCCACCATGGGGCCAGGAGTGCATTCCTCTTCTTCCCCATGAGGAGAGCAACAGAGCCATGAACCTGCCAGCTGCCTGTCATTGCTGACCTCGCTGCCCTGTGTGGCTGCTGCAAGCTCAGGCAGCAGCACTTTCCTAGGGACTGCAATGGAAAGCAAACCCCAATTTTAGGAGCAAACTCCCCTCCCTGTTCCCTCCTTCTCCTCACCACCCCCCACCAGTCATGCACAAGAGCTGTGCTTAAAAATGGGGGGGGGGGGCATTTTGCAGTGATTTCCACCCCCCCAGCTGTATTTCTCAGAGTAGTTTTCTTGTGGATGCTGTGCTAACAAGATGCTTGACAGGCACCAGGCTGCGCGCTCACAGCCACGCTGCCGACTGCCGAAATTCACAGCCCGCTTCCACACGGCACAACGGGAGAAAGCCTCCTTCGCGGCATGTGCCCGGGATGGCAAAACGGTCTCCCAGGGAAAATGAGGCTGGGGAGGTGGAAAGGAAATGGGGCAGTTGCAGGAGTATGCACATAACCTGGAAAAATCCTACAGCTGAAGTCATCAGCCCTTCCTTATTTTTCTAAATAAATAGCGTAGACAGAAACCAGGGGTTGCAGCAAGTGCCCACTGAAGACCAGCAAGTACCTCAGAAGGATCTGTGATGGAACAAACACTTCCATAATTAACTTAATTTCTGCCCAGAACCCAGGGATGAACTTCTATTTAACCATACTCCTCCGGTGTTCTCCAGAGGACTTGAAAATTGTTTTCTCTTAGCAACAAATAACTCTGGGAGAACGCGTTCAAATCGGATCTGCCGACAGCAGAAAGGCGCCGAGCCAAGCCTAACATCAGGCATCAAACATGGTGCACAAAGGGGCTGGAGAGGTAGCACAGAAGATGTGATGAAAACACTCTGAAATATCAAACCTTGCATCCAGCCTCAGGAAAAACATGACTTTCACTGATGACTTTCATTCTCTCTTTTTTTTTCCTTTTCATCCTTCTTCAATATGTTCAGTGGCTTTGAATTAGCCACATCATTTTACCAAGCAACACTGGCCACAGACTTCCCACTCCCAATGCCTCATTCAGTAGGAGAGCATGAGAAAGCCAGGGATCTCTGCTCCAGGGATGGGGTCTTGCACTGCCCCAACAATGAGACTTCAAGTGTGGGCTTCAAAACCATGATTCTGACATCTGTAAAGTTATGAGGAGGAGATTTGCCTTTCTTTGTTCAAAGTTTAAAAAAAAAAGGAAGAAGCCTTTGAGATGAATTAAAAATGTTTCATCCTCCAGGACTGCACCAGGAGTGAGGCTCCCAACCTTGCCGTGGTATATTGCTTCCTTCCTAAGAACCAGAATAAAAAAAAAAAGGGAAAAAACCCTCATAATGCTTTTGTCCTTAATAAGAATCAAAGTGATGTAGAAAACAGTCTTTATACCTCCCATTCCCATAGCCTGATTAATGTGCTCTGTCTTTCAACATGTGCTTTCCCTTAAACCTCATTTTTCTGTAATTTCCTTCATTCTTTTAACAATGTGCTTATCCCTCTTATAAAAAAAAAGAAAAAGCCATTCTTTACAGATGTTGCCTCTCTTCTCACCACAGTCCAAAGCACAGGCTCATCCTCCTTCTTCTAAATGAAAGGAGATGAGGTTGTTTCAAAAGGTGAGCATCAATATTAAATTTTAGCAATACATGGTAAACGGATGTTTTTGTAAATAATTTTTTCCTGCCCCAGACATATTCCTACCCTGTTCTGGAAGTAACAATAGCTACCCAAAGTAGCTGGGTATTTCCAAAAGTGAAATTTTGCCTGCCATTAATGCAGGCAGTTTGGGGCTGAAAGGATCTGGCTCAGCTATGAACAACTGTAGGACCTATCAAAGGCTCTTGATAAAAAAAATCCTAAAACACTAAATGGTCGTGCTTTCATGTGGGGGAGCCCTGAATCTGAAGAGCACCAACCTAAAATAGAAGGCTAACATTAGGACGAGTGCTAGTCATCTACTCACTGTCTTGAAGGTGACTCATATGTAGCTCACAGTCAGGTAGGTCCCAAATCTTAACACCTCCGCTCACCCTCAGGCTCACATTCCATGAAGAAGGGTTGGGAGACCAGACCCTCACATCTGTCACACTTCTTTTTAAATAGCATTGCAGTACTGCACCCAGGTATCCAGCTCCAGACCATCCAGCAGCATTCCCAGTTCAGAGTACAACCCTTTAAAATCAGATTATACCCTCAAGTACTTCTGAGAATTGCACATCCACAGGCCCAGGGCAGGCAGGGAGCGCTGCCATCTCCATTCTCTGCTGAGAAAGCGTGAGCACAGTTGCTTTAATGCCTTGTTTGAATCCACGTTATCCAGCGTCTTCCCAGAAGCAACGCTTCAGGCATTTTCGATCCCTCTGGCAGAAGCGTGCCCACAAACCTGCTGGTGTTTGGGATGAAGGTGCCATTTGCCACAAGCTGCCGACCCCTGGCCATCCTGCTGGTGGGAGCAGGGAATGGTCTGGCTCGGCCCCACAAACGACCCCAGTTCTGCCTCATGCCCTCACCCCGACACCACAGCCTCAGGCTGCAAGGTGAGCGCGGCTCTGCTGCGCTTCCTCTGCTCAGCAGGAATCCCACCTTTGCTTTCACGCTGCAAACTTCATGTTATAGATTAGAGGGAATAGGGGAGCACATTAAAATTAGCAGTCTTAAGGAAAAAAAAAAAAAAAAGAAAAAGAAAAAAGCTTGATCTAGTCTCATTTTTAACTACTGGCTACGGACATGAAAGGTTTCTTCACTAAGATTTTAAAATGCATGGGTTTCTTGATCCAAATTTAGCCTAAGAATAACAAATTTGCTGAGTGAAATACTGCTATATACCATTTGTTTCCTCACTTTTTTTTTAAGTTTTGTTTTTGCGAGACTTTTCCAATCATTAACGAAAAGTAAAATAATTTATGTTTATCACAGTAAATTGGGCAAAACACAACTTCAGGTTCATCTTGTGCTTCAGGAGCCTTTCACTTTTAAGTATTTAGTAGCAGTCTTGAGAAAACCTTGAAAGTAAGTTGCAATGAGTTATCCAACACTTACAGAGGTATGTTGGTCTCTCTGTCAACAGGGAGCCCAGTGTTCCTGTGTTCATTAAATAATATCCTCATAATTAATACAGAGATGAACAACTCTTCATTTCTCCACAAATTAAGAATTGCCTAGTTAGTCTCAGCTTGTTAAATCACAGATTTTTCTTAAAAGTCACTCAGTCATTTGAAAATAACGAAATACTGGTATTTATAGTGTTTTCAAGCTGTCGTGTTTTTAATCCTGAAAATCATCTATGAACAGAAATCATATTTTGGATATATGGTGCCAGTCAAACTACTTTAAAAAAGAGAGAACAAGCTACAGAAAATTAAGACCTGGTAGCTATAGCCTATGAAGACAGAATATGTTTCATTAAGACTTTAACTATATTTTTCTATCTTGGTATGAATTTCCAAAATTATCTCAACATGAATCCTCACTAAGTGTGAATACATGGCAAATGTAGTTGAAAATAAATTATATCTTGTATGATAAACCTCTATCAGTTTCAAGGAGTTTTATTTATAGATAAAGTACATTTTTAAAATGGCAAAAAAAACCTTTGTAAAATGTATATTGGGAACACATCCAAAAGTTTAAAAAAAGGAGCTTTAATGCTAAAATTGAAGACTATTTGACAAAAGCACATAAAAGCATCGAGACTAGCTTTTATTTTCTTAATAGATATAAATAAGACTTAACAAAACTGTATTTTGGGAAGGTTGTGAAAGAAATATTTAAATCCCTATCTAGATTTACATCCAGATACAGTGTATACCATGCCGTGGAGCTGTTTTGAGACAGTTAAGCCTTTTAATATAACTCCTGTAGTACTGAGGCAGTAACATATTGCTTTACCAGCTAAATCCTTTCGGAAGTCATGATGTGCATGTAACTTGCTCTTTAAATATTTTACTAATTTAAAGCTGGGTTTCATGCACCGGGTTGTTATGGCTGGGGATGTGCTGTCTAAATCCCTATCTGGCATGTTCTGGACGTGGCATAAAAAAATCCTTCTTGGTGCTCAGATTAGCACTGATAACTGCAGGAATCACAAGCAAGGTTGCACAAGACCCCGTTGTGTTGGCTGCTACGTATGAACACTAAACACTTCTTCTAAAGATCTTTAAGGAATTACTCGGGCTATGATTTTGATGCACACCTAGATAAAAATTAGCAAGATATTTTTAACTACTTCCTCACATGCACACACATATGTTCATATCCAGTATGCATTTTAAAGCACAACAGTGAGTTTAAGAACAGTGCACATTAAAACGTCCTAAAAAATATTCACCAGCTGTATTTTGCATTCAAACATTTACTTGTTTCCTGCAGTCCCTGAAGTACCCAATCACACATTACTTTCAGTTCCGAGGCTATACTGCATACCTTCCTTCTCCTTTGCAGCCCCAAGCAAAACCTTGCTAAACCCAGGCTGTAATGTCTCAAAAAGAAAAGAAAATTTGGCCCCCCGGTAACAGCTGCGGTACAGGAGAGGCATGAAGTTTGTCCCAGTGAGGGACAGTTTTACACAGGATTGAGGACTTGTGTCCCCCTGCCACAAATGGTTGATGTTAAAGAGTTATCAAGAATGAAAACTGTGTCCATTATGCATGAAGAGGCCGGTGTATTAGTGGAACAACTGTGTTCTAAGGAAAACAAGACTGAAAGCAAGAAACTGAATTAAAACAAAATGAACCTGAGGATAATAAGCAGACAACTTAAATGAGTTCAGTTGGCGAGAAAAATTGACTAACCCAAGAAGGTCAATGTAAGAGAAATACTCCAGCTCAAACATTGATTATTTTTGAAAACAATAAATATATTTGTTTTTGGTTTTTTTTTTTTCCCAAACATCTCTGTTACTGGAAACCTCTGCAGCATTTGCCATGCCTGCCAGAGTTCAGCCTGTAGCACCTTTGGCTTTCCCGCTGCCTGGCTGTGCAGAAGGCTCACCCCTCTCCTGCTCCGGCAGCGCCGCATAAGCTGCCGAATATTTGCACCAAGAGCATTTCACTTTGCAAATGATTGAAAGTAACCCTTCCTTTTTAGCCTATGAGAACAAAATGGATAATCTTTCCAAAAAGGACCATTTCTCTTTGGTAAGACCCATTTACAGGTTTAGCTGGATTTTATCATGCTAGCAGGAGCTGCTGACTGTAGATTTCAAGGAGCAGGACTCTTCTGTTTGTCCACATTTGCTAACAAAAGGGAACCTTTCCATCTTCAGTTCAAAAACACTCATACAAATAAAGGATCGGCTCCTCTCTTACCATCTAGAAAATATTCTTTACTACCAAAATCACTACATTTAATGACACGATCAAAATCTGAATGAAGAAGTACAAAATTTTCACAGGACTCCTGAAGTAGAATATTTTTTAAGAGTCCAAAAGATTTATGCATTGTTTTTTCCTCCCTTTAAAAATATAAAAAAAATCTGTTAAAATTCACATTTACTGTGCCAGTAAGAAAACCTTAATGCTTTGGTTAGATATCTTTAATAAAAGCCCATACTCTGGATATATTTCAGTTTGGAAATCACATGGACAAAGAGTGCTAATAATGTATAAATTTGAGAATCTGGCTACAGAGAATTATACGACATTTTAGCACCAGTTTTCTAAATTTAGGCTATTTTTTGCAGGACTGAAACATATTTTACCTTCATTCTGAAGGAATTTGGATTGCTTCAAAGTGAGAGGAGGGAGCAGGAGCAGGTAGAAATTTTCTCCCCTTCCAAGTTTGCCTCAGCTACAAATTGCTGCAGCTTCACTGATCATAAAACAGTGGGCTCAGAGTTTCATTTTTGAGTATGCTAGAAAAATGTATTTTTGAAGTTTTTTATGCTTATTAGGAATCAATAAAAAAGCTAGAGCAATTGATTATTGCAGATTCAGCCGGGGGAGGTGGGAGGCACTCAGTCCATTGCCAAATCACTTGCTCTATTATCTGTAGAAGGAAAGCAGAGTTACGCTGTCGCAGGGAGAGAGAACAGCAGTGCCCTGCCCAAGCAGGTGAGCCAGCACGGGGCAAAAGGGAATCTGTAGCTTTGTAAATTAATTTTAAAATTTTGCTGAGGCTTCCAACAAGGCAATGCAAGTTTTGAGGGAGTATACTGGCTTCATGTAGGGTCAACAGAAGTACATGCGATTGTTTGGCGCTCATTTTTACCCTAAGGCAGGAGAGCAGGAAAAACAATGAGGAGCCCTTCCCTTTCTTGGCCAGAAAGTTTTGTTTTAAACTCCTACCAAGTTTTTCAAATTGCACCTAATACAAACAGATCTCAGTAAGTAGATGGTCTGCTCTGCTCTGCCTGGTTCAAGTCTCTGTCCCACCAAACCCCTAAGCTTCAGTTTGGAGCAAACACTAATAACTAAAAGAATATTAAGCTGTTATTGGCAGTGATTTAAAAAAAAAATAGCCAAATTATATACTTAGCATTTTCCCTGTGAGTCAGTCTAGAAGTACTCACAGTTAAAAAGTGATGACTATCAATGGTCAGAGAAAGTTGTCTGAACCCGTGAAGTTTAGAGCGTAGCTCCCATTCCCGCGCCTTGCCTTCAAACCATCATGGCAACACGAACGGTGAGGATTTTGTAACCACAATATCCTCAAGCCAAATAAAATGCTTATTCATGCTTCATGACCTAGGGACTGTATTAAAAAAAAAGAAGGGGAAAGAAGAAAAATGCTACAGCTGTTTAGGTAAGTCAGTACATTAAACGCTGTGGCGCGAAGCAACACACGGGAGTACGTTTCATCTTTTCATTGAAGAAACACTTGGACGGCCACAAGTGTGTGCTACACGCGTACAACCCATCTCTAGATAAACCAAAGTATAAAAAATATTTTCAATTATTTTGTCACTAACACCTAAGTTATGTTTTCCGTTCCCTTCTGAAGAAAGACTCCTTCCAAGTCTAGTTTTATTTGGGAATCTACAATCCTTGAAAATCTTAATGTTGGAGAACAAATGGTGAATCTGCCTGGAGCCACAGCCAAAGCTCATCAGCTGCACAGATTTCAGCACTGCAATATTAGCAGTCTTTCAGTCTTGACGATACTTAAACCCATCTTAACTACACATAATATTCTACCTTCTGAAAGCCTACAGAAAAGGTCTGCTGCTAGAAAACAGAGATGCTGCTATGAGCTAATTGACAGAAGAAAATATTTTCAAAATATTTCTTAATAACACAAAAAAAAACCACACGGCAAACACAGCAAAGGGTGGCTGTAAATTGTTATAAAGAATAAAACAGTGAAAAACATCATTTTGGCTACGTGCAAATTACCGCCGATGTAGGAAGATAAGCAGAATGGTTTAGGCACCGAGATTCACTTGGTCACTGCACAACTTGAGTTGTACCTAGGCAGATGAGAAGTGTAATGAAATGTTTAAATTAAGGTATTTTTCCCCCCATCAAATTGGCCCTGCTGTCTCTGTTCCAGCCTTCTAATTTAGCTCCACTTTTGTATTCCCATTGGGCTCCACAGCGCTGGTCTCGTTCCTAGGATAGAGCAGCTTAAAACAAGAATTCTGGGTATATCCTGCAACAAGCATCTAAACTGGGTCTTTTTCAAAGGTTTAGCTAAGCTTACACTTTTTTATTTTTAGAGAAACATTTAGTCTGTAAGAGAAATACCTGAAAGATTTAGGATTATTTCAATTTTCCTCTGTAGTCCAGACAGCTTTGATGCGTTACCAGTAGTTTGGACATTTTGACTGCCTACTGTAGCACTGACAGCCAGTCAGCACCCGGCCAATGCTTCAGATTAAGTTGTTGCCTTCTGCTCTACTGTTCTCATAGAGACTGATACATCAAGAGAGTGAGCCCAAGAGAGCTCCTCGGAGTGAAATTAAGCCTACAAAGGGAATTGTGTGCCTGCACAGATATTTGCATGGCAGCAAAATTTCTGGAATTCAATAGATTGCTTCTGCAAAAGTCTTTGGGGAAGTAAAAAATAATAATTATTAAAAAATACCTCTACAGAATGATCAAGAGCTGCACACAGAGAAATGCTTTCAAAACACAAGCATTTAATTTTTTTAAATGTTAAGTGAGATGTAAATATGCATGGTAGCAACAAAGTGCCCAAAAGCATACTGAAAACATATTCCATACACAGTTAGCAATAGAAGTCTGTACAAAAGTAATAAAGTTACACAATATAAAAAATACTCCATAACTATAATTTAAAAGAGGGAAAAAAGACAAGGGAATTGATTTCTCAGTTCATATAATTTATTGCAGTTAGCACACAGTTTAAAAATTCACCAACACACCAATAGTACAAAACTAAACAGCATTATAAGTTATTCCCTCCTCAGGAAAATAAAACATACTATGATTGTCAAAGCTAGATGTCAGTCTAAGTTTTAGAACAAAAGAAGAATGTGAAACTAAGGAAAGGAAAAAGCAATCACTCACGAGGACCACAAAAAAATCCAAGAGAAAGTCCATTTTCCTCAGACACTGATTGTCTTTTCTAACTTAAGAAAAGAATGTAGTTTTAAACCTAGAAACTATTCAAGTAACTAAAGATAACGCTCCAAGGCCATTTTCACAGCTTTTTTTTTTGTTTTAAATGCCATTACAGCCAAATTAACACACATTTGACCAAATATTTCCAAAACAGTCCAGCAATACACAATGGAGTTTTCCATTCAGTATCTTAAGCACAAAAATAGGCTATGTTTACAGTAGTTAAGGCGATCAAATTTTAAACAAAAGCAGAGAAAAAAAAAAAGGAAAAAAAAAAAAGGAAAAAACAGCAAACGTTTTCCATGCTACTCCCATAGACCTTATTTGTAAGTGCAAGACAGGAAAACAAACACTGTGCAAAATGCTTTTGACCTGCGTGTTGGTCATTAAAACCACACGTCAGGCTGCAGTCTCTGCTGCTTGGATACGCATAGTCCTTCCCCGGCCCCCCCGGCCCCCCCTGTCACTCAGGCCTGCCCAGGCCTTTCAGCCCGGGGCTTTTTCTGCTTTTTTTTTCAGTCCACAGCCTCTTTTCAGCGGGGGGGAAAAAAAAAAGAACGACCTATTGTGGTGGAGTGGTGCAGCAGGAATCCTACAAATGCTCATCTGGGGAAATGGACGCACCTCAGTTGGAGCTGGCGTGGGGTCTGTGCAATTAGAAGGGGTCTGGGGTTAGTAAATGCACACCGCACATGCAAATCTCGAAGCCTGGTTGTAAACATTCAATTTTTTTCTCCTTGTTAACGTAGCTAAATCGGCAACTCGTAGCTTAAGTTCTTCTCAACTTAAAGACAGTGGGAAAGTAAATTTAAATTAGATAAAATAAAAACAGTGCATTTCTCGTCTTTATAACACTGGCATTTTCAACGGTGTCAGGTTTTTTTCCTAAGGAAATTAAATAATTTTCAACTCACTCGTTAAAGTTATACAATGCAAACAAAGACAAAAATATACTGAAAATCATGCATTTCTGTAGCGTTAATATTTACTTTTCAAGACTCAACTAAGAGCATCAACACAACCTGCCAAGTTCTTTGATACCTCCCCCCGGCCCATGTAATCAATTACAGTATACAATAACAGTAATTCACATTTTTTAAACACACAGTTCATCACTGCTGAAGCTGCAATATCCTTTTTCATCCCAAGCAAACCTTCACGTAAGACAGAGTCCCAGTGATCCCAGTGTACTCTCAGGGTTTTTGTTTTATGTTTTTGTGTTGGTTTTTTTTGTGTTTTTTTTTTTTTCCAGTGGGAACTGTCAGAAATCCAGAAGTTGCCATAATAAGTTTTAAGTCAACCGCTTGTTTAAAAATAGATAATCCAGCATTTCAGAAATTTTCCATTTGGGTCTAAAAGCATTCAGGTTTCCAACAGCTAGAAAGGACTCATGCAATTATAGAAATGTAAAGGAACTGACAAAATTGGGAGAGGATTTCTACATTCAGATTTTAAAGAGGGGAAAAAGATCAAGAGTTTAAAAGAACGCAGTGTTTTGGGGAGAATAAAGCCACGTCCAAATTTTTTGAATTGGAGATTTCTTAGAAGCAAAGTATCCGCTGGCTTCTATTCCGAAAAGGGGGGAAAATACGCTCCGCAATTAGTTACTTTGTCGGATTACCTCTACAATTCATTTTTACTGGAGTGCTAAATTAGTGAAATATTCATGCTGCCTTAAAGTGCAAAAACAAGCTAATAGCCAAACTTTCAGTTCAAGGAAACAAGATTGCTTTTAGACTGTACCACAACTATATAGATTTATATATATATTATTTATATATATAAAAATTTTATTTCCAAAGTTCTTGTGAGCTATCTTCTAAGGTCCAGTCTCTGACAGTAGGTAAGCTCAGTGCTTCGCTTTTGACAGACAATGAGTTCACCAACTCACAGTGAAACTTCCGAATGTGTCTGTAAAGGTCTCCGGACTGTGTGAACCTGCGTTCACACCACTTACAAGCATGAGGCTTCTCCCGCGTGTGAACCACTGCGTGGCGGCTCAGGTTGTGGGAGTACTGGAAGCTCTTCCCACACTGGGTGCAAGTGTAGGGCTTTTCACCTGAATGAGTCCTCTCATGACGTTTCAAGGTGTACATGCAAGAAAAAGTCTTACCACACAACGAGCAGGTCGGGACATTGACATCGGTAGCAGGCTTGCTGCGGATCCCGTCCTGCTCTCGAAAGTGCGTGCTTAAATGAATTTGCAGGATGTGGGGGCTAGGAAAGACCTTGTTGCAGAGAGGACACATGAAAATTTGGCCAGCAGGGCTAAGTATGTTTGACACGTAAGGGAGCAAGCTGCTGTCCATGTTTCCTTCCACCTGGACTCTCTCATTCTCTGGAGTTATCATTTCGTCATCGCTTGCCTTGTCCTCTCTATCTAGCTCCCTCAAGACCGAATCTTCCCTCATTGGAGCCAGGTGGGCCGGCTCGTACTGTACCCTGTTATTAGTGCTCACACTTTCTTTCACAGTGCTATGTTCCATATCATAGTCATTAGTGCCAACATCACTCTCATCACAGGAAGCCTCTTTTTCCACCTTCACCTGAACCAGGCTGTTTCTAAGCATGTCCTGCGAAGAGAAATAAGAACTGTTCAAATTTTCAACTCCTGAAAGGCTGGACTTGACAGACAGGTCCAGCACGCAGTCAACATCTGCTGAATCCCTCACGGAGGTGACAGACCTCTGGGACAAAGACTCTGTTGAGCTGCAGGGGCTGGCTACTGTTTTTCCAGCTGCTGCTGTGTGCGTCTCTGCCTCTCCGCCAGTCTGGGGAATGCCTGCTGAGTCTGAGGGCAATCTCATCCACATGTTCCCAGGCTCAGCCGCCAAGTCCCTTTTGCTAGGCAGGATGTTCAATTTTTCATCTTCTCCGTCATCTTCATCGCTGGGCAAGTCTCCTGGCATGTGGCTGCTGCCGTCGGAGAGGCTCTCCACTTTGTCTGAACAACTTGAGGCGTCTTCCTCCTTTTTTGTACTGTCTGCCTCCGTGGTTGCTTTCTCTTTCAGCTTCTTTTTGCAGACTTTGACAATGTCATACATGTGGAGATAACTGGCAGCTGCTAGCACGTCTTCAATGGGCAAGTCTTTGAACTGGAGCTTTCCTTCGTACATGAATTCAAGCAGGAGAGCGAAAGCTGGGGCTGTAACAATGTCGCTGTTCAGATGAACAATGTCCCTTTTGTCCAGCTGGTCCTTGTAAAAGAGGTGGAAATACATGCTGCATGAAGCCAGTACAGCTCTGTGTGCTCGGAACTGGGCATCTCCTACCAGAACAGTGCAATCACAAAGAAAACCCTGATGTCTCTGCTCACTCAGACACTGTAGCAAATGTCTACTGTGGTCAGGAAACTCCATACTGTCTTCATAACCTATAAGCAACAAAATTTTTAAAAATTAAATGTAGGTCAGAATCACAGAACTTAAAAATCCAAGTAATTCCACTCTAAAAACCCGGTGTTTGTATTGCCGAAATTCTGGTACTGACATCACGCAAATTTATTTAACACAAATGTACGATGGCAACTCTTTCCCCGACTGACCACTACAGTTATGATTTCCTTTCTCTGATAAATAAGCCGGTCTAGTCAGCGCATAGGTACATCTGCAATTTTTTTTGAAGTATCACTGCTCTTCATAAAATCTGTTCAACAGTTTGGTTTTTTTTTTTTTTTTAGAGAACTTCCTCCAGATTGAGTCCCTAGGAGGGCAAACCCCCCTCCCTCCAAAAAAAAAAAAAAAAAAAAAAAAAATTTTTTAAACATTAAGTTTGAGAGATCACGGAAGCAGCAGAAAAAACGTACCAGATCATCTATGTTCTTTTTAAAGTCAAATTGTAGTAAAAGGAGAGGTTCTCACATGAAGAAATATTAAATACCCTAAGTCTAACATTCATAAAAGACAAAAAAATATTTACGTGTATCAATTTATATCAACAGCAAAAACGGACATTTTTACAAATTTAGTTCATGTGGCTTTCTTCTTGTAGTAAGTACAGTTTATTTAAGGTTTTAAACCTTTTCCACACTGTACAATAGAACATGAACATTTTTTGCCAACATGCAGAATATACAAAAGAAAGCTAACAACCAAAACGCCAACGAGCACCACTTCCCCAGTGCAGAAGGACAGAAATTTCCCTCCCCTCCCACACCAGGCAGAGTTTGCAGTACTAAGCTTTAAAAAAAAAAAAAAAAGTCATTCAACCATTCAACGTGAGCATGTGTCCACGTTTAGAAAGAGTATCCCAAGTACTGTTCTTACCCAAGTGATTTTTATTTGCCTTCCTTGATGATAAAGACAAAATAAACTTAAAAAAGAAGTAAAGAAGCCAAAAATCAAATTGAAAGTAAAATCTTTTAAAAACCTATGTTAATCTATTCTTCTGTGATTGATAGCAATGGTCTCCCAAACCATCTGAGCAGATCGTGACTCTCCAGGCTGGCAGATATTATTGAAAAATCCTCATCCCTTGCAAAGCAAGATGTACTAAAACTTACAACACAACCCCTACTATATTCTGTAAAATACCATTGCTAGAGTAAAGCATGAAGATTTACAATACAATCACTTTAAGTGCCCCACAGCCAACATCAATCCTAATCCTTAAGAGGGCTAAAAATAAAGATTGGAGGGCAGCTCACAAGGTAGCTGTGATCAAATTAGGAGGCTGAAAGGACAGAGAGGGACGAAGAAGGAAGCTTATAAACATCTGATCCAGCTGACTGTGGCCATATGGCAGCTGCTGCCCAGATAAAGAGATTAAGAATAGAGGAGTGCGATTACAGCTGTCTGGCCAATTCAGGCAGCTCAAATCTACAAGTTCTAAATTAGTCGCAAATACAAAAACTCCTTCAAATAATTATTGTTACGCTAAATAAAAGATTTCAAATGCTACATGCAAGGAAGAAAAGAGGAAACCAGTCAAGCCATTCTCCCGGGTACAAAAGTTTTTAAACACATAACTGATTTCTATCTTTCAGAAGCACTACAGCTGTATGCTACTACATTTCTGAGCTACTGGATATTTAACCATGTAACGAAAGACTTCCCTACAAACACGTTTTAGCCAGGAAGGTCCTTTTGTAAAAACACACACTCTTGTATATTTCATTAAAACCCCTGTAAAGTAATTTAAAAGATGCAAGACAAGAACATAAAGCAAAACTCTCTTTAGGCTTGCCACTAAATCCATTGCAGTTTTGGTCTCAGAAATTCAGGATGAACTTGCTCTCTCCTTCCTCCAAACCAAGACATTCCCACAATATGCATTAAAGTTAATGCTAACAATGTGCCCAAGAACTGATACTCTCCAACTGTAGTCCAAGCCTTTTGACTAAGTCCACTTATCTATTTAATACTCAATTTCATATATTACCTCTAAACTTGGTTAGAAAAGTAATGTGATTTTTTTTTCTAAAATTCAATAAACAACACACCAAAACAGAAATATGCTGTATCTAATCTATTGCTACTCCTACCTTTAGTACACATAAACCTGATTAAGTCCTTTCCTCTGAGTCTTGCTGGCTCCAGGTCTGTTAGATCGGTGGAAAAAAAGCAGACTAGGAGAGACAGATGCAAAGTGGAGATGATGTTAGAGAGGAATGAGATACCTTCTCCACACACAGATCTGCACACACTAACTCCCTGTCTGTGTGTTAGAATAAAAGGCTGAGGGATGGCAGGCTGTCAGCTGCTCTGACATCATGTTCAGATGGAAATGCTACCTCCAGCTGTGCTCCTTTTAATGCCATATGCTACTCCTCTACACTCCTGCCACCAGCTTTTTCTTAGGAGAACTTTTCTCTTCTGTTAGTATAAACAAAATACTTCAAAGTCTCTTTTTTTCAAACTTTCTAACAGGGAGGAAAAAAAAAAGAAAATCCTAAACATATGGGGCTTTACTGTATGTGCAGCATAGCAACACTTCTGCCTTAACTTGGAGGTCCGCTTTACGCGCTGACAGAGTACCCCAGCCACGGGGTTACCCCAGAAAGCCACACCGGCTCGGGGTTTTACTGAGCCCAGGGGTTCATTTAAAAGCAGAAATTAACCGGACCTATTTACCACCTCACGGCTCCCCGCTCCGCCGCCGGTCCTTTCAGTTCCAGCGTTTAAGGCAGCGCAAGTGACACCGAGCACCAACTCCGGCTCCTTTCGAGCCGCCGAGCGGCTCCCCTGGCCGGGGCACTGCTGCGAGCGCTCGGCTCGGCTCCCGCACGGCGCTTCCCCCGGGGCCGGGGCTGCCCGGCTCTGTGACCGCGGCGGCGCCAGGACGCGGGTCCCCGGCCCCGCGGGCTCCGAGCGGCCCCCCCGCCCGAGCGGGAGCCCCGAGCCGCGCCGGGCCCCCCGGTGACACTCACGCGTGCACCCGGCGGGGCGGGTCACCTGCCCGCCGCCGGGCGGGGACAGCCCGCCGCCCCCCGGGACGGGACGGGACGGGCGGGGAGGCGGCGGCGGCGCGCAGCAAGTTCCCGGCGGGCCCGGCCCCGCCAGCCCCGCCGGGCGGCGGCAACTTTTGGCCGGGGCCGTGTGTGTCCCCCCCCGGCCCGACACTCCCGTCCGGGGCCCTGGTCCCGCGGGCAACGCCGCCCCCGCCCGCGGCCGGGCCGTGGCCGGGCGCGCCGGCAGCCGCCCCGCGGGGAAGGAAGCAGCTGCCCGGCGCGCAGGAAAAGCCGCCCCCGGGTCACGGCGGCAACAAAAGAAAAGTAACCGGGAGCGTCGCCGGGGCGGCCGGTCCCACCGCCCGGGGAGCGCTGCCCCCGCCCCTCCGCCCACCCCCGGCCGGACCCGCCGCCAACTCCGCCCGCCCCGCGGGGCCGCAGCGGCCCCGGCCCCGGCGCGGCGGGTGTGTGGGGATGGGGGCAGCGGGACTCACACTGCGCGGCGGCCCGAAGTCCCCGCGCTCCCGCCGCCGCCCGCCGGCTCCTCTTCGCTCACTTGCCGCTCCGGGATCGCGCCTCGCCCCCCGCCCGCCCCCCGCGCCCGCTGGCCGCCGCCCCCCCCGGGCTCCCCCCTGCCGGCGGCTGAGGAGCGAGCGGGGCAGCCGGCGGAGCGAAGCGGGCCCCGCGCTCAGCGGCTCCCCATGGCACCGGCGGGGCGCGGGGGCGGGCGGGGGCCGGGGGCGGGCGGGGGCGCGGGGCGCTCGCGCGGCGGCGGCGGCGGCACAGCCGGGCCCGGCTGCGGCAGACAGATGTTCGCCCCCTCCCTCCCCGCTCCCCACTTCGGACTCCGCTCCCTGACTGACAGCGCGGCCCGCCCGCGCCGCCGCCGCCGCCAACCGCCGCGGCGCCCCGCCGCTGACTGACGGGCCGCGGCCGCCGCCGATTGGAGCGGGGCGGCCCGGGAAGGCCGGCGGCGCCGCCAATCGCGGCGCGCGGACGGGCACGGGGGGCGTGACCCGGCGGGGAGCCGAGGCGGAAGGGGGCGGGCCCGCGCGGGGTCGGGGCGGGGCGAGCGGCGCGGGGCGGGGCCGGCGGGGCGGGGCGGCGGCGACGGCGCGGTGCATGGCGGGACGGCGGCAGGTGCGGGCGGCCCGGGCGGGAGCGGAGCCGCGTCCTGTGCCCGGTGCGCTCCCGCTTCCTGAGTGCTCCCGGGGGGTTCTCCTGTGCTCCCGCTTCCTCCACTGCCCCCGGACCCTCGAGTGCTCCCGCAGCCCCGGCCGGCCGGCTGGGCGCTGCTGGGCTGCCGCGGGGCCGGGCGGAGTGCCATAAAGTGCTGAGACCATGCAGCCATCAGGGCAGGAGCGTTGGTGGTGTATTGTGGATGGTTATGTATGTGTGCTAGGTATACGTGGTCCGTATTGCAGTGTTACCTCAAGACCCAAGAGGCATCATCTACTCCTACTAAGAACACGCAGTCGGCTAAGATAAGGAAACTTTTTGCCAAAATTTACCAAGGGATCCGTATCTAAGAGAAACTCAAGTTGCTGATGCTCGGTAACTTTGCAGAAGTTGAATGCAGGAACATCTGGATTAGCATAAATCACAAGGATGCTAATGGGTGCTGCTGCGAGATGTACAAAAATAGAGTAGCTTTGCCCTGCCACATTTATGATTGGATAATTAGAAATAAGCACCAGTGGGTAATTAGGTGATTCATATCATACCATTGTGTAAAACTCCTTAAGCAAAATCTCAGGGGTGTGCCCAGTTTGGCTGGGGCACTTTAGATGCAAGAATAAATATTTATGTTTGCAATTCTGTGGTTTGTGTCCTAGCCTCTCTCCTTGATTGGCACCAGCCAGCTGTGAATTCGCAGCAAGAGTGCAGGTGCTTTGCCTTCTCTCTTCCCAGGAGCTCTGCCCTGAGCTCCCACCTCAGGCGCTGCATTGCCGTGGGTGCTGGCTGTGCTTCCCGCCCTGGCAGATTGAGGTCAGCGGCTTTGGAGAATACCACGGATGATGGCAGGTTAGGGTAGGGCACTGGAGGCCAGGGTGGAAGGGCTAAGGTCTTCCTTAGCAAGGGACTAATCCAGGGAGATTAGGGTATTTCCCCATCTCCCCTTCGGCTTCAGGTAAAGAGGTAATATAGGGAAGTATTTTAAAGAGAACAAGGATCACCAACAGAGACTCGGAGTTTCAAGAGAAAGAACTCAGTTGAGTATTAATAACCAAAATTGATTGAGTAGCTGTAAAAGCTGAAAACCATGTACTTCGTCTCTTCAGTGATATGAAACTGTTACAAAGAAACAGACTGAATTCTGGCTGTGCCTAATTGCTCTGACAGCACTGCTATGTATATAACACAGCAGCTAGCATCTAGGTGGCCATATGCTGCAAGCATTACATATGTACATGAAAATATAAAATATATATATATGTACAAAAGAAAACACTTTTCACTCCATCCTTCAGTGAACTAATTGCTCACACTAGGTGTGGAATTTTCAAATTATTAACTTTCAGTCTCTCTTAGACGCTGATACAATGCCATCATTAAGAGTTTGGGTTTTTTTTCCATTGGCACCCTGTTCCATATTTCATTATAGCTGGAACTTGATAGGATTTTGTCCTTGTCTTCAGGATACAGCAGCTAAGATGCTGAGTCTTCATGTTTCCTGATTGTTTCCTCAGTGCTAATAATCACTTCATCTGAGAAAAATCAGTACTGTATTCCCTGCTGCCTGTCATTTCTTGAACATCATCCCTATAGCTACTAAACTGCTTTTTCTTTTGATTGCAAAAATAAGTGTTGAAAGTACTTTAACAGGAAATACTTCGGGAAAATGGTTCTAAAGTTTAGCTTGTTTAGGTTTTTATAATGTTAAATATACAAATAACTTATGCAGTTATATATATTTGAACTGTCAGTGACTGTGCCTGAGATGATTACATTAACTGTGTTGTCCTAGATCTCTACACTTCATGCTGCCTCTTGCTTCCTCAAGTAAGCCATCTCACCAGCTGCTCCGGGTTGGTTAGTAAGACCTCAGTTTGTGAATATTTACTTATGCAAGTACAGCTTTACCGAGGGAGGCAATTTAGGCATTTTCGTTACATCTTTGGAAAATTAGTCTGCCTAATGTGAAAAAAATCAAAGATTTTATTTGCTGAAGAGGACACTTAGCAAATGGACTTTCTCAGATCCTTACAGACTTACACAGGACCTGAAATTTTAAAATAAACTTTAAATAAAATTTAATTTTTTTGTACTTTCTGTTAATTTCTTATTTCCTCTTCATATACAAGAACTTGCCTCCTTACATTTTAAGATGTACTGAGAAAAAATTTATTGTCCCTCATCTAGTATTTACAATGCTGACTCCTAATTAAATCAGGTTGCACTCTCTTTTCCATTCTGTCATTTGGTTATATGACCTTCAGTAAATTGCTTTGTCTGTTTTGTGTAGATTGGTTCACCCTGGGGCTACAGGTTATTTCTTACTACAGTTATAGTTAAGAGAGTGATCTGCAATTACCATTTATACAGCTGTTATAATAAACCACTTTTTTTACTGTTTCTAAATAGGAGATGGAGAGAAACTGCAAAAAAGCGAGTGTAGGTAACACTTCAAAATTAAAAATCTTTTTTGGCAGTGAGTAAGGCTTTATTGATTTAAACCTGGAACTGTTGACATTTGTCTGGGATTTTTTTAATGTGAAAGGAACTCTAATTTTTTAAAAAGTACTTAGAGAGGTTTAAAGACTTAGCATTATGATAAATATAGAAACAAGATGATGGAGAGTGAATTAAGGAAAAAAACCTTCAGAGGGAAAACTCATGAATACCCAATAGTCCAGTTGATCCTCTATTAGAAAAAATAATATAAGACATGCATTCCATTGGAAGGGATGGTGAAGTCTTGTTGTAAAGGGACATAGACATCTGGCAGTACACCTGGTCTCTACACACATTTATAAATCACCTCAGGCATCCCAAGGTACTGTAAAGAACACACACAAGAAAATTGAACTATGAACATTCATAAGCCAAGGAAAATAAAAATTATCTCAACATAGCATGGAAAGAAATGAGTCTCATTTACTTCACAAGCACAGTTTGGAAAGACATGATGCAATTTTGCACTTCTTGCACCTTTTCACTTGCTGACTTTCATTTATATCCTCCAGGCAACAAGGAGGCCTGAAGGCCTTTGGCTCATAACCAAGGCTGACGCTGCAGCGTGGAGCTACAGGAGCGCCTGCAGCTCGGGTAGAGCCTCCCGGCTTTGCCTCTGATCTGAGAACATCGGGCTTTCCTGGCCTCTCTTCTAACACAGTTTGTGTGCTGAACCTCCCAGTATTGTTTGTAGCTGCTCAAGGTTCATTAATACACAGTGAGCTGCTTTGCAGATGCCAGCTTTGCCTGCTAGCCTTAGAGGTGTTGGGCACATTTGTTTCCAGAGCTTGAATGGAGCTGTGTGCTCTTGGGAACTCTTCTTGAGGACAGTCCAGCAGAAGAGCCCGAGCTGACAAGGGTCAAAGTGCCTGTGTGACATTTGGGTCCAGAGCAATAGATATAAATGCTAATACAACACAGTTGTACTGCGGAACCAGATGGAAATCTGGGCCTTAATACTTTCTTATACCTACTGCAACGCAGTTTTCTACATTTTCTTCAAATTGTAGAGTAGTGCTGTTCTAATTACTGTACATTCCATTAATTTTGTTTTCGATGGCAAAAAAGAAATTTACAATGGAAACAGCTTATCTGCCCCCAAATATTCCAGGTTTATGCCCTACAGGTAATTTCAAAATGAATACTGTCACCCTTATGCATTGCTACTGTTTTCATTCATAGGACAATAAAAAGTGGGTACCTTCTTGGTAAATTAAAACTTTACCAGAAAGTTTTGATGAATAGAACTGGAGATAAAGCAGAAAAAATATCTAAATATCTACAATATTTCACTTCTCTGTATCCCAGAGAAGTGAAAATTAGGATTTATGATCATGGCACTCTTAAGATTTTTGGGGGTTTTTTTGTTGCTTTCTTTTTTTTTTTTTTTTTTTTTAACCTGTAGTGTAACAATTGATGGCAGTCTGGTTTTCAGAAAAATTAAAAATTAAATAGTTTTTGAGGCTTCCATCACACTTGAGGTTCAGCTGATGTCACCGTGGAACAGAGTTTTCTCTCTGGGGAACCAGTGCTGAGGAAGTGCCAAGATAATATAATACAGCATTTGCATGAATTGGCTAAATGTGCACGTTGTTGTGCCAGAGGCTGACTGGATCAGTAATTCTTATCTGCCTAACTATGCTGGATAAGCATCAGGATGTACTCATCTAAGAGCTTTTCTTACCATGTGGGCCAAAACCTCTTCTCTCATCTCAAATGCTCTCACATGCAGGAGAAGGAGTGCTCTGCACTGAGATTTATCACCAAGGTGGCTTCTAACATTCACACTACAAGCTGAGGACAGATTCACTGATAAACTTTCTTTATGTCCAGATGTCTTTTTCTGGAGCACAGGTTTGTCTAATTTTAAGCAACAGCTTCTGCTTCACATGGGGATTATTAACGAGGGCAAGGATTTCTTCATGATGTCCCAAAACAATTTCAAGGCTCTGTGTAAAAATTTGATCACAAAAGACAGAATTGGTCTTGTGGGTGGAGACATGAACTGGAATTCAGTTGAATTTGTTTGTTGACTGTTAATGATATGGACACCATCATTGGAAGCAGAACTGAAATTTTTTCTCTCTAAAAACCTCTTCTTTTGGATACAAAGGCTTCAAATGTCCAACCTAGGAACACCTGGCTGCTGGAGTCCAGTCTCTCACAACCACAGCCAACCACAAACAGATGTTTAGTTCAGAACAGAACTACACCAGGAGCTGCTGCGTGCTCGTGAGAACACGTAGGTATTATCCCAAAGAAATGTAACAAACAGAAAACCTCAAGTTAAAACAGAAGAGAGACACAAGTCATGATACCCCAAAAGGAAGAGGATGGGAGTGGTGGTTTATTTGTGCTCTGAGCCCCTGCAGTGGCAGAGATGTACTGGGTGGGACTGCTTAGAAGGCATCCAGATGTCTTCCTTTCATAGAACCTCCTGTGGTTCCTGCTGAGGTCGTATGGGTGTGACTGGTTATTGTAGTTGGAGTTATTCTGAGAAAGTTAGGTGGTGTGAAGCCATTTCAGCTAGCGTGGTGGCTCACACCAATTCTGTAGACTGCCTTGTTCAGAAGTTAATAACTATAATGGCACCTTAGTTTTACAAAACCATTGGTTTAATTTATGTCTCTTTATATGCTGAGTGTAGGTGTATGCTTCTGTGTATATTTGTGGGGTGCCCCTTCTACAAGGACATGCTGTAGAAACAAAGAAGTAATAGCCACTATACTATTGTTCCACTATATTTAAATCAGACCTGAAAAATACAATGTTTAGCCAAAACTCTGTTAAAATTTTCTGATGCTTTTTCTGTAATTTCTTTCCTATCATTACAGATTACAAAGACATTTATGCCTAAACAGAAGCTGTCTTCTTCCAATCAGCCTGCTCTTTCTGCTCAGTTCATTCACTAAATCATTTAATCACCCAAGGCCATATGTTACCATCTTGTGTAAAACGGGTGGAAGAGGAAAAAAAATATGCAAAAATCTCTGCACAAGAGTGGGTGTCAGCATCCAGCATAGCTCCCACTAGGAAGCACAAAATATAAAATGTTATCACCAGTGAATGTGCCTATGAAAATAAACTGAGACAGACAAAAGAAAGAGACAAGCCATTGCAAGGGTGAAAAAAACAAGCTCTGAATATCAACTCTGGGTGGAAAAGTTATGGACTAAATGTTGCATGTTAGTCCATGTACTCTTATTCTCAATATCCTGCCATTAATATAATGCTCTGCTGTAATTAACCTGAAAGCACATTAACTCATGCTTACAGTCCCATTTTCTCATGGCATGAGTAAGACCCTGTCCCTGACCTACTTCCATCTTCTTCACCTCTCTCTCTTTCTCTCTCTGTGTACTGGTGCACATTTTGTCCCAGGTATTTTTGTGTGCAGCCTTGTGCTTTTACCACTTGGCTTCAGCTGCTGTTCATTGTCACGATTACTTTGCATGGCTTTCTCTCTTGGCACACTTGCTGGGTGACAGACCCTCAGGAAACACATGACTCTGAGCAAGTTGTGGGGATGTGCTCCTGTCAGGGAATGAGGAGGCTTGAAAGAAATCAGAGGTGGCAAATCTTTTATTTTAAAAGCAAGGGAACTTTTGTTTCATGAAACAACCAGTTTCTTCATATTTAGAGGAAGCTATTATGTTTTTCCTTGACTTTGAGCTTGTGACTGCTGCAGTTGAAGATGGGAAAGCAGCTGATCAAAAAGCCACTCCACTTGTAAAGACTTACAGGGCAGGGGCATAACACTACAGACTTCAAAAGAAACCCCTTCTCTGCACATACCAGTTTATCCTAAGACTATGAAAGCATAAAAGATTATATTTTCATTTGCATGGTTTGCTGGTTTTTATTTGGCAGCTACAATAACAACAGGCTACAGCGAGCCCATAAAACAAAGTGAGAACAGCAGCTCATTTTTGTGGCAGAATGTAATGGCTATGGCTAAAGGGCTTGCATAATTCATCTTAAACCCTTATGCCTCTATTTATTGACTTTTAAATGAAAATTAAACTCTTAGAGCCGTAAGGAGGCTTCTGGTATCTGAAAGGGGATTTCGATGATGATATTTTTATCCGACCCTACCAGCTGAAAGCTCCCATCAGGAAGTGTTTTGCTGGGAAGCCCCATGGCTGGGCAGGGCTGGGTCTCCCCTCCCCGGCCTGCTCTTGGTGTAGCACCAAGGCCTTTGGAGACCCAGGGTGGAGGGACTGACTGCCCATACCTGGGAGTCTGAACCAAGAGGTGGCACCCGTAAGTTGTGCTTCCATGATGGCAGGATGGCCATTGAGGTGACTGGCAAGACAATATTTACCATCTTGACACAGTGAAAAGGTGAGGAAAACCTGAAATATCTGATTTCCTCAAAGGCAGCTTGTGGTAATGTCAGGTATGATGCCTTTCCTAATACAGAAGAAGACAAAAGATTCAGCTAACCATACTGTTCGGGCAGACAAAGGATTTTTACTTCCCAGAAGCTTTTAGAAGGTTATTTTGTTTGTTTCTCAGATTTTTCTGTGATGTATCATTTCCCCCTCTTCTTTATTCTCCTGAAGATAGAGCAGACTCAGGAAGTGAATTGCTGCTTAGGGAAGTGTCCTGCCTCCAAGCTGACTTATATAGTAGGACATATGGCATAAGTTATATTTGGACAGATGTGAACAAGTAGTCAGTAGATTTGATAAGATTCTTTATTTAAACTAACTTGCACAGTGTCACTGTTCTACCGTCTTTCTCTCCTTCTTCAATCTGATCTTTTGCTGGTTTCAAGAATTTTAAATATACATTACAGCCAACTAGTCTGTAAGGCTTTAAATGCATTTAAGAGCATTCAGTCATGACAATAATGTCAGATTTTCTCCCCAGTATGATTGGCAAATATCTGCTTTTCATGATAAAGCAGTCACAGATGATACATTGTATAAGCTGCAAGCTCCAAGTGATTAATCAGACAGCCAAACTCAATGCAAATGATTCTCGTTGATTTGTTTAATTTGGCCACTGATGCTCCTGTTTCACTGGTGTGGAGTTGAGGCACAAAGTAGTTCTGTACCTCCCAAGGGTAATATAGAAATAAAATCTAAAAAAAAAAGGATTGAATGGATTTCAAGAGGTCATGTAGTTCATCTCCCTGCCTGGATCTCTGACAGAATCGTCTGTATCTGTATCTGGGCTGCTTCTGGCTAATGCTGGTCCATCCTGTTTTTGGAAATCTCCAGTGAAGGAGATTCCACCATCCACTCAGGAAAAATCATAATTTTTTCCCTTGTTATGTTATTCTAAAAAGCTTCTTTCTTCCACCCAACCCAGAGTGGTCATGCAGAAGAGTTTATTTCCTTTGCCCATTAATAACTCATGTGCTGGAGGCCAGCCATTGTACCTTGTCCAGCCTTGTCTTCTGTAGTTTAAACAGCCCTACATGATCCTTGCAGGTCATGTTTCTCACATTGTATTCAGTATTTTTCAGCTTGTAGTTGGTCTACATCCTTCATGGCCGTGTCCTCACTATGGATCCTGCATTTACACAATTTATTATTCCTCCCAAAGCAGAACATGTTGCTTTCATCCTAATTGCCATGCACCCAGCTCTTTTGGTCCATTTTCCAGTATGCCGGGACCATTCTGAATGCTTCTTTCCTCCAACGTGCTTGCAGCTCATTCCAAGATGGTTCATCTGCAAATTTAAGAGTTGTATTTTTAAGCTGTTTATTTGTATTATTGAAGAAAAAAATTATTTGTATCAAATCTGGGTCAGCTATCTAGAGAACCAGACTCAATACAGCCCTTCAGTTTGGCAGTGAATTTTTGGTAATGATCCATTGTCTGTGGCTTTTCACCCACTCTTGCCACCACTGATTGGTTCTGGCTTGAGCATGTTCCCTGGTTTAGTCACCAAGCAGGGCCAGGCAAACAGCCTGGCTGAGGGCAGGAGACAGTGCTGATTACCTCCCCTTCTTTCCAGGCCTCTTAACCAGTTCCAGAGAGGAGCTGGTTTTGTTTAACATGCTTCATTCATGATTAATCAGTGTGAGCCGACACTCATCTCCTTGTGGACTTCTAGGTGGTTTTAATATGTTTAATTATTAAGTTTGATAATTGGCCTATAATTCTCTTTTCATCCTCTTTTGAGGACAAAATACCCCACTTGTCCTTCATAAGTTGTCAAAAATGGCTCCTACTGATCAGGATATTACTTCAACCAGCCCTTTGCCATCAAGAGGATGAAGGATAAGTACAATACAAACTAGGAAATTATGAGCACCTTATCAATGACTTAATAGAAACTCTTTGGTGGTGCAAAGGAGGGGTTGCAGTGCAGCCTTTTATCCCAGCACATCACTTTCTCACCAGCCTGAGCAGAGCCCACTCCCTCACGTTAGCTCTTAAACCTCAGCTCTGCAAAATTAAACTTTCCTGGTGTGTTATAACTCTCAAAAGATAGCGTGGGTGGGTGAAAGATGCATTCCTCAAGGCTTGAAAATAGATGTAAGTGGATATTTGGCATAAAGCTAACAAAAAGAAAAGCCATGGAAATGTATTAATTGCTACAAAAATGGGGTTTAACTGCCGGTGGTGGTTCAGCCCACGGGTCGATCACTCGACCTAATGCTCACCTTTTAGGTACAGGCATGTGCTGCATAAGCATATGTGCCATTTTAATTTCCAACCCCACTTTTTAATGGTTAAAAGCTAATTAAAACATACAGTGGCATTTTGAATCAATATAGCGTATGGACTGCTGCAAATTCTCTCATCAGGCGTGTTGCCCTCAGGAAGCAACATTAACTTCAACAGCAAAATAGGGCTGTGAGCTCATTAATCATCACGCTCACAGACAGTCTGGGAGGCAGTGGCAGCAGCTCTGCATCTTTCTGGTGGTGAAGATTGGATACAATGGTTAGACATGCGAAGTGTTGCACAAACATTAACTATTACAGCCAACTGTCTTTGAAATTGGCATTTATCCCCTCAGCTTTTCAGATTAAAAAGCAGAAAGGAGACCATGAGGTGGATTTTTTTTTTTTCAGGCAGTGAATAAGAGTCAGGCTGCTATAAGAACTCAGCAACCTGGTGTCCTAACTCTGAAGTCCTCTTATTTGCCTGTTACAAAAAAAACCAAAAACCACCCAAAACAACATGCTCCTCCATAGCCCCTTAGAAATATATAGGTAAGAAAAAATGTAAGATAAAGGAGGGAAGTGGAAAGATAGTTGAGAAGAAAGAAAAGGAAAATGGGAGTCAGAGGTAAACCCAAGATTAGAAGAAATTAGGCAGTAAAGGGGAGGAAATTGGTTTATGTGAATAAATGTAGTCTTCAGTGCCTGTGAGAAGCTTTGAGACAACCTTCAGAGCTCTCTGCTTTCATGCAAGATGCTCTCTGAAACTGAAAACATATGTCCTAAGAGCCCCTGTGCCCCTGCTCTCCAGTCACATCACCATCGGTGAATGAGGTAGGGCTCACAAGAACAGAGCAGAAAAGGGTTCTCACAGACTCCTCTGTCCTAATCTTGCTGGACAGTTTTAGTGGATGCCCTCTGAATCAAAGGCTCACAGATTCTTTTATGCTAAAACCTCCTAAGCTGTGGCAGGTTTGTCCTTCCTGCAACCACTTCTGTGTAGAGTCTGGTGAGCAACTTTGGAGACGTACAGGTAACACTGGTAGTGTGACCCTGCAAAATGACTTGTGCCTGGTTTTCCTGGGATGTGTTGAAGACCAGAAAGGGAACCTGAATGTTGGCTTTTAGCTTTGTATAGGATTGCGTCACACGAGTTTCAGCACAGACTTTTATTGGGACTTTGTGCTTAGAAGCATTCGAATTTTTCTTTCCATCGAGTCTTTTCTAATATTTAGGGCTTTTTGCTGGGTGGGTACTCTGTAAAAGAAGTTAGTCCCCTCCTGAGTCAGTATGGATTGAGGATGGACAGTGAAACTGGGGACATAGCAGTGCTCTTTATTTTCCTCCTGTACGCCCTCCCTGTGGTCCATCAGACCCCTCTCCTGCCCTGGTGAGGAGGAGGAGAGCTCTTTGTGCTGGCTCCCGCTGCGTGAGCTGGCCTGGGCATGTCACTTCTTCTGGGGGCACCACGGTGTGATTGGGGACCCATCTTCATAAAATCTGGAGACAGCATGCAGAAACATTAGTGATTGACGAGGACTGAAAAAGTGCCAGGGAAGAGAGAAGCTTCCAAATAAAGCGACGTGCTAAAGGAGTGCAGGCTGCACATGTCTGACACTGCTGCTGCCTCACGGGGCAGGGGCGTTCCCTCTGGTCATGCAGGAGGAAATATCTGCACAGTCCACAGCCCAGCAGAGCTTCTGGTGAGTACCAGCTGCTGGCATCACAATGCACCGTGTTCTCCTTCATCTCTGCCCCACACAGATCCATCGGTGCCGCTTCTCTGCACACCGGAGTTTATTTTTGTGCCAGGCAGCAAGTTTCATACCTCCTACTTTCACCTCTACTGCCACAGAGCTTCTCAGAGCCCCTGAGAGGTTTCTCCTTTTCTGAGGTGCTAGGGGCCTCACTTCTGTGGTCCTTTTTCTTTTTAAGCAATTTTTAATCAGACCACGGAAGAAAAATCTGGGGGGAGAGGTAGGTGCAGAGCTAGGAAAGGGAGCTGGCATGGTGAATCAAAGGCTCCTTTCCTCAGACTGTCTCAACAGGTTATTGGCTTCTGTTGGGGGGTCAGATATGGCCTGAGGGCAGCTGCTCAAAGAGCTCTGTCCTGCCATGAGGAGGCTTCAACATTAACCCTCCATTAAATTGAGCCAATGTTCACAGGACCATCCAGGCAGGAGAAGAAAATAAGATAGGGCAACATAAGAGGGCACAGGAGAAGGATTTTGCTCTGTAATGGCAAATTACCCACTCAAAAATAACATTAAAAAGAGAGGAAAAAATTAACGAATAAAGTCTGCACATTATTTTAAATCACAGAAGTGTCAAAAATGGTAATGCCTATATCAAGGCTGCCCTAATGTAGCTTTAATTTGCATGCCATTGGCATTGATTTGATGTGAATATTTACTCTCCTATTCAATTAAGAAAATCCATAACTGCCACCATATTTTAATGTTAATGTATTTTTACACAGCTCTGTGTTTACCTTATTTTCTCTTCTATAACATTAACACTTTTTTTTGTTAAAAATGTGTGAAAGATTAATTTGTAGAATGACGGGATATGTGGGTGTGTAGCACAGGCCAGATGGAAGGGGTGTAACATGACAGTTTTCTTCTGTGGCTTCGTTTTGTTTTTATTGTTGTAAGCGAGCAAAGTATAACTAAAATTATCATTTCTTCTCTGGGCAAAAAGAGCTAAGTGGTAAGTTCCTCTTCTATTCCCCATGGCTCTCAGTGCTCCCCTGCAGCTGTAACCCTGTTCAGAATAGCTGACAGGTTGATAAATATTTGTCTAAAACTTCAGCTTATGTATTTGAAAATCACTGTGATTAAAGAAGGGAATTTGTACCCAGGCTCCATAATTCCACATCTATGGAATGGATCTGGATTCAGATTTATTCATAAACAAGAGCAATTTTGTAAAACCTATTAGTCTTCCCTTGGCTGGTAAGGGTGAAAACAGACACCCTTACTGCTGAAAAAAGAAAGAACAAGGAAAAAAAAAATCTATCCAAGACAAAGCCTTTTTAATCTATAAAGCTATCCATTCAAGAAAGTGATTTAATTGTTGAAAGAGGGCTGTTCCAAGGCCAAATTCTAATTTACACATAAGTATTGTAGGAGTTTGGTATAGTAAATGTCCTTATTGAAGAATAAAGCAATTAGCACAGTAACTTGCTGTCATCTGGCACGTAAAGGCATTCCAAGAAAAAGTTAAGTGTTGAGGAAAGGAGAGAAATTCAGGACAGCATGTGGGAGAGGAATATGGAGGCTCCTTTTTATGCCACTCAGGAGAAAAGGAGGGGAGAGAAAACCCACTGCAGACTTAATCTGTTCCCTTACCTCATCACAAATTGACCCAAGTTTCTTCCCTTCTTTCAAGGGAAGGGGGGAAAAATACAGCCATATCTAAGGTCTTTCTTAGAGGCCAAAATCCTGAAACCCTGTTACCATGAGCAAGACCTGTACGTTTTGCATCCTCATCCACAAATGCTTATTCTGCCCTGTAAATTTGCCTGTGAACACACATGTTCTTCATGACCTTTTTTGATACTCCAGTCCTCTGCGTCAGTGCTACCCACTCTGTCATTAATGGGAAATCATCCCCTTAAAATGGTCATTCCTTTTTTCCCCCTCAATATATCCACACAAATCTCTTGGCTCTGCTTTAATGTCTTGCAAGTGCGCCCGATGAAACATCTGTGATCCTTAGACAGGCGCCCAGCACTTTCTTCTAAGAGACACACCCCACCAAACATGCTGCTGTGCTTGCACATCAGGAGACCCTTTTGCTTCTCATTTCAACCACTTTTGGCACGGGTGCACTTATGTGTGTACCAGCAAAAGTCCCTATTTTCCTCCAGTTCTCTTGACTGACAAAAAGAAAGGTTTGCTCAGGTTTCAGACAAAGAAGTTGTTTTGGTTTAGCAATCATCCCAGGCTTCAATGCAGAGAAGGAATTTCTGAGAAGTCAAAAGTAGTAGAAGTGTAGTATTGTAGTTCAAATAATTTAGTAAAAAATTAATTTGTTTTTCAACTGTTTAAGTAATGAAATAGAGCTGTATTCAATCCTCCCAAACCTCTTATTGCAGATGGAGGATTACTCCATATTGAGTGCTTTGTCCACTGTAAGTTGCTGGATCTTTGATAGGTGATTTAATAAATAAAGATAACAAGGGGTTTGCCAATTTTTCTGTGAAAATACTGCTTTCTGTTAGTGTCATAACACTGGTCTGGGCTTGCTGAATCAAGAGTGCCTTTTCTTTTTTCTTTTACCCATATATATTTTCAAACAGTAGCAGGTTTATGCCCTAAATTTAATGGACTGATAGCAGTTTTCTACTTTTCTCTTTAGTGTTTCCTCCAAAATTAAGCTTTCCAAGCCTGTTAGCAGTTGTAACTTCTTCTCTGGTTTATGAACTCTTTGCTGTTTAGCCTCAGTTATGTACACACAGTTACAGGAACTTACTGCAGAGCCACCAGCAGTTTATCTGGTCTGTTCTGGGCTTGGTGTCACTGGGATGTTTTGCTCCTATGTCACAATTTGAAGTCATATTTGACACTGAGGAAGTGATGCAACTGCAAGAAACGGGTGCTCTCAGGCAAATGTGGGAGCAGGCTGTGGTTGTTGGCGTTGCACATCGCCCTTTTACACAACACCAGTTCAAAACTGGGTTTGTAGGGGTGCAGAGGCTTTTGGGGGCTGTTTTTGCAGCTCCTCCCCAGAGCTAAGGGATGAAGAGCAAGGGCATCTAATGCTGTAGTCACCAGACTCCCAATAAGCAGGTAAGGTTCACCCAAATGCAGTTTATATGGCTGCTGGTGCTAGCCCTGTGTCTCGTGAGCCCAATCCATTCACATCAGTGAGAAATGATCATCCCAGCATCACGGAATGGCTTGGGCTGGAATGGACCCTAAAGATCACCCTGTTCCAGTCACTCTGCCATGGGCAGGGGCAGCTTCCACTAGAGCAGGTTCCTCAGAGCCCATCCAACCTGGCCTTGAAGACTTCCACTTAGGATGGAAGAGATGGGCTTACTGAATGTCAACAGAGAGGAGCAAGCGAAGCCTCATGGAGACAGGGAGAACACCAGAAAATGAGAGAAGGTGCCAACTCACTGTGCTGGCACTTCCTCTCCAAAGGCCCCTTGCTGCTTTGGGTGCCTGTCAGGAGGTGGTCAGTGTTACTTAAATCCACCCAGCAAGGAGCAGTAGCAAGAATGACTATCAGAAAGCAAAGGCTGCCTGTTTCCTGATAACTTTGTGCATCTCAGCTCTGAAGGAGGTGCTGGAGCTGCTTCCTCTGTGCCCACTGGCTTCCACCCACTCCTGAGGATACAGCAGGTGTTGGATGAGGAGATAACCAAGCAGGGACAAACCACATCAGCAGGCAGGAAGGTATGTTTGCCTGGGGAGACCTTTTGCAATTAAAACTAGGTAAAACAAGCAAAACCCATGACAAACAAAAGCTTCCTCAGCCCAGGGGGTTTGACATTTTCCCAGTGTCCAGGCAGGGAGCCAAGCTGCCCCACAGACGTGCTTCCCACATCTTCCCAGGCACTTTCACTTCACCCTCCTTCTCCATCCCTTTGAGGAACAAGAAAAGCTGGAGTTGAGTCCCTGTTTAACAAAGCCATCTATGCCATGCAATGCAGTAGATGCTCTGCAGGTACACCTTGTTCTTTCACTCGGCTGTTTTGGGGTAATAATTCTTCTCCCCTTTAATCACACCCACTTTTTTTGAGATACTATAGCTTGGTTCCTGTTTAAAGGGGATTGAAACCTGGGTGGTGGGCCATGGGTTTAAAAACTAGCCCTGTCTGCACTACTTGTGACAGTCATTGACTGCATAATTGTCTGACTTCATATGGATAAGTAGGTTTTAGTTATTGACTGCTAATATTTACAAAAGGGATCTTCTTTTTCCTCCTTAAAAATTCCCAAAAAACCCCACATTTCATTGTCAAAAACTCATTGCTGGGTTGGGGTTTTTTTTTAAGTTTGTTTTTGATTTTGGAGGTTTTTTGTTGGTTTTTTTTTTTTTTTTTTGAGATAAAGAGAAGAACCTGAAGTGAGAAATCTGTTTTCAAAGCTGTTAAGACAGTCACAGTGAGGCTTTGAGGATGAACAGGTACAGGGGGGATTCAGAAGAAAAAGAATGCATTTCGTCACTGTAGAAATATAAACAAACTCTGCCAAAAACCAGAGTACTGGAGGAAAGCAAGCAGACTATCAAGCTGCATAACCTTATCCACTGCCGTCTTCACACCTGATGCATAGGATTTAAATCAGTACTGACTGTATTGGCTACACAGCACATTTTCAAGAACTGATTTATTGGGTGGGGGGTTTTTTTTTCCTCATTTTTGTTTTGTATGTTTACCACGGCTGCCACAGGGCTGTCCTTGCTCTGTTGATGCTGCTGAGGATGCAGAGGGATGGCTGAATGCTGCTCTAAGTCCTGAGGATCATGGAAATGGGCATGTCCTCATCAACCACAGCCTCACCTGAGCCGCTCTCAGAGGTGGGGCCTCCTGCAGCCCCTGAGTACAGCAGTGCCCAGCAGCCCAAGTGGGACATTTACCATTTTCTCTCTTTGCCAACTCTCCACAGACACTGGCACTGTCCTGGGCTTAGGCACCTGGCTCCAGGACAGGTGGGGACATCTTTCATGGGCAGCTCTTAGTGGAGAGGCTGGACTGTGGCACAGAGCCAGTACAAAATGCTTGATTTTCATACTTTGTGCAGATTTGCGTGGTCGCTTTTCATTATTAGATTGTATTTTCTTGATAACAAAAATGATTTTCAGCCTTTTTTCCACTGATTGGTCTTATTTTGTCTCCAGTCATCATAAAATGCTAGAAATACCATGATGCAGAGGTTTCTTGTGTGTCGGTCCTTACTAGCAGCCAGCTTTACAAGAAGTTGCATCCTTTTTCCAAGTGCAAAAGTCAAATTGACTGATTTTAGCAAGAGGCTGAAAAATCATTGAGCATATGTAAAAATTATTCCTTGCCCCAACCCAATGAACAAGCATTTCTCAAGGCTGAGCAATAGCGTCATGCATTCAAGATATTCTCTGCCAAATATTTTGTTTTCTTGATGATGGACAAAGACCTCTGGGAACTGACCACAGCCAGAACTTTCCCACTTCACCCAGAACATGGGGCTACTAATAATTTCAGGGAAAGGAATGAACAAAGAGACTCTACTGAAATCAGCTCTAAAGAAATACAGAATTTACCTCTGTTCCTTTATTTTAAAAACATTAGATGCTGGAACATTGCTGTTTCTTTCTTCAAGACCTTACTCAGCCAGGGTGGTGAGTGCCCCCTCACCCTGCCACCTGGCAGCCCTCACTGGGGTGAGAGCAAGACCTAGCCCAGACACCTCACTTGTGGAGAAACAATGATTGCTGTCCTGCTGGACAGAGCTCATGTGGAATGTGATATCTTGTTGAGATGCTCCATAGAAATTGACAGTCTCAGACAGCATCCTCTGTGTTCAGGCTGGTTTTGTGGGAGTGGTGAGATGAGCTGCAAGGAATGACCTGGAAGGTACTCTGCCTCAGTTGTTGTGCAAAGAGGAAGGGAAGGCTGGAAAGCATTAAGTCTGCATTACCTGCCACCAGCTCACCAGCAAGCCTGTGTGTTCTTCAGAGACATGGGTGTTTCCCTATAGGAACCTCAAGAAGAATGATCCAGTCATGGGCTAGGACTCAGATGTGGTCTAGGCTCTGCCCTCAGCAGACACCCTGTAGCATCCCTGACCTTGGTAAAGGAGGCTCCAGTTACCAGAGCTGTGCTCTGCAGAGCTGCTTGGGAGGTTCTCAGATCAGACAGCAATCAGCTCCACAGAAAAGCTTATAAATATATTTAATTTATGAACATTTACTGTACGCTGCACACTGAAATCTGCCAACACTAATCCAAAAGAATTACACATTTTAGACCTGAACATAACATACTGTATGCAGTAACTCACATCAGAGCAACCCATATGCTACTGTTAATGTGCCAACTGACACATGTTAAGCCACAAACATAAGAAAGGATTGGATTTCAACCGCATTTTTTGTATTTCAGTTATTTCTCGGGTCCATTATTTTTATTCACCATTATCTTCTCTCCTCTCTCCAGACAGACTGCTCTCCCTAACACATCTTCCAGTGCCCTACCAGATTTCCTGCTAGGTAGAGGCTGCCCCAGAGACAAAGGGACTAACACAAGCACACAGGCCGGGAAGCACAGAAATAGCACCCCCCACAATAATCTAGGTCACTTAATAGCCTACTTTCAGGGTTCTCAGTGAACCCTGTACCCACTCCTGCTAGGCAAAGAGAAACCCTGAGAAGAAGTGGGTGGATGAGTAGACAGCCAGCCATCCCAAGTGTCAGATCTGACTCCTCGGGAGAGATGCGCCGAGGATGCTCTGACAGAATGTGTCTGAGCTGGAGGCAAATGTTTCTCTATTGCATTCATGACACAAGAGCTCTGCCACCTTGCAATATGTGCCTGCTGTTGCTGCTTGATGGTAATAACTGGATTTTTCCAGGGAGCCGGTGAAAGCACCCCAGTGCTGTTACAATAATTAGGTCTCAAGATTGCTTGAGCTAGGATAATCCCCCAGAAATCAGTAAGTTTTGCATAAGGCAAGCCAGGAGCAGCTGTGGGAGTTTTGGAGCATAAATGTGCCCCATGTAGTAGGGAAGACTCTGCTTCTCACCTTCCAGGTTTGTCAAGGTGTGACACCAGCAATCAGAACGCACGACAAAGGACCAAACTGCCAGCAGCTTCAGTTCTCCTCCCCAGAGAGCCAAACCCAGAGATTTGCATGGGGTTAGTACCAAAAATTTTGTGAAGGATGCAATTTCATTATGTAAGCAGAAGGGTTTAAAATAGGAAAACCAAAAAGAAGGCAAGAGCACATGTCATCATGCAGATTTAAACCACAAACTTTCAGTTACCTTATCAGATAAATACTACTTAGGGAAGCAACTAATGTATTTTATGTAGGGCAGCTACTGAAGAGGATCTGATAGAGAATTAAGTGATAGATTCCTCAAGTATTTGGCAATGCATCAATAATGTACTGGAGAAATCAGACTCCTGAGTATCTTCTTGATTAAAGGAAAGCAGCTGCTGGAATCTCAGAACTTGAAAAAGTGGCTAAATATGACATGTGAGAAACCAGAATTTATCTCCCTGCTAGAGCTGACCTAGTGTGAATTGTGAAATGAAGGAAAGAATAGCTGGCCTGCGTTTAAGGTGGGAGGTGAGACCACACAATAAAAATGTCTTCCAGTGCATGGGTAGAGAGACCATGATGCACATAACCCCAGCCTTTACATCAACATATTCCTATGGATTATTTGCATCCTCTTCCTTTCTTTCTCTCTCTGTCCTTTCGGCCTGTGTGGGAAATGCTGTGTAACTCACAGCGGCATGTGCTGCGAAAGCTAATAATACCCTGGAGATGATGGAAATAGCATCCTTGAGGTAAGAGCTTGCACTTTAATTTCAGCACAGAGAAATCTTATGGGATTCCCTTATTCAGAGTTATATACCTCACTCTTTTCTAGAAACTTCAAAGTCTTTTATGTTAAAGAACCCTTTCATCATGTCCTCAGACTGGCTTAATTAAATTTAGGAGATTGCTGTATTTTTATAAAATAAGCAGAAAAGTCCCTGCCATTTAAGCAGAGTCCTATATATAATTTTATTTTTAATATTACTCCAACTTCTTAGATGTCAAAAATACATATAAGACTTGCATGTGACTGCAGGACCTAAACCCAAGGAGATTAGACATGTTGATAGCCCTGCTCATGAAAGTCTGCAGGATCCAGGCATTTAAGGCAGTTCTAAATATAAGACAGAGGGCTGTCCATTAATACTAATTTTAATTTGATAAAAATATCTCCCCAAACTCTCTTTCTTATCAGTAAAGAGGGAGGTACTCTCCTTAAGCCTCTTCATTAGACCTGTCGTCCACCCGACCTGTAGCCCTGCCCAACTTGGGGTCCAGGACAGGACATCCCATCTTGCCATTTCCATAAGGGAAACGAAGCAGAGGATATCTGCTGAGCAACGTAGATCTTGCAGAAGTATTTGGAATAGGCTGCATGAGTCCTCTCCACAGGATGTTCAACACAATGCCTGGTTTTTATGCCTAAAGTACGTGTCTGGGGAGGTGGGACAGGAGATACCACACAGAGTAAATATTTGAAGTTCAGCAGTGTAAGTTCAGTGGCTGACAGCGGGTGTGATGGACATGAGAGAAGCTATGCTGTGTCAGATCAAGTGCCCATCTCAATAAATGTTCTGCACTGAGCAGTGACCAAAGTTTGTTATGGGAAGCCTATAAAAGCAAGAGAGGCAGGTAGTGAGAGATCCCCCTGTAATAGTCACTCAGCCTCCAGCAATTTGCAACTCAATGATCTTCTGAGCCAAAGGTGGTATCTTGGAATCTTCTGTGGATTTTTTCCTCTATGATTTTGTATAATTTCTTCTTAACCCTGTATAAACTTTCAGCCTCCTGTAGTAGATCATCTCTAGCTAAACTACATGCTATGTGTCAAGGTGGAGAATTTTCTTTTATGTATTTTTGACCTGCCATGTGACACTGTAGTCTTGTTCCAAAAGAGACTATAAACAATCCATCTATATTCACCCTGTTTATACCATTCCTTTTTTTGTCTTTACTCTTGTAATGTCCCTTTCTTTTCCAGGCAGAAGGGTCTTATTCTACTTTGTCATTCCTGATAGGAAGTGCATTAAATCTACAAGTTAGATGAAAATTAATTTTTTTGTTGAAGAAATGCTGGAATGGGTAAAAGGACAGTAATGCTCAAGCGCAGGTAGGAACACACAGGGAACCAGGAAAATTTTTAGGCATTGGCAGATGAGTTACTTCAATTTCTAGCCTGTGGATCTCCCAGGGTAAGGCATAGCTCCTGCCTAAGTCCCTCTAGTAATTCTCTTGGTCTGCTCACATCCCTCCAGTATTTACTATAAAAGACAAAACCTCATGTTTTTCACTCACTCTATTTTCCCTTCAGAGCTGTAGAAAACCTGGTAAGAAGAGACATCCTTCATGCTCTAGTAACTGTAATGGGAAACCCTTGCTTCTCCTAAACCATGGCTTCTTCCTGGCTTCTTTTGTACGGGACATAAACTGGGAAATTTCTTGCAGGTTACCCTGACCCTCCCAAAGGCTTGAACTGATCAGGGAAGAACTCTTGCTCTTACAGAAAATGATTAGGGTGGTGAATGTGTAGTGCCTTTGAGTTCACACACGTGTGCTGCTCTTGTGGCACTGCTTCCACCTGTGAGGAAGGCTGGGAGAGACAGGCAAACCAGGACACTGCTGGCACATCTCTTGGCTTGGTTAGTGCTCTCAGGGAAGGTATAGCTGCCTGGGAGGCTAGATCTTTGTGACAGAATCACAGAATCACTGAGATTGGTAAAGGACACTTAAGATAATGAGACCAAACATCAGCCCCACGCTGCCAGCTCCACCACTAAACCATGTCCCTAAAGCCATAGCTAGACATCTTTTAAATACCTCCAGGGATGGTGATCCAACCATCAGCACCCCCTTCCAATGCATGGCAACCCGAGGTGACTCCTCCTGAAAGTGATTTTGGCAAGACAGTATCACAATCATTGCATACATGAATGTCATCATGACACCTCAATTCCCATCCTATCATACCGCTTTTTCAGCTTGCACTGAAATTAATAAAGACAGCAGCATAATGACTGAATTTAATTTTTATCTTTGAAGTGGCTTTAAAGCTTAATACTGCCTTATCACACTTGGGGGCGATACAGGTGGAGTGGGGGACCAACATACTGAAGTGTTAGGGTTTCCTTAACAATTCCTGGTAAACTTTCCCTGCTCCGTGTTATCTGGAAGCATAGCTGAATAAGCTAGTCAGAGATTTCACTTCCACAGTTTGAAGCAGTAGAACTGAGATGTTCGCTCTTGTTCTCCCCCCATTCAAGTACAAATGCAGTCTTTGCAAAGCACTTCTTTCATTTAGCTATACCCAGTTGGTACTTGTTGCCAAATGGAATGTGGACTTGCCTCAGAGAAGATCACTCATGGCTAATGAAATGGCAATTAGTTTATGCAACTTATTAGCATTAGTATTTATTTTACTTTGCAATATTACCTAAAAGCATCTCCAAGATATTTAAACAGCAACATTATCTGTTCAATGCTGTCTTTTAAATAAATAGTCCTACTAAATATAAAAAGCTGGCATTTGTACTGCGTGCACCTATGTTATCATCGTCGCAAAGCAGATGCAGAATGTAAGGCGACTTGAACAATCAGCACTGTAATTTGCACAGTAACATTGTTTTAGATCTAATTAGTGCTTATGCAGATCCCTTACAAAAATGTGAAAACCGCACCAGGATGTAATTGTTAATGAATTTAGTGCAAAGCACATCTGCATAAATTCCATTTCAGCAAGAAAAAAACCCCAACCTCTAAGTTCAACTGCTATTTGCTCAAGAGCCAAAACACTGTGAATTGTGCCCACTATGTTTTAGCCTTGCTCTGCTGGCTTTGATATTTCAAATAAATACTACGAAGTTAAAGCCTCCAGCTGCAGACCAACCCATCTGTAGATGTTTGTTATATTTGGCAGTATTCAAAGATGATTTGCCTTCCTGCTGAAAAATAAAATAAAAAAAAGAGGTTCTCTCAGCAAAAAACCAAAATTGAAATACTTATCAGCCAAAAACTAAAGTTTAAAAATATTCTGTGTGGGTCAAGTGACAGAACTTTTAGAACAGCAGGCATGCATGTATACTGTGCCTATAGACTCTGTACCTTGCTCCATGTGTATGCCTAAGTCCATCTGTAGTAACTTCTTTCTGAGCTGTAGAATGTATCCATGGCTAACAAGGATGCAGGTAACTGATGTTAAACATCATGACACAGCTCCCTTAGAAACCACTCATGTGCCCTTCAGGAATAGCATCAAGATCTATTCCAGCACCTTTGTTTCTTCAGAGGTGCTTACTGAGGTTTAGGCAGGAGGGCTCTGGAGTTGATCTTCCAACAAAGACCTGGGCTCATGAGCTTTTTGTACCAGCATTAGAAATCTCATTCAAGAGCTTGACGTTTGTCAGGACTGAGTGTCAAGATGAGAATATTTTTTGACGGATCTTGGCTTTATGTGTGGCCTTTATATACAAATATAACTCAAGGTGGACCTAACAGGTACCAAGCCTTCAGTAAACTCCTGTATGGGCTTTTTTATGGAAGCCTTAGATACATGGTTTTCCTTCCCAAATAGAGCGAGGATGATTTTTACAAGACCACGATTGTTCTGAAAGGCATTAGCCCTTAATGGGGTAATAAGGAGGTTTGGGGAACATCAGAGCAGGAGTCAGAAACACCCAAGACAACAACCCTGCCTCTCTTCCTACCCTGGCCTACCAAAAAAATATCGTCTCACAAGCTCAGGTCACTCAGAACAAGTGAGTGACCCAAATCAGAAGTCACAGTGTGTGATGTTGGAGAGGTCTTACATACCAGCACATTGATACCTATAGACACTTCAGACGCATACTTGAAAAAGATTATCAGCCTTTTTTTTAATGTTGGTTTTTACTCCAAATATGGCACTCATAGTTAGGCTCAGACTCTTTCTCCTTTGTTATCATTATCTGAAACACCTAATCTCTGTACTTTTTTTTTAATATATTATTTTACTTCTACTTCCATGAAGTTTGGCTGTGCCTTTTTTTCTAAGAAATGAGAATGGATTCATGAAAGAGGTGACAGAGCAATTCAGAGAGCTGTCTCTTACTTCAGGCCCTGTCAGAAACTTCCTATGGATGATTAAGTCAGGCAACAAATTTAACCTTCTACACTTAATTCTGAACAGGAGAAACGATAGCACCAGTTATGTCACTGAGGCATTCATGATGAATGACTGTGTTAAAAGTTGCTGAGTCATTCGGATATCATATGATGCACCTACATAAAAGCCTTAATGTGATCGAGATTTTGCATTAAAATGGATAGTTTCACAAGTTAATAGATGAATCCGGTGAAAACCTCCAGAAGATTGCTATCCATAAATTTGTTAAAGGGAGATTGTAAGATACATCCTGGCCAGCAGGCTTCAGGTTTCCTTTGGCCAGCAGGAACACGGGCTCAGTGCTGAGGCCCCCAGCCCTTTAAACGTCAGATGGTCCCAGGGCAGTGGCAGCTGCTGTGCCAGCCCATGGAGCCCCAACCAGTGCTCCCAGCCTGCTGCCATGGGTGTTCCTGCTCCGGCTTTGGCAGCCCGAGGGAGCACCAGGAGCAGAGCAGGAGCGGAGCATAGCTGATCTGCATGTGATGGGACTGCAGGGGGACACCTAGCAGGCAGTGAGGCCCCAACAGCAAAGCAGCTTGGCTGCGTTTCTCCATAAAGTTATGCACAATTTCTTAAGGGAAACTCCTGTCTGAGCTCTGGACAAAGAACTCAAAGAGAAGATCTCCTTGTGTATGTTTTTCAGTTTGAACCAACAAACAGCCATTTAAACCATTCTTTTCATCTCCCCCTCTTTTTTCCTATTCTCTAGTAGAACTCAACATTTATGTGACCAAAATTTCCCTTTCTATCAACAGGTTACTAGTTAGGTGGCACTTGTTTGTTTTGGGCTTCTTTTTGACATGATGTTCACAAACATGGGGATTCACAGTCCCTTAGGGACTGAGGGAAGGAGAAAGACTGGTAGACAGTAGAATGTGATTGATGGCAGAAGTGGAGATGAGGATGTTGAACAGAAGGAGGTGAGAGGGAGGTGTGGAGGACACAAAGAAGTAGGTGTCATTAAAAGGAAATGAGAAGACAAAGAAAAGAGTAGATGTGTGTTAACTGCACAGTAAGCTTCCTTTCCAAAAGCTCAAATCTCAGCAGTTATTTTAGTTTTCTGTTTTGTGAGAAAAACTGACACTACACAAAGATGTGGGGACAGAAATTCATGGAATCTAAATGCTTTGTATGCAGTTATAGTGGGACACTGAATTTGGGTCATTAGTCAGAATGTGGAAAGATAAATTTTGTGGACACCCAATATAAACTTTCTCTCATGGCTGATAAAATTAATATTTTGTGGTTTTTTAAATAGATCTTCAAGTAATTCACAGTTTCCAGCATCCAAAGCCTTCTTTCCATGCTAAGAAATGAGAAGGCACATTACTAGCTAGAGTAATGAGAGTGAGCAATGAAACCAGTTCCTCTTCTCCTGACCTCTTTTTCCATCACTGGCCTGACCCTAGGACATGCCACCAGAAAGAGATTTACTCACATAAGTAGCAATTAGTGCTTCTATCTTTTGTTTGTTTGTTTGCTTATTGTTTGGTTTTGGGGTTTTTTGGGGGTTTTTTGTTTAGTTTTTGTTTGTTTGTTTCGGCTTTTGTTTTGTGAGGTTTTTTTTTTCCTTTTTTGGTTTGTTTTTTTGCTTTGGTTTTTTTTTTGTTTGCTTGTTTGTTTTTTTTTTTTTTATGTTTCAGGCATTTCTCTATGGTCTTCATCTGTTGCTGGAGATGATCATGTGTATCTGCCTTTTTTGAGAGCTAGTTTTCCAAGCAGTTGCTCGTGGAACTTGAGCAGCCATGGGAATTGCAGTTTGCTGCTGGTTTGGACCTAGGAGAAGCCAAAATGGGAATCCTGAGTAGTCCCAGGAGAGGGAAAGTGTCTCCTCCATCAGCACATCGGCTGAAACCTGGCATATGGGCAGGACAAGCAGACGTTTTCTTCCTTGCTCTGCGAGCCCTTTTCATGTAAACTGTGCAGAGTAGAAAATTCAGCTGTTCCCTTTTCCCACAGGTTAGCATGGATAATAAAGACACTTCACTCTTTGCTTTCAGATATTTTTCTAAACTATTTTGATCCTTGAAACATTTATACTAACAAAGAAATTCCACTGCCTCCTTGTCTCCCTCCCTGCCTCCTTGTCTCCCTCCCTCCCACCCCCACCCCAATAACTTGCTCTGTCTTGAAACTCTGACTTGATTTTTGGCATATATTTGCATACATTAGAAACGGAGAGAGGATTAAAGTTTAAGAGGAAATTGTGGCTAGTGTGAAAGGGGAACAAAAGGACATCTGTGAAGTAGCCCACAACTGGCAAGGAAAGCTATTCCACCTCCAGCACCAGCTGCAGGGGAAGTGGTGCCCACTGCCCCAACAAGACTTTCTTTGTTTTGCTGCAAAAACTGGGAGTGGTGGCTTTTAAAGTGACACAATTTGAGGTGAGGAGCTTCTCTTTTGCCTGCTCTATTCTGATATCGTATGGCAACAGATGTTTTCTAAGCAAATAATTTCTCCCAAGATTACCCCAACAAAATCTTCCAAATCCAGAGGGAGTACAGGTTTCTGGTGCAGGGTCTCTCTACACCCACAGGCAGGCATGCAGGAGTTGCTGCTGTAAATTTCTCCAGGGCTCACTAGCCCTCCTAAACCTGCCGCTTCCTCTCCAGGCAGAGGAGGACATTTTCCAGCTCTGCTTGGTCCCACAGCAGCAGGAGGAGGTGGGGACGGTGTGGAGGATGTGGCAGATGGGGGAAAGTGATGTGGGACAGGAAGCAAGCTGGAGCTGAAGGGAAAGCTGGAGAGTAAAAGAAGAGGAGGAAAAAAAGATGCAAACAAGAAGAAAAAATGTGTGCAAAGCTGGCTTTCAGTAAGGTAAGAGGGAACTGAGCTTCTGAGGAGGAGGAAAGTCAGAGAGGAAAGAGATGGGGAAACACAGGAATGTGAACATTATCCCACCCAGCTGGGGGAGACACTTATCAATTCTGAAATGGTGGAAGGACTTTGGGTTAATTAGAAATATCCTTTTAATACTCAGTGAAAACAATAGTCCAAAAGCTTGCTTACCTTCTGCTTGCAGATTCTCTGGAAGTTGTAATGTGTTCATCCTCTTGCTGGGGACACTAAAGAGTGAGGTGTCTAGAACCAGAATGGTCAAATCTCTCTCCTACCATTTAATTTTCTCAAGAGTTTAGAGTGCTGCAGCCAGTCCTCCATTAATATTCCCTGAAAATATGGGGTTTTTGCCATGAAACTGCAAGGTATTGAGATCTGAAGCTTATGTGTTTCCTTCCTGAGTGTACAAACTTGGACTGCTTGGCTCCATTTCCCCCTCTGCCTCAACCACTTTGCTGTTCTCTTCTCCCCTGGCTTCATTCCTGCTTGGGGCTGAAGGCTGTAAGGTCAAAGGGAGTCCTGGGGTTTTTCCCCATGTGAGATTAATGTTCACATAGTGGTGACAACCTCCCTGTGTGTGCCTAGCCCACGCTGTTTGTGTGCTGTGATGACTGTGTCCCAGACAGACTCATCCACACCACTTTTGTCAGGCTGGCAGAGTCCTCCCTGACTTCCACCATCATTACGCTTTAATTAAAACATGAAAGTGGCTCAAACCACCAGCTTTAAATGACTTTCATAAAAAAAAACCAATCAGCCAAACACCAAAATATCCTGCATGGGCTTTCTTTTGAACACGTGAAACTAAAAGCCTCTGGAAATTCTCGTGTGTAGTTTGATTTTCTGTAAATCACTTGGTTACTGCCAGGTCCCTTCTTTCCTTGCGTGCACTTGGATGATGAGAAGAGGAGGAGATCTAAGTTTACAGTATGCCCAGGAGTGGCAGAGCTGAGCTTTTTCAAAGGTTTGGTGTTTTTTGCTACTTAGTTTTTCAATTTGTTCCATTTAAAGAGGGTGGAATTTCTTCATAAAGATAAGAATTATGGTTGGAAGTACTGACTAATGTGAGTCCTAACTGCTCAGCTCAAGGTCAAGTGGTTTTTAGGTGACATGTAATAAGGAGACATGGGGAAGCTTTAGAAAAAACCTCTACTTTTGCACATGATTTTGAAGGGAAATTCATTTTAATTCTTTAAATTGTAAGCTAGTTTTTGCAGCTGTTGGCAACCCATCTTTAAGTGGATACATTTCTAGTTGGGAAAGTCCTGATTCCTAGTCTGTGAGGAGAACATTAAGCGCTGAGTGCTACTGAGAGGTTTACCTCTCTCCCTACCATTGTCCTCATAAGCTGCGACATGAAATTTTCTGATGAAACCTGACTAATAACATGGATATAAAAAAAATCTTGTAGTCATCCCTACTGGTAAAGCATACCTGATAACATTAAAAAAGGTAATCTTACTGTTGGCAGTCTGAAAAATAGCCTAGAATATGAAAGAGGAGATAATCTTGTCCCCTGCCTCTCAGTAGATGAAATAAGCTGACTTTCTATTTTGGCCTCTTCTGGCTCCCATGTCTTTGTGGACACCACCAATCAGGCAGACCAAATCTCCTTTCTTCTCCCTGTGCTGGCTTCCAGTCACTGTGGAACAGCCTGTGTGTATCTCACAGTCAGAACTGGGCATCACATGTAGAGTTCGAGGGTTAGGGGTGGTATGGCTGCTGCACAAAAGGGAAAACCACCTGGGTTCATGAAAGCTGTCACTCTTCAGAACTTGATCCTCCAAAAACCAGGAAAAAATATGTTCATTGCTAAAATGGTAGCACAGCTATATCAGCAAAAGTAGCAGAACTCAAGTACAAGAGGGTGCCATTTTTTCCTAGCAATTTCAAGGCAAAGCTGTCCTAAAAGATGGTGTGGAGAGCAGCCAAACAGTGCTGAACTGAGGGGCTCATTCTGAGCTTCAGAGGAGACACTTAGTCTGAGAGGAGGTTCATCTCACATTGGCTGGACCTGAGAACAAAGTGACTTGTAATGGAATAGCATGGCATGGCATGGCATGTCATGGCATAGCATAGCATGGAATGGAATGGAATGGAATGGAATGGAATGGAATAGAATAGAATAGAATAGAATAGAATAGAATAGAATAGAATAGAATAGAATAGAATAGAATAGAATAGAATAGAATAGAATAGAATAGAATAGAATAGAATAATTTCAGTCACAAAGGATCTACTACAATCATCCAGTCCAACTCTCTGGTAAATTCAGGGCAAGAGTATGAGTTTAATGTATTTTTAATAGTTTTTTTTGTCACACACTTATGTAGCTGTTACATTTTAGCACATTTTCTTCATCATGACACAAAGATTCTGCCTTCATGCTTACTGTCTGATTGAAAAAGGAGATAATAATAAAAATGAAAGTACACATTTCAAATAATTGAAAATATTGTAACTTTTTCTCTATTTTCACAAGAATGAGCTCTACGGTAAGCACATTTCCATGTGGCTGTTCACTGTTCCAGCATTATTCTGTGACCTTTTTTGAAAGTACACAATCTAGTGCTGATTCAGGACAACATTTCGTGCCATGTCAGCCCATCATTGGCAGGAGAAAGAAAAGAAAGGATCCAACCCAGATGTTTCTCAGAATGTTCTGATAAACTCAAGATTTTAATGGCATTTGCTACAATAGAAAAATAATTAAAAGAGGGAGAGAAAAAGGCGAGTGGGAATGCTGGGCAGTCATGCAGAGGTGATCACTAAATGTCCTTTATGTACCCAATTTGTTCTTGATACTTAAGGACACTGTGGTGCTTGTACATGAACTGGAGCCACTTGTCACTAGAAAGGCTGCCAGGATTAAATCAGTAAGAAATTGTTTATTCAGCCTGTTCAAACAAAAAATGAATTGTTTTGATGAATGAGATTTTTTTTAATGAATTAGCACATGTCATGCCAGTAGTTTTTAAATGTAAAGCACTGAGGCGGGTTTTTTTCCTTTCATTCTGACATAACTGCCCTAAAATAACTGAAGCACCAGGACTCCAACAGTGGCACATTACATTATGTATTGCAAAGGGCATAGTTGCCACTGTAGGTGGAAAAACACTACTTAAAAAATGCCAACATCCAACCAACCAACCAAACAAACAAAAAAGCAGAGGAAAAGCCCCACCCTCTTCATGCATTGCATATATTCTGTAGTAGCTTTGATAAAACTGTCTTCATTTTCTACGACAAAAACAATTCAGAGTTTCAGTTAAATGGACTTTCAGTGATGATGAATATTTCTAAGTCCCTCTAGAAGGATTATTGCCTTTGGGCAAAACTCTTCAGCCTCTTTTGAGAGCGGTCTTAATAATGGTGATAATTTGCATGTATTGAATTAAGCACTAACCTTCCCTACAGTTTTCAGAAGGGAACTAACCTTCCCTTTGTGGAAAGCTGTGTGCCTCATCTGGAGCTGAGCTTACCAAAGTGGGGCTATGACAGCCACACATCCATCTTGCCAAGGGTCAGAAGTACCACCAGTCCTTGCTGGTTGCTTCCATCATCTGTGAGGGGTAAGTTAAACTATGCTTTTTTGAGTTAAAAAACTCAAAATCATGCATAGGTTCACCTTATCTATGTGAGTACAATATTTCAGCTTCAGTTATTATTTTTATGACTCATAATTATTACATTGATACATTTCCCCTGTTAGAACTTCCATGTCATTGGCATAAACTAGTTTATGTACTGCTCACAATCAGAAATGTAAAGGTTCACCTTGGAAGAAATGTGTGGCATCAGCCAAGATGAGGTCATGCCCATTGAAGCTGTGACTTTATACCCACTCTGGCTGAAAGGGGCATGGTGTCTAGGTAATCCCTCGGTTATAATTAGCAAATTAAACTTGCTCCATGCTCAAGGCAGAGAATCTGTCATGGAAAAGCTCCAAAAGCTTTCTCAACCCATTCCAAATTTGCCACTGTGGTAACATAATTAAGACAATAGGGGTGTTATATTTGGAAACATTGCTAAAAATAGGTTACCTTACTTAAGGAGCACCTCCTCCTCTGGTCACTTTTGGAGATACCTGTGGCTGAAAGAGGGGAGAATTCACTGATACACTTGGAAAACAAGTAGCAAAAATCGAAATTATGGTTCAGAAGCCATACTGCTAAGTCTGTTTTATTTTATGGTCTTAAGAATAAGCATGAAAGAAATTATATATATATATATATATATATATATATATAAAAGAAATAACAAATAGAGAAATATATACTGGTTGTCCCTCCTGCTGGTTCCTTTCTGTTGAAGCTATCATTTGGTGAAGGAGAACATTTAAAACCTGCTTTGATCGAATGCCATGACAAGCAGGAGTGCTTCCAGAGTAGCCAGCTTCCTCATCTGGTTCCCTGAAGTTACATGCCGTTCCATAACTGGTGGTTCTTCCTGGCAAGGCCTTCCTGCATATTACTGCTCAACAGTCTTGGTAATTAAGACAGCAAACTGAAGCTCCACATTTCAGCCATATTCAGAAAATCTCAGGAAATTTTGCATAATCTCCATACCTTGACAGATTTGTCCCTGTTAGCATTTGGATTACATTTCTTTGGTTAATCTTTTAAGGCAGTAATAATTAATATTTACACAGCTTCCAAATGAGGACTTGGGTTTACCTTGCAGTGTTCATGTGTTTACTGCATCTTGTGCCTATGGATAGAGCAGATGGCCCAGTATTGGTGATTTGACTTTACTGATGGTTGAATGGGTATGGAAAAGGTTTAGGAAATGTAACCAAACTCGGGGTGCAAATCAGTTACAATGCTGGTACAGAACAATTCGCCAAACAACAGCCCCAAAAGATGAACAGTACTCTTGTAAAACTGCCCTCATGCCTTCTTAAAATGGGCAAGAAAGTATTCCGACATAGGAATGAATAAATGGTAATGCTGACGCCCTGGTGTGCTGTTTTTTGATGCCCTGAATCACTCAGAATAAGAGTGTGGTTGGTGAATTGGTCTCAGTGGAGTTGTTCATGAAGAGGATACTAACAGGAAAGAGGGAGGGCATCTGAAGGAAGCTGTGTAAGCAATGTGATTTTGCCACCTAGATTATTCAGGTTTAGCAGTTCTTATCTGTTCCCACTGCATCCCCATCCCCATCTCTCTGAGTAGTTTCTAACTGCTTGAAACTGAAGCTCATGGATCTAGCAAGGTATTAAGGCTGCTCCCTAGCACCTTGGTGACAACCATTTTCTTCCCTTGCCTGCAGCTGATGCTACTTTTTATTTATGCCCAATTTATGCTCCTTATCCCACTTTTTTAAACAGAGAAGTGTCTGTGCTCTTATCACAGAGCACAGTTTGACCATCCCTACCAGAACTTCACAGCCTTTAGTGAAACCTTTCCAAGCCTTATTTCCCTTATGCACGATACTGTGCACGATGTTGGCCCTGCTGAAGACAAAGCCAGTGTGGTGACACGCCAGCAAAGGCCATACACTGTGGCAGAGGAGACACAGGGTACCTATGGAGTGGCCCTCAGGGAAGGAGGTTTCCCGGCTATCCTTAAGCTCACAGTGATGAGGCAAGCCTGAAAAGCAGCAGCCAGGAGAAAGCTACAAGATCCTGCACAAAATACTCTCCAGTTGTTCTATTTTCCATCATACAACAATTAACATTCTCACCTTGAAAGTGTTACAGTGGTAATGAATACTCAATGTCATTCTTGTTTTTAATCACACTGCTCCCTTAAAGCTTTGGTAATGTACATACACACACACACACATATCTGTCTCTTATAAGAGTTTCTGCTAAGAATTCCCATCAGCTAAAAAATGTTATAGCCACCACCAACTGTGCCAATGAATCAAAATGTACAATGGGGTTTCTACAGAGTTTGGAGCACTCCTTCATAAGTGATGTGAAGAAGTAGCTGAAAGCATTAGGGGCAGGGTAGGTGTGATTAAAAAAAAGATCTTTTTGAGTGTCAAGGGAAGGTTGAAGAAACATATACGTCTAGAGAAAGATGAGTAACTACAGGAAATTTTAAGGACAAAAGGAAATAATCAAGCAAAGCTGAGGAGCAGATGGAATGGGGGAAAGAGGAAGAAGAGGGTTATAATACTGCACTGTAATTTAATTTTTCTTCCCAAGAAGAACACATCTTGTATTCTCTGTGAGCTGAACTTCTTGAGCGTCACCTTAAAATGTAACCCCTTCTCCCACCCCTTCCTTGTGTCAGAGAATCTGCCATTTAAACAGCCAAATTAAAATCTTTCTCCAAACAGTTCTGCTTCTGTTTCACCTAAAAAAGTCTACATTACTCTGATGGTAATCCCTGAAGGAGTATTTAAAACAGCAGCAGCTTGGGGCAGTGTCCAAGGAAGATATAAGGAACCTCACCTTGGCTAGGATGGTTTAATGATGGCTGGTAACATGCAGGGCTGACAAGGTATTGAGCAGCAACTCTGCTTTCACAGCTTTGTCAAAGTGGAATGACCAAGTAAAGTGAACTGACTTTTACCAGGGAGGAGCCCCAGTTCAAGGTGACAGGATTCAGCTCCTGTGAGAATTACCTCATTTCTTCCCATCTGTCCAACCACAGACAGAATACCTAATAGTACCTAAAATAAATAATTCCTGAGTAGCAAAACTCCATGTAGACAGAGGCATCCCTGCCAACAGAAAAGGTTGGGGTGGAGCAGAGAGGATGCCCACTTCTCTGCTGCTCTTCTTCTTCATCAGTGTGGCCTGAAGCCAGTGAGATTCCTCCAGCTTTGAACCAGTATATCTAAGAACCAAATCTGGTTCTGCACTTGGCAGAAGCACAGATACAGAAACATGATGCTCAGCCAGATCTGCAAATAAAGATCTGCTAGATTAAAGGGCAGATATACAGTAGATGTTTTGCTTTCCTGGTAGCCTGGAGAGAACCACCCAGACTTCTAACTTGTGTACGTATACTTTCAAAAGGGCAAAAATGTTGCTTTCATAAATTAATTTCACACACTTTGCAGAGATAAAAATAATCACTGTGACATTTTGTTTGTCTTCCTTTTTTCCTGTATGCAAGCAGCCAACTCTCAATTACTTACAGCCCTAAATTCGTTCCGCTCAATTGTGAAAAGCCCCCGCAATATTCAACAGGAGGAGAAGAATTCTGATCTGTGGAAAGTCATCATGTTTGCAGAGAAAGCAAATTTCCTCCTCTCCCGATATGCTGTATATATCAGCCAAAACAAGACTCTTATACCCAGTGCCAACTGGTATGGATTCCAACCATTTTCTGTATTATATATTAATGTTATAAAAATATGCACCCCTATTTTTTATAACAAGAGAGTTTGTTGTGGCAATATCTGACACCACTTCTGAACTGACGTAGATGTGACAGCCTAATAAAAACTTGCCTGCCAGCATGATAGCACTGGTTGTGGATACTGAATTGCCTTGACAATTCATGGGGTTCTGTACTGGCTTTTCTTTGGTAACAGCCATATCAGACTTGCTGAGCTTTTCTCTAGCTACTTACTAGACTCTAAGCTCAACCAGGTCTAAAGAAGATTAAAGTTTGATTATGTTTCTTCTTATATATTACACATAACACAAACTGTGCAGACACTAGTTTGTTAATTTTATTTTTGCTGATGCCTGCGGTGTGACTGCTCTGGATGTTTCAGCTGGTTCAGAGAAGACCCTTTCTTTTCTCCATGAAATCTCATCGACATTTTCCTCCATGAGGGCTGATGTCTCATGGGAGACATCTTTTGTGGTTTCAGCATGTGATGAGGGAAAGCATTACATAAATTCAGCAAGGGCTCTGGAGATCCTGTGTGTGCATCTGTGGAATATATATAGACTGCAATGAAAATCTGGGATCAGCACACAGGTTTTTGTCAGGTTTGCTGAATAGAGAGCCAGGGTACAGCAGTGAATGTGATCACCTGCAGAATCTGGGAAGAAAGCTCCTGTTCTGTGAAAGCAAGCAGGGACAACAGGAGAGCACAGTGTTATCTAACACCAAGTGCCTCTTTGATACCATCCTTGCCTCCTGGTGTCTAAGTATGTAAGAACGTAGCAGAAACTTTGGCTGATAATATATCTGAAGATATAAAATCACATGCTAATGTACTTTTGCATGCTAATTCAGTGGGTCCTGCCTTATGGTGATGCAAATCAAGACTGCTGCCTAGACAGTGGATGTAAGTTTTTGTCCTGCACTGCAAGAAATTGATGCACCGCAGGCATGACCAGAAGAATGAGACACTTGCATGATGAGTGCAGCCTTGTCCTAGTCTCACAAATTGTATCTCCAAGACTGGCACACATAGTGGGTGACTATGACAGATGTAGATTAGATGGTCTATTTACATAATTACCAAAAGATATGACAAAGCTGAACCCTACTGTCTCTGCTCATAGCGAGAGCTGGTAGGAATAGCTCAGCTGGACGGGGAAAGTTTGCAGGGTCTCAGACTGCAGGGGCAAATTTTTCCTTGGGTCCACTGGAAGGGTCACAAATGCCTTTTAAATTTCCCGGTGAGCAGTAACAGGAAGCCCTGAGGGCAGCAAGGCATCCCCAGGGCCGGGCGATGCGGGCGGCCAGCTGCTGGCAGGGATTAGGAGGATCTGCCCCTGCCAGGTGCGGGTGTCGTGCTCCTTAACCAAACATTTTTATGTGCTGATCGCCTCCCACGTAGGAGACAGCTGTTCCTTCTCCTTCTTATCCAAATGCTTGCTTCCCTTTAACCTCTGGTTTCTTAAGCTGCCAGCTTCTGGGTCGTGGTCCTGTGAAGTAGATAGCTGTCTCCTTCATCGGTCAATCTCGTTGACTTCAAAGGGTAACCCTGCAAAAACTGGTGTAAACCACATTTTTTGTTAGCAAGTTTCTTCTTCTAGTATTGCCCTTTCACTTTCCTCTTCCTTTCTGTTTCCTTCTTCCTTTTACCCCCCTCTCTCCTTTCGTCCTCTGTCTCCCTCAAAACAGGGGTGATTTCCAGCTATTTTCTCTGAGAGCGGAGAAGGCTTAGCCCTAGACTCTGCTGTTAAATTTGAGATCACCCCAGTGCCTCTTTTTTTTTAACCTCTGCTCCTTTTTTTTTAACCTCTGCTTTCCAGAAAATCTACCATTTAATTCTGGTTGCAAAATCATCACATCTACAGGAAACAAGTGGTACCATTTTCTAATACTGACAGTGTGTGGAACTCATTTCCCCTTTAGCAGCATTCTTTCAGTATGGCAGTTAGTATTGTTAATAGTAACTGTGAAACACACATTGCAGAAATATTTGACCCTGAATCAGGACCCCACTTTTAAGCTTGAATTGCTTAAAAGCGCATCAACACTTGAAAACATAAGTTAGAAGCAACTCTGCAGCAGGATGGCTTCAAAAATGCTTCAAGGAGATGATTCTAATAATTTACAGATTGACTGAACAACAGCTGCTTTTAAAGAAGCTTTGCAGATGAAACAACAAAGAATAGAGAAACCCATTGGAAGGCAGTGAAGCCTGATGTGTAGTGCTTCAGCACTGAGGTTTTGTGGCTGAAGGGCTGAATCAAACATAATTCAGCAATACTAGTGCCAGAAATCTCAATAAATTGTGCTTCATCCAAAATCCTGGTGTGCTGGGTACCAGAAAGTGAAGAAAACAATATCCCAGTGAGACAAAACAAGCACCATCAGTTTTTATCATGGCCTACATTGCCATTTATAACAGCAAGAGCATTTTCTCATTGGAGAAGGTTCTTCTTCAGGGGCCAGGGAAGAGAGGCTGTGCAAACCCTACCCAGGCTCATCAACTGAGATGAAGTACAGAGCTGTGCCTGGTATCTGAAAAGAGTGATAGAGTGCTGTAGATGGCTTTACAAGTTTGCATTTTTTGGCTACAAGTGAAAAGGACCACCTAGAATGAAAGTGGAGGCTGATCACATAGGCTTAAGATGACAAAGATGATCCAAAGCTGAGACAAAAATGATTTTTCCCAAAGTGATTACAGCTACTGTAGAGACATAGTTAAACCTCTAAAGAGTCTGGACATGCAGTTCCTCTGGGTACATGGATAGATCCAATGCTAAAATTTCGTATTTGGCTGGGAGTCCAGTCTAGTCTGGAGAAGGTACTGTATGCTTCTTGAGTGTGCAAAGCCCAGTAAATCCCAAAGACAGAACCTGCAGAGACATTTGTCCTCTCTCAGCCACAAACACATCAGAAAACCTGCAGTAGCCAAGAAAAAGCAGACAGTGTAGTGAGATGACTCTCACCCAGCCCTATATATCATTGCTTATTTTATCTTCCAAGGCAAATGTACAGGTATTGGGACCTAGTCCAGGAAAGCACTTAGGGCTGTATTCTGATAGCATGCAGAAGAACAGTACTTTGCTCAGCAAACAGCACCAGTGAAGAATTTGAGGCAAATGATGGCATTAAATTTGCGCAGTGTGAAGGCACCAGCATTTGTGTAGTGCTAACTCCGGTGCTGCCACTCCCTGCTGCAGGTCATTCACTTGGGCAGGTGCTCTGCTAATAGACCTGGCCAGGGCAAGGAAAGAGGAGGCAGACCTGCCTCTGATTCCCCCTTGAAGAAAACAGTCTGCAAGGGATCTCCAGAATTTGGGAATTTGCTGCAAAGCATGCTTGCCCTGTGGGTCAAGACTGAGCTTTGGGGCACAGGCTATTAATTCTCAACTATTTAATTCCATAAACTCTTCACAGATGAATCCAGAAGCACGTCTGGATGAAAGTTCAAATAATTTGCATTAATTTTGCACCAAGGGAAGTGAGTCACCTTCCTCTTTCCAGGCTCCCAAGAGGATCCCCAGTATGCAGCTGAAACACCTAGACGGGTCCTCATTACCTGAGCAGCAGCTAATGTTGAAAATGTCTTGATTCAGAGCCCAAGGAGAGACTTCCATTGACCTGGCTGGGGTCTGGATCAGAGGCTGCAAGAACATGGTCCAGATTTGAATTTAAGATCTCCATAAAATACTGCAGAAAAACCGCAAACCTTGGACAATTTCCTGATATAGCAAAGAAGTTATACTGCTATATGAAAGAGTGCACATCATTTCAGTGAGGAGAAATCAGGTTAAAAGATCATTTAGAAAGTTGGATTAGCTCCATCAACATAGGAATTGATAGAAGGCAAGGCATGGAATTGCAGCAAAGCTAGTGCTGCTCTGTTCATAAATGATCAGTCAGTGACTGTTACAGTGCCTGCAGCGGCTCCTGGCTCTGGGCACTTCATGGGAGGTAAATTAACTCAGTGCTCCATTTTATTCTGGGGGTTTGGCTTAGTGTAGAAAAGGTCTGGGGAAGAGATAGAAGTAGTAAGATGACAATGAAGGCACAGGGCTATTCCAATGGTTTAATAAAAGCTATGAGTGAGTTTTTTCATCAATTGGGAAGCCTGTCTCCCTGGCTGTTGAGGCAAGCAGGGTCAACCACTTGGCCAGGGCACACCATGGCTCCTTGGGGCTGTCATGCCCAGATTTCTGCTTTGCAGTGGTGCAGCAAAGACAAGAGCATGAGTGGGTATTGGTGTCCTGCCCAAGTGAGTTGGGATACCCAGCCAGACCCAGAAATCTGAAAGTTTCCCCGGGTTGTCTCCACAGGGAGACAAAACTCTTGCTCCAGGTTACCCAAGGGGTCTGTATGAAAGCAGACTTCTTGACCCTAAACCAGTACCCAGACAACCAGCTTTACCTGGTACTGGGAGAGCATGCCAGGCACAGAGGGCAGGATCTGGATTGGCTGAAGGAAGAAACAGTCAAGGGTAATGCTGAGCAGACAAAGGGCCATTTACTAACTCAATTTCCAACCTGTAAATGCTGTCGCAAAAGCCTGTGCTTTAATCATATTAGAAAAATTGCACTTCTGCTTCCAAAATCAATTTCATGGAGATGTTGCCTCCATAATATACAGGGCTAGATCCTCAATAAGGTAATCAGCAGACTTGTGTTGACTTTGGAGAAGATGTAATGATTCATATTTGCTGGGGAGCTGATCCTCAATCACAGAATGTTGAGACAAGAGAAAACGTTGAGCTGTGATGACTGAGCAGCATCTTGACCATGATTAACAGGCTTATTTTCTGAGGAGTTGGGTGAAATATGGTCTTTGTGCAGAGAGGTGGCATCTGTCATAGACAGTAATTAAATCCCATGTGACCTTTATTTTGAAGGTTTAAATGGAATAAAAATGGTGCATAGCAGTTAATTTTATGAGTAAGATTTGGTATCTTTAGAACACGATGGGCTCAAAGCATAAATGTGTAAAGACTAAATAAAAATGAAACACCTATTGCAAGAGTAAAAGGTCTGGTCTTTCTGTATCATAAAGGGATACCTACTGCCCACACAGAGCAGAGGGGTAAAAAAGACAGCCATCATTATCTTTTTTCCATTAACAAATGGCTGCATTTTACTGTGGGTCTTGCTTGGAGCAGGAAGCTCATCCCAAGGTGAATAGAAATTTTCTTCAGGGTGCATCTGCTGGTGTAGAGAGGGGGGAATAGCTGCTGCCCCCCTCCCAGTTGCCACCCCAGCTGGGATATCACAGCCTGGCTGTGGTTCTCCAGGGACAGCAGTGAGCCAGCATGTGCAGCAACTGTTTGAAGGGGGGATTAAAGCACATCATAAAAGTTTGCAGCCAGAAGCCAGAGAGGAATGTTTTCATGAGACATCCATAGGTTATGAAGCACTGGGTGTGCAGGCAGCTATTAAATAAAAGGAAGAGAGCAAAGCACTCACAAAAAACCAAGTTTATTGCTTCTTGATAAGCCCAGCAAGCAGTGAGGCAGCAGCCCAGGTGAAATCCTCATCTCCCTCCCCTCATGCCAAACATCCAGGTTGGTTCCTGCTGTAGGTCCACCATTCCTGGGTGACAGATAATGAGAAAGCAGTGGTGGCTGACAGCTTTGAAGGGATGGCTGTGTGGCCAGCTGTGGGGGTTGCTCCTGCTCCCCATTGGGAGCTGGTGGTAGTGCTGGTTGCATGGCCATATCCAGGAAACCAGGGGACCTATGGCTATTGCTTGAGCTTGGCTTGAAGGGAACAGGCTGGTTTAAACTGCTAGGGTCAGCTCATCCGCTTGGCAACTTAGAAAATTTACTGCAGCTGTGCAATATATTTATATAATATAAAGGACCTACTCCTGATTTTATGAACATTTATAGGCTGGGTTTTGTAGCAGTCTGTAGCTTAGACCAATAGCTGTCTGTGCTTGAAATAAGGGGACAGGAAATTTGGGTCTTGATTTCAATATCACTGTTCCTTGTGGAATAACTGGGAGTACAGCTGAGCAACACAGCTTTAACTTCCTCTGCTTCAAACTATTCCTTTTTTGTTTCACGAGGGTTTAGGTTGTAGTTATCACTTGATATAAAGTGTGTCTGACTAACTAGTGGTTTTGTACTGTACAGCACAAGGTAGGGGAGCACATGACTAAACAGAGGACAAAGAATTGCTCAAAATGGCTGAGTACTAAAAACCTCTCCAGCCGTGACAGTACGTACTCATCTGAGGTTTTTCAAGCTGTTAAATATTTTTCAATTCAGTATTTTTATTGGTTTGTCCTGGGTCTTGTCCTTTTTTTTTTTTTAATCCTCTTTCCTGTAAATTCTCTTTACTAAAAATACCAACCAACGGTCTCTTTGTGCAGTGAAATCAGGTTGGTGAAAACTGGTTTTGTGCAAGCAGCATGATAAAAGGTGCATTCAGAAATATATCCAACAAGTAAGCTCTGCAGGGTGTAAGTCTTCTGAAAAGGGAAGCTGAATCCTCCAAACCCTTCCACTGCAGGCTTGTGCTGCTATTGAAGACAGCCGTGAATAAGGTTTTGCAGGATCAGGCCCCAGAGTTCAGCAAAATTTACTTCCTGACTGCTCTCTATAGCATTTAACAGCTGAAATAAAAGAAGGAATTAATTTCTGTTTTAAATTCTTGGCAAGCAACTTCATCTTGGTGCTTATCTTTTCATGGGAATCAAAGGATACTGCCTTGTTACAGCTACTAGTCAAGCAGAGGCTTGAGGGAGAGCAAGGTATTTGCTTTCTCAGATGAAAATCAGACTCTAACCGGTGGTATTTCAATAATGTTTAACAAAGCTGCATTGCTAAAGAATAGGCAATATTGTGGCTTCTCCATTTTTTTCATTCTTGCCCTAAGTATGGTTCATTTTTCAGCCAAAGAATTAACTATTTTGATAGTGCTCACCCAGTGCCCTGCTCTTCCCAGTGGCTTCTGTCAAACTCATTGTGAAGCATTGCACTTGTGGAAAATATAGCCCACCAATTTCGTGGTAAACAAGCCTTGGCTTTAAGACAAAGCTTGTTTTAATCTCCATGATCAGGCTACAGATCTGACCATGTTTTTTAACAAACCTCTTATGAAGAAATCCTATTCATGATTATTATCTATATGAGAATAAAAATGTCTAATTACCTTATATTAAATCTGTATTTATCAATTGTGGTTTTCTCTGGGAAATTATAATTTGCAGAAATGCTCCACATTCCAGGCTGTAACAGTTGGAGGTGGATGTCCTTAAGGATGGAAAAAAAGTTCTTTTTTAAATGGCACATTTACTAATTATAAAATGCTCTTATCTCTCTGCAGCCAAAGCCAAAATGAACATGTGCCTTGCACTAAGAAATCCCAGGATTGTCACAACTTGTGCCAGCTGTTGAGGTTATGACACCTGTGCCAGCATCGCCAGCTCTGCCCACTGTCATCTGTTCCAACTGTTCCATCTGCACTGTTTGTACCAATTCTCCCATTTCTGCATCTGTACCTTCTGCAGAAACGAGTCCAACAATGCCAGCTGTGTCATTGGTGCCAAATATGCCAGATGTTCTATTTGTCCACCCTGGGCCAAATCAATGTAGTTTTGTGCTCATTAGTTTTAGCTGGTAGATTCTATTTCACAATTTTTTGAGATGCACTTAGATCGAATCAATTCTAAATCACCACTACAACTGCTTTACATCTATCTCGCCATAAACAGAACTTTGTTTGTCATCCAGTGTTTGGTCAAAATTATTTTAACCGTATTAAGTTGTATGTGATGATTTGAATTCTGTCTTAATGGCGAGATTATTTTTTTCTTGTAGGGGATGTAGCTGCAGGGACATGAATAGAAAAAGATAAGGGTCATGGTGTCCAGGCTGTAAATAATTCCCATGGTTACAGTGAAAGTTGCCCACACATTGATGTACTGACTGAGAAATCCTGATCCCTTGTTCCACCACTGCAGATGAGAAGACCATCCAATGCCAGTTTATTTGCACTGAGTACCTTAAGCTGTGAGAGACAGAGGGGAAAGAAGCCCTGGGTTTGCCCTGACCATGGGTAGGTCTAACAAGCGCTGTGCTAAAGGTCTGTTCTCTTCAACACTGTCCTTCCAAGGAGAGAGGGAGCCCCTGTGCTGCCAGTGCCCCCCCATAACTACCCTGTGGCTGCTCCCAGTCTCGATAGCTTTTCTATTGGAAATTGTAACCTGTATTGGTTTGGGTGACAAGTGTTCTGCCTTGTCTGTGCTTCACTAATGACATAATATCGGAAAGCCAAATTCGTGAGTCACTATGTTTTCTGATTCATCATTTACTCACAGGACCATCCCAGCTTGCGTCCTTGGCCATATCCAGAAAGATCTCACTGTATCCACTGAAGGCGGTGGGACTTTAGGGTGTGTCATATCCTCTGGAATTTAGCTCTCTGGGTCAGTAAAGAAAGCCAAAATTTGCTGCTGTCAGGTACCTCAGAATAGAGTTAATTCCTGCATAAGAGAAAAAGCCCAGGTTTTGCATCCCTGTCTAACCACCCAAAATAGCTTTCCCAATAAAATGTATGTAGGACATAGCTGCTGTGGTGTGCTGGCCTAGGCTCTGCAGCTGCCTGGGTGCTCCCTCAGCGCAAGTCACAATCCCAGACTCAATCCCTGCGGGTTTCACCTCTGACCCCATGGCTCCAGCAGGAGCTCTTGGCACCGCGGTCCAGCCTGGCAGCGGCTGCTGAGGAGGAACCGGGCGCTGTCATCACCTCCAGCCCCGTGTGGGTGCGAGCTGCTCGACAGCTTGGGAGCCATACGTGGCATCCTAGCGTCGCGGCCCTGCCGCGCTGGCGGTGTCGCCTGTGGTCCCCTCCGTGTCCCCCCCGTGCCTGCCGTGGCAGAATCACTCATCCCCGCCACAGACAGCAGCGTGGCACCGGAGAGACGCGGCTCTGCCATGCGGGGAGCCAGAACACAGGTTTGCATACACTCAGTCTGCCACTCCGAGGTACCGAGATGCGCAGAGCTGACAGCTCCTCGTCAGAGGAAGGTACAGATCAAAAAATAGCAGTGAGTTAATTTAGGAAAAGGGACTGAGGAAGAGAGAAAAGAGGTATTTAATGGAGAGGAAGGCCATAGGTGCAGAAGGAGGCTGGAAGTCCAACAGTGCCATGGGGATGATGCTCATGACGGGGACCTCTCCTTCTGGTAGGGGGAACCCCTGAGGGAGAGGATTCCAGTGAGGCTGCAGACCACTTTGATCCTGTCCTGCAGCTGTCACAACATATTTAAACTTAAAAAATCCTTGACCTTGAGGAGTTTGCTGTATGCAAAGGTTCCAAAGTGCAGTCCCATTTGATACGTTTGTCCCTTTCTCCCACAGGATTGAGAAATAGGGAGAAAACTGAGAGGGAGAAAAAGAAATGCTTTTTGTGTCTGGCTTGTGTAACTGAATTGGCAGTCAATGAGAGGGACAGATTTCTAATTAAGAAATAGCTCCTGTAGTTTCTCAGGCAAAACTCTGGCTGAAATCTGTGATTCATTACTCTAAAAATTCCTTGGATTTCCAAACTGTGCAGCTGGAGGACATCCCGTGCCCCAGCCTGCGAGCTCTGCCACTGTGGTCAGCAGCCACCTGCCAGGCATTGTCTGCACTCATATGGCAAATGCCTTAAGTTGGGAACTATTTATTTCTGTGGTGTTGGCAGCAGTAGGTCCTTGGTCTTCACTCTGCTGAAAACAGATTAATAGCAAATGATCCTTTCCCTGCTCCACAGTCCCCCATCATGATGGGCCATCCCATCACTGCACTCCTGTGAAGCAATGGATGGGCCGCAGCTCACCCCTGCCTCCTTAGCAGGGCTTATGGAGGGGTCTTTGGAAAACATTTCTGAGGCTGCCTTCCTCCACAGCTGAGCTGAAAAACCTTAGTCCTGGGCATCAAAAAGAGCTTTATTTCTCCAAGGCAGGTTGGCTAGAAAACCTGCATTTTGGGGCATTTTTTTGCCTCTTTCTGCTTCCTGCAACCATCCAGGAGATCTGCTTGTAGCCCAGGAGTTAGAGCAGCTCACCTCCTGGTGTGTTGGCCTGCTGCTGGATTTTTGGTGGTTCCTGCAGTTTGTTATAGGGCAGTGGGCTGCATTTGGTGATCGCTGCTGTGGGGTGGCAGGAGCTGAGCAATCCCACACCGGTTCCTGCGGCTGGAGCCAGCAGCACAGGCAGTCCCAGCCAGCAGCACCATCCCACCAGCTGTCTCAGACACCTTCACTGGCTCCTGTCACCTGTGGGAGCAGGGAAGGGCAATGAAGAGGGCTTGTCAGCCCCCCACTGTTTCAGAATCCTGATGTGTCTTACAGATTCTTTCCTTATTTCACTGTAAAAAGAAGACATTTTGGAAGCCAGGGAGATGGAGAACCAGTCTTTCCTTTAGGAGAAGGCATTGGGGCAGAGTCTGGAGGATATTCTCAGCCTTCAGTTTTGTCCTGAAGAGATTTACTATTTTTTTTCCGTAAAGGCCATTGCTTCCTCCCCTTTCAAGTTTTCTTGAATTACATGGATCTCCCTTTCCTTGTCCCAAAGAGCACAGCTGAGCCTTTAATCACTGTTTGCCACCTAGCTAGCAAATGTAGGTCATTTTTATTAAAATAAAATAAAATAAAATAAAATAAAATAAAATAAAATAAAATAAAATAAAATAAAATAAAATAAAATAAAATAAAATAAAATAAAATAAAATAAAATAAAATAAAATAAAATAAAATAAAATAAATAATACCAGACTGGGAATACAGAGCAACTCCCCGTTCGGTCTGTATGCTGAAAACAGAAAAAGAACATGGCTGAGAAGGCTGTTTGTTAAAATGTGGCATTGAGGAACACTAGCTAATTAGAAATACTACTTTTACCCTTGCCACCACTACAAATAACACAGACATCAATGTGCAAACACCCCCAGGTGATTTTGTCCTTACTACCATGTTTGTAGTAGTACAGGCCAGTTCCCATAAAACTCTTGAATTAATGGGGCATAAAGTACATTCTGGATATATATATTTTAATGGCATTTTATAAATTAAAAAAAAAAAAAGAAAAGTATGAAGAATTGAAAATATTTTATTTTCCATTCTTTCAACAGAGGGACAGCTTGACTTGGAGGGTTTGCACTCAGGGTAAAAGCAGTGTGTCCTATCTCACTTATCTTCTCTGGCTGGCCTGATCTTGAGACTGGCCAAAGTCAGAAACAGTTCTCATCCCACAGCCACCCTTGGCAGCTCCCTATGGAGAGAGATGCTTCATCAAAAGACTCTCCTACTCTGGGTACCCTTACAGGGAAAAAATTAAGTTAGTAGAGCTAAACAGAATAGTGGAAAATGAATTGTGTAAAAGAATTTTATAGGGCTCCTGTTCTTTCTCAGCCTTTTTGCACCTTTCTGGTTTCATCTGGGTGATGGCAACAAAGACAGAGACATCCTCTTTAAAATCTTCCAGAAGAACTTCTAAAAAAAAATTAATTTCCACAGCAAACTCTGCATATGAACAGCCCAAAGGGTGTGACTGAAAAGGATCTTTTTCTTGCAGCAGCAAACACCCAGGCATTCAAAAAGAATGAACCCACTTCAGTATTTTTAGGTTTTATTGCGTTCATTTAGTGAATGTCATTACTTGCAGCTTATAAAATGACAGCGAGCTTGTGTGAGCTCTCCTGATACTTTTTTGCATTATCCTGGTGGGCAACAGAAATAGGCAGGGGAGAGAGGAGTGAAGCAGCTGAAGGATGCCAAAACCCAGAGAATATCTAGGCAGCAAAAAACGTTGAGGTGGTACTGAAAAATTTGCGGCGTTGAGCAGTGGTATTGGACCGCCGGTAGAAACTTCTTTAAAAATATGAGAATAGCCCATTTGTTGCGTTTAAAAAAAATACCAAATTTCACACTGGGATGCTATGAAGGGTGGAAATTTTCTTGAAAAATTGTCATTTTATACAACTCTAATTAGCAAACTGTTCATATAAACCCGCAAGCTGTGCAGCAGATTTCACTTGCAACATCTCTACAGACAAGACAGAATTTCACCTACTTATTTACTGATCATGTCGCAGCATCCTTTTCCTACTCGCTGATGACTGTTCAGTGGCTTATGTAAAATGTGCTGGTGATTTCACAGCATTTCCATTGGACGAGTGTCCACGTGCTAAAGCAAATCACCATCACTGGCATGCTCCCGTTGGCAGCCTCGATGGCAGAAACCAAGGAGCAAAAGATCGAATTATCTTTTCAACCCAAGACATGGTGCAACCAAAAGTAATTGAAAAATGTGGATGGGGCTGTTTGGGGTGTCACACACTGCACTCTCCCTCTTGGTGTCCCTTTCAGCAGCATGAATATTTATGGCTATACTTTGTCTCGTTACAGACAAAATAAGAGAAGCCCAAGGGGATTCAGTCAATGCAAATAAAAGCAATGTTTGCAAGCATGAGTAAATCTCAGTCACAGTACTTGGCATTTTATGTCAAATACAGCTAAAGCGCAAAATTGCAAGAGATAGAAATGATTTCAGGACAGAACTGTTGTTGGGAGGTCACTGGAAGGAAGTGGAGCCTCAAGCAATGAGTCTTCCCTCTTTCGGGCCAAGGGTCAGGCAGGGTTGCTGTGTTTTGTATAGAGCCACTTGAGGATTCTTTATCTTTACTGAATCCCCTGTTTAATGAGGTGGTAAAATCACAAATACTGGTTGGATCTTTCGTTCCTCCTACATCCAAGTTGTAGCTTCTGCTAGATTTTTGTACGCTTCAAAATGCACCTTTATACCTAAACATTTTTCACACTGCTAAAAATCCTTCAAAATCACACTTGTTGTACACCATGGCAGAGGTCAATGAGGAAAGATAACACCTGATTAAAATGAAGTAAATTTATTTCATTCTTACTTTATTTGTAGCCCTTCAGTTGTGAAAAACAAAAACATTGTGCAAGAAGGCTCATACTCTGCAAGCATCTGCTCAGTATTTCAAATGAAAGATTTGTCTTTCTCCTCTAATTGTCTTATTTGATGTCATGGGGAACAAAAAACTCCCTCTAACTCTATTAATTTAATTCTACCACTTTTGCCAATACTTACAGATAATATACTGGTAATTCTTTTTTTCCTTTTCATTCCCCCAGTAGACACAAGCCAAGCAAAAGTCTCTTTGTGCTCTTCACATGTGTCTGTAAAGCATTCTCAGACACAGCTTCTTGGATTTCAAGAGGTAGCAAATATATAATGATATGAATTTTTGTTAATTTTTCCTATAGTCATTCTAACTTCCAGTTTAAACTAGCCTGAAAAATAAAGTTAAACCTTTATATGTTATATTTTATATCTTTCATGTTGTACTTATCTGTGCATGTCTTATTTATTTGTTCACATGTATGTACATTTATTTGTACACTGTGACCTCCTCCAAGTAGGCTTTTTCAGGTGCTCTATTTTCTGATCTTAGATTTTGGTATTTACAATTTGTAGAAGATTTAAAAACTGTTTTAAATTTTTTCATGGTGGATAGTTATAATTTGGCTTAAATATAGGATATGTACAAATCTGGGGTTTTTTTATCTTTTTCAGTACTCAATAAATGCTGATCCAATAGCTTCTTTGTTTAATATGTACTTATGAGGGCTTTTCTAAGATGTGCAAGACGTATTCCCCCTCAGCACTCACCAGCTCCCTTTGGATATCCAATTTGTTTTAAATCCCAAGCTTCTTTTAAATACCTATATAATTGAATTTATTAGCATAACTTAAATCAGGGGCATGACATGTCTTTTTAAATGTTTAAACACTTATTTATTTTTCTGTACTTTTCATTTATTGAATCTGCTATAAACTGAAGTAAAAAAACAATAAGTGTAAAACCAATGGTTCTCTTTGAAAGATAATAGCTGCAGGTTTTCATTATTTAAAGCTCTGTGAAGCATGATCACAGGTGTATTGAATTCACAGTTCTTTTCTGGCATGGCTTTGAGTCTGTACTTTTATAAACTGGTGAGAAAAATTTTACTGTCTTTGCCAGATTTTAATTTAATCTGCCTTGCCTGGTTATTCCTCTTCCTTGCAAAGCGCTACAGCTGTTTTGTGTGAAAATAAGGACTTGCATCCCCCCGGCTCACTTTTCTTTCTGTTTGACTTTACAATATAGAGTCATCATGATGAACCAGTGACTCTTCAATTTTATCATCTCAGCAAGTCATGTAAAATCAGAAGGACAGATTCACTTCATAATGAAATAGAAAGAAATAGTGGTTTGGGGAATGCTCTTCTTAAAGACCACTATTTTAGAAGTTATGTAACAGGCCAGAAGTACAAAAATTAAAATGTCTGTGTTTGTTTTGATCCAGTGCTTTTTCACTTACATTTGTTTCTTATAGTTCCTGTCAGCACTAAGGGGGTTATTAGAAGTTCCTGTCCAACTTGAGGAATGTTGATCCTTGTGTTTTGCTCTTTAACCCATTGTCTGTTACACTGTGGGGCTCTGGTACGTGATACGGTGCTTGGTCAAGACCCTTCTCTCTTGCCACTGCTCATGTTGAGCTGCCTGGCTGGAAAGCCAAGGTGTCTTTTGGCAGGAAACCCCTTTGCAATGAGAGCATTTTATCTGCTTGGTTTCTAGTCATTCCCAGGTAAACGCCTAGGTCAGTACTCAGGGTGAGCAATGATTTTCTGACTTGATGGGATTTAAACGGGAGGATCGAGCAGCACTTAGTGCTGAATACAGCAACAAAGAAGAAAGAAACTATTTGCACGTTGGATTTGCTGTCCTACTTGAGATGCTTAATATCTCTAGACTTGTGCTGTCACTGATGCAGTGACATTATTTAGACATCCACTGAAGTTAAAGCTGAGAGAAGGTGATAATAGAGGAACAAGCGTGGTGGTGAGAGGAGAAGCCTGCCAACATTTAAAGCACTAATTTGCAGACACATCTAAATTTCTCCTTCTAACGTATTTCAACTGTAGGGATGGGCATCTCTAAGGGCAGAAATCTGAAATGAGTTTAAATCCTTCACTCAGATATAAGTAAGGTAAGGTACATGGCAACACACATCCAGTGCTAGTGCTGGGTCTTCTCCATTTAGGCAGAGAATTAAAGGTATGATTGCTTAATAAGGGCATAACCAGAGACATTTATTGAATTCCTTAATCCATTCAAAGACATGCTTTTGTACAGATCTAGAGAAGAGACTTTATCTCCTGATTTAAATGTCGTCTTTGTAATGGCAAAACTCGTGAAAGACCAAGAAAGATTCTGACATCAAACTATTCATCACCAAAGAAATTTTTGAAGGCTGAAACACTGAAACTGTGTATAATTATGCACTGTCACAGAAAGCTATCCCCATGCAGAAGACCTGCACAAGTCAAATGGAGTTTAAAGTCCTTAATCGTTTTATCAATGGGGTTGTCATGGTACATAGGACTCCTGCTGTTCATCTTACACAGGGATGATATTTTTATCATGAATGAAAGAAATATTGGGTCAGAAGTACATATTTATGACTATATTTAATATGATGGTTTTCAAAAATAGATTTTGTTCTATTCTCATCATAAGTTTTAAAAATACTGTATTATTTCCTTCAGTTTTCCACTGTTTTTAAAAATCTTTTTAATATGCAAGCGCCAACTTCAATAAAGCTTGTAACATGAACAGGAATTACAGGAAAAAAATTTGCAGCAGGTCTTTGGAAGCCATGCTGTGTCACCTGATTTTTACAAGAGTTTCCTTTTAATGTTGCTTGAAATACACCATTCTGCTTACTATGAGGTGACAATGACATTGTCATTTACCAATAATCATGATGGTCTTTGAAGCTGAACATAAATATTGACTAACTTAAGATATATCCTTAATTGCTGTTGAATGCTCCTTCTTGCCTCATAGGGAAGAAGGACTGTTCAAAAACTTCAAATCAGAACTGATATCTAATCAAATTGCCTTTGAGAAAAGGAGAGCCTGGGTGGTCTGGGATGGCAAGAAAAAAAATAAAGTAAAAGTATAGTGTGGAGAAATGCTGGCAGAAGACTTGGACATTTGGGGGCTCAAAATATGACCAGGAAGGTTCACAGCTTTTCATCTGTTGGGAGGGTAAAGAGAATATGAAGGAGTCAAGGAGGGGACATAAGAAATTGAGTTTCACAGGACTGACTGTGTCAATGAACTGGAGAGATATCCCCATTTCTCCAAAGGAAAATTGTAGATTGAACATGATCACAGGTACCACGTTATTATTTATATACAGGACAGCTGGCTTATCATTTGACTCCCTTTGCTGAAATCCTGCTCCCACACCACTTGCTGTGGTGAAGACTGCCCCTCTGCTGCAAAGGATGGGTCGTCTGTAGCAGGAGATGTTATGGAAACACAGGTGCAGGGGAAAGGTGCAAACCCTTCCTTTTTAGTAGTTCCAAGTTTGGAACCAATTTGCTAGAAATTTACCAGGTACATAATACATATAATCTGTCTTTACATAACTCTGCTAGAGGAAAAATGCTTTCACAATTAAATCCATGAAAACAACTGGTTTTTGTAAAGTGCAGCAATTCCTTGACCTTGGTATTGATAATTTCCCTTACTGTCTGTGCTGTATGGTTTTGAGGAAAGCTTGCAGCAAGCAGAATAGACTATGATTTTCTTCTGTCTGGTTTCTCTGGTGCTGCCTGGAGGTAAGATAGACCATGCCCAAATCTAAAATGCCTCAGCACCTCCCAGTCTGTGCCCATGTTAACTGAGGAAAACCTCACAACTTGCTCTGCCATGGTTCCCTGTGCAGAACCAGGCTCCATCAGCTCATCTGGAAGGAGGATGAGGTCTGCTGGAGGCAGAATTGGGTTCAGGGGCCTTCAATCCACACCAGTGTCAGATCCTGAGAGTACCTTTATTTTTGAGAAGATTCTTAATCCAGTGCTTCAGGCACAGTGTAGACGCATCCAGTATTTTGTATCTTATATTAGTCATAAGTCCTATGTCCTGCAAGCCTGCACTAATGTTTCAGGGGCTTGTGCAGCCAGTGGGTGTTGGATGGCATTGCACTGGCCAGCAGGGCTTTCCTCAGGGTACAGGGTGCTCAGGTGGTTCAGGGAAACTGGCATTCCGTGTTCCAGATTGATCTCCACGCAACTCCTGCTTTGAAAACAGGGGACGGATGGCAACATTTTGGGGAATTCCAAGAACACTATCTTTGAAAACAAGAGCTGAATGTTTTACACCAAGAACCCTAAACAAGTGCTCGGTAAAAGGTGTTGGCCTGAATTGTCTTGTCTTGGGTTCCTCCCTAAAACATTCCAATCCAGCTGTTTGTGGTCATGAGTGTTGTAAAGGACAAGCAGAATCCACAGCTGGAGTCCTGCAGTGAAAATCGTGACATTAATGGCTTGATATTCAGAGTTTGATTCACACTGCCATGAGGAGAATCAAAGTTTTACAGAATCACAGATTCTGTGTCAAGGTTGGAAGACCTTCAAGACCATGTAGGCCACCTGTCAACCCAACACTAACATAATCACTCTAAACCATATCCTGAAGTGCCATATCGAGATTCCTCTTGAACAATTCCAGGAATAGTGACTCTACCACTTTCCTGAGCAACTTATTCCAATGCCTAACCATTCTTTCAGTGAAAAAAAAAAAAAAATTAATGTCTAATCTGAACATTCCCTGGTGCAAATGAAGGCCATTTCCTCTCATTCTTTCACTTGAGACTTGGCAGAAGAGATTTACCTGCAGCTCATTACAACATCCTTTTGGGTAGTTTCATGGGCAGTGGTACAGTTCCTCCTTCCTAACTGTGATTATCTGACTTTTCAGCTATGACATGCCTTAAAATGCCACCATTGATTTCAGCAGAGTGGCACTGGCTTCTGTTTGCTGAAGGTTTAGCCCATTATGATCACTTGGACAAACATGATTTCTTGTAACAGGGACTTGACCATCAAGGTCTCAAAAACTGCATTTCCTTTCTTTTTCCTAGGAACTTAAGTAGAAATCCCAAGGGGAAAACAATCATCCAGGATGGATCACTGAGAGTTTTGAGTGAGTAAATAGAGCTGTAAATAGAACTCAGGTTGATGGCAAGCTATCATACAGAGACATCTATTCTCTGTAAGGTCAAAGAATAATTTATCAAAGAAATATGGAACACCATGACTTGTTATGCCAGTGATTAAAATATGAACTCTCCACCATAAGAGAAATACCTGTTGCTGTACTTTCCCGGTATATTCAACAGTGCCTCTTTAAATTTCAGAGATTTATCTCCTCTCCCTTAATCAAGGAAATTATGTGAATTTTAACCTCCTCAGCCTGAGTGTGGCAGGCAGAAAAGTCCCAGAGCAGAGTCCTCAGCACATTGGTAGGCTGAAGGCATTGCCTCACATGACAGAAGGGTCTTAAAGGCCTGAAATGAAGAGAGATTTGGTGAACTTCCAGAAGGTGGTTGGGCCAGGAGAGGGATTGTCTGGGCCTTTGCTTGCAAGGGCCTCTCCACTCTGCTTTTCAGTGGGAGCTTAGCAGGCAGCAGGTGTGGGATGCCTGTGGCTGCTGTAGGCAATGCAGCCTGGCAGGGGTTGTGATGGTGCGTGAGCATATTTTGAGCTTCTTCAAAGGAATGAAAGGAATGAACAGAGGTTACTGTAGTGCATTATCAATAGAATAACCCCCATTCTCCACTTAAAGTAATAATCCTCTCTTTGTGGGCACCAGTAATCTGCAGCCAGCGTGCACAAAGTAATTCATAATTTTCTTTCAGTTCTGCACAACCTGCAACAGAAAAACACAAACTATACCCAAAATAACTCAGCAAGCCATTTGCTTATGTGTAAAACAACAGAAATGAGCAGGATTGCACTAAAAAACATTGCAAAGCCTGAACTTTTCTCGCTGAGCTCGTGGCAGTCTCATGGCTTTGCATGAGTTTCTTACTTGTTAACAGATACTGCATATTTTTTTCTTCCTAAAACTTTGTTTTAGCATATTAAAATGGTATCCATGAGCTGTCACCAGAGGTAACCATGTTGCATTTTATTGGGCTAAATGTAAACTTGTAAATTACACTTTGCTGAGACCCTCTAGTGAAGAATGAATTGAAGAGAATGAGGCTTACAGTTTCAAGCTACTTGAGCAGAAGTTGTTTTGGAGCTTGTCAAAATTATGAACAAAGTTGAAAGAAAGCAAAGGAGCAGCAATTTCTTTTGTCTTTTGATGAAAAAGTGCAAGTAAAAAACAACAATGGTTTTATGAATGTGTTAACAAGTAAACTGAAACAAAAAAATAATTATTTTTAAAACCTTGAGAAAATATTGAAAAAATAATAAAAAATCCACTACTAACTCCTTAGTCTCATAAAAATTATTTTGGAGGTATCCTATTTTTTTGAATATACAGTATTTTTGATTTTTCACTTCTGTAAGATCTGATGATCTGTAGTGTCTTATATTCCTAAATTCAGTACATTATACATTGATGGATTGAAAGAACAGGAGAAACACAGTTGATACCTGAAGCTAGAATTTCTCGAAATACATTACTATTAACAGCTGAAGACCAGAAATATTAGCCTTCTTACTAATGTGATGAGCAATGGCCATCTGTCTTCATGAAAGATTCCCAGCCAAAAATGATTACCTCAGTCCCAGTAAACTCTTGAACTTTTCAGCAGAGCAATAAAAGGCTTCATGAAGGGGGTACAGAGCAAAGGCCTAGACCCTCAAAGGTCTATTTAGGTGGCTTACTCCTGTAGAACCTCCCTCTTACAGGAAAATCTGTGCTAGAAAACACATGAAACAATATACATTTTATGTTAGGAACATATTGAATAAAAAAAAATCAGTGGAACAATTTTCTGCAAATGCCTTGGAGAATCTGGTTTAACTTCTCTAACTTTAACCCCCTGAAATCCCAGTTACTCTATTAGCAGTTAAATTTGGTTTTCTCCAACCCAAAACAGAAAATAGGAAAAAAACCCTGGTAAGAAATGTTTTTCGGAATTTGAAATGGATAATGTAAGTTGTATCAGAGCTAACTTGCTGCTTGTGCATCTCTCACAATGCTCTGCCAATGTCTGTTGTCCAGCATCTCCTGACTGATACAGTGTGAAACGAACCCACAACCCTGAGAACAACAAAGTATCTAGTTAGTAGTAAAACTATCTAGTTTTACTAGAAGGTATCTAGTAAAGGTATCTAGTATCCAGAGAATTGCTACTTACTAAAAGGTATTTAGTAAAACTAGAAAATCAGTCTTTTATTTTAGTGGCAAGCAAAACCCCATCTACCCAATGTACTGACATAGAATGGATTGTGTGTATATAATCTGTGCAGAATTACAGAACATGGTCATAAAATCTGGATATCAAGATCAGTATCAGAAAATAATTGCAGCCAGATTAAGGCAAACACCTGCAAGTGGAAACACGTGTGGATATTTGCATCCATGCAATCCAAAAGAAATCTAAAAGCCCTACCCAGGATAATGGAGCCTTCCACATGGAATGATTTCTTTCATAAAAACCATAAATTATTAGAAGTAGGTGTTATATAATCCAAATAAGGCCAAAAGAGTCATTGCACTTCCAAAGGTAAGGACAGACACTGTTATCCTTGAGAGAATAAACCAGCACAAATGGACGTGAGCTGTAAATCAGTACTGACAGGGATGGAAAGCAGGCTGACTTCAAATATTAAATAGTAGAAATTTCAAGTAAAAAAATTGCAAGTTATTACTATTTGAAACATACATGGCACTTTTTTATTCATAGATCCCAAAGTATTTAATAAGAATGGATTAAACTTCTTCCTCTTGTTGTAGGTAGAGTAAGTAGGGCATAGAGGAATTGCAGTGACCTTGCTAGCATTTGTCCCTCAGTGCTTCCATAAGCATGGGGAAAAAAGATCCTAAGGGCTGTATTTTATAAAGGTAGTAGGTACTGAACTTATAAAGGGAGGAACAAAGAAAACATTTTGAGCTAAGGAAATGAGGGGAAAAAAGAATTTGGATGGGAAAGAAATAAGAATGAGGAGTGAATGGAAAAGAAAAAGAAAATCTCTGAGATATTAAAAGGAGGGGGTTTGTACAAGCCTGTAAATATAAACACATTCACTGCAGATACACTGAGACTTTTATAGCACTTGTGAATTTTTAATAGGGGTATCTTGGCATCAGGCTCCTGCCACGGACACAGATTAAGAATCACCTGAACTCTGTGCACAGGGCTATGGCAGGAGGCCCCTCCGAGACTGGGCTGGAAGTCACTCCCATTAGCATCATCTTGAAAAGTGTCATCCTGAGTGGTGAGGTGGGCCTCTCTGCTGACAAGGATGCAATCAGCTGAATTATTAAATAGTTGGGCTTCCAGATGAAAATCTTGCAAGTTAACCTGCATTAGGACAATTTTCTCCCTCACTTTTTTCAATTGTTAAAAAATTTGTGAGATCAGAATTTTCTTATTAAGAAAAAGAGCACATTTTAAAGTCAGTATAAAAATCAGCAATCCTCAAGAAATTTTAAGCCAATGAGGAGACCCTGGGAAAAATAGTTTCTAATGATGAAAGTACAATGATGCACAGTAGTAGTTTTTTTACTCAGCAATTCTTAGTTTCAGACATCTGTTTGCTTAAAATATTACTTCAGTGTTGTTTGCTTATGTTTGAATTACAGCGATGCCATGTCTTATCAATAGATTAATTTCCTCAGTTTTAATGGATCATATATGTATCAGATCTTCAGAATTCTTCCTTTTGGGGCTTGATCTGAATCCTGCTGAATTACCTTCTTTTCATCCACTTTGTGTGATTTGGTAAAGACTTGTGAAGATTGTAGGTGCACAGGTATTTCTTAGAGTCTGAATTTTACATTTCAAACCCTGTGTGGAGTGAGAAGGAGCTCATCTCCAATCCCAAGGTGCTATGTTGATTTTTTATAGTTAGATTATAGACAGTCTATTTTTTTAACTTATAAAGGAAGCAGGAACACAAGAAAATGGGAAAAAATGCATGGCCTACCAAACAATTTTCATAAGTTCATTCTTTGGATAATTATAATTGATTTCTTATAACAAACTTTCTTTTACAACTTCTATTTCTTCATTAGTATTTTTCCTCTATCTAACTGTAATATTTTAAAGTTATTTTTCTTTTTGTAGCTCTTTTCTTCAGCTATTGTGAAAAGGAACAGCATAAGAGTGAAAAACATGGAAATAGTCAAATTCCCATACAGGTCAAAATGCCAATGAGAAGTGAGGAAAAAAAAAATCAGTGTTTAAAATACACATCCTCAAAGCATAACAAAAACCTTTTTTATTTAAGAGGTGTGCAATTACTTTATTTCCAAGTGGGACTACTCATTAAAAAAAAATGGGACAGTGAGGACAAAATTGCTGAAAATGTATAGATGTGTATTTGAGCGTCTGTGCATTTTGCACTGGTGCAGGTCAGCCTCTGAAAGCCACGGCAACCAGCCAGGTTCAGTCCAAAAGAGCATTCTGTCACATTTCTGAAAGTTGTGGTTGACCAGCAGTAATGCATGTTCAGTGCTGCTGCTCAGGCTGTGCTGCAGCAGTCCCAGAACAGGGTTTGGATCAGGTGTCTTGGGCAGACCTCCTCCTAGATGGCAAACTTATGAGATGCAAACATTTCTTTTGCATCTTAAGGGAAAGCAGAGCTGACAAATGAAAGAGAATGTAGGTAAAAACTTCATTCACACAGTACGTAGGCTCAACTTTTATCCCAGTTTTTACCTGCTGAAAGGCATTTTTGCTTGTCATTGGATGACTTTTACAATATTTGATAAAATTTCTCAAATTTTCCATCTGAGGAAGGCTCAGTAACAAGTAACAAGGAACAGATTATGAGGACTTCAATATTCACAAGCTTCGTTAATCCAAGGATGCTTTTTCTTACCTTTTATGACAATTGTTTACAACTTGACATGGTTATTTTGAAGGATATTTCTGGTACCAGCAAGGATGGTGTCAAAGTTCTTACTTTGCCCAAGGCTGTAGAACTTCTAGAGGTGATGTGGAGGGATTTCCAAGCAATAGGAAGTATGCATGCCTAGGTGGACTGCTTCAGTCCTGTTTATATACTCCCTGAGCTTGGCTCAAGAGTCTCACTGGAAACAAAATATTGAATAAGCCATTATAGCAGGGAAAAACTGTCAGTTCTCTGACCTGATAATTCCTGCAAGAAAAAAAAAAAAGCAGAAAAATTCATCTAGATGATTTCTAAATCATGTGCCAACTACCACATTCCATGACTGACTCCTAGATATGCCAGGACCACCAAGCAAACCAAGCACATCCCTCTCTTGATGGAAGATGTGGAAAACCCTACAGATGTGTTACTGTTGTTGCTTCAAATAATTAGGGTCTGAAGAATGAAATGTTCTCCCTTGAAGAGTGGAATATTTGAGAGGCAAATGGTCTGGATATCAGATTTACCTAATAAATTTATCTAATTAGATATTATTTATTATTAATCTAGATAAATCTAATTAGATTTATCTAATTGCAGCCATTCAAATTATTTTCTGAAGGATAATGATTTACATGTGTCTGGATAGGAAAGGGCTGACACAATTCAAAGGGTGGGATATAACAGCAGGAGGGTCATTTAGGGCAAAGGGAGGAGGATGAGGAGGGAGAATGGCTGAAGCACAGAGCTGGTCACCAGGAGAGATGCCCTGCACCCCTCACCAACCTGCTTTTGCTGTTCAGCAAGGTTGGAGCAAGTCTGGAGACAATGGCCAAATTCAGGACAGGGCCAGTGACTGCCAGGCAAGCCCTGGGTGCTGGGGCAGGCTGGATGAAGCCAGAGGAGAGTCAGATTGTCACTCTGGGTGTCTCTGGCTCAGTGGGGAGCAGGGCCAGGGGACTGCCTCCACCTCGGGGGTGAAGTGAACACCAGCAGTAATCAATCCTCTGCAGGGCTGTGCCTCTACTGGCAGATAAACATCCCACAGATAACGTTTGTGAATGAAGGATGGAGCTCTTAATGCACATCCCTACACAAGTGAATTGGAAGGGCTGAGCTTTATTTGAGTAATACTAACAGCTGTGAGTCTTCAGACACAGTAAAAGCAGTGATTTTTTCACCTTCCTTATACTCACACAGGTAAATTAAAAGAAACTTCAAACAGATATCTATGAGTTGTGAGATCCATTTGAAATTCACAAACGTTTGCAGAAGAGTTTATACTGAAATTCAGTTACATTAAAGGATGCCAGTCAAAAGGCAAGGTGTACATTAAATGCAAAACTAAAGGCTTCCTTTCCCAGGTTAGCTTTCAAGGCATGATGTCTTTCTCCCTCAACCTGGTTTTGTGTTAACTGAAGCTGAATGTGTCAGCTCCTTCTCAGTTTTCTGCTATAACTCCATGATAGGACTGTCATAAAACATACCTTATTTTTTGTCAACAACTGTAGGTGTGGGACTTCATAAAGATTTCAGCTGCCCTGTTCTATCCTCTGATAACTCAAATGTATCAGCATATTTAATGCACATACATGCACATCATTTTACATGTTGTTTTATACCCTGGTTCAATTTTGTTTAAGATTTTAAGGGTATTTTAAAAACATACATATACATAATGTATATATTAGTCGTGAAACTGTTCATATTAATAAATGGGAGGGGTTTTTTTTGGTCCAAACAGATAGAGAAGTACATACAGTAAAAGAAAATGTGTAAAAATAACTAGTGCACATCGAATTAACATAAAAGGTGAAGAAAAGAAATGCACAATGGGAAGGCGACAAGAGAAATCCAGACCTATTACACTGTCTGTGAAAGAAAGACTGACATCTAAACATGAAGAGCAACATGAAGCAAAATCTGTGTACTTACCTAAGACTATGTTCCCTTGGGTTACAGTGAAATGGGAAGGGTGACAATTAAGACCAGTGGGTACTGACTAAGAGACCAATCTCATTACTTTGGGCAGAATAATAATAATTATCAGATAGGCAATGAGATAGATACAGACAGATAGATTATCAGATAGATAATGAGGCAGAATATTAATAATGATCATATGGGTACAGCAGTTTTGTTAGATATCTTTGCTTGTTTTTGCTAGTACACCTTTAACTGAAAAATCATCACACAAGAACAAATTCCAAGTGTAGCTTCAGAGAACCAAGACCCTCAGAGCCTCTACATTTGATGAATTTTGGACTCCAACAAATATACTTTTATTTCTTTTCCATGGGATGTAACTGACTTTTGTGCTTTGTGAAGAATAGCAACAGTGCTTTTATAAATACATTCTTTCATCAACTTACTATTTTAAGTTTAGCCTTATGTAATTTTAATTTAAGGTGGACGTTGTTGTGAAAATTCCCTAAGTTTGGTTGAAAGTAAGCAGAATTTTGTCTATCTTTGTTTTTTTCTCATTTGTAATAGTTCTTTCACCACAGTTCTGCAGTTCCATGTCTTTCTGAAGCATCCTTCTCTGGATTAAGGTTAAGAGAAATAGCCTGAGGATCTTTAAATTTCATTAAATTCATCATCCTTCAGAAAATTTTCCTACACGTAGTATCAGTGTATGATGCCAAACATCTACATATATATGTTTAAAGGCTGGACTCAAACCAGTGCAGAAAGTTGTAGTGAGTCATTGGCCAACTGATGATGAATCATCCCCTCAGCACCTGGGACTGATTCATCCTTCCAGCAGGCAGCTATTGGCTACTGCCTTTACAGACACAAACACTGTCTCATAGATAGCAGTTGTCTGTGTTAAGATTTTGCTTGGCTTGTTACTGCAACCATTAATTGAACAGAAAAAAGATTGCTAAAAAAGATCAGTTCCAGTCTGAAAGTCTTCCAGCCCACTTTCTCTATCCTTTGGCTGCTCTTGTGTCCTTGGAGGACATGTCCTAACACCCAAGTGAAACACCTGAAAATTTTGTCACCAATTTCATGTGAGGTGCAGATGTTGTTTACAGGCTCTATTCTATGCAAGTTCCCAAGTCAGAGAGTATCCAGAGCTGTATTTCAGATCATCAGCTTTATTACTTACAACGTATTACTTATGTTATGTCCAATGCTTTGGACATTGACATTGGTTTCTCTTTGACTATATTATCACATGCCTGACAGTTTCCCTGTGGTGACTTACTGATCTTTGCTTCATGGCCTTGGATCTCAGGCTTTCTGATGGAGCTGTTTGAGCCTGGAGTGATCTCTGATTCTGGTCTGCCCATGACCATGAATTTGTTATCCAGGTACTGGACCTAGCCTGGACAACATTTCCCCCTATCTGAGGAAAAACCAGAAAGCTAAGGATGCATGTGTAAACATTAAGTGTCATCAGTAAAGGCATTAGAGTTAAATTACTTTTACCTCAATAGAGAAGACAACAAAAACCCCAAAAAATTAACCAACCAATCAACCAACCAACCAACCAACCAAAAAGGTGGTTTCGGATTGAAATTTTTTAAGGTGACAGAAATCAAGTGAAAAAAAATAGGCACTCATTCTGAGACGTGGGTCATGATGATTTATCTGCTATAGCTGCAATTATTTAAGTAAACACTCTGGCTTATTACAAAGTACAATGTTCAAAAGCCATAAAAGAATCCTAAATACCACATCTTCAGAGTAACACCAATTCCTGGTTGTGTACAACTGCTTACCCAGCTCTCCCTTTTATTTCTGCAGAAGAATATCTAGTCGCCATGAACCTTAAAGGATGGTGTTCAGATACCACAGGTACTGATGCCATTTTAGGTGTCCCTGGTATACTTGCCACTCTAGAAAATAGAGATCTTCTACAGGTTCCCTATCTACTTTAGAAACACTTTGGATCTTAAGTGGTGCTAGAGTGCCGGATACCTAGAGACTATAAGCAGAGACAACCTTCAGCTTACTATCAAATCAAGTTGCTTTACCTTTCTGCCACAGAATCAATGCTGCTACTTCTCCCTCTGCCAGTCTGAAACGAGCTTTTCAATAGTAGCAACAAACAGAAATGTCTAGACTACAGCTAATGTTTTCTGAAAATTTCCCTGTTTTCATTTAGAAAAGTGGTTGCTGTAAGAGAATGAAAAGACAGACTGCTATGGATGTAATATAATGTGCATATATAAATACAGATGTCTTCTTGGCCATTTTTGAAATGAAGGCCAAATTAGTCCAGATCTGCCTCAATAGGCAAAGCTATTGCTTTGTTTATGCTGAATGTATTTTTTTTATTAAAGCAGAATATTCCCATAAATTCTATTCCGTGATTTTATCAAAATAAGGTTTGATCCATATTACTTTTGGACCAAATCACAGCCAAAACCAAACCAAACTGAAAAATATCAATAAATTATTAATAAGATAAATAAATTTGGATTTCTTCAAACTCACCAAACAGAAGGAGCCAGGAGACCATCCATAATATGCAGGACATGATTTCATGTACGATATTCTCCATGGAATTTAACAGTTTTTCTCTCAAAAGATGGATCTCATAGTGCTTCAAGACTCCAGGCATTATTACCAATCTCATTAAAGCACAGTCACTTCGCTGTTATCTTCTTGTCCTAGGCTTGGGTTTTCTTTGGTGCCCGTTCCTGTGAGCACATGGTGGAACCACGGGCGCTCTCCAAGGTCCTGAATCATGGGACTGGACTTGGGAACATTTTGTTACTAATTACAAGTTATTTATATTTTAAATCAACATCTTCAATTAACTGTGGGTGAAAAAGACATTTATTTGAATTTATTTATTTAAATTCAAGACTAATAGAATCAGTCCTTAAATTCGAGACTAATAGAATCTGTAAAACAGAACTTAGGTTTAAATATATACTTGTCTTTAGATCACATTTAGATGCTACAGAGTAAAAATGAGAAAGCAAGCAAATTAGGGTTAGGCAACCTTGGATATGTAAAACATCATCCTCATCATTTAAAATACTTGGGAAGCATTTTTAATGGATGTTGAATTCCTGGAAAACAAAGTTGCTGAGATTTGCCAGGGAAGCTGAATAATGTAAACTTCTTGCTGAGCTCTGACTTATCAGTATGCTCTTTATTAATAAATATTGTTGTCCTTTCTTTACAAATATGCTTCAATATTTTTTATCTTGGTAGTGGCCTTTTATACTCAGAAAAAATGTAACAGAAGAAATGTCATAAGCATTTGTTCAGAAAAGAGAGGCACTGCACTTATGTTCCATTCCCTTGTAGTACCAGCTGTTTATATGAAAGAATGGTGTGGTGAACTATTTTCTTTTTGGATTTAGTGTCTGAAGTCATTGCATGACATAGGGATACCAGAGGTTACTCATATATTTCTGTAAAACACTTCTGAGCTGCCAAACTGATAATGTGAAAGATCAGTTCAAGCTTTGAAAAAGCCACCCAAGTTACTCAACATATAATATGTATTTTCTGTAAATTATGGTGCTCTCTTTGTGGAAATATGCATCTAAACATGTAACTGTGAAACCACCTTGCAATCTTGCAGTCCTAATGAAGAGTCTAAGAAATGAATGTTAACCTTGGCTGAGCTATCTGTCTGTAATTCCATGCCACTTTCTGCATCACAGCTCAGAAGAAAAATGTCCATGTTGCCCAGAAAAGCTTACTCTGCTGGTCCATTGATGTATTTTTCATGGATAAATAAATGACATTCTTTTTAACCTACCTTTAATTTGAGTTTTCTTGTCCACTAACTTAATTAAAATGAGCAACATGGTATAAATTAAACTTGTACTTTACAACTCCACTACCTCAAATTTCAGTGAGAATTTATTAGTAAAGTCTTCCTAACATAAACCCTAAGAGGTAATTTATTTAGAATGCCTTCTTCAATTTTTACTGTGTTCTCTAAATTATATTAAGATCATGTATACACAGAGAAAGAATAGTTCTTGAACAAGTGAAAATCAAGACTACTGAAGACAATACAGTATGTCAACATTAAAATGTTGGGAAATATTTTAAATAACAAAATAATATGAAGATACTTCTACTGGAATTATAGTTTAAGAAAAATATAACAAACAATCACAAAACTCCCTAAATGGTGATAGAGTTGTCACAGAAAGAAATTATTTTACAGGAGAAAAAAAATTACAAAAATTATTTCTTCAAGTCTTTCTCATTTAATTACTGTTTTGGACACCTTATTCAAAAGACTGTATAAAGGAGGAATTAATTTAATCAACAAGAAATTCTGTAGGTACTTCATCAAGAAGAGCAGTTAACAAAGTAAAAAGACATTTCTGGACTGGAAGACACAAGAGTTCATTATGAGAGTAAGCATAATCAGGCCAAAGTGCAATTAAAAGAACATTAATTATAATTGGAAACACAGAAAGCAAGAATTACAAGATTTTCAAAAAGCAGTGAAACAAACTTATACTATCTATTTAAAGAAAGACTTCCTAAATATAGAGTTTAAATTAAAGTACTAATAATGACTACTTGCAGGCATGCCTAAAGCAAGCACAGGATCTTGAAACTGAACCTTAAGAATATTCTTCTTGTTGATTTTAGCAGTTCCAAAGAATTTTACTGCCCTTGTCAGTAGTTCTTGGATCACCTTCTCTATGTGTAAGTCAGTGATCTTTATGAATTGGTACCACAAATAAAACGTAGTTCTGCAAATGTATAGAGGTTGAAAAAGCCCAGGGAGCTTCGAAAATGTGAAGAAAATAAAACCCTATTGTCCCTCTCTGGGGATGCCTCTAGCTTCAGGAACATACCTCATGGAGAGGAAATGAATCCACCAAAGAATTAGTCCCTCCCAGCCAGAGACTACTTTCCCAGTATTTTAGGAAAATTTAGAAAAGGGAGACTGGCAATCAGCAAGTTCATCAACCACTTAACTGTGAAAGGGAGATAAGCAATTTAAAAAAAAGGCAAATCCCCACAGAGGTGTTGAAATCCTTTAGGAGATTCATTCATTTGATATGTCAATGAATCTCCTATCCCAGCTGATGGACTTAATTTAAGACTTGGACTTAGTGTTTGAGGGTTGAGAAATACTGCACACAGATTATGCTGAGATGATACAATTCAGTCTCCTGGGTAGCAGGGTAAAGATTTAAGTCAGTATTGTTTGATATAAATGAGACAAAGCTCAGGTGTTTGTACCTTTTTTGTGCCAGCAGCAAGAGCTATACCTGGATCTACTTGTTTTGTTGTTTCCTGAAGAAATCTCTTAGGTTATGACATATTTCCTTGTTTATAAAATAAAACAGATTTCTACTAAAAGATTAAAAGACACTGACTGTTACTCATAAAGCTTGTGCTGCTCTACTCCTAAGAAATTAAAAATAATGTTACCAGATGTTCTGTGTGGTCCCTTGTGCTGAAGCTGGGGAAACTTATGTTTACATTTCATTTACTGTGAGAAGTAAGATGCAGAGAAGACATTGTTATTTACAAGTATGAAGTGGCACTCTGAAGAGCTCTGCTATTCCACTGCCCTCTAAAGTTGAGGGCAACAAAATTTCTCAGTTTTAGCCAAGTTTCCTTAGAGTATAAAGCTGTCTTATTCTATCAGTGTATCTTCACCTTCCAATCCTTCCTAGTAGCTTCTGAATTAATTATCCAATTCCTATCAAATATTACAAGGATCTAGAAATCTCAAAAGTATTGTTTCTACAAATATTGTGAAAAACCTTTTGTTAGCACGGAGAAACACAAATAAAAGCTTCTGCATCCTCCCCAGGGGGAAACCCTAACACTTTGGTATTGAATTCACTAATTTTCTGTTTCTGAACTGAAAATATCAACCTTACAGTTTGTACAAGCTCATCTAAAGATCAATTTAGTTCAAGCTTAAGTCTTATGAAAATCTGCATTTTTTTGTGTACCTGTGCAAACATTGTTCACCATTTTCTCCAGCTTTCTGACTTATTTCCATTCAATTGCAAGATTTGAATTTTGCTTTGGAGCACATTTATCAAATATTTGTGAAGCATCTCATATATGGTGGGAAAATTTGAAATGGATTAAGAATAGAGAATTTATCATTTTTTTCTAAACACGAGTGACAGTGGTTTATTGTCAGGATAGGGCACTTCTCTAAAAATAAATTTTTTTTCTTCACCCTAAAAGAAACAAAGGACATTTATTTTGGTTTGATGTAATCTAAGAAACAAATCAAGATGGCAACTAGCACGGCACTAAAATATTCTTTCCTTCCATATCAGCAGGAAGATCAAATTATTCCATAAAAATTAAAGAAATTGCAGTGGAATTGACAAACACAAGACAATATTCACCTTGAGTAAATTTAGACACTCAAACTTAATTTTTGAATTAAAAAGCAAATCTGTTGAGACCACCACAAAGTGAAAGAAGACAGACAGGTTCTCCTAGAAGGTGATTCAGGGCAAGACACCATTAACAACGCAGAAAACCTCAGGGAATTCACCTTCTAACTAGTATCACAACTTCAACTTCTAAATGTGCATTTGGAAGTTTAATCAAATGTGGAGATCTGAAATCCATTTTCATCTTATTCCCATGATTATCTGTAACCTTATAGCCAGGCTCAAGACTTATTATAGTAATATTTAATTACAGCCCTTCCACAAAAAAATAAACTTGCAAGGACAGGGACAGTGAAAAAACTTTATGAGTTTTCACCTGTATCCTATGCAAAACTAAGCCTCGGACTTGGGTAGAATTTGCAAAGCCTTCTAGCTTTGTCACAACTGGAAAATAGGAAATAAGAAGCTGGTGGAGTGGCAGGCTCACTTGCCTAGAATTGATTTGCACAAATAAAGGATAGTGAGGAATAAATAAACTGAAAACAACACAAAAGATAACAATTATATGAAGATAAGACAGTGCTAAGTGTGCGTATTCTTCTGGTTTAAGATGAGCAAAATTTTCTATAGCAGCACCATACAGTAAAAACCATGAGTTATTTAAACATTTCTGTTGGATTTTAAACATTCTGATGAATCATTTATAATTAGCTATGATTAAAAAGTCACTGACAAATAGATAACCCCAATGAAATACATGGTACAGAGTGCTTTCTCAACTCACATTATCTTTCTTTTTTGTGTGTTAAAAAGTAAAAAAGATTTTACTATAATTACAGCCCCATACCAATGATTCATAAGGAGATATTATATTTGGAGTGCCTACTGATAGCCATCCATATTGGCTAGTAAAAGGAATTAAATGTTTCATGTTCATTTGAAATTTCAGCTTAATGCCAAAAATGTTTTGGTTTTTTTACAGATCAAAAAGGGACAAAAGTGAAAAGACTTCCAGAAATAAATGCTATGTAATAGAAAAATATCAACCATATGTGCATTTCAGATTTGTAGATCAAGTTACAAGGTTGGCAATCAGATTTCGACTCCCTAAATATTCTGAGAGTTCTAAATATAATCGTCTTCTGTTCTTCTCCCCCCACCACTTCCTTCCCAAACTGTTGTGTAGCATTTCTATGTGCACTAAAGGGACCTGTCTTGTACAACTTGGATTTATTTTGTGAGTAAGGTTATTCCTTGGGTACTGTCCTGTACCATTGTAAAGCAAAGGGTAGAGGCATAGGCTCTTTTCTGGACTTGATATATATTGAAACAGTCTCAGTCTCTTGAAGTTTTCATTACAATTTGTGATAAGTCAAGTAGATACATAAGGACAATTTCTCTGCTCATTTCCAGCATGGTAACTATGTGAATTCCTGCACTTTCTTTCTGCCTTTCTGCCTATCCTATCTCTTCCACTAACTTTTTGTCCATATAGCCTCTTCCAAAAAAGTTGCAAGGAGAGATGAAGATCTCAGAGACAGTAAATTATAAAATTCTCATTAAAACTTGTCACTGAGTGAAAGAGTTCTCTATTGTTAGGGTTTTCCATATGACAAAGTTTAAAGCATTAACTGGAGGAATCACTGTGGTCTTGGGCATATAAGGACGACCTAATATATTCCTGAAGAGGTGAGATTTTAGGGATCTGCAAGGCAGCTGGTGCCAAGAAGTGTAATGATGTGGGAAATATGGCAGAATAAATCTATAAATAATCCTTCTTCTTCAGTTCCACTCTCATGGGACACCTTGTTTTTTTTATTTGTACTTGTCTGTGCTTAACAGCCAACATTGGTCTCCAGATTACAATACTGGGGTTCAAAGACAGAAACCCAAACTGTTCACAAGCTTGGGTTTTATGACCAGAAATGTCTTACTGTGATCATCTATCTGGACTACCAAGTTAATGCAGACCTCAGGATTTTCCTAATTTCTTTAGCAGGTGAGCTGAACAAGAATATTTAATTGTGATCTACAGTAGCAGAGAATCTAGCACTCATTGCTTGAATTATTCCAATTTAGTAATATTACACAATGTAATATTTCTTACTGCTAAAACTATGCTTACATTTTTAGTTTGTCAGCTCTGCTTTTATCCATCAGATCTCCCAAAAGGCATTTACTTTTATGTGTTGAATTACCACATTACAGGGTAAAAATATTAATTCTTTCTTTCTAAAAGAGATCAGAGTCTTTCAATATATTCTTTCAATGCGCAGTAAGGTTTCAACAACATGTCATTGATTTTCAAATTCTTTTAAATTTTCTTAGCAGTTTTAAATGCTGAGCTTTGGCTGGACATGGTATCCTGGTACCTGTTTGAGTGACATGGTAATAAACCACCTATTTAAAATTACTGAAATGAAAAATGCAATTTTACTAGCATTAATTCACCCTGAGCTGCTTATTGTGTTACTTTCATTTCAATTCATATGTCATGTAAACAAATATGCTGTATTCTCAGCAGCCTCAATGTAGATTCCCTGTTAAGGATATATTAAAACTATTTCAAAATTCCTCGCAGTTATTCTGGATAAAAATGTTACTTTTTGAAAAGAGCTGAAAACTGATTTTATGAAGATGGCATACTGACAGCTTACTAAAAAGTTCAGGCTTGAATCATCTATAATAATAGCTTTTTCTTGGTTTACAAGATGGATAGATTATAGAACGAGGCAAGCTATGAATTCCTTACAATTGTAATAAGAATTCTTATCTGCTGTTCTGAAAGGAGAATTGCCAAGAGTTTTTAACATAACAAACAACCAATAATGTTTCTGACAGAAGGAAGAGTTACAGAGATAACATAAATATCTGCATTCTCACCAGTAAATCCAAACCCCTACCTGAAGGAAGATATCACCAAAGACCTACAAGCTCACGGGTGACAGAACAGGACATGAAAATCAGGTGCAGAATTTCACAGCATCCCTGTGTCAAAGCAAGACCATGGCAGAGGAGCTTCTTTTAAGCCATCATGAACCATCTGGAGAGACTTTCTCAGAGTCCACTCACAAATTTTGAGGGTCCATCAATACTGGCATAGGTTACCCTTTGCAAGCAACAGATGTGTCTTCAAAATGTATGCCTTAGCTTTAGCAAGTGGAGAATTTTCTTTTCCCGAGTGTTATTTTTTTTCTATATTTCCTACTTCATAAAAAATTATTTCATCCTAATATTTTTCCTTAATTATTTTTTCCATTTCTGTGCTATAAATTCTGTAATTTCTATTGAGAGGAGTTCTTCTGTTATCAAATTGGCATCAGTTTATAAAACTGCCAAAAAAATGAAATCTAAAATAAATTAATTATTTGCCCACTGCCTAAATCTAATAGAAAGCAAGCTACTCCACAACACTGCATTTTAATAAATTTAATGAGAATTCATCATTTTAATGTTAAATTGAAATAAATTACTACATGAAATCCTGGCTGCTTAGAATAACAATGACTATAAAAACAACAAAGGAGATATTACAGTTTTTGCATTTTGCATGATAATGGGCTTAAAACAATACAGGGAGAAAGGACAATTTTGCTACAAAAAATCAAACCCTTCCACGATTGTGCATACGCTATTCTCACAGAAGTCAAGGATGTAATCTTGACCCAAGAATGTCAACAGGAAGTCAGAGGATTAATTAACCAGGAAAACAAAAGCAAATTCTTATAAGAAGAAAATTCCAGAGACAGAAGTGTTAAGGACACTACTTAGGACATTTACATAATTAACATCTTATCTAGAAAATACACAACATTCTTGTTACAGAAATTAGAATCTTAACCACCATTTTGTAACATTTACCTAAAGTTTATTTTAAGAGAAGCTTTGTTTTTAACAATCATCTTAAATCCTAGTAAACTGAAGAATTAATTAGCAAGCACGGAGGATCAGCAAACTAATGCTTTAGTCTGTTAAACCATCTGCTCAGGAGCACCCTGTTCAAATCTTGGCATTAGGAGAGGATGGATGAATACTTTTGTCTCTTGCACTTAGTCACAACTTGCCATTCTTTGCTTATGCACATTTTTTTCCCTTCAGCTCATGGTAAATAAAGTTATAAAGAGGTCAGTAATTGATCAGATTTCTGTTATCATGAAGTTTTGCATAACAGATTGCCAACAAATTTGGATGAAAAACCTTACTGTAGCCATCCATCCCTCTTATTTCATACCAGATTCCTGTATTCAGCAGGTAGGTAGGAAGGAAGAGATTCTGCATTATCTTTTGTTTTCTTTGCCTAATACAAAGCAGGCCTATATCCAGTTAAACAAGGCAAAATAGTGTTAAGTAAGTGAAGTCTTCAAGGCAATCTGTCCTTCATTTCTGAAGACTATTAATGAATGCTCCATTAATATTTTAATACATCATTCTTTTTCATTATTAACAAGAACATACTTATCAGATCTGTGGAGGTCCTTGTTATTGCAACCCCAATCTGTCTTCATTTTCTAAACTTTCGTGCTAATTCTTTGATTTCATGTCACAGCTTTGTTTCCAGAAAGCGCAGGTACATTCTGACACATAATGGAGCAAGGGTGGTGTTTGGGAATGAGGGTAGCCAACAGTCTAGTCTAATGCAATACTTTTTGTTGACACTGAAACTATTTCCTTGTACATCAGCCACTCTTTTACAGATTGAAAAGATGGAGGGCTGTCAGCTGCAAAGGAGGTGATTGATACAGTAGGGAAGCCATCCAGCAAATCACACTGTGAAGCCTGCATGGTAGCAAGGGGCAGAGAAAGGTGCTCCAAGGAGCACACTAAAAGAGGAAGGGGCTCTACACCACACTAATCAATTTGCCAAAGACAGAGCAATGTTCCAAATAAAGGCAAAGATCTGGACTAAACCCAGAAATAGATGGCTTCCTCTCCATCAACAACCAGCTTTCTCCTCAACCGTTTCTTCCTGACTCTTTGGGCAGACTTGCTGCTGTGATCCTCTCAGGGCCACAGGGGGAAAATGGTCTTAGTCACAAAACCCCTGAAGAGGAGACATTTGTTTAAAATTCTGTTCCTATGTCCATTAAGCTTTGTGCTCCTTGATTTTGCTCATGCATTACAGACTTGATCCTCCTAACTAGCTTCAACTGGCATTTTCTCATTGACTTCAATTAAGTGAGACCAGGACACAGATAAGGTTCTATGTGAGAAATCACTGTATGGTAGTAATTGCAGAATTTTATTCAAAGACATATTTTATCTGTGTTGATGAAATTAAAATAGGATAGGAAAGAGGGAAGAAGAAGCTCGGGCGGAAGGGCTGGCATTTTAATTTTTCCAAGTTGCTTCTGTAGTAGATTGACCTCCCTCAGATAAATCTGTGCACCATGGAAACTATTTTCTCACTGAGAAAAAATTTCCAAGTTCGGCTGAATGCCTATACATCAAGTTAAGCTTATAGTTAAACTGTGCAACTGTGTAATCTTACTGCCCTCTTCCCATCCTTCTCTCCTGTTGTTTGTTATCCTTACTGTCATATCTGGTTTCAAAACAGGTTAGGGTCACTGGGGTAGGGCATGTGCCTTTCACACTGTTTGTAGACCTCCAGTGCGTGGGAGTATGGGAAAGAAGGGAAAGGAAAACACTTTTTAAAATCTTCAGAGGATAAATAATAAAGCAATAATATCATTCTGTAAAATAAATGCAATCAACTGATACTTACACAGTCTAATATCCAGTCTCTACTGTGTTCAACATAATTATAGTACTGCTCAGCCATATATAGGTGGACGGAATGATTTTTTTGTTACTATCTTGCTTTACTGTGTATTCACAGATAGCCTACAACCTGCAGGTCTAAATTAATAATACTAGTATGAGTATACTGTTAATAATCCTAATAGGAGTATATGTCTACATGAGTTCATAAGGGCTTAACTTCTCTAAGCACTGATGAACTGTGACCATCTGAGCAATGGAGAACTTGTGTCCAGAAAATTTTGTGTAGGAGCCAGACAACAACAAAAGCCAGCAGAGCCATCCACTGAGGTTGGAGCAGAAGCAGTTTCATAGAACTGGTGACCTGTGCAGCAAAACAGCATGCAGACACAAAATCCAGAGCCCAGGTTGAGGGCTTTTTCTCACTTGTTTTTATATTAAAAAGAAATAAATTGTTGTCTAATTTTTTAACCTAAATGTGTCGCAAGTATCTGGGGACATGGAGTGGTATATTGCCCTCTGAGGCAGCTGCAGAAGCAGAAATAACAAAAAAAAAACAAAAAAACAAAAACAAAAACAAAAAAAAAAAACCAAAAAAAAAAAAGGGACTACAGACAAAGGAGCAAGAGATTAAAGCAATAAACTGACCACAAGTTCTGTTTCCTTCTAGTATCCATCAGATTCGAACATCCACTGCCTACATTTTTCCTACATGTCTTATCTGAATTCTGCAGCTTTACCATGAGTTTTTTCTTGTTTTTAGAAATCCAGTTGTCATGAGATGACTGCAGTGGAGATGGCAGTGGTTGAAGTCCTGAAGTGTCTGTGTGCACACAGCAGTACAGAGAATCCAGAGTCAGAGCTGAACAGGTTCACCCCCTGTAGTAGCTGAACTTAAACTCACTAATAGGAGTGTTTCAGGTTTTTAAGAGCTACACACATAAGTGAAAAATAAGCCACAACTTTTACAGGCAACACCTTAACTTCACTATAAAGAGAAGCATGACATATATTTTAAGCACAATTTTACATAAAGCAAATTTCATTGCTCTCCTGTCAGTTTCCACTGACATTTGTGTGCTTTTCAAACAATAACAAGGCAGACGGTAATAGGGAGTTTAACACAGGAGTTTGTCATCTGACCCATTGCCCTTTTTTATTCTTCTTCTTTTTTTTTTTTCCTAATGAAACTTCTACACTTCAAGTTGTTTCATTTGTCTTGATTTGGTTTTTTGAATTTTGTTTTGTTTTGTTTTGTTTTTCTTTATGCTTTCTTAGATGGAAGCAAGCTTATTAGCTGACATGAGAAACAAGGAACGAAATTAAACTGAGGGCGATGTTACCCGCAGAGGCAGAGAGAACTGATTCTGCAGGCAGAATCTTCTTTCCTATTTAACTATTTGTTTTCAAGATGTAAATCTCTGTAATCTTAGGTCCTATCACTCTGCTAGTGATAATAGTTAACATGAACATGTTAAGTGAAACAAGTTTCCCTTTTTTGCTTTGGAATGGACAGGTTTATACTGAGATTATCTGCAGGTTTTCCCTTTGGTTTCTGTGGAAATAATGATTACAAGTGATCATATAAAAGTTTATCAAGCTTCTTGATGGTGCCAGATAGATGACAATGAATGGGTTTTGTTTGTTTGGTTTCATGACTCTAATTGGAACATGTAACATCAGAGGCTCCCATTTTTTCCTGAAATTATATGCAGCCCTATTCTCCTTCTCACGTGAACTGCAATACTTTCTTCATTAGCATATGCTGTTAATATGTTCATTAAATTCATGTCACATTGTAATTAATCTGAAAATTATGTCATTTCTGCAGAACCTACAACCTCATTATGTTCACAGTATGTACATCACAGCCATTTTATTTCTGAAAGAGGTGTACCTCTGTTTGGTTATTAATCAAGGGGTCATTTCTGCCCAATTTACAGTGATTAACTCTTTACAAGAAATCATTTTGAATCCTTGAAGTACGATACTGAGGAATAAAATTATTGTATGTTCTATAGAGAAAAAATATCATTGCATAGTAGCATTTATTTATATAGTAAATTTAATAATCCATATAAAAATATACATCCATATAAATCCATATAAAAAAAGATACAGCACACTGAGGTCAATATATAAGGCTGAGCAGGATCAAAAACTTAGGAGTAGCTAGAAACTATAAATTTCAAAAATAGAGTGCTGATATTTGATTTATAAGAAATAAGATAGTGAATCTGATTTCAAAGTCACACTGAATAAAAAATTTTTTACCTGTGAATAGTTGTCTGTATCACATAGATAGAACAAAATTTTACTAATCAGGTGTTGCTGAAAAATACCTGTTTAAGCTCCAGATCAACATGACTGATTTCAACCGACAGTTTCATTTTCAACAATTAGTAACAAAATAAAAATATAGTAGACTCTCTCTCCTTGTAGGTAAATGCTATCTAATACGTTTTTTTTCTTAGCATGGTGATAGGTTTTTTTTTTCTTTAAAAAAATATATAAATGTGCTTTTAGGTTTGATTTTTCCAAGGTGATTTGCACCAAGTGTTTATTTATAAATGTAAGCAAACTTACTGTCATCATAAGGGAAGTATTTAATAGCTGGCTTTTGAAGATTTGGAGACATCAACTAGGGTGACCAACCATACACACATACTTTATTAATAGGAAATTTGCAGCTGTGAGTGGCAGGGATTAACACAGAGCAGGAATAACCTGAGTGATACCAAATACCAGGACTTTCTGTGGGCCTGGATTTCACACTCAGGGTTTGGCACCTGAGCAGTTGATTGGCAGTCTGTGAGCTACTGCCCATGCAGATTTCATGCTGCCTTGGGTTCTGAGCCCTTTGGAGGAATTGCAGCAAACAGAAGGCACGTTCCAAGAACTACACCTTCCGTTCTTCAGGAGCAGCATAGCAGCAATGATCAAAGGAGGCATTAGTGAATAAACACATTTTAATAATTGATACTATGGTTCCCTGTGAATATTGATGGTTAATACGATGCTCACTTTACTAAAGTGTTTCTGAGAAAGAGGAAGACCGAACGGTAAATTCTGGGAAAGGAAGTAATGCTTGGCACGGTCCTTTTTAACTTATTTTTCAAAAAGATGCGTTAAATACAGTATAAATTCTAGTTTTCTTCAGAGTTAGGGGGACAGAGAGCTTAGGTTGCAGCCCGCTAGCAAAAACAGTGTAGCAAACAAACTTCATAGTTCTAAGAGGAAACTCAGCATATTTATGAATGGGATTATTGGTGTGGTTGCTTGCCGCAGCAGGGAAAGGATTCAGTGCCCCCGGAGGCAAATTTCCAGTCCTGTGCCAACTCATATGATTATTTAGATTCTCAAAAAATCTCTCTGAAGCCCTGTAGTGGTACAGAGAATAGGAAGCCTGATAATTCAAAGAGTTGTAGAAGATGGGATATGAGAAGAAGGAAAACGTAGAAATTAAAGGTGAAGTTCATGCTAGAGAAACATATTTTGGTTTGGTTTTTTTTAATGTGATTTTGATGAACATGCATTTTTTGCAAAAAAATCTGCACAGATGAAACAGAGCAAATAGTTGCATTTCAAGCAATCCAAAACATCTGTTTCTCCTCTGCAGTAACATGTTCTGACTCAGGTCATTGCGAACTGCGTGTATGAATAGATGAAAGAAAATTAATTAATTTATGTGTATTACTGCAACCATAAACGATGGAAGATATCTTTATGTGCACTAAACTCCTGCAAGTACCCACATAGAGCCGCTAGCCGTGGAACAAAGCGTCGAGGGCAGCGTAGCCATGAACCCCAGGCAGTAGCTATGAACCTCAGGCAGCGCTCAGGGTGGCAGGACCAGGCTCGGCGGCTGCGGCTGCGGCAGGGCGCACCAGGCCGGGCATCCCCGGCCTGCGCAGCCCAGAGGCGGCTCCGCCGAGCCGGGAGAGCTCCGCACCCCGCGGCGCGGCCGCTCCGACAGCGCCGGTGGCACCGGGAAGGGCCAGAGCTCGGGAGAGCCGGTGTACGCTTTCTCTAGGTGTTTGTTTACCGCCGGCATAAGGCGAAGCCTGCAGACAGTTTAGCAGCACTGAGGCTGGCGCATCCACTAAACACTTCAACGAGGGATGAATTACGGCTTCCTGCGGCGTAACTGGTAGTTCTATTCCCGGAGGAGTTTGCAGAGCCAAGTGGACCGCTCCGGGTACCAGGGCAAGCTCGGGGCGGGGGGCTGTGTAGCCGCAGAGTGCGAGAACAAAGGGAGCTAACCCCGGGACACGCACACGGGGCTGGCGAGGGGCCGTGATGCCGAGAGCAGAGACCCGGGCGCGGCGCGCCGCAGCGCCGGCAAACGCCGCTGCCTGCCCATCCATCCATCCTTCCATCCTCCCGCTCCCACCCGCGGCCCGGCGGCGGGACGGGACACGCCGCTCCGCTCCGCTCGGCTCCCGCCCCTGCCAGCCAGCCGGGCGGGCGGGCTGCCTCGCCTCCCCCGTCCTCCCTCCTCCTCCCTGCGCCGCTCCCTCCTCCTCCTCCTCCTCCTCCTCCGTGCCTGCCGCCGCCCCCCCACCCTCACCTCAGCCGCCCCCCTCTGTCTGGCTCCCCCCGCGCTGTCTGGCGGCCCCCCCGTCCCCGCCGCGCTTCTCGCGAGAGCCGGGGATGCCGCCGCCGCCGCCGCCACCGCCGCGGAGGGGGAGACACTCGGGGGGAGCCGGTGACGTCGGGAGTTTTCCTGAAAGTCAATAACGAGCCCGGCGGAGGCGGCGGGAGGAGCCGAGAGCGGGGCCCGGGCGGCTCCGGGGTGAGTGCGCCGGGGGGGAGCCGCCGCCGCCGCCCTCCTGACCCCGCGCATCGATGTTGCGGCCGCGCTGCCCGCCCGGGCGCCTCCCTGCGTAGCGGGGCGCGCAGCTCCATGTAGCCGCCGCCGCCAGCGCCCTGGGGCCGGAGCCGCCTCCTCCCGCCCCCGCGGAGACACCGGCCGCCAGGGACCGCCGAGCCCGGCGGGGGGACAGGGGAGGAGGCAGCGGCGCCCTCCCTCCCCTTCTCCCCCCGAAGCCGCCGCCGCCCTCGGGCTCCGCAGCAGCGCCCGCGGCGCCGCCGCCTCTGCAGGTACGGGGCGGGAGGGGCCGGGCGGCGGCGGGGGCGCTCGGGCGGCGGCGGGGGCGCTCGGGGAGGGGATGCGGGGCGGCGGCGCGGTGGGGCCGGGGCGGCGGGGAGCGCGGGGCGGGGGCGCCCGTGGCCTAGCGCCGGCGGCGGGGCGGGAGCGAGGCGGAGGGGCGGGGGTCGCCCCGCCGGGGTGCGGGGCCGGGGTGGGGAAGGGCGGGGCGGGGGCGTTTCGGCGGGGAGAGTTATGTAACGGGGGAGGGGGGGCGGCAGGGGCAGGGCAGGGCGTGCGCCCCGGGGGCGCTGGATGCGCGGGGCCGGCGGTTCCCACGCGGCGGCGGCCCCTCCCCGCCTCCCCTCCCCTCCCCGCGTCCGTGCGGCCGGTGCCGGGACCAGCGCGGGATTGTATCCGCTGGGAACTTGTGTGCGTGTGCGCCAGCGTGCCCGGGTGTGCGCGCGTGTGTGCCCGCGCAGCCCCCACGCCACGAACGGCTCCGCGCCCCGCGGGCCGCCCCGCCGGCGGCAGCGCCTCGCACAAGCCATGGGGATGGTGATGATGATGCTGCCGCCGCCGCCGGCTCTGGCTGCAAGTAAACAAACCGGCCCCCCCGCCCGCCCCCGCCCGCCCCGGCCATCATGGAGGCCGCGGCCCGCATGCAAAAGTTGATGCGCAGCCGGCTGCCCCGGGTGACCGGCGGCGGCCCCGGGCCGGGCCTGCGGCGGGGTCTGCCCGGGCCCGGTCCCGGCAGGTGCGGCCGCGGGGCGGGGCGGGCGGAACCCCCGTGCCCGTCCCGGTGCGAGCGGAGGGGCTCTGCCTGCAGGGGGTCAGCGCGGCGCCCCTCGGCAGGGAGAGCGCAGCGCTATATATTGTAGTTTAAATGCAAATGATCGTGATGTAACGAGCACTACCGGGCTTATAGGCTGCGGGGTTGCTTTGTATGGGCACCGCTTCTTAGTTTACTTCTGGATGGGAGTCCAAGAGGAGTGAAATAGACAGGACTGTTTCACGTTCTCACATGATACGTTGATTAAATGTTAAAAGAGGAGAAATCTTATTTTCCTGCTGGTGGAGAGGATAAACAGTTTAATCTCTCTTGACCTTTATTCTAGTTCTGCTTTTTTCTTTGATGTAGTTATTAGTTGAATGGTTCCTTGTATATATCTACATCATCTCAAATTTTATGGAAACGTGTCCCAGTTTCTGTTTAAGGGTTTTATTACAAAAAATATGATGTGCCTGATACCTGCGCTGCCAACTTTTTTCAGTACTGAAGAAACATAGAGCAGTCTCTCCTGCTAATGTTTGTTTAGATCTTGCTAAAACTTTGCTAAACATGGTTCCCTGCATTTTGCACATAGAGGGCTTTACTTCTCAAGGCAAGAAACATGCAGATAAGTGGACCTTAACTTATGACAAGTAACATTTTAAACATGATCTCCTGTTTCTCCCAGGTGATCTATAGGCAAGATGTGCTTGTTTACAGAAATATGGAAAGAGAGTACATGAGGTAGAGAAGGAAGTTTATTTTGGCTTTTAAAGTAAGTTTACTACTTAACTTTGTAAGATATTTTGTTTTGGTGTTTTGATTTTTATTTTGGTAGGAGCCTGTAAGTGAACCCCAATATCTTTAATTGGATTGGATTACTAATTATAGTCCTTGCGGATATATTTTTGTTGGATGCAGCCAGTAAGTCAAGTTCAAATGAGGGCCAAAGAAAAACTTCAGAGATAAGATGTCTCTGTTTCCTAGAAGGCTCTGTGTATTGTTTGAATAACTCTTTTTTTTAGTCTGATGTGAGTGCATGGTGTGTGTGTAAACACAGATAATATTAGCAAGACTGTCTTGTTTTGGACAGTTTATTCTGTGCTGCATTGCTCTAACTAGGTTTGAATGGATTCAGTAATCTCCTTAGTTTCATAAATAGGTTCACAGGTAGTATTTCAGTGTTCTACTCCCTCATTTGTTCTGCATTTTGGGGCAGATTATGTGTTTTTGAGCAAAATGCTGCTATTCTAGGGGAAGTAGGTGAGAATTTGGACAGGTACTAGTTTTAACTTTGCCCCAGTTGAAGTAGATACAGTTGTAAGGATTGGGTAGCATTGTTATGTACTAGAAACTGTTGACTATTTGACATTGGAGCAAATGCTTTGTGAAAGGGAAAACACTGATGTGTTTTTTTAAGTTTGACTTAAAACCACTTACTCGGGCTTTGCAGTTGTTTGTAATCCAAGCTTCTGTTTGCAAGACATGACCAGAAACCATATCTGGACTTCCTACTGCATTTTGCAACAGCATATATCTGAAGTTTTTATTATAACAAAAAGATCCTTCAGACTCCTTGGAATTTGCCTAACACCCAGTGACTGTGTGTCTTTTCACTTTCTGGGTGCACGTTTTCCCAGTTTAAAGAGACCTACTGGATATAAAATTCTTTGCCCAAGAAGTATTATTTGCTAAATAACTTCAAAGTACTCAATTGTTTTGGAAATTATGACCCATTGCTGAAGTGAACTGTGTTACAATGCATTTGAAGTTTCTGTGCTGTTCTGAGAATGAAGATGATACAGTTTCTTGTAACTGTGTGCTTACGGTTTCACTTTGTGCTATTGATGCAACAGGTGATGTGGACTTGGCAACATGGTAGCCTAGCTTTCCTGCAGTTTTGAAACAGAAACCCGAACCCGACATTCTTTGGCAGCTTTCAAGGCTTGGGCATGCTGCTTCTTTAGTCCGCGCCGGAGAGTGAAGGAGCATGGACATACACTGACTGAAAGCTTCATGTGCCATGCTTCCATTTTGACATGGATAATGCATAAATGAATTGATTTCCTGAAAGTAACACAATTGTGTGAAATTGTGTGAAAGTGACACGCCATGCTATAACTGCATGTTTTGTATGTAACAAAAGTCTTCTGTTCGCTTATTTCCAGCTAATAAAATAAAAATTCTGTTCAAAATGAGCTATACTCCTCTTGTGAGCTACAGTAGCAATTCAAAAAGAGGGAATAGTTAAATGTGATCATTTATGAGCTTTGTTTAAGTTAAAAGGTTGCTTAAATTTCCAGTATTTGTATGAACTTTACAACCCAGTTCTTTTTGAAGTACTGTCTTAAATAAGAAAAGATTGCCAACCTAAGTGCCCTTTCAAATTATTCTAGAATATTAGATCAATTTGTGCTATCTCAGATTGTCATTCTGTTAAGGATAGGCCCAATAAGGATACCATGGAAGAGGCAGGTGGTGCTTTCTAGCACAACGTGTAGCTCAGGAAGTTTTGCATTGCTTGTGAGGAAAGGTGTGGTTTCAGTGAGAAGCTTGCTTGCCGACCAACGTGTTTTCTTTTTGCAGTACGGAAGGGACTTCCCCAGGATCACAGGGTCTTCTTGGTAAATAAATGGGTTGCACAAGTTACTCTTCTTGGCAACAAGTTGTTGTGGGTATAGAAAAGATTACTTTCTAAAGATAAGTTACACAATAGCTGGAAAAGCTGATTCAAGCTGTTTAAAAATTAATGTTAAAGACTGAGAAACAACAACAAAAAACCCCAAAACAAACACCAAAAGCCCCCCAAAATTCCAACCCAACCCAAAACCTACCAGCAAATACTAAAACATTGAATGTGAAAGTTAACTCTTCGGGTTTTTTTCTTAGCATGAAAATTAATCTTTAAAGTTTTGGTTTATACATTTGTCTTGGGTAATTGTATGAACAACATTCTGGACTCCCTGTAAGAGTTTATAAGTGAATCTTATTTAGGCAAATCACTAGTATGTCCTAATAGAAAAACTGCAAAAAAAAAAAAAAAAATCCAAGAGTATACAAGGTGATTATTTGGTATTTTATCCTTGTTCCATGACTCTAGATCAATAAATATGGGCATTTATGATACATGCCAAGGATTTAAAACAGATTGTTTTTTTTCTTTTTTATTTAAAGATTTTGTTCAGGTGTACTAGGAAGATATAGCAAAGTTAATACTTCCAAAATATCCCCCAAGATTTAATTACATTAAATTATTAGCAGTCAAGGAGAGTAAGCATGTTTAGCTTTTGTATGTGAAGGTGCTTACTTTTGCTCAATTTAAATGGTTCTTTGATTTTTGATACTCTTTGTGTCAACTCTTATTATGCTTAGGATAAATAATATATGTTAAAGCCATCTTGACCAATCTTCTTCTTCCACATATCTCTATGTGAGTGTCTGAGTGTGAGTCATACTAATCAAAAATAGCAATAAGAACACATTGTTGCCCTGTGATTTTTTTCCTCTGTAATATCCTGACTAAATAACAGTAGTGATTTTAAAATTCTCTTTAAGAATGCAACTGGGACCTCAATATTTTGTGTGCATGTCTGAATGACTTGACAGCATGGTTTGCCAAACTTCCCTGCATTGTCCATGTGACAAATTTGTTTGGATGTCTCCTATAGCAGGAGCAGACCCTGCTTCAGCTTTAGATCAATGAAGATCTCACCACTGCCTTTTTGTAGGTGTGGAATGTCAGTGCCCAACAGTCAACAGCTTCTTGTACAGCTGGTTTAACACCACAGAATTAATGCAGTGGTTCTTGGTTGAGTCTCAGCAGTCCTGCAGAAAGTTTCTACCAAGACACATTTATTTTTTCCTCTAAGTATTCATTGTGTTTCTTGAGATATGTAATTGTTGCAGCTTGCCTCATGAGATTTTTTTGAAATTATTATATCCTTCTCTAAATGTGTTGATATGCTTGAGACAGAGAATTGAGGTTGTACATGTGAGTTTCATGTAACATTTTCATGTAACATTTGCCAAAGACCTTTACCTAGTGAGCTCTGCATCTGTGTGTAAGTTAGGGTTGTAGAGAGCTCCTTCTGTCCTTTGGAAATCCAGGTCTCAGGTTGATGAGAATAATGCATTTTGAGTGTGAACAGGCAGATCCAAAGGTTTTCGGTTAGAAGTCGATTATGTTCCAGTCATGTTGCAGTGTCAGGATTTGACAGTAGGTTCAGCAGTGTTTGGTTGCTCTGTAGAAAGGAATCACAGAGTTCATTCCTATTACAAGACAATTCAGAATTTGATTTGTTCAATGTAGACATAATAAATATGTACTATGTAAAAGTTTAAAAGAAAGCTATTTGTATATATATCACTGAACTTCTCTCATCTTTTATATTAATAGTTTGAGAACCTCTTTTTTTTTTCTCAGTACTTTCTTGTTACTCATGAGGACTTGGTGTATTTCTGGTTTTTATTCAGTGCTGTGCTTGGTCTTTTATGCACAATACAGAGTTGTGCTGCAGAAAAGTTACCATCACAGAAATAATTTAATACATGAGTTTAAAGGAACTTTGATTTGTACTTCTTGAGAGGTATCTTTTAAAATCTTTGCTAGAATGACTAGGAATTTCCAGATTCTTTGAAGTTTTGGAAATTAGGTTAGTTTTTTTTCCCCTGAGTCTGCTAGATGTAGAAAAGTAATTTTAGTTTGTTTTAAAAATATGGAAGTTCTGTTTATTTTTTCTTCATTGTTTGAGTATTTTCTAAACTATATTTTTAAAGAGCAAAGGAACTTTGTCTCTAAAAGGCAAGGATTAGTATTCCTACATTAATCCATGGCAAATTAAACTTATTACATGTATTTTGAAGGGTTGAGTGAAATAACATTATCATTGTGATACTCAGCCTAGGTGATATGACTTTTTCTGAGTCTCAAAACTTTCCCAAGATCATTGCCTCAGTACATTTTTTTATGCATAATTTTAGCCCTCCCTTCATCTTTTCTACTTGAAATATATTCTTTGGTTACATTTCAGACATACACTCTAGTAAGTTTTATCTCTGCTTCTGTCTGTTTTTCAGTTATTGTTTTATGTGATTTGAGCGGGACAAAAAAGGATTAAAAGCATTTTTGTCAATAAACACAAGGCAAAACAATGGGTTGTTAATGTTTCACATGGGATTCTAAAGAAACAATTTAGTTACATTTAGAAACTTCCTTTATACCTTGGTAAACAAAGGCAAGGGTGGCTTTGTTCACCTTGCTTTAATTATACCTTTGTCCCTTAAAATAACTTGCTTTGTCATTGTAATAGGAAATCAAATACAGAATGATGGTTTCTTTCCTGATAAACTCAATCAGTTGCAGAATCTAAATAAAACATCTAACTTGTATGTTAATATTTCAGTGTATCTCCATTCTCCTAACTAGGCTTATCTGAGCATATATTAGTTATGTGAAGCTTTTTGACATACTGAAAGTGAAAGTAGAGCACTACAAATATTAAGCATACACGTAAGCATGCATTAGAATGAGCTATTTATGTTTTCCAAAGTACGTTGGTTTTCCTTACCACAAGGTGTAGGCAGTGCCAGTTTCCTATTGTGTCCTTCATTATTCCAAATCAAAACTTACAAAATAAAGTTGTTACAAGTAAATTTCTTATACCAATTTTCTTAAAGTTCATTGAGGCTTTTGGGATGAAATGTAGTTTAAAAAGAATTTGCAATGCATGTCATGGAGATATTTTTGGAATTTTAAATTAGTTTTAAAAACTGTAAATATGTCTACTTACAAAGTATTTAAGGTATCTTTCAGAATTTTAATCATATGTACATGAAGTTTAAAATTTTATAAATTTCGGATCTATTTTCTATAAATAATAATTTTTGTTAATTTCTTAATTTCTTAGTCTTGTCAAATCAGTTCCTATTTTTTGTTTGTTTGATATTATGGGTTTTTTTATATTTCTTTTTTCAATTTTTAATTGACATAATAAGTTGGATACATACTGTGTGCCTAGAGGTTCCTTTTTCCTCAGTCTAAGTTGTGCTAGTATTTAAATGAGTCAGTATAACCAGAATTCCAGAATAGGTAGTTTATAAAAGCATGTATAAATACTTCATACTCTTTAGATAAAGCACTGCCCTGAATGTGATTCTTCCATTAACAATATAGTCTATTTTGATTTAACAAGTTTTGTAGCAATCTCTGTTCTGTCTTTTGTGTAATTTTTGATGATGTGCAATATATCCTCTAATTGTTTGGCCAGCTTTGCTAGGGGAGGAGGATATACATGTGGTTTTCATATAAATAAAGCCTGGATTTCAGCTTCCATTCCTAAAGATAACTCTGGTTTTAGTTGAGAGCCTTGACATTTTGAATTCCTTGCTCTGGGAGTGCAACCTGCTTTGGAAACAGTTACAGCCTGTTCGGCTGTTTGGGAGGAGTCAAACTCAAGTTTGAGAAGAACTCCCAATAGCTTGGTCTGCTACAAAGAAGAGAAGAGCCCCCAAAGCAAGGAAAGAAATGTGTGTGATGGAAGCCACCGAGAACTGCTTTTTCTGGGGACGTGTGTATTGTGTGCATGCACAAAATGATTCAATTACTTTTCTGAAAAATAAGGAGATAGAGATGATGAGATTTGGCTCTGATTACATGGGGGACCAAAGAATCTCAGTGAGTCAGACAAGGGGAATCAGAAAGGTTCACTTACTGTTCTTTTCTCCCCAAACATTTTACTAAACTTGTGAAAAGGGAAAATGGTAGTACTCATTTATTAAGAGAACAAGGTTGGACGATTCACTGAGTTGATAATGGTAGAAGAAGTTGTGGGGATAATTTCTGGAAGCACTGAACTTGATGCTCCTGGTATCTTTCTGGTAACTTTAGTTGGTAAATGTGAGAGTTTCTGTTTTTTCTCAGCTCCAAAATTGTTGAAAGTAGAAGCCTTTGTTTATGAAAGTTCTTACAACAGAGAACTGAATCATACAATTTACACTGAATTTATGGGTGCTGTCTTCTTTACTCAGCTGTCTCTTGTCATGGGGAGAATGGGAAGATGCCCAGATTTCAAAGGAGTCTTGTCTGTTCTTACAAATCTCGATGCTAATTCACTTGCACATAGTGGTTGTTAAGTGTAGACCTGAAACACAGCTTTTAGTTCTTCTGCTTGGAAGGGATTTCTTTCCTTCCCACTATTCACCAGGTCTCTGTAGGTAGCTGACTGCTGTGATGGGCATGAGAGCCTCCTTTAATTTAAAAACAGGAGCTGGGGAAAAGCTGGCTTTCTACTGAATGGTCCATTGCTCATTTTAATTGTTGATTTCATAGTTCCCATGTGGTAGTATCATGAAGTAAGATGGTTCTTCTCTGTACTGGTGATATTCTTAAAGTTCAAGATGAAAGCTGAAAAGGTGTTGGCTAGTTTTTACCATGGCTCAGGGAAACTATGAACCTTGGCATAGGGATCTAGAACTCTATTGGTTGTAGTAGTGTCTGGTTAATCTTTGGTCAGAAAGTTGCCTTTGAAACCTTTACAGCTAGGAGGAGCTTAAAAGTATAATACTAGATAATTGTTTTATCTCACGCTACAAAAGTGGCTTAATGACTTCCTGAAGAAAAAAGGAAAAGTTGCGCATTTTAATGAGATAAAAAACCCCCAGCAGATGTTTGCATAGAGTCATAGAATCATTTAGGCTGGAAAAGATCTTTTCAATTGCTAAGCTTAAACTGCCAAGTCTACCACTAAACTGTGCCCCTAAATTCTTCACATCACTGATTGTAATGGAGTAAATTTTTACACCTGCATCATAAAGTATGCTGACAGTAGGTTCTTGTATGTATTGTGCATACACATGGCTATCTGATCCTGTCTGCAGAATACACACAGTATATTGTTGGGAAAATATCTTCCAAGTTTGATAAGATAAAAAAATTGGGGGGAAAAAAGTAAATCTGATGTGTTCTCTAGTTGCTGGAAAATGTATAAGAACAAGTCAAGTTCTTCCCTGTAGGAAACAGCTGTGATGCAAAGCATTGTCAAATTCAGTTCTAACTTATTTTTCTCCTATTTCTGTGGGTTCATCCTATATAGCAGTAAGGTAAACTGTAAAAATTACTGCATCCTGGCTGCTGAAACTTCAAGTGCATTGGGAGAGCAGAGTTGATTGCTAACAAGTATTTAAATTCTATGCCAGATGTGCAGAATAAACATTTCTGTAGCTTTTCTTGATGTAGTTGAACTTTGGATGAAATGCTGTTTTCATGTGAGAATTTTTGTTCTATGTGTTTCAGGACAACAACTCCTTTACCTCCATACACAATTCTTTGTTACATCTTTAGGAAAAGCTTTTATGAGACTATTTTTCACTATAAGGGCAGTTTTGGTCATGATAAGAAGTAGTTCTCAAAATTCTGCTCTTCTGGAGCATTGTTGAATGACTTCTAGGGTAAAGGAGTACAGCTTTTAGAAAGGCTCAAAGGCATTTAATAAGGGATAATATTACAGATGCTTACAAATGGCTTCTTGAAAGTGTAGTGTGCACATATAACCTTTATTTTCATTAGCTTTTTAATGCTTTGATTTATCTCCTTCAGCGTTCTGTGTAATTCAGCTTGACTTTTAATTACCCAGTAATGGAGCAATCAATACAACCATGGAACTGTTGGTAATTTTAAGGTTGTTTCTGGTAATACTGTGAAGCCAAACTGGGGATAGTGCAGTTAATTTTATCACCATATTTATGTGATTTTTGTATTTTGGGGATTTTGTTCGGAATTTAGTAAAGCAGTACATGTGATGGGTGGGATGCAAGCCTACAGACACATTGGGTTTGTTTCAGGCACTGTCTGACATGAAAGTCAGTCATACACAATCAAAATCTGATCTAACGCTAACTTATTTGTAATCAATGGGTAAATAGGGAGCTTCAGGCATGAATTCATTCATAAATCATGGACTGATTGATCAGTCTGTGGGCAGTCAAGATTATTGCTACTTAGTACAGAAGTTAATTTCTTATAGCTTTGTCTTTACCAATAAGAATAAATCATTGCAATGTTTAGAAGTGCCCACCAAAATTGGAAAGTTCATTAAATTTGCCAAAAGGGTAAAATACATTGCAGAATATGCCATCCTAAGGTAAATACTGAGTGTTACATTGCTTCTTGTGTCTTTATAGCTGGGAAAAAAACCAAACAACTGTGATTACTTTCAAGGAATGCAATGAAAGTTTTGTAGAAAACTGAACTTAAGTTGGGTATTTGGAAATTGACGTGCTTACACTTTCTTCCCAGAACAGCTGCTCTTAGGTCACAGTTGTTTGACACCCACCTCTGGGCTTTGTAAAGATTTATGTGTTTGTAATAAGAGCTGATGCTGCGCTGCAGTGATCCAGAACTGCGGAACAGCAGCCTGCTTTCAGGCACGTGTCTTAATCTGTCAGATCTCTTTTCATGCACAGCTGATAGACTTGCTTATCTCGTTTAAAGCATGCAAATAAAAGTTCTGAAAATGTCTGACCCAGAAATTAGCTCTCACGTTAGTAAGGTGCAGGATGTGGAAATGCCTGCTTTGGTTATTTCTGCTGTACTGGCTTGTGTATAATATGAAACCTGAGCAGCTAAAGTTAGATCCATTAACATCACTAAAGCACTCTCATGTCCTTCCAAAATGTACATAACATTTTCTTTTAGCTCTTATGAAAGCTTAAACAGGGTGTGTTTCTCTAGACCCAGGTGTGTGGTGTCCTGCTGCACACGACAGGGTGTGATGCCAATGCCAAAGGCTGTGTGTCACCTGCTGGTCTCACTGCTGTATCTCCAGTGCCATGGGGATGTCTCAGAGGCACAATAGTCCATATCACTTCTACTTTACAGTTTTAAAGACTTTAACATTGTGATTTTTACTTTTACGCAGAACAAAATACTATTTAAAAAAATAAATAGTTTAGTGGAAGCAAGACTTAAATGAACACACTAGTGTGTTTCTGTAAAATCGGGTTGTGCTGTATTTTTGTTGCATACACCTGAAAAAATATTCATGCCAAGTTTTATTTTGCATGTTACACTATTCTTTCAGAAGTAGCCTTTCATCTAGTTGCTGTGTTATGCAAATACACGTATTTCAAATGATAAATAAGAAATAATCTCTATGTCTATAATGGCTCTGGTTTTGGTTTGTACTTGATTGTAATAAAAAAACCTGATTTCCCAGTGCTTTCTTCATTCATTTGTTGCACAGATTGCTTCTAGCCCAGTCAGATTTGTTTCTTTCCTGTTTACATTTGTTGGTCAGTCTACTAAATGGATATCACATCTAGCTGGCAACCAGTCACCAGTGGTGTCCCTCAGGGGTCTGTGTTGGGACCAGCTTTGTTCAATATTTTTATTGACGATATGGATGAGGGCTTAGAGTCTTTTATTAGTAGTTTCGCTGACGATACCAAATTGGGAATGAGTGTAGATCAATTAGAGGGGTGTAGGGTTCTTCAGAGAGACTTGGAAAGGCTGGACATATGGACAGAATCAAACGGGATGAGCTTCAATAAGTCCAAGTGCCGAGTATTGCACTTCGGCCATAATAATCCCCTGTACCGATACAAGCTGGGGATGGAGTGGCTGGATAGTGCCCAGGTGGAAAGGGACCTGGGGGTGCTGGTTGACAGTCGATTGAATATGAGCCAGCAGTGTGCCCAGGTAGCCAAGAGGGCCAATGCCATCCTGGCCAGTATCAGAAATGGAGTGGCCAGCAGGAACAGAGAGGTCATTCTTCCCCTGTACTCGGCACTGGTGAGGCCTCACTTAGAGTATTGCATCCAGTTCTGGGCCCCTCACTTTAGGAGGGACGTTGAATTACTTGAGCGTGTCCAGAGGAGAGCAACGAAACTAATAAAGGGCTTGGAGCACAAGCCATACGAAGAGCGACTGAGGGAGCTGGGGTTGTTCAGCCTGGAGAAAAGGAGACTAAGGGGTGACCTCATCACTCTCTACAACTTCCTGAAGGGTGGCTGTAGTGAGCTGGGGGTCGGCCTCTTTCTCCGGGCGACAACGGATAGAACAAGAGGACACAGTCTCAAATTGCGTCAAGCTAGATGTAAGTTAGAAGTAAGAAGGAAATACTTCACAGAAAGAGTGGTCAGAAACTGGAATCATTTACCCAGTGAGGTGGTGGAGGCATCATCCCTTGAAGAATTTAAAAAAAGACTGGATGTGGCACTTGCTGCCATGATCTAGCTGAACAGTTAGAACATTGGCTGGACTAGATGATCTTATAGGTCTCTTCCAGTCTTGAAAATTCTGTGATTCTGTGATTCTGTGATATATATGGGCTGCCTTTGACAGCGCTAACCTTGTGTGGGGGTTCCTGTTCTGTGCCACCACTGTGTACATGAGTGCTCCTGTGCAGAGCTGTGCAAGGGTGTTCCTCCACCATCAGAGAAATCTCATTTCTTGGCTTCCCACACTTTTCTGGATGAGCATTATTTGAATGGTTCTATTTATTTTGAAGGCTGGAGGGGAAAGGCAATTTGCTGGCAAAAGGAAACATCTCCTGGCCTCTGGCTTCTCTTTTTACTTAAGTGTAGTCCTGTTTATCTCCTCTTCACAGCTTTTAGGTACTTTGGTAGTGAGGTGGTTAAAAGAGACGGTTGTGGCTTCTGAGAGTGGTATGTCCTGTTCCAGGACTAACTTCCCTTCTCTGCCCTGCAGGCTGAGGTTTGTGGGGAAAAGAGCACTCTTGTCACTGCCTGGCTTAAAGCTTTGAAAGAATGTGCGCTCCTTTTTATAAACTGAACATTTGAGGGTGTTTTTGGTTAATTTGTTTAAGAAGTTGTCTCTCTGTTTGTGTACTTGGAGATGATGCTGTTTTTGAAAACCTCTTGTATCTTCAGGGTTTGTATTGGCTATAATAAAACTATAGTGGAAGTGGCAAGGATATAACCTTAATTCCATTTTCTTACACTCTTAATGTGATTGTAGATAGCCGTAATAGAGGAAGCACTTGTCCATTGCATGGGTTCTGAAAGCTGTGGGAACAGGGAAAGCTCCTGTGTGTTCAGAGTTGGGTTTTTGAAGCAGGACCGGCAGCCTTTCATTTAACAGCATCCTGTGCATTAGTACAAGAGAATTCTGCTGTGTGCCTTTTATAAAAGTGCCATATGACTTAAATTTTAACACATTCTGCTGCTTTTTAGTATTGTAGTGTTCATGGAAAATGTGCTGTAAGACTAGAAACATGATTGCGTTATACAGTTAATTAAAAATAAAGGCAGATTTTTAATATGAGCTCAGTCAGTGAAATACATCAACAAAGACTTTTTTGTTGGCTGTCAAGTGAGAAAAACAGAAAAGACTCAAATTCTTTCTCTAATATTTCCTTCCAGTCTGACTCATCAGTAGAAATTGTGAAGAGCTGCAGAAGAGAAGCCAAGCAGACAAGCTGGTAACTCAAAGAAATACTCTTTTGAGTTTGGGGTTCAGAGTGGAGTCACCATGAGCGATGTTACCATTGTGAAGGAAGGCTGGGTACAGAAGAGGGGTAAGTTCTGCCTTTGCATGGAAAGTGCTTTCTGATGTCTCCTATACCGTGTGCAATGGTGTTACATGGTTACACAAATGAATGTTCTTGATTTATCTTCTGGTCTGGAGCAGGCTAATCTGACATTTGGTCAGATTCAGGCCTTGTTGGTATTAATGTGTCACCCTCAGCAGTGCCTCTGTTTGTGGGGGTGGCTGGCAGTGCAGAGGAAGTTGGACTCAATCATTCCCTCTTCACCTTGGACCTTGTTGCTGCAGCTGCTGTTACCTGTGCATCAGAATAAGCTGCCTGTTGTGGCAGCTGGAAGAGGCAGTAATAGAGGTGTGCACTCTGAGGTTGTCTGGAAGCTGCTGCAGATGTGATACTTTGTGGGAAATTTCCTAGATGCCAAAATCATTCAGTGTGGCTCAGCTTGTATTACAGATGCAAGTAGTCCCAGTAAAATCAACATAATACTTGCATAAAGCTCAGCATACACCTCATTACTCAGCAGACCTGGAAGCCATATGATTAAAGAATATGTTCTTAACTATAAGCCAGTATAAAGTATGATTTTCTGTTATATTTCAATTTCTGTGAATTCTTGAGATGTCTCTTTAAGTTGTTTCACCATGTGATTTGCAGATTTGGGGAGGCTGCTGTATGTTCAGCTTTGAATGTGAAACCTCTAGAAATATCTGGCATTCATATCATACCATGTGATGAACTTTGGATGAAATCTTCCATGCTTCATGCTGCTCTGCTTTAGGTTGTGGTTGCACACATGATTATTTTCAAAAAAATATCACTTCTCTCACAGAGAGGGGGTAATCTGGATTTTAGGGTGGTTTATTCCATGAGTTTCTGTGATCCTAGCCCAGAAAGATTAGACTGAAATAGTGGGAACAAACTTACCCTTTAATTTACAAAGAAATGCTTTGCTTCAATAGCAGTGTGTGAAGACAAAGATCATTATTAACTTTGTTATTGCAGATTGACATTAAATGTCAGGGAAGGCAAGATAATGAGGAAAAAAGTTTATTATTCTTCTATTATTCCTGCATAAATTGTATTTCAGGAAGCATTATGGGTATTGTAAATGAAAATGAGCTAAACCATGTTAAGCTTAAGGCCTACTTCCTATTTTGGAGTATATACCTGTATTTATAACAAATAATATTTTACATGACAGGAACTATTTAAATTTTGAAATTATTTTTCCTTTCCACCTTGTTGTTAGTTACTCAATTTGGAGATCTGATTTCCTTTTTTGATTATTTTATATAAATTTCTTTCAAATGTATTTGAATGGTTAGGATGCTCCAAATAATTTTATTTTACATGACATCAGTTCCTTCAGGTAATATTTCTCATTCTTATTACAACTGCTATCAACTCTGTGAGCACTGGATATGCATATATTAATTACTGGGACCCAGAAATGGACATTGAAATTCAATGTCTTACTTAATATTTGAAATTCTGAAATGTTAAATAAAGGGTTTTTTTCTTACCTTGTTTTACTATCAATTAATTGATAAAAAGCCCACCAAGTTGGCATTTTGAGGTCAGTTTTGTTAATAATTGTTTTCTTTTCCAATTAAAGACATTTCATGGCATGCATTTGTCCTTATCATGAATAACTTTGAATTTATGGTTGTTTTTTTTTTTTTTTCTTCATGCTATACATAACTGTGTAGGTTTTAGTGGAAATTTTTTTAATTGCATCTAATACCATCCTTAATTTTCTTTGTCTGACTTGTTCTGGTTGTTGGTGGGTTAAAGTGTTTCTTTTGTTTGCTTCTGAAAACAAAAGGAAAGGCACGGTCGTGTTTCACAATGCTAAGAATTTGTAAGCAATTTATTCAATGGTCATACATTTCATATGTAATGACAACTTTTACCCTGACCTTGCTCTAGAGCAAGAAAATCAAAGTTGCTAAGTGCATTTGTTAAATTTCGCCAAGAAAAAGTATCCAACTTTAATCTATATTCTGAGAATACGCTTGGTAAACACTTATTTTGGCAGCTGAATTTTCTCTGTCTGTGTAAAGAAGCATCGTGGGATTGGGTAGAGCTGTCTTGTTTCCACAAGTGATCATTCTGTTACAGTTTGGAAGTGAATTCTTTGATCATCAACCCTTGATAGGCATTGGCTCAGTTCACAGGCAGGTTTTGGTAGGTCCAAGCCATGTTCTACTGGAGAAGGGCGAGTGTGGGATCTCTTCTCCAGGCAGACACTGAGTGAATTCCAGCCCCAGTTACTGGTCCCTTGGACAGCCCCGAGCCAAGTGTATGCTGCAGCACAAATTTCTGAGCCCCCAGACTGAATGTATCTAGAAATAAACGTTGTAAACCCTTTCTGCTGGGAATTTAGGGGCTTGGGCTGCATCACTTGACTGATCTGTTTCTGTTATGCTGAATTATTTGGTCATGTGATTATGGCCCTGGACCTCTTCAAATTGTCCCTTTCAGCACTCAGTGTGGTTTGTGGTACAAGGAAAGGGAAAAAAATCCAACTTCTCTTTGTGATTCACAGCCCAGTCAGGAGTATGATGACTTGAAGGTACTGGGATGAAAAATGGTTTTGAGGAGCTGTCTAATGAGATGGGCCATTACAAAGGCAAGTTAGGTGAACTCAATGTAGAAATCAGAGGGGAGGACTAAAAATAGAGCTGGGGATCGCTCTCTGAATTGAGACTCTTCTAGAGAGAGGCTAGGGAAGACAGGGTATGTTAAGGCATCATGAATGGCTGTGAAATGCAGTGAAAAGATGTTTGCTTTATTGCTGTTATTCTTAGTGCTGTATCCGTGTCAGTAATAGAGGGCTGAGGGCTGTTGAGCACTAAAGCCATGTAGCCTCACATCTGACTCTTCAAAGACCTATTTTTCTGTGTCTGCTTAAATGAGGCACCCATTAAAGTATTAATGTTTTACTTAATGTCAAGAAATGGCAGAATTTTTTTTTGAGACTGATCATACTTGGGCTTTGAGTAGTCTTTAGGAGGAGCGGTTTCAGTGTGTTGAGACCAGATGATACTGTGGAAGAGTAAGCTGTTGTATATGAAAGGTAAAACAAGCAGAGATGACAGGCTGCAGGTGAGAACTTTGGGCAATAGAAGACACAAGACCCAGGGAGAGGCAGGTCTGAGAAGCTTGAGGAACCTTGGGTTCCAGGGGAAAGGAGACCCTGAAGCACAGAGACTGGGTGTGTCTGAACAAGTAAAGCAGCCCAGCAAGAGCAGATTTGGAGAATGAAGTAATTGCTGATGGGGACTCAATACGTATCTACACTTAGCGCATTTGTGAGGTGAAGTGGGTGTTAATTTGCCCTGGTTTCTGTCTGTTTCTGTGCCCCTTTGGCAGTGGTAGTGCTCCTGGAGTACAGTGTGTGGCTTTCAGTTTCATCTGAAAGGAGCCAGGTTTGTGCACTGTGGGACTGCTTCAAGCAGCAGAGGAAAGTGCATAACTAGGGTGGTGGGAGGATTTGCTGCAAAAGCACTTTCCTTATCTGAACTGAAGGACTGATTCAGATCCCTGTGAGACACCAGAACCTGAACAAGTGGAGAGCCAGCAGAGCAGTCTCCTTAGAGAGGAGTCTCTGCTCAGGCGAGAGAGGAGTGGCAGTGTGTTTGGTGGGAATGGCTTTATAGTGGGAACTCCCTGTCTTAGATCCAGGGACAAGGACCAAGCAGCTCCTGGCCTGTGTCCACATGTGGCCGCAAAAATATTTTTGCAGTTCACTGGCTCAGTGAGGATAATTTTTATTTCTTTCAGTGTTCTCCAGTTATACCTGTAGCCAGATAAGGAGAGAGATGCATTGTCTTCCTTTATGAATTTACTTTTTAGATGACATTGACATTTTTCCTTGTAATACATACAGATGAAAGGGAAGCAGTTTTGACTAAAAACCTTAAATAGAGAGACCTGAACCTTGTTGCTGATACACAGAAATTAAATATTTGACATTATTGCAGTTTGTGTATGCACTCTGCAATAATTGCTGAAATGACTTTGACATTTTGGATTTGCAGAGGACAATGTTTTGTAGAGTATCTTTAAATTTATGTAAAAGTTAGTATCTTTAATTTTACTTAACATGGTTTTATTGTATTTACTAAATTAAATTTAATGATTTGCAGAGAGGGATATATTTTTAATTTATCAGTTTGGAAACAGATTTTTTTTTTACATTATGAACATGCCTAGTGTGATTAGGGCTATATCATTGCAAAAGTGAGTTTTATGCATATAATTAATGTGGTATTTTTTCTTTAAAGCCAGAGTTTTTTGAGTTGTAGACTTGACCTTGTCTGTGGTCTATAATAGTCACAACAATTAGATTTAAGAATCTTTCATAACTATGCTTAATTGCAACCTAATTTCTTTATATATAACCTGTGCACAGAATTTCAATTAATTTAAACATATGAATAGAGTTAAGAGTCTCTGTTACCATGTTATTGAAAGATCATTAGGGACAAAGAAAGAATTGACACAGATGCTAACTTTTTAAAGGACCCAGTTTTATATTTAACGTGTTAGCTAACTTTGTCTTTAATGGAAAGAGCAAGGCTTTGGTTTTGGTGAGGATGTACCTAGTGTGTAAGGCACAGCACATGGCTAAATCATTGTTTAAAGTCAAAGCAAGGTGTTGCCAGTTTAAGTTAGTGCTTGTGTTGCCGCACTTTGATGCCTGACCTCTGTTTGGGCTTTGTGCTGGTGTGGTGCATTGGGTAAAGCAGCTTCCCATGGCAATCTCCGTGTGACTCACATGGTACATGGACCAGCGTTCCAGTTTTGTAGAGAGGGAACCAGAGTCCAAAATTGTTGTGGCTTAGCTGTAATAACTTAAGAAGTTTGATGTAATGAGATGGTGGTAAAAAACCAGATGTCATGAAGCTTTTCTGTAATGAGATTGTCCAGTAAATAGTGTATCAATGAAATACTGTAATATTAAACATTTTTCACTCAATGTTATTAATTTTTTTCTTTTTAAAAGTACCTTTAATAACTTCTTAGTATCTGAAATTGAAGTAGTGTTAGCATTTCTAAACTCATGAAGTAGTGTTAGCATTTCTGAACTCATACAGTTCATAGAATGTGTTTGATTTACTGTGATGAGATTGACTCAGCTCTGCTTTGTTTTCATTTTTGAGATTCAGGACATTATGCAGGTATCATGGGATTTTGAGAAATAACTCTGTGGAAAATATTTACTATTGTTATATCTTCTATCAAGAAGAATAAATAGCGTAGTGGAATAAATCTATTGTTCCAAATAGTAATAGAATTGTTGTTTAAAGTACAAATTATTTATAGTCTTAGGGCAACATGTCTTCTCCCTCCTCCCCCTGGCTGATATCCAGAAAAAGAACTGTATTATTTCATGTAGTGGACATTGGGTTTTACAGTTGAACCAAGACCAAACAGATGTTAATTTTGGAAATACACTCTGGAGATTGAGTTCATGTGGTATGTTTGTGGCTTTTTTTTGCCTCTGTTTGTTTTGTTGGGGTGTTTTTTTGGTTTTTTGTCTGTTTTTTTAATGGGGGCATAAATGCCTTGATTGGAAAATTAATTTCAGAAGTTATGGTATTAATTGAGTGTTATTCACAACCTGTCAGAAATCTTGTTTGCAGATTGTCTGAATTATTTGAGCAATTTAGCACACCTCTAACAAAGATGAATTTAAATAGACTAAGTTGAACATCTGCTACACAAAGTAGAAGAAATTGAAATTATTTTTTTCTAATTGTCTTAGCAAATAGTAGTTTAAGGTAAAGTCTTGATTGATAACTTGAAACTAAACAAGCCTTTCATATTGTAGTTTTTCTACTCTAATTCTATCTAATTAATGCAAAATGTGAAGTTCCAACAAAATATATGAATTTAAAAGAGGCAATTGCATGTGGACCAAAGGGAGGAAAAATAGCAGTGTGACATTTCTTATATCCTATTCTTATATGGTAGCTAGATTTTTGTTTATTTAATTCCCAAATAGTTAAGAGATTGCTGTATCTTGCACTCAGTGTAGAAATTGATTTAGGTAAATCTGTGAAGTTGCTTACGGTCAGCATTCTTTGGAGTTTTTTCTTTGTTTGTATGTTTTTGTTGTTATTGTTGGGTTTTTGTTGTTTTTAGGTTTTGTTTGTTTGGATATTTTTTGGTGTTTTTTTTTTTTCCCCACATATGCTATGAGCAGAGATCTATGTATTTAGGTACTGTTTTCCTGCAATTACCCTGCTGGGAGAGGAGACTCTGGGCCCTTTCTCTGTCCCACTCACTTTGTAGTTGACTACTCAGATCTTCCTTTGGAATAGTTATGACCTTTTTATCCGTACTTTTCCTTGAAGAGGATCAGAACCATATGAAAATCTTAAACGTGTTGTAACTAGGATGAGGTGCTCTCTTTGCTAAAGAACTTTATTCCAGATACTTTTTACGTAATGCATAGCTGAGTGTAATTATTGCAACTCTCCACCTTGCCCTTGCATTATTACCAGTTTCTGTTCTTAAGGGCAGCTTGCAATAGAAATTGAAGAATGAAATGCAAAGTATTTTAAACAGTCTCAGGATTATCCTTGTTGCAATGTTGTTGTTGAATGCCAGTTTAGATAAATGTGCGTGGTTGGTTAATTTTTAAATTTTTTAGAATTGTTTTTATTTCATTGTAACTATATTAGAGACTGTTACCAGTTTTTAAATGGCTGTACTGATGAGAATCAAATGAGTTTTGATTCTCATCAGTAAAAATGGAGCTTTCATATATGGAGCTGTATTGTAGATGACAGTGTCTAAAATTCTGTTTGTTTGTGTTCCCTGCAGTTGCTTGTAAGGCATGTTTCTGGTGCTTATCACTTTGGACATAAAGCTTTTGCATATCCTGAGTTTTGTGGTAGAAAAGTGCTTTTGCTATTTCTGACAGCAACAGGTTGCTTGTTCCACAGGAAGATACCTGGGCAGTGAGTGTTTTGGAATATTCTTGACCCAGTGGCCTTTCATGTTCTTGTTTGTCTGTTCCATTTCCTGTGTAATGGATACTGCCTGGTTGCTCACATTCTGAATGTTTTCTCCATTCATGGTGCTTTCTCTTACTCACACTACTTAGTTACCCATGAAGCAAGGTTAAACATTTTCTCTTGCAGGGATTAGGGAAGCAAGATGTTAACAATTCATTGCCTTTTTCCTGCTCACAACCCTTTTGGCCTGGCAGTGCTGCTCAGCCAGCAAAGGTCCAAGGGATGCTGTTGGGGAAGAATTTGAGAAACCATTTGGCAAATACATGTTTTCTGTTTATTAAAACTTGTACTTTTTACTTGAAGCTTAAATAGTCATGCTGTACCTTTGGCGTGCTGTACATTGGTAACATTGGTTATACTTGAAATTCCTTTGTGTTTGTGTTACTTTGACATTGTTTTTGTAAGGATAATATGCTTGCAATACCAGAATTTCTGATACCTGGTAAAAATCATCCTCTCTCAATATACCTACATGCCAGTCCAGCAAATCTCCCAAGTCTTTGTGGTTTATTTTATTTCAGAAGCAGTCTGTGTACCTGTTCTTCTCACCTCAGCTAGGTCAATCAGCTTATGCCTCTGTGGGAACCACTTCTTTAATGCTGCCCCTGCTGTAATCGTCAAAAACATTATTGAGGTCAGCAGCTGTGACTTGAAACTAGGTTCTGAAAAAGTTGTGGGACTGGACTAAGAACTCAGAGTTTTAGGGCATGAGACAAATGAGACTACAGATTGAGATATTGAAAATAAGCTTTTTTTCAATAAAGAAACTTCAGGGAGAAGACCAGGAAAATTTTATAACCACTCAGTGCTATCTTGGTTGTCTTTTGTTTTATAAGAGGAACTGTTGACCCTTCATGGGCATCTCTACAAAGTGTAGACAAAATGAGAGGCTTTTTTCCATTAAAACATGGAAAGATGCTGGAAGTGAGTGGGATCTGTTCAATCTCCAAGTTCTTGAGAGCAGTTTAATCTAAATTGCAGGCAAAACATTGTTGCTTACTTCCAGCAGCACACAGTTTAACTTGCTCTGGGAGGGATTCTGCTTCCCAGGGTAGGACTCCATCAGCATAATAGAGGCAGATCTGTTGAGACATGCTTAGATTTTGGTTCAAGCTACATGTGAATGTTTCCAGAGCTTTGCTTTGGATGCACTGGCATGTCTGTCCTATGGACTTGGGAGCTCCTCGGCAGTGGGAATGGATGAGTGGTGGTCACAGTATAAGCCACAGCTTGTAGTAGCTGTTACTTGGGAGATTCCTTCAGATGTATACTCCTTATCTGTAGTGTTGGTGTACCTCCAGTCTCATTTTTTCCACTGCTCTTTAATACCATCTCTGACTACTACTACTTACTCTTACTTTATCTCTCAGGTAGTCTATGTTGTTATTGGTTCCTTCCCTTGCAGCTCAGGGCTTTGTTAGATTACTTTATATAAACCTGAGTAAATTTCTTTGTAATCAGATCATTGCAACTGATGTCTTATTTACTGTAAATTCTTAGTTTATAGTTTGCTTTGTAACCAAGTGCTTTCTTAAAAGCTGATAGGAAGAGATGCCTGAACACTGATAAGAAAACACATTTTGTTTTTCCAGATCTTCTAGATCTTAATAAGATCACTTACAAATTGATGACTGTCTTGACTTCAGGAGTAGTCTTCCAAAAATATTGAATTACAATATGGTATCATATTAACTGTGTAAAATTAGAGTTTCCAGTTTCATTAGTTGTTATCATTTTTGCATAGAAATTCTAAATTGTGTAATCCTCAGTTATTTACATTTGAGCAGTTGAAATGCAAAAAAAAAAATACTGCAATTTTATTTTAGAAATTAAAAATTTCAACTTTCAACATGAATATTTTAAATGAATTTTTGTTGTAAATATTGTATTTAAGATCCCTTTGGATGGTTTTCAATCTCAGGATCTTATAGTTTTAATTTATACCATGTGCACAGGATAGTCTTTTATCAACATTGCCACAATAAGAAAGTTGTTGTAACCAGAGCAGTCTTCACAGAAAGCTGCTAATTAGGCTGAGGTACTGAGAACCACATCACCAGCAAGAGATTTGAGGGCTACTGGATACAAATGCTCTGTGATTTTGGTTGTGATAAATTTATGGACAACCTAGTTCATAGTGAAGGAAGACATGTAAGATGGTAAATTATATCAAAAACTGGGCCAGTAGTACCTTAAATTTGGCACTCCGTGTTGTGGAAACCTGAATTTGTCCAAGTCACAGTTTCCCTTAGATAAAACTGAAATAGTATTGTTACTTCACCTCAGAGACTTCCTGAATGTGAGTTTGTTTATCTTTGTGAAACTCTAAACGCCTCACATTACAATATTCAGGCTTTTAAAAATAAAATTTTATATAATTGAAGTATAATTTTTGCATAGGAAGGAAAATCAATCTAATAGTTGAAATTAGTCTCAAAAGTCTGAATGAGGAGAAGTGGATTTTTTTGTGTTTGTTTATCCTGACACATTGCAGAAGAAGAGGTAAAATCTGTTAGGTCATACAAAGAGACAACTTGTTAAAGAAAATGAAAAAATCTTAAGGTTAGTTCTTTTGTAAGGCATCTTCCAGAGTGACTGGAGGAAACACTTGTAAAATGATCCTTGGGAGAGTGTAATCTGTAGGAACATGACAGCACCTCTGCCTATGTTGCACACTTTTGAGCTCATGAAACTGCAGATGGATTAGCAGTCTAACTTTAACACTCATAAAATTTCCTTCAAAGTAGTGTGCTTCTATATAGCATCTTTTGCTTTACTTTTTGCTTTGCTTTGTATTCACTCTGTTTTGAACTTTGTTGGCTTTTTTAATATCATGCCAGTTTATGCACGCTGACTAATACATTGGAAACTTTTCTGAACAACTTTATTCTTATCTTGAGAAACAGCAGCAGCTACTATATTTTAATTAGAAGCTTGCAAACTTGCCCCTGATGCTCTTCCATGTTTACTTGAAACTTAAGTGGAAGCTGTTGCTGAAATGGGGGAAGTGTCATGTCCTCCCCTAGCTTGGTTGTGTTGGCACTTGTGCTCATAATGGTGACATGGTGAATCATGCCAGGAAATTTATCTGGCTGAAAATGAATCTATTTTTATTGTCCTAGCTAACTTTCAGATGGATCATTTCCCTGACCTGACTCACCATGGAGCTGCACAAACAGCAGAGCGGGCAAACAGGGGAATGGGAGAGCAGCCACGTGGAGGGGCAGGAGAGCTCCCTGCTGGGGCAGCCCCCACCTTTGCAGGGGTGAATTGGCTACAGAACTGCACCTAAAACTTGTATTGTCACTGCCTCAGGGATATGGCACAACTAGCTTGTATTTCAAAATGGTTTTCTTTGAAATTTGTGTTTAGAAAAGGACCATTGGTTTATTCTGTGCTAGTCCTAAATGTGATGGAATTAAAAAATGCCACCAGGAGGGTTAGCTAATTCCTATTCCTGTGTGATTATAGATTTTAAACAAACAGAAACTTTTCACAGAAGAGTGGCTTGGCTAATATCTGGAACATTATGTGGTTCCTTAATCTAAATAATAGAGTAGCTTTGTAATTCTCTTGTGTTTATAGCTTGAAAGGTGTTTAAAAAGTGTATTTTAACCAAAAAACCTCTCAAAGTTTATGATAGACAGGTACTCTTCTGAGGTTAGTGAGTTGTTGCCTTCTAGGTATTATTGCAGATTAAAATTATACTTGATGGTTGTCTGAGTTCAGAATATTCATAATGTGTTGGTGGACAATCAGTGAAACTTCAGATAATGTTAATTTTTGAGTCTTGAGTTTTCTTGTAGATTTTCTGCTCTATTAGGTCAAATTCTTATAAAGTAGGTTTTGTCTGAATGTCATTCTTTGCAATGAATATCCTGTTTCTGGGTTTGCTTGGTTATGTAACAAAGTTTGGAGAAGGATCACGTTCTTTGATTTCAACTTACACATGAATATTTTAAATGAAATTTTGTTGTAAATATTATATATAACATCCCTTTGGATGATTTTCAATCTCAGGATCTTATACTTTTAATTTATACCATGTGCACAGGATTTTATGTGGAACTGCTGTTGGCACCAAGAGGCTTATGTAGAGATGATGAACATTTCCCTTTCCAGCTATCCTTGCTCCAGAGGTGACAGGGACTTGCTGTTATTTGCAGCTCTGTGAACAACCATGCTGATATTAGATGAAATAGAAAACTTCCTTGGCAAATGAAACAAACTAAGTCAAAACCCCCAAATGACACCAAACCAGCTGGTTTTAGGGATTCTTTCAAATACCTTGTGTTCCCCTACATCCTCTCCAGGATGAAGATCCAAGAAGTTAGCTGCAGATATTATTTAGTCTACAAATGGACAGCTGGGGAAACAGTTATAGCATGTTATTTGTGGTGTGTAAGAGCTGTGTCATACTTAGTAATGTATTTGTCTGAGGTGTTTTTTGTGCCAGCTTCCTGCATATCCATATAGTCATTAATAGATAATCACACAGGTGTTGAGTGCATTGGAGGTGAGGTTTTAAAGGATCTGCTGTAGATAGGTAGCAATAATAATAATACCAATACCAATAATAATCTTAATACATTATTACTATTTTTATTGCTATAGTTATCCCCCTCCTTCAACAATAAAAACTCTACCCACACAAATAAGGTCACATTCTAAAAAAATTCTAACATTAATAGGTTTTTTTGGGTTTTTTTTGAGGAACACGCTTCAATAATTTAACTTACTCTTGCATAAGAATATAAAATCCAAATCAGTATTGGTTTCTTGTAATGAATTTTCCTGTAAAAAGGGTAGTAAGTTGGCACTCCAGAGCAGAATAACATAAATAGGGACAAAAAGACTCTTTATGGGGAGGCAACATGAGTGCAGAAGCATCACTGTGTAGTCATCCAGAGTGTGTCTGACCTTTCCTCACAAAAGGAAAGTATCTCTATGAATTTTGGTGGATAGAAAACTACAGGTTGTTGTATTCAGTGAAATAATTGTCACTGGTAAATTACCTCACAGTAAGCATTTGTATTTTTGTAGTAAATACAATTATGCATGATAGCTTCAGCATATTAATAGCCTTTCCTTTCTTGCAATCCACTATATTCCTTAAAAGCCATCTGTGGTTCGTGAGCTGTTGATGTCAATATATTTGTAGCTTTCGCATAGAGGAAAGTTTTGTATTGATTACATGCATGGTTTATAAAAGGGGTAGCTCTTGTCTTTTGGCAATTAACTTATTTTAAAAATGCTCCAAATAACTTGCCATCTTTAGAGTTCCTTAAAAATCTGCTTGTATTTCTTCACTTAGAGTGTGACATTTTATTTTTTAACACACAAAGCAAGAAATTAATCTATTTTAATCTTTTCTCAGAATAAATAATTATTAGGAATTACTCTTTACTGAGAAATTTCACGCATCATGATTTAGCCAATGTCTGAGGAAGGCAATGTTGCTGTTTAGAGCACACCCAATAGGAAGAGAATGGTGTTTGAAAACGTGCCATCTGAAACACAAAAGGTTTTAGTGTGCATAAAGCTTTGCAGAGATTTAGAATCAGGAAAATAGAACTCAATAAAGCATGTGAAGTTCACTGAAGTCCTCACTGTGAGAAAAGAGGTGTCTTTTTGTAAATCTTAACTGCATTGATGTTTCTTTTAAATGATGGAATGGTGTGAGCTGCTATGGAGCCTGGGGTATCAAGCAGGTACCAAGGGCATTGAAGATCAGGAGAACTTTCTCAGAGTGTTTTAAGGATAATCTGCAAGGAAATAGCCTTTTATGCTCATGCTGTGCTGTGCAGCACTCTTTTTTCTGAAGGAAAGATATGCATTGATGGTCTCAGCTTCTATTGTAGTTAGAGATTCTGTTCCTAGTTTGAAATTGTAGAAATGGAACTATTGGTAATGTTTTCAAGATATTTTTCTTTTGGTTCATACTGTAACTCTTACTGGACATTTCTGGTGTAAAAATCTGTCATTACTTTTGCCACAGCTGCTCTCAGGCCTTGTTTGAAAGAGTCACTGGTAAATGCTACAGCATTTGCATGGCTCTAAGCAGCTGATGAGCCTGCTGAGATTGGTAAAATGGGAACGATCCAGAGATTGGAGAAATTTGAAAGATGGGTTAGATAGGCTGGGAAAGTGAGCAAGTTTGGTATGGAAATGAGGTACCTCTATTGCTGGATAAAACATCAAGGAATAATAAAGTGGAGAAAGTTTAATGTGGAGATAGGGTTTCAGAAAAAATACTGAAAGCTTGCATTGCTAACAGGGACTGGTAATTTTTATTTACTTAAGAAAGCATGAAATGTCTGAAACAAACAAGAATTCCATGCTAATTGCAGTAACTTTTGTAATGCTGCAGAGCGTCCTTGTCTTTCAGTGTTGAGAAGATGAAGTTCAAACCATTATTTTTTGTTTGCTTGGGTTTTTTTTTAGTGCTTTGCTTATAATACTATTATATAATTATAAGGAAAAAATACAGACAAATAAAAATTTTCTCTGAAAACTCCCAGCTCAAAGCCTGCACTGGAAAGTGAAAGAATACAAGAAATGAATAAATTTATATATCTTGGTAGTAAGGTGCCTGTCATCTGGGGATTTCAGTAAGGAGCTAGCATAACAAATTGGCAAGGCAGCAGTTTCATTTACCAACTAAATAAGATACGGTCATAAAAATCCATGTTTTAAAGACCAGGGTGTGAAACTTCAACTCAGATATTGCTTTCCATCACAACATATGGATGTGAAAGCTGGAAATCCAACAAAGGTACAGACATCTAAATGCCTTTGAAAGCAAATGCCTTAGAAAAATACTATGTATTAAATTGAATGAATTTATAACAGATGCCAAGATTCATTAGACAGCTCAAAAACCCCTTGGCTCTAAAGTTATCCAGAAAAGAAGATGGAATTATCATCTGGAACATATGTTAAGAATGAAGCCAGAGCATCTGTCATGGAAAACATGCCACTGGGCAGCTGGAGGAACACTCAAAAAGCACCAGCTGAAAGAGTCTCTCCATCGAACGACACCAAAGGTAAAAAGGCTGTGGGACATCACACTGGATGTGTGAGGAGAGGTTCAGAGCAGATAAAAACTGCACAGGGCTTTTTGGCTCTTTGGGGGTTTTTTCCACTATTATAAACTGAAGAGTTTTAGGTTGTTTTAATATTGCAGAAGCAAGGAGTGATTAAAAGTAGAAGGCCAGAAGTAAAGAGTACGGGTTATTAAGTAGAGTATTTAATTATAATGTATTTTAATTTATTTTAGAATTTGTATGTAATTTCAGTCCTGAAAAGAGAAATAAGATTGTGTAATTAAATAAATCTTCAGATGCATTCCCACTGATTAGCTTAATGTATAATAGAGCATTCAGGATTATTTAAATAAAAATCAAAGCTTATTTTATCCAAGTAACCTACAGTTGATGAGAGTACTATGGATTACCTTTTCTCTGAGAACCCTTGCTCTTATATTTTTCTACTTTTTTCACTTCATAGGAGTTCTAGAATTTCCAAATCAGCATCTCTCTGCAATATAGTGTCTTTTAAATTGCTCTACTAGGAGCCTAATGTTACAAAGGTTTGTGTTGGAAACTGCAGAATTTAAATTTATGAAAGACTTTTAGTTGAAATGGAAGCTTTTAAATCTGTTATCTCAGTCTGTCTCTTGCTCATGCGTTATGCAAAACATTTTATTAAATGTTACAATCTCAACAAAGTTTGTCCAAGTAAGCATTCAATAATTTCTTAGATTTGGTAAATAGATTTGGTTTGTGTTTTATTTTCCCCTTGTGATATTCAAGGGGGGGAAGAAAATCTCCCAAACAGGGGTGTGGGTGTGGGTGTGTTATGGTTTTTGGTTTTTTTGTTTGTTTCCTTGGTTTCTTGGATGTGTTCTTCTTTGTTGTTTTGTCTTGTTTTGTTTGTTTGTTTTTATTAATTTGGGTTGTTTGTTTCTCCCCCTCACTGAATCATCTCACTGATCCCAGCCTAGCACATGGGAATGAGTGTATCCTGTGAGAAATTTGAACAGCTCACTCACCTTCTAGATGCATCTTATGATTCTAAGTAGTGAGCTAAGACTGTTAGTTCCACTTAGCAGGATAACAAGTTTAGGCAAAATGAATAACTCTTCAAACATATCCAGTGTTTATTGATAGCTGCAACTTTTCTTCTTCTTCCACTCACAGTACATGAGTGCTCCAGTGATTATTTATTAATGCCTCATAAAGGGAAGAGAGACTTTCAAATGCAATTCAGCTGTACTTACAGGCTCAACGTTGAGGAAACAAAATTTGGTTTCATTTTTGTTCTTAAATATTTACAGATAGTATTTTTATCCCATTTACACATTTGGTGTTGGTGGAGCTCAGTTTAGATGCCTTCCTCTCATGCACTGCAGGGAAAGCATCTATCTTTAGTCTGTCCTGCAGAGCCTGCACAGTCATGATTTTCTACTTCCTCAGATTCTTCACCTGATTTATTGTGTAATTAGGTCCAGTTAGGATTGTAGTTAAAACCAACACATTTTGTCAGAGGTTGTCCGCTCTGTCAAATTCAGAGCAGATTTCAGTTATGTTATATGAAAAAATTAATCCAGCACACTCCAGAATATCTTTTCTCCTTTTGTTTCCGTGGCCATTTCCTCTTTTGTGTGCATGGCAGTTGAAATTTCTGTGTATCCAGATTGTTATAATGTACTTCTTGTAGTATTGAAGGCAAACTTAAAATAATGTCTCTGGCAATAAAAGAAGTGAAAAGACATTGTGTAATATACTATTTCAAGTTATGTGTTGCCTAGAGGTTTGAAATGCAGTTGTCCTGTGCTCACTGCTAAGGATTTTTGCTCAAGAGTCCATAACAATAAAAAATCTTCAAGAGCTAAAAATACAGGATTACTGTATTCTTTGACCTGTGGTCAGAGAGTTGGCAGGAGTTGCCTTGTATTGTTTGTTCAAGGTTTGTTTGAAGAGAACAATTATAGGATGATCATTAAAAATATTGACATATTTTTCAGGAGCAGAGGATTAAAAACACATCTTTAAGAAAGAGGGTTTTTAAGTATTAAGGTGCATTGCATTAAAGAAAGTAGGAACAAAAACAAAACATTGTTTAAATCTTAATTTGAATACTAGTTATTGAGGAAGTGGTTGTTTGTTGAAATTGTGCATATTTCTGTGCATTTTCATTGTGGTGTTTTGATACAATACACTACAAAATCTAATTTAACATGATCTTGATCTCTTAAAAAAGATAGGCCACCCCTCCTTGTAGAAGATCTCCAGTAGGATGAGAGGAGTCGTTGGTGGATTTTTATCAAAGACTGTATGAAGACTTCATCTCCCCATTTTGATGCACAGTCAGAATCAATCTAGACATAGAGGGTGATAGTTAGGACTGAGAGGGTTTGCCAGGTTGATAGCCTTGAGTCAGTGATTCTCTGGTATTGAACTCTGGTTTGCACAGATGAGAGTATGTGGGTTCCCACAGTACAGCTCTGCTGAGTTTATGCCAGGTTTTTTGCTAAATTAGTTCTGTAATAAAATTGGAATGTTTCAGTCTTTGTCTTTCTGCTGTGTAGGGTCAGCACGCCTGCGTTGTTTTGTCCTTGTCCCTGACTGAACTTTATTCCTTTCATAGCTAGTTTGAGATGTTGTTTTGGGAATTGCCTGTGAAGGAGGACTGGCATTTCCCTCCATTTTCCCTTTGGATGTACTGCTGGGTGTAGTCACTCATGCTCCTCCCAGAAACTCTTTAAAGCAAAATAAAATTTCCCCTCCAGATGCACTTTTTTAAAAACCTAGGTAATCATTAATTTTATGATGTTTATAATATCTGATAAGGTGACTGTTATCAATGTTGTACCTATGATGATAAAAGAGTGCTTCCTGTGTATAAAAACCGTTTATTAAACAAATTGAGAGTTACATTGTAGATACTCTTAATAAGATAAAGGAGAAATGTATCACTTTTTCATAAACCTCACTAAGCTGGGAGAACTAGTGTCCTTATGTTGTAAACAGTTGTCCTCATGTTGTAAACTACCTACTAAAATAACTAGATAAGTGCAAAAGTACTGGTCTGTGTTTCCAGCAAGGCTACCAATTGAGATTATGTATTGACACATTTTTATTTGAGTTAAAAATATTGGAAGAAATTTTGAGTGTTAAAATTGTGTGTCCCCCATTTTGACATGGACTCAAAACCAGAATAAGTCCATGCATGGTGTTTATTTTGGGTGTTCTTGAAAGCTCCAGTGATTATTATTATATACAAAGTAGTCCTGCAACTTAAACTTTATTTGGACCAACTTTCTAACAACATGTAGTCTAAATTTCCCTGCTGATCGTTTTTTGTACTGCCATCTGTAGATGTGAAGCACAATTAATCACTGTCCTCCTTATGAGACTCGCATATTTTAAGATGATTATATTCCGCCTTCCTCTTACTCCCTACCATATTCTCTGTTCTAGGATAAGCCTCGTTATTTTTAGTGTACTTCAAACTTGGTATTTTCTTAAAAATAAAAAAAATCCCTATACAGTCTGGTTCTCTCAGGACCTTTACCAATTTAGTGGCTCCTCTCTTAATTTGTTAGTCCTCAAAATTTGTAAATGCTGATATTTCAGAGCTTTTATCTTTACTGGATAAAAAGAATAAATTCTTTTTTAGTTATTTTTTCCTTGATTTGTGTACAAAATCTTTGGTAATACATAGCATAATAATATTTATCTCTTATGTTATTTGTCTTTTTTGTAACATCGTTGCATTGCTTGTTCTTCACAGATTTCTCTAAGACAATGAAATGCCTAAATCTGGACTATTGTAAAGAACTCTTGCTGTATCGGCATCTCTATACGTGACCCACTTGTAACTGGATGATGTTTTTTTTATCTTTAGAATGTTTATCCTTCTCTTTATTATTCTGTATCTGATTTCCTAAGAGCATCCTTATTCCAAAGGTGTTTTATTAAGATTTACTGATCTCTTCTGTGGGGGTTTTATTTTTTGTTGGCAAATAGCTTTTTTTTTATTATACCCAAATAAATGATCTTTTCAGAGTGCCTGTGACTGTCGGCTCACTGATCAGCTAAAAACAGAATTCAGAGAGTGAGAAATGGAGAATTATTCTTCCTTCCATCATTTAATATGTTAGAAAAAAAAAATCTAAGGCTTTTAATGGGTGGTGACATCAGAGTGATCGAGGATATTTTGATTGTTCTGGGAAGCTGGTGAATAACCTTCATATACTTTTTTTAATCTGTTGATTTCCATCAACTGTCATAGTGTTTTTATAATCTTATCTTTTATTAACACATCCTATTACATTTAAATTTGCCCATGACTTTTCTTGTGCTAAGGATTTTTAGTTTGTTTGCTTTAGTAGGTATTATAAAGAAAGCTGAAAATAGTATATGACTGTGGGCTTTTAAATATTTTAATATTTGTTTCTATTTTGGGTGTTTCAGCAATTGTTAGTCTTCTCTGAAGAGACAGAGGACCTTTTTAAATCAAAATAATGTATTTTTGTGATGCTTTATTCCCTGAGAAAATAAAATAATTTTCTGTTTTCTTATATAAAGCTTACTGTTTCCACCAGAGGAAAATAAATATAGTGATACTCTGAACTGTCACAGGTGGTGAAGGTACTCTGAACAATGATCTACAAAATATTTGAGCAGTGATTGCTGCAGAAATCTTACTTTGAAAGAGATTAGGTGATCTTTACTTGTGACCCCTACTGTCCATTGTGGGAGGATTACAAATTCTCTTTAAAAGTGAGTTTGTGCTTAGGTGGGATGGTTATTTCTGTGATTTGCTTCTGTTTGAGAAGTTTGCTTTCAGGTTTGTGCTAGTGCTAATTTTACAGAGAAAATACATATAATATATATTCCATGTTGTTTTTTCTTTGTCTGGGGATGTGTGTGTGTTTTTGTAGTTTTTTTTGGGTTTGCTTTGGTTGTTTTTGGTATTGTTTTTCTTTTTTCTCATTCATGCTTCCCTGTTCCCTCCCATATTTGTTTGCAAGAAGGGGCTGTCTGCTGTAATAGGTTTGAGCATGGCGTTGATCCAGCAGAACTTTTCTGCTACTGTGGTCTCCTTGGCCATTACTTTATTCCAGCAGGTTGGAAGTGTGATTATATGGGAAATAAACTTCTGAAGCGCTTCCCCCCTTCCCTGTCCCTTGCCTCTAGCAGAACATCCTGTCTGTTCCTCAGCAATGGGGTGCGAAACGTCTCCTGCACGTGTCCTGGCCATTCAGGAGATGCACCTCGTTTTTTTGGGAAACCTGCAGGCAGTCTTCTGGCTGCCATCTCTGCCAGATAGCTCAGATTTTAGAGCTTGGGCGAGGTAATTCCTGGGAGAGCAGTCACACGTGGCTGGCTTCTGTAGCACAGGAGTTCACCTTGCTCCATTTAGCAGGCAGCGACAGACAGAGCGCGGCACCTGAGGCGACTGAAGAGGAGATAATCTTCTTACAACCCAGAACAAATCCCCTGGTGGAGGAGGATTCCTCCAGGTTCTGCCCTATTAAAAGGTGGGGATTTCCTGCAATGGGTAGGCTTTGCTCTGACAAGACACCTACATTAGCAGGAATTTGCACAGCAGTTGAGTCCAAATGCAGACATGTGGAGAGGGTTTTGTTTCTTTTTTGAAAAGAAAAAGTTTTCCCCATAAAGCAGCAATTTCTGATATTAAGTTCACAGCTTCAGACTTTGGATATCTACAGAAATGTTTGGGATGCCAGCCCCCAAGCCAGACCAGTCAGGTTTGACTTGCTGTTCACAGGTGCCCAATATATGGGTGCTAGGGATGTGCAGCCAGCAGTAAACTCTGTGTCTGATGGATGTTTGTCCTGATTTCCCTTCTCCCAGTCCCAGCCCCCAGCTTTGCCTGATCTCCATCATCTAGGGCTTCAGACAGGATACATAGGTAAGCATGTACTTTTGAGGGCCTGGATTATTTTGGAGATAGCAAGTGCCATGTAGTGCTGAAATGGGGATATGAAACTTGGTATGGTTTTTCTAGGAAGTCACTGTACATTTCCATGTAGATTTCTACTTAAATTCAGTGCACTCTGTCTTCTTGTGATCAGTTTTTGTTGTAACATGGGATTTCACACTCCTTTTGTAGTTTTAGACTCACGTTCCCTACTTATTAAGCAAATTGGGTGTTTTAATGTGGTCCTACAAGTGCTCATTAAAGCTATTTTACCAACAGCTGATCATTATTTCTCCTTTTTTTTATTTTTTAAATTTCCTTTTTTTTTAAATTTGAGAAAGCTAGCCAGCAGAGATTTTATTTCATTTGTTCTGTGTAAAGTAGTAATTTCCTTTTCCATTCTTTGTTCTTACAGCCTTTAAATGCTTAGAAATTTGTTTTCCGTTGCTGCAAGTAGCCTAAAAAAGTTTCTGTCTGTTTTATTCTTACCTATGGATGTGGCTGGATGCTTTGTTTATAGTGCCAGACACAATAAAGGCTACATAATCAGCTAATGCTTTTCCAGATGAGTCAAGTGTTTTGGGAGTGTGAATCGCCTTTGAGACCTTATTTCTTAATTTTGAAGTCACTCGTCTGAGAAGCATAAAACACAGGAATAGGAGAAGCAAGAGCACAAACTTTGCTGATAATGTATTTTTAAATTTTCATCAACTTATTTAAAAATCAAATTGTTTTTATTGAATATGAGTGTCCAGTGGCCCAGTTGGCATTGTTTTCAGCAATCTAGATGATGCTTCTATTTAATGTGTGTTTTGACTGCATGCTGTGTAAATGACTTTCCTGGATGAAAAAACCTTACACGAACAGTCTTTTTGCAGTTTAACATTGTAAATTTTTTTCTACAGAACAAAAGCACACTGATATAGAAACCACCACTGAAGTAGTGTTAAATGGTGATATTGGAGAAATTTTGAATCCTGACCTGATTCACTCTAACTTTGCAGTAGCAAATTTTGCCTTTTCTGCTTTTAGAACTCATTTTGATAGGCATAATTTCTTCAGAAAAAATATACAGGAAGAGCTGCATTTTTATTCCCTTCTATAAAGTAATGTTTGCTTAATGGTATGTGAGGATTGTGTTTGTGAACTAATACACTTTCACAAAGTACAAATTAGAAATTAATTATATTTTCAAATATTCATTTATTTTTTCATATCTGAAAGGTTCTTTGCAGTTTGGTACAAATTTTGGCACTATGAATATGATCCTTGTATGGAGAAATATTTTCATATATTCAATATATTCAATAGTTAGGCTGTAGTACCTTAATCTTTTGCTTTGCTGTCATTAGATTTGGATGACTTGAAACCTGATGGAAGTGTGGTGATAGACACAGATAGGAGGTAAAATGCTTACTGTCCTTGTTGTCAGTATTTGGGGTGGAGAGGAGGTAAAGACCTGTGAGTAAAATCATTTTAGGTCACATCAGAAGTGCAAGCTGTGTCTTGTATTTCATTAAGGGAGTGTAAGGAAACTGATAATAACTACTAAATATTTAATATATCTGTAATGATAAAAAATTTGCTAGTGAATACATTAAAAAGTTCATTATTGATTTCCAGATATTAAAATGATGTTTGTAAGACCAGACAGAAAATATGTTTAAATACCTGAGAGCTCTCCTAGAAATTTGTAGTGTTGTTATATGTGAAACTGTGAGCATACCTTAACATTTTACATGTACAGTGAAAGATAAAATAGATAAAAGTCCCAGGGCCTGTAGAAGTTGACTCAAACTCTGTGATGTCAGTCTGTAATGTAATTGAGTGCCTGTGTTCCGCAGGAGGGTTTGCCTGCGAAGGTCTCCGATGTCTGTGCCGAGCCCGGTTGAGATGGATTTGAATTCCTGCCAGCGCATTGCTCTGGCGTGTTACTGCCTTGCTTCCTACAGTGGTACTTTTGCCTTAAAATGATAGATTTCCAGGTCATACAGCACTGCATTTTAAATACACATACTTTTGGAAATTGAGGGTGAAAAGTAATAGCAGAAAACGGAGCAAAGACCTGGACCTGGCAAAGGAACGCATCCTCTGCTTTCCACCCGCTGCTGGATTCCTGGGGGCTCCTTAGGGACCCCTCCTGCCTGTGCTGCTGCCTCTCAGGGACAGAAGGGCCACGTGGCTCCCTGCATCTCAGCAGAGTTTTGCTTGAATTCAGTCCCTGTGACCTGTGAGGTGGCTGCTCAGAGAACTTTAAGTTGGTGGAGCTGTTACTGAACCTGAATGAGTAAAATCTTTGTTAGTAAATGTGTTTTGTGTTCTCTCTGTCTTTTTGTCCCTTCTCTCTCTAGTCACTAGGATGTTGAAACATCAATACCAGAATTTTGCACCCCTAAGGGTAGGGCTCTCTGTTTTTCTGAAGATACTGCTGCCCTGCTGAATGTATAAACTTTTTGTGGAGTCTGTGATGTTTACACCTCGGAATGTCTCTAACTATTCAGGTGCCTGAGTAGACTTAGGGTCTGCCCTCAAATAATATGGAATTATGCTTATGTAGCTTACTCACAAAATTACAAGGTTATGTAATTTTTCACGTGCATAGTTCCTTTAATGTTAAAAATGGAAATTTTAAGTCTACTGTGCACATAATTGCAAACTCATAGAAAACAGACAAAATCGTAAAATATTCTAAAAGTGTGAAGAGGACAATTTATTGCTTTCTTAGGTGTGCGAAGGAATCTCATAGAATATTGGTGGTGTGTTTTCTAGAAATACTGTTACTCTAATTCAACCCACCTTGAGAACTGGAAATAAAAATCTTGATGCGAAACACACTTTCACAGCAGAAGAGTGCAGGTGCAAAATGGAAAAGCAAGCATTTTTTCAAGTGGCATTGATTGTTTTCTGTGCAATATGTAGGAACACCAGAATATTTTTAGATGAAAAAGATTAAAAAATTATCCATTGCATTTGTGATAGCCTATATGTTTGGGTTAGTTATTTATCATTTGCAATATCCATAAAGCTATCTTAAGCATCCTAATTAGGTTTCAGCTTTTCAGAGGGAGGCTGGGAGGCTCTTGTGCAGTTGTGGCAGGGTGGTGGGGTGTGTGCAGCACAGCTGCTTTCTGATGTCAGTCGCTATTTCAATGACACGAAAGTGGGAGAGGAAGAGCGTGAAAAAGGCAGACAGTTTTAAAGAAAAAAAAGTGTCATCAGTAAGCAAATTATTTTTGCCTGTTTTGTTTTGATTAGGATATGAACTAACAAATAAAGTCTGATTGCTACAAAAGAAATTACATCTGGAGAGTTTAACTGGGGCACTTTCAGAAACTTTTTGGTGAAATGTGTCTTTTTTTGCCCCCGTGCTGGGAAAAGTCTGGATTGTCTTTGGCAAAAATCTTGGTAATGCACATGCTTCACCTGGCCTGCAAGCAGAGCAGAATCCTTTCCTCTCAGTGCTCTCTGTTTGTTTGGATTTCAGTTTGTGCTGAGTTCAGGGACACTGGAAGAATGATGGCTTTCCTGTGAAAAATGGGAGCAGCTACACGGGTCCACGTGTAAGGTGCTGAGTTCTTGATGAGCAGGGTGAACATTCCTCGTTTATTTCCTCCTTCCGTGGGCATCCTTTGGCTATACTGATGATACTGTGGTATCTTTTGGGTTTTTATTTTCTTAAATTTTGTAGATATGAGTTGAAAGAAACACAAAAAAATTTTACTGATCTTTGCTCTCAAAATTGTGAGGTGAAAATTGTTTCTTAAAAACCTTTCTTAGGTTGGACTGTTTCATTTTGGGTATGTCCACCCTGGCACATGGGTTTTGTGGAAAGGCAGGAAAAGTGAGTATCTGGGCATTGGTAGTGAGGGAATTTTCTGGATTTTGTTTGTTTGTTGTTCTCTTTAAAAAAAAAAAATTGCAAACTATGAAAATTTTGGGGGGTCTTTATATATTAAGAAAGTGGTTAATTGAAATTATGAAATAGGTCTTTGGCCACTAAAAATCTGGACAACATTTATTAATGGTTGTCATAAAATCACTGATTTGGAAGTGTAATGATTGTTGCTAAGGAATACCAAATAAAATTTTGTGCTACCATTTAAAATGTGATTTGCATACTGACTTTGTTTATTCATACACTTAGAGCAGTCTGAATCACAATTGGTTTTCTATGGCTTTTTATTGCATCTCTTTGTTTGACTGACCTCAGAAAAAGGGTACTACATGGTGATGGTAAACCTTAAAATTTGCTTTAAAAAATGTATAGATATTACTAGCACACACCATTTCAGTTAAAAAGTAAGTTTGTTAAGAGGATATATGTACTTTTTTATATAGCACATCTATTTTTGTGTTATCTTCAAAGCATTCTTCAGGAAATAATACATGCCTTTGTGAGGGTTTCTTTTGAAGGTAGGTATGATTTCTATCTGAGTGTCATCTTCTTCAGAACATTCCTAAAGAGATGTGAATCAACACCTGCCCAATTGAGGGCAACTAAGCAGCTTTTCTCTCTTTATACCTGTGCTCAAGTGTTTGGAGGCTGGTTATAAAAAGGTTAGAAAAAATATTGTGAACTCCATTTTATATTTCAGGTAGAAACACATACTGGTGCCTGGTTTTCATACCAGACTTTTTTCTTCTATATGGGAAACTTCATTTGCTTGCATCCTACATGTTGTGAAATATGTAGGAAGAAGACTTAAAAATTAGTAGTGCTGCCTGCAGATGGTCCAGTTAGTTTGGCTTTCAGTGTTGAGGACAGTTCCCATCAAAAAAAGGAAAACTACTTGGAATTATAATATGGGATTGAGTGAGCTGAGGGGTGGTTGATATTAGTGGTTTGCTGCTTTTAGCAAGCTTGTCTAGACAGTATTTCTTTTCTTTTAATTTTTAACTGTGATATAAAAAAAATTATTTACAGTACAGCTGTACTAATGAAGTTTCACACTTTCATTTTTCTTTTTGTGTTGAATGTATTTTCAATTTACTTTAAAATAAATTTTCTTCTCTCGTATTGCCCTGGAATGTTTGATGCTATAGAAATTATGTTTGGATAGGATCATGTTGTATTATAATTGCCCATGATATTTTGCGTACCAAACTATACAGTAGCAGATTTAACTAGAAATATTGCATAGTGACACATTGTATTCTAAAGTATAAACATTTATAGAGAAAAAGTAGCATATAATAGAACTAAAGTTCAGCATCTTTCCCCCCTTTCCCCACTCAAGTTTTTTTCTTTATAAAAATAACAAGGATTTTTTCTTCTCTTCTTTCTTTTCCCTTTCCCCTTTCCTCTTTCCTTCTAATTAGTTTAAATCAGTTATGGTATCATTACACACAGAGTTAGGGGGTTTGTTAATTCAATTAAATTTTTAAATTTCCTTGTCTGTAATTTAAAAAGGCTGGGTTTCTCTTAAGTTTTGACTTAACCTTTGTAATTGGTTAGTAAAACAGACCATCACAGGAATAACTTAGCCATCTTCAGAATTGTTGGAAAATTTAATGTTCCCTTATGTGTATTCATGCATGTATAAACATTATTTTTACTACTTATAAAGGGCAGTTTTGACAGTGATAGGTACCTTCCTCTGAGTTTGGAGGAGAAAATAATAAATTATTGAATTATTTGTTTTACTGTTTGTGGTGACACATTATGGCATGCTACCTTAAGAAAAAGTTGGTTGTAACATTGTTGTTTCACCCTTTTCATGGGAAGTGTTGGTTGTTCATTAAATCTTTAGTTGTTAATTCTGTGCAAAATGAATGGCTTTATAGTATTGTTCCTCGAGGAACTCTAAATACAAGCCTTCAGCAGTTATGTAACCTGTTTTTCTTCAAATGTTTGAAGATTTTACAGTGAAGTACAAATTTTCTTCAAGGAGTTCTATACTGATGTGCCTAATATATTTAAGAATTGAGGAAGTATAGATTGTAAAATTAATTTTGTTTTTATTATTTTTTGTTGCTACCAGACTGAAACTTTAGTGTTTGGTGATAAAAACATTGAGAATGTTGATGTGCCTGTATTAAAACAACTTTATTATTTCTTCCATAGGTAGTGATTTATTGGGTAAGTTTTTAGAATTAAGTTGTTGGAATAAATTTTGCAGATTTTCTCTAGCTATCACAACAAAGTAAGTCAGATTTGTGAATGACATCTGCCCAGACTGTTATGGTTTGTTGTGAAGTAGGGCTTGACCTTTTAGTTTACTCACCAAACTGGGCATTTTAGTGGGTTCTGTAGTTTAGGTTAAATAACATTGCTTTTTGATGCCATTTCCTTGCTACTTTCCCCTTATATTTTATTCAATATAAGGCAAATTGGGATGACTCAATTCTCATCATGCCCATGTCAAGCTTAAACATAATTCTCACTGTTTTTTCTGACCTGAGGTGACAGCTGAAAGGTGAGCTCTTCTGTGTTGATTCAGTATATTCAGATCAGCAGAGATTTCTGATCTGCTCCAATTCTTTATTGTAAATGAATCACATCATGTGGTTTTTTGGTTGGAATTCATTATTTTCAAGTTATTCCTCCTAATTAAGGTAACTAGTATTTTAGCGTTGCTGATGTATCCATTCTTTGCTATATAAATATTTTATTCGTAGCATTTTTGTACTTGAAAAAGTAATATTAATTTAAAATTAATGGTCTTTTTTATTAATAACCACATATGCAAAAAAAGGAACATCTGCCTTCCAAATGTTATTCAATGATTGTAATTAAAAGGTTAAATAAAAGCTGAGGCAAGCTTTGAATTTTGAAGCATTTTCAACAGCTAGTAGTCTGACTTACTGCAGACATTTTTGTCAAAGTTGAAAAAGTTAGAGCTAATTAATTTCTTGGGAGACATATGATGAAATTGTAGGTGTGATAACATATTTGAGTAACATATGGTCGTTATGGGGCACCTTTCTAATGACTGAGCACCAAGTTAAATATAGACTTTCCATTTTTTCACCACTTCTATTAGTGGTTCTTTGTTACTACAATTTAAACTCATCTTATTTTCTGTCACATATGAAATAGGATTCTTTATATGTTTGTAGGAAATTTAGAAAATATTGCTACCGCAGTGCTGCACCTTGGTGGAATTTACTGAGGAGGACAGTTCATCTGTGGCAGCCTTTTGATTTTTGTAGCATTAATTGTGATTATGTGCATTTTGACCTCTACTTTAAAACACGTGAAACTTGCCACAAAATGTTTAGATGCATGTGCCCAAGGTAGGAGCATAAAATATTTTGGAGAGATTGGTAGAAAATGCATGTTTTACTTTAATCAGCTATTGTAATATATTATGTCATAAAAAAGGAGGACAGAGGTAATTATGGAACACTTTCTGATTCAGTCTACATAGCCTTAATAAACTGTATTATGTTGCTTGAAAGGCAGTTCTGCTGTTCCTTAGGAGGGTGTAAATAAAGATTGTCAGAGAGTAAACAAGTGTTGTATTTTGTAATTAAAATAATCAGAAGCTTTACCTAGTTTTAAGTTTCATTTATTTATTATAATAATCTAGAGCAAATTTCAAACTTTATTATTTCAGCGTCAACAAGCAGAATGAGAAATTCAGGACAGAATAATTTAGTGGTGGTGACACATGAATGAGGAAGGAAATAAAAATGTTTCAGGTGAAAATGAGGAACAAAATGGAAGGAAAAAGGTGGGGTGGTTTTGGGCAGGGATGGAGGAAGTAATGGATACATGAGAAAGCTGCTCTCTGTGGTAGGAGAAGATAATGATGTGTGTTGATGGAGGCTAAGTGGGGATTGTCTTCTGACTTGAATAAGAATTGTTTTGCAAGTCATGTTGCTTTCTGTGTTTCAGTATCAACTGAAATGCAAGCTGTGGGTTGGCTTTTTTTCTTTTTTAACGAAAATGACAGTTAATTTGGTTCTAAAGGAACTCTTGCTCAGAAATTTTGTGTTGCTGGAGAGGAAGCTGGATTATCACAGCATCTGAGTTCAGAGTAGCTGCAGCCTCAGTTTCAAAGCTTTGTCATACAGCCTTTCCTGTGGCTACAGAGCAAAGAGGGCGTGGAAGGGATTTTAGCTCCTACTAGGAGCATGGTAGCAATGATTGTTTGAATGTGGCCATCTATTTCTTACAGGAGAGTGAAAAAACTGTGCTGATACTTATAGAAAATCTCATACTGCTGGGAAGGAGCACATGGAGGGGTTATGTCTTGGTATCTGGGGTATTAGTGGAGAGGAAAAAACCTGAGGAAGAAGAGAGTTCTGTGGTGCCGTTGGTGTGCCCTGGTCACGCACCGAGCAGCGCGCACAGTGTCCTTTGGGCATTCCTTGCTACAGTGATTACATTTCTCTTCTGGGTAATTTCTGTAAAATGGAAGCTTTAATGTGTTTCTTGGTGTGTGGAGTTTTTGACTCACTAAAATGAACTTTGTGAATGAGTTCCTCTTTTGGTAGCAGGAGGTGATGGGTGCCTGTTGGCAGTACAGGTGGAGTAACGGGGAGGAGAGGCTGCCATAACACTCATTCAGTTCACACTTAATGTTCAGTTTTAATCGTCCTGATGTGCTGTGTACATGTAATTGTATGTTTTTATTTTAGCTGTTTCCTACAGGTGACATTTGTATGTTTTTATTTTAGCCTGTTTGCCTACAAGTAGGTGTGCTTGCATCTGAAATCATCGATATTATACTTCTAAGGCAAGAATTGTGGGGCCAGATGTGATGAGATCAGGGCTTCAGCTATTCACATATTTCATTATTTATTGTTAAAAATCCCTGAAGCCCAGAATGGACTAGTGTTCAGGGCAGAGGGTGTATGTTAAAAATCTAATTAAAAAAAAAAGCATCTTGAGGCACATGATGAACTCTCACATCTAAGCATTTTTGGATGCTTTCATAGCCATCTGTAGAGGAAGGATCATTGATTATGCATCAGCCAGATAAAAGAGATCATTCTGATACATTTCTTTCTTCACCAGATATCATTTTACTGCAAAATACTATGGTATATTGATTGGATGATAAAACCAGTTTTTTTAATGGATGGCAATAAAAGCATACTGTATAAAGAACACAATTATATGCTACAGCAAAAGGTTGAATTTCTCTTAGTGGTTACTGATAGCTGTATAAATCATAGGAGGAAGGAAAATATTGATGAATTAAATTTAAAATAAATCACCATCAGACCACCCCCCACTATTCTTCTGAGTTGAAAGACTGTAAAAAATAATATTGACAAACCACTTTCCTACTTAAAACTTTGACTGTTCAGTTGAGTATTGTTTAGTCTTATGTTATGAAACTAATAATTAAAAAAGAAGTATATAAATTTGTTTGTTATGATAGACAAATTTGCCTTCTGCATTTGTTTAGGAAGATAAAGTGTATTTTATTAAGAATGTACATCATACCAGTTAAATTCTATAACATGTGGAATGAGCACTAGCTTATGAAGAGACATGAAAGACAGATCTTCATAGTTTTATATGGGAGATGGATATAACGTAGAATAAATTCCTGTTCTGTTGCTGATCACTTTGTTAGACGTGTTAGATCACAATATAAGCCTAATTTGCCTGAGATGAGCCCCATAATGTTATTTTTTAAAAAGGAATTCAGAAGAGCCGAAAGCAAGAAAGCATTATTATTAGTTTGTTTGTTTTCTCTTTAAAACAGTCTTTCAGCTTTGAGTATTGAAATAATTCCAAGCATTCAAATGTTAAAATACCACATTTGGCATATGACATTTCTTACTGAGAAGCAGATCTGTGTTTGTAATTTTTCTGTAGTTTGGGGTTTTTCTTGGGGCTGGGGGTGAAATCTGATTAATTTGCTAGGGTTTTTTTTTCATTTTCAAGAAAAAAGGAATTTTTTATTCCAACTCTTTGTTACCCATTGAAAAAATAAGGAGAAAATATGTAAGGGAAACTGCTCGTTTTCTGTTTAGGTTTCCCTCAGCACTCCAACACTGTGAAAGATGCAGTCATGTACTTTTTATTCTATGTGAGGGACAATTCAGTTCATTCATTCATTCATTCAGTGGGACAATTTCTCTCACTTTACAGTTCTCAGTTTTTTGATACTGTGATTGAATACTGTCACTGCAGTTGCCATTGAGACTGGGGGTTTTCCTTGTGTTGTTGTTGGATTTTTCGTTTGTTTCTTTGTTTGGTTTTTATGGCATGTTGTTTGTGGTTTTGTTTTTTTTCTCTAGGGAGATCTCGAGACAGAAATGCAAGAAAAATACAGTATGCCTACAGTTACTCTTTGAAATAAAGGGATGAATTAAAATGTAGGTAAATAGTCATTAATCATGTAACAAAGAAAATTAATTGTCAAATGTATACACAGAATTAAGACTGTATTTAATATGCATATGCAGTAAACTTTCTAAGAGATAACTGTGTGTCAAAGTCCTTAAATTCAATGTGTCTGCTGGAGAATTTTATTACACATTAGACATTATGAAGGAAAGTTGAGACCAACTCTCAAATAAAGAATAAAGGAAATACTGAGTAGTTTTTTGTTTAGTGTCAGGAGCAGAGTTCCCATGCTAATATGAAGGTATCTAAAATTATACCTGTGTAGTCAGCTTTAGTTCTGGCATTTTTATAACTTTGTGAATACTTGGTAACTACCTGGTCAGCCTTTTAAAGGAATTTACTTTGAATGTGACGTCCTATTTAAAAGCCAGCTCAAAAGTAATTGTATTCTGTGGAATTATCTCTCAGTTTGGGTTAGAACAGATATTTGCACTTGAAACATGTAACTGGTGTCTGTAACAACCCCTTATTTGCCCTTTTCTTCAAGATACTATGAATCTTCTTTTGATTGTCCTACTACTCCTTATTTGCATGTATGCAGTCCAAATCTGGTCCTTGTCTTTCTCTGGGTTTTCTCAGAACCTTGTGAGTCCCAGCTGTTGCTCCATGCTTTCAGCTCATTTCTGTGACAATTTTCAATTTCTCTCAAATTCTAAATGTTCCAGCCATCCAAGTATCCACTTTGACCAGCTTGTTCTTTTTAGCACCTGCTGCCCCATTGCCTCATTCAGGATTCTGCAGTGCATTTGTCCTGGTGTGAATTATTCCATGTGGACTGCTTCCTTCATCTCTCTACTACCCAGACATCATTAAAGGCAGTACTTGGAGTGTGAGGAAGAGCCCCTCTGCTCTCATTCTGTGGCAGAAAACTGATTGTCAGAAGGAGCAGTTGCAGAAATAACAATCAGGTCTCTACATCAGGGAAGGAAAAAGTGGCCTGTGTAACACATCTTTGTGGAACTGGGCTGCTAGGCTCAACAAGTCTTACCCTAGCAGATGTGGAGTATATATATATCTGTATATAAATATTAATAACATCTGAATGGCTGTACCTACAGGCATCTCTGACATCCAATGAGCTCTCTGCCAAATGGCAAGTTCCAAGTCAAATTTCAGAGCCTAAAGATTGTACATTTTTGACAGAAGATTTATTATGATGTCTTTATACAATAGCATGACTGTGTACCTTCCCCTAATTCCCTGAGAAATAACTGACTTAACTTGTTTCAACTTGTATTCAGCTTCAGATAAATTAGTGGATAGGGTATCTGTAGGTGATGTGAGAATTGGCTCAGGCTGCTGAGGTTACTGTTCAAGCAGGTGATGTCAGCCATGCTCCTGTGTGCTCCTTCATGCTTTGAGTATGGGGATGCTGCCCTTTTACTATCTCAGATTTTGTTCCAGAGATTGATAACTGTTACACTGTGCAGAAGGAAGGTAAAGAGGTTGAACAATCTTGACATATTCTTCTCTGAAAAGCACAAGGTAATTTAAAGAAATTGATTTACATGATAAGGAAAGGTTTCAAAATACAGACTTATAATTTAAGTGCATGTAAGTTGAACACTAATATTCCATTTATTTGACAAAAACACAGTAGGTAAATCGATACAGGGCTCAAACAGCTTTTAAAAGGTAAATATGATTTAGAGTATCTGTAAAGTACATATACCATGCAATTATTTATTTATTTGGAATAAAATTGCCTGAATTTTGATAATTCAAAGCCTTAGAATTGTTTAACACCAGGTGTAAGTTTTGAAAATTATTTCTAATATTAATTGTGCAAAGAAAATGTGTAGTGGTAATTTCTTGATTGCCCCAGAAGTCCAGACTTGTTGGTCTATCAAAATAATGTGTCTGATGTGACAGCATAGATAATCAGCACATAGGGGAGGAGAATGTCCAGCATCTTGTTCAGCTCTCTGGAAGTCTGCAGTCCAGATGACCAGAGAATGATGTTGACAGTAGATGACACTTGGGTTTTTGGTTTGCACAGGTCGTAAGAAAAGAGTTTGTACTCTTTGCCTTTGATGTCTGGCAAGATTCTCTAGGTATGTGGTGGCAGAGTTGTTACTTCCTTTTCACAACTGTTTCTCTTTATGTAAGAAGTCTGAAAGAGTGTGATGTAATTTGGAAACTGCATTTTGAAGTGAGTGTGGCTTAAGTATGGCCAGCTCTTGGTGAAACAGTATAGAAGAGCCAAGATTCACACAGGAAAATGATTTTTCTTCTCTCTGTCCAGACTTAAAATAAAGAGTACTCATGGTTACAGCACTTGTGTCTGAAAGTTAAAATGCTCTGATTTTATTTTTCTGAGAGGGTTTCCAAGGGTTTAATAGTTCCACTTGTAGATAGAGACCAGAATTTGAGAAAGAATCTCTAAAACATTTTGATTCTGGATCGGAGACCCCTGCCTAGAAGTGTCATTCATGAGCAGCTGTTAGAAACAAACAGAACCCATTTCACAATATCCATCTCCAAAGTAAATGTCATGACAGTGCAAGTCCTGGAACATTCACCTAGGAGCTGACTATTGACTTGGTTTGGTTTTGTCTGCACAGGTGACCTGTTCTCCTGCAAGTTAACAGCAAACTAAGAGTAGCACCAGTGGTTACTTTGATGCGTGTCTTGTCTCTGATAGTGGCTAATATTTGATGGTAGAGAAGAGTAAAAAGAATTAAAAAAAAAAGGAAAGATGTTAAGACCTCCTGCAGTTCTTCCCAGCAGGCTTTCCTCTTTACTAGCCAGGACAATTTTGTGTCATCATCAGCCTTGGTTCCCCATCCCTTACCTTAATTTACTGATCATCTCTGATATATTGGACCCAAGGGTAGGTCACTGAAAGATTCCAGTGATGACCTTGATTTTCATTGTGAAAACTGACCACTTACTCTGAATTTTTATACCTGCTTTCTGACTGTTTAAAATTAGTTTTATTTGTTTTTATTGTGAATGTCATCCCTTTTGTCTGGTGGAGATTGAGGATTTTTATGTTAAGGATGTTGTTGAGTGTTGTTTGGAAACCTAGGCAGTCTATATAAATTGGATTTTTTTTCTGATCTAAATCCTTATTAACTCTTAAAAAAGAAACCTCAGATTTCTGAGATGTTATTTCTTTTTACAGAGACTGTTTTGTCAGTTTTTCCAAGCTTATTTGTCTGCCCATTAATTTTTTTCTAGAGAGAAGTTTATACTAATTTTCTTTATTCAGATGTCAAGTTCTTTGGCTTTCAGTTTTTCTGGATCTCATTTGGAGCACAAATTAGAATTTCTTTAAGCCATATTAATATTGGAAGAGTGTAGAGGAAATCAGAATGGCTCAGAAAATTTGCCTAGGTAACATTTCTTGAATTACCAACACATCTAAACAAATGCAAAGGTACACCATCCTTTGTGAAGTACCAAAGGTTAGAAAGGGTAGTCAAGAAAGCAAAGAGTATTTGCTTTGAAGGGGAGCTGTTCCCTTTTACACTGCTTAACTAATTTGTCTTTTAGCAGGAAAAGACTTGATAAATCACTTGATGTGATTTCTTGTATTAACATGTAAACGTAAAGAAGTTCATAGGCAGGATTTTCTGGCACAGCCACTTGGGTGAAAATCCTCTAAAACATGATCAAACTTGTATATCTGTAGTAATTAAAATCCTTATAAAGTCAGAGTTGTCTGAAGAGGAGGCATGTACACATAGGGGCTGCTGTGGAAAGGTCAGAAGTTATTGAACCAGAGTGGTGATGATCAGCATTAGAAATTTATGGAATTTCTTGTGAAGGCATCTAAGAAGTTCTCACCTGGTCTCAAAATCATGCAGTTGTTCAGCATGCTGAAACACATCTTCAGTCAATCTTTTTTTGTCAGAACTTTTCCTTTTTTCCCCTTGTCATATGCAAAGTTTTTAGCAAAAGGAATGTGATTCAGTTGTGAACCCAGCTTCTGTGCTCATGAGTATGATGTCTGTTGTGTCAAGGATAATCTCTTTCTTTGCAGTTACTTCTTACTGATTTCAAGAAGTGGACTCCTTTGCATTGTAAGACATTTAGCACAGTGGCTTTTAGTGTTGCAGAAAATTGTTCTAAGTCTCTTTATGTTTGTAGGCTTGAATGAATCTTGGGGGTTTGTTTTAGAGGCAATTCCTTAAATGTTGAAAGAACAGTATCTTTGTATCTACACAAAGTGAGTAAAAGGAACTTGAAATATAGGATCAGGGCTAGAAATAAAATTACAGAATGAGAGAGACTGGAGAAGAACTGAGAGAGAAAAAAAGGAGTTGGAAAAAATATGTTTTGTTTCTTAGTTCCTAAAAAGGTGAATCCAGATGAAATTGCCTAGATAAGGTGGTTTATTTATATGATTTCTATTCCACATAGCGAACTGCTACTCTGCTCTGCTCAATATATAAATATTCATCACAATAGGTATCCCAAATATATAAAAATCTATTTGTTTGGGTTTTTTCTCCCTCAAAGTAAAACGTGATTTAACAGTGAGACTTTGTCAAACCTGCATGGCCTCTTTGTATTTCAGGCATCAGCTGATACTCTGGTGGTTGACATCCTTTTGGAATGATGTGTTTGAGCTGCTGCTGCGTGGCGCTGAGCACAATGATTTTGTCTGTTAGCGGATGTGGATGCTGTGGCTGTGAATTCAGAGGGTTGTAAGTGATGTCAGTGTGTAGGATAGTTGTGATGCTGCATGGACACTGGGAGAGAAGACAAAAGAGAGAAATCAAAGTAAGCAGTTAGTTTCATAATGTTATTTTTCTCAATAGTTCTCATTCAATATATTGCTTTTCCTGGTGCTCACCAATAATCAAGAGGCTGATAAGATAAATTAGTAGTGCAATTCTGGTCTAGCATAAAAGCTGCAAAACTTTAAAAATTCACTTTTCTTAAAACCATGGGGAATTCACCCCAGGACAAGAGGACTGGGGAACCGATAGCTTGAAATTGTGGAGGAAGCTTTGAATTTCTTCTTCAAGGAGTTTGTCTTCCAGTGCTGTCAGTGGACAAATCACTGACAGTGAACCTGAAGGTGTGTGTTGCTGTGGAAGGAGTGACAGGCATGTGCCTTTCAGCAGTACTGGAAGCATGGCTCAAGACTTTGAATACTCAGGGTAACAGATTGCTGCAGGGTTTATTTATTTATTTTTTTCCTCAGAAACTTGCTTCTGGTTTTTTTTTTTTTTGAGGTTGTGAAATTAATCAGATAAAGGGTTGTTTTCCCATGGTCATACAAGGCCGCCTTGCTTAGTTTGGAAGGTCATAATACTTATCTGGGTGAGAGAATGCCTCAATTTTATGTAATGGAAATTTGATGTTTTGGCCCTGAGGCACTGTTTATGTTAATGTTGATGCAATTTCTGTTACTGTTCTGTGAGATCTGAGGGGGTTTTTTACAACACTGACTTAAGAAGCATTTTGCTCAGCACTTAATTAAGAGGGAAGACTTCCACAAGACCTCAACAGCCTGTGAATGTGGAAGAGTGAACATGAGTTAAAGATGTGTCATATAAAAGCTAAAGCTTTGGAGAGGAGCTCGCTGATAGGAGATGTGCATGCAGTGTTATGTTGACATCTGTGGCAGAAGTACTGGAATCCTGAGTTGGGAAAAAGATTTGAGAATACTGAGTCTAAGTTTTATGTGGGGATATATCTGTGCAATTCCTTTTCTGGTCAGGAATTAAGATATACATTTTGAAATATGGGGAAAATTAAGATACTATAATGAAGGAGATGGACTGAAAAAACCCAAATGGATTAAATTCTTTCTGTATAAAGAAAGACAGCTCTATAACCTAGTTCTCATTTCAGTATTTTTAATGCAATTTTAAAAATACTTCTGTGTATTTATAAATATCACACAGAATTTTGTTTTTATCAATTACGTAAGTGTTACTCCATACCAGTTCTCCCTCTTGCTCACAGTAACTTCCAGAATGAATGAATTACTGTAGGTAAAATACAGGAAAACTGCAACCTCCTCCTCAAGATCATATGCCAAAAATATATCACAGTAAGTTCTTAATGTAGCTGTACAAGGAAGAGTTTGCAAGTTCAAACACATATTAGCAGCCTTTCTCAGTGGGAGATCTAGCCTTAGTTTCAATGAAACTGTTCCTTTAAATATCTCTTTCATTTGTGGTATTATCTGACAAGTTAATGACCAATTCTGCATTTTTAAAATTAATTTTTGAACTTTAATGTCTAAAATTAAAATGCCTTGTAAAAGTCAATAGCCACACTCCTTCTTCATCTTATCTTTTCCATTAATGTGTGTTCTCACTAAGCCTTCATGGAAATGGTAGAGTAATACCTTGTGCAACATCTAGTTGTCTTCATCATCCTGAAAAGCAAGGTATCGTTTCCTTTGGGGGTTAATTAAAGATGCTTGTGTGTAAAAAATTCAGTGTTTAAACTGCAATTTCCCATGAGAAGAACTGAAGCTTAAAATGCCAATTACAATGGAAAGGTGGTAAAACAGGGAATGTAAATTATAGTTTATTAGATTAGATAATTGTCTCAGCTCATAGTTTTAGCTAAATATTTACAAAAAATCTGGCATTCATAGTAGAGCTCATAAGACAAAGATTTCACTGTTTACATGAAAAGCAATAGTAAGGAGGAAAATAACATTTTGTGTAGCTACCAGATAATTGTCTCTGCCTCCAAAAGAAGAAACTATGTGAAAGAATGGAAATGAAGTTACTCCTTCCTTATATCTCCTGATAGTGATAAATTAGAAATCCATTTCTGTCTTAAAAGATCTCTTGAAAATGTCAAAAGAAGATTATTTTAAGGTGTTTATAACAAATCCAGGCAAACAGCATTTTGAGTGCATTTCGACCTGCTTCACTGTTTCTCATGATTTGCAACAAAAAAATACAAGCTTTGAGTACAGAATATAGGACTTCTTTGAATGGAGACTCATAGGAAAGCTGGGGAGTTGACTATTATAGAGCCAATATAGTAGAGTTAGTATGAGTATGCCAAACTGGAATTATTTTGAATGAATTTTTGTTAATCTTGTTAATTGAATTTTAGATATTACAGAATCACAGAATTGTTAGGGTTGGAAGGGACCTCTAGAGATCCTCCAGTCCAACCCTCCCAGCCAAGGCAGGCTCACCTAGAGCAGGTTGCACAGAAACGTGGCCAGGTGGGTTTCGAGTATCTCCAGACAGGGAAATTTCACCACCTCCCTGGGCAGACTGTTGTGGTGCTCCCAATGGCACCCTCGATGGCAACAAGGTCCTCCTTGTATTGAGGTGGAATTTCTTGTGTTTTGGTCTATGGCCATTGCTCTTCATCCTGTTGGTGGTCAGCACTGAAAAGAGTCTGGCACCCTCCTCTTCACACCTGTCTTTGAGAGGTTTCTATGCATTAATGAGATCCTTCTTGGGCTTTTCTTCTCCAGGATGAACAAGCCCAGCTCCCTCAATCTCTCCTCATAGGAGATGCTCCAGACCCCACATTGTCTCTTTGTGGCCTCTATTGGATCCTCTCCCATAGTTCCTTGTCTTTCTTGAACTCTGGAGTTCAGAAATGAATGCAGCATTCCAGAGGTGGCCTCACAATGGCCAAGTAGAGGGGCAGGATCATCTCCCTTGACCTGATGGCCACCTGATGCACCCCAGGATGTTTATTTGATTGACTTCCTAGTACAAGTAGTTTAGTCTTCATCATTACCTGTCCACTAGGAGGTTGAATTTCACTGGTGATGCAGGGAATGAGAGTAAGACTGGAGAGCAAACTGAAGTAAAAGATGAATAATTTTCTGTCTGCTTTAAATAAAATGCAATGACAATCGTACATAAAATGGTCTTTGCTCAGTGTGACACTTGAAGGACCATGTTGTTGGCTGTGTTTCTTAGTCTCTTAAGCTCACAAAAGTAGCCCAGACAGTTTGCTGACCTCAGATGGACCTTTAAGTCTCTGACTTGTCAGACAAGAAGGGCAGCACTCTTAATTGGCATTCAGATCACAGGCAGGCACTGGGCTCAGCGCATAGCCAAGTACTGCTTTAGGATTTAGACAAAGCCACTCTGGCAAAACATCCCAGTTGTCAGGGTAGCTGGCTGTTTCCTAAAGAACTGTTACATAATGGAGAGACTGAGAAAAGCTTTAGGATGCAAATTTTTTTTTAAAGTAAAAATTAAAAAAAAAAGGGAATAAAGAAAGTGGCGGTAATTTGTGAAAAGAAACATCCCCCCCTCTCCGCAGATGATCTCATTCATTGTTTCTTCCTTCTGTTTAACTTCTCAGGGTCATAAATGTAGTTTGCTGTTTAAAACCGTAGTGATGTCACTGCAAAGGTATTTTGTGGAAATGGGGAAGGGAATTATCTGAAAGTATTTGGGAATCAACACTTAGAGATTTATTAGCCTTACTAGAGGTCAGCTATTTGCATTTCTTCTTCTTTGTGCTTAGTGTAATGTAAACTGGGAATTCAGCTATACAGTGAGTGTTTACATTTGAGACATCCCGTGGAACAGAAGCGAACGTTGTGTTTATTGCTACAGCTGCCTTCTCCAGTGAAATCGTGATCTAAAGTCTCGCTGGTCCCAGGCCAGATTTCCAACCTGCCCCCTGTGCTGATCCGCTACACAGTGCCAGGGTTTGACACTCCCTGGTACTGTTTCTCCCTGCAGCCTCCAGCATGACATCAGCCCCAAGCCTTGCTCCCAAAGCCACTGACAGCCCCTGCCCGTGCTGGGAACGGGAGAGAAGAGGAGGAGCTGCCTTGCTCTGCCTTGGGGCTGTGACAGTGAGCACCACAAAGACAGAGGCTTAAAAAGGGTTGTGTGCTGTGCTTGGAGTGGTGCAGGGGACTGATCTCCATCACAATATCATGGGTGTTTTGGTGTAAGCAAATTTTGTATAGTCCGCCTTAGTTGTAAATGTATTACAGTGTTTTCGTTAGTACATGGCCCTGTTTCACAAAATACTTTTGAAAGTGTACTTATTTAAAATATTTGGCAAGTAGTGGTCTCTTTGTTAAGCAACAAAGCAGTTGATTGGAGTGCTGTCACCCAGTCCACTGAAGAAGGATTTCACAGACTCTGTATGTTTTCTGTAAGCTTATGATCTTTGGATTATTTTTTTCCAGGAAATTAGGAGGAATGTCACATATGGAGGCAGCCAGAGAACACAACTTACAGCACATGTTCTTGTAGGGACAATGTATTCCTTCTGGAAGCCTAGTCTGTGAGGAGGGATGCTGTTAGGTGTGTAAAGCATCTTTACAGAAACACTTCAATGTCACTAACTTAATTTCTTACCAAGGCACTAAATTGCGTTTGCTAGCTGGTCTGTAAACAACACTTTCCCCATTGCAGCAAATTATTAAAAGAGGTGAAAGGCAATGAGAAATCATTTTGGGAAGTCTGAACCAATGGTAATATAGTTAACAATATCAATAACCATGCCCAAAACATGTTGGCAGTAGCCATAACTCAAATTTCCTGTGGCTATGAGGGCATGCCAAATCAGGCTGCCACTATTCCTGTTCCTCTAGATGTGTTTCATGTGGTTTGATGGCGCCCATGGGCAGGGCAGTGCACTGGTTCCAGTTCCCAGGGCTGTATGAACAGTTCCAGCTTTAGTGGTTGCCCTTATGCAGGCTTTGGTGCTCTGCAGTGTTTGATTTGAACACTGCATTGTCCACACCAGGTTGTTTCTGGAGGTCTTTCTAGTTGTTCCTTTGTTCACTGCTAGTTATTTCTGAACCTGGGGGGTGTCTCGGCCTTTTAGCTTGCTCTGTCACCCAGTCTGTGAGCTGAAGCTCCTCTGTTGCTTTGCATCTCCTACCACAGCAACCCTCAATGTTTGATTTTTGCACTAGACAGTCATGTACACAGCTGTATTTTTGCCACAAAAGGGGGACTTTCAGGAAAGAGGCTTTACTTTTCTTACCTACAATTAAATTCTGACCTCATTAAAACTTTTGGATTAAGTTTAGCCAACAAAGCTTACAGGTTACAACTGTAGGCTACTTCTTTTGAGAATGTTGAACACTGTCAGATTCCTTCCTGTTAGATTCCTTCTTCAGCATACTGATAAATACCATAATTCCTCTGGCATTGTAAGTTAGTTCTCTCCAAGAGGAACATTTCAAAATAATATGAGAAATAGACACAAGAGCTGTGTAGGTGTGATATGTTGGCTTGTGCTAGTCACCTTTTCATTCCTGATGGATGGTAGCTAACAAATTACTCATAGAGTCCTGAAATGAAGGGCTGATTGTCCCCTTCAGATTTCACCCTGCTTGTTTACCTCAGCTTTTGTGGCTGGTCCTCCCTGGAGTTCCTCAGATTCCTGAGGAAATCCAGCAGTCAGATCTGACCTTCTCAGATCTAATGCCTGTGTAACCACTATATACTGTTGTTCAGAAAGAGTGTAATCTTCAAATAATGCTCTGGTATGACACTTGTTAGTAATGTTAGCTGAGAACTTTAGCTTGATGCAAAACTATCTGTCCTTTTCATCAGCCCAGCTCTTTCTAGGAAGATCTCAGCTTTCATCAGCATGCATTCAAAAAATGAAAAATCTGGATGCAGCATTCATGGAAAAGGTTTTTTAAAGAGAAGAATGTAATGGAATGATAAACCAGAGATAACTGTAGCATTGTAAGGCTGAGAATGATCTCCTGTTAAAATTATGTTTCTTTCCTTGGAACTCGTGGCTGACTAGTATTTTTATTTTTTTCCTTGACTGATGCACTTAAACCTAGTAATTTCAAAGCATTTGTTTAGAATGTTCCCATATTGGTCTCACATACATGCTTAAGTTTATGTCCTGTATTTATTAAAGTAAATGTAAACATAAGCATGGATTTTTCAGGATGTCGATAGTTTGTAAACCTGTAATATTTTAACAAATAATGCACATTTCTTTGCAATTGCTGATAGGGACTTCTGTTTCATACTCTTCTTTAACTCTGTCTTATAACTTTTATTTGAAACACAGGAACACTACATACTTGTGTATGGAAATGGGAAACCAGGCTAACCTCCTCCTTATGTTGGAATTCAATACACTATTTCTCCTAATTAGTTGCCTTTGAGTTTCACAAAGAGTCTTGAACAAACAAACAAACAGAGAGCGGATGTGTCTGCCTGGAACTTTGTGTGGTGGTATGAATGAGTAGTGAACACCCTTATAGACTTTTCTATTCAGCATATAGCTGAATTACTTGACAATAAAATCACGGAACCATATTTGAGTATCTGCTTGGAGCTGTTGAAGCATTTCACAGCTGTTTCTTCTCCCCTTGCAACCTCTTCTGTAGTGACAGTAGAAGTTACTGTTCCCATCAGAAGTTCTGTAACAAATTACTAAATCTTACCATGTTTTACTACAAAATCAGAAGATTTAGCTTAAACTGTTACATACCAATTCATGTGATGAGATGGAGAGATAGTGATACACAGATTAGCTAAGCTAATAACTGCCTCTCCCTAGAAGAGTGAAGGAGGGCCTGCTAACTGCAGCCTTCACATGTGCATTTCAGCTAGGTCTTCTTGTGTAGGTGTGTTCATCTAAGCATGCAGTGTTGGTTCCAAGAATTAATCTGACATAAAAGAGATACCCCTTACCAAAAAGATGCATTATTGCTTTGATTTTGCTGCAGGTTGGATGAATAGTAGTGTTGATGACATGCAGTGTTTGCATTTTTTCAGTGGCTGAGTGCTATTGTATTGTGAAATTTGATTTTGGATTATTGCACAGTGAGAGCTAACAAAAATCACAACAGATGACCAATACAAGACAATGTTAGAGCTATTAGTGTACATGAAAAGCTTTAAGTACCTCAATCTTGTGTTTCTTATTTCACTATGAAGCCTGTATACAGACATCCTTTTTTTGTTTTTATAATTTACCAGATTTTTCTGTTTGTTAAGAAAGAAGCAGCATAGAAAACAAATTGTTTGTGTCATTGTGAGGATTGCTTGTACAATAGAAGTTGTTGTGTTCACTATGTACATCTTTGCCATAAGAGCTAAGAGAGTATAATGAGAGTACCTATTGGTTTGCTATCCTCTGGGCTTCACAAAGAATGGTGTCTCTGGAAGAATCCCAAAAGTTAGCTTTTCCTGGAATTTTCTAGGCAATGCTTCCTGCCCTTTTAAAAACTTACTTAATTTTTTTTTTATTTTGTAATATTACAACTGTTTATTAATATTTTTGGTTATTCTTTTGGAATGACCAAATAATTTCTGTGAATACAGCGTGTATTGCTTGGCTGGCCCAATACAACTGAAGAATTTTTATAGTTTCTTACTGAGAAGAAGTTGATGGGAAGAAAGTAGTGGGAATTAACAATGTATAGAGCACTCTTAATCACCCAGTGTGGATGTCCAAAAAACCAGAAGTCTTCTGTTACAGATGGAAAAAGTATTATGAGGACCTCAGGAACATTTTGATGTTGGTGGAGGATGTCAAATAAATTGGTCAACAGTAGACTGTCTCTAGGTCTTGGAAAGGCGTTTTGTTGTAGATTTTCTTATGCTGTTCATGGATTTTCCTGCCTGTTTGACCAAAGATAAAGGAGTCTCTTTCTGCTGCCTGTCCTTCTTTAGTACTGTGTGTTTATCATCTGTGGCCCTTCCTCCCAGTAATGTTCTTACTCCCTGAGAAGTCCTACTCTTAGCTTGTTGAGCTTTTCATTTGCAGGCAAAAAAATCTCTCAGCAGGCGCTGAATATGAAATTATTCGGTCCAGTGGTTAAAATCTGGCAAACTGTAAGATAGGAGAGGTGGATTTTAGCTATCTGTATGTGGCACTGCCAGGTTTATGAAATTAGCCCATTATGGTTTGACTTTGGAGAAGGCCACTAGACTTACTGGTCTTGAGCTTACCTATAGAAATGCATCACTGTGGTGAAGTATTTGGAACTGCTGAAAACTAAGCTGTGTAGATGCCATGAAAGGCTGAGATAGGCTAGAAAAATGCTTGAACACATAATATTAATAAAATTTAAAAAGAGGTAGAGGTGCTTTGTATGTATTTTGTATTCATTAAACAGAAGGAAGCATGTATTAATTTTTAAAAAGTATTAATGATTAAAAAAAAAACCTTACTTGGAGCATATTAGAATGAGTAGTTTTGTGCAAGCAAGAATCTTCACCACCCATTGTCTGATTGGACTAGAAGTAAAATTCTTGTTATTAAAAATAAATCTTATGTGTTCCTAGGGACGTTTCTGTAAAAAAGGGAAATCCTGAACATTAAAGGTTTACTATTTTTATGGTTCTATTTTGGTAATTGTCCTTGTTTTCCTATTCATGATGAGTGTTAGATGAATGATCTGACAATTGTATGGCTGTTAAATTGTTTAATGCCAACATCATCTTTTAACTGGTGGCACTTTAATGATAAGTATGAACTTAGCATAGGGCTTGCTGAAATGAGGATGACAAACTTTAAGCAGGAGGCTAGAACCTTAGCTTCACTTTGGTTTACAGATTGCAGCCGACACAATACTGAACAGGTATAGGAAAAAACCCCACCAAAGTGTAGGAAAACAGCTAATTATAGTAATTGCAGCTGGTTTCAAAGTACTTCTAACAGTTTGTGCATAATGCTTACTTGAAAGCATCAAATGGGCGCTAGTTGTGAAATAGAACACCTGTTTGTTGTTGAGCATGTGTTTATGCAGATGATTTTTGTTGTCAAAGCACCTTGATGTAGAGTAGTCCTGTTTACATTTACATTCTCCCCAAAGGATTAACAGTGTTCTCTCAATAAATTTACAGTCTATTCTCCTCTCAAAGGCTGCTGTTTGGAGGGTGGTGTGAACAAGGCAACAAGTGCTTGCTAATCACTTGAATATACATAATTAGCGACAGTCTGGTGCACTGGAGTCTTTGTACAGCCACAGCAATACTGATTGGCAGCAGCAGATAACAATAGTCGTGGCAAGGTGGTATTTGTTGAATATTTGAAGGTGTTTTTCTTTTATATTTGCAGTAGGCATTTTGAGTTAATTACACCATTATTCTGGAACACACTTTCTATGTTATTTTAATGTCAGAGTTAAAGATCAGTCATGTGGCCTGTTGTACACAAAGAAATAAGACCTTTAGTAAATTCTTCACTTCATTTGAGACTAAGATGGATTCTTTTTTTCTTCCTTCATAATTTTATGAGACTAAGATGGATTCAATTTTTTTTTCCTTATAAGTTTTATATAACCCAAAGTCCAACTGGAAAGTATGACTAAAAAATTTGGGAGATGAATGCATGTGATGATACTCTTGTATTCAGCAGTGATTAGTTTTACAACTGGCTCTCTGACAGGTTCAGTAGTTTGGAAAACAAACACAAAATCATTGATGATAAAATTTATGGGTGACATAGACAGTAATTAATAAATAACATTGGGAAAATTATTTGGATTGCTTTTCATGTTTGTTATGTTCAAACAAAATGTGTTTTAATATAGCTAAATGCTTAACATCAATTTAACTAAAGGGAGAATACTACAACAAGTAGACTCTGAGCATCTAGAAAATCAGATGAATCACTGTGTATTTGGCAAGGTTAATTTGTATGAAAATCATCAAATTTCCTCTTATTGACAAGGTAGCAGTCTTTGTGTATAGGTTAGAGGCTTTGAATATTGTATCTTGGATTTATTTAGGCTTCTGATATTTTGTGAATTGCATTTTCATAAGGAAAAAAGGGTTCATGCATTAGATGAAACAACTATGAGGTTTGTCTCTAAGAGCAAAACTGTTAGAAGACTATTTTGAATAATTATTAAAGGTTCCATTTTAAAATAGAAGTAAATATGGAGCAGAATTTGTTAGGCTCTTTCCTGACTTCTGCCTAAGCAGTGCTTTCATTGATGTGGTGAGTAATGGCAAAGAAAATGGTTCATAATATTTTGAGGTGTCTCCAAAATGAAAAGGACTGCAGGTGTGCTGGAGGATGGGGTTAGAATTTGAATGGTATTGCTAATGTGGAGACGTGGTTTGCGAGAGGAGCTGGAAGCTGTTCAGGGGAATCAACTTTAACATGCACTCTAGAATGATCTTCTGTAGAAAGAAGTTAATGGAGAATGAGTGACTAGGTAAGAAGCTCTTCAGAAAAAAAGTCCATTAGGTACCATGGATGACAAACTTGGCATTAATTTTGTCTTGCTGTTGTGAAGAAGGCAAACACATGAGTGCGTGATCAGGGATAGAACCTGTAAGATGCATCTTTCTGCTCCACTGGGCACTTAAGTCTTAGTTGTACAAATGCATCCATTTCTGGGTGCTGCAGTTCAAGATTATAAAGACTGTTCTATAGAGATCAGCAGTGAGAGAGATCAATGATGGGTATGACCTATGAGTATAGGCTGAATGAATTGCAGTTACTGAGGTTAAATAAGAAAAGAGAATTGATAATATGATCTGTTCTTCATGTGCACACTGAGAAAAGAAATTGTCGTTTTAAATTGTTGCAATACAGTTTGAATTACAAACCAGAAAATCTTTTTGAAGTAAGCACACCATGAGAAATAGCCAAGTGTGTTGTACAAATGGCCCATCTAGCTCAGCATTCTGTCTGCTGTGGTGGCAGAGGATGTGCTGTTTAGAGAGAGCTTGCAAGTTTGGCCCATTTCTTGCTTCTCATTCCCCTTGCGCTTTCCTAGTGTTCAGAATTGTTACATTAGTAATGTTAGATGGCATCTAATGGATGTGTTTCACCAAGGGCCCTAACTATTGCAGTGTGGTGTTTGGTGAACACAGCACATTGCATTTACCTGCTGCCTTCAGGATTTTGTAAACTTCAGCCTTTTCCTCTCCAAACCAAAGAGCTCCTGTCTTCATCCTGCCTTAGAAAAGGTGGCTGTTTCCAGTGCCTGGGTCGCTTTGGTTTCCTTTCTCTGTGATTTCTCATAATTCCACTACATTCTTCTTGCTACTTGAAGGCAAGATTGTGCAAGGTAAAGAAGATGTGGGCACTGTTTTCTGGATCAGCAGAATGCCATCTTTTATCTTGTTCTCAGTATCCTTTCTGACATGTGCAACATTTCATCAGGGTTTTTTTGGCTGTTGTTTACATGCACTTACTATGTCATGGAGCTGTCAGTGATGAATCCAGGACTCAACTGAGGCATAATTTATGATTCTAAAGTAAACATTGTTAGGCATAGTTTTTATTATTTTTTCTAGATACATTACCTCACATTTATGTACCCAATGTTCAGTTTTCATCTTTGCCCACTCAGTTTTGTGAGATTAGATCCTTCCGTTCTCCTATGCCATAGGTGTGGCTATTGACTATTGAGTACAGGGTAGTATCATATGGAAATTATCTCAGATCGCACCTCTGTCCAGGTCATTGAGGAAGATGACATATGGAAATCATGCCAACCTTGATTGCTAGGGGACCTCCTAACTCTTTCTTATGCTGACATATTTTATCATCTTTCATTTTCCTACCTATTTAGGTAGCTTTTCATGCTTCATACTGATGTTTTCCCCATAATCACCTTTTTACTTTTCCATTAAGACATTCAAGTGGATCTTGGCAGGTGCGAAGGGGAGGGAGGTAGGAAGGGAGAATTACTTTATTTTCTTTCTTAGTTATGGCAGCCATTTTTTATGGCCTCAGTATTTTCAACAATATTCTGCTTCTTTGTAAGGTCTATTGAGCCAGTTCTTTGCCTTTTTAATAACTGTTTTTCTTATTTTTACCTATATTTTTCTGTTAATGATTAATACTTGTATATCAGATTTTATTGGGCAGCTTTCTTCCACGCCAGTGCTAACCCTACTCATGAAGCTGGGAGAGGGACAATCTTGTACTTTAGAAGAAATATTATTTTAAAAACAATGAAAGCTACAAGTAATAATAAAGCAATTTTTATCCTCTTTGCACATTCAGGGAGATCTGTGGACTACTTTGGAAGAGTGCACAAATCTTACTGAGAAAAAACGAACCAAATTGTCCAGGGTGTAAGACATAGCATTTCTTTTGATATTTAGGACACAGTGTTTCTGCTTGGAAATGGTAGAGTTCCATTAACTGAAAAAAATTGAAATCTATTGTATGAAATAAAATGTTTGAGTTCTTAAATGTTTGTAATTCCTGGTAGTTCCTAGCCAAGTAACGCAGAAAATGGTTTCCTTGAAGCTTTTCAAGATGCATAGTAAGAACACTGAGAAGTAAATTAGCATAGGGTATGTGAATTCATGGTTCCAATCCAGTTTCTCTTTTAATATTTAATATCTAAATGAATATTTACATACCAGAGAGAAGAAAATAGAGAAGAAAAATGATAGTGTTTTCAGCACTGGAGAGGATGCCTCTAGAACTTGAGATTCTGAGAGCCTGTGTGGTTATTGAGGAATATGGGATTGCCTTGCCTTGAGAAAGAACCTCAGTGCAGAAATGTAAAGGAGCCCTTTAATGTAGCAGCTTAAAGAGCTCTGTGACTGAAGGCTGAATTCAGTTGTATTCAGAATGAGGATGAGGATGATTAAGAGAAAGATTGAAACATATTAAGAAGAATATTTTGATGTCATCAAACCAGAGTGGATTTGAGTAGATAAGCATTTAAAAAAAAAAAAGTTTTTTCCCAGTACCTGCATAATGGAAGAAAATTCTGTCACCTTTCTTTTTTGAAGAACTCTTACTGAACTGTTGAGATGTTCCTGTTAATCTTAAAATATATGATGCCATGAATAAAAATCATAAAATGTCCTATACAGATTTGCACATGAGATACTCAGATTAGCACTGAAATGTAAATTTGGTGAGAATTTGTCCAAGACTTGCTCAGAGTGTTATTTAAATGAAACAGTAAAAATCCAGTTGCTCTTTGCTGAAGTCCCTCCTGACATGCTGTTTGAGAAACATTGCATCAGTATTAAAAGATAAAAATATTATAGTTTCTGGTGTGTTTCATGGTCTTTCTTATCTGGCCACTGCTTTTGCCACTAGTTTGGCACTTTCCTAGAGAGTATCATGGAAAGTTAGAACTCTCTTACTGAAGGTGCAGTGTCTGCATAGCTCAGTTGCTGTGCTTTTTTTGTTTTCTCATTGTATTGTTAAACCCATTAGGTCCACATTTTTCTTAGTGAAGGTATTGATTCATGGTAATGAAGTAATTTCTGAATTTTGTTTTGATATATTAAGTAAATGGAGTTCTTTAAAGTCACTGTAAAGGCACTTTCTTTAGTGTGCTTTGTGTTCTTGAGTTCAAAATACAAATGTTGTCTCTGTGGTGGCACAGTCACAGATGCAGGGAGATAAAAGTGTTGTGTAAGTCATTTAATTGTTTTCCTTAAGTGAAAGCAGGAGTGTTACTATTTTTGCACTTTCACCTAAGGAGCAAACTTGCATGAAAGATGGAACTGGGCAACAGGAGCATCCTTTTACAGAGAGGGGGACAACAAGAAGCTGTTGGTGTCTGCCTGGGTGTTTGTACAGTTCTCCCACTTGGTACTCACATAGCCAGGTAGGTCCTTTGGGCAGATGTCTGTCCACTGTGTCATGGAGAGAGGGGAGTTTTGAAAACAGTATCTAAAGGATGATTTTATTTTTAAATCTAATCACATCAAGTGGTACACTGCCACTGAAGGGGGAGATTCAGGTAGACCCTGCCTGGAGCACAGACCACTCGATGCCTTGAATGAATTCAGAAAGAACATGATTTGCCAGCTGATGGGATCAGTTTATCTCATATTGAAGGAAGCCGTTCTATTTCTGCCATGCTCCACCCCCTCTTTTTTTTACCTATTGGGCAAATGAGCTGCTCGAGTGGTAAATCAGACAAGGAGGAGCACTGGGCAGCAGGACTGGAAGGAGGAGGATGATGAGGAGGAGGAAGAATTTCTCCTCAGCTGGATCAGCTGAGGTGTTGTCACAGGGAGGAGTAGAAGGCTTAGAAAAACTTCATTAGAGAAGCCCTTTCTTTGAGCTGGAGGTGCAGGCAGAACTCCCTTCTGTTTTAAAACTCCTTCACAGAAAGGGCTTTAAATTAAAGTAAATCCTTCCTTAGCCTCAGATATTGTCAGCAATTTAAATTTAAGGAATTATAGAGTGATTAAATTACTTTATCCTGCAGGTTTTAATGATGGCAAATCAGATATATTTATAAAAGATGAGCTATTTATTGTAACAAATGAACAGATAGAAGATCTTAATCAGAATTACTACCTAGTGTTAAAGCTAAAAAATACAAGTCAGCTATAGTATAACATAAATGATGTAGTGCACTATATTAAAGAAATTATGTTAAAGCAATTAAAGCTAGTGAAAGAAACATTAAGTGGAGGTTTTGATGTATCTCACCACACTTCCAGGCATGAGTACTTCTCTCTCTTCCTCTCAGTACCTGGGAAATAACTGTAGAGAGGTGTCCCAAACTCCACAGGAGAAACTCCAGGCATTTCAAGAAAGGGACGTGGAAGAATCTAGCTTGTATAAAAGCAGACTGGACTCTTACAGCATAAAGAGGTTAACCTGCCAGTCATAGGCCTCCCGGTCAGTTTAGCAGCTTATCTGTCAAGTCTCACTTCAAAGGGGCAGATGTGTGTTTGAAGCTGGTAAGCCAGGCTGGCCTTTTAGCATATTTAGCACCAAAAAATACCACTATGGCACCATAGAGAGCTTGCATTGCTTTGTCTTCTGACCAGATTCCAGGCCAAGCAGATCAGCTTTTTCAGAGCAAAGCATCCTGCTAATTTTTTTTTGGGGAAAATTTTCACCTGGAATACACGGAAGGGTTTTGCTGGAGCTAGGGGAGTCTGAAAAATCAGGTTTGTTTCAGAATCTTGTAGAGGGCTGGAGCTTTTCTGTAGCCTACTGATCATTGATCCCTTGACACATGCTCTTCTGCCGCTTACAAAAATGATAAGTACATTAGAGAACAGCCAGATCTCTGGGAAATGTTTCTCCCCTTAGTCATGGATTATCTGAAGAGAGGTTACAGTCTGTAAATGAATAATCATATCACTAACTTTCAGTCATTTCCTATCAAACTGTTATCTGAATCTATTATTCCTTACCAAATTGTCACTGAAAACTCAATATTCTTAAATATTAAGACTAAATATGCCTAATGTACCTAAACTAAATAGCCAAGATACAAAATTTAACTGAATTAAACTGTAGACATTCAGAAGGCAATGTTTTGTTAAAACTGTTTCAGCTGTGCTGCTGATGCTTGGCATTCTTGTGTGCACACTCAGTGAGCAGAAATGTGGAAGTCTCTTTGAGGAGATGAAAAATTTGTGTCACTTCTCCTGCGGTGGAGCCTGTATTCCCTGGTGGATGTCAGCATGGAAAGATGCATCAGCATCATCACGGGTGCTCATCTGCAGTACCAGCCCCGGAACACAAAGCAGCGTTTTACCTCTTGGGATTAACAAACATGTGGCAGCTTTGGTGGTGCTGTTTGGTAGTCAGGTGATAGACTGGCCATATGTCCTCATACCTCATTCTGCCATGAGATTTTTTTCCCCCCTCCCCTTTGAAATTTGAAATAAAAGCATAGCTTTATCTGGTTGTTGTTTGTTCCAGTTCTTATGTCACAGACGTGAAATTCTAAAAGATCTGTTAAGAAGTTCTGTACCCAAGTTTTTCTCACTCAGTATTGGAAAGGACATAGAGAAATTATTACAGAATGTAGATGACTTGCATCGTAAGAAACTTAGGCATCTAGTTAGGCTCTAAATAGGAAGATGGATGTTTAAGAGTTCTTTGGGCACTTACACAGCTCAAATCCCTTCCCATAGTACAGGTTGGTCCTTTTGACAGCATCATGCTCCCAAAATGCATAGGAAAAAAAGAGAGAAGGACAAAGTTCTCTTCAGACAATTAAAACTTTCATCCAGGTGATTAAGAGTACCTATCTCATCTCTGTCTCTGGGGTTTCAACCAATGATGTGAGGATTTGACAAAAGAATAATTGCTTAATAATGTGTTATAGTGGGGAGAAATGGAAGTATCAAAGGCTGACTTCAGAGTATCATGATGTTAAAATACTGAATTTAAAAATAACTGCAAGCATGGAGAAGTTGTCTTTTTTGTCTTGTAGTACTTTATCACTGCCATTTCTGTACTCTGAGGAGATAATTTGTAGTTCATTTAAAGCAAATTAGAAAATATGAGTGTTACATCAGTGTAATGAAAACATTATTATTAAAGGATGAAGGAAGCATAAAGTATAGATTTCGCCTCACTCTTACATGGTTATCCATTACAGATCAGATCCTTGTATTTCAGCTATTTAGATTTTCTCTAATTTGTTATTTTAAGGAGAGTTTCAGCCATGATTCTTAAGGAGTTCACTAAGCCGTTAAAATTAAAGCAAAACACACAACTACCTTCAATAAATGCTTTAATTAAAATGGACATTTCTGAACCTTCTACAGACAATACCTGCTCAGATGTGACAGCATTTGAGACATCACCAGTATAGACTTGCACAAGGATTTTCAAGTCAGTGTTGTAAGTTTCCATTTCATTTTTGCTAATTAGAGAATTGTGCTGTTTATTTTCTAGAGGGAAAAAAGTCACTAAAAGCGTATCAGATTTGTTTACTTTATTCAATAGAAATGCAAATATATTTTTTTGAAAATTACAGTTCCTTATGGGTCCCTATTATTTTGGTGTCACAAATGTTAAATATTTGGTGCCAGTTAATTATTGTATGTATAATCAGAATTTCAGAAAAGCCAGATGTAGGAGGAGATTATCAGTGTTTTCTCATGTATGAAATTTCACTTCTGCATTGAATAAACTAATTGTAGAGTTTGCTGAGTAAGGTCATCCTATAAGTTACTAGACTGTTTTGGAGGCTAAGTCATTAAGCATTTTTCAGCAGTCACATCAGGAAGAAATTTTATGCTAATAGCAGAGAAACCACAGGATTGGTCTGTTAGTGAAAAAAAGAGTAACAAACTTCATCTTGAGCTTGGTGAGATAAATTTGTATGTCTTATACAGGTCAGTCATCTTTCAGTTCCATCTTGTGGCTGGAATTTTGGGGGTCATATTTATAGCTGTATTTTAAAAGTTTTTTAAATGACTGAAAAGGATGCAAAAATTTTGTGCTAGTAAAATGCCAGGGCTGAACATTTTGCATTTTTGCTTCTCAGTCAAGCTTTCTTATAATTAAGAGTCTGGAAAAACTTGAAACAAAGAACTTCTTTACACCTCATTTGCCTGCATATTTATTGGAATTGCAAGATAATAAAATAGTGCAAAATAAATTAATGTAAAACATGTCTATTAGAACTGAACTGTGTAATGGTTCTTATGGGGGAGTTATGAGCTGGTTTATTGAATTTAAGGCAGTGAAAGCTTTTAGAAATATGTAGAATTATGAGGTTATAAATGAGTTGGGGATTTCTTTTTTTTTTTATTTTCTTTAATTTTGATCTGCAAATTTAAAAAACTACTGACCAAGTTGTTCTTATCTTCTTAGCAGTACTGTTAGGATAGGACATATTTCACAGCTAACTCAAAATTTCTATTTATATTGGGATCTCTAAGTTGCTAAAATTTTGTAATATTATTAAATTGTAATAACTATTTCACAAATACATGTAGAAGTATTGTATTTCTAGCTTTTCTAATTGTGCATTTTAAGAGATTTTTCAGTTATTTGTCAGAGTACAGAGATTTGTATAGTTTACACATTTTTATTTTATAATTTTTGTATATATGTGTAGAGTAAATGATGGAGTATATTCTGACACATATGTCAGGATATAATTTGGTTGTATAGAATGTGCAATTGTATTAAGGAAGTTCTTGGTTTAATAGTTTGTCAGAACTATTGTGGCCTCATTGCTTAGAGATGCAGTTGATCTTCGAAACCTGAATCACTTGAACCTGATTTTCTAGCTTGACTGGAAAACAAGAATTGCACTCACAAGGCAGAGCAGCAGTCTGATTAATTAGTAGTTAATCTTCCCTAAGTTCATGCTGATGTCCCTTCTCTTTTGCATCGTTCTTGCCCCCAGCCAATTACTCTCATTTTTCTTTTGTGCTGATACTTGCTGTAAACCTGAAATTGTTTTGATCTGGTCAAAACCTTTTTTTCTTGGAGTGTGTTTTTTTTACACCTGTCTGAGCTGTGTGGGTGCCAGTGCTGATGCAGTGAGTGGGACATGGGACACGCTGCATGCTTCCTTTGCAGCTGCTCCTCACCTTCCCAAACGGACTGCCCTAGTATTACTATTGTTACTGCATTTTAGGTGAACCAAAGTGGCCAAGGACAGGGACTTTCATTTGCCATCAGTGCTCCTGCCTAGTACCTGATTTGTGCTAGAACGAAAGATGCTTAGCAATTAAAGGAAGAACATGCCTGTGTTGAATGTTTACTCCGATTTCCTGATTGTGAGATTTTTGTTTTTTTAAGAAAAAGTGCTCACACAAGTTTGGAAATGTGTCACAGCATTCAAAGAGAGGTTGGCTTTTCCTAAAGGTGCTGGAATCTTTGGGTGCTGAATTGGTGGAAGAGTGGCTGCATTGCCATGGTGCAAACCACTAGTTTTGTGGTGAATTTACAGCATTCAGCTAGGACTGTAGATACAGAATGTTTGATAATCTTTTCCTGAACTCTTCTGAAAATGTGTTCCTGTTAAATGGCTAATACTCTGCTATTGGCCATTTGTGTTGTTAAACCCTTTTGTCGTAGTCCTTCCTTTGAAAGTGAAGCCTAATCCAGTCTTTCTCTCCTCATTGCGCTTCTCTTGTTTCTCTAACTCTGGTTATTTCTCTGTGTGCTTGTTTTGTCTCTGAAGCTCTTCTGTTGTCTTGTCATTTAAAAAAAAATGTAGTTCTCAAAACTGTAATTTCTTTGTTTACCTTGGAATAATATTTACAGTGTTTGTAAAATTCTGTAACTTTACAAATGAGAATATTTTCCTTTCCTCTCAGTGTTGCATACTTAAAAAAGAGTTATATTAATTGTTCTTTAGCAGTTAATCTAAAACTAAACAGTGTGTGAGCATTTCAGGTTATTTCTGTAACTGTTTATTAATTCAAGTAATTCTTCACTGTATTTAGTCTGGTGTTTCTCAAGTCACTGTCATAGAGTTGCCACTCTGAAATTCTTCACATTCTTAATAAACTTAAATAGTTTTACTGTCAGGTAGTATATCCAGTGGTAACCCTAGATTCTTGTATATATTGACTGAAAATGCTCCTAACAGAAAACTGTCGAGCTTCATGGATTCAAAGTTGAACATTAGACTATGTAATCCTATTTTGACCTCCTTGTTTTACCCAATTCACTTTCTCTTTTCTGTTTCACCACATTTTTTTTTTCATTCACACAATTAGTTTCTTTAAACTTATTAAGAGCTTTTCTTAAAATATGAAATAGATTGTGTCAGTCTCCATCCATTATATTTTCTTGATATACTTGAAGATAGCCCATTTGATGGGCATCATTTTTCTACTCAAAAACAGTGTTGCCTTATCTTCTGTAAGTTTGTGTTATTTGTGTGATTAAAACTAGAAATTTAAAGAGTTTTCTTTGATTGCCATCCAGCCAAGTGACTTGAAATTTTCAAGGTTTTTTTAAACTTCTTTTTTCTTTTTTTTTCTTTTTTTCCTTGGGGCTGCGGGGTATAATTCTCCATTTAGAATCCTTCAGTCGAACTGTTATCAGTGAAGGATAGCTGTTTTCTGCCTGTAGCTTTCACCTCACTTACAATTTCTTAGTAATTGTGGATGTATTCTGCCTAGTTCTGGGACCTTTAGTACCTAACAGTCAGCTCCAATACCTCCTTTTTGACCTAGAGTGACTGAAACTATTTTTCTGTTACCTGACATAGATTCTGTTGTTGTCTTCTGAGGTAAAAACCAACAGAAAGAATACGTCCTGGTGTTTTTCAAATATATTATGCTCAGCTGCAGACTTCATTTTGTGTCTGGTTAATTTTTCCCCAAATTTCCAACTCCTAATCTGTTCGAGTTTTTTTATTTCCCTTGCTTGGAAGTTTACTACATCTTATTTTCTGAAAGCAGCACTTTAATATTGATTAATTTTACCATTTCACTACAGTGTTTCTTTATGTAAAGAAAGCTACATTTTCCCAGCTCCACTCAGCTGGTTCCTTATCGTGTGTGATTCCATGATGATTTGGTTGTAAGAATGGGGTGAAAAGCTGGAAATATGTGCTTAGGAGCAAGCAGGTCCTAAGGGCTGGGTGGTATATTTTCCAAATTTTGCAGGTCCTTATGAATTAAGTGTTTGGTTTATTAACAAAAATATTTCAAAGGATGATCCAGGAAGAAAATGGGGGTGGAGGAGTGGGAGTGCATTTGAAGTCTTTGTCTCCCTCCCGTGCCCTGTGTTGAAGTTCAGTTTCACCTTTAATTTACAGAGTAGTTCCTGTCCCAAATATAATGGAACTGAAATATTTTCTGGTTACTCTTAAATGGTTCTTGACTTAATTTCTCTATACTGCATGGATGAGAAGAAAAATACTTCCTGCTGATATGTTTTAGAGCCAACAGTATCAAGGAGTATTAGTGTCAATAAATTACTTCTCTGAACTTTACCATGTGTGATATTTAGCCATTTTGAGAGAAATAAAAAAAGTCCTTGAAGTGGACACTATTTAAATTCGGGGGCATGGGATTTTCCAATTAATTGGATTGCTATGGTAGGCCAATATATTAAGCACAGGCAGTTTTGCTGCTAATTACACACAACTTCTCTGGAGTATCGGATATTCAGATCCATTTTATGAATATGGTAGGGAGAATAACAACTGTAAAACAAAGCACTGTGCATGTAAGTGACTGTTAGCGTGTATTTCAGAAGGGATAAATGCTCACCATATGGTACAATTACTGTGTCCAAGTTTTCAAATTAGCTTCTCTCATCCTCCTTATTACTGTCTTTAAAAAGAGAGGAAAAAAACCCAACATGATTTATCTACTCTGCAGCAGAACTCTTGACGCAAAACAGCAGCCCAGTTCTGTCCAGTTTTTTTTTCCTAGCATAATAGAGGCTGTCGGACTTTTTTATACTAATTACTGTGTGAGCCTCAGATGAACCCCCTTCAATTCACAGGGCTTTGTTAAGGGAGGAGCTGTCAATGTGTCTGCCCGTTTGCAGCTGTGCTGTGGCTTTAGCTTGCTTAACATTATGCTGCTTTTTAGACTTGACAGAAGGGATTTTTTTTTTTTTTTTTTTTTTTTTTTTTATTAAGGCAAAGCAGCCTTGTAGCGAAATGGTTTAAGCAGCTGCATTGTGGGGAAGCACAAAGAAGTTATTATTGTGTCTGTTTAGGGGGGTTGGATGGAGGGGGGAGATATTCGGCTGCTGTTGATGCCGATTGTTGACTTGCCATCTGCCAGATAGGGAGAAGAAAAAAATGACAGCTCCAGCAGGGTGTTCAAGAGGTTGTTTGGAGAGACGCATAAACATGTGCAGATGTCGAACTGAATAATGGCAAGAACTTGAGACGGTTTATGATGCTGCTGTTGTGTGTGCATATACAGAATGAATGTATGTGGAGATTTGGTTAGGAGGAGGGTACATATTAATTATCATTGTCCCCCACCGCCTCCTTTACTTCTGTTAATTAGTTCAGGAGTTTAATGTCTTCCCTCCCTCCGTTGTTTATTGCTAAAAAGAGCCTTTTCTTGCAATAGGGAAGAAAACTTCTGATTTCTCCATGTGGTGAGCTTAAAAAAAACCCCAAAGCAGCAACTTAACAAATTTGGTACTTGTGGACTTAGAAAGAGTAATGTAGTTATTTCAGTCTCAGACATTTGGGGGACAGGTGCTTTGCAAGTTCTTACATAGCTTTGTCTGTCTGCTGCAAGACTGGTACATTGCATACCCCTACTTCTGCATCCTGAGCTTTTCTTATGCAGAAAGTGCCAATTGGTGATTGTCTTGTACTATAGAGTATGCTGGGGGTTAGAATGAGATTAGCAACTAATTTTCTCTTTAGCTTGATCTTATTTTCAGTTTGTTCTCTGAAGGCAAGGAGCTGGTCAGGCATAACTTACATTTTCCTGTTTGACAGTTGCACATAAAATAAATTTGGATCGCTCCATAGGAATTAAGTTTTCTTTCTTTCACTAAAATTGTTTCTTATTTCTTGTTCAGTGATTATGGTGAGTTTCCAGGATACTGTGAAAGAAATGTGAGAAAGGATATAAGCATAGAGGGAAATTAAGTTAGCCCAGAAAGGCTAAATGAAAGCATTGTTATGCAGGTGATCTCTTACTTAGTAGATAAAAGTGGAAACTTTAAAAGAATGCATTTTCTTCTCTAATATTACGTGACATTCAACATTCAGATATCTGCACTGAACTGAAAAATGGAAAGAGTGGTTGAAGTGCATTGTGGATATGGATTGCAGACATGTCTTCATGTTATCAGTATGGATCAGGGTTTTATGGTCCTTTACAGCATGACTTGAATATTATTGGAATGAACAGTACCAGTGCTTGCCACTAAGCCCTTACCAAGGAACTCTTTTTTTTATTGTTGCTTCCACCTTAAAACTAATAAGCATCTGTAGGTCCTTGATAACAATAATTACTGATGGGAGCATTTGATGTGCCCTTCTGTCATCGCTGTGGCAGAGTGGGAGATGTCACTTTTGGATTATGTCAGTTTTAACTGCAAATTCAGGTGTGGCTGCCTCCTGCCCAAATACATCTGAGCCTAGACAGAGGTCACCAGCACTGCAAATGGAGATTTGCTTTTTGCCCTGTGGTTGGGTTGTTGGTTCTTCTTCCCAGAATTGTGGTGTTTTACGTGTTCCATCACTGCTGGTGGGAACCTCGGTTACTCTGGGCAGTGCTGCAAGGCTGTATATTATGAAACACTTCGTGCAACCAAGGAGATCTCCTGATGTGTGCAGCAGAAATGGGGTCTTCCAGCTCAAGCACCTTGAGGAATGCTTGTGCTTATCTCATACTGATTTTTGCAAATGATACAGACTAAGTGACAAAGCAAAGAGCTTGACTTCAGTTATGTGCCTTGAGGAAGTAACGTAGGTGAATGGTGTTGGTGCTAGCTTTTTGGCACCTAGCAAGGTTTGAGCCTAGGAGCACACCTAGTGACAAGGAGAAAGTTCAGAGGAGCTATTTTAAAATTATTGCAATGTGCCAGGTTTAAAAGTGAGACAGTTTGCTTTGTAAAAACATGCTAGCAAGTGTACCAGTTTTAAGGGGTGAAAAGTCACGTAATTTTTGACAACGCACATATCTGTTAAAGAAACTCAGTTGAATGATAATGCTATTGTCAAACTCACCATATTCTTTTGCAAACAATGGACAGTTGAAAATCTCTTGTGTAAACCAGTGTTAGCTGTTTTACAAAATGCTGTAAGTAGATAATATGAAGAAGATGTTTAACTCAACTTGGCCACATGTAAAAAGCATTTGTATTTTAATCATCTGACTTAATACGTTTTTACCAAGTACATGAATCTAAATTGTTGCTGCTGTAACTGACTGTCTTATTTGCTCTATAATATATAGATTAATATTTGTATACTTGTCTTACTCTTAAAATGTTTTCAAAACCTGAAAAAGATCCTTTAGTCTACGAGCACTTAATAAAAGCAGAAGAAAAGAAAGTAGTATTTTTTCTGTTATACAACGTACCACTTGATGCTGATATTGCTATATTAAAAATATATAAATCTTTAAAAATATATATATTTAAAAGTACTGAAAACATTAGCTATAAAAATATGTGAAACAATATTTAGAATGCTTGTGTTTACACAAATACAGCTTAACACTATTATAAATAAAAAACTGCTCTGAAAACCATTTAAATAATGCAGCATTTTTGGGCTTTTATCCTATATTGCCTTGTTAAGAGAGATATTTAGAAAATGTGAGCAGAGTTCCTAAATGTTTCCAGAATACAGACCTTGGTTTTCCATTCCTGAATAGCAAGCATATTTAGAAAATATTGATCACCTTTGTTGCTCAGAGATGCTGATGCAATAGAGGACTTTGTTGTTCCAGACAGCATGTGCTAATAGCAACTGCTATTTAATTTATTTTTTGTTCTAATTCTTATCCTTCAAGAATGAAGGGGAAGTGAGAGTGATGTTGAAACTGGCAAGTTTTTCTTCCTGCTGGCTCACAATGGGCATGGTAAAGGTCAATTCTCAATTTGTCAGGATGTCAGCTCACTCAATATTTCTGGTATAATTTTTTAAAAGGACAAAATTGCATGCATATGAAAATGAACATTTATTTTCCATGTGTTGCCAAAACACATTAGTAATTTTGAGTGGATATTGTCGATGCCCAATTTCAAAACTGCATTTATGTGTGAATAATGGTGTGTCTGTCTCTCTGTTATTGAATACTTTCCTCTAGATTTTTTTTTTCATGTGTTAGAGAAAAGATTATTAATGCAACAGGAAATCATTGAATAAATAGCAGGGGCTGAAGTGCTGCTGCATTTGTACAAGATAGGACAATGACTCACTCCACCAGTCATAATGAAAAAACCATGGTGGCTGGTGATTTGAACCCTAGAACCCTGGAGTATGTTTGTACATTGCATTCACAACCTGAGGGGAGGAAAACCCCACAGTAAGAGCAGGGAGAATCTTTCCACTGGGGAGATTGGTCCTCCCCATCACTTCAGAGGTGCACCTGAAACCCTGCAGAGCTGCTCCGTGGCCTCTCCCTGCCTGCGACTGCACCTCTGCTTGGAAGGAATCTGCTCTGCCAGGAGGAGCCCTTCTCCTTGGTCACTACTCAGTGCTGCTTCAGGAACAAAGAATCCACTGTTTGCCAGCTCCTCAGTGCATCTGGGCTGGCATGGAGGACAGAGGCTTGTCCCTGCTTTCCTCCCCCCTTGCTCAGCTGAGGCACTTCTGGAGCTCACACCCGAGGCTGCTCGCTGCTCTCTGCACAATATTTACATCTGGGGGGTTTCCACTGGTGTCTGGCCAGATACCTGTAAATAGCTGGGCATAAATGGAGCAGTCTTCTATCTGAATTATTGAGATTTTGTGGACAGTAAAAGGCACTTGAACTTTCTCACCTAAACTTCCCAATTTGCAAGAAACTTAATGGAAACCTAGCTGTGGTATAAGCTAATGGCCACGTGTATCATGAAATGTTTCCTGTTTCTCAGCTGGGACTGGAAAAGTTCATTTGTCTAATTCAAGTACAGATGTGCTCAAAATGTCATTCAGCATTACTGGGAACTGTGGGAAAACAGTTAGTATAAATAAATAATCACTATCTCACAGTGTAAGAGAGAATCAGAAAGTGGTAGTTCCAAATTCTGCTTTTCTTTTAACTGCCAGCAAGTACTTATGAGAGGACATCTAATAAAAATACATTTTAAAATGCTAAGGTATGTTAGGAAAAATCACAGTTTCATTTAAATTTTTACTATGCAATAAGATTTTGTAAAATACTTTGCTTAATACATCCTTACATACTTACATTAGACTGAAGGACATAAATGTTGAGGATTGGTATAATTTTTAGTTATCTTAAACATTCATTTTGTACAAAAGCTTTGAACTGTGCTGCAAATTTGTTATAATGAAATTAAAAATAAGTAAATATTCTAACAGAAATGCTTTGCATTTACTTAGTGTCTACTGACTTAATCAAATAGTCTGCTGATGCTTCCAATCGTGTGTTAGGTAACACTGCCCTCAGAGGGCCAAGGTAAGGAAATTCAATCTCAAAACCACTGGCACTACTTCTGATAATTTTTTTTGACCTGACATTAATTACAGTTGTTTCTTAAAAAAATTTTCCATATAACTGTATGATTTACTTTATATAATGTTGTTTAATGCTCTTTGATAAATTCAATTTTTCCCCATCTATTTATTAAATGTATTGTAGGGAGTTTGATCTAGCAAAAAGAGTGCCTTAAAAAAAAAGGGAGACAATATTTGTGTAATATTTCTATTAAATCCATTTGAGTAAGTTGATGGAACAGACAAGAGGCAGAATTTTGGTGTATTCTCTTTTTGGAGGGTTTTTTTCCCCTCCTTTTTTCCCCCCCCTTAAATCTCACTTATGTCTGTGTGGCAGCTGTTGCTTCTTTTAAGGAAGCAAGTTTTTGAACTCAGGTTTCTGTTGCTTATCAGCACTGTATATTAAAGACATTCCCTTCACACCTCTGAAACCATTTACATATTGAAAAATGTAGATGTTTTGCCAAAGTGTTTTTTTAAAAAATACATTTTAAAATAATAAGATTAATTTTAAATTACTAATTAATTTTCAATAATCGCTAAATTTTCACATGCTTAAGGATTACAAATGGTGAGACTAACAACAGCAACTGTGGAATCTGAGGTGAAATAAGTGTTGAAGGGAGAGTTTGAGTTGTGAGGTAAATTTAAAATAATTGCAAACTTTTGGGTGATACATTTGTCTAACACAGATTTTTTTTTTTACTACTCATATGATTTCTTAGAAAGCTCTCCTTTCTGAAGCTTCTCAGCAGTAGGAAGACTACCAGCATTGCATCACTGGAATAAATGTAGATTGTGAAATGTCCTGAAGGCAGGTTTCTTGTTACTGGCTGTCAAAGGCAAAAAAAGAAAAATCATTAAGGCTGCAGTACAGAGGCAAATAAAGAGGCGGCCACGAGGGTCATGTTCTAAACAAACCTTCATTAAGCACTCTTTGTTGCTGTTGTTAGCCAGTGTATTATTAAATACAACATTAATTAAAGAGTTGCATGTTACGAGGGTGCTTTTTGCATGAAGATCAGATTGAATTTTCATGTGCTTCATGAACATACTGCTGTCTTACCTAATCTTTTGGGTGTATTCTCTCAGTAGTTATTAAAAAAGCAGACCCTAACAACATAAAATTTGTATTTTGTGTGTATGTATTTATTGTCTGAATGTGTCAGCCAGATGCATATTCTAGTGCCACTTTCCTCAAGTAGCTTAAAAAACTTTGCCTAGAATAAAAATTATGTAGGATATACTTGGTTTTCTTTGCTGCAGTAGTTGCAATTAGAGACCTGTTCTTACTGTCTAATAAACAGATCCTAAAAGAATGTGGTTTTCAACTAAGAAGGGTGTAAATTTAGGCAAAATAATAATTTAACTTCCATTAACTCAGCAGGAAGCAGGGTACAAAGCGATTATTGCTCTATGGCAGATCCACTGCTTTTTCAAATACTGCAGCTCCATTTTATTAAATTGTCAGGATATCTTGTGTTTTGGTTAGCCTGCCTGAACTTCTCTCTCGTAGAATTCCTTTTCACTTGATTTAAGAAATTCACACGAGAATTTCCTGTAGTTTACTTGTGTTGAGGTATTTAATAAACATTCATTGCAAATATCTTTGAAGTGATTTAATATTGATAATACTGGGAAATACCCTTTTTTTAAAAATACAGGGCTGCTAAGTTAGAAGACATGTGGAAGTGTTTTTCTTTTCAAATACCCTGCTTTGCTCTAGCATTTTTTGTATGGTGAATTTCTTTCAAGGCGTATCAGTAAGCATGTGTATTAAGAAGTATGGACTAAAATATTTTTCTACCTTTAGGCAGGTTATGTAAAAGGAATGCAGTTATAAGAGAGAACCTAGAGTGCATCTTGAGAGCCCTTAACCCACTTGAGCAGCTAAGTGCACTATTCTCTATTCCACTGTTTAGTCTTCAAAAGTGTTCACCCATTTGTTAATTAAATTACAAAGTAAATATAGGGCAGATGATAAATATTCACATATAGGCCTTGGAGAGGAATTGGTATTTTCAAGACAAAACCAAGGTTTGTGTGTTCATATAGAAAAAGCAGTACTTTTGAAAAAGTAGTCTGAGCATGACTCATATTGGGAAAGCACTTGGGAAAAACATTCTTCAAAGAAATATGTCTGTGAAACAGATATATGGATCCTTATGAAGCCATAGTGTTTTGCAGTTGTTTTAAAATTGCTTTTTCTGTGTCAGGCTCCAGTTTGTAGAGCAAAGACAGAGGTACAGCTATGCTCATATTAGCTTCTATCCAGAGTTGCTAACTCTCTTCAGAGCAGCTTGAAAGTGCTGTTCTGTTCTTCTAATGGTTCTTCTCCAGGCATAGCATCAGCTGCATAACTCAGCAGGTGATTAAAAATCTGCCCAGTTTTCTAATGAAGAGAATCTGTTTTTGGCTCCTTCTGGGCACTCAACCTTGAGTGTTGTCCTAAGTGGTGAAGAGGGAGTAAGCATCAGAGGAGTGTGTGCTGGGTCTGTGAGGCCACCTGGAAGAATGGTCTCCTTTTCCAGCAGGTTTCATTCTGGAGTGTATGTAAGCAAACAAAGGCTGCCATTCTTTCCTAAGTGACTATTAAGTGTACTTACCCTATCAGCCCTGATCCCTAGAGCAGAATCTGCTTATCTCCCTCTCCAGTTTATTCCTTGCAGAAAGGAGAACTCTCTTTGAAACCTGAGCCCTTGGATGGCTGACCTGCTTTAAGCAGGTTGATATTGGCTCCATGCTGCCCTTGAATTCTTCAGCAGGTGTAGGTGCCTGCCTTCTAGGTAAGGCTAAGATCTGGATAGATTGCAAACCCAGTAACAGGCACTTTCTCTCACTCACTCTTACAATGAAATGAGAAATAATTTATCAGAAAAATACAGAAGATTGTCTTTTTCATCTCTTTAAGAAGGCAACTAGTATGTTAATATTTTTAAAACTTATATTGGATGCATAAGGTTTTGTTTTGGCTTCAACTATTGAGTCCATGCAAATTTCATAAAATTTGTTGCAGGGCATATTTTAAATATTTTTAAAATATGACTCATTCCTTTACTTAGGCCTATGGTTATTTCATGTTCAAGTATTCAGCAAACTTAATTTGTTGCTTTTCATATAATGCTGATATAGATTTTCCCTGTTGTTGGTATTAAAGTTACACATTTGTTTTCCCACACTGCATTTGTGTTTCTTCTTCAGCTTACAAAGTATCTTGTACCTGTTTGTTTTGATTTGGTTTTTGTTGTATGCTTTCGTGTTAATTGGGATTTCCTGCAGTGAAATGAGCTCAGACTGGAAGTATCAGTAGGGATGTTCCCAGCCAAACCAGAACCAGAGGCCTGAGATAAAGCTCTGCATCAATGCAAATGTAACTAGTGCCATATCTGCTCTATTTATTTAGTGGTCAAATTAAGTCACACTTGGACTTTCTCTACTCTTTCTACCTATGTGAAAATGTCTGTGTAGCAAAGTCAAGCAAGTACCCTGCTATCTAGAAGTGGGACTCAATAGGAAGAGTTATGCTACAAAAGCCAGCCTGAGTAGCCCAGTGTTACTTGTTCTTTTCTCCATCCTGTATTCCATACTCCCCTTCTCTGCTTAAATACATGAAAATTGGAGATGTTAGTGGCTATGGTTGGATTTGTTAAGCCATGGGTATGGTCAAAATCCTTACAAGCTGTGCTCAAGTTCATTGAGGCTGTGTCAGCAATTCCCATGTTGAACTTCAGTGACAATTAGTTGATTACTGTGATGGAAAGGTGAAGGTGCAATGAATGAATTTTTAGATTACCCTTTAATGAAGTAACTTCTATGTTAGATGGATATAAACTTCTTCCTGACTTTTGAATGGCCTAAATGCTGTCTAGCTGTGGCTAGCAAGGTGCTGAGATGGTTAAGGGCAATGTAGGCTGGGGCTTAGCCCAGGAGCACTGCAGCCCTCAGGATGGTTGTTCTGAGCATCCCACAAATGGTGAGAAGTCCTAGGTTCCTTGTTGGAAATTCTGCATTGTTAATACACTTTTTTTCCTGAAATTGTTAATGCACGTTTTTTCACATGTATAATGATGAAAGTGACTTTAAATAAAGCTTTAGTAATAGTCATTATTTCCTTTGTAGACCTTATAGAAATCAAAGATGAGGGAAGTTGGGCAAATCTAAACTAACCTGTACTAAACTGAGTAATTGCAGTCTAAAAATGAAATTGTTACTGAATTCTGGTGTGACATTGTAAAGTATAATAGTATTAAGGAAATTTTGTACCCTTAATAGCAAATAAGTGGCATTAATTAAGGAGTTGTGTGTTGTGAATGTTTCTGATCTGAAAGTCCTCATAGATTCAGAATTGAGAATCTTTAGCTTGGACTGGGGTAGGGGAAAGGTGGCATGATAGGTTTACTGGTGGACTTACCTCTTAGAAGGTAATTGCCTTCTACTTTTTCCTGTTTATTCCTTTTGCTTTCAGTTATATTTTAAAGTGTATTTTGTGTAGGTTTTCCCATTACCCTCAACTTCCTTGTATTTGCTTAGTGTATGTTTTGAGAAAATTAATGACTTTTGGTTTGGCTCAGCAGGGTAAGTGTTCTACCTTGTAGCAGTTCAGATTTCATTTGGTCATTAAAAGTCAAGCTGTAGAGCTTGTTTTTTTTTTCCCTGAAAAAAATTTTTAATTATTTATTGTGTAAGCATGTAGGATATTTGAACAGTATAGAGTGAAAAAATTCAGAATTATACAACACTAGTATACCATAACTATAACTTCTTATTCCAGAGGCATTGTTGTAGATTCCAGGCTTACCCTTGCAATTCAATTGTCCCTTCTTTTGGACAGAGTTAAGGTTTTCTCTGGAAATCGAAAACATCTGAAAATATTTTGGTATAATTAATATTTGATGCTGATAATATGATATGTTTTTTAATATTCAAGTTTGGAGGTTTTTTTCTACAGTGTTAATGAACTTTTTTTTTCCTTCTCCTTTAGGAGAATATATAAAAAACTGGCGGCCAAGATACTTCCTGCTAAAGACAGATGGCTCTTTCATAGGCTATAAGGAGAAGCCCCAGGATGTGGATCTGCCATATCCACTCAACAACTTTTCAGTGGCAAGTATGTATTTCCAGTATTTATTATTCTCTCAGCATATTGACAGATTATCTGCTACATATTGCTTCGTGTATAATTCAGAATTTATTGGTAACACTGCAAGTTTAGTGCCATGTGCCATACTAATGCACCACTAATCTTACATCCAGCTCTACAAGATGTATTTACAGTAGCACGGAAGAACCATTTGGAATGTTTTTAGATGTCTAAGTCCTCATTTTGTGTGTGTGTGTGTGTCTAAAGTGTCTCTAAATAACAATGACATTTGATAAATGATTGCTGTAAGAAGAAAATTTCTGGAAAGTTTACCTTTATTTAGATTGCTGACCTCTTCTCTGTTTTTCATTAGTATCTCTGAATTCACTTGAAAACTCAAATTAATTAGAAAATTATCTAGACTTTCAAATGACACAGAATCATGCTAAGTTATTTTTCTCTTGGATAATCAGGTAATCAGCTCTCCAGCCTGGTTAATGAGTAATTTCAAGCAATCAGACAATTTGCATATATTAACAAAGCCACAAAGTGTGTATCTGTTGGATAAAGTGAAGATTGCGTGTTTTCCAAGAATGTTTCTAAAGGACAAATTTGTAGGGTTTTTGATCAGTCAGAGTGAGATCGGTGACTGTTTCTGAACAGAAATGAAAGTATTTGAGGAGAAAATTAAAGGGAAAAAAAAATCTCTCTTGAGTTGCAAATATCACAGCTAGAACCTTTCAGAGGATTTATCCAATTTCTTTAAAAATTGTACTAAGTGTACTGCTATACAAAAAGTGGCAGTGTTTAGTTTTAATTTTGTACTTAGGGAAAGGGTTCCCTTCCTCTTCACTGCTGAAGATGGAACAAGTGCTACTGAGACTGAATTTTCCTATTTTCTTGATAAAATTGTACTTGTGACTGACTCTGCCTTTGTGTATACAAAGTAATTTGTGTATTTTATTTGGTAAGAAAAAAATCTTGTGCTCCAAGCTCTCATCTCACAGCTAGAAGAGGAAAACTTTGCATATTCTGATTGCAATAGAAAATGATATTGATTGTGCAAACCATCTAATAGCATTAGAGGCTTGTTTTTCCTTGTTGGTATTCAGCATAAAAGCAGTGATGTCTTTAAGTTTTTCATGTGAGTAGGAATTGACTAAATCATGGCCATTATTCATTCCTTTGTTATTGCTCGGCATATTCTAACTGCTCTTTTTTTACCAGGAAATATTTTTCTAGATACTTGGTCCCTGGTTTTCAGCAGAAGGATGATTTCTAGAAATACAGTGGGCTTTTTTGTTCTGCTTTACCATGTTCTCCATTGCATGGTCTGTCTTCCCTTGCTGCACCAACTAGAAGGGTGATCCAAATGGTAGTTCTGCTAAGCAAAGAAATACATAATCAGCAGTTATTATAACATAATTATCAGTGTGTTGGTACTGGTTTTGGTTGGGTTTTTTTGGTTCCCAGAGGTTCTGTTATGTAATTCTGATATTAGAATGCTGTCCCCAAACTTTGTCTTGATGGAAATGGAAAGATTTCACGTTGTTTTCCAAAATGACACTATCACCACCCCCACCACCCCCCCACCAAAAAAAAAAATAAAATCCTTTCTGCAACTAGCAAGTCTCATAGGTCTGATTCTTAGGCTATGTAAGCTAAAGCATGCAATATTAATTGAAAAAATCCAGTTTTGATAAGCATGACTTTTTCTGTTTTTCTGACAGGAAAAGGCATAATTTTATCAGAAATGTTGGCTGATCAGTGCAAGAATAGGGAGATGTAACACTCATCAAAAGAATCTCAGGAAATTAAATGGAGTGCCTGTGTAGAATTCACAGGATGAAAAGCAAACCAGGATGGTATTACACTCTAAATTGCAAGGGATTGTAAGTTTTTTATCATCTATTTTATCTGTCTGAAGATGAGCTCATCAGTAGGGCAAATAAACAAACAAAATTGCTGTATGAATGGATCACATCTCATGGGAAGTACCTGGTAAATGTCAAGAACTGGTCTCATGGCCTCTGATCCAAGAGTTCCTGAGCTGCTGCAGTAGGTTTGTGGCCACAAGCAGCGCAACATATTTTTCCTGTAATAGTGAAGTACGTTTTCATAAATTACTAGCCAGGCAGATGGAGTGTGAGATCACTGTTAATACCATCTTGATTAGGTTGGCAGGGACTTAAAGATATGTCTTTACAGTCCTATCTTCATGTAATCTTTGTAGCTATCTGTAAAGTGAGAGTGTGGTCTCAGTCTACTTTTTGCTCTCCAAATGACAGACATCTTTGGCTCTTGCTTGCAATTTGTTATTTAAGCAGAAAAGGCCAAGGCTGTGGTATTATTTTTGTAGTACTGTTGGAGTTAAACATGGGAATGTTTGCACAGTTCTACTTTGTATGATTCTTGTTTAAAACTTTCTTAGCAACTCTGTAAAGCTAGTTACTTCCATTGTGCAGATACTTTCCCACCAGTGTCCCCTGCCTTCCACTCCTGTGACATTTTTTATATTGCAAAAGTAAAGCTCTTTCCCAGGCATAGTACCATTTCCCCTAGTGTGGCTCCCTGATTCCTTCCAAGATAACTTTTAAGTTCCACACCTAAGCGTTTCTCTTTCTTTGATCTTTTGTCATCTGTGAACTCCATTGGGAATGAGGAGAAGGCTGGAGAGAATGAAGTTATTTTACAGACTGCTAAAAGTTCTTCCAGTGATAAATATGTCTTTAGAGGCTAATAGAGCCTTTCTCATTGAGGAATGTTTTGTCATAGAATGGAGTGTTCAGAAGTCTTTTCCTTGGGGTATTCTGGGAGGAAATGTGGGGGGGAGGCATTTGGAAGTGTGTGTGAGCAGATAGACTCTTGGAGAGGGAGAGGCTGAGGCAGCACACATGTGCCTCAGTCCATTGCCAGCCACCCAAAGAGCAGGGGAACCACAGGGGCCTGAAATGGAGATGAGGGATCTCTCTTCCTTGGAGCACTGAAGATGAAACACAGTTGTGTGAAGGGTATGATAGAGTGGGGCTGGTTGGAGCTGAGCCCTGGGGAAGGACACAGGCTGGCCTTAGATGTCCTGAATGGACTTCACCCCTCTGTGGCCACTACTCTCCCAGCTTTGGGTGCACAGGGAAGAAGGTAGCCATGGGCACCCTGCCCTGCATCTTGGAGCTGCTGCAAGGTTGCAGGAAGAACAAATCAGCCAGATTTGGTGATACTGAATAGTGTGTAGGAATCACTGGCTCCTCTCCTGTGGAGCCAGCTTATTTTATACCTAACAAACCCACCTTCTTTTAAATGGGAGTGTGAGAGCTGTGTATTTGAAGTAGGCTGTTAGTCCCTTCATGCTCATGCCTTGACACTGAGACTCACACAAAGCTCTGCCGTGGTATCTCACCGTGCACTTGAAGATAAATGAAGGCGGTGTAGTTACATGGGTGGGAAGTTCATTGGGAAAACTTAAATCCGGGTGATACTGGTTTGCAGGGGTAAATTGAGAGGTGTGAGCTTTCTGGAATTGTCTGGTTCAAAATCAGTTCAGCTCTTTTCAGGTAGAGAGGAGCAGTTGCAAGTAATCAAACTGCTGTAGCTTGTACAGATACTCTTGATTGACTGAGTCATGGTAACTGAGTGGGTGTGCATTCCTAGCCCACTTCAACTGCAAAATAAAATATGTTAATTTAAATTGCTTTTGCTTAGGCATTTATGCAGTCAGAACCAGTTTAAAAATAATTTTGGATTCAGTTGGTATGACTTCTCTGTACAGGCAAAGGCCTGATAAAAAAGTCCTGTCTTTTAAAACGCCATTATGCTTCTTTGAGAACAAAACTAATACTCTGGGTAACAGGATGTATTTCCCCAATGCCCTCCCACCCCCTCAAAAAAATCCAACCCGGCCTCATGATGCTGTTTTCAACTGGCTCACTGCTGTATAAGTGGAATAAACGCTGCTTTATGTAAACCACTTTGGTCTTTGATTGTCAGCATTATTTGGGAAAGCAGAGTGGGGAAGAATTCTACTTGAGGAAGATTTGTGACTTCACTGATTTAAAAAAACCCCAACTTCTCACATGCTCAGTGAATGTGTAGGTAATCACACAGCACATTTGGGATGAAGTGTCTCTAAGAATTGGCCCTTTGCCTTCATTTTGATCTTTACATGGGGAATAATTGGGAAGAGCTGTATCCCTTCACAGTATCCTTTGAACCTTGGCCAAAAATGATGTCACCTGGAACTTTTTTCCTGTCTTGAAAGATAATGCTTTCTAAGCACTCTGGTACAGCTACCCTTTTTATTATCCTTAAAAATAAAAAGCAATTTATTATAATATTATTACCATGAAAAGGTAACCTTTTATAAACTTTATTTTATTTTTATTTTCTCTGTCTAAATGATTATCAAGAACCTTGGCTATTCTAAATGGAGAATCTGTGCTACTTTCTCCTAGTCTTAACTCTTCAGTGGGCCAGAGACAAGATTTTATTATTTTTAGGATCTAAAATCTTCAAAACAGGAAAATGGAAAGGTTTTGGGGGCATAATGTTAGGATGTAAAGAATTCTGAAGATATTTTTTAAAGAAATGTGTAGGGAAATATGTATGTCTGTTATAAGTGAGATTAATTAATGTATCAAAATACTTCAGCATTAGACACAACTTTGTGTGCAACTCCAGAAATAACTTTTCAATGAGATTTAAGTCCATTTAAAAAAATTTGTTACCATACTGGATCACATGAACCCAGAGTTAAGATATAACTGTACTTATAATTACAGTGTGAGTTTGATTCCAAAGTAATAATAGTAAAATTGAAAAAGTAATGTTAATTCAATATTGAAAACACTAGTTGAGAGAAAAAAATCAATGTACATGTTATATACTCCATTTGCAAATACATCTGTGGAAATTCAAACTCGAATCTATCATGTATAGGAAATATTTCCATCTCTATTGGATGGAGAAATGTTTGGGAGGCTTTAAAATTGCTTTATGAATACTTTCTAGATGGTGTAGTTGGTATTCTGTCCTTTTGACTTAGAAGTTTGTAGCCAGACCTGAAAGTTTTTATGCCAGTGTGATTATACCCAGCTGCTTAAATAAAACTGGAGTGTTTGCATGAAAGACAGAGAAGGACAGATAATTTTACTTTCTTCCATTAAAACAAAGTAAAGCCCAGGCAAAACCCATACAGAAATCTTCTATTTCCATTCTCCCTCTTTGCGTGAAGGGGCAAATGACAAATGTTGTAGTGGCACAAAGACATAGATGCTACCTTGGTACTTTTTGAAGTATTGGAAATAAAAGACTTTGCAGCGTGGTGAACTGCACAAATTTTGATCTTTTACATCTTCAAGGAATATAATTAAGGGTTTTTTGGTCATATTTGTTGTTATATTATCAAAGCACATATAAGTACTTGCCATGAGCCAAGCCCCCCAGAAGTGGGATTTTTACCCATACAGAACAAAAAGTTAGTCCCTGCTCCAAAATACTAAAATTCCAAATATAAAACAAGTGACAGCAGATGGATGCAAACAGATGGGGGGAGTATGAGAAAACTATGAGACAGTATTAGCCTGTAGTACAGGCAGTGGTCTCAGCACATCAACAACTAATCCATTGTCAAGGTTAGATTTTTACTCTCATCTCCCTTCTTTTCTTCCTCCCTCCTTCCCTCCCTCCTGTTTTTAAATGCACAGTGAAGGAAAGTTTTAAGGAGGATTTTAAAGAGAACTAGTATAACAAACAGAGAGAAATTAGAAATGCTTTAGAAAACTGATGATGAAATTGTCACAGTAAAGGGATGGGTGGCATTTTGATACTGAATAAAAAATGATAACAAGGGTGAGAGTAGGCTGTGGGGACAGACAATGTTGAGCAGCTACCTATATTTGATGTGATAGAGCTGGGTAAGTAATGGGAAATGCCCAAAAGAGAGTGATGTGGTCAAGGGAACAATGGACAAAAGCAATCTATTATGAACAGTTTTGGGAATAGCATTTTTAGGGTAAACCTGTATTTGTTTGGATAAAAGAAGAGATATTAAATTGTTCACATAAATCCCTGTGTGACCAAATGTAGGTTTAGGGTGATACTCCCCCTAGATAAGATGTAGTAAGAAGGAACAAAGCCTTTTGGATAGCCTCAGAGAAGCAGATTTCCCTCAGGGAGTGGGTAAAGTGAGAGAATCAAAAGGGGACCAAGCAAAGGGTGTGTGTATGGCTACGCACATATGTTTGTTCCTATGTGTAAAATCCATGGACTTTCATGTGTGTATGAGCAAAAATCTGTGTATTTGCCTCTGTGTTATGGAAATGATCTATTTGTTCTGCTATTTGTCAACTATTTGTCTGACAAAAAGGTCATGAGAGAAGTGTGGATTTGGAGCGCAGAGTAGCAGCAACAGAAAAAGGTATTTGTAAGGAGTGTGTTAATTGATTTTGATATGAAAGAAAAATTAGATTAGCAATTAAATAGGCAAAGGTAGGGACAAAATTGTTTATTTTGTAAAGGGAAGACCAAGAGAAAAATAAGAAATCAAGGTTAAATTATTATGCAAGTAGATAGATACATAGAGACATACAGATCTGTGTAAAGACAACACTCTCCTTGTATGTTAAAAAGTGCAAACATTATAAATAATGCAAGCAGTGGCTTGATACTATTTTTTAAATACAATTTGATAATCACGGGAAGTTATCCTCTGTGCTAAAACTCAGTCTGTATTGTCTGTATTAGAAATAATTTCTCAGATATGCAACCTTCTGTTCATTTTTTAGTACAATTTTTTATGGCTGCTTGAATGTTTAGTATTCCTGTCTAGCCATATCAACACATTCTGCTGAAGTTGAAGCCTTTCATATATGAAATAATAAAATGGTATTAGTTTTCTATTTTTTTAAATGCTGAATGACTGCATTTAGGAAAAGAATGCTGGTGATTATACAGTTAAAGTTATAGAATTCAAACTTTAAACTTTTTAATAAAATCTGAACAGATGATCTGTGCTTTTTTTTTTTTTTTTGGAACTGGCAGGTTTCAGGCCCTCTAATTGGCTTCCCAGCTTTGCAGAGTAATTACAGCTTCAAGCAAACTTTGTCATCTGTGGTTCAGAATGGTGTAAAGTAAACAGAACGTTTTGAAATACAGTTTGTAGTTAGAGTTGCTCAGGAGAGTTTAACTAGCATAACTACTTAATTTAGACAGTAGCAGTTATTTGAAAAAGATAGTCTAGCATTTTAGAATTGTCAGGTTGGTCGTTGATATGAAGACAAAAGTTAACCTCTGGTATGCACCTGACTTTGTTTTGTTTTTTAAAAGGATAATTTCAATAATTGAGAAACATCCATTGCATTTCTTTTTACTGTTCTGATTTAATTTTTTTCCATTTTCGGTATACATCCAAAAATGGCCAAAGGAGAAAAATGCACTTGTTGGAACAGAGTTGTCATTCCCTGTTTTACTGTTTTTGTATTTTGCTGCTTTGAACAAGTGTTCTCCCCCAAGGTATTTCCTCCCCTCTAATATTAAAGGAAAAGTTCTCATGACCGAGGTTTCATCCCAGGAAGACAGAAAGCTTTAGGAATAAAATGTGTAATTCCAAGTTGTAGATGGCTAGCATACAAGAACACAAAGTTGAGTCTGTCTGTTTACTGGCTTACTCATCTTTTTGAATGATAATTTAGACTTCCAACTGTTTTGAGTTGAGATTCAGTCCTTTAATTACATATGTTTATGTATAGTAGCAAACTTGAAGACATTATGGTAGAATGTTCTCTCCTCTTGGTAATGACCCAACTATCACTCGAGCATTCGGAGCCAGCTCTCAGTAGCCAGTTTCACTCTTTCTTCTGTGCTTTTGTATTTTCCAAACTATTCACTCAGTCTTAAACTACTATGCTTTTTCCACTAATTAGTAGAAAAATATTTTGATAATTAGCAGTAACTGTGTATTGCAGCACTTATTCATCTTAATAGATTTCTTTCCTCTAGTAGTAGGTGAAAGATTATTCACAGATGATTTTTTATTCATGTTGCAGTCAGGGCAGGAATAGTGTTCAGCCCATACATTTGTGTACAGCAGCACGTGAGGCATGTGGGGCTACTAAATATCAGCAGGCTGAAGTTATTTTTACCTACTTGAGAAGAATGGGTAGCACACCTCTTTTGGGAATACACTGGTCCTCCACTTCTTTCTGAAACCCTTTTTGCTTCATAAGGGATGGATAGGAATGTATTCAATTTTAACCTTCTACGAGGAAATCAAATCTTTAGCCACTTGTAACGGAATATTACCAACACTAATTAAGTTTTCCTAAATTTTATTTTCCAATAATTCCTCCAGTGATAGTGCAGTGGCATTCTTGGGGGCTATTTGTCTGGAGGTTTTTTATTTTTCAGTACCATTTTCAATTCTTAAGGTTTTTTAGTACCTTTCATTGATTTAATTAATCATCTGTAATGAAAAATCAGAATTTTTTTTTTGTAAAAATGTTTTATTATTATTTATAATGTTAATAATTATTTTGTTCTTGTTAATAATGTGCATAATCACTTTGAGGGTTGACTTAAAAAATGTAATATAAGTAGTATATTAGATACAGATTTACTTGAAGTACATACCAATGTATATATTTATTACCTTCTATAGTATATTATATATACTATATGTCTATTGTATAATATATATTATAAACTGTATATAATATACTATAACTATAATATATAACTATATATTACATATACTATACTATATATATTTTATACATATATAAGTGGGGACCATATTATACATAGCATTTGGTCATAAGCAGATGTAATTCTATTAGTTCCATTTTTTTCATACATGAGTTGGAAAACTTAAATAACGCAATTTAAATGTATGCATATTTGTCTATATTGACAAAGAGAAAATAAATGGTGGAATTCAAAATCTTCAGTTCCATCAGAGGCATTGGAGAGGATGTGCTTTTTGATTGGTACAGATTTTTATGCAGGTTTGTCTCTGCACCTTTTTTCCTTCAGACTGTCCTAACACAGTCAGCTCATGTTTCTCCCTGGCAGCTTTTCCCACCTTCCTTTCTCTAAACTAGGTACTCCAGTTTGGCTATATTCTAGCTATCCCCATACTTTTCTTTCTCATATAGATTCCAGTCTTTTTCTTGTCCTGTTACCACTTTCCTCCCTTTATTCCCTCATCTTTTGTTCATAACAGCTCTCCTGTAAATAGCTTGCTGTATGCCATCTTTCTCCATTGGATTTTGCCTCAGTGAAGTGCATTCTTTGTCATACTGTCTGAAGAAGAGGGTAAGGCATTATGAATATAAGTGAAATGCTTTCAATTTAGCATGTGGAGAGGCAGTAGATAGCTGTAGTCTCTGGATTATACTCAATGCCTAGACTTTTCAATGATTTTATGCCTTAGTAATTGTTACTGTAATTTTTTACCCTCCTCCCACTGCACTCTTATCCCTCCCACATGTAGTGTGGCCAGATGCCTTTCATTTTCACAGGAATACTAAAAGGATATCAAAGGTCTTGATTTGCCAAGTTTTAAGTCTCTTCTCCAAAAGCAGCATTTTCCAGCAGTGTGCAGCTTTAGGCAGACACCCAGTAAAGAAAATTTCAGCCTACATGATTGAAGTGTGATAGGATTAAAGATGAGAGGATGGTTTTGTCAGGAGTAAGATGATATAATCTTAGAGCAGACAATGCTTCTAGTCTCTTCTGCTAGGAAGGTAGCCCCACATGTTCCTTGGAAATTCAGCTGAGGGAGTTAAAAAAAAGCCTGTTAACCTTCCCTTCACTGTCACTGTGATTGTAGCTGGACTTCAACCATACCCCTGGGGATGGGGGTTTCTTTGATGTCATGGATAATTGCACTGGGCTACAACCCTGGTTAGGTACCCTAAGCAGCTCTACTCTTATCATGCCTCTATCTGCCTTGTTTCCCTTCCAACTTTTGTGTTAAACTCCCTCTTCCTGTGTCAATCCTGCTGTAGATCTTTCTTCTCCGTGTTGAGGATGGTTCTCATTTCATCCAAGACCTAGCAGAGCGTGTGTAAGCAATGAGGGTGAACTACTGTTTCTCATTTTTAATGAAATGTTTGTTAAATGGAATGTCATCTCTGTTCCTGACAGTGAGCAATCTGACTTACATAATAATTTATAGATGTATGGTGAATATATAGATTTGTTCATCAAGGAATACACATGTGCACAGGACAATATTCACTCCTTTTGTTTCTCATACCTATGTCTGTGAAGCTTCTGAGGTGTTCTGCTAAGCTGCAGAAAAAAATACCATTGCTAGACATATCCACTTCCACACTTCTTTGTTTTTTCAAATAAAAAAATTGCAGTGGATGATAGTTGAGGTTTCAGGATCCTGAATTTGTCAAGAAAAAATATGTCAAGCCAAAATAATTTATTTCTGTGAAAGGAAAGCATGCCTTGTTAAGTGGTACATGTCATATGACTTCTGCAAAGCGTTGACATTAACTGGAATAAAGAATAGTAAGCTGCATAAGTAAAAGGTGTGGGTCAACTGGTAGGTGGTAACTATATCAAAAAGAAGTTACAGCAGATTGTAGGTGAACAGGAATTCATTTACCATATCATTATTGATTGATTTGTGAACCTGATGAATCATTTTAGATCACACACACACACATTTGATCTGGATCGGCTTTGAACAAGTGATAATATTCCAGACATGAGATGTGATGGTTTGTGTCTACGCTGTGGTAGCTGCAGGAAAACGAGTAACACTTTTGACAGAGTAACCTCAGCTTCTCAAAAATGTTTAAATGTATTTGCATGAATAAGGAGTTTTAGATTGTCAGAGTTTTGCAGCTGTAATGTTTGGTGCAGCATCGTAGAACTAATACACAGCAATGCTGAACCATTGCCTGAATCACCAGTGTGGTCCTGCCACAGAGTAATGGGTGGTCTGAAATATGTCTGGAGTTGTGGGATAAAGGAAGATCTTGGATCTGAAAGCACAGCTGGTGAGGGACACATGGATTGAACTGACTTAAGACTGAAAAGAGATAAAGCAGTGTTCAAATGTCTAAAAGGGATGGCTGCTGGAAAGATGAAGTAATTTAGTCAACAGGGCAAGAAACAGTATGCTGAAATTATAGGAAGAGTTGTATTAAATCCTAGGAAAAATCTTACAGCAATAAAAATAGTTAATTTATTTATAGTAGGATAGAATAGTTTGCTCACAAGCATTTTGAAATTAGTACTTTTTGGGGATTTTAGAAAGGGTGTAGAGAAATACTTACAAGAAATAGCATAGGTAGATCTGATTCTACCCTAGGGCACAAAGAGAATTAGATGATTTCCTGGGGCAGCCCTACTGGTGGTGTGTGTGGGGTTGTTCTATATTTAATAATCAGACTGATTTAAACATCTGAATTTTCTTAGGCTATTTTATAATAAACCTTACCCTGAAGTGACAGTACTATCAGTAATTGTGACATGGTTACCACTGAAGGGAAAATGTCATATTCCTCCTGCTGGGTGCAGATGGAAAAATATGCCAGTGGCTACTGCTGTTTCCTTGGCATGCTATAGCAATCCAGGATCTAATATTCTACTTAGCCTCATAACACAGACCGAGTTAACAAATGGAGATGGCATTTTTATATGGACAATGATACAAATTCCATCAATTCCTCTGACTGCTTTCTTCACCTGCTTTATTGTTACCTATTACCTTTTGTTCAAACCTGTGGTTGTATTGCTGTTCTGTATTTCCTTGTGTGCTGGATTGATTCTGGATGAGGATATATAAGCTGAATGAATTTCATCTAAGTGGTTTTGTTTGCTTTTCACCTGTTAACTGGCAATATATAAAAAAGGCAATGTCATGTATTTGTCTAGAATGTCAGCTAATGAAAACAGAGCGACCAAAGCCGAACACATTCATTATCAGATGTCTTCAGTGGACCACGGTCATAGAGAGGACGTTCCATGTAGACACTCCAGAGGAACGGTGAGGTTTTTTTTCTTGTTTCCCTTTTCACAATCCTTGTGCCTCAGCAGAGTCTCTGCTGGGCCTGCACAGCAATCAGCACTTGGAACTGTGACATTCTGAGCAGTTAGTTAAAGATTTTTAAGTCAGCTTCTGTAAAATATTATCTGAGCTCATAACTAGAGTAAGAAGAGTTGCCTGCGAGTAGGTGGGATGAGTGTGTTCAAATAAGCCAAAACTATGTCATGATATGTCTCTGAAGTGTTAAATTTTGAACATCCAAAGCCTAGATTGAAATATTTCCAGCCTTGCTGTCTTACTCCTCCTAATGTGCTTCTTTCTTTTGGCACAGAAAGCAGCATGCTTATTATAATTTATTTTGTGTTGGCTTATTAGTTTTTCTTGTTTCGGTAAACATTCATAAACGCTTAAGAATTAACTTTTTAATGCACCAAAAAGTTTTTTTAATGAATGGAGGAGATATGGGATAATGCACTCAAATTTTCTATACTCTGTCTACTATTAGATGCACTGAATCTTCCTGCTGTGGACATCTGTCCTTTTGAGACCAGTACTATGATCTGGCTATCATTTTTTGTATCAGTAAATAACCAACAGCTTTGCTTTTTCTGTTATTTCACTTAGAGGTTTTTTTATTCTACCTTGGTACCATGTCTCCACCCTGTCATTTTTTTTGTGCAGTGTAGTAGCTCACTCTGCATTCAGTAGTAAATACCACCAAAATATCCCATATTCCTTTCTGGCTGAGCAAGAGGCAGCAGGTAGCGTGCTTGGTGTGGGGCTGTGACCTGTTCAAGGGCTGCTTGGTGTGTCTGTGCTGCTCTGCTGGCCCTGCTTGTCCCTCCACAGGAACCATCATCTGGGCCTGTCCCTCAGTGCAGCCACGGGTTTTTAGGATGCTTGTAGGAATTTAGTATCTTGGAATGCCTTTTTTGAGGGAAATTTGTGAAAAAGCCTGTAAGTAGAGTTTTAAAAGGAGAGAGACAAAGACTTGAACATATGATATGGTTTAATAAATCTTTTTTTTTTTTCCTCTGAAAATGTCTTGAAGGGAGGGGGAATACCAAAACCCCTCTTAAAATAGTAAGTTATTATTATGAGATACTACTCCATAAGAAGTGACATCTGTGCTCATGGATGTATTATACCTGGAACAAGTGTTTTCAAGTTTCCACTAATACTTAGAGAATCAGAAGCTGCTAATTCTTGAAGTTACTCATATAGTGATCCTTTCTGGTCAACTTCACCCCATTTAAGAAAATGCAAGAATTGGAAGGAAATTGAAGTGATTGATTTAATATGAGTCTTCTGCTGTGTAACATAAGAACATTGAACATTGAAGCAATGTAGCATGTGAAAAACTTTATGAACTATGCAATACATTTTTTGAGTTTCTGATAGAGGTGTTGGCTTGTTCATGATAGGGAAGAATGGACAGAAGCAATCCAGGCTGTAGCAGACAGACTTCAGAGGCAAGAAGAGGAGAGGATGAACTGTAGTCCAACTTCTCAGATAGACAATATAGGAGAAGAAGAGATGGATGCTTCAACAACCCATCATAAAAGAAAGGTAATGACCTTAAAAAATAACTTTTGAGAATGGTCTAGTCAGGTAAACCAATATTCAGGGAATAGTATTTCAGCAGAAATTTCAGCGTAATATAAGATCAAAGTACTTATTTATTTCAATAAAGCTGAACTGCTCTAGTTTTGTTTATTGGTTAAGGTGATACGGCACTTCTGAAAAACAAAGTTCAGCCATTCAGGCACATGCTAACATTCTTCTTATTGTTTGACTATTTTTTCATCCTTTTGTTTGTTTGCTATTTTAGAAAGTATGGTAATAAAATATTTTCTTTAGACAAGTACTTTTGCCTCTTTTCTCATGCAAATAATACCCAGTACAAATTAGGTGATTTGCATGAGAAAGGCTAGCAGGATCTGGCTTTTAATGACCTTGGGTTTTGCTAACTTGGGAAATAACTTTGCTTTAGTTTTCAATGAATTAAAGAAAACAGCATTTCATTTTTCTGTGGTCCTTTACAGCTTTTGGTCTGAGTAGGAACACGTACATTGCTGCCTATAACATACTTGTGGTTGCATCTCCAGAGTCAGCAGGTTAAACACACAGCCAAGAGCATGTTTTAAAGATCTGATGCCACTCAAAGTTTGCTCATGTGTCTCCTCAAACTCATGTCCCTTATTTGCTATACAGAGTTGACATGACTCAAGAAATTCACTGAAATTGCATGAAAAAATAATAACCAGTTTACATAGGACTGACTTTATTTTTCTAGCTAGAAGTAAAACCTGTAGAAAACTAAGTATAAGTCTGGTAACAGAGCAAAACAGTCTTATAGCTCACGTAACTGAATGCCTTTGAGTGATGAACAATACAAGAAATGGTGAACATTTCTCTATTTACTAATAGAGTGTGTTTTGTTTGTTGTGATACATGAAGCAAGAACCATAGAAAAGTCAGGGCTGAGAGCTATACCCTTCAGAATATAAAAAAGATGCCATAGGTAACTTTAGTTCTAGCATGTCCTAATTTTTAAGAACTTGAGTTTGCTGTCCGAACAGAGTTCTTTTTATGCAGTTACATTGTATACAAATTTCTAACCTTTGTCTACTATAGAAAAAGTTAAAATCAATTATATAGAGCTGTAACAATGCTCTGAATATATATTGTCAGGCTGACTGTAAACCTTTAGCCTGATGGCATGGATATTTAATGACTGTGCTCCAGGGTAAAATATAAGTGGCAGTGAGACAGAGGCAGTGTTTAAGATGTGTCAGCCTTGTGAAAGGCAGTGTGATTATGTGGAAGGGATTTGGGGCTGCTCTGTTAAAGATCTGAGCAGTGTTCCAAGCCTGTGTATCCTCTTAGTGGAGTACAAAACCACTGCGTAACAACACTTGTTTTCCAGGTGTCAAAATTAATGCTGTCTGAAACAAGGAGTTTATCTGGAATGTGCTCTCCTTGTCCACAGTGCAGTGTGTTTTCCCATTCAGCAAAAGGGGTTGTGGGAACAGGGGTAGGAGGATCAGTTTTGTTTCTGTCTTGCCACTTGTGCTTTAAGAAATGCTGCAATAATATGCTGGGACAGTGTATGGGCAGGGCTACGGAAAATTTAATGGCTTTGGCAACCAAAAGCAAATATTTAATGGCTTTGGCAGCAAAAAGCAAACTATAGAACAAAGGTGAAATGAAGAATGTTGATGTTCAACATCTAATAACAGAGCAAAATAGCAGAACTAGGAAAAAAAGATAAATAAAAAGGTAATAAAGTAAAAAAAAAAAAAAAAGAAAAAAAAAGAAAATAGAAATAATAGAGCCAAAACTCAGAATCCCACAGCAGATTTCTATCTGTTGGAAGATGTTAGTGAAAGATGCTCAGAAGTTTTTGAAATAAAAAATGTGAAGTGACCACTATGACAGGGAATTGCCAATGCCTCCAACTTCATTGGACTGTGAAAAATGGGTTTTTTAAAAACTGTTTCTCTTTTGTAGAAATGTCTCTGAAAAGCTGTTGTTTAATCTTTCGTAGTTGTTAATGTAATCAGAACCATTTCAGTTATAATGAATTAATGCATTTTTATTGATTTTTTTTTTTGTATTGGATTTCTTTCCTTTCAGGGATTTTTACACAATGTGTCCTTTTTTGACAAAGGCTTGTTTTGTCACCTGATTTTACATCTAAGCCCAGTGAATTTTGCTTGTGCATGCACCAGATGGTATACATATGAGTAGAAGAGCATAATCAGATTAAGAGACAAGACAGAGAGGAGTTGGGCCTGTTCTTCTCTGAAAAGGTAGCGAAAAGAAAACAGCCTTTAGGATGTGAAACTTGATTTGAATAAACATGACAGCTACATCCCTGCTTAGATTAGCTGGAAGAACCACAAGCACCTCTCGTTTTCCCCAATTTTTTAAAATGGTGTCAATGTGCAATTCAAGTTTTACACATCACTAAAATTTGTAATACTCAAAATTCTTAGCCAACTACTTTTACTTATTGCTGTACTATTACTTCTTTGTAGAGTTTTTCTCTGAGGAAATCAGATAAAAAATTCACATGGTCTAATGTGGATGTGCACAATTGTGCATATCAGAAATTTAAAAAAAAATTTAGTTTCTTTGGAAGGCATTTTCAACACCTACATTAGGGTGTATTTTGGTGAGCAGATCATCCATAGGGGATGATGTGTTTAGATGGTCAACAGATATTTCCTTAGGGGAGTAAAAAGGTTTTATAGAATGCTGAACATCGTGTTTTTTTGGTTAGTGCAGTTTCCTGTGGCTTCATTGCTTTTTCTTTGTTTACAAATTTGATTTGCAGGATGCAGGATGAATAAAGAACAGATTTTTCAGAGAAAGCCTAAAAGTAATGTAATGAAGAAAATATTCAAAACTTGGAGTACATTAGGAATGAAAAACTAGGGAAAATCATGAAAGAGAAAGAATCCAATCTTATGGGAGCCTCCAAAGTTACCATCTTCCTTCAGGTTTAGGAAGTATTTCCATTTTTCCACCAGTTTTCAGTACACCCCTAGCTATGGCATCTGTGTTTTTATCTCCCAAGGTCTTGTGTTCTTTGGCAGACTTTTTGAGTTACCCTGCACTGCGTATCATCTCTAAGCCTTCTGCTAAGCTTCTAAGGAATGAGAGCATCAGGAGACTTTATTCTTAGAACTAACACTACAGCCATAATGTGCTGTTAAGCCATGGCTCAAAATCTTGCAAACCTATTACCTTTTTCTTATAAATATACATATATTTTTAACTTGTTTTCACTGAGCTTGCATCTAGATTCATGACTGCTTTGCTGAACATTATGTAAGCAAATTTTGGGCAAATCAGTCTTTCAGTTTGACTTGCTGCCCTTAGTGTCAAATCCATGTCTGTGATCAGTTGAGCCAGGATCCTCCTTCTGTGTATGGGCAAAGGGCAGTTTTTCTGACCTGGTTTAATTCAGACTCTGATGGTCACTCTCTAAGTCCAATGTCTTAGAGAAAATCAGAAGTGTTGGAGAAGTTACTCCTCTAAGGTTGCATGTGATCTCATAAATTTGTGACTGGTAAAGGGATAGATTGTTACAGTCACTCAACTCACAGTCACTCAGTCACAGCTCAGTATTTTTTATCAATAAAGCTGTCAGCCATTGTTTGTCAGGGAGCACAATAGCTCATGACTGAAGGATTCTGCCCTGAATTACTCTTCTTCTACTTGAATTGTGTTTTGAATGCATTTTTAATTTTTCATGTTTTTTTGTCAATATTCACTGCTTTTGCTCAAAGGCAATTGTTTTCTGCTTGATGGTTGTCACAGAGCCATGGAGCAGGTAACCTGACTTCCCAAAGTACTGAACTGAAAGTGATCATTGAGAAGTCTTACCTTTAGTTGATTGAAAACGAGGAGCCACACAATGTTGTGATCACAGCTTCGCATACTACATCATGCACTGCAGGTTATCACACATTAGAGTAGGTTTTGGAAAAACTGACTCTTCAAAGATTTGTCTGTAGTAATAAACTTTAACTTTACATTCAGTTGTGTAAAATGAGTTTGCTTTAGGTAAAAATTATACTGAGCCTTTGAAATCTCTGTTACTCATATTTCTTGCTGGGATAAATGCAGTTTTGTTCCTCCCGATGTGAGGTGGTTTGAGAAGCAAAGCAAGATCTGTTACTGCAAAATGTTTGTGTGAGCATCAAGGTTAGTTGGCTTAGAAGCTACCAATCAACAGTTAGATGGGAAAAAGATTTAATTCCTATTGATGCAGCTAGAATTGATATATGGGAAGCACCCTCTTCTTAATGAAGCTTTGAAACACCCAGGTATCCAGGTGTTAAATGCAGTGTTGAAGACCTTTTGCAGCTTTGAAGTTGCAGGTTGAACACTTAAAAGCTGAGGAATTGTGCATTGATGTGGTTGATGGAACTTCAGCCTTGTATGTGAGCACATTGCAAACTGACTCTGAGTGAACAACTGCATAAATTGCTTTCAGAGTTTGTCAACAGCAAATTCAGATCCACAGTAATAGTATCATGCACTTGAGCTTAAAGGAATAAATAATTTCAGAAGGTGATTTTGCCCTTTTTTCTCTCACCTAAGTGAATATATTTTGCTGCTGCTATTTGCAGTCACACACCAGGGATATGCCCAATGCCTCTACACCTGGAATGTGTGTGAAATATGTAGGCAGTGTTAAGAGGTATTTCTGGTAGAGATAAGGAAAGTACTAATTCTCTTGTGGAAACTACAAGTAGAATTTTATCCAGAAGAGCAGTATTCAACACAACTGCCTGAGGCCATGACTAGAGATAAAAAGAGGCACTGAGAAGATGAAAGATAAGGGATGATCTTTTTCACTCACAAAGCAGGATTAAGTACGTTTAACTTTGCAATACTGAGACTCAGAGTATAATTACTCTTTAAAAATGTTTTGAGGTATGCTTTTCTCAAAGGAAGAAAGGTCATTGATGCTGCAGGCCAGTCCTATAACAAGAATAGGTGAGGGTATTTCTTTTCAGAATTTGTAGCTGCTTTTCTCCAGTTGCAAAACTCAAAACAAAATGGTTTTGTGGTGCTGCAACCAAGCCACTAACACAGCTGAATGAAAGATGTGCTGTAGAAGCACCCAGTGATTGGCCAAGTAAATTCTGCTGTCAATTCAAGGCAGCCCTGTGCAGTCACTGTGTTCTCAGTATTGTTCTCTTTTTTCTATACATCCTCATCTTTGCATCTGCATTGACCATGGAGCTGATGCTTCTGAACTGGCTGTGAAATGAACTTGCAAAAGTAAGAGGATTATTGACTAAAACTTTGGACTCCAGAAAGTGGCTATACTGCTTTGGGATCTGAGATCATCTGGTCATACTCTTACCATGTGTGGCATGCCAGCTGAGCTGATAAACCTACGAGACTCGATTTGTCTGTGGATGGAACCAGCTCTTGGATGTACTGTGTTTAACCTGCAAAACTAGGGCAGTAAGAGTCACAGGAAAGATGAAAACTTGCCACCTCCTTCTTTCCAGAGCCAGATTGATTAATGTAAATACCGTATAATTGTAATCTCTATTGAAGTTTTAAAAAGTCTAATTCTAATGAAAAGGCTGCTGTAAAGTCTTACAGGTACAACATTTCAGTTAGGATTGTCTATGTTTCAAAAAAGCCATCAGTGCAGTGGTTGGTGTTATGCAAAACCTACTGATACACCATGTTTGTGTGTCCCTGGTAATGCAGGAGTTCATGAACTTTCTTAAAGTGGTGCACTCTTGAAACGCTGCTTTAGGCTAAGGCCTTGTCCTGTGTGTGCTTTATAAAAATAAAAGTGTTTGCAGTACTTGGCTTTTGAGCATTATATTAATACTACTGAATGATTTATCCTGCTGATTTAATGACAGCAGCTAGCTGCCTTCTTTGCCTTGGTGAAGAGTAGCAAGAGCAGTGTTCTCTGGGTACTCAGCCCCTCCCCAAACTGGAATACAGGGAGGGGAAGCAGAATGAAACCCCCATAATCCAGGGGGAAAGGTTCAGTGATCTGATCAATGCTCTAGTGTATCCAGAGAGGGGCAATGGAGATGGTGAAGTGTCCAGGGCAAAGTCTTATGAGGAGCAGCTGAGGGAGCTGGGCGTGCTTAGCCTTGAGAAAGAGGGGACCTTACTGTTCTCCACAACTGCCTGAAGGGAGGGTATAGCAAGAGGAGGCGGATTGTTGTCTTTCCCCAAGTAAGAAGAATGAAAGAAAGTGCCTCAAGTTGCTTCAGGAGAGGTTTAGAGTGGATATTAGGAAAAATTTCTTCATTGAAAGAGTTGTCAAGCATTGAAACAGGCTGCCCAGGGAAGTGGCAGAGTCACTATCCCTGTAGCTATTTAAAAGACATGTAGATGTGGCCTTTAGGGACCTGTTAGGTGGCAGACTTGGTAGTGTTTGGTTAACAGCAAAACTGGATGATCTTAAGGGTCTTTCTTAACCTAAACAATTCTGTGATTACAAACTTTATCACAGAATTGGGCCTATTTTTGTAAACTGTTTTTATTCTATCGGTAACAGGGTTTGGTTATGTATTGGAACTGGATAACCTAAGTCTTGCTAATCCTTGTTCTTTGTTCCTTATAGACAATGAATGATTTTGATTACTTAAAACTACTGGGCAAAGGCACGTTTGGCAAAGTTATCCTGGTCCGAGAGAAGGCTAGTGGCAAATACTATGCTATGAAGATTTTGAAAAAAGAAGTAATCATTGCAAAGGTAAGAAAGTTTCTATTTTTACTATTGAGTCATTTTCAAGAATGGAATAATCACTATTTAATACATAAGGTGTATTGATTTTTGAGACTAAACTTAGTTTGATAGAAGTATGTGTGTATCTTCAGAAAACAAGAATGCAAAAAAAACCGTATAACCATTTTGCATGCCTTTTCCCTATTTTATAATCTAGAATGTGCTAAAACACTGAGAGCCTTTACTGGGCAGCAAGATAGTGCAATCTGAGTTTATACAACAAAAAGTGCATTGTGAGGCATATTGGATACTTCATTTTTTTTCTAAGTCAGTTGCAGGTTTATTCAGATAAACACATTAATTGAATGGGCCTGTGCTCTGTTTCTGCTGTGTTGTATAAGATTGCTATGCATGGGACTAACAATTCAATTTTTTCAGTTTTTGAGAAATAGGAAAAGTCTGAAGCTGATGGCCGAAGTTGTGGTTTAAACTGGCATTGTCCAATCACTTAAACTTGTTTACTGTCACTGGCTCTTGTGCATGGTCATAATGTCACTTAAGCTAAAATTTAGATCATATACTCTGAGCTTTATTTCTAGCAATTCTGAATTTTTGAATCCCACTTCCACAGAAGTTGAAAGCAAGAAACCTACATACATGTATCAAAATGAGACAGAATTAAGAAGAATCCCAATTATTTAATGAGAATATTTCGAGGAATGTGGGTCTGACTGATATTTTTGAATGCTTGAAGCTAACAATATCAGTATCCATAAAAACTGAATGTGAATGGGTAAACACTATTTTATATATATTAAATATTAAAATAACCTTCAGAATTGTATGGTTTTCCTATGACCTATGAAAACAGGGCTTACAAGTGTTTTGCAGTTGATGTTCATTGTCTGTCACGCTCTTTCTAATAGCTTTAGAATGTGTAGATCAGTTGCAATTAAATTTGGCAGAGGAGTGAAGATCTCAAAGACAATTATATTTCCTTGAGTGTCATTATAACTAGCCCTGTTACAGAGGGAGAGACTTAAATTTATGTCTTCAGCAGTGAAGAGGCTGACCTATGAGTTCTGTGTGCCCTCAGCAGCTGTCTTGTGTGCAGTGGCAGCCTGGTCAGGATGTGCATGGTTTGGGCTAACGGCAGCAAAGAGTGCCCTTTTCTTCTTCATAGTCAGGAGATACAGGAAGAACAGAGGGCATTGCTGCTGCCCTCCCCTGATTCTGCATGGGAAGGAGCCCTCAGTGGCCCTCCTTGTAAGACCTGGCAGCAATCTTTGTGGTTTGCCCTGTGGGGCTTCAGAGCCTGTCTGGTTGCTGCATGTTGAGCCTCTGTCTCCAGCCTGACATCCTTGACCAATGTTCTGGTCACCCCTGGCATCTGGGGATCCACAGGAGATCTTGTGAACTCCTGTTCTGCAGCTGCTGGCTTGTATCCTTCCAGCCTTCAGAACATTTCAACTTGTTTCTTTGTACCAATACCAAACAGATTTTTAAATTTTAGGAGTTTTCTAATTACTTTGTTGTCTGCAACAATGTCACTGACTTATTAGAATTGATTAAAGCTGATTATTGGGAAACTTTGTCTAAGGTGAGCAAAAAAATCTTGTTCATAGAAGTATGTATAAAGGTAGAGAAATTTTGAAGAAATAAGATTGAATTTTAATTTAGCCCAGTCAGGCTGTGAACATGCTATGGGGATTTATCAATAGCATTTAGCTCTGAAGATCAGTGCTAAGGGTCGGGTCACTAGGTAAAATAAATCTGCAGTCCCAATTCAGCATGTAAATGATATAATATACACTCTAGAATCACAGAAAGGCTTTGGTTGGAAGGCAACTAAAAGATCATCTTGTTCCAACCCCCCTGCTGTGGGCAGGGACACATTCCACTATTCCAGGTTCCTGAAAGCCCCATCCAACCTGGCCTTGAACACTTCCAGGGATGGGACATGCACAGTTGCTCTGGGCAACCTGTTCCCAGTGTCTGACCACTCTCTCAGTAAAGAATTTCTCCTTGGCATTTAATCTAAATCTCTCTCCTTTTTAGTTTTAGACTAAAGTTTTAGGCTTCTTGTCCTATTGCTACCTGCCTGTGCAAAAAGTAGCCCTATAAAAGCCCTAAGCACAGTATGAAGCAGAAAAGGGGTGCATTGACAGCTGTATAGCATCTGCCCAGTTCAGGCTAAATCTGTTTATCCTGTTTACATGACAGATTAAGGCTACACTTACAAGGAAATTACTACCAATATTACAAACTCCTGAAGCAATTCCAGAAAAACTGGCCATTGCCAGCTTTTTGTGCCATATAGCTGGTGAACCACAGAGGTTTAAAAATAAATAAATAATTAAATGAACCTTTTGTGCTTGCTTTTCTCCTTGAAGTGTGGTTTTTAGTTTTAGTGTTTCCCCCTGTATATTGTTATAGTGTACTCAATATTGCACTGCTATTCAGCTAAATGGCATCACAATCTATTACCACTGACTCTGTTGTTGTTGTTCAACTTCCTATTTTGACAATTTTTAAAGTCTAATTTAAAACTCCTGACATCTGTGTTTACTTTCCAGTTTAATAATACCTTATCTTCTGAGCATAGTCTGATAAACATGCGTGTAGTACAATAATGTTATATTGGTATTATTTGTGGCAATATTAACGTGTACTCTGACTAAATATATTTACTTCTGTAGGTTTACAGTAGAAGTTTGAGTCACACCAGGGTAGTCTTTAGTTCAGTGTAACACAAAGCTTGGCGGTCGCTTAGCGCTACAGAAAATGGCTGCACCCTCCCAGTGGCTCCTGGGCCTTTCAGGCCTGGCCCCTGGCAGCCTGGGGAGGGGGATCCACAGCATGTGTTACATGCAGAATTGTACAAAATTCTGTGTATTCCCTTGGTGGGGGGTCAATTATGTGCTTTTTCTCCCTAGCCCTCAGGAGCTGCTGGTGTTGTAGCTCAGGGCGAGCTCTGCCCCCGTGCTGGTCCCCTCACCCTGCTCAGCTCTGCTCTCTGCACAGCTGGTGCTGTGACAGCCGTGCCCCCATGCCCCCGTGCCCCTGGGGCCTCACTGGCACCCCCAGGCTCCTTCTTTGCCCCTGCATGGTGCCCACCCCAGGGCTGGCCCGTGGAGCGAGCAGGGAACAAACATGGATGAGCTTGCCAGGAAGCAAACATCCACAGCAACTGCCCAGTTTCCTTCTCTCTGATACAGAGCTCATTTTGATCTGTCCTGTTCAGGCACACAGACAGGAGAGTGCCACTGTCTCTCCCCAAAGTGCCTCTTTTCCAAATTGTGGCTGGAAATGAGTTGGGGGTTGTGTGGACATCTCCCATTCCCAAGGATGGGGCCAAAGTCCTTAGGGATGCTCATCCTGGTCAGAGCAGCACTGCTCACCACTGGGCTCCTGAGGACAGCTTGGGTGGATAACAACAAAACCAACCCCAAACCAAGTGGAAGTTTAAAACCAGCAAACCTGACTTGACTTAACACTTGGTGGGATGAGACTGGGTTTTATATTTGCCTGTCAGTTACTCGGTGTGTACATGTCTCGCACATTGGTTTAGTCTCTCTGCAGATACATTGTTCAGGTGATTCATACCAGAGCTGTGAAGTTGTGATGACTGTGTTTTTAAGCTATCAAATCCAATATTATAATTTCTTTCTTCTCTGAATTGAGTGTAAAGATTTCATTTTAAAACAAGAAAATGAGAAAACCAATTAAAATATGTTGTCAGATTTTTGTGAAATATTTCCTCAAAAATGTGAAGATTCATTAATTTTTCAAAACTGTACTGTAACCTTCCCTTCCCTTCCCTTCCCTTCCCTTCCCTTCCCTTCCCTTCCCTTCCCTTCCCTTCCCTTCCCTTCCCTTCCCTTCCCTTCCCTTCCCTTCCCTTCCCTTCCCTTCCCTTCCCTTCCCTTCCCTTCCCTTCCCTTCCCTTCCCTTCCCTTCCCTTCCCTTCCCTTCCCTTCCCTTCCCTTCCCTTCCCTTCCCTTCCCTTCCCTTCCCTTCCCTTCCCTTCCCTTCCCTTCCCTTCCCTTCCCTTCCCTTCCCTCCCTTCTGCTGACTTTTTCCTTATAATTAATTCAATAACATTTTTATATCTTAATCCAGACCTACTTCTTCTCCTCTTTATTTCACAGGATGAAGTGGCTCACACTCTTACAGAAAGCAGAGTATTGAAAAACACCAGACACCCTTTTTTAACAGTAAGTATTAGGAACCAGTTTGAAGTACATTAGCAGGTAATATTTAGCATCCATTATGAACATATTTTAGTAATTTTGAATTTTTTCTCATGATGATTTGTAAACAATCAGTAGCTATCTGGTGCTATTGATATCCTTTATCAGGATACCAAGAATTAATTAAGAATTCAGAAATAAAATTTCTAGTAAATTTGTAAAGCTTTACTGTACTGAAAATAAATTTAATTGTAGAAATGTGTAACCATTGTGCAATTGTTTGTAGTTTTTGTATACAAACACTTTAAAAATAAAAGTTATTAATTTCACAGAAGTGCAAGTATTTTTTACTAAGAAAATTTAATTGAAAAATCAGTAAAACAATAAAAATAGCTATTTTATTTGTTCAAAACAAGTAACTTATAGAGCCAAAAAACTCTAATCCTACTACCTTTGTCTTCATATGGTTAATATTTAATAGAAGGGAAAGACAGAAAAGATAAAAATGTTTCAAAAGAAACTCATGAAAAGTGACAATTAATTGATTTAACTTTACAGGTGACTTTCTTCTGTAGAAGCAATTCTAATTCCTCTTGCTTGAGAATATATTAAAAAATACTTCCCTATATTTCAACATATAATGAACATGCTTTTTGAGCCAGGGATTTTTTTTTTTGGAATAAAATTTCAAAGTATAGCATGGAAGCTTTCCTATTTAAAAAAACTTAACTTTTTTTGGAAAGCAGAGGATTGCATTTACATTGGCAGGTCAAAATATCCTTGGAAATTCAGTAAAGATGACAGAGGTCCTGTAATGTTTCTTGAAGTAGAGTGCAATGGTAAGCAAGAGCAGGGGTACCTCCCATCAAAAAATGCAACAGTGGTACTGCACATGATACAGGTGGTATCTTCTTACCTTTCTGTTATTCTTCAGCAAGTTTTGTATTGAGATATGCAGTTTAGTTGCATATAGTTCTACTGAATTTCCTTTCTTTTAGGCTAAGTCTTCATGTGTAGATTTTCTGTGGTATCATTAATAAGTCAACATTGAAAAATCAAAAATTTTAATTAAGATCATAACATCTGTTGCAACTTTAAAATTATATGGAAATTAATATATTAATTTGGCACTTAGCATCCTTAACATTCCATAATACGAAACTAGAAAGTCCTTGCTTTGGAAATGAAAGCAAGCTGGATGTTAAGATGACTTTTAAAATTTCATTTGGGAGAAATGAAAAAGAATATGATAATCTCTCTCTTCATGGGCACTGTGGAAGTGGACATCATAAAATAGTGAGTGGAAATAGCTGGTACTGTATGAAATTGTGTCTCTTAGTACCCATTTAATACTTTCTTGTAATAAGCATGATGTTTTCATATCAGTGGACATGTAGCAGAGATGAAGAAACACTTGAAAGATTTTGTGTTAATTTAACTCAAGCTCCAGATAGAGTTGCACTTTCAATCACTCATAAAGGTCTTGCCAAAATCAGAATTTTCTGCTCAAAAAGATAAAATTTTGTTACAGTTTAAGTGCAAGACATTGGGTAAATATAAGATGATAATTGGTTTGATTTTGCTGTTTTCTTTGCAAGTCCTTGAAATATTCCTTCCAGACAAAGGATCGTTTGTGTTTTGTGATGGAGTATGTTAACGGAGGAGAGGTAAGTTTAAGAAATGTTCTGCACTTGTAACAGTAAGGCTGTTACAATCTTTGGATTACACCTTTAAGGTTATATTTTTTCCTTGCCTTTTTGCTTTCTAGTATCATTAAAGGGCTTTTATAAAAGAATTGAACTGTTTTATTTAAAAAAAAAAAGTTGACATATTCTTATAACTTTTCTGTCAAAACTATTTCCTCTTCTGAAAAAATTCGACTTCTGTATAGTGAGAGATAATTTAATCCTAGAGAACTAATTACATATACTTGCTTATTGTTCTTTTTATTTAGGCATACTATAGCATGTTCTGGCATGAAACAGTCATAATGCAGTGTAAACAAGCAAAACTAATATTGATGAGTGTTACTTTTTTCCTAATATGAAATCTGTGCTCTTTGCTGTAACTATTGCAAGTATCTATTGGAAATGAGTGGAGCATTCATGTTTTTCATTGCTTGTCTCCACTTCATTTGCTGAGTACTCTGGAAATTTCAGCTGAAGTACTGAACTTCTTAGAGTGTTGTTAGCTTTGAAGCCATTGCTGTCCTCCAGCTGCTTACTAAAGAATGAAATATGAAAAATGATACGCAGCAAATGGAATTAGAGAACTGCAATCGAGGAAGAGGGATTTTATCTACCTTTTAGATGCTGTTTGCTATTCAGGCTGTGTCTCGTTACAACATCAACTGAGGGATTTTCCTTATTTTGTCAACTATATGCTTCATGATAATGTTAAAGGACTAAGTGTTTCCACTAGGAGCTTTTTTTTGATTAAAAGACTCTCTCTTCATTCAGAATTTGCTGTGGCATGATACGTAATGCTTTGCATTATGTTTTAGCTGCCTTCTCCTGCAATAAAATTCCTTAGCTATAATCCCAGTGCCTGCAGCCCATTGGATCCCAGCTTGTCCTTGGCCATCCTCTACCAGCCATGCCTAAATATGGTGCTATAGGGTTCTCATATGGGAGGATGGCTTGTTTAACTCAATGTATAAACCAAATTTGCACATCACAGGTGTTGAACCAGATCCAAAAATCTCCCTCGGCAGTAAAGGGATAACAGCCTTCTCTTGGACACTCAGCTGGCTTATCTGACATTGAATTTACATCACCAATACTAAGTCAGTGCTGTCTGCAATAAATTTTAAGTCTTGTCTTATAAACCAACTAATTCTTCATGGTTTTCCTCTGTGTAAGATCTTACTGCATTTCTGTAATCTTTGGGGAGACTGTTTGGAAGTTGAATTTAGCTATTTGTGTTTTTTCCATCCTGTTTGAATGCAGAGCAGAGCCCACAAAGGATGTTTTCAACTCCTTTCTTATGACCGAGGATGCTCTGGCTGTATTTTGGTCAATTGTAGTTTGGTCAATGCATTTCTCTGCATTGGGTGGTGCAACTTTGTGGCTACTACTGCAAGTGTTGTGTGTCATGGGTTTGTGGGTGGCAGCCTGCCTTTGTTTTGTGGATTGCAATTGCTCATGTACTTTGCTGATGGTTCTCTAAGTCAATGAAGCTAACTCTGAAGTTTTGCCACAGTGGGAAAAAATGGCCTTTTGGGAGTAGGCAGTATTCTTTGAGGAAACTCTCTTGATTTGCCCACGTGCTTCTCTTTGACTAGAGATCTGGAGTAGTAATTGGACAAACTGTCTTTTTTAATAGGAAAGTCTTTAATCTTACCAAATTTTCTTGTGAATTTCAGACTTTAGTCAGTGTCTTCCAAAAAATACAGAGGATTTCATATTTGTAAAAACAGCCTTATTATTAACTCAGCGTAAGTTGCTCAAAGGTTAGCCAGCATTTTAGCTTATATGATACACACACTTTTTTCTTTTGCTTCTTCTATCTACTATTCTGTTTGTTTTTCAAGAAATTACATTTCCCTATATATTCTGGTTGTTCAAGGTGTTGAAAATTCACCTTTAAATTATTTCATTCCACTGGGAAATTGACTGTAGATGTACTGTGTTGCTTTTGATTCTCTCCAGTGCTGTACTACCTTCAATGTGTTTCTGTTTAAAATTCCTTTAGATTACATATTTCTTTTTAGGTAAACTGTTGTGCCTGAATCAATTTGTTGGGAATTTTCATGGATTGTGTCTTTCACGAGCACAATTTTCCAGGCAGTTCTCCTCATGAAGGAGTTCTTGGAAGTTTGTATAAATATTTTTGTCTCCTACACAGGTGAAAGCAAGAAAGTGCCACCATTTAGGCTTCTGCCCTAGCACAGTAATAAAAACTGTGGTCAGCAGTAGGAGTCTTTGCTTCCTCTTTCTATAGCTAGAAAAAAAAAAAACAGTCAAGGAAGGGGGCACAGAGCTTCATACTGGAGGAGAAATGTGTTAAATGACTGTAAGCAAGAATCCTTTATATCTATTAAAAATCTAGCTCCGCAGTGAAGTTAATATCCCTCTACAATGTAACAATTTATCTTTGCCTTACCTTGCCTATGTAACTTCAAGTTGGTTGGGTTTGGTTAATAAGAGAGCATGTTACAATGAAAATGCAACTGCATCAGTTTTGCTGGTCTATGTGTGTGCTCTTTTACAGTGTACAAAGCATTACAGTAAAATCCTTTGGATTCCATTAAAAAAAAACCCAGTTTAATGTTTGTAGTTTAACATACTAAAGAAAACCATTAGAGGAATTTTTTTTCCCCAAACAGATTATTCAGATGGAGATATTGAATATGTTTTCCTTATACTGAGAATGTTTTTCCTGCTGCTGAATGCACAATCTTGAAATAATTGCCAAAAAAATCTTCTGGACCAAAAGCTTAATTTTGTCTTCATTTGGTTTTGCTTTTAGACTCCATGAGTGAAATGTTTACCAATGTCTATTGATCACTGCCTAAGTTGCACTGTATAGCTAGAGGGATGCATCTGCCACCGTAATTACTTTTCAATACCTTTGTTGTACTGAAGGAATTATGTTAAAGTAGCATTAAGAAATTGAAATTAGATTTCAAGAAAACAAATATTCATCTGACTTAGCTGAGTTGACCAAATGGCTCTTTATTTTTGGGGAATGCTTTTGGAGTGTATGTTTCCCAGTTCTTATTTCCAGTATTTTGCTTTAACGGTTGAAAATGTTTTAGAAATTAAATCTATTACATACATTACTCTGCAGAGTACCCTGATTCAGCTGTCTAATAAGTTGATTAACTTCCTCACTCTGCATTTAAGGATAATTCCAGATTTTGTACTTTGTAACAAATTTAATTGGTAATTATGTGTATAATAAAATTAGACCCTAAAATTTGTTCAGATGCTTCTCTACATAAGAATTCTGAATCTCTGTTCCTCTTGGCATTTTTGTTGCACAGCTCTTACTTCAGTTTGTTAGGCAGGAGAAAACTAAATGGCTTGTTGTAATTGAACAAGTGCTATTACTGTCTGGAAAAAAAAAAGAAAGGAAAAAGACAGAGGATTTACAACCTACTTAACAAAAAATAAGTAAACAAGAGAATGTTCCTTAGCCCTAAATTATGATAGTCCATGGTAAGGGTGCTGTATTTCTTTGGGTGTAGAATATGCCAAGAAGCAGTACAAAGTCTGGAACAATAAATAAATAATTTGAAATTTCAAGGTTGCTACTGCAGGTGCTTTGCAAAATCAACACTCAAATATAAAATGCAGCTCTGAACAAACCCAGTACACCACAGCAAGAGCCAGACATTCAACTTACAACATACTAAATAGGTCACTAGTGTGTGTACAACTGTAACATATCAATTGATACAAGGTTGTGTCTTTTATATATTTGGCATGCTTGGATTTTCAGCTGAATATACTTCTATGTTTGATATTTGTTTAAATTTTTCCATTAAGTTTTTTATTAGGAAAAACCCCATGACAGCATTGTTGTTCAGTTTTTAAAGGCATAGCAAGAAATTTGGAGCTCCAGTCCTCACTGTAACAATAGCACCCTCGTGTATGCCATCAAAAATGTTATGTGCAAAATGGCTTTCTTTGTGCCAAAGCTATTTCTATTGCAATTCCAGTGATTTTACAGCACATATTTAATAACTGTAAGTCAATAAATAGTGAAAATGTTGGAAACCTATTTTAACTTTCCATCACATTTCTTCTTTTTCTTCTTTGACTTAATGCATATAATCTTCCTGTTCTGACAATTGTAAATGGAATACAGTGGCAGAATTATTCCGAAATAGTGAAGCAGCTAATTAATTAGCTGAAAATTATGCTGTAATCCCCCTGTAATCTCTCTGCTTTTCCTATTATAATTTTAGAATCTGCTTAATATCTTTAGCATATATCTGAGTGCATGAATGTGCTTTTAATGTGCATTTTTTATATCTAAATGTACATTCTTCATTCAAAACTAGCAAGTATGGTTTGGTGACAGCTCTGTTAGGTGCTATAATAATGTGAGGAACAGTGACTGTGGTGTCACATATACATTAAAATAAGCTGACTCAGAAGCTCACACTTTCTTTGACAAACACAACTGCTGTTAGTTGTTTCTAGCTGGTCATTTTACTTTGAAGTTGGTGTTTTTAATGAATATCAATGCTCTTGTTGGAAATAAACACTGAAGAAAGTAATTTTTTTGTATGTTAATTGTCAGGCTGGCAACTTTTAGATTCAGATTTGGGACACTTTAAATGGAAACTAAAACAAAAATGTTGGTGACAAGTATTCTGAAGTTTTAGAATTTTCTAAGGCTGCTGTTCAGCTACTGGATTAGTCTCTTTCAAACAGAAAATTCCAAGATTTGTTTGGAATAGATATGAAATGTAGGACTAGCTGGGAGTTACAAATTTTCAGAGTGTGTTGATGTGTATTTTTAGTTACTTTTAATCCAGCAAAACAAAAAACACTCTTAAAAATGATTAGCACAAGCTTATTATTTATGAGAGACCATGAAACAGACATAAAGGCATAAATTGCGTAAATTTTGTATTTTGCTTTATGTGAATGAAATTCACCTAAGCAGTATTTGTTTTCTGTTTAAATACTAAGCAATAGTATGGAAAGGACCCCACAAATTGGGAAATGTACTTGTTATTTTCCCAGTTTGGTGATGCTTGAGGCCTTTCATGAAGTCAGACATGGTGTCTTGGTGTGGGTGGGTCTTGTGGTTGCCCTGACCACTGGGGAGCCGTGGGTACAGAGAGCAAATCACTGCAGAGAGGCTCCTGTCCCACCAGGGACTGCTGCCTAAACAGGTGAGCAACAGGAGCAAAATAAAGATCCTCCTTGTCATGCAGGTTTGCCTTTTTCGTGCAGGGTGTCTTAAGCTCTTCAAAAGAAGTTGAATGGGGAAACCAGATACAACAAACAAAATTCTAAATATTTTCTTTAAATCATAGTGCAGTTTCTGTATCCTGTGAAGTCTCTGCTTATACATATATATGCTGCCAAAAGGTTCAGTTTACTGGGAATGTTGTTTAGGCTAAGACAAATGTGATACACTTATTATGAATTACAATTATCAGGAAAGAAGTTGACTTCTAGTTCATAGCAGTGACTTTTTAATTATGTTTTAAAAAGTCACAGAATTACCAAGGTTTGAAGAAACCTGAAAGATTATTTAGTCAAACTATCAATGAAGCACCACCATAATCACCCCTAAACCCTGTCCCCAAGTGCCACATCCAGAAGCCCACCCACTGAAAATAGCTGCAGTAATTCCTACACTGTTCTGTGCCATGTGGATAGTGTAGATTTTCTAAAGGCATAAAGTAGGATGTGATAAAGACAGATTAAGCACATCATTGGCTTTTTTTTTTTTACTGGTTTGCTTTTGGGTAATTTTTAACCTACCTTGTCATTTCACAGTTCTCATCTACTTGATACTTCCAACAGTGAAAAAAAACCACCCAAGCCTGCATGCATAGCTGTTGTGGATTTCACTGTCAAAGTTTAATTTATAAATGATAACATTTTTTATTTCTGTTTTGTTGATTGTTAGCTCCTGTGGTGAAGCCAAAAACATTGTAACATGGCCAGTCTGGTCTTAAGGAGAATACAGAAATATGCTCACTAATCTTTGCTTGAGGAATTACCCAAACTTGCTTTCAACAGTAATTAAAACTCACCACTTCAGAAAACATTTGAATTGAACAGCTAAAATGTGCTTTTTTAGATGTTGTTCCAGGTTCTGAGGGTGATGTTTTATCCATTAAGATACTGACAACCTTACAGAGATTTATATTACACTTTTTCATTGCAGCTGAAATTACTGGCAATACATAATGACTATTATTTTTTTGCTGAAAGACTTTAAAGTGCCTGCAAAGTGCTGTTACTTCAAAAGTATTAAAGAAGAGACAAAACACCGGAACCAATGTTTACATTGTAGCCAAGAAATACACTAAATACGTGGATTTGTTTTTATAAGCCCTCAGCATTGTTGATTTGCTTTTTCTAGTGACTACTACTTCTAGCCTGTGAATGTATGGTTTGTAAAATGCCAGTCCCTGCTCAGTCCAAGTCTATTGAAGAACCAGACCTTTTTCAATTCAAAGAAAAGTTACTAAAGCACTGAAAAACATGAGGCAGAACCAAAATCTGTACGTGTTAGGGATATTTCTCAGTGGCTTAAAGCAAAAATCTGAGGAAGTAGCAGAGGGAGAAGTACAGAATGATGCTGTTGCATACTTTTTCTTTTTTTTTTTTTTTCCTCTGGTAACTGAAGGTTAAATGAGTAGCAAGCAGAATGCCTTAAACAAGATTGGTATATTGATTAAAACGCTGATTTAACAGCTCGCTTTCTCCCTTTGGAAACCTGGAAAAGATAAGCCAGCTGCTGTCTAAGAGTGCTGAGTGTCCACTGAGAGTACACTATCTATCATCACAATATGGTGATGAGAGGTGTTTTATGTTTGTGTTAATTTCCCCCACTAAATCAGTAATTATTACAATCCTGTCCCTGCTGTTTACCCTGCAGCTGTTTTTCCATTTGTCGAGAGAGCGGGTGTTCTCAGAGGACCGCACACGCTTCTATGGCGCAGAAATTGTCTCTGCCCTGGACTATCTGCATTCCGGGAAGATTGTGTACCGTGATCTCAAGGTAAAAAAAGAAAGGAAAAAAAGTAATCAAATTTTTGTTTTTGCAGAGGCTATGGGGACAAACACAAAGTAATTATAAAGTTGTGCTATTCAGAGTTAATGGGGAAAAAAAATATCTGTGTTCAGATTTAAGTTCTGTGTGTGCTGGAGGAAGTTGTTTGATATAGTAATCTCTAGATGGGTACATTCCCTCACTTTATTTTGATTGTAAAATGAAACAGAATACCGTAGTAGCAATACTTGAAGGAGATTTAAACTTCTGATCCTCATCCTTCCTACCCCCTGCCCTGTTACTCATAACTTAGATTTCAGCACAAATCTCAAATACAATTCTCAATGTCCCGAAACAAGGGAAGTGGTCAGTTGGGACTATGTGGCTGCATTCTTTTTATCTCAGCAACCAGGTGTTTCTGTATGCATTGGAAACATTTAAGAGGATTTAGAATACTTCAGTAGAAAAAGAATTTATTTCAGGATTGATTTAAAAATTAGTTTGTCTTTTGTATCTCAGTCTTTTGTATTCCTGTTATTGGAATGTAATTTGTTTTAGATTTGCCAGCGTATACAGTTGCTCCAGGTACTCTGTTACACACTATGACCATGCTATATGGAAAAATAACCTCTGTTTTCAACAGGAACATTTTCTAACTTGTCTAAGAGGAACCTCTAAATTCCATGATGAGACAGTTTTATTTCTGTGCCAAGCCTTTAATTTCATATACAAGAAATTGTGCTTTCCTGTTGTACATGCACAGTAGTGGAATTCATTCATGCAATCCTTTGTACAGAAACCCAGGAGAAGGAGGCAATGGTAGGCAAGTTCTGCTCAGGGAGGCAAACAGAAAAAAAAAACCTGGGCTACCTGTTTGTAGCAGCATCTGTTGTAATAATGTGAAATGCTGTGAAATCCTGGGAAAATACAGAATTGTCTGGTCAAGGAATGATAGGTGATAGTTTTTAATTTAAATTCTAAATAACAAAGAAAGAGGAGTTTGACATCATTGTTCTTCTATTTTTCATGTTGTCTACTTTGCATTTTCTTTGTAACACAGACTCAACAGGAAATCTATAGTTTTGATAATATTTCAGGCTTTATACAGACTTAGAATGACAGGGCTATGATTGTTCTGTATTAGCATTTTCACTACATGCCTTATAATTAGTAAAAAACCAAACCATTTTCTGTTGAGAAAAGTTGTTCAGAATGTTTTCTTTGGTTTCAGTTCCATCTGTATTTTAAGTACAGCTAATTGAAGCCTTTTTTGAAAGTGATAGTAGCCATTATTCTGATGCTTTCACATTTCAAAGCAAGGATCATATACTTAAAAAGCAATGCAAAGCTTAGGGAGGTATAAATTCACAATTTAAGAAGTGTCCTTTGCAAGTAGACAAGGAGGAATTTACCTCAGGAGTGTTTATCAGTAGCTGCCCTATCCCAAATTCTGTCTATTTTTGAAAAGGAAGTTGGAGGTATTTTAAGGATTTATGGATACAGGCTGTTTCATAACAGTTTAGAAAGTAAAAGGTGTCTTGATCAGTGGCTGTCATGTTAGACCACAGGAAAACTCTGAAGTCATTGACCTGGGATTTACTATTGTAAACTGTATTTGAGTATTAAATAATTGTCTAACTCCTGTGGCAGTAAACACTGTTACATGCTGTAATATGGTAGATGCTGTATTTTTTAAAATTACAAAGTAATTACATTCTTTTGCAAGGAATAACTCTTTTTTTTTACAAAATTGATGTAATGCATCGGTCTGTTTTGTTAAGAAATATTAAGGGAATATTTTTCTCCCCAACGCACAGTTAGAAAATCTAATGTTGGATAAAGATGGACACATAAAAATTACAGATTTTGGACTTTGCAAAGAAGGAATCACAGATGCAGCAACTATGAAAACATTCTGTGGTACTCCAGAATACCTGGCACCTGAGGTATGATTTGGAATATTTTCTTATAATACTGTATAAAATGTTTCTTTTCCATTTAATTTTAGACTGACAGTCTGCCTGATTAATACTCTGTAGCTTTTATTCAGAATGGAATGTGCTGCTATTCTTTGTGGTGGTTGTATATATATTGGTGCTCAGCTTCTTAGTGTTTAAAAAGGCCTCTAACGTGCATTTTCCTTCTTATGTTTCCTTTTCTCTGTTAAAGTTTTTATCTTCCAATGATTTCTTCAAAAATAATCTTCCATCTGTCTGTCACTTGGAACATATGATCCTGCTTAACTGAGCTGTGTAACTAGCATTTATATAGCCTCAGTGGAGGCGAGGGGGAATAGGAAGGTACTGACTTGAGTTTGATGGGTTTTTATCTGAATTCCCCAGTTGCAGGGAGAGGGAGTTGAAATTTTAGATATTTCTGCTAAAAGCAGTTGAGTGTGTCAACCCCAGAATTGGTGAGGTGGTCACCAAAACTGTCTGTTTCCTAGGATGTGAGCAGAGTGGCATCCCAGAGTATGCATCATCATCTTTCCCATTAGCTGGCACTCAGAGTGCCAAGCATCACACTCCTTAGGAACTGATAAAAAGATGGACATGAAGACATTGCTTTGGTTCCCCTTGCAGGAACTTTGGTTGGAGCTTTGGTTTGGCCACTTGAGAGTCTGTTGTGGAAGCTCAAGTCATCCCAATGATCTGCTCCAGTATTATTAGTGCTGCCAGCTCTGCCACTGGTGCCTGCTGAAAGAAGGCAAGGGGAGCACCACCAAGACTGTGTTTTGGCCCTGCCTGGCTTCAGTCAACACTTCTGATTGTGCTGCTCAGAAATGTCACTCTGCCTCTCCTCAGGGGCTGCCAAATACAGCTCCAGTACCCATATGAAAGACAGCCTAATTTTTACTTAATGCTAAGGATTCTGTGGATGCTGAATTAGCCCTTATTTCCACTCTTGTCAGCATTCAAGATTTCTAATTGACATAACGCACACCTCATACTGAGATAATTTTCTAGTCAAGGGAAAAGATTTTAAAAGGCCGTTCAGTTCTACTGTTTCATTGAAGAAAGTTTTAAAGAGTTTTCAGGGGCATTTCCCGCCTCTTGCAGCAACTCTGCACTACAATAAAAGTCTTGTTACTACATATTGCCTTTGAAGAACAACCTGCCTTAGTTTGAAGGGAGGAGGCTCTGATTAGACATTGGTCTTTATTCTCTTACTTTCAGCAGCACTGAATCCTGAGTAGCAGCCACAAGCCCTGGAGCCTCTTTCAACAAGCGATTCTGATTGCAATTAGTTTTTTATTCTAAACCCTGAAATTCAGGAATGTCAAACAAACAGGTACACATCACCTTCTGGATAGTGCTGGTTGGAAATTAGGATTTTAGGATGGCTAGGTACATGGGTTTGAGTCTTTCTAAATCTCTTAAAGTCCCTTTCAGTTTGCAGTCACAGAGGAAATTGAAACTGCTAATACTTGGCTGTAAGTCAATATGATAGGTAGAGTTACTGAATCCATTTGGGATGATAGCAAGATATTTTGATACGTTCTTTCTCCAACAGTAAAGGAAACAGCAGTATTTTTAGGAGCCACTAACTTTCTCTTCATATATCTGGTACTATCATCCTTGACTCATTTGAAAATGTGTTAGCTCTCTTTCATCAATCTTGGTTTTAGATACTTGGCGCAAGTTACTTGGTCCAGTTTGCTTTTCTATTCTCTAGAAGCCCCACTTCTCTGATCTGCCTCCCATTATGAGTGTTTTTGGAGACCTTCCCTGTAAAAATCTGTCTTGAAGGAAATTGAGTCTTCATTAACCTTGGGAACAAGGGAGCTCATTCCCTTTTCCCTGAGAGATAAAGGGTTTTGAGCAAGCAACTTAGACAGGTTACTGATAAGACACGAGAAGACTCAACACCTTTAGGAGGATAGCTGCTCCCCTGAGACATTTGTATCTATTTTTGCCAGGGCAGCTGACTGATAAAGGGACCCTCAGGAGCCTGGGTCCTCCAGTCTGTTTGTGAGCTTGCTTCAGAGAACCAATGCTCAAAAATCACTTCTCTTTGCAGTTCAGGCCACAGAAATAATTTTCAGGTGCCAGAGATTTACTACCTTGTGGCAAACTTCAGAGCATGAGAGCCTCATGTTACAACTGGACTTTAGTCTTGTTACCACGCTGAATTCCTGCCTGTCTATCCCAACACCGATTTTCTATGGTCTAAAGAAAATTAAAATAGCATTGACTGTGTTCATCTTGCATCACTTTGTGCTGAGCATAAAATACAGTAGGGATATGAACACATCCTCTAGGAAGAAAATACTTGCCACTGCCAAATAGCAGGGCTTATATTTGTTAACAGTACAGATGTACATTTGTCACACTTATTGAAGAATGAGCAAGTAACTTTTTGTTTGTGAAATTTTATAGTTTTTTGAGAATAATTTGGTTTTATAAGAGTGAAATTACCCTTATCATCTGCTGTAGAACTAACACAAGCCTAATTTTTTTTTGTGTGTTCTTAAGTGTGGTGGTAATAATTAATAATTTCCTCGGCTGTAAGAATCTATGGCATTCCCCATTTGAAAGGTATAAAATATGTTACAGTTTCTCAGTTAGCAGTTTTTCAGGACAAAGAGACTATTTCTTAAAAGTCTGTTTACATTGTTATTCTTCAAAGTAAGCAGTCACATTAGGGATCATTGTGATGTCAGGAAATATTCGTAGATCCAATGAGAAAAAGATTAATTGTGTTCCCATTTAGGTAATGCAGATGTATGCTTTATTTTTTTTCCAAAAAATGCTTATTTTGCAGTTTTGGAGTGGCAAAGGCAGGACAGGACCACATAAATTTAACAGGCAGTATAACTTGCTTAAAAAAGAAAGAATAAAACTGAGGAAAGTACTTGTAAATATACCTGAGTCTTTTAAAAGCAGTTTGGATTTTGGTAGTTTTCAGTTGACTGTCAAGGATGAGACCTGTTGATAAAGTTACAGATTGGTACAGACTCCTTTTAATAGAACATTCAGGAAATGAAGCTACTTGGGCAGAGAAGTAAAATCTCTTTGGGGTCTGATCATTTATAAAGATGTTTCCTTGGATGAGGTAAAAGTTTCTGGATCTCTGTATTTCAGTTCAAGCTTCTAGGACTAAGTGCACAGTCTTTGTTATAGAAGAGCAGTCAAATATGGTACTAAGTTTTGGTGTCATGGGAGAGACAAGCTTTAAATACCAGAAATTACTTTTTAAGTCTTTCTAATAACAGAAGAGAAGTTGCTTTGACTCTGTAAGGGTCAAACCATGTTTGACCCTTACAGAGGTAAGGGACTTCATGGATGTCATTCAAATGACTCTTAAAAGGTGTAGATGACCAATGATGTGTAGGTTTATTCTAATAACAGGGAAAATGGAAGGATATAATTATGTATTATTGGCATAAAAATACAGATTAGGTGGATGAATATGTATAAAAATGGTTCGTATATACCGGTTACATGAATGCATTCCTATAAAAACAGTTGCATTTTATTTAAAAAAGCAAACTATTTCTGTATAGTTTGTGCAGTTACAGTCACTCAAGGGTATGTGACAAAGAGCAAGAAAGTAGCAGATTCACTGCCTTTACCCCTAGACAGAAGATGTGCATGTCCTGTAACTAAAATAAGACCAGTGACGATCAAGGAAATACTAAGATCAATTATACAATGCTTATTTGGCCAGTATTTTTTAGTGACTGTTCTTCTAAAAATGGGAGTGAGAGAGAGAGATCATGTGTAATCAGTTATTGCCCTGAGTTTTATCTCAGAGGAGTGAAGGATAGAACTCTTATCAAGAGGCAGCTGCTGTCTCTCCACACACTGCACCTAATTTCTTACTTACTTACATCCTCTTAGGAATGAAGTGGCTTTGATGTAATCTAGAACCTGGCCATTAAAGTTCAGTGACTGAATTTCAGCAAGGGAAAGCAAGCATGCTTGTAACAAGAAAACCTGAACTTTTTCCATGTTTTCAGGAATTGAAGTGTATTTTCTAAGAGTGTTGTGGTATATACAGATTACAAGAAGCTGACAATAGAGTCAGAAAAAGCGTTTTGTCAGTTGTACAGCTAAACTGTACAACTGTACAATTTAGTTTTGTTCTTTTAACACTTGCTTGGATTGGATCAGGATATTTGCCAAAGGCAGTCTGATAATATTTTGGAGTGAGACTATGATGATCTACCACATAACTTGTCTGATATGAGATGAAACTAAGTGCTGTGTGTGGGCAGAGAGGGAACTACTGAAATGTGCTGAGACAGGCTGACAACAGCGATGGATGTGTCGGGTTTTGCAGGCATCATGACAAAGCATTGTTCTTAACAGGGATTTTAATGCAGATAGAAGTTGCAATGCCAGTGTTAAAGAAGAGCTCCTTAAAGAGCTGGGAGAAGCAGGAAGGCCCTTGTTTGCAAACAGCTTGATAAAAGCACTGTGGGTAAACTGAGGCAGGCCAGTTGAGAGAGATCAGCTAATGTTAGAGAGAGATCAGCTGATGTTAAAACTTCAGCTCACTCTACTGCAGAGAAAATGAATTTGCATGGGTAGTACAGCTGAAGCCTCTTTCCCCTCTTTCCCTTCCTTTCCTTTTTTCCCTTTTTCTTCCTCTTCCCCCTTTTCCCCTTTTCTCATGCAGTTGAGAAAAAAATTTGAGTATACTGAAGGAGGATAGTAAGAGAAGCTAATAGGAGGGAAAGAAAATGAATGAAATGAATGTAATAATGTCAGAGGTAGATTGATAGATCAGAAAACACAGATTAGAGGTTAGAATATTTTTCTTATGGGGAAAAATGTGATTTTGGGCAGGAAAGAGTTTGGACTAAAGATGATTATGTTACTTTGTTTATCTTTTCTAAGTAGGAACTGATAAGGTGTGTTGCAGGGAGACATTAATGGCAGGAGAAATTAATGAGCAACTTGAAACTGAAGAGAAGCTTACTGAGGAGTAGTTTGGTTAGGAATACAGAGGAACTGAAGGACAGAATAATTTTTTGTGACTTATGCAATTTCCTTTTAATCTCCTTGTCTGTCCAAATTCATTTGAATTTGAAGATAATTGAGGCATCAAAGTAATGTGCCTTTTGAAGTTCTATGCAACTTTTTATAAATAGTAGGTATGTGCCATTATTTTCCACCTCTAGAACTAGAGGATGGAAAAGGGAATTTGTGGAGATGGCATAAATTAAGGGAAGGCTGCTGTTAAGGTGTTGCAACAAGTTTTAAGACAGGTATGAACTTCCAAGACTTGGACAAAAAGAGCTAATGGAAAGGAAGCTTTATGTTGAGCTCAGTTTTCCATTGTGCTCTAGAGGGTAAGTTCTCACTTATATTTTATTACTTCTGGTAAGCACTAATGGAAGATTAATTGTTAGGGTTTGTCTAGGGAAAGGGGCAGTTCTTGTTTTTATTGTGCTTCTTTTTATTTTGTTCACTTTCTTCAATGTTAACTGTTTCTTTAGAGGAAGGATAATGAGACACTCTACCAAACTGTCTGCATTGATAAAAACATACTCATACTAATGTTCTGGTTCATATGGTTTTCCTGAAGACCTGATAGGCCTGTAGAGGTGCTACTCCAAAAAAGATGGAAAAATTTTGGTATTAAATTCTCATAAAGTGAGGTTAATGTATTTTTAGAGCATTGGAGGTAAGTTTATTTCTTCAGGTTTAGTCTTGTTTTGTTCTTTTCCTGTGAAAACTGTACTGGGAAGTGCATTAGCAAGCAGAAATGCTGTGCCATAGCACTCTAGAGTCCTGGAAAGAGACACTTCCATCATTTAGCTTTTGCGCCATGATGGCGTTTTCCAATTACTCTTTACCTAAAGCTAGAAGCAGTATCTGCTGCACAGTTAAGGATTTGCATTGTATTTCTGTGCATTTCTACCCTCGGCTTAGTGTCTTTGCTTCTCCAGGCATTTTCTGTGAGATTTCTTACACCCTTGTAAATCTGAGTGTCCTTTATCCTTGTCCTGTGGTAGCTTGGAGAGAAGACTCAGGCTGTGCCTGTCCAGAAGTAGACTGCTTGCAGCATCTTATCCTGTGCCTCAGGCAACATTGAGCAGACAGACTCAGTCAAAGGGATGTGTGAACTCGTGTGGATATATTTCTGGGTTTTGTTCCTCCCTTTCAATACCATCTTTTTAGTGCTGAGCTAATTATGTAGTCTCAGTTTTACTGTTGAGTTAGAGTACCTGATCAACTTTCCAACTGTAAAACAGTTTGAAAATCAAATGTAGCTTACATGCAAGACCCAACAAAATTAGAAGTGTTAAGTACGTTTTGGCAGTTCACTTTTATTATGCCCAGTCCTCAAATGTACCAGCAGACAATCATCTGAATGTTAGTTATTTTTCACATGCTTATGTGATCACACAAAAAGTACATGCTAAAAAGAAGCAGATGGTGACAGATGGGGAAGGTTGAATAAGGTGGTTTTGGAAACCTAGAAAAATGCACTTCTGTAATAGTGTAAAAATAAAAATTCTTTGATCGCCAAGTTAGAATGAACAAAATAGAGTGCCCTCCCCACCACCCCCCCAAGAAAAAAACTCAATCCAAAACTTTACTGATAAAAAGAAATGGAACCTGTGAGTGTTCAATATATATTTAGCAAAGTATGTTGTATAGTGTTGTTTTGTCCAAGGATAGAACATTAATTTTTATCAGCCAGAGCCTTAGAAAGGTGGTAGTTTTATTCTTTCTTTTAAAATGATGAATTCAAATCAATTGTGTTCCTTGCTCAAAGAATGCTGTCAAAAAGGTCATTCTTTATAATAATACATTGGCAGTGTTGCAGGTTATGATAATATTTTTCTTCTGATGTCACAAAAAGCTTTTAACCCTCTTATTGTAATCATAAATAAATTGCATGTGTAATGAGAATATCTGTAGGACCAGATCTCATTTGTAACAGGCAGCATTACCTCTTTCTCATACAAGCAAATGTAAAGCTAAGTAAATAGAGAAGGTCTAATCAGCAACAAAAGAATCATCTTTTGTGTGGACCCCATCTAAGGATGTGCCTTACTCTGAGGGTTCAAGGTTTGCTTATTCATTTGCATTAATTTAATGAAATCTTAACATTTGTATCTATTGAGTTATATAAAAAAATTAAAGTTTCTTTTAAAAAAATTCAATGATGAGATTTATTTTATTCAATAAAATAATAAAGCCTCTAAGCTGATGAATATTAATTGCCAAGTCATCTACCAACACTGATGAAATAATTACTTTTGTTTTTGTATTTCAGTAGGTGCTTGTCCTAACTTACAGTATGAGGTGTTACTGTCTCCTGGTGAGGCAGAATGCTCTGCTTAAAAACCAAAAAGCCTCAACTTCTAATAACCTGTTCTGATATTCTTTAAGTACAGTTTGTTTGCTCAGTACCTGAACAGTATAGTTATGCTGTTGTGTTTTGCTTAACTGATTTTTCTTTTGGCTGCAGAAGGATAGTTGAAATTTATTTTCTCTATGTTTACCTAGATGCTTCATGCATAATCTGATTCTTAGCAGAGGCACAATAGAATTTATTTTACCTGTGGAAGAGTAGTGGTTCAGTGTTGTGTTGGCTTGTGCTCTTGAACAGCTGTCTGTTGTATATTTGGCAACATTTAGTTTCTGGGTGAGGACCAGTGAAGGGGGGTGAGGAGAAATAGCATCTATGCTTGAAAATATTTTCCCTTCTGATTTATGGGAGGTTCACAATATGGAATTTTCTCTTTACACTAGAGTTCCAAGCCCCAGATTATTTTTTTTTACATTGTGATGAAATGAAAATGCAAGAAGTTGTTTTACCTTGAAGTGCTCCGATCTCATGAAAATTCAAATTTGGTCTTTTTTCGGTTTAGTTATCACTTATCATGTTTTAGTGCCCCACATTCTGTCATCTTACCATCCTAAGTCATCAAAAATGCTGGTGACTTGAATTTCAGCACTTTTGTCACCTTGGTATTGCCAGTGGGCCCTTGAGATGGAAATGATGAAAGGTAGACAAGGCAGGGCATCCAGAGCAGAACATCATTTATTGGCAGTAATTATTACCAGGATCAAAACCTGGGGAGCATTTAGATGAGGGTAGGAAAGCATGGCTTTGTTACGCAGACAGAAGAATTGCTGCAACATCAGATAAATTAGCACAAAAATTAGACTTTCCCCTGGAAGCAGATAACCAATAATGTAATGAGGATTTGCATTTTCATGCTACCTGGGTAATCTCACCAGTCACAGAAATCAGTTGTCCACATGCAGTATCAGACTTCTCAAGGGAAAAGATGTAAAAATATGCAAAAATAACGAAACAAACAGAATACTAGGAAAGAAGTTAGCTCAATATTGGCTGTAAACAAACTTTTGTATTCAAACCAGAACTTTAAGCAGAGAGCAATTTTCTAATAAAATACTTTTTTTTGGGTAAAAATAGTAAAGACTGTCTCAATAAATTGCTTAAAAATTTTTCATTAATTTTCATTTAATCAATAGAAAGCTTATTTCCATCTCAGCAAAAGCCTTTAGTTTTTCTGAGAGTAATGAAGCATAAACAAAAGCTGAACACTTGTGCCTCTTAACATCAGTAAATATTCAAAGTAATTTCAGCAAGAAAGAGCAACTAGAAAGACATATCACAGTATTGTCATTATTTATTACTTCTTACCTGTCTTGCATCTTATGGCAGTGTATGTTTTAGAGACTGTTGCTGGTGCAGTGATAATTAATACAGATATGAGCAGGTCTGCAGATTTTCTTCTAATGGTGGAGTGGGTAGAGTTGTGAGAGACGAGTGCCATCTTTTTGTAGACTGAAATAATATTTTCCTTTTATTTCCTGTCCTCCTATGAAAGGTTTGTTTTGAGGGGTCTTTTTAATGTGATGTGGTTGTTTTCTTGGCTTTTTTTTTTTTTTTTCCCAGTGTTACCATTAGTTTCTTACAGCCCTTGTTAGAATACTCATTTTCATGTGCAGTAACTTAACTACTTTTTTCTTTTATTTTCTTATTTTCTAATTTTGATTTCTACTGAAATCTGTCTCTTCTAGGAGGTTGAGTGCATTAGTTAGTATTGCATGCTCTTTACCCTTGGAAGCTTTGCTTAATTCACATTTATACCAGAATATACTATTTCTGATACAGCATGTGTGCCAGCAAACAAAATTTAGTTTGCTGTGTCTTTTTTAGGGGTTCATAACAAAAAGCGAGGTGAGATGGGCAAAATCTCAAATATGAAAGTGTAAGAGGAAGATAGTTTACATTTGGGCCAGAAGTAAAAAAAAGTGCAAACTGGATACAAAATGGAGAAAAACTACCTGCAAAAATTAGAGCAGGGAAAAATCTCAGCTGTTTGTTTCCCAGGGTATCTATACCCTTGACATTTTGTCTTTTCAGCTGTGTATAACAAAATCAGTAAACATTCATTTAAGTGTTTTTTTCACTACTGATGCAGCAACACTTCACTTTTCATACTAAGATACAGTGATAGTAACTGAATTGTATAATTTTTGGTGAACAAACCCTTCTGCAGGATGCATTTTCATATATCTGGGTAAAAGTCTGTGTCTGTAAAGACATGTACATTACCTTTGTTTGTTAGTGTTAGATTGTAAACTTTCTCATTGTTGTAGTTGTTACCACAATTGATAGAAAGTTCTAGCAAATGGACTTTGTAACTTCTGTTGAAGAATACATGGGTGAGTATTTGTTAACAGACCAACAACTATAGCAATAAAAATGTGTGAAGGGTTACCAGGAATGCTTAAGGAGCATACACTCCACCTGAACTGTAAGGTTAATTGAAAACAGTTTTCCCGCCTTAAATTAACAGTACATTGGTGTATCAAAGTTCTCAGTTTTCTTTCACAACATAGGTGTGCAGACAGTTTGTTTAGATGTTTAAATATTTTCCCATCTGTTCTGTCAAAATTATTGATTGAGCAACAAGTTATTTCTAATGTCTATCTAAAGGTCTATATCTAATAGATTAGGAGAAACATTAATAGGTCGAAAATTTAATGGCTTTTCCAGTAAGTTGCCTTGATTACCTAGCACAAAATATGAGTCCAATATTTTGATATTGTTCTTCTAGAGATAAAACCCAATGAGGACAACCCTTTGTATAGGATTGACAATGAATTTCACAAAGGCTTTCATGCTCAAGGTGACAGCTAAACTTGTCTGTGTTTGCAGAGTCCAGAAGTTACAGCACCTAATTATCATTTAGAGGTGTGTGGGAAATGCAGCTCTGGATGGTGTGAATTTCTTCTGTACAGCCAAAAATCTTCCAGATGCTGCTCATCAGGGATGCTGTATTCCAAGGAAATGCAATAAAGACAGGATTAAGGGATTTTCTGCATTGAGCTCAGTTTGTCTGAAGTAGTCACACCTCACTCAGTGTTCTGTGATTAGTAAAGTATTGGAGAATTCTAGTTTCCACCTAGGTCAAGTGGAAGTACATGATTGGTCACAGACTTCACCTGTTATTCTGCTGGCTCACCTTCCAAAAAATTTATTTTCACGGGAACTTGTAAAAGCATTGTGTATGTATCAACTTTTCTTTGACATTCAGTTGTCTGCTTCCTGTATCTCTGCCCCAAGCCCTTGTAAATAGGAGTTTGCAGATGCGTCTCAAGCTGTTGCTTCAAAAAAACCTTTCACCTCTTAGCTACTGAAGGAATACAGATAATAAAAGATATATTTTCACTGCTTTTCACCATAAAATTAAATGGACATCAAATTCTGTGGACTGTATCTTAGGCTCTTAAAGGAGTGAGATGCATAAAGCAAAGGACCTGGAGATGTGTTGACTAATAAACCTAAAGATTAAAAACTACAGTCACTGGTGAAATCCAGGAAAAAGTAATTTCTCTGAATTTTGTTTTCTGGGAAAGAGAAAACTTTCATTTTTCTCTTCTTCAAAAGAAGATTTCTCTTTTTCAAAAACAGATTGGTAGTAACAATCTTTTTTTCAAGTACAAGACAGTGTTCTTCTCAGTATTGGGGAATAGATAAGATAGATAAGATAGTGCATTTTTTGGTCAATAAATGTAAATAAAAGATTATTTTTCTTCATTGATCTGTAAGTGCTTGCCAAAAAAGAGAATTATTATGTGTAAGGGGAAAACATTGAATTACTGTGATCTTAGCAGTTCTGCAGAGTGCTTGTGTTGTCTTAATCATCACAAAGGCAAAGGTTGGTCTGTGAACTGAATTGTTTATTTTGTACATAGGGCTTTACAGGCTGCTCTGTGTACAAAGCACTGTCCCATTGCATACTTGGTCACTGCCAGAGATACTCTCCAGAAACCCCAAGGTGTGCAGGGACAGTGGAATCACTACAGAATACTTTGTTTTCCCTTGTTTATTGCTATCTCAGTAAATTGAAAAAAAATTAAATTTGTATTGTGGCGTTTTGAGCGCAATACAAATGAAAATTTGAAGGTGAATAAATAGCTCTCCCTTAGCTGAAGCTCTAATGTTGTCCAAAGCCTCTAAAAGATCCATAAAAGCACTGAAGTACCTGCAAATGCCTCGCAGCTGATGCCTGGCTAATGTTTCTTGCTTGTTAGAAAGTGTGTGTGTTACTTAACCTTTTGCATGTTTATATAAGAAGAGAAGATACAAACTTCAGTGGCACCTCTGCAGTGTTTTTAAAAAGCACCTGCATGAACCCAGGCTGTGTCCTTGCTCTGCAGGCGTAGGTGTGAGCTAGAGGAGCTACAATGCCTGTAAAGCTGTTCTGCTTTCAGTGCAGCAATGAGTTTGTGCCCTCTTTGGAACCCTGTTATGCTGCTGGAGGCTTTAGAGAAATGCAGGGTGGGAAGAGAAGCAGGGCCTCAATCTTCACCCTAAGTGAGCACAGCTGTTACAGCTGTCTGTGTGTGCAGGAAAAACTGGCAGAGGCTCTGTAAGTGCTGTGCCAGTGTAACTTTGGGGTACAGATTGGCCAGCATTTCTTTCTGCAGCAATGCCACACCTGATGCTGCCCATCTTCTCACTTGTGCTACTGCAACTGTTCTCATGGCAATTGAGTTGCTTAGGGCAGAAAACTTGATTCAGGTGAAAAATAATCTAGGGTGAAATCTTTTCCCCATTTATTTTCTAATGTCTGATGTAGTGTGTTGCATAGTTTTGACAAGGTAAGGGAAGCTGTGGTGAGAGAACAGAAACAAGAGCCTGGATTAGGCTGGCACTGCCTCTGAAAGAGCCAGTTGTTGAACTAGAGCTCTGAAAACAACTGGAGTAAGATTTCCCCAGGTTGTAAAATGATGACAACTTTTTATTTCCCATGATCTGTGGTATCATCCAGACTGAACTGCAGTCAGTCCACCTGCTTTGCTCAGTGATGGGAAGTCACCTGGGTAAAGTGATTATATCAGGAGTAAATGTTCTCCACACACTGATGTCACATTGTGCTGGAGCTCTTGTCTCTGAAGACCTCTCCTAGATCTTGGCTTGGATTTTGGCACCCCATGTATGTGAGGAGGATGAAGGAAGGGAAATCGTAAATTTGAATGATCTGACTATTTAAACAAATTTGGAAGAAAACAAGTAAGTCCATGTTTACTGTGTGGAAACACACCTGACTTGAGTATGTAGTCAGTGTAGATGCTTTTCCTGAGCTTGTGAGTTCTGTGTGATCCTTGTGTTGTACTGCCAGGAAATGTACAGCAGGTACAGAGTGGTTGACCTTGTGCCCTCTACAATGGTTTTGGTGGTCCTGCTGCCTGTCCTGCTGTGACCATGAAGGAATTAGGTTGTTAGTGCAGGGCATTTGCTTAAAAATAGGTTTGAGGGTCCTTATAGCCAGGGACAAGCATTGGCTAGTGGTGGAGGCAGCTCTTAAGGGCAGGACACAGAATCCAAGATCAAACTATCCATGGTGTCTGTGTCTGGCCATGTGCTCAGACTGGTACCCCACATATACAAGGATATCCCACAGCTACTGGAGAGACAGCAGGTTCACTCCTCACAACCAAAGGAGACTTTTCTAAAAGCAGGTTATCTACTTCATGGTGGGCAAAAGATTGACTTGTTTGTAGTTACAAAGACTGCAGCTACATGTCATGTTCATTTTAGCACTGAGTTGAAACTTTCTTGACCTATGTCAAGTGTGATTAAAACCAAATCCCTCAAATCCAAGGACTGTTTGGAAAGGATTCTGTAATGCTAGGGCAGTGTGTACAGACATATTCTCCTTCCTGCCCTAACTGCATAGATTTGCTTGTAGGAGCTGCTGGACTCCAGCACTTCACTTATATTGATTTGATACAGTCTACAAAACCTGTTTCTAAACACCATGAAGATTAGAAAATACTTAAAGGAAATAATAATGCATCTTCCCTGTGAATGCATTATGCACAATTTTATTACATTTATATTAAAATAAGTTGAGGTGTATTTTGCTTTATTTACACTGTTTTCAGGCTGTTTTCCTTTTGCCTAAATGAAACCATTTTGATGCTCTTGCTTGTCTGGCTGGCTGTAAACCAGGTATTTAAACAAAAATAAAGAGTTGCCAGTTTTGCCAGCTGGGGATGAGAACCCGGCTGGTGATATGTGGGTTTGGGAGGCAGTTAATCCAGCTTTTATGCTTTTTTATGATTTTATGTAAAAAGAGGTTAAAAATCACATTTGGCTCTTTCTTTGTACCACTGCTTTGTTGCTGTTGTGGGAATGCAGCAAAAGGTTGTTCATACTTTTTATTATTATTAGGTAAAGTCCTGCATAAATTACACAAAGCTGCAAATACAATTTGCTCAAGCTATTGGCCATGGGATGTGCCTTGTTCAGAGAATGATATGTTTTATTTTCCTGCTGCCTTCTTTTATAAACCACACATGCAAACCACACCTCAGCTTACTCATGAAAAGGATCTACCACTGTCTCACAATTTTATGTGTTTTGCTAGCTTCCAAAGAAAAGACTAACTGTACAGATGAGAAAAACAGTAACAGTGCTAATAGCTATAGTAGAAAAATATATAATGCTTTTATTCTGTGGCAGAAGAAGTGGTGATTTAAAGAAAAGAGTCACAGATTTTATATATACAGTTTTTCGGCAAATAGCTTGCAATATGCTCCAACTCATAAACCATTTAATTAATTTTAAAATGCAAGAGTTATTTTAGTTAGTTTTGTCATATGTACTTATTCAGATAATTTGTTGTATTTTACACTTTCCAAAATTTCACTCTCTATTTGGAAATATCAATGATGTAATGAGTCTGTTTGTTTTGGCACAGTTGTAAATCATATGTGTTAATGTGTTAATATTTATGATTTTTTAATCTTATATACTCAAGAAGGATTTTTAATATACTTCTTTTCCTCATGTTTCTGCTACTAATCCTTAAGGACAGTGAAAAGTAGCAGTATGAATGCATTCATTGCTGTGGGATTTCCAAACATTTTCCAAAATTGCCACAATGGATCAGACTGCATGTTGCTTCTGCTAACAGCCATCCCAGATTCTTGAAAGCAGGCTTGGGTTTACTGGGGGAGCAAGAGGAGAGGCACCTAAATGAGCTCAACACCCCTCTATTACACATTTTAGACAATTGCAAGATAACCTACTTATGGATAAAGTTATTTCTGATCTTATAGAGGTTGCCTTATTCTTTAAAGACTGTAAGATTTACTTTCACTACCGAGTATCTAAATTACTGTTTCTGTATGTCTGCTTACAGCTTGAATCTGGAGGAGCTCTTTGTGATAGTTGTAAAAAGTATCTTGGTTTCTGGGGATTGATTTGTTGTTGGTTTGTTCTTTTTTATAAAATCAGTCATTGGGTGCTGCCTTTCAGAATTAGCCTTCTGTGATACAGTAACAATTCTCTATAAAGAATTATTTAGATTCTTTACAAATGCATTTCTACTGTATTAGTTACATTTCTTTGATTTTTCTGTTTGTTATTGTTTTAAGGATTTTTTTTTTCTTGTTTTAAAGTTTTTGATAGCTCTTCTGCAGCAAATATTGGCTATTTGAAACACACAATTGTAATACATCCTGTTTTAAAATTTCTTGACTTCTGTTTCATCTTTTTTGTATGAAGAGGCATGATCTATGAGAAATTTATAGAAATTGGAATGAAATATTCAGTAACCTTCAATTTTCTTATTGCTTATAATTTCTATGGCTGAATGCTGCTGTTATGTTGTCTCCATGCAATTTAATATGAAGGTGTATTAAGGTCAAGATACACTGCTTAAATTTCTAATTCCAGTTCTCTGGCACTGCTGGGAGAAGGTCTGTGGAATAAGTTGTTTTTAGGTACATAACATTGGTGACATTATGTTAACGAATTGTATAAATTTGACCAGTTTCTGTGTTTATATAATACCCTATAAGCATTGTTTTGTAATAAACAGTACTGTAGAAACACTGCCGTGGTTTTTTTGCATTGGCACAGTTCAGCTGTTAGGACTATTTAATGGAATTAAATGAAACGGCAGGAGAAAGGCATTGAGGACTCTAAACAAAGATCATAAAGAAGCTAAACTTGTCTCAATAAGATTAAGGTGGTTCTAAATTGGAGACTTTAGACAGGTGGGGTAAAAGAGAGGGAAGTGACTGAGCAAACAGATGCTTCACTCTTTTAAATGAGGCATTAGTGACCATGTAGTACCTGTAGACAGTGTCTCTTCCTAAAGCTGTGAATGATATAAATGACCTGGTAGAGGGCATAGGAAAGGGTAAATAAAGAAGTCATGATTGTTTGGAGCAGGTAATTGTCAAATTTTAATTTTGCTTTTAGCAGTGCAGTGCCTGGCAAGCCTGGAATTTCAGTGAGCTCAGGTGTGTGAGTCAGTGCTGCAGTTTTGGGTCAGGTTCTGACAGTCCTTTTAGCATCCTGCAGAAATAAAGTCTCAGAAACACATTCATATAGAGATGCATCAAACAGACTGAAATGATGGTGTGTGAAAGAGTTTATGTCTTAAAGATGCTTTTGGTTTCTGTCTCAGGTGTTAGAAGATAATGACTATGGCCGTGCAGTGGACTGGTGGGGATTAGGAGTTGTCATGTATGAGATGATGTGTGGAAGATTACCCTTCTACAACCAAGATCATGAGAAACTATTTGAACTGATATTAATGGAGGACATAAAATTTCCTCGAACTCTTTCTGCAGATGCAAAATCATTATTATCAGGTCTACTGATAAAGGATCCAAATAAACGGTAAGTGAAATTATTTGGCCACACAGGCATAATAAATGCTCTAATTGTGTTGAGTAATGTAAAAATATGTCTGTGGTGCCTGGTCTTCCTGGCTGAATGAGCTGTCAATCACAGGACAGGGTTGTACACAGCCCTACAGTCTTAAATTTCTATTCTTTTCAGTGCAGCAGCGATTTAAAACATGAATTTAACCAGCAAAAGGAAGAAAACCTTGTGGAAGACAAATTTTTTAAATCATTCACAGCAAACACGGGGATCTCCTCAGGTTAAGAATGTGCACTGGAACAAAGCGAAAGATCTTAATTGTTTTTCCCAGTATAACTTAACTGCAGTGTCTCATGGGGACTGTAGCACTTGTTCCTGGTGATGGCAGGAGAGTTGCATAGGCAGGCACAGCTACATTTATTAGGGCACATAAATAAATCACATATTTGACCATTAAACTAGTAATTTGTTAAATAATACAACTGGAGTGAAATTTAAAGGAGCAGTTTGAAAGCAAGTGTCACCCAGCTGCTGTCTGTGCCCTGCTGTGTTGGGCTTTTCCCTCTGGATAGTTGCCCAGCAGAGCCATCTTCCAGTGGCTCCAGTGCTGGACCAGCAGTGTCCAGTCTTCCATGGCTCCAAAATCTCTGACTTTGTAAATCAGTGGGATTTGTCTGAAGGTACCTTTTCCCTCCCCAATACCTTTGTCATTCTTGTGAGGCTCTTGGCATGTTTTTGGGGCAGCAGATTTTGCCTGCCTGTTCTCTAGTCCTCCTTCAGCTGCTGCTTGTTCTCAAGAAGTTTTGAGTAGTGGGCATTGCCTGCAGGCACTCAGGGCAGGACTGGTTGTGTTTCTCCAAGGGATTTGCCAGGATGCAGCCAAGTGCAGCAGGCAGGACAGAACAAGGGGTCAGCTTGTCTGCTCCAGCTCAACTTATCTATGCAGGAATAGCAAACTGTGACCAGGCAGCCACATACAGACAGAGTAGAGTAGAACTGTGTTTCTGTAGCAACTCCTAATGCTTTTGAACCTCCAAACAATCTGACCCATCAAATATATTAACCTTTAGAATTGGAAAGATGCTTCCTTGTAATTAATCTTTGCAGACAGTAGTGTTTATTACAGACTTATATTTAGAAGCTTATTTATATTCAAGTTCTTTTGCTAGTTAATGCTAAGTAGGGGAGGAACACAGAGATTAACACAACTCAACCTCTTTGTGAGCAGCTAGAAGATATTGAGAGAAGCCTGGGGAATGAAGGCTAGCTGCCATGTTTTGCCAAGATGTAGCGAATTTTACAATGAGTAGTTGAGAAACAAGGAGGAATACAGCTTGAAAATTAGAATAACTTGACACTCAGTTATTGCAAGACTGACGTAGTAGTCCAGAATATTTTTGAAATTTGGCAGCAGGGTGATACCAAAACAGACTTTCTTCTTGGTTGTGGAAATTATTCCTCTGTACAATAAATGCTTCAGAAAGGGATTTATCTTACTTAAATGCTTGCCTTTAGAATTTGTCTTTATATCTTTAGCAGTTCTTTTTAATGAAACACACACTGTTTTTGTCTCTCTTCTTGTTAACATTTAGCACGTATGGTCTGCTTATTTAGTTAAGAGGAGCTTTTTTTGTGCTGCATCTTCCCTGTGTTAGGGCAGTAGGATCCCAAGTCTCAGGGAGAAGTTAGATGAGAGCTGAGCAGTCCTGAAGTCAATGTGCTGTTGAGAAGGGCAGAGGTTCCCATCCTTGGATGTGGAGTTATTTCTCAACCAACAACAGCAGCTCAAGGGAGCTCGCTCAGCTTGTCAAAGTGGACTTGTTAATGCAACAAAAAATTGGCCAGTTCTCTCTTCTGTTCTCATGTCAGGGTTAGTTTTTCTCCAGGTTAGGGAGCTGATTCTGCTCACAGTCATCAAGTGGGAATGATGCTGCAGATGCAAGTGAGAGAAGAGAGGTATGGGCAGGACACTCCTCTCTTGGCACCAGTGACCCCTTCTGTGAGCTCAAACCACCTTGGGCAAGTTCACCCAAAGTAGGTGGAATTCACTTCCTAAGATGATTTACCAGACAGAGTCTGGCTTTGGCAAGCTACAGGCAACAGTGAGTAGTGTGGTTATTTACAATGGCCTTTAAATAACCTTCTCAGCAGGCCTACAATTTATTAATTTATACTAATTGACTCAGATTGAGACTATTTTATGGTAATTGGTTAATTGTTACAGCACCCAGATGCAACAGCAGTGAACACTGTATAAAAATGATGCACAAGTCATTACTGATTCAGTGCCTGGCACGTCTTTGGCAAAATTTTATATCAGCATTATTGGGTTGGTTTGGGTTTTAATAATGCCAGAACATTAGCTGGGCTTTCAAGCAAACTAAACTTAAGTATGTTTTTAAAATTAATGAATTACTAAAAAAGCTCATCATGGACAATGACAAACACTGTAGTTGGAATAATCAAAAAGAACAGACCATGGCATGTGTACTTTTGCTATCACAAATTCTCTCGAGATCACCAGAATTCATGTTAAACAGGTGAAATCTTCAAATTAGTTGTGTGAAAATTGTCCCCAGATAGTCAAAAAGAAATGGTCACTTTTCCAACCATAGCAATAACTTGATCTCCCTATAAAAGTTTAATATGTGTTTTTTTTCCCCCTCACTCTCTTTAGACTTGGTGGAGGCCCAGATGATGCCAAGGAAATCATGCGTCATAGTTTCTTTGCTGGAGTAAACTGGCAAGATGTGTATGATAAAAAGGTATGTCTTTGTGTGGTATTGCATAATCTGGCTTCTGTGAGGTGGTTTCAATGACAGTCATAGACTGCTATTCTCTGCAGTTAGTAATTCTTTTCTTTGCAACTTTTTTGTGTTAATACAACTGAAGAATTATTCTGAACAAGGTATACTTACTTAATCTTTGTGTTTTCAGTAATAATTTGTCAGTTCACCAGAAGTAAATTTTGCAAACCAACCTAAACCTTTTATTATGTAAATGTCCAAATTTTTCCTTTTCTTTTTTCTTCCTGGGCTTTCAAGAGAAAAGTACATGTATGACTCAAGATAATGGGAAAAATGTAGTATAGTTTATCTTGAATTGTCATTTTATTTCTGCCTTCTAGTGAAAAGTTGTTTTATGAAAAAGGGAAATTAAGTGATTGTAGCAAAATTCTACTTTCTGATTGTTTGTGTATAAGTAAAAACCTTTTTCAAACTTTAAGAGATATCTGAGAGAATTAAAATAGTGTTCAAACACTAAGCCAAAACAGCTTGTGGAGAAAGCAAGTGCTGGGAATTCAAATGGAAAAGTTTTCTCCAAAGCCAGTCCTGTTCCTGTATTGATCAACACTTTGAGAATGATTTTAGAAAATGAATTTATCTTACTTGGGAGTGAAACTCAATTCCACTTCAGTTGTTTTATATACAGAAACTGATTTTATCTCAGTATTTCTGTAAGAATTTACTTGTTGCTATAAACCCTTTCTATTTTGATAAAGACTTTTCTTTTTTCCCCAACTGTTTTACATTGTTAATCTGCCAGTTGAGCTGCGTAATTTTAAAAGATAGTTTTTTCTCCTTTTTTTCTTGCTTTGTTCAAATAAAAGGAAAATGGAAGACATACGACTGAGCAGAATATGTTTATGCTACAATGTCAATGATACAAACTGTTTTTTCAGTTGTTGTTGAACTGGAATTTTAAAAATGTGTGGTTGTTGGTGTGGTAACTTCTCTGACAAATACCGGAATTGAAATGAAAGCCTGTATATGATGATACAAAATATGGTACTCTGAAATTACTTGATACAAGTGTGATTTTTCCCTGGCAGTATCACAAGGTTTCAAGAAACTCTACAATAAATAATCAGAGCAAGTATATTAATCAGGTTACTTTATGAGCTCAACCACTGGTTGGTTATGTAAGGACATTGTAGAGAAGCACTGTGAGGATAAAATCTAAAAATACAAGTTGAGGACCTTTCTGAAGTAAAACAAAAAAACCCCTACACTAAAATTAATAAGATTGCAATGTGCTAGGAGTGGGTGAGGGAAAAAAAATCCCTGTTACATTATTCTTGCTCCCTTGAAAAACATTTCTTAATTATCTTACATTAGAAATAGAACTTTCAATTCTACACTGTGTTCAGCATCTTATTTAGTTAAGAATATATAGATACTGTTAATTGTGCTTTGATTCTTTCCAAATGAACATGGCAAATGTGTTTCAGTCAAGACCTTTTTTTGAGCTATTAAAATAAAAGGAGGCATTTTGCAGATTAAAAAAATATATATATAATTATATAAAATATATAAATGTCAGCACTTTGGTTTTATGCTTGTGGAAGTAGATATTGGCTTATTGGAGTATCATAACTAGAGAAATTCTTTGTTTACTGCGGACACTCTTGCTTCGAGAAACTAAATTTGCCAGTGAAATATCAACTGAATTTTCTCAGTTGGACAGTTCACTTCAAGGATCATAAGAATTGCTTCTGTGCAGCATTAACACACAGTGTGTCCTTTATGGAAAAACAAGTCATGAAAATGACTTCTGACAGTCTGCTTTTCTGTTTAATTAAAAATAGTTTTGTTCCTATTTGTTCCTTGTTTGCCTGGTTAAAATATCCATTGTTCCTTCTGCACACACAGTCTTACACTCTGCAGAATTCAGAGCTGTGCTCTGAAATATAATCCTCAAACATAATAATAAGGTTAATGAACTTTCATCAAATATGTTCATTAGAATGCTTACATGAATATTTTTGAGGTATTTTGGTATTCTAAAATAACTCGAAGAATCAAATAAATTTGATTTGTAAATAGGTTTATTCTAGGCTTGCTTCTGTTGTGGTTCATTGTTGGATGTAGTCTTCAGCAGTAGGGTCACAATGAAATTGATAGTGGATGTAATTATTTGCATAGAAAAAATATTTCACAGTAATTTTGCCTGAGTTTTAAGCACCATGGCGCTGTAATTTTCTGGCTGCATTTCAGGAGTGTGTTTCTGTTAGGAATGAAAGAACTGAAGTTCACTCTCAGAGTAATGGAAACCAAAAAATCATGTGGATTCTGAGTAGTTGCTGGGTGATAGCTTTGTACATGTGCACACTGTGCTCCTGTGCCTCTAATTTTATCTTTTTACTAGGTTATCACTTTCCTGGTGTGATTAGAAACAGAATTATATATCTCTAAACTATTTCATGTATTTCATGTGACAGACCACAGCTCTGTCAGGTCAAACGGATCCAAATGGTCAAATTAAATTATTCAGTTTCTGATACTGCTAACTAGATAACCTAATTTGGTACTACATAATGATAAAAAAATATTGTATGGCACACTGGAGCAGAGAAGGTCGTTGCCTTTAAATGAAAAATGTATAGTAGTTAGCATTTGTGATCTGATGTATTTATTTTTGGCAGAAAAACCATGAGGGCATATGAAAGAGAGCAGCCTGTGCCAGGTTCTTCCTGTGATCATCTCAGCCCTGATGAGTTTTTATCTCTCTGCCTGAGTATGAGAAATTGAATAGTTTGGCAAACTCTGAAGACTTCAAAAGCCCATGTACTAAATAAAATACTTGTTTTATTTTTAGGTAGAATCAGGAAGCTGTTTGAAATTTCTCTGTTTCTCATGTAAGAATTGCTTTAGCAGATTTTTATTTGGGTAGCAGAAATACACTAAAGTTGACACATGATCTGTTTAGGTAGGGTCTTTCACTGAACAAAAAGCACTTGGGTATTACTTAAAAGGTCAAAATTTGGGTTTTGTGTTCAGGCTTGCAGCTTGAAGCACTCAGTAGCCTCATGGCAAAGAAGGTCCAGACCTTTCAGCGGTCTGGTGTTCCTCCTGCATGTGATATGGATGAAAGATGTGAGAAACCATGTGGAAATTTGGGTTGAGATGCATGTTCTGATTTGTGGTAATACCTCCAATTGTCTCTGAAGAAAATTAGGAAGTGCCAGCAAATTGATCTGTTGGGATTCAAGGGAGCAGGGACAAGTGGCAGCAGTGGTTGAAGGGGGAGGCCTGGCTTTGGTGCAGGAGGTGCTTTTGGAGGCACCTGTCCCACTGTGAAGGCAGTGACTTTCAGCAGGATGTCTGACAGCTGCAAGAAGCTCTTCCTCACCCTTCAGCTGTGGCTGCCTTGGTTTACTCAAGACACAAACCCAGCAAATGATGAAATCCCATGATCCAAGCCCTGGGTTTGGGCCTGGCAAAATCAGCAGTAAAACTATGATCTAAAATGCACATTTAAGTACTTCTGTGTATCAGATTGTGCAGGGAGAGGGTGGGAGGTAAATAGGAAAGCACCACCATTTGGTTTTAGGTTGTTGCTAATTAAATCGTACTATTTTCAGACAATAATCTGCACTGCCACAAAACCTGCAGAAGTTACTTTTGTTGGTTGCTTTTGTGTTGCTGCCATGTGAAGTTGTAAAAAGATCAGACAACATCTAACCAGTCTGATACCTTAAACTATATGGGCAGACCTAGATGTTGATTGCCACCCTTCACCCTTCTCCCAGCTGCTTGAATTTACAGGGAGGAGAGTATACATAAGTGTGTCTGATTTTGAAACTTATGTTGCTGGGGGTTTGTGGTTTTGCTCTGTCCATGGTAACAGCATTGTGTCACTTGGGAAACAGTTTATCCATGGGTAAACCTCCCTGCTGAAGCCAGTTTTCCTGTAGACTTGTGTCCTTCCACTACTGAAATTCCAGCTCCTTCTCCTCCCCCTGCCCAGGACCACCGCATGCAGGGTCTGTGGGGTATTCCCAATTCCCAGCTGTGCTGTGGCTGCTGTCTTTGGGGCCATGGATGGGGAGGAACCAGTCCCTGCAGGAATGCTACTGACTGTCTTGAAGCTCAGCCAAACGACCTTCTTGCCCCCAGGCAGAAACTCTAGTTTGAGGGGCATGTTCCTCCCATCTATTCAGCACAGCTCAGCTGCAGTCTGTTGGTTGATGGGATTCTTACAGTAGTGGAATGGCCTGAAGTGGTGTCAGGGGAGGTTTAGGGTGGTTATTAGGAAGGGGTTCTGCACCCAGAGGGTGGTTGGGCACTGGAGCAGGCTCCCAAGGATGTGGCCACAGCACCAGCCTGGCAGAGCTCAAGAAATGTTTGAACAGTACTCTCGGGCACATGGTGACACTTGGGAATGGTGTGGTGCAGGGCTGGGACTTGTACGTGATGATCTTTGTGGGTCCCTTCCAACTCAGCATATTCTGCAATTCTCTGAAAATTCCCTTTAAATTAAAAGGAGAAGAAAGATCAGATTGATGTTAAGCATCATACTTTTCATTTGGCAGATTGAGTGTATCATGGTTACTTTGAGGTAGCTTCAGCCACTAAGACAAGTGATTCCTGGTAAATGATCTTTGAACAAGTAGTGTTACATGTTTTCTCTCATACTGAAGTATTTATGTAGTTGTTCACTAAGTGTGATAAAGTTCAAGGTGTAGAATCAAGCCTGTACATTTCAGTGTACCTACAACAGTCAAATACTGTGCCTGCCCCTTTCCTTCCTCTAGGACATGAGTGTCAAATTTTCCAGGACTTGAACTGTGGAGAAACTGTGGTGTTTCTCACACACTGCTCTTGATGGGTGCCAAATGGAAATGCCATTCACTGGAGATAATGAAGACACTAAGAATTTGATATTGCTTCTGCTGTCATTTCTAACATCAAGCCTTTGAAATGGCCAGGGCAGATTCAGCTTGACAGATGGATATGAAATTGGATTTTTGTCTTGAACACAAACTCTTAAAGTCACTTAACTCACACTGAGTTTAGACTTTTATTTCTTTATTTGTACAGACACATGCATATCTATGCATATGTGTGTGTGTAATGCATAAACCCAGAAAATCTGTATTTCTGCTCCATAGAGTAGATTGTCAGGAGATGCAGTTCCCTGTCTGGTTGGAGAATTTTTCTGAATTGAGGCCACTAAAAAAAAATTATCCCATACTAAAGTTTGGCAGCCAGGACCAAGCATTGCAATTCCCTTGCAGACTGACAAGGCCTGTGCTTAACAAAAGCTTATCTTACTCCTTTTGGACACAGGCTACTGGATGTGCCTTCCACATCCCTCTTGGTCTTCTGATTTCTCATGCCAGAAATGAGACATAGCTGCTCAATAGCATGTGGATACTATTTCCTTGTGCACCAAATGTGGTATTTTTGGGATCCCCCTTCGTGGGAAGGAATGATGAATCTGACCCCATGTTCTTCGAATGCTAATTCATTATTTTGTGATATTATATTATGTTAAAGAATGCTATACTAAAACTATACTAAAGAATAGAGAAAGGATACTTACTGAAGGCTTAACAAGGTATTAATGAAAAACTTGTGACTCTCTCCAGAGCCCTGACACAGCTGGACCACAATTGGTCATTAAGTCAAAACAATTCACATGTTGGATAAACAATCTCCAACCACATTCCAAAGCAGCAAAACACAGGAGAAGCAAATGAGATAATATTGTTTTTCTTTTTCTCTGAGGCTGCTCAGCTTCCCAGGAGAGAAATCCTGGGCAAAGAGGATTTTTCAGAAAATATGATGGTGACACACCAAATGTGAAATGTTGCTGGCTGTAGAGTGACATCTTCACGTTGTGGTCATCAGAGTGGTTGTTGATGTTGGGTGTTTCAATCTCTGTCATTAAACCTCAGCTTCAGTCTTCCTTGGGATGTATGTGGAAGCTTCTGGAGTGTCACTCTAAGGGTTTATCTCTGCAGCATTTGCACCTTATTTGTCTTTCCAATGGTTTCAGCTGAAATTTGTGGACATTTTGCTTTCTGTTTTTAAATGAAGTTTGACAACTAATGGACAAAGGAGACACTCCTCCAGAAAGATGATTGCTAAGAATTTACTTGGGGAAAGGGAGGTGTGTCTTTGGTGTTAGCTCAGGAGTCTGGTGTGGGATGTCCACAAGACTTTAGCCCAGTTGGTTTGGTGTAGGTGAGGTAGAACTGATGGGAAGGAGCAATCCCCAGTTCTCTGTGCACACAGCTGTGTGGGAGGTGGAGGTGATGCTGTGAGGGAAGGAGGCAAAGTGTATGGGGAGATTGAAGAAACCTTTCTGCTACTTCTGTTCAGCTATATCTGTGCTTCTTAACCTCAGCTGCTGCTTCCCCTTTTCCAAAGGTTTTAGGGGATGGTTGATGTACATAAGGCACAGCCTGGATAAAAACCAATGTATGCTGTTGTGGAGAGCCACATGGCTGGAGAGTTTGTTTTTGCAGTCAGTGAAGTTTCCAAATGGCTTTAATGTCCAGGATATGAAAAATACTGGTCTAAGATAGATGAATCCTAAAACACCATTGACATAAATTTGCATCAAGTCTCTCCCTTTTAGTTACAGCCTGGAGTTTCATGTCTTCTACTTGTTTCACTTCCCCAGACAGCTGAACTTCTCTCATCAGTGCAATTTCCATCAGCTGACTTATTGGATGTTATTGATGCAGTTTTCTAGTAAGCCTAGCTGCTGAGCATTGAATCAAAGCACTAATTTAATGAGTTTTGTTGTAATGGTGCTTTTCATACCTGATTAAAATTACTGTAATTATTTGTTCCTTAAGAGTCACTTAGCACTGTGCTTCTCTTCCTAAAATAATGTTTTCAAAGTATTTTCCATAACCATTACTATTTTAGGTAGATGGAGAGAACAAGGGAACGATTTAAAGTTGTAGTGAGGCTTGTTCATCTCAGTGGATTAAAAAAAAACAAAACAAAACCCAAATCCCTGGACAAACCAGTAGTTAGCCTGTAAGTTTTTTGAGAAAGAAACTTGTCATCTAATGCATTTTCCTCTTCCTCTCCAGCAGCACACCCATACATATATGACTGCCTGTAATGATCTTACCCTGCCACACCTTTTGTGTTTCATTAACTACTTCAACCTGACTCACAGTTGTTATAGACAACTATAGAGGGGGTTCACTCCTTCTCTTTGCAAAGCAGTTGTAGCATGAAAGGTCTCAGGTGTACTTCACAGCAGGAGTACTTTGTTGTACTGCAAATGTGTGCTGCACCATTGAAAAGACATTGCTTCTTGTCCTTGACTTGAGGAAAATGAAAATTTCCCCTTGGTTTGTATTATCATTATTTTAAAATGAAAAGTTTTATTTTTCTATGAAATGGCATTTTCTGTTTCTGACCAGTAAAAAGCATTCCACTCAGAGAAGTAGTAAAATTGTTATAACCAGGTTATCTTATACATTTTTTTCATACCGAATTTATTGCTTAGATCTGTGAAAGCATCTTTTAAAAAGGATGTGATGGACACTTGGCCTTGACTAGAATACATTGCTTGGTTTCCTGTAATCTTGTGTAAGCATTTTTGTCTGTTTGTTTGTTTGTGGGTTTTTTTTGCTGTGTTTTTGTTTGGTGTTTTCAGTTTTTTTGGGTTTTTTTGAATGTTCTTTCCTCATAGAAAAATGAGAATAAAATGGCAGTGTGGGATGTTGCACTGGCATAAGTCTGTTTTTAGGAATTGTGTGGCTGCATTGCTGGAAAGATGTACAACTTTGGAAATCTGCTTTAATAGGGCAGAATTGTTCGGGATAGCCTGGGTACATATGAAAATACTTTTCAAAAAGTGAAGGAATCTGTGCAATAAAAGAGAATACTTTGTTTATAAACATTGGATGGAACTTGATTTATACCTGGAAAAATCTTCTCATTTTGTGCTCATATATGTTAGCTCCTTAAGGATTTATTCTGCAATGACCTGAACTTTTACTTCAAAATACCTCTCTGCTGTTGTATGTTTTCCATACAGAACAATGTAAGGGAAAGCTGAGTTTAGTTTTGTAAAAGTATCAATCAGATTTATTGTACTCTGTTAAGTATATGAAGTGACAGATTTGATTTTGTTTAATAATTGCTTGCACTGTTACTGAAGATCTGGATCAGATAAAATCAGTCTCAGTATGTACAGATCCTCTGCGCTTCTAGAGCATAGAACTTGGGAAAAGGAGGGAGGGAGTTAGCAGCAGCTCCTCCTTTGCTGTGGGGCAAATGACCAAGTAAATTGTTTGGTGTTAGTGTTCTGGAGCTGAGGGGAGAGAGAACGTGAAACTGGTGAAAACCCCGTGCAAGGTGATAATATCAGTGAGCCAGGATATAACCTGTTGTATTGAAAGGAAAATCAATTACACTCATTCTCAGGGCATATGAGAAGATAGCACCAAAGGGCTCCTAGGTACAAACAAGAACATTGTCACATCACACACGCACATGCAATTTGCAGTGTCATACATACAAAACTGCTATACTGTTTTTGGACTGTTATTCCATCCTCAGTGTGCCTTCCAGTAAAAGTTGATCAGCAGTTCTTTTGGTAGAGAAGGTGGATAGTGAAGCAGGGTCAAAAGAGGGGCAAGGGAGCCCTGCCTGCAGGCTGAGGGTGGCTGCCAGTGATTTGCTGTTGGGAAATCCCACACTGTGCTGTGAAAGCAGTAGGCAGGTTTAGATACAGCAACTCCCTTAAGCCTGATCTGGCCTTTTTGCAAATGTAAACTTTATTTTCATATCATGTAATATCTTTCAATGATAAGCTCAGATGAAGGCCTTCCCACTGAAAATAAAACCCCCAAACCATGCTTATTATGCTCTCTGTGTAGCCTTTTTCTTCTTCACCACCCAGTTGTGGTGAAGTATCTTGAGATGCCTTTGCCCGACAGCTATGTGGGTAATTAAATTGGCCTGAAGAGTTTCTAGGTAATTATCTTTATGCAGCTCAATTTATCTGCAAGTCATGTGAGAGTGATACTTGGAATTTAGCTTTCTTGTGCCATTGATTGGATCCTGAACTGGTATTTTTGAGATTGACTCAAATGGGCTTTATCTCTTACTGGAAGTTAGAGACTCAGCTGCCTCTCCACAGACCTATTTGTTTGATTTGGGGTGTAGAGAAAAAGAACTTACTTGTTTTTCCTGATAGTAATTTGGCTGCTTTGAGATTTAGTAATTTTGTATTTTTTCTTGGTGCCTTTCAGCTTGTACCTCCTTTTAAACCTCAAGTGACATCTGAGACAGACACCAGGTATTTTGATGAAGAATTTACAGCTCAGACTATTACAATAACACCGCCTGAAAAATGTAAGTCAGAAAAAATGCATAAGCATGATGTAACAATAATGTTTCTAATAAAGCAGTGTGTAAGGTTTTTTCTGTTTGAATAGAAGAGCTGTTCTCAGTGTTATTAATAAAAGTCTTCATACGGAAGTGTGTGAGAGTAACTCTCAATGACAACTTTATTTTGAAGATGCAATAATTACAAAGCTTAGAATATTAGATCATCCTGAGTTGGGTTTTGGGGATATTTTTGGTGTGGGCATTCTTGTGTTGATTGTTTGGAGATTTTTTCATTTGTTTATTGATTTGGGGTTTCGTTTGTTTGTTTTTAAATAAAAGAAGACACCAGCTTCAAGTGGTTACTGGCTGGCAGTCAAGGTCCCAGTTCAGCAAAGTAGTTGGAACATGGACCCTTCTTTAAGCATGTGGACAGTGCTGGTGTCTTATTTTGAAAAACGTTGAGGACTATGATTTGAAAAAATCAATTACGTGAAAATTAAATATCCTGTCAAGTCTCCTGCTTCAACAGAGCTCTTAAAGAAGGTGTTAATGTGGATGTAACCATGGCACTGGACCTTGCAAAATTTCTTTATTGGAGGGAATATGATTTCACAATGGTTTGTGTTTTTGTCATGTTGCATTACACACAAGAATCATGATCTGATCAGCCTAGCCAGGGCTTTACAGATATTTACTAAGTAACAGCTTTCTCCTGAGTTCTTAAAGGATTTTCTTTCTAAATGGGGATATTTGCTGGTTTTGTTTGTTTCTTTATATTGGAGGCTGAGAAAGGAGGATCACAAAAGTAAAGGCTTAATTATGGTTGCTTAACCTTTCATAAAGCAATCTCATTTTCTGATGTTTTAGAACTCCCAGGTTACTGCAGCTTTCTGTTCATATATAGATCTAGAGTATTTTTTTGATTTTGCATTTTAGTGTCTGAACACAATCACAGAAACATAGAGTGGTTTGAGTTGGAAGGGATCTTAAAGTTCATCTGGTTCCAATCCTCCTGCCTTGGGCAGGGGCACTTTCCACTAAACCATGTTGCTCACAGTCCATAATTTAAGTGATTTTAAATCTTTCTGCTGTGAAAAAAGAACATTTTCTTCTCCTGTCTATCTTGATAAGAATTTGTTCATCTTTGTAACTTGAACAAATTTTACGAATGTTTGGATTAATTTGGGTTCCAGTGATTCAATATTAGACCAGGATTAACTCTAACTTTTATGTGTAGAATATATGAAAATGCAAAGGACACAAAATTCTGAAAGGCTGCATATAAATACATTGTTAGAATAACAGTCTCAGCAGGAGTCTTTAGAATAAGCACTGTTAAAAAGCCATGTGAGAATGTACATCCAGATTCTCAGAGTTAGGTAACATCTGGTGCCTGCTTTCCATTGGCACTGGAGGAATTATGTAAATAAAAATATTTATGAATTTGGCTTATTCTGTATTTCTTCTGATCCCAGTAAATACTGTAAAAATAAATAGTTTACTAAAAATAATAGGTAATAACTGAAACACATAGAACCTGTGTGAATTGTTCATTTTGTAGCTGTTTTTCCATTCAACTACCTTTGAAATTGAGGAATATTTAAGTATATCTACAGTAAGACTATAATTTCCTGAGCTCAGCTCAAGAAATGATGGAAACTGGCTGACTCAATTGGCACATGGCTTCTGCACTGCCAGAGGCTGGATGTGCTGGCATGTTGGGATTAGCCTACATGGGATTGTAGTTGTGGTTGAAGTTCTCAGGTGATAGTCAGAATAAAATGAACCAAACAATCAACCTGAAATAAGTGGTGACTTCTGGGCATGCTGTCCTTTCAGTGAGAATCGCCCTGCTGTGTGAACGTAAACTTACAAGCTTAACTGAAGTCTTGCTTTAACTTGAGCCTTTAACCTAAGCATTGAACCCTGAAAGATCTACTGCATATCAGGTGAATAATAAAATTTTATTGCAAATGTACTGATGTTTTGAACTTCTTCCTTAACACAGATGACGAGGATGGTATGGACTGCATGGACAATGAGAGGCGGCCGCATTTCCCCCAATTTTCCTACTCTGCAAGTGGACGAGAGTAACTCTTTTGTTCTGCTGCTTCACTGTCATCTTAGGTTTATCAGTGAAAATGATTCCTGAACATCACCACCAGTACTAGATACTACTAAGATAGCAGGGGCACTTTCAGAGACCATTCCAAATTGAACAAGTTTCTTTCCCAAACCTACCTAAAATCCGTTCTGGTTTTGCATGACATATGAGATTCTCTCTACTCCGCTCTCCTGCTGTTGCTGCTGCCCACAGTCTCAGTATAATAGCAACATCAAGAAGTTACTAACAGTTTCTTTGAAGGTAAATGACTTGACTTCAGCACTGTACACTTTGTGAACAAGTAGTCATCTATTTTTCCTCACAGTGGAGGCTAAACAAAAGCCGTGTCGGTCCAGCTTATTTTCTTCCAGAAGATGAATCAAAATTGTAATTAGTCTAAACAGACCAGGCGATAACATTTTCTTGCATCTGTTTGTGCTGGTTAGAATGAGGAAACGTAGAGGTGGTGATGTACATATGCAAAGTTTCTGTTAGGCATATCATTACTTGAAGCAGGTCTCTGTCATTAACATCTGGCTGGAATTTGTTTGGGAAATGTTTGAGAGAAGGACTTAAATTGTTGATATATATAAATATATATATATATATTATTTTTTAATTACTGTTGGATACTACAGAAGAAGCAGAAGGGCTGGGCTCACCCAGCCTGCCACTTAGAACTTCCAGGTTCATGTGCAATCATGGAGAATCGAACATTATACATGCAAGAAATGAAGGCATAAAAGCAGCAGTTGAAGTTGTTCAAGGGGTTTTATAATTTGCACCAGATAACATCTTTTTCATGCTTTTCTCTTTCATGATATGCATCACCTCTGATGGCTGAAGAATGTAGACAGGCATAATGGTATTGCTTTTCACCAAAATGTGTGCACCAAGGTAAACAGGTGTTTGCCTTACTTGTTTTTGAGTTTGTGAATTAGCTTCCTCTCCAGGTGTTTAACTCTGATTTTTTTTTTTTTATTTTTTTTGGTTATACTGCGGTAGTATTTATTTTTAGAGATAAGGTTTGTATATGTCATGTTTGCAAATGCTGCTACATCTTAGAACAGGCTAATAGCAGTTAATTTTGTAATATATGGAAGGACTGTACAAGCTGAAGGGAATAATGCACTTTTCTCCCATGTGGAAATTTTAACAAGGCTCTGAAATTGTACATACTGCTTAGAACCAGATTTTTGTGAATGAAATACTGTCTTTTAACAGTTTGGCAGTGGAGGTGAGGATTTCCAACCTCATGTGCCAAAGGGTTAAAAGTGAACAGACAAAAAAGCTACATCTTGTGCTCCATTTAGGATAAACATAATGCAAGAGCCTGGCAGCACAAGAGAAAATGTCTGTTCTATATGAAGGAATTGCATTTGAACAACAAGACCACAGTGATTACAAGAAAAGCACTTTATTTTAACAATTAAAATAGTAAATTTCTGGGATCAGCCGTTCTCAAGGAAGATTTGCCCTCAACCAAATGAGTCCTAAAACCCAGGAGGTTATGTTTAACCGTGGTACCTGATTGACTGAATTTCAAACGTCACAGCAAACGCTCCACTGGTAGGGAAATGTCTTTCCATTTCCGAAGATCTGTATCTAACAGACCATGTGCATAAACTTTAGCTTTGATCTTCAGCAATGATAATCTTAATAATAAACCCTTTGGTGCTAGGAGCTGGGGCGTGACGCGGCGCAGCAGCAGAGCGTGCGCAGCCTTGCAGGCGACATCGGGAACCCCCGACTCCGTGGGATTATCATTGGAAGTGTCTCTGCGTTCAGCTCTTGTTAGCTCCCACAAAGACTGTGATATTGCAGAGTATTCCTGGTTGCGTTGTGTGAGTGAGTAGATGAGTCTGAGAGATGCTCCTACACAGATGCCTTAGCCTCTTGATGTGGAAAGTTGAGTGCCCAAGCATGAAGCCCACTGCTGGCAGTGCATGTGCTGGGATGGTCAAGGGGTAGATGGGCATTTTAGCAAGGCAGCTAAAGACGCAGAGTAATTAAGACAATTTTTCATGTTTAGTGTTTTATCTTTAGTAATGGATGGATAATCAGATAGAAATATATCATGATGTATACTCTAACTGCATAGGATTTCATTATGTCACCCTGTAACACTAAAGACGTGTAGATGTTGTCCCTGTGCGGAGGGAGAGGAGAGCAGCAAATGCACTGCAGGTCTGGTGGTGTAGAGGTGTCTACACTGCCACAGTGAGCGAGTGACTGAAATAACCAAGTACTTAACAGAAGGGCATTAATTAGTTCTCTGCAAAGGTCTTGTACTCAGACTGAAACTATGGTGATTCAAAATCTGTGTTACATGCCTGTGTTTTCTCCCCTATGTTTTCAGCTTGTCATAGCAATAAGTTTCTTGGCACAGGGCCCCTCCAGCCAGTGGCCAACTGGCTGTGGCACTGGCCAGCAGCTCCTCGTGGCACTGATGCCCTGTGCTTTGCTCTCCATTGCGTAGCCAGGTAGTGTGTGGTTTGCAGGAGGGGCCTGGCAGTGAACTATTTGTAAACCTTTTCAGACATCACTTTGCATTGCAGTGTCTGCCTTCTGAAATGTCAGTGATCCAGTTTATGGTGCAGAGTCGGCAGCCACCTTGTGCTGCCCAGGCCCAGGGGATTCTGTCTTACCAGTGTTAGAAACAGATGACAGAGAAATGGACAAGCAGTGCTGAGGGAAACTTTAGAAGCTCTTCTTTTGCTGTCTGCGGTTGTGTTTGAATTTGGACAGGAGATGGTGGCTGGTTGTCTTGGTGAGCCTTTTGAGCACAGTACATTTCAGACCTTGACTCCAGCTTGTACTGACTTCCATGACATACAGTATGCCCTCTCGTACTGCAGCCATCTCGGAGGAAATAGGTCAATTCTGTTTGGATTTTGGCAGTTTTGCACACAGCTTCGCTTTCCACACTAATCCATCTTCCAGTACATTCCTGTTGCTTAAAGAACATTTATTCCAGTATTGTTTCACCTTTTTTTTCCATCTTTACTTCCGGCTTCTTAAAGCTGACTGTTCTTGCAGGGGCCATGTGCTTCTCCTAGAGTACAAAAGTAAGGTCTTTCCTTACTAACTGCAGGGTCTATATATTACACCTCAATGTACACACTTTGCTGCTACTGTTTGTACTGTCTACAGTAGAATTTCCTTATCTTGCTCCTGGTAGTGCATTACAGGCAAGCATGAAATGTAAAGTATTTATTTAAATAAAAACCTCTAAATTGGTAATTGAATTACCTCCCTGTAGCTTTAGAGTTTGTGACATTTCTTGACCTTGCTAGTTCTTTCATTAGATCCATGCAAGATCTAGTCATATGGTTAAGGATATCAAGCAGACACGACTACGAACCCAAGAAACCGTATTACTGTTGGTCATACTTAAACTGTTTATTTCCTTAAGTATATGACCCACAAGGATGTGAAATAACTACAAGAAACTGTTTTTGTACACTGTACATCCTTAGTATTTTTACACGTATATGATAGGGATGCACATTATTTTCCTTCGTACAGACAGCTTAAATAAAGCACTATGTCAATCTGCTACTTCTGTGTTTTTTAATGCTAATTTGTTCTGGAGGATTGTAAATATATATATATATATATGTTCAAGCTTGCCACAGAGGACGTATTTTTTTATACCTGCACATTACTATTAAATATCTTAGAGGATTAAATTCTTAAGTTGTCCTGTGTCAGAGAAAGAAAAATGGAAATGAGAAGGCTATATTGCAGATTACAAAAGATTTCTCAAGTTTTGGGTTAAATATTTACTTCATATTTTAAAGTAATTTTATATAGGTTAGATGTTTCAATCCTGAAATGCACAAAGAATTTACTTAATTTCTTCTTACAAGAAAATGTACATCATTATTTTTTTATCACTGTATATATAATGATCTGTGCATGTTTAGTTACAAGTTTTATTTGCTGTGAAGTCCTAGTGATAACTGTAACTCGCTGTGACATATTTCAGATACTGGGTGAACAGTTTCAGCTTGTAAATGATTAAGTTACAGTATTGTCAAAAAAAAGTTTTTATGACTAAGCAAAATGTATCTGTGCTTTGGACCGAGGCTGTTTCCATACAGGTGGTTCCTGTTAACTCTGTGAGATGTATGCCACTTATAATTTTGGGTTATACTTTTGAAGATATGCTCCTATCAGAACATCCACCATTTAGTGATTTTCAGCTGATGAAATTCTTGGCCTCACATCCCACAGCTAGACAATGTTTGGGCAAGGAGATGGAAGAAAGGGACGGTGGGATTTGCAGGGCACTGCAGAATGGGACTCTTTGAAGCCCTCGGGCTGGTCCAGGGCTGTTTGAAGCAGCCAGTCTGGAGGGCTGAGTGTCTCTAAAGCAGTGGGTCATCCGGGTTTTCTGTTCTCTGACGTGAATGCTTCTCAGGAATAGAGGTGCTTCATCCAGGTCTCAGGTTTTTTCCTTTCTTTTTTCCCTCCTTTTTTTCTCCTCCCCCACCTTATAACAGGAAAGAGCTTCAGGGAGACAGCCATCCATTAGTTCAGTGGCATCAGGATGTCAGTGACCAGGACAAAACTGCAGCAGTGACAGGACTATCTGGTCAGGCTGCATCCCGTGTTGTGGAATCACACTCTCTGTGCTGACCTGGATTTGATCATCGGGTCTGATACTTGTAAAATTTGTAAAACCAAGCATTTAGTGCTTAAGTAGATGCAGGGGAAGGTGGGGAGGGATATGAGACAGGTAGGCCTGGTGCTGTAATGACTTACTAATTGCTACAAAGTAGAGTAACTGCTGCAGGGGAAGTTATCCCTTGCAGACTCCCAGCAACACAATAGTTGCACCTATGCCTGGGATGAGTATGAAAAACCCACTTTGAGCTATATATACTGGCAGCCCAGGACCCTTTGTTGAAACCAGACTCGTACATGCACGTGGGTGGCTGGCAGTGGGGCCCTGCATGTGGCCACCAGACGCCACCTGGTAGGTGAGGCAAGTCCAGAAAGGTTGAGGGTCCCGATGTGCTCCAGGGTCTCAGTGAAGCCTAAGTGTCAGGAATAGGTGCCCGAGTTCCTTTGCACACGTAGCCTATAGGCGCTGTCTCCTATTTAAACACAGGTTTATGCTGTGGAATAATAAAAAATAAAGTTTGCATTTCCTACATTTATAAATGTATATTCTTAACTGTGTAACCATCTATAAAATAGTGACACGTAAAAAGCTGTCAGCCTGACTACTGTGAAAAATCTTGAGTTTGACTAGAGAGGGCTTTCCTTCAGCAGCCTTTCTTCTCCCTATAGACCTGGGGCCTTTCTCAGCATGCTCAGTGTCGTATCTGTGAAGCTGTTCAGGGAGGCGATCAGATGTGTTTGGCAGTTTTATATGGCAGGAAATTGAAATAGGGAGGAAAAAACACTTTGATGTTAGGGCTGTACCACTAATAATTCTTAAAATATAAGGGAAGGGAGGATTGTGTTCCACACCCAATGGTAATTTATTGCATGTGTTGTTACTCTTATTTTTGTTATGTTTTCCATGTTCATGCTGGCTGAAGTAGCTTTATTGCTGGGGAACTGTTCTTTGCGCTTTTTTCACCCCCTTTACCAACTACATTGAAAACAATAGATGTAGAAACTTTTCTCTTGTGTGTGTAGCTTATCCTACACTAGATAGCAAAATACTCAGATAAATTCTTTCTAAAACAGTTGGGTATTTGAAAAGTAACCTTGAAAAACATGAGTGCACAGTTAACCAGAAAAAAATGCCCTCCACCTGTACCCTCCAAGTGTTCTCAGTTCAATAATTTGAAGCCAAGTTCAGCTGGTGCCCTGACTATGTGCTGATGCAAAAGTCCAGTTTCACCACTTCAGTGTGGAGCTCATCACCTCTTGTAATGGCTCCTCTGTAATAATCAAGGGCTCTTTTCTCTTAAAGGCCTTGCTCAGTGAATGTTTTAAAGGGGAACCTGTCCCATGGAAATTCCTTCACATTAGATGGAATATTTCTCAATCTTCTCACGCTTTTCTGATTAGTAAATACTTGTTGGGGCTCTCACTTTTTATATGAAAGTGACAAATATCCTGTTGAATAAAGTTCCCAGGTATATTCTGGTACTGAGTTTGTAAAAAGGAGGGCAGTGTACATGTGCAGCACTTGCAAACAGCCCCCTTCTCCCTCCTCCCCCTGCACATGCTTTCCCTTGAATTCAGAAGGACAGAACAAGGAACCTAGAGAACCTATTAGGTTTATTGGTATTTCAGTCTGTAAATAATATAGACATGTATGTTCAATTATGAAAATAGATAAAAACATTTTATAAACATTGTACAAATTATTGACATCCACACTACGTAATAGCTGTTAAAACTGGCTTGCAAGCCTAGTCTTTTCTGGAAAGTCTCAGCTGTCGTCCTAGAAAGTTTGGTAGGCTGGTAAGGCTTCAAAATATTTGTGATTCTGTAGTTAAAACCAAATAGAAACCAGCTGAAATTAGCTAGCAAGTGTGCCTGTTTTCTGCAGAGGTGTCTTTGGGTGAGCCTCAGACACGTTTCAGCCAGGTGCAGAGCAGACCTGAAAGATAAAAGGCAGAGGTGGGTAGTCTGTATGGCAGGGCCTGTGTTTCTCATTTGTGTCACGTCAGCCTGCAGACAAGTTCTTAGAAGAGAAATAAAAACTGGTTAAGACTGCAGTAAGGCAGAGTAAACAAGTACAGTTTCAAAGCCTGCACTTCCTGTGGGCCTGCTGTCCTCACCTCTTTCTAAGCTCAGAAGTCTTACAGGTAGCAAGAATAAGAGATATCTGATTTCTGAAAAACAGGATCTCCATGAGCTTTTGACATGGCTCCTGTTTAGCAGTAAATAAGTGAGCTCTTGTTTTGGGGCACGTCTAAGATCCTGTCCCTTCTCCCTTCCAAGAAGAAGATGGCAGGGTTTTGCCAGAGGGTGTTTACTGTGCAGTGTTCAGCGTGTGTCTGGGGTGGGCAGCTGTAGCAAAACAGGAAACTGTTGCCTTGGTGTCAGTAGGAAACCTCTGGTGGGAAGACTAATTTGCAGTTTTGAAGCTCTTGCATAGCTGTTGTTTGTGCTTCCTCGGTAGCACTTAAAGACTGAATTGAGCAAGACATCAAACTATTGGAGCTGGGGGAGCTACCTCGAATTAAGCCACTGCAGTACTAAAAATTGAATTTAAGAGATGTACATGACCTCAGAAATAAAAATAAACTTTCTACTTTGGCTGGTTTTGCATTAGAAGACTGAAGGGTTTTGTTTTTTTTTCCTTTCCCCCTTGGTTGGTTAGGCTGAATTAAAGAAAATTCATGAAGCTGCAGTTCATTAAAGAATGAAAAACAGTAACATGGTGGTTTTTTCCCCCAAAATGCATGAACCAACATCAACTGCTACAGTTGTGTTTGCCACCAGTGCAAGGAACTGTGGCAATGCAAAGCCTTAGGGCTTAAATTCCATTCCACTACCCAAGTGCCTGGGTAGTGACAACCAGAGGAAACATACTCTGTGCTGCAGTGACCCTCAGCATTGGAGTATGGGCAGAAGCTTAAAAGGATCCCAAAACCTCAACTCCTGAAGAAGTTGAATTCCTGGACATTTCTGCTGTGACTGTCCTTCCACACCACAATTTCCCAGTGCTAATGCTTTGTGAGATGCAGAACCTCAGCCTGATTGTTGAAGTGGGCAAATCTGACTCCAGCCTGGCCTGAACCTCTTCACAAAGCAAGCACCAATCCTGTCAGAGTCTCTGTACCCCACTGACCCAGGGCCCAAGTACTAAAGCTGTCATTTAAGGCGTGCTGTTCTCTAACAAAATGGGCACAACTGTCACATTCAGGTAATTGGTAAACGAGTTAGTTACTGGACAGTCAGGGTAAGGGCCTTTCCAGGGTCTTAGTTTCTCCTCCTCCCTAGAATATTTTGGTTTTTCAGTGCACAGAACATTGCAGCACACAGTGCCCAGGTTCCTCTGGACACTCCCTCCTTAGCTCAGTGGCATCTGTTTTAAGGGGCTGGTTGGGTATTAGATGTACATGTTGGAAGGGTTTGTAGGAGGGGAACTACAGATGCCTGACTGGTTTATTTTATTCCTGCCAGCAATATGGGAGGAGGGAAAAACAACTGACTTTCTGTTTGATTAGAAAGCACTCAGGTGGCTTCAGTGCCTCAATCCTCCATTGCATGGCTGTAAAACCCAAGGTGGAACTCCCAGCAGGGCCAGGCTCAACTCCTCAGCTGGTGCCCAGCTTTGTCCAGTAGCCAGGAACGGGATGGGATGTACAGGACTCCCACAGCTGCAGATGCACAAACACTGAGGAGCTGAATACTTGAAGCCTCATGTCAGGGCAGTCAGACATCAAACAGAGGTCTATCTTTATCCCTTCCTGTCATGGTTTAACTTGCATCACTTCACATTAAACTCCATCCAAGCAGAAGTGAAGATTTTCATCTGCTTAAAAAAACCCACAACATCCACCAACTCCATCTGTGGACTGTCACTGCTTGTTAAAAACACCTGGCAGAGACACCATCTTTGTGCAGTAAGACTACACTAAAACAAAAGCTCTCTCCTAATAACCAAAGCAATCTTCAGGTCTCCTGAGGTTGAAAGCCATGTAAGGATCAGCTTGAATCGCTTTTGACAGCAGAGATGGATGACCTACCTGTTTGCTGGAAATAAGGCTCCCCCTTCTGTAATACATAATAAAAAATAAAAAGCAAACAGAGCACTTGGGAACACTGCTGCATTAACCACTGGGGTCTCACTGAAAATTCCTGCTGACACAAGAAAGGAAAGAAAACCCCTGCTCCAGACCAGCTGTAATTCTGACAGTGCCTCCTGCTGAGTGACTGGGGTGAGGATGGGAACACAGGCACGGGTGAGTGTACTTTAACTTCCTTTTAGAAGGAGGGTGATCAGCTCACAGACACGCTCACTGTGACACAGACATCTGCAAGGAGGGAGGAGAGAGCTTTAGTGGCTCAGCCATACGGAGAGCACAGGGAGGGTGCAGGTTCATGGCCAGGGAGAGGCTGGCTTGCAGGAGGAGATCTTCGTGGGAAGTCAGAGCAGCAGCACAGGATGACAGCCCTCGCTGGAAGTAATCCTCAAGGTCCAAATCCTACCCGTCTGTGCTCTCACTGGCTCAGCTGGCCAGCAACCCCTTCTGGCAGCCGGGGGCTGTGAGGGGATTATCCACCGGGACAAATACTGATTCCTGTCAAACTGATGGACACCAAGGCAGATCCTGCAAGAGAGAGGCATCCCAGCTCTCACAGATACACTCATGCCTGGCGGGGGAAGCTGAGGTTTCCAGCAATCTCTGTTTAGATGTTTGTTTGCTTTCTGTGCACATTTATTTAGTATTCTATGTACGAAGGTAATTAAATATCTGTATCCTCCTGCCTTAGGGTGAATTCCGCTATACAAGAGACTTTCAAAGGTAGAAATTCCAAACCTGAGTGTTACAAAAACTTTCAAAATGAGAGGTGTAAATCCCATAATTAAAATTTGATTACCTTTACAAGGTCCTGAATATGCTCATGTAGCCTGTAAAGGAATGCAGCATTACAGCAGGATCAGGTACTTCTTTTATTTTTTTTTTCCTTTAAAACCCTGAATTTTCCTTACAGTATCAAATGAGTTTTCCAAGAAAAACATGCTCTCAACACACCAGAATTGAAAGCTGAATTGAAAGACCTTTTTTTTCCTTTCTGCTGTCTTTCCCCCCATACAAAAAACATGTAATACTAGAAATAAAAACTACAGTGGAAGTAATCTGACTTTTGAAAACAAATCCTATCAAGGCTCAGGGCTTGTTAGGTTTGTTGAGTAGGTCAGCTAGATTCAAGTAAATGATGCAATTTTAAGTTCTTTAAACTTTAGAAGTTCAGTAACTCTTACAAGGCAGTAGGAACACCTATAGCTATGTTGCACTACTGTAACATGACAGCACTGCTCCAAATACAAATACCTAGATAATGTTTCTTTCAATGTGACACTATCTGTTATGATTTATTACAAAACAATTTGCAGCCTTTCTGAAGAGATAGGGATGATTCAAGCTTCCTCAGACAGAAAATACTGGAAGCAACAAAACTAAGCATTCCAATCAAAAGACAAACACCTAGTGACTATCCAGACAAAAAGTACCTGGGTTAAATCTGAGATCTTCCAGAAGTTCCCAGCTAGCTAAGAGTTGTACATCCCCCTTTTGCTTCAACTTACATATTTAGGATTTTTTTTATTAAATTCTATTAGGTAAACTTGTCCTTGCTATTGAGTGCTTGTCCTTAAATTTTTAAGTGCTTAAAGAGAAAAAATCAAAGCACAAAAACTTCAACAGTTTCAAACCCAAAAATGTTTCAAACACTTCCTTCTTCCTTTTGTCTTTAAGTGTTTGCCAGATTCAACTCACATCTGCAAATAGTTTTAGTCGTGCTCTCCTTTCCTCTCGCCCCCACTCTATTTATAGGATATAGAAAAAAATACCTACTTCTGCTCATTTCTCTTTATTCATCCAGGTTTTTACTTCATTCCATCTGTGTCCTGTTTGAGATCTGCATCCCATTTTTTTCCCTGAAATATGCAACTGCAGTTACTACAGGCTCATGTTCCAAGATACAACAGCACATTTAGCTTAGTGTATTTTACATCATCCTTAAAAGATTAGGTAATGGCTGAGGCTTCCACCTCCCCTCCCCACAAAAGACCCTCCAAAAACTTGGTTAATTATAAACTGTATTTTACTGTATTGTTGGACAATACTGTAAAATGTGGAATATGAGGTCACTTTAACCTTTGATCAACATTAACTATGCAGTTGTTTGGTTTCAGTATTTCTATTCTAACTAAAGGCAATCTTTCCGCAAAGAGCTTCCATTTATGGTGAACTGTTCTTCAGTTTCCTTAAACCAATTGTCTGATATTCCAAGCAGCTCTTTTGGGCTGAATTCCAGTTCCCAGAGAACCACCATTGCTTTAAATATCTGCACATAGATTTTTAGGGCTCATTCTGTAATAGTTTTTTCTATCATTCTTCTTTTCTGAGTGTTCTCAACTTAAAAAGTGTCCTCTGGAGCACAATTAACTTGTAATGAACATAAAGAAGGCAGCTTTTGCCAGTCAAGTATTGATAGAAATTTTAGTATTTGAATGATTTTTCCTCTTTTGTATGATTTTTGTACTTCTGCCCAACTCCATAAAAACACAATCACTTCCAGATAAAATAGATTATCAATAACAAAATCCCTGTGGACCATGTAAAGGCTGTTCACATTACCAAGAGTGCTTTTCTGAAAGCAGGAATTTTAATTTATTTTGGGAACAACCACCTCCTGAACCTCTCTTATAGAGAGAACACTATGGTTGCCCTAAAATTTGCCAGTAGTTACTACATGCTGATAACCTTACACTGCCATAAGCCACTGAGTTTGTCTACTAGAACAGGAAGTCCTGTAAAACCGAACACATGGACATGATTAGGGGCTTAACAAAGTATGGATTTTATTCTCCTAGGTTAAACATTTACTGACTTCTACAGATAAAAAGCCTACAAAAATAGTATGATTTAAGTACTTTAAAGTTCTAAGCCCATTCATGTTCTGTTTACTGTTAGGTGTGCTGCTAGACTAAATTTCCTACACTGAATGTCTTTTGTTACCATGTTAAGCAAACTCCAACTATCCTGGGCAAACTCATGAGTTTCAAAGTTAGAAAGCATTGTAATTTGCTTTGTAACTAAGTAAATACACTAATTCAACCTTGAGTTTGACTATCTGATAGTTTTACTGAAAACCTCATTCTGTGCTTGTTAGTTCTCTTCCTTTTTCTGAAAAAAAAGTGAAAGAAGAAGAAAGAAAAAACCCAGCCCCACAGTCTTCTCCCTTATTTCCAAAGCACTTACTGGCCAAAGAACAGTGGCCAAAACAAAAAAAGCCAGGACAGCCCATAAGAAGCCACAGCTTCCTAGGGACCACAGGAAGCAACAATCAGAGCTGCTGGAGAAGCAGAGATGTGATGAGTGCTCAGGCAAGACTGATTGTACCTTTACCATCTCACATCTGGGTGCATGAATCACAGAATATCTTGAGTTGAAAGAGACCCACTGGGATCATCAAAGCTCAACTAGTGGCTCTGCACAGGACAAACCCAAGAGTCTTACCATGAGAGGTCATTGAGCAGCAAAAAAAAAAAAAAAAAACTTTTAAAAATAAAGAGAAAAAAATCATTAAGTGATAGAAGGACTTTAGTCTGACAAATGGCAGTAAAACCTCTAAGCAATTATCAATGTCAAGTAACTATTTAAACATTAATGATGTTAAAGAACAAATTTCCCTTTTCTCTGAAAAAGCAACACAAAAATCTTCAGTTAAGAAGTTAAGAACTGTCATTGAGAGTAACTTCTGCTTTTTTATTGTCACTTCAAAACACTTTTTTTCATTTAGTTTTGATTTAAGTGAGAGTCAGCTACCTTTCCAATTGTGTGAATTTTTATTTTATTTTTTATAAGGTAATGCTGTATTTAAAAGAACAACAGCAACAAAATCCAGCAGTTGAAATCAGACTGCTGGCAGATTTCTCTGCTAAAGCTGCAGAATGTTCCCCTTAGACTTTCTTTTCTTTTGGCACAGTACCTGTGTTCTCAGAAACTGCACCTCTTCTGTAAGCAGGTGCTTCTCTTTGAAGAGCTGATTCTGTTTGTTGAGCAACTCCACTAACTGCTGGGCAGTGGCCTGGCAGTGCTTGTCAAGCTGCTGTAACCTGGAAAAGAAATAGATAAAAGGGTTGCACAGCATCTGAAGTTGGAGTTCACAGAAAAAGCTTTGATCTTTGCACTGGTGGTGGCAGCACCCAGCGTTCAGGCTGGTGGTTGGGCTGAGACTAAAGTATTGCTCCTAGGATGGGCTTTAAATGTATTTTCACACCTTAAATTAGCACTTTAAAGGTCTGCACTTTTAATTTAGAAGCTTTATGAGGACATGACAGCAAATTTGCTTTGCTGTGATATCAGTAAAGATTGCAGGAGTGTATCCCAACACCTGTAGCTAAGCAAGCTGCACACTCTATATCTGCTTCAGTAAATGTCTTCTTGAAACATACGCAGTAGCCCAGATGATAAAACCAAATACCCAAACTCCCTGACAAACTGGACCCGAAGTGACAAAAACTTCTGTTTTCTGTCCACTGCTCTTTGCAAGCTGGTCAATGTCCAAAACTCATTACAGAACATAGCACTTATTTCAAGTAAGCTTAGTGTTAATTAAGCATGTCAGCATAGATCCTTTAACAGTCTAACAGGGATTCCTGGGGAAAGATGTAAAGAGCCCATCATTCCAAAGTCCCTCCTCATCAGGGGCTGCAAAACAGAGGGGAAAAGCTGGCAGGTATCAGAAGAAACATGCAGAGGATTTCTGCTTACACTGGAAGAATATGTGCCTGAGTTGGGACAACAGTGCTGTAAGACAGGTCAACTGCACATTTATTTCTTTAATCACAAAAGCAGGTATCACTTGTTATTTCTCCAGTGACTGTTTATTACTCCTGGCATCCAGTCAGAAGCAATTTCCAACTAATGTGAATTTTACATTAGAACAATATTTTTTTAGTAGATAATCACAGGTAGCCCATGCAAATTTCAAAAATATTATTGGACGCAAGGCCTAGTGTGCTCTATTGTGAAGCTCTATGTCCTTTCAAATAAACTGCTGTGAATGGAAAAGTCTTTAATTATGGAAATAATCAATTACACTTTTCTGCTTGTAACTTCACCACCCATTGTTACATTTAGATTGTCTCCTTGAGCAGAGGGAGAAGATGACACAGGCAGTGAGCTGGGTTTGACCAGCAGGCCACAACCTTATCATCTGTATCTCCAGTGCTTGACTACAGGTTTAATAACATACTGATCTACAACTCTGGGCCACAATGGATGAAAAGGGTGCAGTTCTAGTCAATGCAGATCTGGATCTGTGAATTCCCAAATTCTGTCTGCCAGTCTGCTCTCCCAAAACTGCTGCCAAGCTGGCCCTTGGTCCACACACTGGGACTCCCAGCCTGCTCTGCTGCGTTTAGCTCCTGAGGACAGGCTCTGGGCCCTCTCACAGTATCTGCTATTACGTGTGACATGTGCAGCACAGCCACACATTCCCATATGCATTGTATCTGGCCTGCCTGCTGATCTCGTAAATGATTCAAGATGAGAAATGAACAGCTCCACCCACATTCACTGTACTTCCCATATGTTACAACTGCACATCGATGCCTGCCATCATTTTTACAACTGGGTGACAGAACCTTCTGCACATTTTGCTAATACAAGTGAGGGAGGTTGCACGGTCGCCACGTTCACTTTGGCAACAGCACCTACCAGGCAAATGTACTGTGTCCTGAGCATCTGAGTGACCACTGTGCCCCTCCTGCCTAAATGAGATCATTTTTCCACCAAAGTGTCAAGATCTGTCCAGCTGGGATGGCATGCAGCTGCTCCCCCTTGGCCTGGCCATGTTGGAGGACAGGGACTGACACCATGCTCTGTCACATTACTTCAAGGCACAAGGTGAAAATGTAGCTTGTGAACCATGGTACCATGTTTGAACTATCCACAGGACAGCCTGGCACTAAGGAGAAAGCTCCCAGTCAGTAGTAATAACAATATCCTTCACATAATTTCCCATTAACCCCTTCAAACCAATCCCAATTTCTATATGGAGGCAGGAGACAGTTCCATGAGATGAGTGGTTCCACAGAAAGAGAACACAATCGAGGCATCATAAGCTGCAGTGAAAGCTTCAAGGTAAATGTTTTGCTCTGATTCTCAGTACCTGGAACTCATAGGCAGCTTTATGTTAGAATGGCTCCAAACTACCCTGCTTTTTTTGTGCAATTACAACATGCAGAAGACTTCACATGGCAGTGAAATTTGCATCTGAGACTAGGCTATACCCCAGGCTGTCCAGAAAAGAAGGGAGAAGTGATAGATAGGGTTTTGTTATGCTTTGACAGGTATGGCTAGACAATCACTGCAAGACCCTGCAGAAATGGGGTGAAACATCAAAC